>NC_084497.1:9194987-10517487 GCF_030035675.1 Rhineura floridana
TTTGGGGTTCAGAAGCCTGATTGATATTCTCCCAGCATCTCCCCAGCCCGGCGTGCAGCTGAAACTGGTTGGAGGGCAAAGAAGGATTCTTTCCTTCTTATAATTTGCGGCCGCTCTCTTTAAAACAGTCTCTGGGGAAACAGGCTGGGATTTCTGTGACCTTTCCGCCCTGCCTGGCTGCGAGACAAGTGGGACATCCACGGGCGCCACAGAAGGATCAGAGGCATCAATATCGGCTGCCGAAAGTGAAGGCCGCCACATTTAAAGCGCCTTTATCTTCAGAGGAGCACTCAAACAGTTGGAGAGCTCAACAGCCCCCCCCAGCACAAGCAATAAAAGCCATTAAAAAGCCATCAGCGCAAGAACCGTCTCTCCACATTATCAAGCTGCCTTAGACAGCGTCAGTCCATCGATCCTCATGGCCCACAGCAGGGGTGGGGGGCCTTTTACTGCCCAAGGGCTGCATTCACCTTCTGGGCAATCTCCCAGGGTCCATGTGCCAGTGATGGGCAGAGCAACAAATCTCACCCCTGCGCAGTAGGCTAGTTTGCAGACTCACTCGCGCACCTCTTTCTGCCTTCCATCCAAGCAACAAAAATCATTAGGAGAGTTCAAGAGGTTTGAAGCAGGTTGGTGAAGAGGTGTGGCCTAAGGAGAGGCCACGCCCCTCACTGGCCCTGCCTTGTACCCTCCTCCTCCTCCTCCTCATTCTTATTCTTATTATATTTATTAATTTTCAGCCAAAGGTCCTCAAGGCGGCTTACAAATTAAAATAAACACAAGTATAAAAATAGATCAATGAAAGCAATACAATTTACAAAAATGTAACTAAATAATAAATACCATTAAAAAATGTCTAGGACAGAAATTTGGAATAAAAACACTCCTTGAGTGTTTTTGCCTGGCTGGGATCAGGGCCGGCGCCAGGCATATCTGGGCCCTGGGCGCCAGCCTGCCCTGGACCCATGGCGCCCCCCTACACATTGTGAGAGCCCGCGGCACCCACCCGCTCCACCTACCTCATCTCTCTTTCTGTGAATGCCCTGAGCATTGTTCTACGCTGCGTGCGCGCACATGCCTGCCATCAACCAAGATGGCGGTAGGGGTATGAGCCCCTTAGAGAAGCCTCTGCTGCCATCTTGCTTGATGGCAGCTGAACACACAGTGCTCAGGGCATTCACAGAAAGGGAGGAGAGGTAGGTGGAGCAGGAGGGCCCTCAAGGTCTGCAATCTGCGGCAGGGTTGGGAGTCGACCCTGCTGAGGAGCGGGGAAGGGGAGCGCTACTCCCATGCCCTAAGGAGGGGCCCTTCAGGGGCTCCTCTGGGCCACAGGAGCCCTCAGCCAGGGCCCAACCTGGCCACCCTTTGATGCCAGCCCTGGCTGGGATGTGTCCTTGAACTCTGGTTGTGCCTCTCACTTGCCTAGATGGAGGTTGCAGAACACACATGTGCCACTGGGTGTTCAAAGAAACTCATGCACACTACAGAAGTAAAATTTATGTGCATTCCGTTTGCCTCTGGCCCCACCCACCACTAGCATGTGGCCCTCAGGAGGTTGCCCAGAAGGGAATGCGGTCCTTGGGCCCAAAAAGGTTCCCTGCCCCCCCCATCTTAGAGATTTCTCTTTGGCTGTTTCTTTGGAACAGAGAGAGAGGTGGAAAATCAGCCACGGACACATTCCCCACCCCGTGGGCCAAATAGGGTTAACGGGAAACCTATTAACATAACCATCACCCAAGTCTATGCTCCAACGGCAAACGCAGAAGAAGAGGAATTGGAGAAATTTTACACAGAAGTGCAGGAAGAAATTGATCACACACCAAAACAAGATATAATGATAATCATGGGTGACTGGAATGCAACAGCAGGGAACAGAGAAGAACTAGGAATTGTGGGGAAATGGGGCTTAGGAGACAGAAATGAAGCAGGAGAAAAAGAGGAAGGCCAAACAAGAGATGGGTTGATTCCATAAAGGAAGCCACAGACCTGAACTACAAGATCTGAACAGGGTGGTTCACGACAGATGCTCTTGGAGGTTGCATGATTCATAATTGACTTGAAGGCACATAACAACAATGCATTTCTATTAAGAACATTGTCTTTTCTTAGTTTGAAACCAAGTCTAAGCGCGAGTGATTCAAAGCAAGTTAAAAGCTCACTTTCTCTCAGGTAAAATCACACCCACGGTGCACAGAGCTACACCAAGCTAAACTCTGCTTATTTTCTAAAACTGTAATTGGTCCAATAGCCATTAGATGTAGCAATACCCCATTTGGCCGAATGGACCATCCTTCATTGCATATGTGATACTCGGGGGGGGGCTGCATGATGCTCCCCAACAGCGATCCTTCATGTGTTCATGGAAATGTACCCACAAATAACCTGGGGTTACATAGCGGTGAGCATGCCATGAGAATTCTGGGGTGCAGGGATATCGTGGGATGCTATTGATACATTTCTGCTGGGCCTACCTGTGTCCAAAAGCACCAGCATTTCTACCTCACCCCCAAAGCTTTCTGGGTAACAAGTCTCTTACCAAACATGGTGGTATTGACCTCCCCGTTCCAGGCTAGACCCTCAACCTCCTTGACTGCAGACACGTCCTCTCCTTTATCTTCTCCGCTCCCGCCGTCGGCCTCCATCGGGAGAATCCCTCCCGGGGCAGTGCTTTCATGTTCGCTCCCAGTCCCCACTGTTCTCTCACTGGGATAGATGGAGGGCCCTGAGCTGGAGGTCAAGATCAGGCTGTCGAAATCGAGGTGTGCAGGTCCCAAAGTGCTCTTGGCTGGGAAGGGAGCACCCACCTCAGGCGAACCCCAAGGCGTTGATTCATCTTCATCCATTGCTTCGTTTGGAAAGAAGCCGGGAGATGTCAAATGAGGTGTGAGTGTGCTTTGGACGAGAGATTGGGTGGTGTCCCCACCTTGCCGGTGGCCAAGGCTACTTTTCACTAAGCTGACCACTCCAGGGAGCGTGGTCTCCTCTCTGTGAGATCGGCCTACGGCGCCAGCATCAGAGCGGCTATCCATGCTCGGCGTTACCACCTCCCAGAGGTCTTTTGGCTCAGAAGGTTCCAGGACCTCAGTGACCGCGGAGCTGTCCACAAGTACCTTCCCCCCAGGTTCTATCGTGGCAGCCTCTTTGCCATCTTGACTGCCATGGGCCACCATCCACATGTCGGCTTCTCCAGAGAGAAGCCGAGCTGCTTGCGGGTACACGGTGCCCGGCGTCAGGGAGGGGACATCCTCCGCCGAGAGCGTGATGGCTCCTCGCCCCCTCAGCTCGGCCAGCTCCTCCGAACGTTGGATGTTCTGATTCAAGATGGCGTCCTCTCCTGTCATGCTCTGCTGCTTACTTGCATGTGGATTGTGTGGCTCTGATTGTTCCTGAGCAGCCCCGGGCAAGTTGCGTTGGGCTGTCTCGAAACCGGGCCCCGGAAGGTCCTCCACAAAACTCACAGTGTTGTCCTGACTTTCTTGGGAGTCGTGGTCAGATTCCCCACTTGCCTCATCCACGTGGGGCTTGTTCTTCTGGGGTATTGTTGGAGAAACACCCCCATTTCCAGAGAAGCCATCCTCGTTGTCCCCAGCCTGTGTAACCCCTTGGGGATAGTCACCTCGGATGCTGGTACCCAAGTGAGCGCCTTCCACATCCTCTGTCATTGTCACGGCGACCTCCCAAGAGTGAAACAGCCCACTGGGCGTGGCTGGTGATGATGCGTAAGGATGCCCTTGGTGGGTGGGCCATTTCTGGCTCTCTGGTGCGGAGGCCGCTTGGTGTTCCTGGCTGTTCTTTTCAGCCCTGGCGTCCTCGAGGACGTCGGAAGCAGGAGAGAAGGTTACCTCCTGGTCGCCTCGATTCACAGACGCTGGTAACCCTGCAAGGAGATACCAGTGATTAGTGGGAGATAAGTGAAAGGGAGCCACATAGGAATGAGAAGACAGACACAGGTCCAGTCGTTGGATGACCTCGGGCCAGTCACTATCTTTCTTGGCCTGACCTGCCTCACAGGGTTGTTGTGAGTAATGCAGAGGTTGCAGGGAGCACTATGAATGCTGCCCTGAGCACCTTCAAGAAAGGGCAGGATATTAAATTCAGTGTGTTTAATGTTCTATACGTTTAATGTTTAATTTAATTTAATGTTTAAATATGTTTAATGGCACAATGGGGTTTTTTTTAGACCACCCCCACCCCAGATTCTGAGGGAGGGCCCCCTCTGCTAGCCTTAACACCTGAGACAGTCTGTAGAGAAGGAGGCTACTTTTCAGATATTTGGGCCCTAAAGTAAAGTGAATTGGACCCAGAAACGAGCAAATCCACACCTAGCCACGAAGGTCACTGCATGAAGTTGAGACCTTCACAATCCCTCAGCCTAACCTACCTCTCAGGGTTGTTGTAGAGATAACGAAATGGGGGGCAAGAGAAGAAGGGGAAGGACTGTAACTCTGGGGCAGAGCGCCTCTTTTGCATGCAGGAAGTCCCAGGTGCAATCCAGCTAGGGCTGGGAATGTCTGAAACCGTGAAGAGACACTGCCAGTCTGTGTAGGCAATACTTGAGCTGGACAGACAGGTCCTTTGGCTCAACCTCAGGCAGCTTCCTTGGCTCTGACAATATATGCAAAACGTGTTTTGCCAAAAATAAGAACGCAGAATGAATAAGAAACGCCAGTCCTTTTTAAAATATTGCCGCGTCCTCTTCAATCCTCTCCGCTTCCCCCAGCCTAGTTGTCCGGCCCCTAATAAGCCCCGTGGCCGGCCACCTTCCCTCCTTCAGCCACAAAAGGCTGCCACACAGAACGATCCGGCAGCAGGCGCCTGATAATGGCTTGCGAGGCAAAGGAGCATCCTGGAGCCGTTGCCGTGGCAACTGCCTCCACGTTAGCGGCGGTACCTTGCTGTGCAGGTCCTCTGCTGCTAAAGGGGTTGGGGAATTTCCGAGATAGGGGGTTTGGCCCCGTGCAGCAGGGGTAGGGGGAACCTCAGGCCCGCAGGCCAAATGCGGCCCTCCAAGCCTCTTTATGTGGCTCTCGGGGCATTTTCTAGGCCACACCTCCTCAGCAGCCCTGCTTTCCATCCTCCTTGAATGGTTTTCCATGGCTAGAATGTGTCTTTGAACTGTGATACCGCCTTGTGCATGCCTGGATGGAGAATAAAGTGTGTGTGTGTGTGTTTTCCAGCTGATTTTTTTCATGTCTGACGTTTGCATGGCTGGAATGTAGCCTCATGTACAAAGGTAAAATTTGCACCCATTGCTCCGCCCACGTTTTGCCTCTGGCCCAACCCACCACCGGTGTGCGGCCCTCGGCAGGTTGCCCACAAGGGAAGACGGCACTTCGGGTGGAAAAGGTGCCCCACCTTGCTGTTCAGTGTGATAGAGGCAGGCGTCAGTTCACACCTGATGCAAGGAAGACATGCTTGGAAGACTTGGAGTTGGAAGAGGGGAGGGGAGGGGTGTGTTTCCAAGGGGACCAGGGAGGCAGTTTCTATGGTGACTAGGGAGTTGGCTTTGAGTGCACCACAAACTTAGATGGAGAAGGAGAGTGTGATGTGGGTGGGCATGTAGAGAATCAAGTCTGTGAGTGATTTACTTGAACTACTGTAGCATACAGCACATTTCTTGGACTCATAAGAACGCACGAGTACCCCTGCCTGATCATACTAAACGCTCATCTTGTCCAGCCTCCTATTTCCAACTCTGGCCAACCAGATTCCTCCAGGAGGCCCACAAAGCAGGCTCTGAAGGTCCCAAGGACACCCTCCCCTCCAGTCTGGTGTTTAGAGGTAGACTTCCTCTGAATCTGGAAATTCAACTCAGTTGATATGGCTAATTGATATGGTCTCCTCTGTGAATGCGTCTCACCCCTTTTTCGAGGTATCGACAGCGGTCATCAATCATGAGACAATTGTACAGGTAGCTGGAACAAGATGTCCCTTTGGTGTGGCATTTGGCCAGCGCATGGAAGCATTGATCCTACTTCAGCAGGAATTCCAAAGGAGTGGGATGTGGCATAGAACAAACACCCTGAATGATAAAGGACTGGAATATGGGGAATCTGATTTTTTTATACCTCTGGCCTGGAAGGGCTATGAAAGCTTCCAGCTCAAGACTGAGCCTTGTCTGGGACACAGCAATCCTCACCCTCTGCAAGGCGCTAGCTTTCCTTTTTCTGTCTTTTCCACCGTGATCCTGGAGAAGTTTGCCTCCTCCTCTGTCTCCATCTTCCCACCCTGACTTGTTGCAGCTGCCTATGGCTGAGCAACGCAATGGCCTCTTCTTCTTAATTTGAGAGCCGCCACTGGGGATGATTTGCCAAACTCTCTGTGCAGCCCTAAGTGTCAAAATTACGCATATTTGCAAAATAACTCTGTCTGCAGGGACCACACACACGCACTCTCCTTCTTAATTGGCATTAATGTTTTTTTTCCCTGGCAGAAATTATGCATAAGTGCATTTCGTCAAGCTGCAAGCACATGCTAATTGGCATCTCTGGACTGCCACTTTGCTCTTGAAGGTGATGTCAGTCGGTCATTGGTTTTTTGGGGGTGGGGACGGAGATGATAGGATCAACACTGGGAGTTTCTGAGGGCATAGAGAGGGTGCAGTGGAGAAATGAGAATCTTTACTATTATGGGATGCATATCAAAGAGCAAAGAGAATGCAGCCAGCATGGCCAGTGGTCAGGTGTGATGATGGGAGATGGCAGTCCAGCAGCATGCTTTACACTTTAAGTTGGATTCCTGCATTGAGCAGGGGGTTGGACTGGATGGCCTTATAGGCCCCTTCCAGCTCGACTGTTCTATGATTCTCTGAACATCTAGAGGGCCACACAGATTTGCCATCCCTGATCTACTCTAAGAAGCACTCAGGAGATGGAAGAATGTGGCTATTTAGAAGAGGCATTCCCATCTGAGCAAATGACTCCTTGGGGCTAGTCACAGTCTCTCAGTCTAACCTACCTCACAGAGTTGTTGTGAGGACAAGACAGGGAGGGGGAGAACACCTTGAGCTCCTTGGGGGAAAGGTGTCATAGAAATATAAGAACAACAATCAACGTCTGGAGGGCCAAAGGTTCCCCATTCCTGATCTAGGGACACAGTGGGTCATGAAACACAGAGGAAAAGCTTAATTCACTAGTAGGCAAAAACCCCTTGCGGTTTAAGAATGTACCTATAGCCCCCAGATATTTCTATCAGACTTTAAAAAGCAGGGAAATTGGGCAGCTATAGCGACTGCACCAGGGGAGCAGGAGAGCTGACCTCCTCTCTGAGATATTGTGCTGCCCTACACATTTGTCAAAATGCAAACACGATTTGGGTTGCTCTTTCACAGTCCAATCCACTTTCTGTGTAGCTTGGAAGAATTGGGTAACATGTGCCTCTGAGCATATGGGGAGTGGTACATTGCGACTCTCGTGGCTGTATAATCAGGACCAGCCATGTTGGGTCCTAGGGATGAGACACCACTGATGTCTGCCCTGTGTGCCACCCCCTCACTTTTTTTTTGCCCTGATACTTTGAGCAAGACCAGGGCTTAGGTCTAGACACCAGTGGCATTTCCCACAATGCCGTGCATCACTGCAGGGCATTGTGGGACATTAAAATGGCAGCTAGGCTCAGCCACCCACCTGCCGTTGCCACCAAGTCAACTAACTCAGAGTTTGGAAAAGTTACTTTTTTGGAGTACAGCTCCCATCAGCCCCAGCCAACATGGCCACTCAACGGGGGAGAGGTTTTTCCATAGGGCATGTCGATCCAGGCCCCTTCAAAACAGGAGCTGACCCTGGACTTGAGGTGGAATGAGTCAAAATGAAAATGAACTCTAAGACTGGCTTACTGTTCCCTTCCACTTCGTTGGTGAGCGAGTAGATCGTTCCACCTCGGAGAGCGGAGGCAGGGCTTGGCTTCTCCCTAGCTGAGGCCTCGATGGAATTGTCTGCCATCTTGTGCACTGCCACAGCCAAGACAGGAAGCTCCTTAGGCGCTGCAGTGTTGCCTTCACCGTCAGCGCCCGGACCGTCCTTGCCTTCTCCCCGCCGTCTCTGGAAATAACGCCCATTCAGTCCGCTGTAAATGCTCTTGCGGGTCAATCTGGGGAGGGCAGCAAAAGCTTGAGTCGCCACGGTAGCACCAGGGTGGCTTCCACCAGGTGTTGGGGTAGAGGCTGAGGTGGGAATTCCAGGCCACATCTTAGGGAGGTGGGTGCGGAAAGGCTGCAGGAGGCTGGGCGACACAGTCCCTTGTGGGGCCAGCCAACGAGTGGTCCCGTGCAGCCAAGTTGGAGAGGTCGAACGGGTGACCTCCTCAGGTGGTAAGTCCTCTTTGGAGTCTTCCAAAGAAGGGGACTTATCCCGTGTTTGGCTGGCACTAGCCGACCCTTTGCTGACGTTCATTTCACCATCCTCACGATCCTTCGTCTCATCAGTCGGCATTTGGTCAACCACGTTGAAATGATGTTCCTCACCTGTCCCATCCAGGAGGGAGACAGCAGGTGGCCCTAGAGACGGTTCCTGATCTTCCACATCCAACGGGGTTGTCCTCTCCTCCCACGGCTCCATCCCTGCTGGGAACACGGTCACCAACTGGAGTTGCTCATCCTCTTCCAGAAAAGGCACCGCCGCTTTGTGCAAGGGGCTGTAAGGGTCCTTTGGAAACTCTCTCGAATCGCCCGACATGACAGAGTCGTCGTTTTCCTTGAAGAACAGCTCGTTCTGGGTTAGCAGCGGCAGGCGGGTGTCATGCTCTGCCAAGACGTTCTCGGTCCCTGAATCATGGCTTCCTTCGGAATCCAGGTCTGTGGGCTCACGAGCCACCTGGCGGTGGTCTTCCTCGGGGGTGGCCCCACCCGCTTTTTGGACTGGCTGCCATGCTGTAAAGAGATAAAGAAAGATATGTTAGACCTGTTGGGTTCACAACTGACCTTTCCATATATAGTCCATGTTAACTTTTCCAGGAGAGCCAGTGTGGCATAGTGGTTAGAGTGTTGGACTATGACCTGGGAGACCAGGGTTCGAATCCCCACCCAGCCATGAAGCTCACTGGGTGACCTTGGGCCAGACACCTGCCTCTCAGCCTCAGAGGGAGGCAATGGTGAACCCCCTCTGAATACCGCTCACCATGAAAACCCTCTTCATAGGGTTGCCATAAGTTCGAATCGACTTGAAGGCAGTCCATGCCCATTTTAACATTTCCAGAGCCTTAAAAATATTTTGGCTGCCCAGTCTTGGCTTCCCACTGTCTGAGGCGTTCAGGCATCAGTGCATAAGAATCGCCCTGCTGGATCAGTCCAAGAGATTCATCTTATTTCTCATATGGCCAATCGGATTGGAAGCCTGCCCGCAGGGAGTGGAGGGAGCAGCCCTTTCACTTGCCTTCCAGGAACCTGTATTCAGAGGTAGATTGCCTCTTAACATGGTGTGTGTGTGTGTGTGTTTTAAGCTATTGTGAATTTGTCTCATTCCCTTTCAAAGCCATCAAAGTCTAAAGACAGGTACAAGCTGATTTTTTTTAAAAAAAGTAAGCAGTAAGTATCTAGTCCTCAAGGTGGTCAGCTAGCTCTGTACAAAGAGGTTCTATTCTGCTTCCAGCAGGGGTCAGCCAGCTGCATCCTGGGAATCCCCAAAGTGGAGGGAATAGCAACAGCCCCCCCCCAGTAATTTCATCGGCATCTGCTATTCAGAGGACAACTACCAGTTGCCTATTATGGCTACGAGATCTCCTCTTCCATAAAATACCAGAAGACCTCTTGCTGGATTAAACCAAAGGTCCATGTAGTCCAGCGCCTTATTCTCACAGTGGCCAACCCGATACCCTTTCTGGGAAGCAGGGCATGAAAGAGACAAGCCTCCTGCCAAGTAATTCTCTAGTGTGTGGTATTCAGAGGTAGACTGACTCCTAACATGGAGGCTCCATTTTAAACTTCCCTGGTTTATTAATGGCCATTGATAGACCTATGCTATGAATTGGTCAAAACTTCCTCTCAGGTCAGAGAACAGGGACAGTTGGAGGTAATATAATGTAAATGGGAGCCCTGTTGGATCCCCCCAGGAAGCCCTCGAACAGGACACAAAGATAATAGCTCTCCCCTACAATTTATGCCCAGCACCTGGTGTTCACAGCTAGACTACCTCTGAACATGGAGGTTTCCTCCATGCAATGAGTGGCCTTCTATCAAATCCAACCAGTGAATCCACTTGGTGTTGAGCCCCAGCTCTCCCCGGAGGATCAGGGAGGGGAGTCGGTCGAGCCCCAGCTTCCCCAGTTAAAGCAGGAAGAGGAATCAGAGGCAGATGAGGCTTTCAGGGACTATGAGGGAGAGGGTGTAGTTGACAGTCTGCCAGTTCCCACGGACAGTTCTCCCGCTGAAGCAGACCTCGCTCCAGCTCCAGTCGCCCCAACAGAGCCGTTGGGGGGTGACCTGGCGCACGCACCAACTCCACCCCGCCACGACTCCACGCCTGGCACTTCAAATCCTTTCCGGCCTACTGAAGCCGAGCCAGCACCTATCAAGCCTGTACTGTCAGATGAGCCGGCGGAGGCTCGCCCCCCTCGCCCCGTGCGAGACGCCGCGAGAAGCGGGTCGGCCAGAAGGTGGAACTTCGGAGTAGTCAGAGATTACAAGCGAAAACCTTCCCTACTTAAGGCGGCGCCCCCCTGATTGGGATGCTGAGTCAACTTTCTTCACATGCTGGAGAGTACACCTAGGTAGCTTAGTTAGGGTTATTAGTGAATTAGCATAGTTAAATCTATGAAGTGCACTGCCTTTGATGCAACTGTTACTCTAATAAAACAAGAATTAATTCCAGTCTCGCCTCCGTCTCGTGTCTCGCCCTCTGGGTAGGACGCTTAGCCTATCATTGTCTACTCTGACTGGCAGCAGCCCTCCAAAGTTTTGAGGGAGAGAGAGAAAGGTGCACTTTCCCAACCCTGCAACATGAGATCCTTTTGTTAAGCAGGAGAGGCAGGGGATGGACCGTTGCATTCAGCTGCTGATCTGCAGGCCTACCACGCAGGCCACGTTGTGTCACACGCACACCCCCCCGAGGTGGCGCGATTTAAGGTGCAATCATTCCAGACGCTTTTGAGCCGCGATCTGGTCAGGGGACACTGGGATTCAATTTTCCTCTCATTGGCGAAAGCAACTGTGGAGGAGCCTTGGGCAACAGCGGGTGATTTATGAGCACACCCTTGGCGAGAGCGTAAGCGTAAGCGCCGTTTCCAAACTCCCTTTCTTGTCATAAAACAAAGTGTCTGCACTTGCACACCAAAACTATCGGGGGAACCCGATCGAGACTGAGACTCTGTGTGTGTGTGTTGTAAATCTAAACCGTTTCTGTACTCCCAGCAAATGATCAAGAGGTCGATTAAACAGGAGCTCACTGTTTAAAGCGCCAATTGGAAAAAAAAAAAGCCTGCCACAAGAACAAGAGCCCTGCAGTGCTGGATCAAGCCAAAGGGGCTCCGTTGAGTCTATCGTCCTCTTCTCACAGTGGCCAACCACATGCCCCCAAAGGGAAGCCCCCAAGCGGGACCAGAGTGCGACAGCAACTCTCCCCACTTGTAAATCCCAGCAAGCGGCCCCTTTCGGCAGGGTTTCAAAACCACATTCGTATTATTCTTTCACTTCGACATTGTTTTAGCTATCCAACATTGCAGTACCAATTTTGTATCAGAAGCTCCTCTTTACCAGCAGAAAGTGCGACGTTTACAGAACTACAAGCAGCCTTCAACCAGAAATGACACGCACAGCATGGAATCGTCCTTCCATCTTGGTCCATCATGGCTTCACTCTGGCTTTGCTCTGTCTGCTCTGTCTGCTCTGTCCTGTGCATCCGCTTCTAAACTGACTGCCCTAGGTAAATATATGGGGTCCGGCAATGGCCAGATTAACAGCATTCATAGGCATATGGCACCTCCAATTGTGGAGGTAGCATACAGCCATCCTGGCTAGTAGCCATCAATAGCCTTATCCTCCCCCCGTGAATTTGTCTAACCCTCTTTTAAAGCCATCCGAGTTGGTGACTGTCACTACCTCTCGTGCAAATCCCACAGTTGAACTATGTGCCGTGTGAAGTCCTTCCTTTCGTCTGTTCCAGAGGAGCAAAGGGGTCACCTGGAACCTTCTGCATGCAAAGAAGGTAGCCTACCTCTGATGTGACCCGTGTCCCGATGCCAGCGCAGACCGCGGAGCAGAAGCTCCATCCTCCCGGCCTAAGGAGGGGCCATTCTGGGCCACAGGGGCCCTCGGCCTGTGCCTGACCTGGCCGCCTGCTGGTGCCAGGCTTACTCAGCCTAAAGACATTGTCAGAATAAGCTGGGATCTCCTGCATTAAGCTCAGTGCAGGAAGGACAGGGTATCACATTCAAGAGAGAAAATCAGGTTAGGGATTGGGGATATTTATATATATATATATTGAAAATTGAAAATTGAAAATATACTAACAAAACGAAAAGAACATTCAAACAAAAACAACAATCCCAACCCCGCGTCACTGAGGATGATTATATATACAAATAAACAATATACAACATTTTCTCAATACATTGGAAGAAAGATATAGTAGATTTATGGATATACCATTTAAAACACAGTTCAATATTTGCAGATTGGTTAGCAAAGAAAGATTTATCAAAGGTTAAGAGAACCAAATGGATCTGGCTGTGGATGAAAGATGGTCATGTAATCCAACCTTATTTGTATATTCAATAAATGGCCACCATGTACACATCAGATTTAGTCTTATCTTGTAAAAAATGAAGATTTTAAGTAATTTTATCTAATAAAGCCAGATTCCATATATTTCTATACCATGTCATTTTAACCAAGTTTTCTAATCATTTCCAATTTTGCGCCACCATTTAACGAGCTGCCATTAATAATTTAGAGATCAAAAATTTAGATTTCAGTTTAGCATTTTCATCTTTAAACAATAATAAAAGAAATAATTAATGTTTTCTTTTATAATATTTTTAAGTTCCTTATGCACTAAATTCCAAAATGGGACCATTTTAGGGCCTGTCCACCAGGAATGAAAATATGTGCCTTTATTACAACGGGATTCGGGATATATACGTGTGTGTGTATAAGTAAAAAACGCAGAAACCTTTGAAGCAATAGGCATCGAATCTTGAAGCCGGATCTGGGAAGCCGGTCCGGTTTGGGAACTGGTAGACGGTCCTGACGCCAGGTTCATCCCCGCCACACTTCTTCCGTGGGGTCCGGATTGGGTAGCGAACACTTCCGTCGGCCAGCCATCCCGGGTCACATTGGTCCAGCCCTTCCCGCCAAGCGAGGTGAAGCTGCCCTGTGGTAGCCAGCTGCGCCCCTCGGCTCAGGCAGTACTTCTGGGCTGTTTGAAACGTCAGCCGTCCAGGGCTGGAGGCATACAACACCTTTCCTGAAAGCAGGAAGGAAAGTAACACACATCAGGTCGCATTCGCCCAAGCGGCACCCCACTGGTTTGCAGCCTGAACTCATTTGCTGATGCTCTCAGAAACACCAGAGCACAACAAAAAGTTGCAGCGTAGAGTGCTCCTGGCCAGTGTCCCAGCCAGCCGGGTCTTCTTTTAAGGATGTCTCCCCTTAGTTTTCTTCCTCTCCCCTGACCAGACATGCAGACTTCAGTGGCCATTCAGTAGGCTCAGTCCTCATTGGGGGGGTTTTGGGTGGGAGTTTAGCCCCCTTCGGGTATGTCTCTAAAAATCCCAACTTCTGCAAACCTTTGGGTTCCCACAACCATGCTGATACATCACCTTTGTTACTCTATAGCTCCTTGTTGGCTACAAAACCACCCTAACCCAGCAGCTGAGTTCACCATTAATATCTAGGAGAAGATTGGCCCCACCAGATCAGACTACTAAACACCTCCCCTGCTCTCTCCCTCTTCCTTTCCTCCTCTTCCCCTCCCTCTCTTTCATCCCTTCTCCCCAAACCTCTCCCCTCTTTCCTTCTCTCTCCCTGTCTTTCTCCTCTCATCTCCTGTCTCTCCTCTCCTCCTGTCTCCTCTCTCCTCTTATCTCCTGTCTCTCTTGTCTCTCATTTCCTTCCTCTCCCCTCCTTTTCTCTCCTATCTCTCCTTTCCTTTCTCTCCTCTCTATTCTTCCTGTCCTCTCCTTTCTCTCCTTCCCTTTCCTCACTCTCCTCTCCTGTCTCTCATTTCCTCACTCCTCTCCTCTCCCGTCTCTCCTCTCCCCTCTCCTCTCCTCTCTCCTCTCCCCTCTCCTGTCTCTCTTCTCCTGTCTCTCATTTCTTCTCCTCTCCTGTCTCCTCTCTCTCTCTCCATTCCTCTCCTGTCTCCTCTCTCCTCTCCTCTCCTCTCCCCTCTCCTCTCCTTTCCTCTCTCTTTCCCTCTTCTCTCATTTCTTCCCTCTCTTCTCTCCTCCTCTCCCAAGCCAAACAGTCCACTTAGTTCAATATTGTCTACACATTGCCCAGCTGGGGTTGACCCATGGCAGGGTCTTTTCGGTGTGGCTTCCCCATTTGTGGAATGCCTTCCCTGGGGAGGTGTGTCTGCTTCCTTCATTATTGACTTTCAAGAGGAATTGAAAAACATTCCTGTTTACCCAGGTATTTGATGACTGTTCCTGGCAACCTTGAGGTCACTGGTTGAGATAGTGTTTTTATGTTCTTAGAATGTTTTAATGGTATTCTGATTGATATATTTGCCACCCTGGGCTGTTTTGGGAGGAAGGGTGGGTAATAAAATCAATCGCTACTGCTACTACTCTCTGACACTGGAGGCATTCAAGAGGCAGCTGGACAGCCATCTGTCAGGAATGCTTTGATTTGGATTCCTGCATTGAGCAGGGGGTTGGACTGGATGGCCTTGTCGGCCCCTTCCAACTCTACTGTTCTATGATTGTGTGATTCTACTACCAACAGCAACAACACACTATCAGCTGCTGTCCAGGGTTCAGAGAGGGAATGTTCCTTATTTATTTATCTATGTATAAAAATATTTGTATACCTCTGTTTCATTAAAAACATCAAAGCAGTTGACAACATGTTTAAAAAATACACGCACCATAGAATAAAACATTAAAAATTTAATGCAATACAACACAGTGCCAGGGAAATTGAACCTGGGACCTTCTGCACCCAAAGCATGCACTCGACCACTGAGCTATGGCCTTAAAAATATACTGGGGTTCCAGTCCTCATGGTTCTGACCAAAGTGCCGATTGAAATAGGAACCCAGGAAGCTGCCTTATATCGACTCCGGCACTTGGTCTGTCTATTTCAGGATCATCTGCATTGACTTGCTCTAGAGGGTCTCAGGCAAGGAGACTCTCCCAGACTACCTGCAGAGGCCGTTGGAGATTGAACTGGTGACCTTCTGCATGCAAAGAGGTGCTCTGACCACTGGACTACAACCCTTTCCCAAAGGTACGTTTCCAGCAAGGGTGCCAGTTGGTGCGTTCCAAGCAGCCCCACCCCTCTAACGACATTACAAGCGCCTTGCCTGAGCTTCGATGAGGCCTCCGTCGGACTCGCTATGTTTTAAAGACCATCATTACTTAAGGAACAAAGACAAGACAAGTTACCCTTTTCTCGGTTGTTCCCTTTCTCCAGCGGAGACAAAGAGGAACTCGAGCGTGGCCGATTTATCAGAGATGCCTCCTCGCAATTCCTCCTCTGGGATCCCAGGAAAAGCTTGCAACGGTTTTTGATGATGCCTTTCATTTCATTAAGAAAGCTGTCTGCAAAGGGCCACTTCTGTTCATTGTGACTGAAGAGAGGCACAGATCCGTCAGCGTTCCCGTGAGTTTGTGCGTTATTTCTCGGCGGGCCAAGGAAACAAATCCTCTCGGTCTAGGTATTGTACGCCTATTTTGTACGTAGCCCAGAGTAGCTGGACAGCCAGCCAGATGGGCGACTAATAAATTCAATAAATAAATAAATAAAATTTTCAAACCGCAACTTGCTGTCTGGAAATCTGTCCCCTTCTTGACAATCCTCCAAACACATGATCGAGGGGGAAATGTCAAAAATACAGATTTCAACATTTGATAAAGGGTAAGGCCTCTTGGCAAACTTTGGTTGGCTTAAGCGGTGGCGGGAAGAGGGGAACTGGTCAGCGGAAGATGCGTTTAAGTGGGGAGAGTGCATTTTAATTCCCAGGGCAGTGGATCAAGGTCAGGCTTTCCTTTGGAGTTGAGGGGTGCCATTTAGAGCCTGTTTCCTTTTGAAGAGGTTATTTGGCTTAACCCTTTGCAGAGCTTGGAAAAGTTACTTTTTTAAACTACAACTCCCATCAGCCCCAGCCAGCATGGCCACTGGATTGCGCTGATGGGAGTTGTAGTTCAAAAAAGTAACTTTTCCAAGCTCTGAGTCCCTTTGTCCTTTCACCCCCTGTCCCCGAGATGAGCTTTGTACACACTATACATTTAAGGAATCCTGGGAATTGTAGTTCACCACTCACTAGGGATGTGCTAGAATTCCACCCAATTCAGTTTTGGTGCCAAATTTTCCATTAAGTCATTTATTCTCAATCATTGAGAATGTAGCGAATTTCTGTGGCTATTTCTGAAAATGAACTTTAAAAAAAAAAAATCTGCCTCTAAAACATCCATTGTAAAAATGATCGTTTATTGACAGTTCCTTCAAAAATATCAATATTTCCCTCAAAATATCAACACTTCCTGCTTTGTTTTGGAAAGTGCAGATTTATGTAAGCTGGCCTTTAAATGGGAAGGGAACTGAGTTTTCCCCCTCTCCTAACAGTCCTTACTCACCTCGAAGCTCTTTCGAGTAGCAGTAGACATCGTACACTTCCCTGGCGTCCCGCTCGCCGTAGCTGCGGACTCCTGGGAGGCTGTTGCGATCCCCGTAGCAGCCAGGCCTCGAAAGGGTGATGGGATACCTGCGTTGGGAAAGGGGGAGAGTGTTGGGTGGGAGGGAAGATGGGGGAGAGCTGAACACGGATTCTCCCAGAAGCCTTTGCCAAAGAAAAGGAACAAAAGGCAGAGGAGACAAAAAAGAATAACCCAAGGAGAAGCAGAAGCAGGGAAGAGGCAGAGGGGGAAACGAGGTCACTCTGCAGAACGGGGAGCTCGCCTCGAAGTAAGCATGTTTTGTAATTACTTGGCAAAGGATCCCTATAAAAAGCCTCCCTCTTGGAAGCTTCTGATGACCAGGGTTGAGTCTCATTTTCCCTGCTCATTCTTTTTATTGGATTTCTGCATCCCTCGACTGTGATTTCTACTCCTCCACAGATTCCTATTTAAGCAGGAGAACTTCTACGATTAATCTCAGCGGGTGGCTCGAACCATACAGTTTCTTCTGTGGTTCACTGGCAACCTCTGGCCCTCCAGCTAGTGCTGGGACTCCAAATCCACTGGCCATGCTCCCAATTGGGGTCTATGGGAGCTCAACAACATCTGAGGGCCCCCACAGGTTCCCTATCTTTAATCAAGAGGCACAAAGAGAGTGGTAAGCCTAAAGAACTGGGCATGATTAGCCCTGAGAAGAGAAGACTGAGGGGAGATAGGACAGTATTGGGAAGGTTGTCACCCAGAGGAGGCTCAGGATCGCTTCTCAATCGTCCCAGAGTGCAAGACACGGAGTAACAGGCTCAAGTTGCAGGAAGCCAGATTTCGACTGAATGTCAGGAAAAACTTCCTATCTGTACGACAATGGAGCCAATGACCTTGGGAGATGGTGGGCTCTCCAACGCTGGAGGCCTTCAAGAGGCAGCTGGACAGCCACCTGTCGGGGATGCTTAAAGTTGGATTCCTGCATCAAACAGGGGGTTGGACTTGATGCCCTTAGAGGCCCCTCCCAACTCTTATTCTATGATTTTAACTTTAGTGCACACTAAGAATTAAAGAAAAGAAAAGAAGCATAGCTGTTGGATCAGGCCAAAGGGGGTCCATTTAGTCGAGCATACTGTTCTCACAGTGGCCAACCGGATGCCACAAATGGATTAAAATGGAGACCTCCTGAATGCAAAGCGAGGGGCCGTACCGTCAACGTATGAAGAGCCCTGCAGTGCTGCATCAGATCAAAGGGGGCCCCTTCTAGTCCAACATCCTGTTCTCGCAGCGGCCAACCAGATGCCCCAAAAGGGAAGCTTGGAGGACGGCAACAAGGGAGAAGGCCTTCTCAGTGTTGGCCCCCAAATTATGGAATGATGTATTTGACGAGGTGCGCCTGGTGCCAACACTGTTATCTTTTCGGCACCAAGTTAAGACTTTCCTCTTCTCCCAGGCATTTTAGCATGTGCTTTAAAATTGTTTTTAAAAAATGTGTTTTTAAATTGGTATATTTGTTTTTAATGTTTTAATTGTTGTAAACCGCCCAGAGAGCTTTGGCTATGGGGCGGTATACAAATGTAATAAATAAATAAATAATAAAGAAGTAAAAGGGAAGCACCCCAAGCAGGACCTGAGCGCAACAGCAACTCTCCCCTCTAGTGATTCCCAGAAACTGGTATCCAGAGGAATATTGCCTCTGATCGTGGAGGTAATGTAGCCATCGTGACCAGTAGAATTGACAGCCTTGCCCCCCGTGGATTTTCTATCATTCCCCTTTAAAACTGCAGTATCAGTATCTAAACCGAGAAAAGTGGCACGCACCTGACAGTGCGGTCAGAAAGCCAGCCGGCATCGCAATTGTCGTAGCCATCCTCAAAGGCCACTTGGAGGTGGGCAGGGGAAGCGATGACGGCTGAGTTGTCCTCGCAGGCTGCCTGTGCCTCTGGGAAGGTCAGCGCGTAACGGTTGCTGGCGGCTCGGTAATGGAACACCACACCTGGGCAGGGCAGGACAAGCAAACATGAGCAAGAGGAACGAGAGACGTGGGACCAGCGACAAAAACTCCAGTTCAGAATGCCAGCCATGCCCTCTTCTTTAACACTCCATTCTGTTCCCACTTCCCACCCTGGATTTCTGTCCACTCCCTCCCAAGCATTTATAAAATAGGAACCTAGGAAGCTGCCTTCTACTGACTCAGACCATTGGTCCATCTAGCTCAATATTGTCTCCAGAGAGCCTCTCCCAGCCCTACCTTGAGATGCTGCTGGGGATTGAACCTGGGCCCTTCAGCATGTAAGGCAGATACTCTGCTACTGAGTGAAGCCCTTCCCCAAATATTTATATACCGCCAACTTGTATAAAATATTATGGTAGCGTACAACAGGTATAATAAAACATAAAACACCATTTTTAAAAATCACCAAAACGGCTTTTTAAAAAAAGCTTGCACCGTTGTGTAAGCGTAAAAAGGTCTTCACAAGTGAGGATGCCTGCTGAATCTCTGCTGGGAGTACGTTCCACAGCAAGGGACTGGCACCACTCCGGCTGTGAATATGCTTACTAGGCCGCAGCAAAGCATTAGCCGCACTTGCAGGGGCAACGGGGTTAATCTGCCAATCGGTTGCAAAATCTGTCTGAAGTGATTTTTTTTAAAAAAAACTGCCCTTGAATGCTCCCACCAGGTTTGACAGTAAAAAGGGGCGCGGTTTGGCTAGCATCATGTGCCACCGTTTTCCGAAAAGAGAGGTGAACATGCGCTGGAACCAGCAGAACAGTGAGTGTGTCTCTAGCTAATTGCCCAACATCGAGTTGACGCCAATTGGGCCTCAGTATGCCCTGAATCAGAAGAAGGCCAGGACTGGGGAGGGCAGCTGTGAGAGAACTAGAAAAGGTCCTCAAATGCAAAGATGTATCACTGAACACTAAAGTCAGGATCATTCAGACCATGGTATTCCCGATCTCTACGCATGGCTGTGAAAGTTGGACAGTGAAAAAAGGGCTAAGAGAAAAATCAACTCATTTGAAACGTGGTGTTGGAGGAGAGCTTTGCACGCACCATGGACTGCGAAAAAGACAAATAACTGGGTGTCAGAACAAATTAAACCAGAACCGTCACTAGAAGCTAAAATGATGAAACTGACATCATGGACACATCATGAGAAGACCTGATTCACTAGAAAAGACCATAATGCTGGGAAAAACAGAAGGGAGTAAAAAAAGAGGAAGGCCAAACAAGAGATGGATTGATTCCATAAAGGAAGCCACAGACCTGAACTTACAAGATCTGAACGGGGTGATTCATGACAGATGCTATTGGAGGTTGCTGATTCAAAGAGTCGCCATAAGTTGTAATCAACTTGAAGGCACATAACAACAACAAATGCCCTGAATGTAACTGAGCATGAGAATATAAGAAGGGCCTTCTGGAGCAGGCCAGTGGCCCATCTAGTTGAGCATCCTGTTCTCACGGAGGCCACCCAGATGTCCCAAAGGGAAGTCCCAAGCAGGGCCTGACTCTGCTCTGTGTTTTATTCCCCCAGCTTTCTTGATGCATCTCAGAGGATTACTAGGGCTGAAAATATCCATTCCCTTTTAGAGTCCCCATTCACATTAAATGGAAACAGTGGTAGTGGGGAATTCTGAGGGTTTTTCTTTCCAGAGGCAGTGAATTTGTAGGACAGGATGTGTGTGTGTGTGTGTGTGTGTGTGTGTGTGTGTGTGTGTGTGTGTGTGTGTGTGTGTGAGAGAGAGAGAGAGAGAGAGAGAGAGAGAGAGAGAGAGAGAGAGAGAGAGCAGTGCTCCCCTCCACCTCCTGCTGCTGGAAAGATGCCATTTTTAATTTCCCAGAATGCCCCTGCTGGGCACTGCTGGAATCATTTAGGACAGTGGTTCCCAATTCCCCCCCCCCCGACAGTCGACTTGAAAATTGCTGATGGTCTTGGCGGACCACTTAATGGCTTCTCTGCCTGTTGTAGCCATATCAGCGCACTGTGCCAAATGCTGCGTGATGTTTAAATTGTATTTTTGTTGCTCCTTCTGTTCTGATTTGCATGCCTTCGAATTCAAATTGAGATACCATACAGTGTAAAAGAGAAGCCATACGAATATGAAAAAATCAATATGGATATTCAGTGCGGGCATGCCTCAGACCACCTGAATGACGCTCGCGCAGCGCTGGTGGTTCACGGACCACAGTTTGGGAACCCCTGATTTAGGAGGCAGGGCAGGATATAAATTGAATAAACAGATAAATGAATCTGTGCACCACTGCTCTCTGTGGTGCGCCCCTCAAATGCAGCGGGAAGGAGCTTAGCTAAGTACCTTCAAGCCCTGGACTCACTCTGCCCACCCAGCCAGGTTACACACGCACATGGAGGACTACTGGTCTGTTGTTGTTGATGATAATAATATCAATAATAAATCATATACTGCTTACATGCCAAAATGACTCAAATAAAAATAAATTATATGAGCCCAAGAGCTGAACTTGCTGCACTTCCTCTCTGCTTCCAGTGAGTATCTGCGCATGAACAGAACCGCCGTCCGCGCATGAATGAAACATAGTCCCATCCTGTAGCATTCCTGATTGCTTTTTGGTTTTCTCCAGTCTTTGCTCAAGGGGTATATGTGGGCAGGGGAAGAGATCACAAGTGACTGACAACTGCGGCAAAACTGCTTGCGTGCAATTTTGCTCTCTGCAAAATTGAGACATGCTTTTAAAAGGGAGGCCTTGGAATGCACGGATGTATGTGCTGAATGGCTCCTTGTTGAAAACGAACACATTGGTGGTTATTAATTCAGTCAATCGCATCATCATTGCATTTTGCATGCTTGTCAGGCGGCGGTTTGGCCCCCTCAACTATTATTATTATTATAATTATTATTACTTCTATTATTATTTATTCAATTTATATCTTGCCCTTCCTCCCTAAAGGAGCCCAGGGCAGCAAACAAGAAGCGATAAAACAATTTTAAAAATCCCCAGGACATATTAAAAAACAGTTCCAACACAGACGCAGGCTGTCAAGAGGCAGATGAGCAGTAATCTGTCGGGAATGCTTTGATTTGGATTCCTGCATCGAGCAGGGGATTGGACTAGATTGCCTTGTAGGCCCCTTCCAACTCTACTATTCTATGATTCTATGGGATAAGGTCCCTACTTAAAAAGCTTGTTGAAAGAAGAAAGTCTTCAGCAGGTGCTGAAAAGATAACAGAGATGGTGCTTGTCTAATATTTAAGAGGAGGTAATTCCAAAGGATTGAGCCAGTGTGGTGTAGTGGTTAAGGTGTTGGACTACCTGGGAGACCAGGGTTTGAATCCCCACATAGCCATGAAGCACACTGGGTGACCTTGGGCCAGTCGCTGCCTCTCAACCTCATGAAAACCCTATTCATAGGGTCACCATAAGTCGGAATCGACTTGAAGGCAGTACATTTACATTTTAAATTCCAAAGGGTCAGTGTCACAGCGCTAAAGGTCTGCTTCCTGTGTTGCGAGGAATGGACCTCTTGATAAGATGGTATCCGCAGGAGGCCCTCAGAGTGGAACACTCCACCTCTGGGGGTCATTGGTATTGGCATGTAGATGAGATGGATGGGGACAGATGCTGTGACAAGACAGGATAGATAAGAGATGAGTATGTTTTTGCATCCCTATAAAGGAGAACTACCTGACGAATCACGCAGCCAGGTGGGAACGGGAACAGGTAAAGCCCCTTATTGGGTACCTTGGGACACATGACTGTACCTTGTACAAACCTATAAAAACCTGTGAAGTGGGGAAGAAGGCAGTCTCCTGCCATATCACACGCTAGCAGGGACGCCTTGCAATTGTAAGTATAATAAGGAGCTGTAAGCTTCAACCCGCCTCAGTGGCGTTTCCTGGACAAGGAAAATTCCACAACACCCTCACCTGCAGAGCACAGTGATCATTTCGGTATATAAGGGGTGAGAAATCTTTCAGGTATCCTGGTCCCAAATGTACATCAAAACCAGCACCTTGAACTTAGCCCAGTAGCTAATGGGCAGCCAGTGCAATTCTTTCAGCAGCAGGGTGACATGTTGGCGATGCCCTGTCCCAGGGAGTAGTCTCGCCGCTGCATTTTGCACCAGCGGCAGCTTCCGGACCAACCTGAAGGGCAGCCCCACATAGAATTAATGGCATTGCTCACTTTATGTTTCCCATTTCCTTCTAAGAGCTGGAAATCGGGGGTGGGCCGCCTGCAACGGCGTGTGACCCATGGGCCCAATTTCAGTAGCCCTCCGCAGGGGATCAGTTCAGAGAAGAGCGATCTCTCCCTCCCACCTGGGTGGGAAGGAAAAAGAGAGAAAGGGAGGAGAGGGAGAGAGTATGTGTCTCCACCCACTTTTGGCCATGGCTCCACCCACTGCTGGCACAGACCCCCAACAGACTTCCCCTTGGCAGAAACAAAGCTTCCCCATCTCCGCGGCACATAGGACCCAGGCGTCCTGCATGCTTTCTGCCAAGATGCCCCAGGCCTGCCCCTCACCTGTGACTTCCAGGGGCACCAGGTCCTGCTCATCGTGAATGCCAGCCACCACCTCGCAACGATAGAGGCCGGCATCGCTGGCCCGGGCAGCCGAAAGCACCAGCGTGGCATTGTAGCGCCGGGAGGGGTAACCAGGCAGGGAGACCCTCCCTTCGTAGCCCTTGGAGATCTTCACCACGTTGTCCTTGGCCACCAGCACAGAAACGTCTTCCGGCTGGCCCACCGCCGACTGGACCCGGCTCCACTTGATGCGTGGAAGGTCAGGTGGCTGGCTGGGGCCGAGGGAGGTGGGCGGCTGCAAGAGGTAGAGGCAGGGCAGGGCCACCTGCTCCGCCAGGCTGACCCGCAGCGGCTGGTGGTGGACCTTGTTGATATGGATCACCTTCGCGTTGTCCTGGGAGCCTGGGTGGAGAAGATTTCGACTGGACATCAGGAAAAACTTCCTAATTGTTAGAGCCATATGACAATGGAACCAATTACCTAGAGAGGTAGTTAGCTCTCCGACACTGGAGGCCTTCAAGAGGCAGCTGGCCAACCATCTGTCGGGAATGCTTTGATTTAGATTCCTGCATTGAGCAGGGAGTTGGACTTGATGGCCTTATAGGCCCCTTCCAACTTTACTATTCTATGATTAATGTGAAGGGGGAGCGTCTCCCAGCCTTCCCCAAGCTTTTGGACTACAACTCCCATGAGCCCCAGCCAGCACGGCCATTTTGGAATGCTTCTCCCCAAGCTGTGGCCCTCCAAAGGTTGCTGGACTCGTCCCTGACAATTAGCCAGGCTGGATGTGGGGACTGTTCACAGTTTGAGTCCAACAGTATCTGGAGGGATGTAGGATTTCCCTGATCTAAGAAGAGGCATTCCCCACTCTCAGGAGGGAATGCCTCTTCTAAATAGAGGTATTCTTCCCAACCCTCCAGTAGTCTAGTGGCAAATTCAGAAGTGCAGGGTCCCTTCATGATAATGACAACATGCCCCCTCACAAAGCCATGCCCCCTTTCCACTTTCCCTCGTCTCCCTTGCTGTCCGTGTCATTTCGCAAGTCCGCACTCCGTTACATCAGACATCCCTAGGAGCCACTCAGAATGAAAGTGGAAGCTGTGTGTTGGCTAGTGAGAAGAGTCTTCTCAGCGGCTGACTCACCTCCTTTCACTCTGATTGGCTCCAGTCAGCATGGAAGGACAAGGACTCTTCTCCGTGGCTAACACGCTCCCCTGTCATGCTAATTGGCTCATACATAGGGACCCTGCTTCCAAAAAAGTAATGGATCTACGACCTGCCATAACCCCTGGACGACTACACTCCTTGCATCTCTCTTACGCTGAGCTTCAACTTCCACCACCAATCCTGGTAACTGGCCATGCTGGGGCTACTAGGTGTGTTGCGGAGTTCCAGACCATCTGCAGGCTGGGGCTAGGGAAGGCTTATCTGAGCTGGTCGCAGGAGCTGATTTTTCACAGCAAAGGAAAGCACCTCTCTCTCTCTCTGAACTTTGCTACAGCGAAATTAATCATCTCTGTGGCTACGATCCGTCCCTTTGCTCATTCTTCCAATTGATTTTCCTCTACGGCCAGCTGGACCCAATTATAGGCAGGGGAGGGGGGCCGTGGAGGGGGGGAGGGAAAGGGGGAGAGGAAACAAAGGGGATTCGAGCTGATAGTTCTGAAGGCAAGGCAAGGCAAACGAGGTTGCTGTTAGGTCTCTGTTGCCGTCCAGAGCCCCTGCGGCTCTCTCACAGGTGACAAGCCTGCCTTTCAAAACCCCAAACTAGCCCGCGTGGGAAGCCACGTTAATGAAACCCCCCTTCAGGTTCTCTCAGATTTGTTCTACCCATTGGCTACCAGAAGCCCCCTACCCAGAACAGACAGACTGTCCAGTGTAGTGGTTAGAGCATTGGGACTTTTAACTGGGAGGCACAGCTTCAAATCCCCCCCCCCATAGCTGGTTCCATTTGCTTCCTCCTCGGTTCTGACCCCAAGAAGACGGCACCACCCAGGGTGCACTGGCGGCTGGTGGCTGGTGGCTCAATGGCAGCACCTCGGACAGCTCCTTGAGAGATCGGACTAAAACCTGGAGCAGATTCCATTGCCCCACTGGCATGAAGCCACCAGCCGCCACTATAAGGAGCGAGGAATATCTCTCCTCCTTCCCAGTCCCTCGCTTCTCGCCATCCAGCCTGGCAGTCTTTTGCAAGGAGTTCCTGGCTCCACACACCCCCCTAAAAATTAGGAATGTAAGAAGCTTATCCTGAGTCAGACCATGGTCTCAAATCATCTTGCGCCACACACCACTAGCATGTGGCCCCTTAGAAGTTGCCCGGAAAGGAATGTGGCCCCCGGGCTGAAAAAGGTTAGGGTGATGTGATTTAGGTTTCTGTGTTTGACAACGGAAACATGCAATTGAAGGCAGATTGACGGCAGACTCAGGACGCTGCATTTGGGCTCCGTTAAAGCACCGGCTCCCAAGAAATCTGAGGTGGAAGCAGTGGACTTTGGCTTTTTGTGAGCATGAAGCCACCACCTCTGCTCAACCTGTGCCTTTGTAAATAAACACAAATGTTAGAGAAACACCCATGGAGCCTCAAGTGACTTCCTTTCAAAGGACATCCAATCTATCTATCTATCTATCTATCTATCTATCTATCTATCTATCTATCTATCTATCTATCTATCTATCTATCTATCTATCTATCTATCTATCTATCTATCTATCTATCTATCTATCTATCTCCATCCTGAGCATATCTATCTATCTATCTATCTATCTATCTATCTATCTATCTATCTATCTATCTATCTATCTATCTATCTATCTATCTATCTATCTATATTTATTATTTGATTTATATCCCACCCTTCCTTCCAGCAGAAGCCCAGATTATCTAGATTAACCCTTCACCCCTGGGACTCAGAGGAACATCAGAAGCCACCTTATCCTGAGTCAGACCATTGGTCCATCTAGCTCAGTGCTGTCTGCACTGACTGGCAGCAGCCCGCAGGGTTTCCGGGAGGGGATGTTCCCAGGCCTAACTGGAGATGCCGGGGATTGAACCGGCAACCATCTGCATGCAAAGCACATGGTATACTGCTCAGCTATGACCCTTCCCTTAAACAAAAAGTTAAAATTCCAGTCCTCATGATTCTGAGCAATGGACTGATTTAATGGGAATCCAGGAAGGTGCTTATATCAAGACAAACCATTGGCCCATCAGGCTCAGTGATGTCTGCACTGACTGGCAGCGGCTCCCCAGGATTTCAGGCAGGCCCTGCCACTCAGTGGTGACCCTTTCCCCAGCTCCTCACTGCTCAGAGAAGCAGGGTGAATGTCAGAATACAACCCTCTTGTTTTTAGAAATGGGGTTCAATCAGGAACCTAAAGTTTTGGCCCAGATATTAGATTCCTGCAGGCATCAAATGGCAAAAGGAGGGGGGACACCCCAGCTAACATGGCTGGACAGAGAATTTGAAGCTTTTTTTCCTCTTTGCATCATTCCTTATTCATGCCTGTCTTCCAGTTACCATTAATAGTTAATTACACAGACATTATTTGACACTTGTGGCTGGCAGTTCATTTGTGGTTTGTTTGTTTACCTGGGGGGCGGGAGGGGCAGTGGAGAAAAGATATTTGATACTTGCCCACAATTGCAAGGTATTCAAAAAGCTCACAGATGTCAGCTGGGCTTCTTTTGTGAAGCACAGTCTTCTCCGTAAGAGCTTATAGACCAAAATAAGGTAGGTGCTTGTAGGGTGATATTACTGTGTCCAACAGTGGTCAGCCTAGATGCCCTCAGGAAAACCACACGCAAAGCCTGAAGGAAGCAGTTTTTCCCAGATTTTTTGGTGGGGGAGGGGTGGCCTTCCTGCTTGTTGCAAGAAACCCTGAGCTACAGCGCCCCCAACTGATGGCTGTTTATAGCCCTCCCTGTTGCAGATGGCATTCTGAGGTAGACTGCTGCTGTATATGGAAGTTCCATTTCGCTGCCCTGATTAAACCAATAGCTGTCAGCAGAGTTGGGTTTCCATATGAATAGTTCCTGCTGAGCCAAATGAATGGTCTGTCTGATAAATGCATTTTTAGAAGAAGAAAAAGGAAAAAAAATGTAGTCCAGCATTGCCATTTCCAAAAAGCAGTCAAGCAGGAAGCCCCCAAGAACAGCATGAGAGCAACAACCCTTCCCTGTGCCCGGTTGTCAGGGATAGACTGCTTCTGAACATGGAGGTTTCATCTTACCCATCATTTATTTATTTAGAAAGATTGATAAACCACTTCATCAACAAGCTCTCTAAGAAGTGCGGTAGTAAAATTGTAGATAAAAATGCAGCTGAAATCCACAACATTATTTTTTTTAAAAACAACTATACATAAACTAATAACCATTAAAACACCAAGAAAATCAGTAAAACGTTTAAAGCAGATGCAGAGAACTAAATTATATGTCCTTCTGACTTAAAAATCTAAGGGCATCTAACTGATGTCAATAGACAAGGAGTTCCAAAGGACAGGTGGTCCCACAGTAAAAGATCAACTCCTGGTAAATGTAGAATGAACATTACGTGGCACTTGGAAAAGCGTGCGTTCTACAGATCCAAGTAGTCAAGTGGCACCTCTGGGGGAAGGCAATCCCTTAAGGAAACTGGGTCAAAGCCATTAAGGTGCTATTATACATTATAATAATTGGTATTATACATACCAACAGTGACACCTTCAACTTGGCCCAGAAACAAACTGGCAGCCAGGGAAGATCTTCGAGCACAGATTTAATATGCTGACAGAATCTCACGCCTGATAGCAATCATGCCGCAGCATTTTGCCCTAACTGCAATTTCCAGATCAACCATAAGGAAAATGCCACAGAGGACACTGTAGGTGCCTGGTCTTGAGGTTACTAATGCCTGAATGACTGTGTTCAAGATATCCCAGTCTAAGAACAGTGACACCTGTCACACCAGCCAAAGCTGGTAAATGGCTCCATGACTAAAAGGCCTCTTTTCCACAAGTTTATTCAATTCCCCTCTCTTTTTGAACTGATTACGCTCCTAGTCCTCACTGCATCTTGTGGCAATGCATTCCTTCCATGAGTTCAATTATCCCCGGAACTTACCCAGAACAGAGACAGGCAGGAGCAGGTATCCAAACAGGATCCAACAGCTGACATCTTCCATTACATGGACCATCCTTAATCTGTAATAATAATAATAATAATAATAATAAACAATTTTATTATTACATTTATACCCCACCTTTCCATACATGGATTCTCCCCTTTCCCCATTCTATCCTCGCAGCAACCCTGTGAGGTAGGTCAGGTTGAAAGACTGTGGCTGCTCCAAGGATGCCCAGTGCGCTTCACAGCTGACTGGGGTTTAAACCCTGGTCAAATGGACATGGTTGTTCTCTTCCTCCTAATTCTATCCTCACAACAAGTCTGCGAGGTAGGTTAGGCTGAGACACAGTCAGTGGCCCGAGGGCCACCCAGTGAGCATCATGGCTAAGTGGGGGATTCAAACCCTGGTCTCCCAGGTCCTAGACTAACCGCAATGCCCACCTGGTTCTTCCTGAAGGGACAACTCAGTCGCTATGCCTGTTGCTGCTTGTGCCGCACACACAGTGGCAGAGCCGGGGGAAGCTGGCCCATTACGGTCAGTGGGGCACTGACCCACCCACCTCAGTCTACCCTTAGGCAGCCCCTCACCTGCCTGACTTCTTACTTACAACCGGCCCAGAGGGTGGCCCTGCCTGTCAATTTAGTCTCACTTTTGCCCTAGGGGACAAAACTAGAATCTGTCCCAAATCTATCTATCCATCTCAGAGCCATCTATCAATGGATTCCTTCTTTATGTATTTACTTCATTTGCTGGTCGCCTCATACCCAACTGTCTCCAGGCAACGTACAACAGATTTAAAAACATACAATATAAAGCCATTTTTAAAACATGCAGCATCACACAAATTTGAAAGCATGCAATCTAAAAACTTAAAACCCCAAAGGAAAGAAACTAAGCACACCTCAAGGGCCAAAGGCCTGAGGGAAAAGGGAGGTCTTTGCCTGGTGCCTACGGACGTATAAATAAGGTGCCAGGCAGCTCTCCTGGGCTTAAACTCTGATTGAAATGTTGTTTGTTGTTTATATGTGCCTTCAAGTTGATTACGTCTTATGGTGACCCTATGAATCAGCGGCCTCCAAGAGCATCTGTCATGAACCACCCTGGTCAGATCTTGTAAGTTCAGGTCTGTGGCTTCCTTGATGGAATCAATCCATCTCTGGTTTGGCCTTCCTCTTTTTCTCCTCCCTTCTGTTTTTCCCAGCATTATTGTCTTTTCTAGTGAATCAGGTCTTCTTATTATATGTCCAAAGTATGATAACCTCAGTTTCATCATTTTAGCTTCTAGTGACAGTTCTGGTTTAATTTGTTCTAGCACCCTATTATTTGTCTTTTTCGCGGTCCATGGTATCTGCAAAGCTCTCCAATACCACAATTCAAATGAGTTGATTTTTCTCTTATCCGCTTTTTTCACTGTCCAACCTTCATTGATTGAAATAGATCCAGAAAATCAGTTTCATCCAAGAAAACCTGGATCATGTCCACTATCTGTCTATCTGTCTCAGATCCATATATAATATATATATATATATATATATATATATATATATATATATATATATATATATATATATATATATATCGCTCTCTCTCTCTATCCGTCCGTCCGTCTGTCTGTCTGTCTGTCTATCTATCTCAGAGCTGACTCAGGGCATTCACAGTCAGTTCCTGAGCTGTGCCCTGTGTGTCTTAAACAAAGACATGCAGATCTTCTCCCCAATAAGGTGCTGATCCTCATTCGTTCCTTTTTGAAAAAAGAAGTCTCCATATCTGCACTGGATAATTTTGCCTCTAGCAGCATCTTGAGTATTTCTTCTACTCTGGAGAGAAATTATCAAAAAGGGGTGAGAGAGAGAGAGGAGAGAGAAAGAGATGGAGGACCCTTTCATGTCAACGCAAGCCAGCAAGGCTCCCTCCCCAGCCGCAGATCAAAGAATCTTCAGCGACTCCTCAAATCAGGGGTTGGCTGTCACCTCCAGGGAGTTCAAAGCCAAGCAAGTCTGGCACTTGGCAAGCGGGACACGTTTTGGAGCCCCCTACCTGATGGCTTCCTTTGAGTGGCTCTCCAAAGGAGCCAACTCGGTGGGAGTTCAGTGTGTTTGCTTGGGCTAGCCCTTGGGTATAATTCACTCCGAATGCCAGTGGCTGGGCATCACAAGTAGGAGAGAGTTTGCTGTTGCGTTCAGGTCCTACTTGCCGGTTTCTCTTTTGGGGCATCTGGTTGGCCACTGTGAGCACAGGATGCTGGACTTGATGGGCCCCCTTTGGCCTGAACTGATGTGTGCCCCTGGGCAAAGCCAGCCTTAGGGGTGGGCGAGCTGGATGGTTGCCCAGGGCACCAAGCTGACCTCAGTGGCTGTTTTTTTTTAATGTACTCTCTGGAATGAGCTAGGGTGGCAAAAAGCACATGTCTGTAACCTTTTTTTTTAAGGTTCTACAGGTTGCTTGGATACTAATTACAAAAAGTCAGGATCATTCAGACCATGGTATTCCCGATCTCTATGTATGGATGTGAAAGTTGGACAGTGAAAAAAGCGGATAAGAGAAAAATCAACCCATTTGAAATGTGGTGTTGGAGGAGAGCGTTGCGCATAACATGGACAGCGAAAAAGACAAATAATTGGGTGTTACAACAAATTAAACCACAACCATCACTAGAAGCTAAAATGATGAAACTGAGGTTATCATACTTTGGACACATCATGAGAAGACAGGATTCACTAGAAAAAATAATGGTGGGAAAAACAGAAGAAAGTAGTAAAAGAGGAAGGCCAAACAAGAGATGGATTGATTCCATAAAGGAAGCCACAGACCTGAACTTACAAGATCTGAACAGGGTGGCTCATGACAGATGCTCTTGGAGGTCGCTGATTCATAGGGTCGCCATAAGTCGTGATCGACTTGAAGGCACATAACAAAAAGGCCTTTTAAGATTAGTCATACGACTCCATCAGAGGGCCTTCCTCTTGTAGCTGAGGAGGGAGTATTGGCACTCAGGGAGGAGGGCTTGCAGCCAGAGCCATTTAGTGTGTGTGCTGACCATAATAATGAATATAGGCCTACAACTCTAGGAGAGTCATCCTTCGAGAACCCATGACAGAGACTTCACTAGGGTCCTAGAACTAAAGCAGGAGTGTACTGAAAGCAGAGCAACAAATAAGAGGTAGCTCGCTCTCTGCCCTTTTCATTGGCACTGCTAAGGGAAAGCCTGCGAGTAACAAGGTCTGTTACACTGTTATGTTTGCAATCCTGCACGATCCATACATCACGGTAACACTGCAAAGCTGCAGGGCTGCCCAGGGGGGGGGGCAACTGGGACAATATGCCCAAGGCTCCCATAAAGCAAGCACTCCCAACTTTTGGAGGTACCATTGGCCCCTGCCTTGACCCTGCCACATTGCTTACCAGAATTATTGGGGGGGGGGGAGGTTGTTTATATAATAATAATAATAAAATTTTATTTGTTAGTCACCCATCTGTCCGAGTTAACGGACACTCTGGGCGACGTACAACAATACAAAATACAATATAAAACAATAAAGCAATATACAATATACAATCAACAATTCACAACATGAACATCAATTCATCTAAAACCATCTTTCAATTAATATACCATAATATACCATAAAGTTTTATAAAAAGAAGAAATGGTATAGAAGGGTGTAAGATGACACTGATTCTCAACATACAATTGTGATGTAATGGGGCCTCTCCCCGGCCATGATAAACATTTTAGATAGATCTGTATGCAACAGAATAGGTGCTAATTTGAGACTTAAGCTGGCTGTACAATGTATCCTTCGGAGGCTAGAAGGGAGGGACCTGCAGCCCAACTGTTAGGGAGTCTAAACCAATCACAGTAAGGTAATTTTTTATTTATGTCTGGGCAGCGATAGAGATAAGATTGGTCAGGCAGGCTTATGATTGGCCCGGGCCATGTAGCCCTAGTTACAGAGTTTGTAGTAACAGTGATCACTATTCCCTTATCAAGCATGAAAACATGAAGCACGGTATCATTCTGCTTGATCCCAGGGCAAGGAGGAGCTGCAGGTGAGAATTCTCACATGTAGTCCGTGCATGCAATAATTCTTGTGTGTAGCCCCCAGCTTTGTATACACTAGGGGTGGAATCCTCTCCTTTTTTAGTTTTGTTTTTAAGTGTGGTTAAAGTGTGATTAAGTTCATTTAAGTGGTCGTTAACGATCCAATTCCTTTTTCCTCTGATATCTTTTCATTGTTCTGATCTCCTCTGTTTTGTTTTGTTTTGTTTTTGCTTTGCAGAGAATTATCAATATTATAATTGCTATTTATTCATGAGTCTCTACTGGTATGGATCTTTATTCTGAACTCCGTAATTATTGCCTGTTTACATTCCTTTTCAAGTGCATTGCAGAGCAGATTAAGGCAGATAACCAAGCCAGTGTTTTCCCCACTGCTGCTTTCTGTCTGTCAGTTACAATCAACACTTCACTGACATCACTGAAAGGGAATGCAAATTTGAAGAGCTCACGTAGAAAGTAGATCGATAAAAGTATCACTCACGCTATTGATGATTCCAAAGTGATTTTTTTAAAAGAAGAAGAAGAAGAATGAATCGGAAACCAGGCATGGCGAGTTGCTACTTCAAAATTCTCTCCCCAAAGATAGAGAATATCAGAAAAAATAATTAATCTGATGGCAAAGCTGATTATTGCAGAAAAGGAGCCCATCGCTAGTATGCATAGAGGCATGGGTCCTTGCCATAGCTGCAGGGCCCCCAACATCACACCTGCACCAGGCCCCATAAACCCTCTGAGTGACCCTGCAAAGCTGACCATGGGGGGGCAAAGGCGTGTAGCCCCTGGAAGATTGCCCAGAAAGGTTCCCCATCCTTCAATTAATAATCCATTGTGTGGAGAAGCCTTTCTTTTGTGGGTCTGCAAACTACAGCCAGTCAGTTTCTTATTGGGTGTTACAGACCCCTCCCAAGGGCCAGGGTTGTTGGAGAAGAGGGAAAAACCTTGTTCAGCCCAACTCGTTCATCCTAACCATCCATCAAAATTCACAGATCCCCTCCCCTTTGGGGTATCAGAGTAAAACTGGGTAGGCATGGCGAAGACGGGAGGCCGCCTCAAATGCTGAAGTCATAAACGACATCAGAAAGGGAAGCCCTCCTGCACCTTGTCAACTGACACAACCGCAGCCTTGAAGGATGGTCAATCTTGGAAGGAAGCGGGGGTTGGGAAATAGTAGAAAGCCCCCTCCCCAGGGAGATCTCTAAGTAACGCTTCCTTCTCTGTCCCATCAATGCTAATTATTTGTGATGGAAAAGCATAACAGGCCTCCCTTGTCTCTGAAAAAGTCAAAATTTGCATTTCAATGGGGATTTGGGGGGGGATCCAGGCATTCCAACATGCAATAATGTTGCACGATGTTTACCCTGGGGAGACAGGGTGGGTGGGGAAATGTATTGCCTTTCTCCTTTTCCTAATAGCAGCTTCCAAATCAAGTCCCTTTCAGGCCGAGCCACTTGATTCAACAACTAATCAATAGTAGCAATCAGCAGCAGTTTAAAAAAAATGGAGCATCAGCCATAGATCAGTGGTGGAGCAGTCCAAAGGCCCCAGATTCAATCCCTGGCACTTCAGGTTATAGGATCTCAGGCTGCATATGCATCATATATTTAAAGCACATTTTTCCCTCTCCAAAGAATCCTGGGAATTGGAGTTTACTCCTCAGAGAGTTACAATTCCCAGCACCTTTATCAAGCTACAGTTACTAGGATCCTTTGTGGGAAGTCACATGCACGGAATGCATGGGGTAGTTTTCAATGCTAATCCTACTCAGAGTAGACCCAATAAAGCTAGTGGATACGACTAAGGGTCATTAAGGAAAGGTACTGTATTGAAAATAAATCTGCCGATATAATGCCATTACACACATCTGTGGTGCGACTGCATGTGGAATGCTGCGCACCGTCTGGGTCACCCCACCTCATAAGGCTCATTGCAGAGTTGGAAAATTTATTTTATTTATCTGTTTAAAATATTTCTATCCCTCCCTTCCACCCTACAACAGGGCACTCAGGGCGGCTCACAAAAATAAAATCAAACACGCACATAATAAAATTGTAAACAATAAAATCATAAACACATTAAAATAAAATAAAATACATAAAATACAATTAAAATACATAAAATACAATATATATATACACATATATACATATATATAAGGAGTGGTACTAAAGGGGACTACAAGGGTAAATTTTAACATAGAAAAGATTCAGAAAAGGGCAAACAGAATGATCAAGGGGATGGAGCAACTCCCCCCTGAGGAAAGGTTGCAGCATTTGGGACTTTATGCAAGTAAGAGGCGACATGATAGAATCATAGAATAGTAGGGTTGGAAGGGGCCTGTAAGGCCATCTAGTCCAACCCTCTGCACAATGCAGGAATCCAAATCAAAGCATTCCTAACAGATGGCTGTCCAGCTGCCTCTTGAAGGCCTCCAGTGTCGGAGAGCCCACTACCTCTCTAGGGAATTGGTTCCATTGTCGTACGGCTCTAACAGTTAGGAAGTTTTTCCTGATGTCCAGTCGAAATCTGGCTTCCTGCAACTTGAGCCCATTATTCCGTGTCCTGCACTCTGGGACGATCGAGAAGAGATCCCGGCCCTCATCTATGTGACAACCTTTCATGTACTTGAAGAGTGCTATCATATCTCCCCTCAGATTTCTCTTCTCCAGGCTAAACAGGCCCAGTTCTTTCTTAAAATGTGGTGTCCAGAACTGGACGCAATACTCTAGATGAGGCCTAACCAATGCCGAATAGAGGAGAACTAACACTTCATGCTATTTGGAAACTATACTTCTGTTAATGCAGCCTAAAATAGCATTTGCCTTTTTTTACAGCCACATAACATAGACTATTTTTAAAAAATACACAAATTTCTGCAGAAACAAGGAGAACTTCAGTTTAAGGTTGGGAAAATGAGAAACAGAGAATCACAATGGACAGATCCTTCCATCTCTACTCAGGGATGATGGGAGCGAGAGTCCAGGAAAGTGTGAAGGGCCACAGATTCCCTGACACCACCACTGGCCACGAGACCTTCCTAAGCAGATCAGGAGCATCTATAGGCCAGTGGTAGAGCACGCAAAGTCCTAGCATGTTAGGAGTAAATGTGCAGACCACAAAATCATCCAAGCTACTGTTCTTCAGCCATGGGTCCCCAGATGGAGTCTATCTCCATCACCGCCAGATAGCAGGCTCAATGGTGAAGGATGATGGGAGCCCATCAACATCTGGGGACAAAGGCTGAAGATCACTGGTCCAAGCTCTTTGAAGAATTAATGTTATTAACGTTGAAATGTTATGTTATTAATTTGATATGTTTTAACTGATAGTTTGTTTTATGATGTTTTATGATGAATTTAAATGTGATCATGTTTGGGTAATCAATTGGAGTTGTTGTGTTTTGAAATAATTCAAAACTATTGTGCTTTTGAATTGATTGCTATTGATGTCATCATTTGCATTTTTGTAAGCCACTTTGAGCATATTTGTATGGAAAAGTGGCATATAAATTCAAGTAATAAATAAAGAATAAACACCGAGGATATTTCACCTGTACAATGACTGGATGCCTGGCCACAGGGGAAGGAAATATTTTGCAGCCCGAGGGCCACATTCCTGTCCGGGCAAACTTCCGAGGGCCGCATGACAGTAGTAGGCAGGGCCAGGGGCCACAGTGGGTGGAGCAACACATGTAAAATTTACCTTTGTACAGCAGGCTGATGGACACACTCAACACCCCCCTCTCTTCTATCAAGCAAGAGGCAAGTTCAGAGTTCGAGGGCACATTCCAGCCAAGCAAAAAGGCTTGGGGTCCGGGAAGGGTGACTTCGCTTGTGCCTGCTTTTGAGACGGGCTCCCGCCTCAAAAGAAGCTTATTCAGATATAAATCAGTCAGAACATTTTTTTTTTGACTGATGAAATTTCTCCCGGGCAGGGAGAAACGTAGAGATCAACCTCAAAAGCCTGTTTTTGTTGGGAGGACTGGATTTCATTAATTTATGAGAAAAGGTCCAGCCAGCAATGCCGGACGGACTTCCGAACAAGCTCTATCTGATTAATGCGATACGTTTATCTTTTCTTCAAAGAGAAAACGGACTAACAGGCAAGCACCCTTCTTTCTATTATTTTTTTTACTTGGTTTAAATTGTTGCAGCAAAAAGAGATTTGTCAAATGAATCAGCTTTAAAGAACTTCTGGGTGAGCTATAACTCTTCTCTGTTATTCACGAAATTAACAGCTTATCTCTGTTTCTATTGCAAAAAGCTGTCCTGGAAGTGCATTCTAAAGATATAAACAGAAGAGGGATTTCTATTCCGAGGAACATTATATTGTCTGGGACTATTCTCTTTTTGGTCTATTTTATTTTGACGAATCTGCTTCTTCACGACGCCACTAACTGTTTTGATGCTGGGAACTAAATTTGTTTTGTATTCTTGAACATAGAGAGATAAGGCAGGCTGCTCTGTTTATACTGTGATGTCATCAAGCCTGGAATATTAACCCAATTGTTGCTGAAATAAGAAGTGGTTCTTCTTTATTTTTGTTTTGTTTTGTTTTTGTGGTTTTAAAAATGGCAATCAAGAAAGTGGCTGAGAATCTGGAAGTAATTATGTTTCAGAAAATAATGGATGAGATTGAGATAACGAAACAAACCCTGCGACAGGGCAGTAAGGAGCTGAAAATTGAATTGAGCAAAATGACGCAGGAGCTTAAAGAAATAGGGGATCCTGTGAGAGAGGAGAATGAGATCAGAGATGAGAAAAGAAAAAATAAAGGGAAGATACAAGCCCTGGAGATTGGAACAAATGTGGAATTGGAAAAAGATCTGGAGTTTATGGATATTAGAAATAAAATCTACTGTTTGGAATTTAACGTTATCTCTGAAGAAATTAATGAAGATATTAGAGATAAAGTTATCAATGGCTTGGATAATCTTCTGGACTGGAATGACGTGATGGAGCTTGATATAGAGAAAATCTATGGAATTAACTGCAGCCATGTGACAATGGAAAAACTCTCAAGAGATGAGCCAGTGCATTTTGTAAAAAAGAAGAACACAGATATGACTTTACAACAATATTTCAGCAACTTATTCAGAATTGATGGCAAGAAAATATTTGGGATAGAGGAAATTCCCATCAGACTCTTATTATATGACTATGGCTATGACAGCAAGATTATTATGGAATACTGATAATGGAAGATTGGACACTGAAATTACTGGACTTAACAGGACTATTGAAGATGGAAGATGGAATTAATAGGGATAATGGAATAATGGCTATTGAAATTATTGGACCTAACAGATTTTGATGAGATGGATTAATCGATATGTTTATTTGGACTATGGTTATGACAATAAGATTATTATTATTATTAACGAGATGGATTAATCGACATGTTTATTTGGAGAAAAATTGATAGATATATTTCTTAAAGAATTGAAACCTCTCTTTGACTTTTTGTGGAAAGAATAAAGTAATGTTTATGAGATTTGATGATTAATTAAGATAACTACTGGAGGAAAGTGATTTTATAATATAATTTAAGAGACAGGATTGTTATATATTGTAGACCTATAACTGATTTGATCTGTGACAAATGGGAAGTCAACATTTTATTTTTTTGTTTAATCATTTTTGTTTTGTTTTGTTTTTTGTCTTTGAATGTTTTATGATTTTGTTTTGTATGTTTTATGAAAATTTGAATAAAAATTATTGTAAAAAAAAAAAAGAAAGTGTGGGGTGTGGCCCAGTGAGAGTTCTGATGGCCAGATGGAGAGGTTGAGGGCCGCAGACAAGGCCGCCCGCCTTTCACTCTAGGATTCTATGAAATGCCCCAGCCGGTGCCTGATCCTGTTTACTCAGTGACCCACATGAATGGTAAACAGCCCATCTTTTATTCATAGAATCATAGAATAGTAGAGTTGGAAGGGGCCTGTAAGGCCATCCAGTCCAACCCCCTGCTCAATGCAGGAATCCAAATCAAAGCATTCATTTTGAGTCTGCTCTCCGGACCCTTAAAACCCAGGACACCAAGTGGATTATGGGCAGAATCAATTCTGAGCCCTCCTTTCGGCTTACAAACATTACAAACATTGCCAGATGTGGACTAGGGATGGAAAGACCTGTCTCTTTCGATTCTCTGTTTCTCATTTTCCCATTGTTAAATTCAGTACTCTACATTTCTACAGTGATCTGCGGATTTTTTTTAAAAAAATCCTCATGAAAATTCTCCGTTTTAGTGCAAATTTCTCCAAATAAACACATTTTTGTAGGCGGTTTTGACAAAGGTACACATTTTTGCAAGCCATTTCTCATAATTTCATGCCTTTTTGCAAGTTATTTTCACACATGTGTTCATTTTTATGCACCCTTTCCCCTAATATATGCATTTTTGTAAACGTCGTTTAGTTGGCCAACTGCATCCCAAAATTCTAATAAATGTGAATTTCGAAGGACGGCTGTTTTACTTGTCGTATTGTTTCAGAAAGTGCGAATTTGATAAATTCTGCTTGAAATGTGAACGGAATCAAAATTCTCACCCATCCCTACCACGGACTGAAGCTGGGACCTTCTGCCTGCAAAGGTGGTGCTCTACCACTGAGCTATGGCCTTTTCTCCCGTCCACAGTTAGCAGCACCTGGACAGGAAAATGAGCAGGCATCTGGTCACTCTGGGGAGATGCATTTGTATTTTAATTATAGTAATTACTTCTAAAATTGCATCTTTCCGTATAAATTAGCATATGCGGTTTTTTAAAAATACAAATCAGTGCCGACTTCTCTAATCCTTTGGGTGTGTGGGGTGTGTGAGATGCATTAAGTGTCAACATTACTTTTTATTCTCATCAGAGAGGGAGGCAATTCACCCAAAATCTCTAGGGTCCCCAGAGGTCGTTCCTGGAGGCGTTGTAATCTAAGGGCTCATTGGAGAAATCTGTGAGGAGGGCAGAAGGGGGGGGTCAGCATGATGAGATAAAAATTGCAGTCGTTTCTTGGCATGGTGCAGTGTACTATTAAAAAATTGCATTCACATCACAAACAGGCTTTGAGGCGCTGAGGCTTTGTGAAGGTGTAGGTTCAAAAGGTTTGGCTGTCCGTGGGTTTCTGGGGCTAACTGAAGGTACTTGTTCCAGTGTTGCAACCCTAAATGACTGAGGCCCCAAATATTCCAAAGACTGCTCCTTCCCTACAGATCCTCTCGAGGGTTAAGATCAGCGGGGAGGGGGGGAGGTCTTGGTAGTTCTGGTGGGGGCGGCCCAGGAGAGGGCAATCTCTGTGGCAGCCCCGAAGCTGTGGAACTCCTCCCACACAGAGTTGCGTCGGGCATCTTCATTATGCAGTTTGTCTTGTATGCTGAAGACGCACCTCCCTGGCTTTTGACACTTGAGATGTATATTTTCAGGGCCCTCTCTAGCAGGGAATATAATTTGCTTTCAGCTGTTGTTTAAAATGGATTTTCTGTTGTTGAGACCTGCACTGGTACGTGCTGTTGCAGGGAGGCTAATAATCATCATTATCATCATCATCATCATAATGATGATGATGATACTGATGATGATGATGATGATAATAACAACAACATGCCACACCCCCTCTCCCTCAGGACCACCACCCCCTTCACTAGCCCTGCTTTGCACTGTCCTTGAATGACTGGCCGGGCTGGAATGTGGCCAACCCGACAAAGGTAAGAGTCTTCATTCTGTGGCCGTGGCACTTTTACCAGTGCCAGATAATATTCATTCTGCACTTGCAAGGAATGTGTCTTTTAGTGCAGGAGCCCCTCTGCTCTTTGGAACTCCCTGCCTATTGATAATGAGGCAGATGTCCTTGCACTATTTTCGATGGCCACCAACGAACTTGTTTGTTGAGCCACGCCTAACCGGGCATGTTTTGCAAGAGGGTAGAATATAAATACTTTTACAAAAATAAATAAATAAATCATGTACAATAGTTTTTAAAAAATCTCTTGGCTTTTCTCTATATGCTAATAATTTTATTGCATTTTCCTAAAGTCTGTTTTTATTGCTATTTTAAATGAATATTTTATACCATTTTACATTAACGGTGTAGTTTTTGTTTTTTTATTTAGAGGTATAGAAATCTTACTCCATAAAAAGAGATACAGAAGAATCAGATCCATTGCTCTGCCCATGTCTGCCTCTGGCCCCCACCCACTGCTGGCTTGCGGCCCCCGGAATGTTGCCCAGGAGGGAATGTGGCCCTCAGGGTGAAAAAAAGGTTTCTTACCTGTGGTATGCTGAGTGAGGTGTCTGCCACACAGAGTTTGTGCTCATGCACTCTCTCTTTTAATGATATGGACAAAGAGAGCAGTTTAATAATGGCAACCAGCATCACCACCACCAGGAATTAGGACTCAGCAGGGAGGAGGTGCAGGGGAAGAAAGCAAGTTATTAATTGGCTCTATCTGTGATTGGCTCTGGCTTCACTTCCTGTTGGGCTCCCTGCCTTCCGCCCCACCAGTCTCTATGGGCATCAGCTGCCACTGAAATCTGCAAGTCAAGATACAGCAGGTGTGTGCTTAGTGTTAGATCAATAGCTTCATAGAATCATAGAGTTGGAAGGGGCCTATGAGACCATCAAGTCCAACCCCCTGCTCAATGCAGGAATCCAAAATAAAGCATCCCCAACAGGTGGCTGAACCAATGGAACACTGGATGTATTCGAGAAGTAGCAGGACAGCCATCTGTTGCAGATTCTTTAAGTTGGATTCCTGCATTGAGCAGGGGGTGGACTTGATGGCCTTAGAGGCCCCTGCAAATTCAATGATTCTATGACTCTGTGACTGTTGCCTTTAAGACTAGTTAAGTGTTATTGTCATGAAAATGTTTCCAGACGCCAGCCTCCATAGAGAAGTTGCCAGCTCTGCAGAGAGTTGGGGATTTTATTCTAACCAGCCAGAGCTGGCCACAATATGAGTCATTTTAAACATATATACTCATCTTCTGAAGATGAGGCTGGAAAGAAATAAAAAAGAGGGGGTGGGTGGAGAGAAAGGGCATGTGGCTTTGAATTCAGGAGGAGGGTTGTTGAAAGCTTTGCTCCCTGAAGAAAAGAGAGGGTGGCCAATTTCATACTTTCTTGTTCCAGCAGGCATGTTAAGATAGCCCTTGGTTTTATGAAGATGTGATTGTTTTATTGTTTCATTTTATGTAAGTCTTGTTTTTATGTACATCACTTCAAAATGCAAATAAGAAAGTGATACATAGAGAGGGATCATAGAACAGTGGAGTTGGAAGGGTCCTGTAAGGTCATCAAGTCCATCCCCCTGCTCAATGCAGGCATCCAGCTTAAAGCATCCCCGACAGGTGGCTGTCCATCTGCCTCTTGGATGCTTCCAGTGTTGGAGAGCCCACCACCTCCTGAGGACTGCTCTACAGTCAGGACGTTTTTCCTGATGTTCAGTCGAAATCTGGATTCCTGTCGCTTGAGCCCATTATTTTGGGTCCTGTACTCTGGGACGATTGAGAAGAGATCCTGGCCCTCCTCTGTGTGGCAAGTACTTCCAAGGACTTGAAGAGTGCTATCATAAGATGATAGACAGACAGGCAGGCAGGCAGGCAGGCAGGCAGGCAGACAGACAGACAGACAGACAGACAGACAGACAGACAGACAGATAGACAGATAGACAGATAGATAGATAGATAGATAGATAGATAGATAGATAGATAGATAGATAGATAGATAGATAGATAGATAGATAGATAGATAGATAGATAGATAGATAGATAGATAGATGGATGGATGCATGGATGCATGTTAAAAGGCAATAGAGGAAGCCCCCTAGATATCATTGGGACTCCAACTCCCAACAGCCAGCGTGGCCAATGGAAGCCACAGTCTGGCAATGTTTGAAGGGCCCCCACAGCCCCCCCCCATCAATGGCCTAAGAAGCAGCATTCTGTGCTGCATGTCAGAGATGGTGTTCATAGCCATTCCCTCCTCACAGGGGGGGGATATCAGAGCAGGGAGGGTGACATCTGTGGCCCTGCAGACTCCAAGCCAGACTCCAACTCCCAGTACCCAGTATGGCCAATGGTTGGAGTGATGATGGGTGCTAGAGTCTGTCAGTGTCTGGCCAGCCACGGGTTCCCTGCCTCCTCCCAGGCTCTGCCTCTCCCTTGGGGGATGGGAGGCTTTCCCTGGTGTTTCTCCTCTGTTCTGTCCAATGGGTGTGGGTGTGTTGCCTGCATTGCCCATCTAGTCATAGTATCATAGAACTGTAGAGCAGGAAGGGGCCTGTGAGGCCATCCAGTCCAGCCCCCTGCCCAATGCAAGATTCCAAGTTGAAGCATCCCCAACAGGTGGCTGCCCGGCTGCCTCTTGAAGGCCTCCGGGGTTGGAAAGCCCACCACCTCCCAAGGTCATTGGCGCCATGGTCATGCTGCTCTACATCCAGCGTCCTGTTCGCACAGCCAGATGCTCCAATGGGAAGCCCACACACAGGGCCTGTGCGCAAGAGCAACTCTTCCCACTTGCGATTGCCAGCAACTGGTATGATTTGGAGGAATATAGCCTCTGACAGGCTCAGGGAGAATTATGGATGAGGGGAGCACCCCAGCTCAGCTGTGCAAACTTTGGTCCTGGTTCAGTCCCAAGACTAAAGGTATTTTAAAAATAATTTTAAAAAAGTCTAAATGCTCCTGGCACTGAGAGAAGAAGAAGAGAGAGGGAAAATTACTTCCCCTTCGGAGCTCCATTGCCAGTCTGACCTGCGTGGGCAGCAGTGGCCCTTGCCACCCTTTCCAATCCCTCAAACTCCTTCTCCCTCCTCATAGTCCTTCCTCCCACGCCTGAACCGGCCAGCAAAAGGTTTCTGCCGGAGAGGGCAGTCAAAGAGTATCTGCCCCCTTGGCTCAGAGCAAATTAAACCTCTCATCACACACACCCCCACACACATGCCCCTTGCGTACTTTGCCCCTGGCCAGAAGCGGATCAGCTCCCCCCATGTGGTTTTTCATCGCACGAGAGAAGGGGGGGAGGAAAGATGCTGTGCACCTTATTAATCACGAGGATGGCTGGGGAGTCTTTTAAAACAGACCCGTCGGAGGGGTCTCTTGTCTTGATAAATGTGGCGAGGCTTCCGCCGCTCTCCAGAGAGGCAGCAATATCAGAGCTTTGCAGCTGGCTGGAGGGGAGTGTAGTTAGTGGGAACACGCGCACATGCGCGCTCACACACATGGCCGTTGTGTTTTTGAAGGGGATGCCCCAAAGAGAGTGACTCTCTTTGGGAGACGGCCCGACTGCGAGACGGCACAAGGGGCAAGTGTTTTGACACCTCGGCTTCTCCCCGGTGAAGGCTTTTGAAATATTCCTCCTCTGAAACTCTCCCGGGATTTTTGGAGCTCTGAACACCACGGTTCTTTTTCTTGAAAGGGGGCCAACCCATTAGGGATCCACTGCTCTTCTAGGTTTTCTTGCACAGGCTCTGCAGCAGAACCCTGATCTCACTGGTGCCTCACCCCCCACACACACTTCTCTCCATTAGCAATTCGCACAAAAATACCGACCACACACTACAGAATAAAGTCACCTTGACACAACTGTAAATACGTACATGTGGACCCATCTTGTTTTGCTGGGGCCTGCAGAGAAAAGGGGTGAAGAATACCCCAGCCGGTCAGATCTGAGGCCAGAGGCAAATCAGGACCCTGGACAGCCCCCAGTGAGCTCTGCTCGGTGCTTGAGAAGATGTTGTTTCAGCAGAAGCGTGAAGGCTGGCAGGGCATAACCTTTGCAGTGGCTCTGCCCCCTTGGGAGAGCTGTTTGCAATATTTAGCCTATTCTGCAGTCACATGTTTCTGCAAGGTGATGGAGCTGGAGAGGGGAATACTTATCGGTCACCAAGGATGATAGAAGAGCCACATCGTCAGGCTGGGGGGCATTGCAGAAGGGGGTGCTCCACCTAGTATGGGATGACTGGTGCATCGTCTGATTCAGAGTCCTCCTCAGGCGCACATTGCGACCATCAGGGCCGTTCCGAGGTTCTTTTTTTGTGGGATGGTGGCAGTGCCAAAAGCACATGTTGTACACATTGGCAAAGCACAACATCAAAAAGAACCCTGGGTGGAAGCCTACATGCAGTCCCATCAAGGTTGCTTCCGTTGCAGCGTTTCATCGCTTCAGAGGTGTTGGAGAGGTGAGAAATTCTGCCAGCAAAATGAAGGAAGGAAAAGCCGCAGATGCACATTGCGAAATCTTTTATCTCGGCGTACTTGCGCACCAGTAATCCAGAGATGTGGGTGTGCGAGGGGACGCAAATGTACTGAGATCTCTGTGGCAAACCACACATGTCCAAAAGTTGGAAATTAAAAAAAACCAAGCAGACAAAATGGAAGGATGGAACACAAGTAAAGCTGCCCTGGTCCATAAGAAACATCCCAAAGCCCACCAGTTTGACGAAGAGCTCTGGAGAACTCAGAAGCTTGCTCACTATTGTGTGACATTCTGGTTGGTCCTGATAAGGCTATTTTTTTTTTAATTAGGAGCAACCAGAATGCCACCAAATAGCAAGTGAGCTTTCAGGTTCTCCAGAATTCTTCCTCAGGCTGGATGTTGGGGGGGGGGGTGAGAAAAAAGCTGGCTTGATGTTGAAAAGCTGCAAGGACCACATTTAGTCGCAGTCTTAAGAGGGAGCGTTGGAGGAGACAGGTGGAATCTGCGACTCTCCACTCTATTCTCCTTTTCCAAAATAAGGTCACATTTCGTGGCCACTGAGCATGCTCAGACGTCACTGTTCGGTTTCCCCAGCGCCACACACCCTTCTGAGGTTTTATCCTAAATATTTCTGTACTTCTGCAAACCCTGAGGTTTGCCCGCACTCAGGCCCACATTGGGACCTTCAGGGCAGTACCAAGATTCTTTTTTTGTTGGGGGGGGTTCCCCAAGCCTGAAGATCGCTTCTGTATGTGCTGTTTTGGCACTGTAAGCAAGGGCATGAACAACCAGAACATTGGAAGTAGAGGCAGACATCATCGTCATCATCATCATCATTTTTAAGGTTGTTTTTCAAATTGTTTTTAATGCTGTTTTGCATTAATGTTTTTTAAGATCTGTTTTTATTATGTTTTAAAGTGTTTTAGTGCTTTGTTTCCCGCCCTGGGCTCCTGCTGGGAGGAAGGGCGGGATACAAATTAAATAAATAAATAAATAAATACATCATCATCATCATCATATTCATCATCATCATTATTATTATTATTGAGAGCCAGTGTAGTGTAGTGGTTAAGGTGTTGGACTACAACCTGGCAGACCAGGGTTCGAATCCCCACACAGCCATGAAGCTCATTGAGTGACTTTGGGCAAGTCACTGCCTCTCAGCCTCAGAGGAAGGCAATGGTAAAACCTCCTCTGAATACCGCTTACCATGAAAACCCTATTAAAACGTCAATTCTGCCCTTCCTCCCTCTAGGCTCCTCCTGGGAGGAAGGGCGATATAAATAAAGAAATAAATAAATAAATAAGGAGCCCAGACTTACTCAGATTAACCCTTGCTAGGGACTAGGCAGATTTCAGGTCATGCCTAGCACTTCTGGGGAATTAAGGAAGATTTCTAATGCATCCGTTAATTAGTAATGTGGGTGATTCCGAGGTACAGAAATCCAGGCAGAAAATTTGGGGGAAATCTCAAGAGTGTCTTTTTTTTTTTTTTGCTGAACATTCCAGGCTGAACCAATCAGGCGCCTGCATTACCTTTCCCATTAAGGAGATGTGTCAAATGTCCACCTGAGACAGCTCCGCTGGGGGGGGGGCAGAGTCCCCTCAAGACACACAGTCTCAGATCTGCCGCTTAGAGTGGTGTGACTGTTTCAGCGACATCCATTAGCTCTCCATTTAGAGAGGAAAAACTGAAAGCACAATTAAAATAAGATATTCTCTCTCTCTCTCTCTCTCTCTCTCATTCCCTCGACACATGCTCTCAGCAGCTTGTCAAAAGCTGTCATTTTTGCAAGGGTGTGTATGGAATGGACAAGAATCCCTGACGCTTTCGCTGCTTTGTGTAGAAGGCAACATCTCAAATCATTGCGCGGATTTTCACAATTGGGGAGGCACTCATGGGCTGCTGTTTGGCGCCTGACACATGAATACTTTCCATCTATTTTTGCTCTCCATTGACAGGGGGACAATGCTCTCCCTACCTCCACTTCACCGTTTTGGGAAGTCACAGCACAATACATCACCAAAAGCCAGATTTGTCTTTGGAAGGGCAGAGAGAATATATTTGATAGATTGACTATGATAATGGCACACACCCATATTTTAGCAAAAACGACCAGAGGATATATATGTGTGTGTGTATATATATATATATAAAGACCCTCACATCTGTTATGTCTTGAATAATTCATACTCTTCATGAATATGCCAATCTGGTGATTGGTGATTAGCTTCACATGAAATGCAATTTAAATCTTGGCTGGATACCGGATTCCCCCCCCCCTCTACATCCCACACAAAGCTTCTCTGTGTCTTTGTGAAGCTGGTTTGGGGCTCTTTTGACCGAGATCCGCACCAGGGTCAAAAGAACGCAGACACGAGTCGCTGCAACCAGAGAGTCTGGTTTTGCAGGGTGAGGAAATTAAGGGTCAGCAGCTCTGACTGCCAAATGAAGCAATGAAACATCCGCTCTGGCACCGCCCAGGCACCGTGCTGAGGCCCCGTGGTGTGCAGCTCGGGGTGTGTGTGGGGGACATTAAGACAAGACACAGCAAAATCCTTTCTATCATCCCATGCATCTCTCTGCCAGAAAGTGTATCATCACCAGTCCACAACTTCGCTTGGAGAACTCCCTGCCACGACCCTCAGCCCTAGGGCCTTGCAATGCGTGGCAGAGGGCTCTGGTGAGGATCAGATTGCCCCCTTGGAAGGAGAACCACCCCTGTTTTATTCAGGGCCCTTCTAGCTAGAGGACGCCACCCTGCAGTAACTCTCTCTGCCCCAGATTCCCAAAAGGCTGTAAAATAAGCCATGGGCCATTTAACCAGCCAGGAGCCTACCGTGATTCAGCCTACGTAATGCTTTGGCTGGCTCCTGCTCCTTGCAGAGTGGCTTTGGCTCGCCATGATAATCATGCAGAAGCAGCGCCTTGCAGAGCCGACGTTTCTGGTAGCTGCCTCAGCAGGGCCAACGTGGGGCTGTCTAAGGTCCTGAACGCTCTTATTGACTCAGGTTTGTGATTATGCTTCCCCTGTGAGCTTCAAGCGCCACACAGAACTGGACAGAGCCCTTCTGGCAAAGGGCTGAGCCCCCCCCCAAACATCCTTGGGCTCAGAGGACGAGCCCCCTGCAGGGCCTCCTACCTCCCCAGCCTCACAGAAGTCAAAGGCTGCAGAATCCAATACATGAAAGGTTGTCACATAGAGGAGGGCCGGGATCTCTTCTCGGTCATCCCAGAGTGCAGGACACGGAAGATTGGGCTCAAGCTGCAGGAAGCCAGATTTCGACTGGACATCAGGAAAAACTTCCTAACTGTTAGAGCGGTACGACAATGGAACCAATGACCTAGAGAGGTAGTGGGCTCTCCGTCACTGGAGGCATTCAAGAGGCAGCTGGACAGCCATCTGTCAGGAATGCTTTGATTTGGATTCCTGCATTGAGCAGGGGGTTGGACTGGATGGCCTTATAGACCCCTTCCAACTCTACTATTCTATAATTCTATGAACCAGTTTAGGGCCCTTTTTTAGCATCAGCCCAGCCAGCTCTTCCATGGAGGCGGGGCCAAGCACATGACAGGCCCTGTCAGCCTAAGTAAGACTCCTGTTGGCTTCGGTTCCTTTTGCCTGCCCTATGCTGAAGACTTGGCCTACCTTGACTGAGCGTTCCCTGTCTTGACCTGAGCTGATGCTGCTTCCTTCCCCCGCAGACCCCAAGTGCCCAGGGAACAGGAGGCTCACTGCCGCAAGGTGTGGTGACCGACTTCAAGAAGGATGCAGACAAACTGAAACAGGTTCAGAGGAGGGCAACGAGGATGATCAGGGGACTGGAAACAGAGCCCTATGAGAAGAGACTGAAAGAACTGGGCCTGTTTAGCCTGGAGAAGACTGAGGGGAGACATGATAGCACTCTTCAAGTACATGAAAGGTGGTCACATAGAGGAGGGCCGGGATCTCTTTTCGATCGTCCCAGAGTGCAGGACACAGAATAATAGGCTCAAGTTGCAGGAAGCCAGATTTCGGCTGAACATCAGGAAAAACTTCCTAACTGTTAGAGCCATACGACAATGGAACCAATGACCTAGAGAGGTAGTGGGCTCTCCGACACTGGAGGCCTTCAAGAGGCAGCTGGACAGCCATCTGTCAGGAATGCTTTGATTTGGATTCCTGCATTGCGCAGGGGGTTGGACTTGATGGCCTTGTAGGCCCCTTCCAACTCTACTATGATTCTATGACTTGAGGAGCAGCAGGAGATATCTGCCACTGGCTGCGTGCCAGAGCTCCTTCAAGCCTTCACACTCAGAGGCAGTCTACCTTTCAGCACAAGCTGCTGAGGAGGTCTGTCAGCTTTACCCCAGCAGTGGCTGGTCCCTGAGGGTGGACGGGGTGCCACCCCATTAACCTCAATCTGCCCTCAGCCAGACCTGCCTGCCTGCCTTACCACCAGTCCAGGGGGTGGTCCTGGCCCCCTGCTTCATCCTCTTCCTCAGTCTCAGTGTTGCCCCTGGCGGATCTCAACAGGGAGGAGGAGGAGGGGGGGCATAACTAGAATGAGTTGGCTCTGGTTGTCATTGGTTCTGACTGCACCTCCTGTTTGGGCTCCCTGCTTTCCGCCCCACTAGCCACCATTGCTTCGTTCTTCTGGGAAATGAAATAAGCAGATGTTGTGCTTAGCCCTGCCCTGGTGCCGGACCCCGAGTCCTTGGAGGGTGAACCAGTCGCCCTGCAGGTCAAGGATCTTGAGGAGCACGCAAGACCCCTTGAACCCAATGCCTCTGGCAAGACCGTAGGCTTCCCCTGTTTTGCGTCCCTGGGGTGTGGCGGCAGTGTGGGGGGCGGTGGTCAGATGACCAGACTAAGGAAGACCTGGGATTCCCTTCTCAGCCATTGTCTTCAGTGGGTGGCCTAGTGTCCATGCAGATGGAAGGGATCTTGGAAATCATCTAGTCTAACCCCCAGCTCAATGTGGCATCTGCACTTACCACTAGGGTAATGCATTCCTCAGGTACCCACCCACACCTGTAATATAAGGAGCATCTTTCTAAATTGAACTACAAGCTCCATCTGACCCTGTATTGTGTTTCCAACAGTGGTCAGCTGGATGCCTCTAGGACGTTCAGAAGCAGGGTGATCACCATCCCCTCCTTTTCCCTCTCCAGTCTCAAACTTCCTCCAACTGGCACCCACAGGAGAGCCAGGCCAAGCATCCTGTCTCCGCCGTTTTTATTTTTGTGCCTCCGTCTTGTCTGCCCAGGCATCTGTAGGGTGGGTGGAATACCCCCTTCCCTTTCTCCATGATTCCCCTTCAATATGGTGCGAAGTTGCACCATCTGCCTTTTTTGGGACGAGTTTGGCATTTCCAAATCAAGGCGAGGAAAGGTAGCACATTGCAACCGTCCATGCTGAAAATGTAAACATCATCAAAAGAATGAGAGGATCCAAAAATCTAGGTTTGGGGGCGAAATCAGGGTTGGCTGCCTATTTTTTTGGCGAGAGGCTGGCCAACATACCCTCTGGTGCACCCTTCCAACATTAGTCACGCGTCTCCTCCTTCCCAGGAGCCACCATGTAAATTTCCCACAATGACCCCGATGGAAAAACGTTCCAGGTCACTGCAGGAAATTGAAATGGCGGCTCCCAGATCTAGCAGGAGAAAAAAGAGGGGGGAGACCCCAAGATGCTAGAAAGGAGGAATTCTTGAAATAAAAATCCAAATAGGTTTTATTAAAAAGAAAGGCCAACGCGTTTCGGCCACTCAGTGACTTGGCCTTCGTCAGGGGCTTTGAATAAAATCATACAGTACATCATATTTTTACTTTTTGGACCTGTTCATGTAAGTATTTATGATGTACTGTATGATTTTATTCACAGCCCCTGAAAAAGGCCAAGTCACTGATTATATTATGGTCACTGATTATATTATGGTCACTGGTTATATTATGAAAGAGTAACGCGGGAACCTAAAAAGAGATCTGCAGTGACCAGATCAGGCCAAAGGTGGCTCTTCACAGTCCAGCATCCTTTTCTCACAGTGGCCAGTCAGGGAAGCCCCAATCGGGACTTGAGGACGACAGCAACTCTCCCCACTTTGTGATCCCCGGCAACTCGTAATCAGAGGCATGCTGTCTCCAACAGCGGAGGAAAATGGCCATCCTTTCGCCTTGAACAAAACAGGAGTTTGGACTCCAGTTTTTGACATCCATGTGCTTAATTCTCTTCATGCTCTGCTCATCCCCCTGCTTTGATTAGTGCAGACTTCTCCTCTCTAGGCCTTCCCCTTGGAGACTTCCAAATCTTCCCCTGTCCAACCAAAACCCGGCTACTGACATAAGTCGCCTCTCCTGTTGCGCTGACCATGGGAGGCTCCTCCACAGATCCTCTTTGCTAGCCTCCCCATGCATCTGTCCTTTTCATAGAATCATAAAAGAGTAGAGTTGGAAGGGGCCTACAAGGCCATCGAGTCCAACCCCCTGCGGAATGCAGGAATCCAAATCAAAGCATTCCCGACAGATGGCTGTCCAGCTGCCTCTTGAAGGCCTCCAGTGTCGGAGAGCCCACTACCTCTCTAGGGAATTGGTTCCATTGTCATACGGCTCTAACAGTTAGGAAGTTTTTCCTGATGTCCAGTCAAAATCTGGCTTCCGGCAGCTTGACCCCAATCTTCCGTGTCCTGCACTCTGGGACAATCGAGAGATCCCGGCCCTCCTCTATGTGACAACCTTTCATGTACTTGAACAGTGCTATCCTATCTCCCCCCAGTCTTCTCTTCTCCAGATAAACATGCCCAGTTCTTTCAGTCTCTCCTCATAGTGCTTTGTTTCCAGTCCCCTGATATCCCAGATATGTCCACTCAGCTGCTTTGATCCGTGGCACTGACACTTTCACAATTTTATTTATTTATTTATTTATTTAATTCAATTTTTATACCACCCATAGCAAGGCTCTCTGGGCGGTGTACATCAAATAAAAATATATTTGCATTCAATTTAAAACCACCTAATCACCAAATCAACAATTTAAACATATAAAAAAAGCAAGATTAACATAATAAATCCATATTAAATACAAATCAAAAGTAATTCAAAGAAAAAGATGAGCCACATCATGTTCCTTCCGCACAGGAATCGATCTTCACTGTGACAACACCTATTCTTTGGAACTCCCTGCCTGTTGTTATTTGGCAGGTGTTTCTGCTGTCCTCTTTTTGGTGCCTGCTAAAAACATTTTTGTTTTAAGCAAGCCTACCCAGACAAGTAAATTTGGCATGTGTTTTAATATGTCATTTTATTTTATGACGTATATTCTTAAAACTGCTGGGTTTATTTGTAAAAACATTTAGGCTAACTTGATTGTAATATCAGATTTTACAGTAATTTTATGCAAAGTGCTTGGAGGTTTTGATGATTAAGCAGTATAAAAAACACATTGATAATTAGGATAAATGAAATAAAGGGCATGGGGGGAATGTTGCATTTTGCAAATAAAAATGTGTGTTTGAGAGGCTTACTCCCAGGTAAATGGGCATATGTTGCAGCTTTGATAGAGCAGAAATGCAGAATCCATTGAGGGAGGCTTGTTTCATGAAGCTCTGAATATTGGTCACAAGAGTAGGTTTGCATTTTTTAAAAAATGCTGGAAAATGTTCCATTGATGAATTGTCACAATTAGCCAATGAACGCCTTGACTGCAAATTAATAAGAGTTCCGATGTTAATTGCCCCTGGCCATCTGGACATTTCCACTGGCCCATCTGCAATTAGTGCAAAGATTTAATCCCAGCGCCAGTTACCATGGCTTAGACTCCAGTTACAAATCAGAATTTTCAACCCCGGAGATCTCCAAGACTCTCCTCAAAACCCGTCCGCGACTCAGAGGCGGAACTCTTTGGAAACTCCAATTTGCTCTCAGAGTTAGGGAGGAACAGAAGTGGTGCCATTCTGCAATTTACTCTGTCCCTGCTTAATTCTTGTTTCTAACTGGAGACTTTTTCAAATGTATTCCAGGGTTGGGAAGCCTGCACAGTTTAACAAAGCTTTCAGTTCTTTGAGCTTTTATTTAACTATGCTGAGAACCTCTCTGCTGGATTCCTACTGGAGGAAGGACACTGTTTTAATAATCAACAATAATAATCTTTTCATCTTCCCTGATTTCATCACTGATTTCACCTGTGCATTGCCAAAAAAAAATTGCAAACAGCCATACATCATATGTTCGACTGGTGTTTTGGGCTTCCTGCTGATCATTTAAACACCACACAGAAAGAATCGTGCGGGGAGAGGGCTGTCACTCATGGGCAGAGAGCCAGTTTTGCATCTCCAGAGAGAGTTAGGAAGGTTCCCTGTCTGAGACCCTGGAGAGATGCTGCCAGTCAGTGTCGACAATATTGAGCTTACATAGACCAATGGATCCGACTCAATATAAGGCAGCTTCTGATGTGACTGGGTGTAGTCGTATCTAGATTGCCTTTGTGGAGGGGAGAAGGGAGCATTGTCCAGTCAATCCTCACATGTGTTTTTAAATCGTTTTTAAAAAATGCATTTTTAAATTTGTATATATGTTTTTAATGTCGTAATTGTTGCAAACCGCCCAGAGAGCTTCGGCTATGGGGCGGTATACAAATGTAATAAGTAAAATAAATAAATAAATGTGTCCTGGTAATTTGGGGGAAGAAGATCAGTTTCAAAGGCCTAACAGAAGCAAAATTGATGGCAGGCCATGCATGCTCAATACCAGCAATGGGCTGGCATCAGGTTTGCATTAACTGCTCTTTACTTGGTCCACCAATCAGAGTCAGGAATTTCCCAGGGATTGCACAGCAGAAGGGATACACGTGTTGGCGTCTGCCACTGGCCAAGGGCTACCTCTGTGGCAAGGGGGGGGCATCAACCAGGCTTCATCCATCTGGCCCATCTCCCAGAAAGAACACCCATAAGAAATTTGTAACTTAAGCGCTGGATCCTGAGTTTTCTTTTTTCCTCCCCCCTCCCAAATCCCCTTTCCTTTTGAGTTGCATCTTTTAAATAATTAAGCTGGAGGGCAGGGACTTTGCAAGCTATTCTGGAAGCCTTTTTTTTTTCCAGCTGAAGAGTGGAGTAAAAGATATCTACCAGCTGAAATTCTACCAGGACATGCAAATTCCTGGTGGTTTTTAAGAAGTGGAAAAATGGACGATTTACCTAATGCAGCAATTCCCACTTTGGAAGCGAGGGGGCAAAACCCAGTGAGTTATTCAGGGAGAATAACTGTCAGCCATGATGTTCCATGTTCTCTACGTTCTCCCTCCCGTGTCAGAGGCAGTGTCTGAGAGGAATCACAGGTGGGGAGAGCTGCTGGTGCGCTCAGCTCCTGCCTGCGGGCTTCCCATTAGAATAGAATAGAATAGAATAGAATAGAATAGAATAGTAGAGTTGGAAGGGGCCTATAAGGCCATCAAGTCCAACCCCCTGCTCAATGCAGGAATCCAAATCAAAGCATTCCCGACAGATGGCTGTCCAGCTGCCTCTTGAATGTCTCCAGTGTCAGAGAGCCCACCACCTCTCTAGGTAATTGGTTCCATTGTCATATGGCTCTAACAGTTAGGAAGTTTTTCCTGATGTTCAGTCGAAAACTGGCTTCCTGCAAGTTGAGCCCATTATTCCATGTCCTGCACTCTGGGACGATGGAGAAGAGATCCCGGCCCTCCTCTATGTGACCACCTTTCATGTACTTGAAGAGTGCTATCATGTCTCCCCTCGGTCTTCTCTTCTCCATGCTAAACATGCCCAGTTCTTTCATAGGACTTTGTTTCCAGTCCCCTGACCATCCTTGTTGCCCTCCTCTGAACCCGTTCCAGTTTGTCTGGAATTATGGGCATCTGGTTGGCCACTGTGAGGACAGGAGGTTCTTTGGCTTGATCCAGCAGGGCCCTTCTTATATGTTCTGAGAAGTGCACCAGCTTCCAAGAAGTCCTCTCTGCCCAGGACAGAGGACAAAAGCAGAGGGCAATACCTGGAGGACATTCAATTGCTTCCCCCCTCCCTGAGCTGTCCCAAGATCTGCCCCTTTAAATTCTCTGCAGCTTCATCTGAGAGGGTGGAAATCTAGGGGTCACATGACCTTGCCTGGGGCTATAAGGAACAGCAAAGGAATCTGTTGGGTCAATATTGGCTTTCATGCGGAGTTGTCCCAGGTGCTGAACAGATAGAGCCTGTCCCAGCTTTCACCTCGCCAAACCATCAGGAAGGCAGGACCTTTTGGGGGGCAAGGGCTGCATTCCCATCTGGCCAACCTTCCGGGGGCCACAAACTAAAGGTGGATGGGGCCAGAGGCAAAAACAGGCAGAGCAACAAATGTCCATGTTACCTCTCTATAGCAGGCTAATTTCGATGCACACTCAACACACTCCTCTCCAGCCAGGCAAGCAAGAAGCATTATCAGAGTTCAAGGTCACCTTGTTAACCAGAGTCCCATGGGCGGAGGGCCAAATTTGGCCCCTGGGCCTCAGGCTCCCCACTCCTGCTCTAAACCAGCATCTGCCTGGATATGGAGCTATCCCAGGTCCTGAACAGGTAGATCTTGGCCTCTGTTGATTTCACCAGAACAGTACTCTGGAAGTTGCTTTCTGCCCTTGAGTGACTCAGCTGAGTCACTTGGGAAGGAAATGTCAACCACCACCTGAAAAAGGTCTCTCCCCCCCATGCCCTGATTAACTCATTTACTTATTTTCAAAAACACCTTTCTATGCCACTTCCAAAAACATAAGATTAGCCCTGGTAGATCACAGAGTCATAAAATAGCTGAGTTTGAAGGGGCCTATAAGGCCGTTGAGCAACCCCCTGCTCAACGCAGGAATTTATTTATTTATTGAATTTATTAGTCACCCATTTGGCTGGCTGTCCAGCCACTCTGGGCGATGTACAAAATAGGCATACAATACCTAGACATTAAAAATCTAAAAACAATGAAGATAAAATCTAGCCCACCCCAAAAGCCTTCCTGAAGAGCCAGGTCTTCAAGGCCCGGCAGAAACTCATCATGGAAGGGGCATGGCAGAAACCATTTGGAAGGGAGTTCCACAGGGTGGGGACCACAACTGAAAAAGCCCTCTCTCTAGTCCTCATCAGTTTGGCTGTTCTGACTGATGGGATGGAGAGGTCTTTTGAGGCTGATCTTGTTGGGCGGCATAGCTGATGATGCTGGAGGCACTCCTTTAGATAGACTGGGCCGAAACCGTATAGGGATTTAAAAGTCAAAACCAACACCTTGAATTGGGCCTGGTAAGCAACTGGTAACCAGTGCAACTCTTTTAGCACTGGAGTGATATGATCTCACCAGCAGCTGCCTTTAATCAGGCTCACCACCGTGTTCTGTACCAGTTGCAGCTTCCGGACCGTTTTCAAGGGTAGCCCCATGAAGAGCGCATTACAGTAGTCTAGGTGAGAGGAGACCAGGGCATGTACTACCGATGGGAGCAGATGACTGGGAAGGTAGGGGCGTAGCCTCCGTATCAGATGGAGTTGATACAGCGCTGCCCAGCTCACAGCTGGGACCTGAGCTTCCATGGACAGTTGGGAGTCAAGAATGACCCGAGGCTATGGACCTGGTCTTTCAGGGGCAATTGTACCCCATTGAGCACCAGGTCCAAATCCCCTAACCTTCCCTTGTCTCCCACAAACAGTACCTCGGTTTTGTCAGGGTTCAGCTTCATCTTATTCCTTCCCATCCAACTTAAAGCATCCCCGACAGGTGGCTGTCCAGCTGCCTCTTGAATGCCTCCAGCGTTGGAGAGCCCACCACCTCCCGAGGTCATTGGTTCCATTGTTGTACCGCTCTAACAGTTAGGAAGTTTTTCCTGATGTCCAGTCGAAATCTGGCTTCCTGCAACTTGAGCCCATTATTCCGTGTCCTGCACTCTGGGATGATCGAGAAGAGATCCCGGCCCTCCTCTGTGTGGCAACCTTTCGTGTACTTGAAGAGTGGTATAATATCTCCCCTCAGTCTTCTCTTCTCCAGGCTAAACAGGCCCAGTTCTTTCACTCTCCTCACAGGGCTTCATTTCCAGTCTGCTGATAAACCTTGTTGGCCTCCTCTGTAGAAGACCTGTGCCCTATTTGCCCCCATCAAATGGTATTCAGAGACAGACTGCACCTAGTCATTTCCAGTTGTTTTCCGAGCCCAATTCAAGGTGTTGGTATTGACCTTTAAATCCCTATACGGTTCCGGCCCAGTTTATCTCACGGAGCGCCTTCAACGCCACCAATTATGCCGCCCGACAAGATCGGCCACACAGGGCCTTCTCTCAATCCCGCCAACAAAAACAGCCAGATTGGCGGGTACAAGAGAGAGGGCATTCTCAGTGGCGGCCCCCACTCTTTGGAACTCCCTCCCACAAGATCTCCGGCACGCCTCTTCCCTAAATGTATTTCGGAAAGCCTTAAAGACCTGGCTTTTTCAGCAGGCCTTCGGGGTATCCGGGGAGGGTTAATCGATATAATTGTAATGCCTCCTACCCAGTTTTAATATTGTTGTTGTAGATCTATTGTTTTTATTGTATTACTGTATTTTATTAATTGTATTTTAATAATTTTGTAAGTCGCCTAGAGTGGCCATTGGCCAGATAGGCGACGAAGAAATTAAATTTATTATTATTATTATTATTATTTCGCTATATTGGCTATTGATAGATGTAGCATCCTTCATTAATTTATCAAGATTTTTATTTCACTTTAAAAAGGGAAAATCCCAGCTGTCCTCCATGCTGCTCAGGCCTGACACCCATTTTTACTTGTCTTCACAACAACCCTGTGAGATAGGTTACACTGTGCAAGGGCGACTGGTCCATGGTAACCAAGTGAGCTTAACAACTTTGGGGGTTGGAGTGGGGGTTTGAACTTGGATCTCTGCTGTTCTAGTCTTGCAATCTAACCATGACACCACGCCAGAAGTGGCGCCTGTGATGTGGTGGAAGGGAATTCCATACGCTAACAAAGTGAAACAGACGTAACTGCACTTTCGTGAACACAAGCCCTAACGGCCACAACAGATGAGACAAAACGCATGGCAGATTTAAACATTTCAAACAGACGAAAAACAGCACTGGTGACTGACAACTTTTTTTTTGTAACGGAGATTCTCATCAAACCACACACAAGCAGGCTTCAGTCCCATGTGGGAGTAAGTCCCACTGAGCTCAGTAGACATTACTTCCGCGCAAGCAGCTGAAATAAAACCACAGGCGATGTGACATATATGGAGGTAATCTTAATGAGCTCAAGCCAGAGGTCAGAAGTGAAATTGCTTGCAAGCGATATAGACGTGATATCTCTCCCCACCATGCTCACACAGGAACACTTCCCCCAAGCCTTAATTTGAAGTGGCTCAGCTTTGCAACAATTTTTCCAGTTCTGCCCTTGCGGCAGCATCATCAGAGATAAGTTCCTCTGGGCATGTGCAGAGGACAGTTCCCTCCACACTGACTGAACCACACATCTTTCTTGTACACAGTCAGGATTTATGGGGCTCGGCGTTCAAGAGGCCCTCTTCCACCCACACATGAACGCCTCGCTCCTGCGGTTTTAGAGAGCCTCGTTTTAAACAAAGGCAATCAACAGCTTGGGTAAGCTAGCGCCCTCGGTGTCAAGCGCCAAAAACCTCCAATTACAACTGGGAGGAAAGGCAGGAACTTAAGTGTGAGGAACTAACAAGCAGAACCCAAAAGTAGACAGCTTGAAGAGGAGCAGAGAGGCTAAGGGCTGAATCAAAATAAGTTCTACTCAGAGTAGACCTATTGAAATTAATGGGCCTCCGTTAAATCGTGTCAATTAATTTCAGTGCGGGTCTGCCCTGAGTAGGACTAATGTTGGACCCAACCGATTATATAACCTGGACAGTTAAGGCTGCTATCCTATACCTTCCTCAAGGAAGTGTCTTGGCTCAGGGGGTGAGCATCGACTTTGCATGGAGAAGATGCCAGGTTTGACTCCTGGCACAGTGGAGACAATACTGAACCAGATGCATCAATGGTCTCTCTTGGCAGAAGGCGGCTTCCTCTGTTCGTGTCTAAATCAGTCCTTTGTTCAGAATCATGAGGACTAGGATCTTCCTTTATTGGCACAATGGCAAACAACTCCAACAAGAGAAACAGGAATCATGGGCTCAAGTTGCAGGAAGCCAGATCTCGGCAGAACATCAGGAAAAACTTCCTGTTAGAGCAGCCCAACAATGGCATCAATGGCCTCAGGAGGTGGTGGGCTCTCCAACACTGGAGGTGTCCACAAGGCAGCTTGCCAGCCACCTGTCAGGGATGCTTGAAGTTGGATTCTTGCACTGAGCTGGGGGTTGGACTAGATGGTCTCACAGAAACCTTCCAATTCTACTATTCTATGATGCTACAGGGCAAGGCCTATAGCTCAGTGGCAGAGCATCCACTTTGCATGCAGAAGATCTCAAGCTCCATCTCTGGCATCTCCAGATAGGGCTGCGAGAGACCCTTAATTTGAAACCCAGGACAGCTGCTGCCAGTCAGTGTAAGCAATCCTGAGCTTCATTCCTATGAGAGCAAGCCCCTTTCAGCTCAATTGAATTGACTATTGAGTAGACCCGCCCTGTTAAATCAGCTCACATCCCAAGCCCAAGGCTGCAACACTGTGATGCTCATGCGGGTCAACCGCCTTCAGTCGCATCCATCCCTTGTTAGCTTTCCTGCTGCTGGAATTCAGGTGGCAAGGTTCCTGGGGAAGAGGCCTCTGCCTTCCCTCCAGGCTTATGGTCCATGGTAGCTTCCAAGTACACCTCAGCTGGCACTAAATGATGGCAGATTGTTCCTCACAATATTCCACCCGGCTCTCCCGACATTCCGTCACACTGTAGGGTGACCAAGAGAAGGCACGGATAGAGCTATGCAAATAGCGGCCGGCTCCATTGTAAAGGTTGTGCCCAACTAAGCCCTGTTCAGAGGAGACTCGCTGAAAGAAATGGACCCATTCATTTCAGTGGGTCTCCTCTGAGTAGGACTAACCCTGGACACAACTCCTACGGAAGTGAATGTTTGGCATTTGCCTCTAAGGGGACAATAGGGGGCTGAAAGAATCAGCCTTGCACCCTGTGGGTTGGTTGGCCTTCCCCAGATGTGATCCCCCCACCAGATCCGTGCAATGGACAAGGAATATAGGAACCTGTCTCATACCGAGTCAGACCATTGCTCCATCTAGCTCAGTATTGTCTACTCTGACTGGCAGCAGCTCTCCAAGGTTTCAGACTCAGGGGGACACCTCCAAGTCCCACTTGGAAATGCCGGGGATTGAACCTGCGGCCTTCTGCATGCAAAGCAGATGCTCTGCTCCTGAGCTATGGTCCTTTCCTTAAAAATGAAGTAAGATCCTAGCCCTCATGATTCTGAATGAAAAACTGATTTAGTTTGGAACCTAGAAAGCTGCTTTATACAAAAAAATAAATGGTTATGGTCCTTGCCTTAAAAATGAAGTAAGTTCCCAGCCCTCATGATTCTGAACCAAATGTAAATGTGCTGCCTTCAAGTTGATTCTGACTTATGGCGACCCTATGAATAGGGTTTTCACAAGGCTGAGAGGCAGTGACTGGCCCAAGGTCACCCAGTGAGCTTCATGGCTATGTGAGGATTCAAATCCTGGTCTCCCAGATTATAGTCCAACACCTTAACCACTACACCACACTGGCTCAAAGAACTGATTTAGTTCAGAACATAGAAAGCTGCTTTATACACACACAAAAATCAGTTATGGTCCTTTTCTGAAAAATGAAGTGAGATCCCAGCCTTCATGATTCTGAACGAAGAACTGATTTAGTTTGGAACCTAGAAAGCTGCTTTATACAACAACAAAAATCAGTTATGGTCCTTGCCTTAAAAATAAGATCCCAGCCCTCATGATTCTGGACAAAGAACTGATGTAAACATAACAAGCTCCCTTATGCCAAGGGAAATGGTTACTCCACCTAGCGCTGTGTCGTCTACACTGGCCGGCAGCAGCGCTCCAGAGTTTCAGACTCAGGGGGCCCCTTCCCAGCCCTACCTGGAGATGCTGGGGATTGCACCTGGGACCTTCTGCATGCAAGGCAGGCGCTCTAACCACTGAGCGACACAGCCTCCCTCTGCGCACACAACCCCACCCACCAAACTGCATTTTGCGAAGAGCAGTCATATGTTCATGAAGAAGCTGTTGTTGTATCCTCGTCTTTAAACGACACCCAGTTCTCCACACACACTTCTGGAGCCATCTACTAAAGGGCTGATTCTCTCTGCTTAGCTTAACGGCACCTTTCCCTGTTCCCATTTAACTCTAAGATGCCTGCAGGTCCACACGCATCTTCGCCCTCCGTCCCCTGCAACTTCCCTGCGCCTTTCTCACGAGCATAAGCGACATTATTCACCTGCCTGATTATCACGCAGCTCTCCTGCTATCCCTCCCGACAGACTTTTCCTCGGGTCTGCTTCTAAAAGGGTGCGTGCAACCCCCCCCCCAAATCTGCTTTGTGCCAACCTAAAAGATTTTCCTCTTACTCTCCCATCCACTCCCCCTTTCACTCTCTCCTCTCTTTCCTCTTATTTAGGTAGTTTACACACACACACACACACACACACACACACACACACACACACACACACACGGAGAGATTCTTTCAACTGGGAGGGATCCCTCAAATCCTTCCAATTCACCACAGCTAGGATTATGCCAAGCTCTGGACTCAAAAATTTCTCATTCTTTCTGTGTATTTCTTTACCTCTTTTGATTAGCTGATTTTCGGGGGGGGGCGCCCCCCCAAGTCTTTTTTCTCCAAGCTGGAGAGAGAAAAGCAGCCTTTATTTTTATTTTATTTTTTTTAAAGCCACTTCTCTGTCAAATTGCACTGGAATCGTTTTCTATTTAAATTGTCAATTGGGCACTGCATGTGATCAATTTCCAAGGCGGTGAAATTGACCAGCAAGATCTCCCCTTTCAAAAAACGAATGAAATGGAAAATACCGCCTTCACCCAAGAAGCTCAGGAAAGGGGTGGGTTATTTCGTTCCCCCACACCCCACCCACACGCACACTTCCTCTGCCTTCAGTTCTGCAACCTTCAAATCCATTCTGCCACCAGCCCCCCCCCAAAAAAACCATAACAATAAATAAACAAATGCCCGCAGAAGAGATCTCCAGGACAAGATTTAGTCTGCAACCCGATCCATATCTACTCAGAAGTAAGCTCCATTGGGTTCCATGGGATTTACTCCCAGGTAAGCGTGTCTTGGATTGCACAGCCTTAGAGAGAAAGGTGCATAGGAATGAAAATAATTCTCTTCTTTGAAAAGCAAAGCTAACCATTTTCCCCCCGGTGGATCTAATATTTGCAAAGGTGAGGGGGCACTAGTAAAAGAAGATTAATTTCACATAAGTTGGGGGAGGTTAATGGGGTTTTTTTTAATTAAAAAAAGCAAAGAAGCGAACGGACAAACACGCCCCTACCTGGCTGCTTCCCTCTTCTTCAGAGTCTGCACGAATGCATCTCTTCTCCCGGAGCTTTTTCTCTCGGCAGGGGAAAGGGAAGGCTTCTCTCTCACCGCCCCCCCCCCCTCCAGGCAGCGGCAAAGGAGGCGACAGTGCCGCCGGCTTCCCAGGCGGAGGGCGGCTTTTCAAAGGTGGGGGTGCGATCGACCCACTCAGAGCCCCACCGGCCGCATCCCCTGCAAAGGAGAGGGAGGAGTGCCAGTGACGGGGGTGGGGTGATGGGGGGGCCCCTACAGCCAATCCTAGCTAGCAGCTTTGGAAACAAAGGGGGCACCCAGCCCAGATCAGCCTAGGGGGAACCGGCAGAGAGGCTGGCAGAACAGGCGCCCTTTCCCGGCGCGCGACTTCTCCATGGGGTCGGGGTGGGGGTATTTTAGGCGGGGGTCCCCTCCGCTCTCAGGCGCTCTGGCTGCTCATCGTTTCCAACCTGCACGCCCAGATACACAGCAGGAAGACGGGGAGGGTTAGCAACGGATGGGTCTGATGGGGGGGGGGAGAGAAAGAGTCTGGGACGCGCATGCGTCCTTGGTTACAGTGTCCACATATGCACACGCACCCCCAATTGTAAAAACTATCAAAGTGCTAAAGGGATGCTCAGGCATGCATCTCGCCTTCCCTTAATTGTTGCTTTCAATGGAATCTATCTATCTATCTATCTATCTATCTATCTATCTATCTATCTATCTATCTATCTATCTATCTATCTATCTATCTATCTATCTATCTATCTTCTCTCTCTCTCTCTCTCTCTCTCTGTATATTTATTTATTTTATTTTATTTTATTTAATTTATATACCGCCCTAAGCAAAAAAGCCTCTCTGGGCGGTGTACATAAAAGATAAAACAAGCAAGATATATAAATACAGTAAATATAACAGAATCAAAAATCAAAACAACAAGCAACAAAAACCAAGCAACATCAAAATATAACAATAATAGGATACTGTTTAAAATACACTATAAAAACAATTATTAAAATACATTTTAAAATGCCTGGGAGAATAAAAAGGTTTTCACCTGGCGCCGAAAAGATAGCAGCGTCTATTCTGAAGATCTATCTATCAATCTGAGATATATAGAGATGTAACTGTGGGTGTAAGAGGAGGTTGGATAACTGGTTTGTGTTACATACACCGATTCATTTCATTCTATTCTATTTAGGAATCGCTTCCCATAAAATACCTCAAAGCAAAAATCAATGAGCAACTCCATATATATATGGAGTTTATATATATATATATATTTGTGATTAACCAAACAGAGGTTTTTATTATATTAACAAAACGTTTCAGCTTCCGCCTTCATCAGCTGCCAACATCCAAATGCTCTTACTAAGGTGGCAGTTATAGAGCTTTGAGGATGGAATGCGCAGAGGGGCTTCCTTTGCAGAAGCCAAGTGATGCTGGTACTGTCCTCCAGGTTCAGGCCATGTGGTGCCAATGTGTCCAGATATATTATATATTATATATATATAAGTAGAACAATTTCATATGTGAAAAGAGTTTCACATCCAGTACACCAGACTGGGATAAAGATCTCAAAAGGCTCCTTGAAAAAGGCAAGTCTTTGCTAGGCGCTGAAAAGACAAATACGATAGTTTTAAATAAGGGGAAGGGCAATAATGAACCTTCCTGGGGGTTGTATGCCTCATTCATCATACTCAGAATAGACCCGCTGGAATTAATGGGCATGACTAACTTAAGGTCCATTGATTTTAATGGGTCTAGTCTGAATAGAACTTAGTTGGATGCAACCTTACAGGTTGGATATGCTGTCAGCCATAACTTAGAGTAGGCCCACTGAAAGCAATGGTTGTGAGGTGAGTAAATGGATTAAACTGTTTTTAAAACTGTACTTTTTTCATTGATGTAATGTGCCTCTTGTGAAAAAATACAATGTTAAAATCAGTTAAATCCTTGTGGTGAAGGGCAGATGATAAGAAATTTAATTAACAACAACTTAGGTCCATTAATTTCAGCAAGTCTTCTCCGCTGGATACATCCCTTTAGCTAAGCCTCACTCAGAATAGATTTATGGGAATCAATGGGCTTAAGTTAGCCATGCCCCTTGATTTCAAGGGGGTCTACTCTAAGTATGACTTGTGACTTGGAGGTGTAAAAAAATGAGGAAGGCCAAGAGAAGAGTGGGAGCAAAAGTGGTATCTTCTTATCTGAAAGCTGCCTGCCTGCCAAATCCACACAAACAAAAAGCAGAGTCATGGAATCACAGAATAGCAGAGTTGCAAGGGACCTATAAGGCCATCTAGTCCAACCCCTTGCTCAATGCAGGAATCCCAATTAAAGCATACCTGACAGGTGCCTGCCCAGCTGCTTCTTGAACGCCTTCAGGGTTGGAGAGCCCACCACCTCCCTAGGTCTTTGGTTCCATTGTCATACCACTCTAACAGTTAGGAATTTTTTCCTGATGTTCAGTCGGAATCTGGCTTCCTGCAACTTGAGCCCATTATTCCGTGTCTTGAACTCTGGGATGATTGAGAAGAGATCCTGGCTCTCCTCTGTGTGGCAACCTTTTCAGGACTTGAAGAGTGCTGTCATATCTCCCCTCGGTCTTCTCTTCTCAAGGCTATACATGCCCAGTTCTTTCAGTCTCTCCTCATAGGGCTTGGTTTCCCGTCCCCTTCTCGGAACCCATTCCAGTTTGTCTGCATCCTTCTTTAAGTCCAGTGTGCAGAACTGGATGCAGTACTCAAGGTGAGGCCTAACCAGTGCCGAATAGAGGGAAATGAGTACTTCACGTGATTTGGAAACTATATGTCTGTTGATGCAGCCAAAAATAGCATTTGCCTTTTTTGCAGCCACATCACACTGTTGGCTCGTATTCAGCTTGTGATCAACAACAATTCCAAGATCCTTCGTGCATGTAGTATCGCTGAGCCAAGTATCCCCCATGTTATAACTGTGCATTTGGTTTCTTTTTCCTAGGTGTAGAACTTTGCACTTATCCCTGTTAAATTTCATTCTGTTTTCAGCCCAATGCTCCAGCCTATCAAGATCCCTTTGAATTTTGCTTCTGTCTTCCAGGGTATTTGAGAGCCAGTGTGGTGTAGTGGTTGAGGTGCTGGACTACGACCTGGGAGGCCAGGGTTTGAATCCTCATACAGCCATGAAGCTCACTGGGTGACCTTAGGCCAGTCAACTGCTTCTCAGCCTCAGAGGAAGGAAATGGTAAACCAACTCTGAAAACCCTATTCATAGGGTCGCCATAAGTCAGAATCGACTTGAAGGCAGTCCATTCCATTCTTTTTTTTCCAGGGTATTAGGTATCTCTCCCAATTTTGAAACATCTGCAAATCTGATAAGCATTCCCTGCACCTCCTCATCCAAGTCATTAACCAAACTGTTGAAGAGCAACCTTTTTGGAGAGCGCGTAGAAAACTTCAGACACTTTACAAATAACGACGACAAAGACCACAACGATGCTTTCTTACAGAGCTCTTGATGCTCTGTCCCTAACATCTGGCTGTACTGCTTCTGAATAATGTTTTTTTGTCTAGCTATCAGGCCCAATAATTCTGGGGGTACGCAGGTGTTCTTTCCTAGGAACATAGGTAGCTAAGTCAGCTAATAAATATTAAGATCCCAGTCCTCGTGATTCTGAATAAAGAGCCAATTTAAACAGAAACATCTAGCTCAGCATTGCCTACCCTGACTGACAGCAGCTGTCCAGGATTTCAGAAAGGCTTTTCTCCCAGCCCAACCTGCAGATGTCATAGGGGACTGAACCTGGTACCTTCTGCAAGCAGAGAAGATGCTCTACCGCTGAGTTCCACATGTGCAGCCGTTCAATACCTTAGAGGAGGGAGGACATGCAGTTTTACAAGGGCCACATAATGTTCAATCTGCAAGCCACTGATCTTTTAGTGCGGCAACTCCTGTCCTTTGCAACTCCCTGCCTATTGACATTAGGCAGACACCCTCGCTATATTGTTTGAGATGCCTGCTGAAAACTTTTATTTTTGCAACAAGCCTCCCCACGCATATAATTTAGTGACCTATCTCCGTTTTAAAAGTTTTTCTGATTTTTCTCTGTGTTTTAGTGTGTTATTTGATGTAGTTTTGGGTTTTTTTGAAAAAAAATGGGGTTTTAGCTGGTGTTTTGTCTACAGTTTCATTTGTATGCTGCTTAGAGAGCACGTTGATTCAGCAGTTCATAAATCTCTGTGATACATTATACAAAGGAAGGGATTCCAGCGTTGGTCTTCCTCTCCTTTTGTGACACCAGGTGCTGGCGCCAAGGCTCAACATGGTCAGGCATCTGCTGACGGCCAACACCCCAGCATGGGGCCCAGTGAGAAGAGACCCCTCCTGGAGTTTCTGCAGTGAGGAGATAGACCAGGGGTGGGGGAACGTTTCCGTCCAAGGGTTGCATTCCTTTCTAAGCAACCTCCCAAGGGCCGTCCCCTTGTGGCAGGCGGGGCCAGAGGCAGAAGTGGGAGGAGCAACTCATGTAAATGTTACTTTTGTACAGTAGAGTAGTTTCTTCACAGACTCACACACTCCTCTCTCTGTCCAGGAAAGCAACAGGCACAGTCTGTGTGGGGATTTGAACCCTGGTCTCCCTGGTCATAGTCCAATGCTCTAACCACTATGCCACACTGGCTGTCTTGCTGAAAGTCTCCCCAAAACCTCGAGTACAGGCTGTACGATGCGGCGACACCCCGAGGGCCCCAAGCCATTTTTTTCAATTCAGTTTGTAGAAAACCAGATCCCATCTGCTGCAATTTAAAATAAGCAAATGTACAAATAAAGTGAGAAATAGATATATAGGTAAAACGTCAAACACCTGGGCACAACCTAGAGAGGCAGTGGGCTCTCCGACACTGGAGGCAGTCAAGACACAGTTGGACAGCCATCTGTCGGGAATGCTTTCATTTGGATTCCTGCATTGTGCAGGGGGATGGACTTGATGGCCTTATGGGCCCCTTCCAACTCTACTATTCTATGATTCTATGCTTTCCAGTGATCAGCACGGAAGAAAATCTGTGGGTTTCTTGAGGAATCTGAGTGCCACAGGAGTGAAGGTGGGCCAGTGGGTGAACGTCAAGGGGGGGTTAGAATAATAGAATAGTAGAGTTGGAAGGGGCCTATAAGGCCATCAAGTCCAACCCCTTTTGGTTGGATGCCAGGATATAGATTATGTTGAGGGTGGGGCCCTGCGGGGTTGAACTCTCTTTCTTTCCCCTGTCAGGAAATGTCACTGATGACCTGTCACCGCCTTGCACAGAAAACACACTTTTAATCCCACCCTACAAAGCTGGAGAATAATAAAGGCAACCCTTTTCCCTCACCCTTGGCACTGTCCCCACAAAAGAAGAAACCCCCTATTCATTTCCATAGGATGTGCCCCCCCTCTCCTCTCCAAAATCCTATAGAGGGGAGGGTCTCGTTTCCTATCCCATTGTATAGGCCCCGTTGCCGCTGACTCCATTTCCTGCCGTTTGTGAATTGACAGTCCCTAGCAGAGAATCATTGTGCTATACAGTGGGCTCTGTCCTCTCTAGCTAAGCTTGCGCAGCTGTGAGTTTGTGTGTGTGTGTGTGTGTGTTTTAAGCTGGGAGGGGGAGAGTAACCCGCTTCTGAGTCGAGGAAAGGGCACAAAATTGATAGCAGGTTTAAAGTACTATTCTCTTACAAGGGAAACCCTTTGGGGCTTTTAGAAAAGTGGGAAGATGAATGAGGCTGCAGTCCTAACCTCACTTACCTGGGCATTAGGGATGGATGGATCTGCCAGTTTGGGCTCTCTCCATTCTTGTTTTTCCAGCCTTAAAATTCAGTTCAGCAATCTCTGAATCTGAGTTACAATAAACCTCATGAAAATTCATTGGCATTTTAGCGAGGATTTCTCCTAACAAACACACGTTTGTATGCAGTTCCTTTATTCATTTTCGTCTCAAATAACGTTTAATCAAAATACATAGACAAACAGAAAATAAACCTATGCAAATGCGTTTCTTGATCATGCATGCGCTGCAGTCATAATTACAAAAAGGGAAAAAAATATCTACTTCACCACATCGTCCTATCCCTCTTCCATGGGTATAATCAATAAAAGTCCCACCAGCTTCTAACGAAAGCATCTCGGTCACCTTGGCCCCTCCATATTTTTCATTGTGCTCGTACATTTTTTCCAGAAGTGCTACTGGCTGGACTTTTTGATACCAAGATTACAATGTCTGGCAATAATAGCCCTTCCTGCAAATAACAAGTGGCTTACTAGTTCTTTATTTATGACAGCACCAAACCAAGAGGAAAACCCATTCAGCATTGCCTGATTGATTGTTTCATCATTAGTCCAATTTCTCTGAATACTAGTTCCCAGAAACTTTGCACTGACATTCCCAGTGTGGTTTCCTTCCTTCCTTCCTTCCTTCCTTCCTTCCTTCCTTTATTTATTTATTTATTTATTAGATTTATATCCCGCCCTTCCTCCCAGTAGGAGCCCAGGGCAGCAAACGAAAGCACTAAAACACTCTAAAACATCATAACCACCATGTAGTGGTTAGAATGTCGGGCAAGGGCCTGGGACACCCGGGTTGGAATCCCCAGTCTGCTACGAAGCTCACTGGGTGACCTTGGGCCAGTCACTTCCTCTTAGCCTAACCTACCTTACAGGGTTGTTGTGGGGATTAAACGGAGAACCACCTTGAGCACCTTAGAGAAAAGGTGGGATATAGATGCAGCAAAGAAACAATATATGTGAACCAATTCAGCTTCGTTGGAGGTCCCTGAATTCTAGTGATATGAGAGGGAAAGAAAAAAAATTCCCTATCCACTTTCCATGCCATGCTTTATTTTTTATTTATTTATTTCATGGTATTATAGAATCATAGAGTTGGAAGGCGCCCCTAAGACCATCGAGTCCAGCCCCTTGCTCAATGCAGGAATCCAAATTAAAGCACCCGCGACGGGTGGCTGTCCAGCTGCCTCTTGAAGGCCTCCAGGGTTGGAGAGCCCACCACCTCCCTATGCCATTGGTTCCATTGCCGTATGGCTCTAACAGGAAGTTTTTTCTGATGTTCAGCCGAAATCTGGCTTCTTGTAACTTCCAGAGTGCAGGACACAGAATAATGAGCTCAAGTTGCAGGAAGCCAGATTTCGACTGGACATCAGGAAAAACTTCCTAACTGTTAGAGCCATACGGCAATGGAACCAATGACCTAGAGAGGTAGTGGGCTCTCTGACACTGGAGGTCTTCAAGAGGCAGCTGGACAGCCACCTGTTGGGAATGCTTTGATTTGGATTCCTGCATTGAGCAGGGGGTTGGACTGGATGGCCTCATAGGCTCCTTCCAACTCTACTATTCTATGATCTTCTGTTACATCTTTCATGTTGTTGCTGATGCTGTAGTTGCTACAGACGTTCTTCCCATCAAATTGTAAATCAAACCACTGCCGTCTACACAGCAGTTGCAGCAACCCTGTTAGAACAGAACGTCTCAAGCAGGAATACCCAGAACAGCCATGAGCCCAGCTGACATCTGACTTGTAAGCAAACCCACAGTGCTGGCCATGCTGGTCTCTGGCCAAAGTCACATGCTTGCTGGACAACCATAAAATCATACAGTTGGAAGGGATCTCAAAGGTCACCTAGTCCAACCTCCTGCTCATGCAGGAGATTTGCAGCATCCCTGATAGGCTGGCCATCTCGCTTTTGTTTTAAAAACCTCCTTCTGAGGCAGCCTGTTCCGCTATTGAACGGCTTGCACCATCAGGAAATCAAGAGCATAGGCTGCTGACTTGTACTGAGTCAGATCCATTGACTGATTGATTATTTGATTGAATTTACATCCCACCCGCCCTCCCAGAAGGAGTCCAGGGTGACAAACACTAAAAGCACTTTAAAACATCTTTAAAACAAAAGAATTTAAAACATATTAAAACAAACCATCTTTAAGAAACAGCTTAAAAAACATCTTAAAAAGCAGTCCCAGCACAGACGCAGACTGGGATACGGTCTCTATGTAAAAGGCTTGTTGAAAGACCCTTCATCTCCCTAGGTCAGGACTGTCTACACGACTGTCAGCAGCTGTCCTGGATTTCAGCCTCTCTCTTCGATGGAGGCTGGTCCATTAGGAAGAATGGTCTTCAGCAGAGCTTGGAAAAGTTATTTTTTTGAACTACAACTCCCATCAGCCCAATCCAGTGGCCATGCTGGCTGGGGCTGATGGGAGTTGTAGTTTTAAAAAGTGACTTTTCCAAGCTCTGGCCTTCAGTCTGCCATCAGCCAGCCCCCAACTTGCCTGTCTTCTTACTTACAGCTAGGGATGAAAGGTTCTGGCAATTCAGGGTCTCTCAGGCTCTCATTTTTCCAATCTTATTTTATTTATTTATTTTATTTATATCCCGTCCTTCCTCCCCCAGGGGGAGACCCCAGGGCAGCTTAAATTCAGTTAATCTTAAATTCAGTTCTCCAAATTCTGCAGCAAATTGCGGTGTTTCCGCAGCAACATACTGCCCTGGGCTCCTTCTGGGAGGAAGGGTGGGATATAAATTTAATAAACAAATAAAAATAAATGAAAATTCTCCAGCATTTTAGAGCAGGTTTCTCCTAATAAGCACATTTTTGTAGATAGTTTTGACTCATGTACACATTTTTGCAAGCCGTTTCTCACGATATAAGGCATCTTTGCTTGTTATTTTCACTCGTTTAATTATTTTTACTTTCCCCCAGCTCATGCGCCTTTGTAAACGTTGGTTTGTTTGCAAACTGTGTTGCGATTTTTGAAGGATGGCAGCATCTTGCGAATTTGATCGATTTGGCTTGAAATGTGACCTGAATTGAATCTCTCTCCCATCCCTACTTTCAACCAGCCCAGTGGGTGGCCCTGCCTGTCAGCTTCTTCCGCCTCCTTCATCTCACCGTTGCCCCTGGGAGGACTCGGCAGGGAGGTGGGTGGGGACAAAACCAGAACGAGTTGGCTCCGCCTGTCATTGGCTCTGGCTCCGCCTACTGTCGGGCTGCCTGCCTTCCACCCCACCAGTCCCAAAGGGCACCAGCCACCACTGGGTCAGTCTCCAGTAGTGAAGCGGCAAATTCAAAAGTGCAAGGTCCCTTCATGATAGTCATGCCACGCCTCCTGACAGCCACGTCCCTGCCTTCGCTTACTTGCTGTCAGTCGTCATCACCACGCCCCTCAGTCCTTCCTGTGCATGCCTTGTCTCACAACGATAGGAGCCAAACAGCATGAAAGGGGAGTGTGTTGGCTGCTGAGAAGAGTCTTCTCTGTGGCTGATTCACCGATTTTCACTGATTGGCTCCAATCAGCAGGAAAGGACGAAGAAGCATGTTAGATCCCAGAAGAGGCCCCAGGCTGTGGTCTGAAGGCACGTGAGGCCAGCTCCCTGCTGAAGCTAAGCAGGATCCGGTCTGGTCAGTGCCTGGATGGGAGACCACCTGGGAACCATATGTAAGCCACCTTGGGTTTCTATCATGAAAAGAAAGGCGGGGTATGTGTGTTGGACTGCCTTCAAGTTGATCCCGACTTATGGCGACCCTATGAAGAGGGTTTTCATGGTAAGTGGTATTCAGAGGGGGTTTCCCATTGCCTCCCTCTGAGGCTGAGAGGCAGTGACTGGCCCAAGGTCACCCAGTGAGCTTCACGGCTGTGTGGGGATTCGAACCCTGGTCTCCCATGTCATAGTCCAACACCTTAACCACTACACCACACTGTCTCTCAGGCGGGGTATAAATGTAATAAATAAATAGATGATGATTCTCAGTGGCTAACACAGTTTCATGCTGATTGGCTTGTAGGACCCTGGAGTCATAGCGACCCTGTTGGGATCCTGCTGCCAAGGAAGTAGGGTCTAAGACACACACACCCAGACCCTTGAGGACTACACCCCTGCTCAGCCCTACTCAGAGATGCCGGGGATTGAACCTGGGACCTTCTGCATGCAAAGGCGAAGCAATGACATTGAGCAATGTCCCTTCTTCCTCATGCTCATAGGGATCAAATTTTAGTCATATCCACGCTGGTTTAGTGCTACAATGAGGTTGTGCTTAAAGAGAGAGAAAAAAAGAAGCCACTTGGCATCAAACTAGGCCATTTTTTTATTTTATTTTTAAGGAATGTGATTCAGTCTTGATAGATGCTGTAGACAGAAGAACCACAGGATTCACGGATTCAAGGACCAACCTGTAGATGCCTTTTCTTCCCTGCCCGGTGGAAAGTTTCCGAAGGGCTATTTTGGAAGGTACGTTTTCTCATCTGAAAGGAATTGCTCGCAGTGTTCTCTTCTGTGCAGTCAGTCCTGGCATGAGGCTAGCAGAGATGGTCCACAGCTTAGCAAGGCAGCGGCACCCGCTTCGCACGTAGAATGCCCTAGGCCTGACCCTCCATTAAAAGCAGCGTTGGCTGGTGCCCTTTGGGACCGATGGGGCGGAAGGCAGGTTGCCCAAAGAGTGAGCGGGGCCAGAGCTAACGAGAGGCGGAGCCAACACATTCTGCTTTTGCCCCCATCTTCCTTCTCTTCCCTGCTGAGTTCTACAAGGGCCAACACTGAGACTGGGGAGGAGGAAGGAAGCTGGCATCCAGGGGGACCCCCTGAACTGGTTAAATTCTCATGAAGATTCCCCAGCATTTTAGTGTGAACGTCTCCTAAGAAACATGTTTTGCATGCGGTGTTGACGAACACGCACATTGTGGCAAGTCCTTTCTCGTCACATAATGCATTTTTCCATCTCATTCTCACGTATGTATTCATTTTTAGCCACACGTTTCCCCAACATATACATTTTTGTCAATATTGTTTGGTTGGCGAACTGCGTTGCAAAATTCAAACAGGTGCAAATTTCGAAGGACAGCTCTGTTTTGGTTCTCCGATTGCTTTGGGAAGTACACATTTGAGAGATTCAGTTTGAAATGCAAAGCCTCGATTGCTCCTTTCCCTTTAACAAAACCTTCTCCATGCATGAGAGAAAGTGGGATTATAAATGCCTTTAAATAAAATAGAAATCAGAAGAAGTCTAGGACTGGGGAGGGCAGCTGTGACAGAACTAGAAAAGGTCCTCAAATGTAAAGATGTATCCCTGAACACTAAAGTCAGGATCATTCAGACCATGGACACCTTGTAGTGGTGACTGGGCTTGCGTGTTCCAATGAACCCTGTGAGCGATGCCATCGGGAGTCATTTACTCCCAGCAGGGTCACCCATGGCGGTAAAGTCAAGGGAGAGGAACCAGACAAAGGACGATCCAAGAAAGTCCTCAATGGCAGAACAGGCGGAGTGTACGTTACAACGGCTGTGAAGGCGGATGAAGGCTGCAGCAGATAAAGGACTTCCAATCGTCGTGGTATCCATGCCATTGGATCAAAGCTTTTCTCTGTCAAGGTTGTGTGTTGATCGTGGTGCACCGATCTCCCCGCGTAAAACAAATTCACGCACAGGCGTCTTCCATAACAAAAGTCCCATGGCGATTGGCAAATGGCGACGGGGGCAAGACTATGAAATCCAGAAGCCCCTAGTCATGGCCTGGCACATCAGCGGTGGATACAGATTCAGACGGATCCATTGTTAAAGACTATATTTTGGAAGACAATCTTACTCTGTCACGAGTGATCGCCAAGAAGAAGAATTTCTGATCTCTATGTATGGATGTGAAAGTTGGACAGTGAAAAAGGCGGATAAGAGAAAAATCAACTCATTTGAAATGTGGTGCTGGAGGAGAGCTTTGCGCATACCATGGACTGCGAAAAAGACAAATACTTGGGTGTTAGAACAAATCAAACCAGAACTATCACTAGAAGCTAAAATGATGAAACTGAGGGTATCATACTTCGGGCACATAATGAGAAGACAGGATTCACTAGAAAAGACAATCATGCTGGGAAAAACAGAAGGGAGTAGAAAAAGAGGAAGGCCAAACAAGAGAGGGATTGATTCCATAAAGGAAGCCACAGACCTGAACTTACAAGATCTGAACAGGGTGGTTCACGACAGATGCTCTTGGAGGTCGCTGATTCATAGGGTCGCCATAAGTCGTAGTCAACTTGGAGGCACATAAGAACAACAAATATAATAAATAGTATCATACAGGAGCCTTATGCATTTATCTATCTGTTTTTTGCTCACGCTTTCCCTCTCTAACCCCCCCGCCAATATCTCTTATTTGCAGAGGCGTTCCCCTTCCCCAAAACTCTGCAAGAGAGGAGAGATGGGACCGGCTCATATTCCCAGAGTCAGGAAAGAGCATGCCTCGAATCTGTGTGCATTTCTCTTCTTTGTTCTTTGTCTGCTTCACCTCTCTCTCTCTCTCTCTCTCTCTCTTGATTTTTCTAAGCTGTAGACAAGAAGCCAGAGGGTACAATAGCAGATCTGATCTCCCGGATTTGCCAGGCACTAAAGTGCATCAGAAAGGGGTGGGTGGGAAGGAAAGTAGAATAGTTAATATACCAAAACAACCCCCCCGAACACCTAAAATGTAAATGTGCTGCCTTCAAGTCGGTCCCGACTTATGGTGACCCTGTGAAGAGGGTTTTCATGGTGAGCGGTATTCAGAGGGGGTTCCCCATTGCCTCCCTCTGAGGCTGAGAGGCAGTGACTGGCCCAAGGTCACCCGGTGAGCTTCATGACTGGGTGGGGATTCGAACCCTGGTCTCCCAGGTCCTACTCCAACACCTTAACCACTACACCACACTGGCACACATTTAAAAAAATAAAAGAAATCATGCTCTCATCACAGTATCTGGAAGCTGCATGCATGCCACCAAACTGCCAGTGATGCATGCGATGTTAAAGGAAGATAGGCAGCATGAGCCATAGCCTTGGTCCAACTAGTGCAGTATTGTCAACACTGACTGGCAGCAGCTCTCCAGCATTTCAGGCAGAGGACATTCCCAGCCCTACCGGGGGATGCTGCCAGAGACTGAACTCAGGATCTTATGGGTGCAAAGCATGTGCCCTACTGCCAAATTGCAGGTGTTTCCTGAAAAATAAAGTAAGATGCTAGTTGTCATGGCCCCGACAGAGGACTCATCAGACGAGGATGACTCAGGAGTAACAGCAGCAGACCCAGAAGCAGCAGACCCAGAAGGAGAAACGGGGGAAACTCCTGAGAACCCAGCTCCTTCTCCCCTTCAGCTGCAGAGCACCCCAGACACAGCTGAAGCCCTTCAGCCAGACGCAGCCAGTGAACAGGATACTCCCCCCACACCTGCAGAACGTAGACAACAGAAGGTCAGGCAGAAGAGGGGCAGGCCTGTCCACTTAAGGCCAAAATGCTGAGGGCTCACACCTGCTGACAAACCCACTCCTTAAAAGTCAAACCTTGGCTGCAGCTTGTTGCTGACTACAACATCAGGTGTGACCACTGTGTGTCTTCCTATGCCCTGAACCTTGACTTGGACTGATCTCTCGGCAAACTAGACCCGGACCTTCACTGACGTCTCTTCTGGATTTCTGGCTTGGCACGTAAGCTTTGAATGGCCTCTGCCTTTATCTTGCTTCCTCCTTGCTAGCCTGGCAGATTTATAGCCAAGCTGCCGGCTGAGGATTTACGGCCTGGCAATTACCAAGGAATCTCCAGCCCTGCCTGCACCCCCACCGACACTGCTGTCTCAGTGAAGAGCTGACACTAGTCCTCAAGGTTCTGAATAAATGGCTCCTTTAAATGGGAACAGAGGAGACAGGGTTTCTTGTCTGACTTTCAGGCAAGAGTCCCTTCCAGCTGTAATTTGAAATGCCAGGGATTGCAACTGCATGCGGAGGAAGTGTTCTGCCATTGAGCTATGGCCCTTCTCCATGGAATAAATAAATCTTATGCATGCCTACTCAGAAGTGAACCCCATTGAATTCACTAGGATTTACTCCCAGGTCAATGTGGGTGGGGTTACAACCCACATATCCTTATCCAGCTGAACCCAACGCAGGATGCCAAAATGACATGGGTTGTGCCCAATGTTAGTCATACTTAGAGTAGCAAACCCATTAATGTTAATAGACATGATCAACTTAGGTCCATTCATTTCAATGGGTCTACTCTATAACCTGCTTGGAAATGTTCCCATGTCTTTTGAAAAAAAGATTTTCCTAAATGAATTGATTTCCTATCCTTAGCTAATGAAGAAAAGCTAAATCAGGTGAGGGACTACCTGTCCTTCATCTCTGCCAGTCACAGTATACAGGACTGAGTAGATGGGCCAATCATCTGACTCCATATAAGACGGCTTCATTACTTTTTAAAACGGGTTGGGGCATCCCTCATGACCATCAGTGGCAGAGGGAAAAAGGATTTGGTACTGGGCAAACCATGCAATTCCCCCTGTGACAAGATTTGCTGTAAATATCTCAGAAGTCCCGTGTTTCTTGCATGTACACAAAAAAATTTCCATGCATGCAATTTGCGATTGCATGCATGCTCTTTTTTCCCGGGGTGCAATTGCATTTTGAAATCTGAGGCTTTAAAGGGCTTACAGTTCAGCTGCGCAGTGCCCTTCTGCAAGAAGATGGTTGGGTCCTTTCTTGCTGTTTGCAGTCAGAACAGATAAAGGGTGGTGAAGAGCATTTAAAACAAACTTTGTAAAAAAAAAAGTCTATAGAGAAAATAGATGGTGAAACCTGAGTAGACTATATGCCTGTTTCCATAGGAAATAGCTCTCTCTCACTCTCTCGCTCTGTGTGTGTGTGTGTGTCTGGTTCCACGCACTACTGGAATGTGCCCCCCAGCAGCCTTCCACATAGTAATGCAGCCCTTGCCCCCCCCCCAAATTCCTCACCCAATTTAAAACTAGCAATGCTAGTTCAATTGTAGCTTACTAGGCTTGACCGCCAGACTCAGGTTCCTGGTCCAAGCCACATCCAAAAATCTGACTTCCCCATCACACACAGAAAGGGGAGATGAGAACGAGCCTCAACATTCTGGTCTCAACCGCCTCTCCATCTCGCAGAGTCAGAGCCAAGAGGCTTCCCCCATCCCTGTTGCCAATTCCTCCCCTTCATTCCTAGTTTCCTCCCACCGAGCCAGGGAGATGGGGGGGGAAGGGGCACCCATTACATCCCTATCTGTAAGCTACAGTGGCTGGTGGGTGCCACAACATTCCTCACTATTCAAGAGCTGAAAAAGACAATAACTCACATCCAGCCCTTTCGCTCATGAAGATAAATGGCTTGGAGGAGATTAGTTTTTGAGTGTGTGTGTGTGCTTGTGAGGTGTTTTCTGCCAGCATAGGGTTCAGAAAAGGAGGAGGAGGTGTGGACAGATAAATGCACACTTCTCCTGATCCTTGAGAGCAGCGGAGGGTGGGCAACCTGCAGCCCTAGAGCTGTGTATGGCCTTCAGGCCTTATTGCGTGTGGCCCTCAGCAGAATTTCATGCGGGTGGCAAGGAGAGAGGGAAAGGGGGGGAAGAGGGTAGCAGTGAGGGGGGAAAGGGGTGGAAGAAAGGGAGAAGGGGTGCAGAGAGAGAGAAGAGACGGAGCACAGAGAGAGAGAAAAGCAGTGCAGAGAGGGAGCACAGAGAGAGAGAGAGAGAGAGACCGGTGCAGAGAGAGAAGAAAGGGGCACAAAGAGAGAGAAAGGGGTGCAAAGAGAGAGAAAGGGGTGCAGAGAGAGAAGAGAGGGGCACAGAGAGAGAAGGGATGCAGAGAGAGAGAAACTGGGCACAGAGAGAGAGAGAAGAGGAGTGTACAGAGAGAGAGAAAAGGGGTGCAGAGATAGAGAGAAAAGGGGTGCCAGAGAGAGGGGAGTGAAAGGGGTGGCCGAAACAGAGTGAGAACAGGGGGTACCACATTCACTTGTGGCTCTGACCCTGCCAGCTGCTGGTATGTGGCCTCTGGCAGATTGCTCCTGAGAGAATTATGGAAACATTCCTCGTAAATGAGACATCGGTCCCTATTAGGTCAAACAGAGCAGTCCCTTAAGTTCTGCCTCTGGTGAAGCCTCCAAATTAAGCAAAAATGTGGGGTGGGAAGACACCCTGATTTTGGACCTCTTCCTGGGGAACATCCCAGAACTGCAGGAAGACCGATTGGGACCAGGAAATGCCTTCCAAACTCCCAAGGGACTGGCTGGAAATCCCATTCTGATCAAAAATGGTCCCCCTCTGCAGGCCTTTATTTGGTTTTTTGCTTCCTCAATGTTCCAGCCGCTGGTTCGCCGCTGACAAAATGTCAACGCTGAAACGCTGACCCTGGGGATCGAACTTTCGCTCCATGAGTTGGCCACGGTGAACGAGAATTCCTCCAGCAGCCCTCACTCCCCCCCCCAAGATATCTGATGGCAAAAGCTGGAGGGGGAGAGAGTTCATTTCAGGACTGAACCTTCCGCACCAGAGCTCTGAGGCATTTATGATGCAGCTGACATTTTGTTAGAATAATTTGGCGGTGCAGAATTATCTGAAAATGTCAATTTAATTCACGGAATTGGATTTCCTGGTGGCTCCGTCTGGGAGGAATGTCGTTGGAGGGGGAAATGGCCTTTAGCGGGACATGCACCAATGGCCGGGCCACATCTTTGTATTGTTTCCATTCCGTCCTTCCGAGGACCAGCAGGCTGCGTCTGAGCTTTACAATGGCCCTGTGAGGTAGGTTTTGGCTGAGAAAAAAGAATGTCCCAGGATCCCCTGTAACTCAAGATGGGTTTTCCAAAGCCTGACACCCTACAAAATTTGGTTTGGGTGCGGAAGAAAGGGAGTTACTAGTGTGTTGTGAGAAATAAATATTAAGGGCCATAGCCCAGCGGTAGATAATCTGCATTGCAAGCAGAAGGTCCCAGGTTCTTGTCCAGGTTGGGTGGCAAGAGACTGCCTATCTAGGTCAGTATCCTCAACACGGACTGGCAGCAGTTGGAGAGCTGCTGCCAGTCCGTGAGCTAGCTAGACCAGAGATCTGATTCCGTATAAGGCAACTTCCTACATTCCTTAGAGTGAAGCAAGGAAAGTCTGCTGGGGTTGGGGCTATGGGCAGCGGTCTGAAGTGAGCCAAGAGTCCAGGAATCAGAAGCCGATTGGGCCAGCCAGTAGCCAGGACTGAAAGGCAAGCTCAGAGGCAGGTCTGTGGAAGAAGCCAGAAGGCTGAAGAATAACCAAGAACACTGAAACACACCATAACTCAGCGGGAAGACCTTGCTGCTTAAACAGGAACAGGAAATCCTCTTCTACCCCTTCCTGTCTAGGAGCATCCAATGGCCAGTCTGGGTGGGCGGAGCCAGTCCACCACTTGCAGTTAAGTGGCAGACCACATGAGGGAGCCACGCACCGCTCCAGCAGCTCCTGAAAGTCCATAGAGGAAGCTTCCTGCTGTGTCCTTGGATGAGTCCTTGCTCTGATTTGGCATCCTTCCAATCTGCCCTGCCTCTGCAATGGGTGGCATATGATCATTGTATTGCTTCTCATGCAGAGATGCGTTAAACGATCCATCCTCCAAGGAGGCTGCCCGTCACAGCTCTGTATGATGTACTGCTCTGGGTTTCCCTCCTTCCACGCAAGAGAAATACTCAAAACAGTGATTCACATGGAAATGGAAGAGAAATTCAATTCAGTTCACATTTAAAGGCAAACTTACCCAATGCTCATTCCCTGAGACAACATATGAACACAGCCATCCTTTGACATTCATACTTGAATTTTGCAGCGCAGTTCTCCAGTCAAGTAAAGTGTACAAAAATTCATATACTTGTGTAAAATGTGTATATAAATGCATATATTAGTGTGGCGCAGCAATTGCACATACTCTTGGATGAAACAGATTCTCTTGACCCAGTCCAATCTGGGTTCAGGCCTGGTTATGGGACTGAATCGCCCTTAGTCGCCCTCATGGATGACCTTTATTGGGAAAAGGACAGGGGGAGTGTGACCCTGTTAGTCTTGATCTCTCAGCGGCTTTTGATACCATCGACCATGGTATCCTCCTGGGCCGACTTGGTGAGATGGGTATTGGAGGCACTGTTTTACAGTGGTTCCAATCCTATCTCCAGGGTTGTTTTCAGAGAATAGCATTGGGTGATCCTCTTTCAGCTCCCTGGCAGTTGTACTGTGGGGTGCCGCAGGGTACCATCTTGTCCCCCATGCTGTTTAACATCTATATGAAGCCCTTGGGAACGGTCATCAGGAGATTTGGGGCGAGGTGTCAGCAGTACGCTGAAGATACCCATCTCTATTTCTCTGTAACATCTGAATCGGGAGAGGCCGTGCAAGCCCTGGACCGCTGCCTGGATTTGGTGGTGGGCTGGATGATGGCCAAGAAACTGAGTCTGAATCCTAGCAAGACAGAGGTGTTGTGGGTTGGTGGTTCCCAACTTCAGATAATTGGTCAGTTGCCTGCTTTGGATGGGGTCGTACTCCCTCTGAAAGAGCAGGTCTGTAGTCTGGGGGTACTCCTGGATCCATCTTTGTCTGTAGAGGCCCAGGTGACCTCCGTGGCTAGGAGTGCCTTTTACCAGCTGCGGCTGATAAGACAGCTGCAGCCATTTCTGGACCGGGATAGCCTGACCACTGTTGTCCATGCACTGGTAACCTCCAGGCTGGATTACTGTAATGCACTCTATGTGGGGCTACCCTTGAGGTTGGTCTGGAAGCTGCACCTGGTGCAAAATGCGGCGGTTAGACTGCTCACTGGGGCAGGGTATCGCCAACATGTCACGCCGCTGCTGAAAGAATTGCACTGGCTGCCCATTTGCTACCGGGCCAAGTTCAAGGTTCTAGTTTTGGCTTACAAAGTCCTATACAGCTTGGGACCAGGATACCTGAAAGACCATCTTACCCCTTGTATACCCAGCCGATCCCTGCGCTGTGCAGGTGAGGGCCTCCTGCAGGTACCATCTTATCAGGAGGTCCATTCTGCACAACATAGGAAATGGACCTTTAGTGTGTCAGCACCTACCCTGTGGAATTCTCTCCCCTTAAATAATAGACAGGCACCATCTGTGTTATCTTTTCGGCGCCTATTGAAGACCTTCCTCTTTCAACAAGCCTTTTAAGTTGAGACCTATCCCAGTCTGCGTCTGTGCTGAAATTGCTTTTTAATATGTTCTTAAACCTTTTAAAAAATGTTTTTAATCTCAGAAGATGTTTCGAAAGCTTTTTTTTAAAGAGTCTGCCTCTGTGTTGGAGTTGCTTCTTAGTTTGTTTTTAAACATTTTTTTAAAAAACAACAACACGTTTTTAACCTTTTTTTAAGATGTCTTCAAAGCTTTTTAAAAATGTTTCTAAAGATGTTTTGTTTTAATGTATTTTAAAGTCTGTTTTTATGATGTTTTAAAGTGTTTTTAATGCTTTTGTTTGCTGCCTCGGGCTCCTCTTTGTATACAAAATACCAAAATGCATTATATCAGGAAAAACGGCTTGCAAAAATGGGTATATTAGCATTTAGCATATGAAAATGTGTTTGTTAGGAGAAATTCACACTTCAGTGATGATGAACTTTCATGAGGATTATTTTAACTAAAATTTGGAAATTGCTATGGAAATGTAGAGAACTGAATTTAAGAATGGAAAAATTGAAAACTGAGAGAAGTGAATTTGACAGATACATCCATCCCTAACTGAGGGCAGGCAATCCCTCATCACCACTCAGCCTAACCTACCTCACAGGGTTGTTCCAAGGATAAAATGGGGGCGGGGTCATTTTTACACACTCTGTAAGTAAACAGCTGTTGCACACTTCTACGCCGTGCTGTTTGTTTGTGAATTAAGGGCCATTTTTACTATTTGCGCATTGTGAAGACCGAGCCAAGGATGATAAAGTGTTTCATGCAAATCCTAAACAAGTGAAACTCTCATTTGTGGGCAAGCGCAACGCTCCTGCTTTGAGTCCTGCTCTTGCGGATTTAGGAAAGCCAGCCCTGGGTATGGGTGCGGACTGCATACTTGAAGCCGTTGGAATGACCGTCACACCTTACCTGCGAAGGCTGAAAAGGGAGGGCTTGTGCTGGCCATTTGGGGGAGAGAAAATGTGGTGGGCATTTACGATGAGCGACAGAAGCGAGTATTTATTTATTTACTTATTACATTTATATACCGCCCCATAGCCAAAGCTCTCTGGGTGGTTCACAGCAATTAAAAACAAATATACAAATTTTGAAACACAAAAACAATTTAAAAACACAATTAAAAAAACAACAATTTAAAAACACATGCTAAAATGCCTGGGAGAAGAGGAAAGTCTTGACCTGGCGCCGGAAAGATAACAGTGTTGGCGCCAGGCACACCTCATCCAATCATTCCATAATTTGGGGGCCACCACTGAGAAGGCCCTCTCCCTTGTTGCCATCCTCCGAGCTTCCCTCGGAATAGGCACCCGGAGGAGGGCCTTAGAAGTTGAGTGTAGTGTATGGAAAAGTTATAATATTTGGGGCTTTTCAGTTTAGAAAAAATGGAAAGTAAGGGGGAGTCTTGACAGAGTTTTATAAAATTGTTCATGGTGTCCAGAGGAAAAAGCTGCCCCCCTCGACTTGAAGGCAGTCCATTTCCATTTCCCGTAATACTAGAAGGCAGTGAAGGCTGGACATTGGCAGATTCCAGGACAGACAAAAGGAAGGGCCTTCACACTGAGTCCACCAGCTGGGATGGCTTTAAATCAATGGAGGTGAGCAAGGCTTCCAATGGCTACTCGCCACCTCCATGATCAGAGACAGTACCTCTGAATGCCAGTTGCTGGGAATCGCCGGGTGGGAGAGTCGCTACTGCGTTCAGGGCCTGCTTGTGGGCATCCCTTTCAGGCATCTGTTTGGACACTCTGAAGCCAGGATGCCGGACTAGATGGGTCCAGCACTGCAGGGCTCTTCTGAAGTTCTTCAACTTGGAGCCTTCACTATACAAAGCAGGTGCTCGACCACTGATGTACATCAGATTCGAATCTGTTTACTGGCTCCCAGCCACAATGGCCTACCTCCATCACTGGAAGCAACATGCCTCTGAAGACCAGTTGCTGTGAATCACGGGGGGGGGGGGTTGCTGCTGCACTCAGGTCCTGCCTCGCCTCGCGGACGTCCCTTTTGGGACCTCTGGCTGGCCTCTGCGATGACCGGAAGCTGGACTAGATGGGCCCCCTTTGGCTGGCCTGATCCAGCACCGCAGGGCTCTTCTGAAGGTCTGATTGGGTGGAGGGATTCAGGGATCCTGCTCTTGCTTGGAGGGAGCAGTCGGGGGCCACGAGAGCATCCCTGACTACTCCCTACCTGCTCGACCTGTATATATTAAAAAGTCAATGGATGTTTATCAAACCAGGCAAAGGGTTTTGTTTTGTTTTGATGAGGAAAGGAGACTGACGCATTTGAGCTTCATTGGACCAGAACCCCTTTTGATTGGGGGAAATGGGAGAGCAATTATATTATTATAATGGCACGACTGTGCCTGCCATCCTCCCCCCTCCAATTTCCATCCCTGTACCAGGTGGGCCTCATTCCCTGCTAGAAGCATTGTAAGCCCTGCTGCTCAAGAAGACCTTCGCTGCAAAGGGGTTCATTAAGGAATGAATGGGATCCTTCTTTGGCAACTGGGTTCATTAGCAACCAGGACCCGAGTGGAATAGCAATTAATTGTGGGGGGCTGAGAGGGAGGGCGAGCAGAGAGGGTGGGTTTTGGGTGGGGGGCAGGCCAGAGAAAGTTTGCATATACACAGTCAGCTGCCTGTTTAGCATTGGAGAGGGGAGTATCCTGTCCTTTGTAGCGCTGGACACAATCTCTGGTTGAGAAGGGCTTGCAATCACCGGCAGACAACAGCCTTTTGAGGGAGGCTGCCAGTAGGAGCTTGCTGCATGGGGTGGTGCCACCAGTTGCATCCATTAACTGCTGCTGTTGTGGACAATGACATATTTTGAGACAAAGGGTTGTTGCACACAGAAATATAACATGATCTGTGCGTGTAACGATAGCAATATAGGGGTTTATCTAATCAAGTTCTGCTGGTTGAAGTGAATTGGCCTAAGTGAATCATGTCCAGCCTTTTCAGTGGGTCTACTCTGTGCAGGTCTAACACTGAATACAACCCATACTATAATCGGCTTGATATGGATTTATTAAATATAGATATAAATAAATATAGCATGCAAAATTATAACAGTATGTTAAAATTATTAAAGTATTTTAAAATACACCATAATACAAACCTTTTCTATGGCCATACTACCCTGAACACGTCCAATCTCGTCTGATCTCGGAAACTAAGCAGGGTCAGGCCTGGTTAGTACTCAGATGGGAGACCGCCTGGGAATACCGGGTGCCGTCGGCTTAGAGGGAGGCAATGGCAAACCACCTCTGAAGACCTCTTACCATGAAAGCCCTATGAATATATCTAAAAAAGATTCATAGGGTCGCCTTAAATCGTAACAGACTTGAAGGCATACAACAACAACAAACGTTTTATCTCTCATTCTGTCTCTCCTTCAAGTAAAACAACGGCATGCAAAGCTTCCTATTTGTTGTTAAGTCCTAACGCTTCTATACCTTTCCTAAACAGGGGTTTGCAGGGAAAAACAGAAGGGAGTAGAAAAAGAGGAAGGCCAAACCAGAGATGGCTTGATTCCATCAAGGAAGCCACAGACCTGAACTTACAAGATCTGGACAGGGTGGCTCACAACAGATGCTCTTGGAGGTCGCTGATTCAAAGGGTCACCATAAGAGAGTTGCTGTTGTGCTCAGGTCCTGCCTGTGGGCTTCCCCAAATAGGCATCAAGTTAGCCACTGCAAGAACAGGATGCTGGCCTGATCCAGCAGAGCTTTTAGAATAGAATCATAGAATAGTAGAGTTGGAAGGGGCCTATAAGGCCATCAAGTCCAACCCCCTGCTCAATGCAGAAATCCAAATCAAAGCATTCCCGACAGTTGGCTGTCCAGTTGCCTCTTGAATGCCTCCAGTGTTGGACAGCCCACTACCTCTCTAGGTAATTGATTCCATTGTCATATGGCTCTAACAGTTAGGAAGTTTTTCCTGATGTCCAGTCGAAATCTAGCTTCCTGCAACTTGAGCCCATTATTCCGTGTCCTGCACTCTGGAACAATTGAGAAGAGATCCCAGCTCTCTTGTGTGTGACAACCTTTCATGTACTTGAAGAGTGCTATCCTATCTCCCCTCAGTCTTCTCTATTCCAGGCTAAACATGCCCAGTTCTTTCAGTATTCTCATAGGACTTTGTTTCCAGTCCCCTGATCATCCTTGTTGCCCTCCTCTGAACCTGTTCCAGTTTGTCTGAATCCTTCTTGAAGTGCGGACACCAGAACTGGATGCAGTATTCAAGATGAGGCCTAACCAGTGCTGAAAAGAGGGGAACTAATACTTCATGTGATTTGGAAATGATACTTCTGTTAATGCAGCCCAATATAGCATTTGCCTTTTTTGCAGCCACATCGCACTGTTGGCTCATATTCAGCTTGAGATCAATGACAATTCCAAGATCCTTTTCACATGTCGTATTGCTGAGCCAAGTATCCCCCATTATTAAGTTCTTATTTCTATAGGGGGAAATGCCCACACCCTGTAAAAACCCCACACCTCTTCTTTGATCCACAAATGATGGCTGACTGGTCTGTAGTCCCGAAACTCGCTCCTGGGACTGCATCTGGCTGCGAAGCCATGCCTGTAAATCTTTACAAGACGGGATCCTTGTTCCTGCATTATTGTCCATAACAAGCGATCTCAGCGCCGGAGGCAGAGATGGCAGATTTATATCCCAAGAGACCCGAGGACGGGGGAAGGGAGTTGACGGGCAGCGCTTGAGAGATTTTTTTTCCCGTCATAAAATGCAAGCCCTGGCAACTAGAGAGTGCTTGGGGAGGGGAGGGCTGCTGGAGGTGTCGCTCTTGACTGGGAAATGGATAATGGCTGGGGGGGGGGGAGGACGGTTTTATGTCCTGTAAATTCTTGCAGAGAAGCATGAATGTTTTGATGGACAATCTGGAGGGGATTCACCTCTGCTTCTGAACACCAGTTAAGATGCTGGGAATTGCAAGTGTGGAGAGAGATGATGTTGCACTCAGGTCCTATTTCTGGGCTTCCCATTGGGGGCTCTGGTTGGCCACTGTGAGGACCGGGGGCTGGACCAGTTGGGTCTTTGGTTTGATAAGACCATGAAGATGATGGATCAGTCCAAAAGGGGGCCATCTGGGCCTCGGAGGCCCTAATGGGAAGCCCCCAAGATAGAACCTGAGTGCAACAGCAACTCTCTCCTCACTTTGGATTCCCAGCAACTGGAAAGGTGGGATGGAAATGTAATCATAAATAAAAAGAATCAAATGTCCTGCTTCTCCAGTGAAGTGCGCTGGTTTCTACATACATAGAAGCATAGAATAGAAGCATAGAATAGTAGAGTTGGAAGGGGCCTGTAAGGCCATCCAGTCCAACCCCCTGCTCCATCCAAATCAAAGCATCCCCGAAAGATGGCTGCCCAGCTGCTTCTTGAAGGCCTCCAGTGTCAAAGAGCCCACTACCTCTCTAGGTAATTGGTTCCATTGTCGTACCTCTCTAACAGTTAGGAAGTATTTCCTGATGTCCAGTCGAAATCTGGCTTCCTGCAACTTGAGCCCATTATTCCATGTCCTGCACTCTGGGATGATCGAAAAAAGATCCTGGCCCTCCTCTGTGTGACAACCTTTCACGTACTTGAAGAGTGCAATCCTATCTCCCCTCAGTCTTCTCTTCTCCAGGCTAAACCTGCCCAGTTCTTTCAGTCTCTCCTCATAGGGCGTTGTGTCCAGTCCCCTGACCATCCTTGTTGCCCTCCTCTGAACCTGTTCCAGTCATGGAAGTCAAGTTGTGCGGCAGGTGCAGGGCCCGCTTTGGAGCCGGTGCTCAGGGGCAGGGCTGATGCACAGACGTTGTTCCAGAAGCCCTCCCAGCCTAGCCCTGTGGTTGGGGGGCTGGAGCTGCTGGAACCTGTTGATCAGACAGACGTTTTCTCCCGAGAAGTCCAGGGATGCAGTCGGGGACTCCTCCGGACAGGCCGGGTCTCCATCTGGCATTTGAGGCAACGCCTCTCCCTTGGGCTCGGGACCCATTCAGCCTCGATGTCAGAGGCCGAAGTTGCCCCGGGTGCAGACGGCCTGTCCTGGGCCTTGTCACAGGATCCTGGCCCCTTGCCCTCAGATGGAGAGGGAGCCAGGACTGGGTCCAAGACCAGAGCCTCCTGGCCTTCCTCTGATGACGACTCCCCCAGCTCAGACCTGGCACTCTTGGCTTGTTGAGAGAGGCCACCAGGCATTAACAGACACTGTCCCTTGACTGTTGACCAGGCGCCGTTGGAAATCTGATCCCTGTTAAAAAAATTCGTTTCTTCCTCCCTCAGAAGCAGCCAGGTTCCGTCTTGACATCTGCCAGGGTGACACCTGCCCTCCCCAGAGCCCTGACTGAGGAATGTGTGGACTTTAATTGGGCCTCCTTCTCCCTCCATCTTTCACCTTGTCTCTCCTGGAGTTAATTTCTAAATCTGGAGCTGTCACTTCGGTGAGGTGCGCTGTCCCCACAGGAGGGGCAGCTGCAGAGGTTGACAGGCAAGGAGCCGTCGCCGTGGCATGATTCTTGACCTCCTCAAACCTGCTGTCACTTCCCAGCCGTTTCTCCAGATTCTCTTCCTTTGCACCTTGCAAACGGAGCGGAGGACCACTTCGTTTCATCCTTTGCAATCTGGCCACCCGGGAGAGCCTGGCTGGATCAGACTGAAGGCTTGTTTTCTCTCGCATCCTGTCCCCAGCAGTGACCAGTTAGATGCCTCGGAGGGGGTCCTTTTGGGGCATGGGCCTTTGGCGGATGCCCGACTATGCCAACCTTTGGCGCCAGCCCTGTCTGGGATGTCCACGGAGGGAATGGAGAGAGAGAGAGAGAGAGAGAGAGAGAGAGAGAGAGAGAGAGAGAGAGAGAGAGAGAGAAGACTGTATGGCTGCACACATTTTTTGCTCTAGACCTGCCCACCACTGCTTTCAGCTCTATCCTCATTTCGCCTGCAGGTCCTGATAGATTTTCCCCGAGGCAATGCAAGCTTCAACATTTAAAAAAAAGTTGCCTTCCCCTCCACGAACATACATGCAGGCCCTGGAGTAGGGATGGACTTAGGGATGGAGTTCGCTATCTGATTCCCTTCCATTTTTCCGTTAGTCAAATGGGCCGCCAGTTCCTATTCACTATGAATTATTTTTAACCTTTTTTCTTTAAGATGTCTCGAAAGCTTTAAAAACTGTTTTTAAAGATGTAATGCATTTTAAAGTCTGTTTTTATGATGTTTTAAGGTGGTTTCAGTGCTTTTGTTTGGTGCCCTGGGCTCCTGCTGGGAGGAAGGGTGGGATACAAATTAAATAAATAAATAAACAAATTGTGTTCCGCTAGTTATCACGATTCCCTTTTTATTGTTATTGTTTTTTCTGAAAAAATGATGTAATTTCCTCCATTATTCCTTATGCAGCTGTATATTTATTTTATTTATTTATTTATTTATTAAATTTATACCCCGCCTTATGGCCCAAAGGCCCTCAAGGAGGCTTACAAAAAAACACGAACATAATACATCAATAAAACATAATACATCAATAACATAATACAGTTCTCAAAATTAAATAACAATTCTCAAAATTAAATAACAAATAACATTTGCAGTAACTAACTATAAAATCTGGTGATTCCCGCATCATAACGTAAGTTAGCAAAAAAATAAAAACATAAAATGTGTACAGCGGCAGCAGATTACAAAAATAATTACGTAAATAATTACATAACTCTCGATGCAGATTTAAAAAAAAAAAAAAAAGCGCAGTGTCGCTAACAGCAGCGAACGCACCCAAAGAGTGGCAGCCTCTGACGATGAGACGGACTTGCGGATTATCCCAGAATTCGATACCAAATTCAATACTGCGAACGGTCTACACCATCCCTAGCTGGGAGACAAATTTGATGCAGTTCACATCTAAAGGTGAATCAGAGTATTTCCCGCTTGATGAGAAGGCCCATAGCTCAGTGGTAGAGCCATCCCTTTGCATGCACAAGACACCAGGTTCAATTCCCCAGTGGCACCTCCAGGTACAACAGGGATAAATTCCTGGCAAGACTGGCCTCGATAGACCAATGGTCTGACTCAGTTTAAGGCTGGCTTCAGATGTCTTGAAAAGATGTACCCTATCACCTACATTGGACCCTGCTGTCCTATATGTTTGAACCCCTAAATTCCGCTGTGGCGGGTGGTTCCATGTCAGTGGGGCCGTGGAATCTGCGCCAGGTTTTAGCCTGAACTCTCAATTTATTTATTTATTTTAATTTATTTTATTAAATTTATTAGTCGCCCATCTGGCTGGCTGTCCAGCCACTCTAAAAGTAAAAACATACAAATACATTAAAACATTAAAAATCTCAACAACAATAATAAAACCTAACCCACCCCAAAAGCCTGCCTGAAGAGCCAGGTCTTCAAGGCCCGGCGGAAGCTCATCATAGAGGGGCCATGGCGGAGATCATTTGGGAGGGAATTCCACAGAGTGGGGGCCACTACTGAAAAAGCCCTCTCCCTAGTCCTCACCAGTCTAGCTGTTTTAACTGATGGGATCAAGAGAAGGCCTTTTGAGGCTGACCTTGTTGGGCGGCATCCCTGATGATGTTGGAGGCGCTTCTTCAGATAGACTGGGCTGAAACCGTATAGGGTTTTAAAGGTCAGAACCAACACCTTGAATTGGGCCCGGAAAACAACCGGTAACCAGGGCAACTCCTTCAGCACTGGAGTGATGTGATCTCGCTGGCGGCTGCCTTTAATCAGGCAAGCAGCCACATTCTGTACCAGTTGCAGCTTCCGGACCATTTTCAAGGGTAACCCCACATAGAGCGCATTACAGTAGTCTAGGCGAGAGGAGACCAGGGCATGTACCACAGATGGGAGCAGATGGTTGGGAAGGTAGGGACACAGCCTCCGTATCAGATGGAGTTGATACAGCACCGCCCGGCTCACAGCTGGGACCTGAGCCTCCATGGACAGCTGGGTCAAGAATGACCCCCAGGCTGCAGACCTGGTCTTTCAGGAGCAATTGTACCCCATTGAGCACCAGGTCCACATCCCCCAGCCTTCCCTTGTCTCCCACAAACAGTACCTCGGTTTTGTCAGGGTTCAGCTTCAGCTTATTCCTTCCCATCCAGCCACTCACCGACTCCAGGCACTTGGACAGGGTTTCTACAGCCAACCTCGGTGAAGATTTGAATGAGAGACAGAGCTGCGTGTCATCAGCATACTGGTGACACTGCAGCCCAAATCTTCTGATGACAGCCCCCAGCGGCTTTATATAGATGTTGAACAGCATCGGGGAGAGGATGGAGCCCTGTGGCACCCCACAAGTGAGAGGCCAAGGATCCGAAACCTCATCCTCCAATGCCACTCTTTGGTACCTACCAGAGAGGAAGGAATGGAACCACTGCAATACAGTGCCCCCCATGCCTAACCTCTTCAGGCGGTCCATGAGGATAACGTGGTCAACGGTATCGAAAGCCGCTGAGAGATCCAGGAGGACGAGGAAGGTGCATTCGCCCCTATCCAACGCCCTCCTCATATCATCCACCAAGGTGACCAAGGCCATTTCAGTCCCATGTCCAGGCCTGAAGCCTGATTGAAATGGATCCAGATAATCTGCTTCCTCCAAATGCACTTGCAACTGCTTCACTACCACCCACTCAACCGCCTTGCCCAGGAATGGCAGACTTGAGACTGGGCGAAAGTTGTTCAGATCTTGGGGATCCAAGGAGGGCTTCTTTAGAACTGGTTTTATTACTGCCTCCTTGAGAGCTGATGGCATTACTCCCTCTTCCAGGGACGTATCTACCACCAACTTGATCCCCTCGCCCAGTCTGTCCTTGCAGCTCAAAATGAGCCACGATGGGCAAGGGTCGAGTAAGCAAAAAGGGATTGTGAAGAGCTCCAAAAAGATCTCTCCAAACTGAGTGAATGGGCGGAAAAATGGCAAATGCAATTCAATATAAACAAGTGTAAAATTATGCATATTGGAGCAAAAAATCTTAATTTCACATATACGCTCATGGGGTCTGAACTGGCGGTGACCGACCAGGAGAGAGACCTCGGGGTTGTAGTGGACAGCACGATGAAAATGTTGACCCAGTGTGCGGCAGCTGTGAAAAAGGCAAATTCCATGCTAGCGATAATTAGGAAAGGTATTGAAAATAAAACAGCCGATATCATAATGCCATTGTATAAATCTATGGTGCGGCCGCATTTGGAATACTGTGTACAGTTCTGGTCGCCTCATCTCAAAAAGGATATTATAGAGTTGGAAAAGGTTCAGAAAAGGGCAACCAGAATGATCAAGGGGATGGAGCGACTCCCTTACGAGGAAAGGTTGCAGCATTTGGGGCTTTTTAGTTTAGAGAAAAGGCGGGTCAGAGGAGACATGATAGAAGTGTATAAAATTATGCATGGCATTGAGAAAGTGGATAGAGAAAAGTTCTTCTCCCTCTGTCATAATACTAGAACACGTGGACATTCAAAGAAGCTGAATGTTGGAAGATTCAGGACAGACAAAAGGAAGTACTTCTTTACTCAGCGCATAGTTAAACTATGGAATTTGCTCCCACAAGATGCAGTAATGGCCACCAGCTTGGACGGCTTTAAAAGAAGATTAGACAAATTCATGGAGGACAGGGCTATCAATGGCTACTAGCCGTGAGGGCTGTGGTCTGCCACCCTAGTCAGATGCAGCATGCTTCTGAAAACCAGTTGCCGGAAGCCTCAGGAGGGGAGAGTGTTCTTGCACTCGGGTCCTGCTTGCGGGCTTCCCCCAGGCACCTGGTTGGCCACTGTGAGAACAGGATGCTGGACTAGATGGGCCACTGGCCTGATCCAGCAGGCTCTTCTTATGTTCTTATGTTCTTAAGTGGTTGGCTTTAAGGTTGAAAGCACCTTGTCCACTTCATCAGAAGGAAGAGCTCTCAAGGAGCAAGGTGCAAGGTGCTGAAGTTCAGACTAAAACCGGGAGCGGATTCCACTGCCCGACTGACATGGAGCCGCTACCGCCTGCATTCCTGCTTTTTATACTTACTGTTTTCTTCATGTTATCTTGTCTTTTTCTTTGAATTATTCTTATTAACAGTGAGAATAATTACATTTGTCAGGCAAATGATACAAAAGAAAAAGTCTCAAAGCGACTTCTCGAGATAACGCATGATAATTAAAAGCGACTCGAATGAGATTTTTATATATATTGCACACCACTTAGAGTTTTTTTAAAAGGTTAAGTGGTTTAGAAATGCTTTGAAATCAATAAAATTAAGAAGGAACCGGGAGGGGACATGGAATTGAGGAAGAGACATGGAGACACAGCCCTGGTGCCCTGGTGGAGGAATGTCTTCTCCGCTACTTCCAAAAAAATGCACAGCTTGGAAAAGTTACTTTTTTTGAACTACAACTCCCATCAGCTACAGCCAGCATGGCCACTGGATTGGGCTGATGGGAGTTGTAGTTCAAAAAAGTAACTTTTCCAAGCTCTGAAAAAATGCATCTTGCTTAAATGGGGTGCAGGCGAGGTGTTCACAGTACCAGCAGCATCCTTTTGGGAGGAAGAAGAGGGGAAAGGCAGATTACAAAAGCAAGAATCATACTTATCGTATTAGGACCGTGGCATGAAAAGCCGCCAGCCAACCAATTGCCGTGACGGCTGCCGCTGTGCCACTCAGCCGTATCGCTGCTGTCTGAAGAAGCAGAACTGGGCACCGTCTGTTTCCCTCAAACTCCAAATTAATTTTATGTATTTATGACATTTCTAGCCCACCTGCCCTCCAAGGAGCTCAAGGCAGGCATGCACAGCTCTCCCCCTCCCCTCCACATTTTATCTTCACGACAACCCTGTGAGGCAGCTTAGGGCTAGAACTTCATTTACTTATTTTTAAAAGCCTCGTGGAAATTCGTCTGCATTTTAGTGCGAATTGCTCCTAATAAGCACATACTCATATGCATTTTTGCCTGCTCTGCACCAAAGCTTGGAAGTAACTAGTTACAAGTAATGAATTACTTGTAATTTATTACTTTTTTGAGTAACGAGTGGGTAACTTCATTACATTTTGCTGGTAACAGAACGAGTAGTGACTTCATTACTTTTGAGGAGTAATTGTAATGTTTCCAGCATTACTTTTGCGCGTTACTTGGGGGCGGAGCAGGGGAAGTCTTCTGCTCCTCTGATTTGTGAATAAAGATCATGTGCTTCAAATTGGGCTTCTGTGCAGTGTTGTTCTTCCTTCATGCTCTATGGGTGCTCAGGAGGCAACGAGGAAGGAGATGGAGAGCGAGACAAGGTGGAGAAAACAATTGTTTAAAAATTGACAGGAGTGGAAGGAGAAAATTGTATACTGTAATCCACACTTGTTTGTATTTTAAATGTGGTTTTATCTTGTTGTACACCGCCCTGAGAGCTTGTTGCTATAGGGCGGTTTAAAAGTGCAATTAAATAAATAAATAAATAAATAAAAGAGCTGGAGGCAATATATATATACAAAAATATGTGTGTTGGGGTATCATCATTGCTGGGTGAGGGGATGTGAGATTCTGTTATGCCATTCTGTTAATCTTACAGATAAAAATAATTATTCTACAACCCTCTTGTGTGTATGTGCTTATTTTTAATGTTGTTTTAGGCTACTTAGATGTGCAGCAGCCAAGGCCAGCACCTTGTAGGCAATTTTTTTTAAAAAAGTAACGAAAATGTAATTGTAGCAATTACTTTTGAGTTAATCAGTTACTTTCAGAGCAATTGTAATTGTAACGGTAATTACTACTTTTGGGGGGCCATGTAACTGTAACTGTAATAGATAGATATAGACAGAACAGCCTTCACCAACCTTGCACTCTTGGGGTGTTGGTGGACTCCAGCTCCCATCATTCCTTGGCCAGATTGCCTGGTAGGACTGATGGGAGTTGGAATCCAAAGCATCTGGTTGGTGAAGCCTGCCCTAGGGCAACAAGCAGAACCTGGTGCATAATGGGCGGAGCCTTTGAGAATCTTAAAGTCGGGGAAGGGCTCAGAATAGAATTTGAAGGATGTCAGGAGGAAACAAGGATCACCTGATCACCAGACTAATTTTATCTCATTTTTTGATCAGGTAACCTCCCTGGTAGACTGTGGGAATGCAGTGGACATAATATATCTCGACTTCAGCAGAGCTTTTGACAAAGTGACCCATGATATTCTGATTGAAACAAAATTCAAAGTGATCTTGAAAGGCTGGAAGATTGTGCTGAAAACAACAGAATGAAATTTAACAGGGATGAGTGCAAAGTTCTACACCTAGGAAAAAGAAACCAAGAGCACAGTTATACTTGGCTCAGCCATGCTACATGTGAGAAGAATCTTGGGATTGTTGTTGATCACAAGCTGAATATGAGCCAACAGTGTGATGTGGCTGGAAAAAAGGCAAATGCTATTTTTGGCTGCATTAACTGAAGTATAGTTTCTAAATCGCATGAAGTATTGGTCCCCTCTATTTGGCACTGGTTAGGCCTCATCTTGAGTACTGCATCCAGTTTTGAACACTGCACTAAGTAGGATGCAGACAAACTGAAAGGGGTTCAGAGGAGGGCAACGAGGATGATCAGGGGACTGGAAACAAAGCCCTATGAAGGGAGAGTGAAAGAACTGGGCCTGTTTACCCTGGAGAAGAGGAGACGGAGGGGAGATGATAGCACTCTTCAAGTACATGAAAGGTTGTCAGACAGAGGAGGGCCGGGATCTCTTCTCAATCATCCCAGAGTGCAGGACACAGAATAATGGACTCAAGTTACAGGAAGCCAGCTTTCAACTGAACATCAGGAAAAACTTCCAAACTGTTAGAGCAGTATGTCAATGGAACTAATGACCTTGGGAGGTGGTGGGCTCCCCAACCCTGCAGGCATTCAAGAGGCAGCTGGACAGCCACCTGTCAGGGATGTTTTAAGCTAGATTCCTGCATTGGGCAGGGGGTTGGACTCGATGGCCTTACAGGCCCCTTCCAACTCTAAGATTCTATTAGTCTCAATGGTTGGGTTCTGTGGAGATCTGAAGTTCCCTGGTTTCCTAGTCCCCCTCCCCGAAAACTAGCTATAAGGTAGAACCAGTTATTTACCAGCCAGATACTGATTAATTGAACAATCCATATTTAAGTGAAAAAAGCCCACCAGGAATTAAACTCTGCCTTTGGAGAAGCCCCGGTCTAATGTGTCTGCCAAAGAAGACATGAGTTGCTATGGTGAAGTGGGGAGGGGGAGGAGAGGATAATAAATTCAGGTTTTTTCCTCTCCCTCTCTTCAGCCCACCCACAACCCACGAAGCCTACTCTTCTCTTGGAGCAGGAGGAGTCAAATCGATTTCGTTGGCCTCCAGGGAGCCCTGCAGATCAGCAAAGTCAGTCCAAAGGTGAAATCAGCAGGCAATCCAAGGCAGCAGTTATGCCCCCCTACCCCACCTGTTGGCTGTCTCTTCTTCAGGCACAACGCACACGCACACTAGGGGCTCTGCTCCTGCTCATAGAATCATAGAATAGTAGAGTTGGAAGGGGCCTATAAGGCCATCCAGTCCAACCCCCTGCGCAATGCAGGGATCCAAATCAAAGCATTCCCGACAGAATAGAATCATAGAATCGTAGAGTTGGAAGGGGCCTATAAGGCCATCCAGTCCAACCCCCTGCTCAATGCAGGAATCCGAATCATAGAATAGTAGAGTTGGAAGGGGCCTCTAAGGCCATCAAGTCCAACCCCCTGCGCAATGCAGGGATCCAAATTGAAGTATTGCTCACTTCGCTTGCCAACCCTGCCTACCAGTGCCAAATCCCCAGTTCCCCCCATGGGTTGCTGAAGCTTTCTCCTACCCCCCCCACCAAACCTGCCAATGAACCTGCTCCAAGGGTCTTCTCGAGCCTCCATAGTTGCCCCCTCACCACAGCGGTTGGCGCACCTTGCCTGTAAGTGTCACGCTAGCTCTGAATGCTGCTCTTCCCCCCTTTAGATGGTAATGTGCATTATTTCACTTACTTCAAAATATAGCTAGTCAGTTCTGCTATGTTGGGGGGGGGCTTCTAGTGAATGCTCCCTGGAGGTCCTCCTCAGTCCAACCCTGACGGCACCTTTTGGGATTTTGGCTCTGCCGACTAACACACTTGGCACCTTTCGAAGTGACCCTCATTCCTGTGGGCTCTCTAAGGGCCCTTCCAGGCTGTCGGTTATGATGGCAGTGTTGCAAGGTTGCAGATGTATTTTGCAACATGTCACTGTCGCCTTAATAGTGCATTTGTGGTGGATTTATCCTGGACCGTCCACACGTCATTCCGCTTTATTTATTATTTATTTATTTATTATATTTATATACCGCCCCATAGCCGAAGCACTCTGGGCCGTTGACAGCAATTAAAAACTAGAAAAACAAATATACAGATATTTAGCTCTTCTGCAACCCTTTCCCACCTATTTTATATTGATTTATTATTACATTTTTCCTCCAAGGAGCTCAAGGTAGTGTACAAACACGGTTCTCCCCTCCATTTGATCCTCACAACAACCCTGTGAGGTAGGCTAGGCTGAGAGGCAGTGACTGGCCCAAGGTCGCCCAGTGAGCTTCACGGCTGAGAGGGGATTTGAACCCGGGGCTCTCCCAGGTCATACACTCTAATCCCTTCTCCACACTTGTGCTATAATTACAAGTATGCCTCTATTTTTTAAATGCCAGGGTTATGGGTCCTTTAATATCGCAGTGGAAAACAGGGGGTGTATGTGATATGTGATCTAGCTCAATCCTACATGGCAGGTGTGGTCAGGGCCACCAACAGATAGGTAGAAAGGGTCCATTTCTACTGGGTCCAGGTCCAGCAGGGGTCCCAGACTTTCCCAGCTTTTGTTTATTAAAAAAGTTTGTAAGTGCTCTGGAACAAAAATTATACACCAACATGTGAGCTCCCCCCCCCCTGCAATTTCTGTGAAGTGAGCTAGCCGGCTGCTCCAATCCCCACCCTTGCAGGTTTTTAGCCAATGAGTGAAGTCAGAGCTGTGATTGACAATGGCTTTGTTAACAGCAAGGCAATAGCTAGAAACTCTTGCAAGTGTTGACAAGAGCTGCCTTTTTTTGCTTGTCTCTGGACACTGGTGAATAGCTTGCGTGCGCACATCAAGTGAGCTGAGTAAGCTTATAGCACGGAGCAGTAGCACATGCGCCTGTCTGCCCACTTTTCTCTGTGCGCACAGCCAGCATGAGATCCAGAAATGCACACAGGACACCAGAATCTTGGTAGGCATGCACAGTAAACAATTTCAGCAATGATGATAATAACAGTGTATATGTAAGGGTTTTTTTAATAATTATTTGCTAAAAAATAGCATATTATACATTTTATCTATCAAATAATTTTTGAACAGAAATAAAGTGTGCATGCAGTTTATGATGCCATTGCAAATGCAAATGGACTGCCTTCCAGTCGATCCCAATTTATGGCGACCCTATGAATAGGGTTTTCATGGTAAGCGGCATTCAGAGATGGTTTACCATATGATGACATTACAGTGTGTTATCGTTTTCTAAATATAAGGATTTATACAAGTTTAAATTTTCCTGGGCTGCTGAACAGGGCAGTTTAATCGTCTAATTCATAGCCTGTTTTGAAAACCTTCCCAACATGAGGCTTTAATCCTATACTCACTTTTTTGGGAGCAAAATTGCAATCCTAATCCAACATACCTGGGATTAAACCCCATTTAATTCAATAGGACCTACTTTTGATTAGACATGGTTAGGATTGTACTGTAAATTAATGGGACATGAATAAACATAGCATAGGATTCTGATGATAATCTCCCCCTCTCTACACCCTATCCTATTTTAAGGCAATTAGTCTGCATTTATTTAGGAGACACTGCTGTTATTTGGCAGGAAACTAATACTGTTTTTTTTTAAAAAAAAATCTACATTGACCAACTTGTTTTAACAATAAACGATTACATGGGCTGTATGTATTTTAACATCTCCAGTGTGTGTGTACAGAGTCTTTTCAACAACCCAGTGATGTAAATTAGGCTGAGAGTTGGTTCAGTCAAGCTGCACGTAGTAGAGTATTTGTGTGGGTGGCTTACAGTGTGTGTGTCTTTGTAAGGGTTTTTTTTAATGGTAATTTGCTGTAAAATATCAGGACTGTGAAATGTTGCCGTTAAAGCAATGGGTGGCTGGCTTTGTGCCTGTTTTCCCCCCTCACTGCATGGTTTGTGAATATAACATGAATAGAATAGAATAGAATTTATTGTAACAGTCCAAGACCAGCAAAGCAATATCATACAATACAATGTGATACAAAACAGTACAGTGACTCTAATTTAAAAGGAATACAGTATTGTTTGATATGAAAGTTAAAATATTTAAAAAGAACCTTGTGCAAGCACCCAGGCACGCTGTTTTATAGCTGCAGCGCAAAATCTCGCAGCCGCAAGCGTAACCCTGGGATCCACATCTGCTAAAAGATATTTTGTTAAAAACGCAGAGTCCCGACCGGGAAATTTCTGGATAAGGGGAAAGATATGGCGCTGTCTCATCTCGTTGTAAAATTCACATTCCAATAAAACGTGGCCAACGTTTTCTAAGGCTCCAGTGTCACAAGGGCACACACATTCCGATAATGGAATGTTCTTATATCTACCTTCTAATATGGCTGAAGGTAGCATATTATATTTAGCCAGCATAAAAGCTTTTCTGGTTCTGGGATTTTCTAAGCTCTTCAGATGGTTAGCTAGCATATAGGGTATAACATATGAATCCACATTTAAATTTGCATTAGCCCGCTGGGTTTGAACATCCATGTCTAGATTTCTTTGTGTGATTAATAGGCTGGCTTGATGATATCCTACTGAGAGCAGAACAGATGGGGATAAACCCAGGGAAGTAATTTTTGTCTCTATAGATTTCTTCCAATCAGATTGAAAGGAATCGGTGAGAACAAGAGGAGCCAATCCAATCGGAAGAAATACTAACCTTAGCCAGTATTTAAGTTTCAAAATCCAAATACGGGTTTCGATTTTGGGAAGTCCAGCTTCCAGGCGCAAAATGTTGTTTGAAAGACACGGAGGAACGCCCAGGATAGTTCTAAGAAATTTAGTTTGCACGGTCTCCAGTAAAGTAAAATTTGAGTACGTGCCAGCCTGGGCTCCATAGAGTATTTGAGAAACAATTTTGGCCAAGAATACCTTTATGATTGACGATATATGCTGCCCTCCCTTGTTATAATAGAAAGAGAGAAGGCTTTTACACATCTTTGGGCTTTAATTTGTGCATTTTCCATCTGGTTATGCCACTTGCCCGTAGAATGCAGTGTGATGCCTAAGTATCTATAAGAAGATACTTGTTCTATTACATTGCCATCAAGGCACCAATTATATTTCCTCCGCTTTCTTGTAAAAACTAACACCTTGGTTTTTTCATAATTGAGAACCAGGGATTCGTTCTTACAATAATTGTCCAGGGCTACAAGAAGACGTTTGAGCCCGACACGGGAGAGAGAGATTAATACAGCATCATCTGCATACATCAGTGATGTTTTGGGTCTGTTTGACAATGTAGGATGGTGCTATGGTATTTCGGCTAATTTCCTAATTAGGGAATTCACATAAAAATTAAATAACGTAGGGGCTAATATGCAGCCTTGTTTGACACCGTTTCCTGAGGATATTGGTCCTGTTAAGTTTCCTGCCCTGTTGCATCTAACACGAATCTGAGTTTTTTGGTAAAGCCGTCGTATCAGGACTAAGAGTCTCCGATCAATGTTTGTACTTTCTAGTTTTGCCCACAATTTGTCCCTGGGAATGAGGTCGAACGCAGACTTGAAGTCTATAAATGCCGCAAATAAAGCACCCCCAGGGTTCTTTAAATATTTATCTATAAGATGGTTTAAAACTAGAAGGTGATCTGTAGTAGAGCGATTTGCTCTAAAGCCAGCTTGCTCATCCTCGAGAATGTTATTCTGTTCAAGCCAAGATTGAAGTTTCTCGAGCAAGTGCTTCGCATATAGTTTACTGACTACACTTAATAGGCTTATAGGTCTATAATTTGCCGGATCGGCTCTATTTCCTTTCTTAAATATAGGGACAATGATGGCCAAGCCCCAGTCCTCTGGAATAATGGCTGTCTGATCGATACTTGTAAACAGTGTTGCCAATATGGGGGCCCACCATTTTGGATCAACTTTAAACATTTCGGCCATGATGTTATCGGATCCCGGAGCCTTGCCTGTCCTCATGCTGACCATTAAAGAGGTCACTTCTCTCTCAGTGACTGGCGGCCAGCTTGGGAGATCTCTTAGGGGGATCTCAGGGTAATTTGATTTATTCTGGCCGCTAGAGTAGATTTTATAAAAATGGGATTCCCACACATTCACCGGCATGTGAAAATCTAGAATATTTTGAGAGTTGGGCCACCCTCTGGCAACTAACTTCCAAAAAAGGGAAGTGTTCTTACTCCTAGCCGCCATAATCAGATGCTGCCAGTATTGAGATTGGGCCTCCATCTTTTTTTATAATTCTGTTTTAAGCTCTTATATTCGGGGGGTATCTCTGGCAGGTTCAGAGCCCTGTATTCCCTATATTTACACAACAGTAAATTTTTTTGAGCCTGGCATTCGTGGTCGAACCACCTTTTATTCAGTTTGGAGGCTCTATTCTCCCTTAAACAGGAGTTAGCAGTCAAACTAGTTTGAATAGTAACTATGGACTGATAGACCGAGATCGTGGATTCTCCGTGTGATGTAAATATAACATGATATATTTGCACCTCACTTTTCTTCCTGGCCCCCCCTCCTCCTTTTATCTTTGCAACAACCAGGTGAGGTAGGTTCGGCTGAGAGTCGGTTCAGTCAAGCTGCACAAGTTTTTTTTAGCTGCTCCTATCTTTTTAATGTTATTTTAATGTTTAAATGTTATTTAATAATTGTATGGTTATGGTTTTTGAACCATTTATAAATGCCTTGTGAGGGCAGGAACTCTGAAAGACAGGTTAAATCTGTTAAGAATATTATGGATTTGATTATATATGTATTTTTTAAATCTATCTAATCCACTTCGGGACCTGCATTCCAGGTGAGAGGCAGGCAATGAAAATAAATTTACTATTTATTATTATTAACAGAAGCCCTTGATACTGGAACATTTTCGTGTGGCTCCCAAAGAGCCTGTGAAAAGTTTATTTATTAATTAATCCCTTCCTTCCAGCTGGAGCCCAGGGCAACATCCCCCCCTACTTCAGCTATTTCCACACCAACCAGCCAGATATTTCTGGGAAGCCCACAAGGTGGGCAGCTATTCATGAAAATAGCATGCAAAATGCATTATATTAGGAAATGATTGCTTCGCAAAAATGTATATATCGGGCAAAATTGCACACAAACATAATCAATGAATTTTCATTAGGATTTTTTTATTTAAAAAAATCACAAAGTGATAGGGAAATGTGAAGAACTGGGAAAATGAGAAACCAGAACGGACAGATTTGCTGCCATCCCTAAGCTGCTACTCCCATCAGCCTTAGCAAGGATGATGCAAACTATACAACATCTGGAGGGGCCTAGGTTGGGAGAGGCTCAGCTAATACATCAATATTATAACATGCAAGAGGAGGAGGGGACTTTGTGGAGAAGCAAGACGGAAAGCATTATAAACCAGCCCTATTAATCGCTTAATGAATTAAATTGCAGGTTTGAAAACGGAGACTTTTAATTTGATTTTAATCAGCACCTTCCCCCTTGAAAGCACGTTTACACAAAAAGAGACAACTGTTGTAAACAATTTACATAATTCCCTTGATTGGGTAATGCATTTAGATAAGATTTTTTTTGAATAATACACTGATCATTATTCTTTTTTGGGGGGGGGGGATGCCAAGTCGCAGGACTTGCAGTTTGAACTAAGACTCCCAGCCAGGAAAGTTCAGCCCCTGAACCATGGCTTGGATCCAGACTTATAATGCAATCCAATAAACACTTACCTGGGAATAAGTCCCATTGAACCCAATGGAGTTTACTTCTGAGTAGGCATATATTGGATTGCAGCCTTAGTCATATTTAGAAAACAGAGCACCCACTGAAATGAACTTGTCCCATGGATTTCAGAGTGGGAGCAGATAAGAGAAAAATCAGCTCATTTGTAATGTGGTGCTGGAGGAGAGCTTTGCGCATACCATGGACTGCGAAAAAGACAAATAATTGGGTGTTAGAACAAATTAAACCAGAACTGTCACTAGAAGCTAAAATGATGAAACTGAGGTTATCATACTTTGGACATATAATGAGAAGAGATAATTCATTAAAAAAGATAATAATGCTGGGAAAAACAGAAGGGAGCAGAAAAAGAGGAAGGCGAAACAAGAGATGGATTGACTCCATAAAGGAAGCCACAGACCTGAACTCACAAGATCTGAACAGGGTGGTTCATGACAGATGCTCTTGGAGGTCGCTGATTCATAGGGTCGCCATAAGTCATAGTTGACTTGGAGGCACATAACAACAACATTTTTCCTCAAGCCTTCCTCAAACCGGCGCCCTCTAGATGTTTTAGAACACATTTCCCATCAGCCTCAGCTCTCCTGGGACTCAGGCAAGGCGCATTCCCAATCCCCACCCTTCCTGAAGATGACAGGGATTTAACCTGAGACCTTCTGCATGTGAAGCAGGTGTTCCATGAATTGGTGATTGTCCTTTCCCTCAAAACAAAGAAAGTTTCTAGACCTCAAGATTCCGAATAAAGAGGTGATTTAAACAGGAAGGAGACTCATCCTGAGTCAGACCATCCAGCTCAGCCTTGTCCACACTGACCGGCAGTGGCTCTCCAACATTTCAGACTCAACCTTTCCCTAAAAATAGAGCAAGATTCCAGTCCTCATGATTCTGAATAAAGGGCGGATTGAATAAGAATCTCATATCAAGTCAGACCATTGGTCCATCCAGCTCAGCATTATCAAGACGGACTGGCGGTGGGTTCTCCAGGGTTTCAGGGAGGGGACATTCCCAGCCCTGCCTAAAGATGGGAGGGATCACACCAGGGACTTTCTGCATGCAAAGCACCAATTTCTACCACCAAGCTATGGTTACTCTGTAGATTAACTCCTTTTTTTAAAAAAAGTCTTCTGTTTTCTTAAGAAGGGTGGAGCAATGGCTCAGTGTTATCTTTGCTGAATCTAGATATCCTCATTTGGATAGTTGGGGGGGGACCCCTGCAGCCCTACTCCAAAAAGCCTTCAGCCGCCACTGAGCTGATGGGCTGATTTGTTTATCTGGCAGGGAGAATGCAAGCTCGCTTGATGTATTCTGAATGCCCCCATTCACTGGCTGCTTTACAAAGACGCCTCTAAACAAGAAGCAAATGCTTGTGCCTCTCCGGAGTTAATTAGCGATGGCAATTGATTGATTGCCCATTTCCGGGGAGAGGCAGAGCAGAGCTGAATGCCGAAGAACAGAGTGGGCCTGTCCTGAAGTGTGCACTCTGACCAGCCTGCAGCTTGTGCTGGGGGGGCGGCATGCTCCTCTGATCCATTCCAGGTCTTACTGCTTTGAGTTGAGTTGGACAACGGTCACAAATTCAAGGAGAAAAAGGCAGCCCTTCTGAGGACTGAGCTATCAGTGGCCATAACTGCAAATTAAAAACAGTAATAATCAGTGTGGCGTAGTGGTTAAGGTGTTGACTACGACCTGGGAGACCACGGTTTGAATCCCCACACAGCCATGGAACTCACTGGGTGACCTTGGGCCAGTCACTGCCTCTCAGCCTCATGAAAAGCCTATTCATAGGGTCGCCATAAGTCAGAATCGACTTGAAGGCAGTACATTTTATTTTTAATAATCAAAAACCTTGGCCACTAGTAAATTGTGGGGTTTCTAAGGCCTTGCTTCAATTAGAATAATCATCCCTCACATTTCTCAAACATTCAGCATGCTCAGAGCGCTTTCCCTTGCATTATCTAATGGATGTTGTTATTATTTGAACTTGTTAGTCATTTGTTACACAAAAATGTCTTCAAGTTATGAAATATTTAAGAGAAGCACGAATAAAAATACTTTAAAATAAAAACACATTTACACAAAAACACATGTAATTCATTAAAAAAAATACGCAAAAACAACCTCCAATAACAGCAGCAGTAAGCAGAAAGTTGCAATCCTCATAACACCCCTGTAAGGCAGGGCAGAGTCTCCAGCCCATGGGCCGAATGCAGCCCCCAGTTTTATGGTTATGCCTATAATTATTATTATTGGGTTATAGCCAACTAAATTCTACTTAGAACAGACCCATTGACATTAATGGGTCTAAGTTAGTCATATCCTTTAATTTCAGCAGGTCTACTCCGAGTAGGATACAGCCTATATACTGCTTAATGCCAAAACAGGATTCTAACCATTTGCATTTTTATACAAGGTGGCTTAAACAAAAAAAGCCATAAATCAATGCGACTCAATGACCTGCCCGCAGCCAATGAGCTTTTCTGGCTATAAAGGGATTTGAACCCAGGTCTCCCCCCAGCCTAACGCCCTCTTGACCCCATGCTCTACAGGGCCTCCCCAGGACCATCCTCAGAAGTCTTCTCCTCCTCTGCTGGGCCATCTTATAAATTGTGGGGCAACTGCACAGCATTTGAGCAATACCGCCTGGATCCTCTCTGAGAATACGGCTTCAGCCTCTCTCTCTCCGCTCTCCGCTGCCTTGGATCCGCTGTCACCCGGGGCAAACCCTAAACATCTGTGGTTCTCATCAGCACTCTTCTCCCTTGACAGCAGAGCCAGAGGCAGCTTTGGTTTGGTGTCTGGAACAAGGAAGAGAAAAGCTGGAGTCTTGCACAGAGGATGCACAGAGCTGGCGCCAACGGTCAGCAGAGTCGGGCATCTGCCAAGGGCCCACGGCGCAGAAGAGGGCCTGGTGACAAGACCCTCCCTGGCTGTGTTTTTTCATGCCCACTGCATAACTCACTTGTCCATGTAGCTCAGTGTTGTCTACACTGACTGGCAGGATTTGAGTCAGGGGTCTTTCCAAACCCTACTTGAGCTGTGGTCCTTTCCTTAAACCTAGATTTTAATCCTCCTTGTTCAGAACAAAAGGCTGACTTGAACTGGAGCAGAAGAATCTGCCGTACACTCATTTCTTTCTCTCCCTACTGGTTCTGTATTGCCCAAAATGTTTTCCTTGCTGTTATATTAATTTTATCTCTCGTCGTACTGGGGAACTCAACATGCACTATGCTCTGGGATTAGAGATGCACAAAACTGTCAGTTTCAGCATCTCATGTTTCAACTCTTAAATTCAGCTGTCCACATTTCCACATCAGTTTGAGAAGTTTTTTAAAAACAACAACAAAACTACTCCTCATGAAAATTCATCAGCATTTTCATGAGGATCTCTCCTAATACGCACAATTCTGTATGCCATTTTGCTTAATATTCTCAGTTTTGCAAAGCAATTTTATTTATTTATTTATTGCATTTATATACTGCCCTGTAGCTGAAGCTCTCTGGGCGGGTTACAACAATTAAAAACATTAAAAACAAATATACATATTTTTAAAAAAACATTTTTAAAAACGCATGCTAAAATGCCTGGGAGAAGAGGAAAGTCTTGACCTGGCGCCGAAAAGATAACAGTGTTGACGCCAGGCGCACCTCGTCAGGAAGATCATTCCATCATTTGGGGGCCACCACTGAGAGGCCCTCTCCCTTGTTGCCACCCTCCGAGCTTCCCTCGGAGTAGACACCCGGAGGAGGGCCTTGGATGTTGAGCGTAGTGTACAGGTGGGTTCCTGTCAGGAGAGGCATTCCATCAGGTATTGTGGTCCCAAGCCGTGTAAGGCTTTATAGGTCAAAACCAGCACCTTGAATCGAGCTCGGAAACATACAGGCAGCCAACGCAAGCGGGCCAGAATCGGTTTTATATGTTCGGACCGTCTGGTCCCCGTTACCAATCTGGCAGCTGCATTTTGCACAAGCTGCATTTTCCGAACCGTCTTCAAAGGCAGCCCCACGTAGAGCGCATTGCAGTAATCTAACTTGGAGGTTACCAGAGCATGGACAACTGAAGCCCGCTTATCCCTGTCCAGAAAGGGACGTAGTTGGGCCACCAACCAAAGTTGGTAGAAGGCACTCCGTGCCACCGAGGCTACCTGAGCCTCAAGTGACAGAGATGGTTCTAGGAGAACCCCCAAGCTATGAACCTGCTCCTTCAGGGGGAGTTCCCTAATAAAATGCATATTTGGTATGTTATCTTCACAAACATTTGCATTTTTATGCAGACTCTACCCCAGACAGTGTGAATTTCGAAGGATTGGCTGTGTTCTGGTTCGTATCTTGTTTCAGAAAGTGTGAATTATGTAAATTCGCCTTTAAATGCAAACAAATGAATTCTGCCCCCATCCTTCCCTGCAACTGAACACCAGAGGGCTTCAGATATGCATTGGTCCCAGCTTGCAAACAAAACCAGGACTCCAAAATCCGAACGCGGCTTGGAATTTTGGATCAAGGAACATTTTTGGAATTGCTAACAGAAATCTCTCTTTTTCCCCCGCTGACAGTTCTGCAAAACAGGATGGTTGTTTTCTGGCATTTCCCCGCCCACACCACCCACCCGCCACGTTTAATAGTGTGATAATTAAATGTTTGTGGGGCTTTGCATCATTTCCTCCCCCCTCATTAATATTTTGCCTGACCCTCATGAAAACAGAACAGCAGCAGGCTCTGGAGAGAAATGACAGCCTGGCAAAACAATGGGATAAAAAAGGATCAACACAAAATAAAAGCAACAGATGGAATTTTCCCCATTGCTGGGATTCAGTCACCGGGCGGGTTTCACGGAGGCAAATCAGAGATATGAAAGATCTCCAAACAGGGTGGGTTTTTTTGGCATTAAACACCTCCACACACACATCAAAGGTAGAATTCAGAGGCAACTAGCCAGACCACCATCAAAAGTGTTATGTGATCAGTTATAGAATCATAGAATAGTAGAGTTGGATGGGTCCTCTTAGGTCATCTAGTCCAACCCCCTGCTCAGTGTAAGAATCCAAGTTAAAGCATCCCCAGCAGTTGCCTGTCCAGCTGCCTCTTGAATGCCTCCAGCGTTGGAGAGCCCACCACCTCCCTAGGTGATTGGTGCCATTGTTGTACTGCTCAAACAGTTAGGAATTTTTTCCTGATGTTTATAAGCTGCATTATATATTCCTCTTAAATCAGCCCTTTATTCAGAATCATGAGGGCTGGGACCAGCTTTATTTTGATGGAAAGGACCAGTGCTCAAGGGCAAAGCACATCCAAGGTTCAATCCCTGGGAATGTCTCCTGTCCAAAACCCCGACGAGCTGCTGCCAATCAGTGTAGACAACGCTGAGCAAAACAAACAAGCAGGCTGCAGTGGTGCAGAGGAACAGCAAGTCCAGAGGGAGGTGGCATCAAGTCCAGAATTAAGCTTCCGAAAAATATTTTCATCTTTCAAATAATTTTTTAAAAAGTTTCTGTTCCTCAATGTTGCAAAGATGCACTTGAAAATGCACAGCAGAGGAAGCTTTTTTCAAGCCGAGGGCCACATTCCCTCCTGCGCAACCTCCCAGGGGCCGCATGGCAGTCATGTGCATGGCCAGAGGCCAAAGTGGGCGGAGCAACATATGTAAGGTCTGCCTCTGTGCAGTCGGCTGGTTTCTACACACACTTGCACACCCCTCTCCGCATCCTCCAACACTCAATGAGGGTGCAAAGTGAAGCCACTGAGGAGGGGGCTGGGGACAGCTCCGAGGGCCAGATAAAAAGGCCTGGAGGGCCGCACTTGCTCCTGAGCTAAGAAAATGTCCTTGGCTTTCGTGGCACCCTCCAGGTTGCCGGGGACCCCTCTCTCCTCCGACTGAGCTCAGTTGGACATCCTTGCCCCTCTCTGCCCCCTCCCCGAATCATCCCACTTAGGTCTTGTTCGTGCATTCTTCTGTTCAGGTTATGTGCAGTCAGTGCCAAATGGAGCAGGAACGAAACCTGCAGATGATCGCAGGTTCAGTCCCCGGCAGTGACAAAACTGTTCTCTTACACTTTTGTATTGGAATGTCATGTTATTAATTAGATATGTTATGTTGTTAATTTGATACGTTTTAATTGATTGATAGCCCGTCTTATGATGACTTTAAATGGGGTAATGTTTAGGAAATCAACTGGAGTTATTGCTGGATTGTTATGTCTTGCAATGATTTGGAACGGTGGTTACATTTTCAAAATGGTTGTTACTGATGTAGCGATTTGCGTTTTGGTGCTGCTGTAAGCCACTTTGAGCATATTTATATGGAAAAGGGGGGTATAAATTCGCGTAATAAATAATAATAAATAATCTCCAGGTAGGGGCTGGAGACCCTGCCTGAAACCCTGGCGAGCCACTGCCAGCCGGTGTAGACAATGCTAAGCTAGATGGACAAAGGTTCTAATTCGATATCAGCCTATATTCCCATAGGAATTCCTGTGAGTTTGGTGTGCAACGTGAACCTGGGATCTTGTGGCTCCTGACTCATTCTCTGGAGAACTCATTCATGCCAAGAACATCAGAAGAGCCCGGCTGCTGGACCAAGCCAAAGGGTCCCATCCAGCACCCTTTTCTCAACACTGGCCAACCAGATGCCCTGAAGGGGAGCAAGAGCCACTCTCTGCTTGTGATTCCCAGCAACCTGCGCTCAGAGGCAGACTGCTTCCGACGGGATGGAGAATGTAGGCGTGCCCCTGGCTGTGGAGGATCCATCTTTCTCGTGCAGCTTAACAGGCTTTTATAGGGCCATCTGAGATCATCAGAAGGGGCCTCGCAGGATCAGCTCCAAAGGTCCATGCAGTGTAGGCCAGCATCCTCACCAAGAAAGAATCGCCAGCAATCCTCTCTTAACTCACCATCAAAAGTGTCCATATTATTCTGCCTTAAATTGGCTTTCTCGCTTACCTGCGCTCTGCTATCACCACCTAGTGGCCACTGCGAGGATAGGGCAAACTGGGCTCCCCCCGCATTGTTCATTTGGCAGAGGCGTGCTAAATGCCAAAGAAGTTGGCCGCCTTGTTTGGGGGCCGTGTCACTTTAAGAACTTCCACCGGAAGCAGGAAGCACGTGGAGCAGAGAGCAAGTTCCTCCTCTTTCCTCCCCCGATTTTAATAGGTATATTTTGCTTTCCTCCCTCGCTGGGAGAGACAGAGAGAAAAATAGGTGTGGCGTCCTAGATCTGGGCATGCACAGGGGCAGCCTAGAAGGCCAACTTCTCCTTGCAGTCTTTTGCAGGTTGGTGTAAGCAGGACGGTTGCCAACGTTTTCACTGGGCCCCTTCGTGAGTTTCAACCCGGGAACGGGAGGGGAGGATGGTGGCGATTCCTGCAAATTAAACTACTGTTATATATAATATGCCACAAGAACAGGTCCAGTGTGTGTGTGTACGTGTGTTTCTGGTAATCTGGCAACCCCTTTGATTTGAAAGCTGAGTCTGCACAAAGGAGCCGTTTCTAAATTTTGCAATCCTGGGTGTGCGTTCCTGGGAGCTAACCCCATTAAACACTGGTGGGTGCCTACTTCTGAATGAATGTTTGCACATAGGAAGCTGCCATGAGGCGCTAGTCCTCATGGTTCTGTATGAAGGCCTGGTAACTCTACACTGACTGGCAGGGGCTCTGCAAAGTTTCAAGCAGAGGACTCTTCTAGTCCTAGCTGGAAATGCCATTGGAGACTGAATCTGGGAACTTTTCCATGCAAAGCTCTGTCACTGAGCTAGGGCCCTGTCCCCAGACAGAATCACACCACAGTCCTTTTCCTAGACAAAGAGATTGTCTGTCTGCACCATCATTTAGGCCCAGTCAGGATGGAGCCCCCCCCCACCTTCCTAAGGGTCTTTCCTCATTTTAATTGATCAAGTTGCAGCACCTAAGGAATTAAGTCTCTGCCCCAAGGGGACTACAGTTTAGTAAGGGCAGGGATTTAAAAGGGGAGGGAGAGAGTACATTTTTTTTAAAATTAAACGGGATTCATGTACGGCATAATCAGCTATAACCTCTAAGAGGTTTACATAGAGTACAATGAGGCGTATTCAGCATTAACCATACTCAGAGTAGACCCGTTGAAATTAAAGAGCCAGTGTGGTGTAGTGGTTAGAGTGCCAGACTGGGACCTGGGAGACCAGGGTTCAAAATATCCGCTCAACCATGAAGCTCACTGGGTGATCTTGGGGGCCACTCACTGTATCTCTCAGCCTAGCCTAGCTTACCTCGCAGGGTTGTTGTGAGGATACAACCGGGGAGGGAGGAGAACCATGTTTGTATGCCGCCTTGAGCTCCTCAAAAGAAAGGCGGGATATAAATATAATAAATGTAAGGGCATGGCCAACTGAGGCTCTGTGTCCACACCATATATTTAATGCACATGGCTTCCCTCAAGGAATCCTGGGAACGGTAGTTTACTCTTCACAGAGCTGTTAACAAACTGCAATTCCCAGGATTCTTTGGGGGGAAGTAATGTGCTTTAAATGCATGGTATTATGCAGCCACAGATCCATTTATTTCAATGGGTTTACTCTGCATCTTGGATACACCCCCACATCTTCTCCTTTTGTGGGAGTTTTAACTGGAGTCAAGTCGGACTGCAAGTGGACGGGCACATCCAGATGTTGCCAGACACCAGTTCCCATCGCCTGTGGCCAGGGCTGGAATCCAGCAACGTCTGGAAGGCCACAGATATCCCCCATCCCTCATCTCTTTTCTCTCAGGCGGGCATGTCTCTTCTAAATAGAGGCATTCTTCTCTTTGCATGCAGGAGGGAATGCTTCTTTTTTAGACCAGGGATAGGGGATATTTGCACCGATCCCCATGTCGCTGGACTGCTGGAAATTGGAATCCAACAACACTGAGAGCCAGGGGTGGTGTAGTGGCCTGGGGCCTGGGAGACTCGGGTTGGTCAGGGCCAGTCACTGTCTTTCAGCCTAACCTACCTCAAAGGGTTGTTGTGAGGACCAAATCAGGAGGGGAAAGCTGTGTTTTGTATGAGCTCCTTGGGGGGAAAGGTGGGATATAAATGTGATAGTTACTGTTAACCGCCCGGAGAGCTTCGGCTATGGGGCGGAAATAATTAATGATAATAATATAATAATCTGAGGTGTCAGGTGGAATAAGGTCCACTATCATGCCCCTTCGAGGCCGGTGGTCTTGTTACCTGATTTTTTTTCTTTCATTCCATCTTGGTTCTCCCTGTGCAGTGGTTGCTCTGGAATAAGACACCATCACACACCTGTCTGATTTCTGCCTGCGTCTTCACTTGTGCGGCCAGGTTGCCGACTCTCTGGTGCCAGGATGGCAGACGCTTCCTTGATTTGCTCTGGGACAGTGAGCAGGTGAGTGTGTTTTGCTGTCCTTGGGGGAGGCAAGTTAAAGAGCCTTGCCGAGCACCCAGCTCCCAGCAGCCCGCGTGGGCAATGGTCGGGGTAACGGTGGGGCTTGGGGTATAGCTGCATTTGTGGGGCGAGCACAAAGGTTTCCCCATCTCTAACCTAAGATGCATGCGAGAGTTGGAAGGACGACTCTCTGCAGGAGAGGCATTCCCTCCTGAGAATGGATACATAGGAAGTGGTTAGGCCTCATCTTGAGTACTGCGTCCAGTTCTGGTCTCCGCACTTCAAGAAGGATGCAGACAAACTGGAACAGGTTCAGAGGAGGGCAACAAGGATGATCAGGGGACTGGAAAGAAAGCCCTACGAGGAGAGACTGAAAGAACTGGGCATGTTTAGCCCGGAGAAGAGAAGACTGAGGGGAGACATGATAGCACTGTTCAAGTACTTGGAAAGGTTTATTTATTTATTACATTTATATACCGTCCCATAGCCGAAGCTCTCTGGGCAGTTTACAGCAGTTAAAAACAATTAAGGTTGTCACATAGAGGAGGGCCAGCATTCCCGACAGGTGGCTGTCCAGCTGCCTCTTGAAGGCCTGCAGTGTTGCAGAGCCCACTACGTCTCTAGGAAATTGATTCCATTGTCATATGGCTCTAACAGTCAGGAAGTTCAGTCGAAATCTGACTTCCTGCAGCTTGAGCCCTTCATTTCCTAGGCTGCCCAGCAGCAGTGGATGTCCAATGATGTGCTCTGAAGGGTCTGGTGTCACTGGGTTGCCCAGAATCTGTTGTTCCAAATGATTCCTACCTCTGTGAATTTCACCAGGAGATATTTGGAACTAACAGCCTTTGCCTTCCCAGCAGCGTTGGAAGGTCTTGTTGCAAGCCGCTCAGAGCTTTGGCATATAAATTGTCCAGATAAGTAAATCTATGATAGTAGTCTTCAAATATCTGAAGGGCCGTCACTCAGAAGATGAAGCAGGCCCATTCTCTTGTCGCTCCAGAGGACTACAACCAAAATCTGCAGGGAAGCGGATTTTGTCTAAACATTAGGGACAGGTGGTGGGATCTTTTTTGCCTGGAGGTATTTAAGCAGAGGCAGGATGGCCTTCTGGCAGGGAGGCTATAATTGTTAAAACTTCCTGCATTGCAGATCCCTTGCTGGATAAGCTGGTTGGTCTAGATGACCTCCTGGATCCCTCCCACCTGTTGCAGATTTCAGTGCAACCCTGTTCATGGTGCTTTCTGTATTCCACAGAGTTAGCTCCGTGCTCAACCGAGAGGTGAAGCAGTTTGGGAAGAAATATATGTTTGATGGGAACGAGGAGACCTGCTGGAACTCGGACCAGGTGAGGCAGAAGATGCCAGCCAGAGTGCCTAGTTGTTGTTGTTGATGATGATGATATTATTAATATAATAATGATGATGATGATAAAACCAGAACATGCACAGGATTTCATGTTTATATCCTCACAACCCCCCCTGCAAGGCAGGCAAATATTCATATTGTCTCCATTTTGCAATTTTGACCATAGAAACCTTCTTTATACCACATCAGACCATTGGGGTCCATCTAGCTGAGTACTAATTTTCCTGAATTTCAGACCGGATTCTCTTTCTGGCTTCCCAGTTGATGCAGGGGATTGAAGCTGAGACCCTCTGCATGCAAAGCAGGTGTTCTTCCACTGACCCACAGAAGGGGTTTGTCCTGGGGGGGGTCAGAGCTGTCTTGGTCAAGTTAACGGCAGCGGTGAGATTTGCATCGGGACAGCCTAGTAATCAAACCTATTTGCAAACAGTACAGCCACACTGCTTCTTTCTCTCGTTTGCACTGGATTTTCAAAGCTCTAGGATTGCCAACCATTTTGTAGGGGGAGGCTGCTGTGCTTATAACAGCCAAACTGTGATGATGCCTCTTGCTTGTCTGGACGGAGAGAGGAGCCTGCATAGAAGCCTCTGATGCTTGTGTGGCCAGAGTGTGTTAAGAATCGCATCCTTCACCCCACCCACTCTTATCTCTGTGGCCCGTTACCTTCATGCAGCCCCCGGAAGTTTGTCCAAGAGGGAATGTGGTCCTTGGGTTGAAAAAACACTATCAGTGGTTCCCCGGGATGCTGGGCAAGAGTCTTTACCCAGCCCTGACTGGACCCTTTCTGCATGCAAAGGCATGTGTTCTGCCACCTTCCCTGAAAGGTAAAGTAAAATGCTAAAGATGCTAGTCCTCATGGTTCTGAATTAAAAGGCTGATTTTTAGGCAGGAATATAGGAAACTGCTTTATCCCAAGTCGGACGAAATCATCCCTCTAACCCAGTACTGCCTACTCTGTCTGGCAACAGCTTTCCAGGGTATCGAGCAGAGGGAAGCCTATTGGAGACTAAACCTGGGTATTGAACCCAGGATCATTTTTGTGCCAAGGAGGTGCTCTGCTGCTAGGCTGAGCCTAGTTATTTCACTTGCAAGCTTAACTCCTCTTGTTTCCCAGTGAGGGACCGCTTGCAATGTGCTTTACTTGGGCTGGAAACTGTAGCATTGGATTAAAAGTCCTTTAGTTTGAAAACTAAAGTTTCTCCATCATTTCCTGCTCCTGTTGGTTTTTTGTTGGTGTTAGGGCGCCACCCAGTGGTTGACGCTGGAATTTCCACAGACCGTCCAGGTTTCCCAGATCCTCATTCAGTTCCAAGGGGGATTTGCCAGCCGAAAGTGTACCGTGCAAGGTAAGGCGACCCACCGAGGCTGCGGGTTAGTTGGTAACAGTTGCTAGAGTCGCAAGAGTTCTGCATTGCAGAGCTGACTTGACCAGTGCGTTGGACTAGATGACCTCTAAAGTCTCTTCCAACTTTATTATTACGATCTTTGAGTCAGTCTTTGAATGGTTCTTCCTTCTCAGAACAGGCTGAATGGCCATTCCTTGCGCTCTCTTTCTCTTTCTCTGCAACTCCTTTTTTCCTTTTTGCTGTATGAGGCTGGCTTCGCGGAGATGCGCCACTGAACTCTCCTCTGCACATTTAAACTGGCAGCAGAACTTTCTCCTGCACTTTCCCTCTCGCCGTGCCTTTTCCCTCCACTCAGTCCAACTAGGTCTAGATATTTATAGAGAGTGCAATATTTGGGACAGGTTCTAGGGAGAGAGGGGTTAGGATGAGGCTGTCATTTACTGAGGGTGCAATATAAACAGGCAGCCATGAAAAAAATTATCGGTAGTAATTTGACAAGAGAAGAAAAGTCTTAAGAATTACCAGAGAGATTTCTGGTTTTATATACCTTTATTCAGATTTATTTATTAATTACAATATTTATAAGCCGCACTTTTCATCAAAACATATCAAGGGGGCATGACAAAAAAAAGTAATGGAATTAAAAACCAATAAAAACATCACTGAAAACAGTAATAAAAGCAGATCTTGGAAAAGTTACTTTTTTGAACTACAACTCCCATCAGCCCAATCCAGTGGCCATGCTGGCTGGGGCTGATGGGAGTTGTAGTTTAAAAAAGTAACTTTTCCAAGCTCTGAATAAAAGCATCCCTAAGTACCACACTGGTTGGAAAACAGAATTCCCATTAAAAGGCCTGTGTAAAATGTTCCGTATTCAGGAGACGCCTGAAAGAAAGAAGGGATGGTTCCTGCTGAACCTCCAGTGGCAGGGAGTTCCACAGGGCAGGGCCTGCCACACTAAAGGCTCAGTCCTTAGTGGAGGCCAACCGAACTTCAGGGTCCGTGTGAAGAACCACCAGAAGTGCCTCGTCAGAAGATCTCCATGATCTAGAGGGAACATAACTTATGCAGAACATTTTATTTTCATGATTTTAAATATTTGTAATAATTTTTCCCCTTTTTAAGGTGCATGCTATGATTTTTGCCAAGGAAATTCAGGATTCTACGTTTGTTCAAGGTTGTAGTTTATTTGTGTCCAAGTTAACATTCTGTCTTACTTCTATGTTGTCAAATCTTGTTTTGTAATGGTCGGACGACTGGAAACAAATGAATCTCTGATCTAACAGGAACAGAATCTAAGAAACTGCCTCATTCCGACTCAGACCATTGGTCCATCTAGCTCAGTATTGGCTACACTAACTGGCAGCAGCTCTCTAGGGCTTCAGGCAGGGAGTCTTGTCCCAGGCCTAACTGGAGATGTCGCTGATTGAATCTGGGACCTTCTGCATGCAATCAGGTGCTCCACCACTTAACTACAGCCCTTCACCTAAAGATAAAGTAAGGTTCTAGTCCTCATGGTCCTAAACAAAGGTCTGCTTTTAAATAGGAACCTTAAGAAGCTGCCTTATACTAAGTCAGGGCATTGGTCCATCTAGCTCAGTATTTTCTACACCGACTGGCCGCTGCTCTCCAGGATTTCAGAAACGGGACATTCCTACCTGGAGATGCTGCTAGGGATTGAACCTTCTGCATGCAAACCAGATGCTCTAATCACTGAACTATTTTTCTCTCTCTCCTTCTTCCCATTGCTGGGAATGTCTCAAGTTGGATTCCTTCATGGAGCAGGGGGTTGGACTGGATGACCTTATAGGCCCCTCCCAACTCTACGATTCTGTGATTCTCCCAAAGCTTTTGTCTGCCGCATCCTCAGAAACCTCCTGCCCCTTTCTCTCTCTTTTAAGTGTATTGAGATGTTCTTAATTGTTTTTTAAATGTTTTAAAGATATTTTAATTGTATTGTTTTTCTGCTCTGAAGTTTGGTGTCCTAACCCTTTGGGCGGAAGGGTGGAATAGACATGTAATCAATGATATTTAATATATTGTTATGAATCCTCTATATTCTGCCATGATGACCCCTAGCAATAAAGGGCTTAAAAATAATAATTAGTCACATTCATGGAGATGAGGTTTGTCACTGGCTGTTATCCATGATGGAACACCCAGCCTCAGAGGCAATCTACCTCTGAGTTCCAGATGGTGGGGAAAAAACAGCAGGCTGGTCTGATTAGGGAGGCTATTTTAATGACAGCTAATGATGGGTCCTCCTTTTTCATAGGTGGTTTAACTTTGATTATTGGGTGGAAACACATGCAAACTCTTCCTGGATGGATCTGTTTGGTCATGGTGTGAAATTAGATGCCGAACCAGACAGGGACTTTTGTCCAATCCAGTAAGATGGTTCTAAAGAGAGTTGAATGTAGCCCCCATCTTTAGGGGCAGTCTACCAGCCAGTGTGGCGTAGTGGTTAGAGTGTTGGCCTATGACCTAGGAGACCAGGGTTCAAATCCCCACACAGCCATGAAGCTCACTGGGTGACCTTGGGCCAGTCACTGCCTCTCAGCCTCAGAGGAAGGCAATGGTAAACCCCCTCTGAATACCACTTACCATGAAAACCCTCTTCATAGGGTCGCCATAAGTCGGGATCGACTTGAAGGCAGTCCATCCATCCATCCATCACCTGTGGTGGGGGGCAAATCACAGCGAAGGGCTTATTGGACTGGCTTCATGCGCTGCTTTTGGGCCACTCAGAGGCAAGCTGTCTTGCCACTATCTCAGGCTTTCCTAAGAACCTGAGCTTCCATTGCAGCAATTTGCACGGCTGAAGAGGCAAGCTGTTTTTAATAGGTAAGTGGCTAGCCTCTTCAGCTTTTGGAATCAACATCCAAAGAATTACTGTCATTGTGATGATCAGTGGGAGAACTGATGGCTCCCCATACCTCAATTTTTGAAGACTCTTTTCTCACCAAATCTTGTCCCACCTATGCCTCTCTCCTCTTCTCAAATTCTTCTTAGGCTGCAGGAAAGGAGAAGATCTTTCCCAGGTGGCTGAATTCTATCCCAAAGACACCAACTCTCTCCAAATATCCTTTTTTCCTCCCAGATCACTGGGCCGTGTAGCAAGGCTGAGGAAAGGGCCGTGGCTGCCCGGATCCTCCAACTCCCATCACCCCTGAACATTGGCCATAATGGGAGTTAGCAGTCCAACCACAGCTGGAGAGCCACAGATGTTTCCTCATCTCTGATCTAAGAAGAGGCATTCCCCTCTCGTAGGAGGGAGTGCATCTTCTAAATAGAGGCATTCCTTCTAGAGGCATGCTACCTTTAAGATCAGGGACGGAGAGTTATACGTGGCCCTCCAGATGTGATTGGACTCCAACTCCCATAATTCCTGCTGGGAATTGGAGTCCAGCCACAACTGGAGGGCCCCAGATGTTTTTCCACCTCTGGTCTACAGGCTTGTGGAAACTCTTTGCGTCGGCACAACTGAACTTGGAAAGTGAAATTGGAATCTGCAAGCAGGAAATGGATGCGATCAAATCCACGCATCCTTTTTTTCTTTTAACCATCTGTTCTGTCATCCCCTTTCATTTGTCTGGGAGGAGGGGCGCAGATGTTATTTTATGATGAAGTCAAATAAGTAGTAAGGTTTGATGCCAGCGGGGCTAATTAATGTGGCTTTTATTCAGATACCAGATTATAATTCAGCATTACATTAAGACTCTTCAAAGCAGATAATACTTTAGCAATCTCAGTTATGGGGGAAGGCCCCCTTCCCCATAGCATTGCAGGGAAAGAGCCTCCTATGGGTCAGTCCAGCAGCCCTCCCCAGGCCTTCACAGAGTCTGTACTATTGATGTGTGATGGTTGATGTCTACTGTCTCTGTGTATGTCTCCGTCTTGTGTTGTGACTTTATAGCCAGAGAGGTGACTGTCATAAACCCTCTACTTGTTGAATGAGTCTTCTCCTCTACTCTTTGAATGAATCTGTGCACTTTCAGGTCCCCCAAAGGGGCTACAAATAGGGCATTAAAGGGGTAGATTGATGCATTCCACATATTAACAGACAATGCAATGTCATACCATCTTAACAAAATTGGCAAGGGAGGAGTGCTTGCCAAGCACATTAAATCTGGAAAAGGTAGATCAAACAGGGATTTAGAGAGCCATCCCTCAGAGGAAAGGGTAAAACTTTTTTTAAAAAAACTTTCATACTCATTGGAACCCCTCCCTCGTCGAAGGGCTCCAGGGCAGTGTGTGTGGCCTTCTCCCATCCCCCTATTTTATTCTCACAGCAACCCTGCGAGGTAGGTTGGACTGAGAGACAGCGATCAGCCCAAGGTCACCTGCAAAGCATCATAACGGAGATGAGATTTGAACTTGTCTCTCCTTTGGCTGAATCGCAAAATGTTTTCTCCTTTTAGATTAAATGAGGAAAAGATACTTTTGATGACGTTCAGGGTAAGGGAGAGCGTTACCAAATTCTGCATGGTTCAGAGGAATGGGAAATATTCCTTCCTTGGTCACAAGCCCAGAATTTGTGAGGGCAAAGGCCACCTTAGCTTCTCTGGGTTATTTATTATTAAATTTATAGCCTGCCCTTCCCCCCCCCCCAAAAAGGAGCCCGGGGTGGCAAACAAATGACGAAACACTAAAAACATCATTTGGGGGGGGGAATCTTTAAAAACATATTTAAAACAATTGGGGGGGGGAATCTTTAAAAACATCTTTAAAACAATTCCAACACAGATGCAGACTGGGATAAGGTCTCTACTTAAAAGGCTTGTTGAAAGAGGAAAGTCTTCAGTAGGCACTGAAAAGATAACAGGAATGGTGCCTGTCTGATATTTAAGGGGAGGGAATTCCAAAGGGTCAGTGGCCACAACACGAAAGGTCCACTTCCTATGTTGTGCGGAACAGACCTCCTGATGAGATGGTATCTACAGGAGACCCTCACTTGTAGAGTGCAGTGATCATCTAGGTTATGCTGTTTTTCCGACAGTAACCTACCTTGCAGGATGGTTGTGAGGATAAGATGGAAGGGAGCCTGTGTCCTCCTCGCTGGTTTAAGCATTGGCATACAAAGTTGAAAACTGTAGAAACCGTGCAGCCAAAATCCCCTGGTGGTTTAGTTCAAGTCAATATTTAAAATTATGTCTTCTATTCCCCTTTTAACCACTGTCTCTGTTGCCTCTCCCCCCCGAAGCTTCTTGGGTTCTTGTCTTAAAAGCCATTGCCTGTTTTGCAATCCTCCCGCCCAAGACCTCTTTTCCAAGTCCTCCGACTACCCCACAAAGCAAGCTTAGCCTTGCCTCCAGGGTCTGCACAAGGTCTTAAACCCAGCCAAACGGATGCCTTCACCTTCCCTCTCAGAAAACCAAACTGCAGATATTCCAACAGCTTTTTGTTGTTGTAAAGGGCTGCCCTGGGTGTGTGTGTGTCATGTGATTTGATGGGCAATTTCCTCCAATATTGAGAATTCAGTATCTGTGCTGGGTTGTTTGTCCCCCTTCCCACCTCCCACCCCCGTTCCTTAACTGCTCTATCTACATGTTCACCCTCAAGGAAGCACTTTTGGACAAACTGAAGATCACCTTTGAAAACAGCACGGACTTCTTTGGGCGAGTTATCGTCTACCAGCTCGACGTTCATGGAGAGAAGCGTTGACCCCGGAGGACCTGAGATGATGATGGTGATCTCCATTTGCATGCTGTTCCCCCCACATAAACGGGTCCAAAGCGGCTCGCAAATGCAGATCCTACCGGTGCCTTGCATTCCTTTCCCCCCCAGAGCAGAATCATAGAATAGTAGAGTTGGAAGGGGCCTGTAAGGCCATCCAGTCCAACCCCCTGCTCAAGGCAGGAATCCAAATCAAAGCATTCCCGACAGATGGCTGTCCAGCTGCCTCTTGAAGGCCTCCAGTGTCGGACAGCCCACTACCTCTCTAGGTCATTGGTTCCTATCACCCCTTTGGTGACAGCTCAATCACATCCCATCATTTCAAAAGGTGCCTTTCCTTCCCAGTAGCTGGTGACTGGGACCGCCTGTCTCTCTTTTTGACCCAGGAAGGATGACCTTGTCTGTCTAGCTCTCCCTTTCTTTGGCGTTTGTTAGGCTGCATGCTCCTTGCGGGCGAGGACCTTGCTGTGCTGCCTGTGCAGCTCTGCCTATTGCCATACGCCCTAATAAAAAGAAATCCTAATATTACACGGAGAAGGAAACGAATGGCTACTAGCCACAATGGCCAACTTTTCCTTCCTCTGACGAGAGTTGCTGTTGCGCTCAGGGCCTGCTTGGGGGCCTTTCCCCATTGAGGCCTTTGCCTGGCCACTGTGAGCCCTTTGGCCTCATCCAGCAGCCAGGCTCCTCTGGCGTTCCTAACAGCTTGGGCTATAAGGTTGATGTGGAGGTAGCCCCACTATACGCAACGGGTGGGTGCATCAAAGTACGGCATCAAGGTGCTCTTGTTTTGGTCAAGTTCAGTCCTGGGAAGAGTGAACAGGAGGCATCTCGCAGGAACAGATGATGGTGCTTTATCTCAAGATTCCTGTTCTGCTCGGTCCCTGTATCAGGAACTATGGGCTCTCTGGCACGTTTTGTGGTGGGCACCTTCTCAGCTCTGCTACCTCTATTCAGCACTGGTTAGGCCTCATCTTGAATACTGCATCCAGTTCTGGACTCCGCACTTCAAGAAGGATGCAGACAAACTGGAACGGGTTCAGAGGAGGGCAACAGGAATGATCACGGGACTGGAAACAAAGCCCTGTGAGGAGAGACTGAAAGAACTGGGCCTGTTTAGCCTGGAGAAGAGAAGACTGACGGGAGATATGATAAGAACATAAGAAGACCCTGCTGGATTAGGCCAGTGGCCCATCTAGTCCAGCATCCTGTTCTCACAGTGGCCAACCAGGTGCCCCAAAGGGAAGCCGGAAGCAGGACCCAAGTGCAAGAACACTCTCCCCTCCTGAGGCTTCCGGCAACTGGTTTTCAGAAGCATGCTGCCTCTGACTAGGGTGGCAGAGCACAGCCATCATGGCTAGTAGCCATTGATAGCCCTGTCCTCCATGAATTTGTCTAATCTTCTTTTAAAGCCATCCAAGCTGGTGGCCATTACTGCGTCTTGTGGGAGCAAATTCCATAGTTTAACTATGCGCTGAGTAAAGAAGTACTTCCTTTTGTCTGTCCTGAATCTTCCAACATTCAGCTTCTTTGAATGTCCAAGAGTTCTAGTATTATGAGGGAGAAGAACTTTTCTCTATCCACTTTCTCAATGACATGCATAATTTTATACACTTCTATCATGTCTCCTCTGACCTGCCTTTTCTCTAAACTAAAAAGCCCCAAATGCTGCAACCTTTCCTCGTAAGGGAGTCGCTCCATCCCCTTGATCATTCTGGTTGCCCTCTTCTGAACCTTTTCCAACTCTATAATATCCTTTTTGAGATGAGGCGACCAGAACTGTACACAGTATTCCAAATGCGGCCGCACCATAGATTTATACAACGGCATTATGATATCGGCTGTTTTATTTTCAATACCTTTCCTAATTATCGCTAGCATGGAATTTGCCTTTTTCACAGCTGCCACACACTGGGTCAACATTTTCATCGTGCTGTCCACTACAACCCCGAGGTCTCTCTCCTGGTCGGTCACCGCCAGTTCAGACCCCATGAGCGTATATGTGAAATTCAGATTTTTTGCTCCAGTATGCATAATTTTACACTTGTTTATATTGAATTGCATTTGCCATTTTTCTGCCCATTCACTCAGTTTGGAGAGGTCTTTTTGGAGCTCTTCGCAATCCCTTTTTGTTTTAACAACTCTGAACAATTTAGTGTCGTCAGCAAACTTGGCCACTTCACTGCTCACTCCTAATTCTAGGTCATTAATGAACAAGTTGAAAGTACAGGTCCCAATACCGATCCTTGAGGGACTCCACTTTCTACAGCCCTCCATTGGGAGAACTGTCCGTTTATTCCTACTCTCTGCTTTCTGCTTCTTAACCAATTCCTTATGCACAAGAGGACCTCTCCTCTTATTTCATGACTGCTAAGCTTCCTCAGAAGTCTTTGGTGAGGTACCTTGTCAAACGCTTTTTGAAAGTCTAAGTACACTATGTCCACTGGATCACCTCTATCTATATGCTTGTTGACACTCTCAAAGAATTCTAATAGGTTACTGAGACAGGACTTTCCCTTGCAGAAGCCATGCTGGCTCTGCTTCAGCAAGGCTTGTTCTTCTGTGTGCTTAGTTAATCTAGCTTTAATAATACTTTCTACCAGTTTTCCAGGGACAGAAGTTAAGCTAACTGGCCTGTAATTTCCGGGGTCCCCTCTGGATCCCTTTTTGAAGATTGGCGTTACATTTGCCACTTTCCAGTCCTCAGGCACGGAGGACCCGAGGGACAAGTTACATATTTTGGTTAGCAGATCAGCAATTTCACCTTTGAGTTCTTTGAAAACTCTCGGGTGGATGCCATCCGGGCCCAGTGATTTGTCAGTTTTTATATTGTCCATTAAGCCTAGAACTTCCTCTTTCGTTACCACTATTTGTCTCAGTTCCTCAGAATCCCTTCCTGCAAATGTTAGTTCAGGTTCAGGGATCTGCCCTATATCTTCCACTGTGAAGACAGATGCAAAGAATTCATTTAGCTTCTCTGCAATCTCCTTATCGTTCTTTAGTACACCTTTGACTCCCTTATCATCCAAGGGTCCTCCCTAGATGGTCTCCTGCTTTGAATGTATTTATAGAATTTTTTGTTGTTGGTTTTTATGTTCTTAGCAATGTGCTCCTCAAATTATTTTTTAGCATCCCTTATTGTCTTCTTGCATTTCTTTTGCCAGAGTTTGTGTTCTTTTTTATTTTCTTCATTCGGACAAGACTTCCATTTTCTGAAGGAAGACTTTTTGCCTCTAAGAGCTTCCTTGACTTTGCTCGTTAACCATGCTGGCATCTTCTTGGCCCTGGCGGTACCTTTTCTGATCTGCGGTATACACTCCAGTTGAGCTTCTAATATAGTGTTTTTAAACAACTTCCAAGCATTTTCGAGTGATGTGACCCTCTGGACTTTGTTTTTCAGCTTTCTTTTTACCAATCCCCTCATTTTTGTGAAGTTACCTCTTTTGAAGTCAAATGTGACCGTGTTGGATTTTCTTGGCAATTGGCCAGTTACATGTATGTTTAATTTAATAGCACTGTGGTCACTGCTCCCAATCGGTTCAACGACACTTACATCTCGCACCAGGTCCCAGTCCCCACTGAGGATTAAGTCCAGGATTGCCGTGCCTCTGGTCGGTTCCATGACCAACTGGTCTAGGGAATAGTCATTTAGAATATCTAGAAAATTTGCTTCTTTGTCATGACTGGAACACATATGCGGCCAGTCTATGTCTGGGTAGTTGAAGTCACCCATTACTACCACATTTCCTAGTTTGGATGCTTCCTCAATTTCATATCTCATCTCAAGGTCTCCCTGAGTATTTTGATCAGGGGGACGATAGATCGTTCCCAGTATTAAGTCCCTCCTGGGGCAGGGTATCACCACCCACAACGATCCTGTGGAGGAGTCTGCCTCTTTTGGGGTTTCGAGCTTGCTGGATTCAATGCCTTCTTTCACGTATAGAGCGACTCCGCCACCAATACGTCCTTCCCTGTCCTTCCGATATAGTTTATATCCAGGGATAACCGTATCCCACTGGTTTTCTCCATTCCACCAGGTCTTCGTTATGCTCACTATATCAATGCTTTCCTCTAAGACCAAGCACTCCAGTTCTCCCATCTTAGTTCGGAGGCTCCTAGCATTAGCGTACAGACACTTGTAAACAGTGTGTCTCTTCAAGTGTCTTTGGCACTTGTGGTTTGGCCTGTGGTAATTTTGCTCTTCTGAATTTATATCCTGTGCCCCTGCTCTCACAATGCCTACCCCTTTTAAAATTTCATCATTTCTTTGGTTTTTATCCCAGGGGGGAGGTTTTTTCCGAACCGGACCTTCCTCAGCTCCTAAGATAGCACTCTTCAAGTACATGAAAGGTTGTCACATAGAGGAGGGCCGGGATCTCTTCTCGATCATCCCAGAGTACAGGACATGGAATAATGGGCTCAAGTTGCAGGAAGCCAGATTTCGACTGGACATCAGGAAAAACTTCCTAACTGTTAGAGCCATACGACAATGGAACCAATGACCTAGAGAGGCAGTGGGCTCTCCGATACTGGAGGCCTTCAAGAGGCAGCTGGACAGCCATCTGTCGGGAATGCTTTGATTTGGATTCCTGCATTGAGCAGGGGGTTGGACTGGATGGCCTTATAGGTCCCTTCCAACTCTACTATTCTATGATTCTACCTGGAGGGCTGAGCCCGAGACCTTTTGCATGCAAAGCGGCTGCTCTGCCGCTGAGCTACAACAGCCCTTTCCACTAAAAAATAAAGTAAGATCCCAGTCCTCATGAATAGGGCTTATTTAAACAGGAGCACCGAAAGCTGCCTTATACCAAGACACATCATCATTCCATCGAGTATTGTCTACACAGGCCGGCAGCAGCTCTCCAGCATTTCAGACAGTGGACATCCGCCTGCCTTGCCTAGGAATTGCACAGAGGACCTCCTCCACGCAGGGCAGTTTGTCTTCCACTTAGCCGTGGCGCGTTTCCCACAGGCAACTGGTTGGCCACTATGAGCACAGGATGTTGGACTAGAAGGGCCACTGGCCAGATCCAGCAGGCTCTTTTGTCTATAGTACAGTCCTCCAAAGGCCTGGTTTATTGACGGCTGTATCTTGAAGCACTGTGGGACAGATTTTCCTCCACCGCCGAAGTTTGGCACCTTGATTGTGAACATGGTGACACACCCACAATATCGAGACGTGTATACATATACTAAATTGTAAGACTGGACCAAGAAAAGGAGAATATGGGTTCATTCAAACACAGCTTGGAAAACAAAGTCTACAGACCAGGAGCCTTTGCCTTTATTATTTTATTGTTTAAAAAGCGACTTATTTTTCATCATTTTTTTACAAAAGCTTTCACACCTGCTCGCTTGGAGGGATTCCCTGTTCGCCCCAGGTGAGCGACTACAACAAGCCGGCAAAGAAAAAGCCGTTTTGGTTTGCTTCCTAGAGACACCACAGTTTCTTTGGATATCGGATGTGCAGTTGGTTTTAAAAAATAAAATTACTGTGCATACAGACTTTTTTGCTCAAAACGGTAATGGAAACCGACAAATTTCTCTCTCCCGTCACGCATCCCAGCTCAGAGGGGTTTGCAAAGTGCGGTGGGAGAAAAATCTGGTGCTGTTTTGCTTCTGGTTTGGGGCGTGGATCGCTTCATGGGCCACCTGGATTTTTTTTGCCTCTGTCAGCGTCTCCTTTGGTTGCGGTACGTAGCTCACGGGGCTCCCAGGGGGGTTAGTGGTTATCCCCTCAATAGCAGGAAGCAGGATGTTCAGGGAGTCTTGCCATCATAAATGCCCCATCATCTCTGTTTAAGAAGCCCTGCTGAATGCCCGCTGGGTCTCACATATCCAGCCGCTCCCCCTCTTTGCATTTGTACGTGTTGCCCCCTCAACCGGTCAGTTCAAAAGGGTACGTCTTGATCCAATCTTCAAAGCAGAGAAAATTCGGGGTGCGGAAGAGATAATCCTTGCCCCCCCCCCTCAGTCTGATGAAATAATCTTTTCACTCTGGTTCCTTGCTCTGCAATAACTCGAGAATATGTTTCTCGATCACGTGTTGGACTAGGAAATCAAGAGAGCAAACACGAATTTTATTTATTAAAAAAATAATAATTCAGCTTCTATGCTATTGGCGGTGGTGGGGAAGGAGGGGTAATAAGCTAATTATTTGATCCCTAAAGCTAGTTTTACTTTTAAAACACACAGTAAGGAAGTTTTTCCTGATGTTCAGCTGAAATCTGGCTTCCTGTCACTTGATCCCATTTTTCAGTGTACACTTCTCGATCATCCCAGAGTGCAGGCCACAGCATAATGGGCTCAAGTTGCAGGAAGCCAGATTTTAACTGAACATCAGGGAAAATTTCCTAACTTTTAGACTGGTATGAGAGTGGAACCTCAGGAGGTGGTGGGCTCTCCAACCCTGGAGGCATTCAAGGGGCAGCTGGACAGCCACCTATCGGGGATGCTTTAATTTAGATTCCTGCATTGAGCAGGGGGTTGGACTGGCTGACCTTAGAGGCCCCTTCCAACTCTATGATTCTGTGAGTCATACTCAGAGTAGACCCACTGAAATTAATGGACATGACTAACTTAAGTCCGTTGATTTCACCAGGTCTGCTCTTAAGGAAAGCTTAGTTGGATTCAACCTCACACACACGCCAACATCTCATGACAGTTCTGAAAGAGGCACAAGTTCGGGCTTTGGGAGGAGAACCCAGAGTAAATGGGGCAGTGTCAGCCCTACCTCTGACTGGTACCAGACACCCCACAAGAGGATCGCCTTGAAAGTCCCTCGGGGGGGGGGGGACCCACAGAAAAACCCTTGGATCTGACAGTGGAGACAGTGGAACCATCTCTCTGTCCTCGAGACAGCCTGCACCAGAAGAGCTGTCATATGGCTTGTGAGTAAAGGGTTTCCTTGGGAGTAAGCAATCCTGGACATGCCTTCAGAACCAGCCGCTGGGATTAGCGTTCAGCCTAGGAAGCAAGAGCGTATAAGGCCTCCCAGTTGCTGGAAATGCCACAAGCCTTTGGCAACTTGGCCCCCTAAGTCTAGATCTCCCCCTTGGCTGGGTTGTAGCTTGCCTGAACTCCCTGCAATATTGACCGTGGCCAGCTGCCTGACCTTGCCTCCGGGTCACGTTTTGAATCTGAACCTGCTTGACTCTGGCCTGTTTGGAGACTGCCGCACCTTCCACCCTGCTCTCGTCGGTGAGTGTTTTTGCTAAGAGGCTTATACCTCTGGGGACCGGAACCCAAGGCCCTGAGGGCACCCATAGGACCGTGACAAGGAGCCAGAGAGGGCAATCCTGGCTTGGCCCACAGCAGTGTCCTTCTGGAAAAATGGCTGCCCAGTAGCGCTTAGGCAAAGCTCAGCAGCCAGCGTGGAAGGAGGGAGAGGTCAAACTGCCTTCTTTCCATGCTCAGAGGTAGTCTAGCTCTGAATTGTCAGATGCCAGGAAGCAAAGGGGAGGGCTGTTGCCTGTTGATGGGCTTCTTGTTGCAGCACCTGGCTGACCACGGTTGGAGACTAGGCTACAGGGAAGTTTCATTTCATCCACTTTCCTTTTAGAGGAAGGTTTGCCCATGTGGGACCAGCGGGTGCCCACCTGCTGCTGAAATGAGGCTCGAATGAAGCGTTCTTCTATAGCTGGTAGCAGAGGTTGCGCTGTGTGCTCGCTTGCAGGGAATACGCATTTAAGTGCAGTCTGTTTACAGACACAGTTCAAAGTGCTGGTTATGACCTATAAAGTCCTATACGGCTTAGGTCCAGGCTATTTGTCAGACCGTATCTCCCTATATGAACCTGCCCGGGCTCTGAGATCTTCAGGAGAGACCCTTCTCATGATCCCAACACCTTCACAAGTGCGACTGGTGGGGACACGAGATAGGGCCTTGTCGGTGGCTACCCCTAGGCTCTGGAACTCCCTCCCTAGGGAGGCAAGAATGGCCTCCTCTGTGCAGTCCTTCCGCCGACAGCGAAAGACTTTTTTCGTCCGGCAGGCCTTTGGAACTGAAGGCTTTAGGGTAGTGACTGAAGAGGATGCTGTATGTTATTGTTTTACTTTTATGCTCCTAAACTGGGTTGCAGTATTTTAAGAGTATATATAATTGGTTTTAACATCTTAATAGTTTAATCGTGTTTTAATGCTGATTTTATATGTTTTATATTTTCATAGGTTCTTAATGATATGTACTTATTTTTTTCTGGAATCCGCCTTGAGTTCCAGTTTGGAAAAAGGGCTGGGTATAAATAAAGATGATGATGATGATGATGATGATGATGATAAAGTGTGCTCCTCATGGCAAAGTGTGCCTTCAGGCCCCAAAAAGTTGGCAGCCCGTTTTTAGGTCTGCCAGCAACTACTGCCCACAATGGAGCCTCCATGGTTAGAAGCAGTTTACCTCCAAACAGACAATTTAGTTAGATCTGCATTTTAAAACGAACCAACCGTTTCACACATTGCAAAAATTTGTACTTTTGGGGGGGGGCACCCCATATACAAAAATGCATATTTTAAAGAAAATTGCAATGTAAAATTACACACTTGTGTAGCTTTTGTAAGGAAAAGCCAACAGAAAATGGGACATAATGGACTTAGGATGATCAAACACATTTGGATCCAAATGTGATAACCAGGCAATGGGGGTAATTTAGCAGGAAGCAGAAATATCCCGCTTGTAGGATTTCAACAGAAGCGTCTGTCTGGCCCCTGCAGGAAAGCTGGATTTTAAGATGGTCCTAAGCCTAGCTGGGCTTTAAGGTCATCAGAATTTCTCTGCTGATCAGGCCAAAGGCTGCCCAGCGGCCCGTTCTCAGTGGCCAACTGGATACCCCAAAGGGAAGCCCCAAGCAAGATATTCTTAGGAATGCTGTGGTTCTTTAAACAGCCACTAAACACACACATGTCCACGCTAACCTTTCTTATGACCCAAAGCGACCGCAAGGTCCATTGGGGTGTACCCAGAATCCGCTTCGATTGTGAGATCAGCACCCCAGGCTGAAAAGGCAGAGAAGAGAAATCTTTTTAAGTTATTATTATTTATTAAATTTATATCCCACCCTTCCCCCTAGGAACAGCCCAGGGCAGCAAACTAACACTCTAAAAGATCTTAAAAACAGATTTAAAAACGTCTTTAAAAAAACATCTTAAAAAAGACCTTTAAAAGCATCTTAAAAAGCAAGTTGGCTGGAAAGCTCCAAGGGCCAATTACATTTTTTGTGGTAGATCCCCATCCAGCATCTCCTAACTCTCACCGAGCAATCAGGGACAGCTACCCATTGCTGGCATACTCTGAACATCTTGCTAGAGCCATCAGCAGGCCTCCTTTGTAGCATTTCGCCAGCTTCCTAATTTGCGCAGACTGTTGGTGAGAGCTGTGCTTAAGCCACCTATCACCAATCCTGGGTCTCATCCTTGTCACTCCAAATGCTGCATCACCTGTGTGTACCTCGGGGAGACAGCTACTTTTACAAGCACTAGGAGAGGCAGGACCTATGACATCAAACAGAACATCGCCTGCAGGTCCTGCAATATAATTTATGTCATCGAATGCAAAAGACCAGGATGTAGTACCCAATACGTAGGTAAAACCACAACTGAGCGATGCACACGCTTCAGAAACCACAAATCGGCAATCTTAAAAAAAGTGGAGCAACCAGTTACAAAACATTTCAACACTGAGGGTCACAGCCTGTTGGACTTTTCTATAACAGCGATAGAGATGCCAACAGATCCAGCAGCATTGACTAAAAGGGAGAACTTTTGGATATACTCTCTGGACACATTGCCACCACATTGCCTGAACCTGGAGGAGAGTCCCAGCATCCCTTTGCTTCTGCAAAGAAAGCCCCTCCGAGCAATCCATCCTCGGAACTCTATAACTGCCACCTTGGTAACAGCACTGGTATATTATCATAGAATAGTAGAGTTGGAAGGGGCCTATAAGGCCATCAAGTCCAACCCCCTGCTGATTAAGGCGGAAGTCAAAATGTTTTGCTAGTGAAATAAGAACCACACCTCGGCAAGTAGTAAGCAGGAGTCAGGTGACTCAAGCGGAACCAATAGGACATTACCCGGGCTTATAAAAGTGCAGAATCTGGCTCGCCTTCCCAGTCCAGATAGCTCAGGTACAGGCTGCCCACTTCTCCCTCTCCCACTGGTAGCCGCCTACCCAGCTTACCTAGCAAGGCCTCGATACACTTCACGTGGTTGCCCCGCACAGCATAAAGGAGCGGAGTCCCACCATTCTGCGGAGGAGAAGCATTAGTGGCAAGGAGACAAGAAGGGGGGGCCGGAGGGAGGACTGCCCCTCTTAAAAAAGGCTGTGCCACTCAGTCGCTTGGCTTTAAGGGCCATAGCTCAGTGGTTAGAGTACTTGCTAGGAAAGGTCTCCAGTCTGAAACCCTGGCGTTTTCAACATCTGCTGAAAGACTTTTTCTTTTAAGCTTTGAGAAGCCTACCCAAGAGACTTTTTTAAAAAAAAAAAATGGTTGATTTTTATCTATGTATGTATCTTTTTATTACATCTACTTGTTTTTATTGCTAATCTTTAATGAAGATTTTATACTATTTTCTGTAAACCTTTTGAGTTAATTTTTTTATTAAACATAGAATCGTAGAGTTGGAAGGGGTCTCTAAGGCCATCTAGTCCAACCCCCTGCTCAACACAGCAGTCCAACTTTAAGCATCCCCGACAGGTGCCTGTCCAGCTGCCTCTTGAAGGCCTCCAGGGTTGGAGAGCCCACCACTTCCCTAGCTTGTTGGTTTCATTGTCGTACCGCTCTAAGTTAGGAAGCTTTTCCTGATGTTCAGCTGAAATCTTACTAAATGGTATATAAATAGTTGCTAAATAAAAGGGTTGTATTCAATATGAATCCTACTCTGAATAGACCCATTGAAATTAACAAACATGACTACCTTGGGTGGTACTCAGTGTAGGCCCATTGAAGGTAACAGACATGACTAACTCAGGTTCATTAATTTCAATGGGTCTACTCTGCATAAGACTTAGTGGACTGCAACGCCTTTAAGCTCACTGGGATTGTATCCCAGCACGCCATTCTGCTCATGCAAAACCAAACTCCTTCCTCTCCCTTGCAACCCCACCCACTGTACCCCTGCGTTGGATACCAACCATTGATTTCAATTGGCCTACTCTGAGTAGAACTTGGTTTGGTATAACTAAAAAATAGATTATATTTTTTAAAATGAGGTTGTAATAATATTAACGAATATATATAAATAGATGAAATGATATTTTTTTAAAAAATTACAAAGGACCAAATAACAGTTGGTTTGGAACTATCAAACAATAATCATTCAGTGGTCTGTTGACTGTAACAAACCCTGAATTCTAAAAAATAAACAGCTAGATGCCAGGGATTGAACCTGCAAAGCAACCACTCTGGCAATGAGCAATGGCCTCTTTCCCCTAAGGTTGTGACACCCCCCCCCCCCCGCAAGAATATATCTCGTGAATTTTTAGATATATTTTATCTGTCATATTCTTTTTTGTTTTGCATATGATTTACTTTGTTTTCATTTTATGTACATTGTTTAGGGATTTATTGCTGAATTATGTTACTGAAAATGTGGATTATTGTTGTAGAATTTATATTGATTTTTGTTGAAATGTAAACCACTTTGATATTTTTTGAAATATAAAGTGGTATACAAATTAAATACATAAATACATCTCAGCCTTCCCTGTTCTAGCCAGCGCATCCTACCGCCTCCCCAAATAATTCAACAGTGCTGACTGTTCAATAGTGGCTGGTGCCCGTGGGGCGGAAGGCAGGACACCCAAACCATAGGTGGAGCCAGAGGCGACAACAGGCGGAGCCAACGCATTCTAGCTTTGCCCTCCTGGCTGAGTTTATTTATTTATTATTTATTGCATTTGTGTACCGCCCCATAGCCAAAGCTCTCTGGGCGGTTTACAGCCATTAAAAACAAATATACAAATTTTAAAACCCAAAACAAAATTGAAAAACACAATTTAAATTTGTTTAAAAACAATTTAAAAACACATCCTAAAATGCCTGGGAGAAGAGGAAAGTTCTGCAAAAGCAGCACAAAGGGCAGAGGAGAACGGAGCCGACAGCCTGGGCTGGTTGTTAAGGAGGTAGGTAAGTCAGGGCTGGCTGAAAGCAGACTCAGGTTGGCAGAGCGGAGTCCCACCTGCCCTACCGTCCAAGCCTCCACTGCGACACTTACCCAGTCATAAGTGTTGACGTCCACGGCCTTCTCCAGCAACAAGATGACAATGTCTGTGTAGCCGCCGGTGCTGGCAAGCGACAGGGCACTCTCCCGCTCCTTTGCGAGGATGTGGGGATCAGCACCCTGCAAAGAGGACACGGGGATTGCAATCCTAAAGGCAGATTCTACACGCACACCCCGCTGTCTCCCTACCTCCCTGCGGATCTTTCTTACCCATTCCAGCATACTGCGCACTGTCTCAATCTCCCCAAAAGCCGCAGCCCACATCAGTGGGGTGAAGCCTCGTTCGTCGGGCTTATTCAGCAGGTGCTCGCCTACAAAACATATATTTTTTTAGCACAAGGGTGTGGAAACGGCCAGATTCAGCCCACCCAGCCTGTTCACCTGACTCTCCAGGCCAGAGGAGCTGGAAACAGGCCTTAAAGGCAGCAATCCTTGTGCTTACTGGGAATCAATTTGGCCTGCTTCCGAGGACACCACTTTGGAACAGAGAAGGGCAGAAGGGTTTAAAATTCAAGCCTGAATTGCATCACGGTCTAATCTCAGCTCTGACTTTTATCCTTCAGGATACGGTACACACCGGATCCAGGATATCTTAAGGACCGCCTGATCCCTTATATCCCTGCCCGATCACTGAGAGCTTTGGGGGAGTCTTTGATGGGGACCCCCTGTGGTTGAGACTCACAGCGTTGTGGGCCCAAGCCTGTGGCACTCCCTCCCACCTGAGATACAACAGGCACCCTCATTGCTGAAATTCAGGTGTATGACAAAGACTTTCTTGTTCCAGCAGGCATTTTAAGGTGGCGTTCAGTTTTACGATGATTTTACTACTTCATTTTATGCACGACTTGTTTTTAAGCACGTCACGTAGAAATTTTAATTATTTGTTTATTATTAGATTTATATCCCGCCCTTCCTCCCAGTGGGAGCCCATTTAAGGTGACTGCTTATTATTTAAGCAATTTATTTATATGATTCTACGAGCAGTATATCAGTGCCTTAAGTAATAAGCAAACCCCGTGAGGTCGGTAAGCCTGAGGGGCGGCGACTGGCCCGAGGTCTGCTGGTGGGCCCGAGGAATCAGGAGGAGGTGGGTGAGGGATGGGTATCCACAACTCACATTTCCGTAGAGTCTCTTTCAACAGGGCAAGCTCACCCTGTGCAGCAAGCTGGTGAACAGACAGAGCTAGAATTCAGAAACAGAGAGAACATCATCAAGAAATGAAGTGAGGTATAAAATAAAACATTATAGCAAGGAGTTGCACGCAATCCAAACCACCAGTCAGTTTTTTAAAGTTATTACTCACTTATTTGTTTATAAAGTATGCAAATAAATGCAAGCCATTCTGTTCCGTAAGGAAAAAGAATGGCATGAAAGGCGTTACAAACCATCAGTTTACCCAAGTCATTTGGGAAGTCAGTTCTGGGGAACACACCTTATTTATTTAATATCCCGCCCTTCCTCCTAGAAGAAGCCCAGCATGGCAAACAAAACACTAAAAACACTCTAAAACATTTTAAAAACAAAAGACTTATTAAAACAAAGCATCTGTAAAAACTTCTTAAAAAGCAATTCCAGCACAGATGCAGACTGGGATAAAGTCTCTATTTAAAAGGCTTGTTGAAAGAGGAAGGTCTTCAGTAGGCACCAAAAAGGTAACACAGATGGCACCTGCCTAATATTTAAGGGGAGGGGATTCCAAAGGATAGGTGACACTACACTAAAGATTAGCTTCCTATATTGTGCACAATAGACCTCCTGATAAGATGGTCCCATCTGCAGAGTGCAATGATCGACTGGGTGTATAAGGTGTAGGACGATCTTAACAAAATCCTCAGCCTTGGCTGATCTTAACAAGCATGCAACAGATTTTTCCCTTCAAGGAGCTAGCTTTCTTGAACAACAGAAAAAACGGTCTAAACCATCAATTTAACAAGTTGCTTGGTAAGTCATTTCTGGAAAAAGCAGTACAACATAATCCTGAATCTTAACTGAACTTAACAACACGTCTCCTTCAAGGGGCTAGACCTCTTGAACTACAGAAACGGAGGAGAATTCAGGCCACCATTTCTTCCGTCTAAAGAAAAACACTCAAGACAGTTCTCCCCCTTCAGCCCCCCCCATTCTTTCCTCTGCAGCTCAACATGGGCAGCTACCAGAACAGGATGCTTTGTAGCCCTGGAATAACTCACTGTCCAGAGTGGCCGGCAAGGCAGACATTTCATTCCCTCGTTGCCGGTTTGTCAGGGCTGTGGAAAGCTTCAGGATCCCTCCATCTGTATTTTTTAAAGAAGGAATAACAGATGTTAAACCAGGAACCTTTGTAAAAACAACAACAGTGTTATCCAAACAAATCCTAAAAGCTCTAGGGGGGGAGCAATTTCCCTCCATGCTTTTCACAGAGCTATAATTGGATAGGATTACTCTGGAGGTTGGAGGGAGAAGAGGATTCAACAAATGAACATTGGTTCATCAGTGGAAATTCAGAACACGCTGTTTTTAACCAGGCCTCAGCCTACTATTAACTATTTCTGCAGGACTATGTCTCTGACCACTTCTTTCAAAGTGCAAGACAGAAATCTCTGCCCCAAAAGGCTTGCAATCAAAAATTCAAAATAAGGGGGTACAAGTGAAGGTAAACGAGGCAGGATAAACACAGAAAGAATTACGTGGTGCTTTGCAAAATGGGCACTTCTTCCACCTCCAGAGGCTTGCAGTCCACATCAGCACTTGGAAACATCTGTGGCCCTTCTAGATGTTAACCAACAGATGAAAGTGGATAGCATCCAAACCCAGGAAAAAGAAGAAAAAAGGGGGGAACCCCAAGATGACAGAAAAGTATTTTATATTTTACTCAAGAGCCCAACACTTTTCAGCCACTATATACAGGCCTTCAGTTTGTCCCTGCTGTTTTATCATATTTACAGCCCCTGATGAAGGCCTGAATACAGTGGCTGAAACACGTTGGGCTCTTGAATAAAATATATTTTTCTAGTGTCTTGGGGTTCCCCCCTTTTTTCTTCTTTCTTCCTTCTAGATGTTGCTGGACAAAGCAACTCCCATCGTCCCTGACCACTGGCCTTGATGGCTGCTTGGTCATTTCAGTTCAACAGTATCTGAGGGCCGCATGGTCCTCTTCCCTGGTTTATGGCTGATCGTGACCTGCAAATGAAGCCAGCATTTCCATTTTGAATTCTGTAATCAGGATGTAAAGAGAAATTATCCCAAATTATCCCATTTTTCTTCTTCGTTCAACGCTCCGGATTTAGTGACTTACCATTTGGGGCAGAACCGCCCTGATCTGCGTTCAGATCATCTTTGCCCTCCGTGTATGGGTATAACTGCAGGATTATTGAGGGACTGTCATCTTCCGGGTCGCTGGCGGACAACTCCGGGTCTCTCAAGGTGTCGCTTTGGGTCATTTCAGCGATGGGATCTCTCGGAGAACTCACAGAGCCTCCCAAAGCATAGGCAGGTCCTCAAAGCCCTGAAAACTTTTGGACAACAAAGTAAGAAGAACATAGGAAACCATTGGTCTATATAGCCCAGTACTGTCTGCACTGACTAGCAGAGGCAGGGTTTCAGGCAGGGAGCTATTCCCAGCCCTACCTGGAGATGCCGTTGGGGAATGAACCTGGGACTGCCTGCTTACAAAGCATGGTCTCTATCTTTAGGGGAAGGGTGGTAAAGTAAGGTTCTAGACCTCATGCTTCTGAGTAACAGCTGAATTAACAGGAACAGAGGAGGCTGCATTATACAGAATCAGACTCTCAGTCCACCTAGCTCAGGAGGGTCTACACAGACTGGTGGCAGTTTTCCAGAGTTTCAGACTTGGTGGGGCAGGGGGCTACCTTGAGAAGCCAGGGATTGAACCTGCCCCAGGCCACAGTGCCATAGCCCAACCCCCCCCCCCATACAGGCAGCGCAGAGTCAGTAAGCCTGCCCGTGCGTCCACCTACTCCTGACCCTGTGAATGGCAGGTGCGCTGGGTGCACATGTCTGCCATCAACCAAGATGGCGGTGGGGGCGTCAGCTCCTTACGGAAGCCTCTGTCACCATCTTTGTTGATGGCAGGCATGCGTGCACGTCATTCACAGGAACAGGAGAGGCAGGTGGAGCATGCATGCAGGCTTATTGAAGCCTGCACTGACTGTATGGGGGGGGGGGTGCCTGGGAACTCCCTCTCTGTGATCCACAGCAGTGTTGGAAGCTGACGCTGCCGTGGATCACAGAATGGGAGCGCTACCCTCCTAGCCTAAGGAGGGGCCCTGCAGGGGCCCTCGGCCAGGACCCAAACTGGCTGCCCTCTGGTGACGGCCCTGCTGGGACCCTCTGCATGCCACACTAGTGGTCTAACACCAAAGCTTTTGCATCTAGAAAGCCACAGGATCCCTGTCCCCAAGATAAAAAAAAAAGACGGTCGTTTGAGATCTAAATTGTTGTTATGTGCCTTCAAGTCGGCTACGACTTATGGCGACCCTATGAATCGGCGACCTCCAACAGCATCTGTCGTGAGCCACCCTGTTCATATCTTGTAAAATCAGGTCTGTGGCTTCCTTTATGGAATCATTAAAAAAAAGAAAATCCACTCTGGAATGACAGTGCACATTGATCGCCCCGCAGTAAAAACAAAAAACACAAGAGAAGGAAAAGCCAAAGGCTTGCGTAGAGTCTTGGGGGGCCAGCCTGCTAGGCTGGACAGAGGGAGGGCTCCTAAAGCTGCACACTAAATGGTGGCGGTGACGTTAAGGCAATGAGACAGCCAACATTGCCGGTGGGGGGGAGAACTTGAGAGGTGGGATATCTGCTTGCATGCTGGTGGGGGAAGCATCAAGACCCCTTGCAAACTGGGGCAACGGACCTAAGCAGCAAAATGTTGTCTCCTGCGGGGGGGGGGGAAACCACAGGCCCTGAAGCCTGAATGTGTGGCCCTCCAGGCCTCTCTACCTGGCCCCCGGGCCTCTCCTCAGCCCACGCCCCTCACTGCCCTACTTCACCCCTTCCTTGAGTGTTTTCACCTGGCTGGAATATGGGCTTGAACGCTGGTGATGCCTCTTAGATGCCAGGATAGAGAGGAGCGTGTCAGAAACGAACCTAGCCCACTTTTGCCCCTGGCCTCCGTCCGCCTCTTGTAAGCGGCCCCTGGAAGGCTGCCCAGAAAGGAATACGGCCCTCCTACTGGGGGGGGGGAAGCTCCTTGCCATGGTCTATTGCAACTACTCTTAAGTCACCCCTTGTGGCACATGGTCCTACCTGTGATGTAAAAACTCACCTGTCTCCCTTAGAAGGGAAATGGAGCCTGCAACGTCAAGGCATCGCTGCCTGTTATGGTCCAGCCTTGATCAAAGTCGGTTATAGCAATAATAATTAGAATTGTGGTGGTGCCCCCACTCTCCCCCAACGCACCTTTTCCGCTGCCGCCTCCGTCCCTTGGTGCAAAACTGAAAGTAACTTTCTCTTCCCACAATGCATCTAGCTGAGTTGCAACGGGGTGCGCTGGCTCTTTAAGAGAGCTTCTCAATGAGGTTACGGAAGGAGGCTTTGGTTATGAATGAGCGGCGCCGGCTTGGCCTCCGCCCCGCCCTCCAGCTCCACCAATCAGCCGCCACCAACGAAAACAAGGCGGGCTCCACTCGAACGGCGTTAAAGGGCCAGCCGTTGCGTTCGTCGCTTTCAACCATTGGTTCTCAAACGTTTTTGGTTCGCGGCGCCCTGTGAAACATATAAAAATTTTCTGCCGCACTTCATGAAAATATATTAATATATTTTAAACTATGAATAAAAATATATTAATATATTTTTAATTTTGTACATGAAGTGCGCCAGAATATTTTAAACTATGAATAAAAATAACTTAAACTATAGAAAACTATTACTTACCTTATTTTAATAAATTAAGCATGGTCATGTGAGACATGAGCTTTGTTTGCTAGCTGTGTACAATAATAACGATTACCCTAGGGGCCTAGCCTAGCTATTAATTGATCATGGATGTAATAAATCTCCATACAGATGGGTTTCTTCTCATTTTTAAAATATACTTTCATAATATTTGTGGCACACCTAGCCACCTCTTGCATCACACCAGTGTGCTGCGGCGCACCATTTGAGAATCACTGCTTTAAACAAACAAACAAACAAAAAACCTCCAGAATTTTTTATTTTAATTATAATTTAATTAATTAGCATTGAGTCAGCCGCTCTTCCGGGCAAATCCAAAGTGGCTCACAGTTCAAAACAATAAAACGAGAAAAGAGAATCCATGTTGTGACATTTTAAAACTCAAAGCTACAATTTGGCAATGCTACACATAAAGGGTTGTGGCCACCGCTAGTCCTTACAAAGAGGAGACCCGTTGGAATTAATGGATATGGTTAACATATAGATCCATTAATTTCAATGAGTCTTCTCTGAGTAAAATTTAGTTGGATGCACTCCAAACTTTTTTTTAACAGAACAGGTAATACTATAATTCAACCAGGCCATCTCCCAACTAATAAATATCAGCCTGTTTATCTACTAAAATTGATAACCTTCCACCTCACACCCCCTCCCCAAAACCAGAGGGTTGGCTCCAGCCAAATTCTATTCAAGAGGAGACCCATTGAAATTAATGGACTTAAGGTGGCCATGTCCATTCATTTCAATCCATCCGTTCTGAGCATGATGAACGTTGAATACAACCCAGAGGCTTTGAACAGCAGGCAGGCATTCAGCTGGTCTAATTCTCTGCAGGCTGTAGAGCTCATCTACGACCTAGCACCCGTAGTGTAGTGGCAAATTCAGAGGTGCAGGGTTCCTTCATGATAGCTACTGAGAAGAGTCTGGTTGACTCACCTCCTTTCACTCTGATTGGCTCCAATCAGCAGGAAAGGACAAGGAAGCATGGGAGAAGACTCTTCTCAGTGGCTAACACTCCCTTTCATGCTAATTGGCTTGTAGGATGCTGGAGACATAGGGGCCCTGCTGGAGCCCTGATCCCAAAAAAGTAAGGGGTCTAAGACCCCCTGAGACCCCAGACAACTACACCCCTGCCTAATGCTACAACTTCCAATGGCTTGTATCCAACTGAAGTTTACTCCAAGTTAGACCCATTGAAATGAATGGGCCTAAATTAGTCAAGTCTGTTCATTTCAGTTATTCTGTTCCAAGCATTACTTAGCTGGATGCAACAAAATAGTTTTAAAACTTCTAAGAAAAATAATGAAAGAAAATATTATTTGTAAATGGTTGCATTGTACATCACCTCCCACCCTCCCACACCTTTTTCAAGACCCATTCGATGCAATACAATTGCCCACTCCCATTTCTGTGCCTGGCAAAACTTTGCTTCCAGCAGAAGTCTAATGCAGCTGCAGTTCTAAACACATTTACTTAGGAGTAAGCCTCATTGAACACTGTGGGGCTTACTTTTGAGTAACCATGCTGTAGTTGCAAGACTGCTGCATTGACTGAACCAAGGGGTTCGATTAGATGACCTCTAAGGTCTTATAACTTCTAAAATTGTATGATACAAGCATTGGTTCTGCAACGGTCCCTCTGAGACTGCAATCCTAAACATGCTTATTAGGGACTGGGAGTAAACCCTACTGAACACAATGCAGCTTATTTCTGATAAACATGTATAACAAGGCAGTCAAGTGCTTTATTTATCAGACTGGAGGGGTAGTGGCGGTTGGGGGCATGTCAGCTGGGGCTCATGGTCAGACATATTGCCATGGAGCGTGGTCCCACAGTTCAAAATAATCTCTGAGGGTCCCAGGGAGGGCATTTTTAAAGGAGTTGTTACTGGGTATCCATGTTTTCATTCAAATGGCTTGCACAGGGAAGCCTCTCTACCACGTACAAGCCCTGACATTTGGATTGAGGCAAAAATGGTTTAAACTAAAAACAAAACAGGATGTGAATATGGCCTTGCAAATGCTTTTACACAAGTACGTAGCCTAGCCAAATTCTTAGGTAGCCTGCTCATCCACCAGTAGATATATGAATTAAAAAGCAAATTAAAATTAAAAACTGCTGCTTAAAATTAAAAACTGCTGCTTATGTAGCAGAATTCTTACAAAAAAAAGAACGAAGATACTGAAAACCAGACATCACAGTGTATAAGATTTGTTAAGAAGTTTTCCAAAAAGACTTTGTGAGAATCTTATGAATTATTGTGCAATGTACCCCCATGCGCTACTGTTTCTGTTCAATTTCAGGAAAATTTTATACCTCTAGTCAGTGTTTCTGTAGCTTCCAATCTAAATTTGTGTTCTTGGTTCATACATTAAATTTTATGTGTCCATTTGTGTCCACTGGGTGTCCAAGGACCGGGCGTCCATTTGGACACACAACCGTTGATTACATAAAAATATATTGCGTAAAGGGGTGAATTTGTTGATCCCAATTGGGGAGAAGGAGCTAGTGGGAACCTTTCTCACCAGACGGTGTTTCCGGGCGGTTCCTCTTATGGCGTTGCACCCGGCCTGTCGGAAATTGTGGCGCAGCTGGGCTTCCGATCCGGTGCCGTGGTCCGCGTTCTCTCACGCCGGTTCGGACTCGCCTCGGGATCATGGAGGAGCCGGAGATGCAGCTGAAAGTGAAGAAAGGTAACCGCGGCGGAGCTACTTCCGGGTTGTGTGTCACTGAAAGGCGTCCGGGCAGGAATGAGGTGTCATGATCTAAACGTACACCCAACGCGAACAGCGAACATGTGTGTTTGTGTTTTTGTTAGTGAAACTCTTACAAAACTGGGCAGGATTCTGACCTAGCAGCTCTTTTCAGTGCCAGAGCTTATCTCTTTAAATTAAATGCCATGGATCAAGAGTGTCTCTGAGCCTGTGCAGAGAACAATTCCCTGGCACGCTGGAGCCCCAGCACCTCTTACTTGAGCAGGGAAACGTTGTCCTTGGTTAATAGCATGTGGTAGAGAAGTCAGAGGCGTCTTCCCATCATTAGAAATAAAGTGTGTGTGGGGGAACGAACTTGTGTAATATGCGGGGGTAGAGTTAAGCAATACTGCAGTCTTATACGTATTTATTCCGAGTAAGACCCACTGATTTTATTTTATTTTTAGTGGCACGGGGTCCGAGGCATATATGTGCAGGATTGCCGTCTTCAAAACTGGGGAGAGTCTGAGGCCCAGGTTCAAACCCACAAATCTTACCTTGGGCCAGTTTGCCATATCTCCGCCTAACCTACCTGGCAGGGTTGTTAGGATAAATGGGGGGAGGGGGAGGAGGGAACCACATTTGATTTGATTTTGATTTTAATATTTCTACCCCGCCTTTCGGCCAAAAGGCCCTCAAGGCGGCTTACAAAAGAGCACCAATATAAAAATAGATCAATAAAACATCAACAGAACATCAGTAAAACAAGAAAAACAATACAATTTGCAAAAGTTAGTTAACATTCATTAGATATTGATGGTGGAAATCATACAAATAGCACCTGCCGACCTTAAAAAGGCAGGCATGCGAGCATCTTTTTAAAGTTCATGACTCAGCTAAACAGCAAGTCATCTGTTTTCTGCTGGTTCTGAAGAAAGTGCAATTGCTACGCCCTTCGAACGTCCCCAGATTCTCAGGTTCCAGAATGGTAGCCACCTCAAGTCTGCTGCCTCTTGGGGAATCCGCCCACCCGCCCGGCGTGCTCTTTTTCCCATGGCCGCCCTCCTCGTCCCAGTGCCTCTCTCAGCAGCAACATTTAAAATGTGGCCGTCCTCTTCGGAGGAAGGGTGGGATAAAAATATTAATAGTCGTAGTAATGATGTGTCATAGTAGTAATGCTTTTTTTTGGTATTTTTGTCAATTTATATACCACTTAATTACTATTGTCTCTGATTTACAAAAAAACTTTATACAATGAAAATCAAGAGCAGTTAAAATTATGAAATCGAAACTCAGTTAAAATGTCTTTAGTAGTTAATGTTTCCCCTCCTTTTGTTCCAGTAACTGACAAATTTACGGAGAGCATGTACGTCTTGGCCAATGAACCTTCCGTCGCCTTGTATCGGCTTCAGGAGCACGTCAGGCGCTCCCTCCCAGAGCTGGCCCAACATAAAGTAAGCCAGAATCAGAAACGAGAAAACTCAAAGGGCCCATCCTCACGAGCGGCAGATCAGCAGGTTCAACCTCTCCCACTTTAGCTGGCTGATGGGAGCTCACACAATCAGAAGCTCCACCTATATAATTTCTGACCTAGTGACCACCAATAGTTGCTGGACTCCAAGTCCCATCATGCCTAACCATTGTTCATACTGGCTGCCGGGACTCCTAGGGATTGAAGACATACACACACACAATGGATTACTGAACTTGACGGCCTGGTGCAAAACTGTTCTCATGTATGTTCTAGTGTGGTGTAGACACAGCCCGGGTGGTAGTGCATTGGGGAAGGACTATAGGTGAGCATCTGTTGTACATACAGAAGGTTCAATCCCAGAATATCTCCCGATGGGACTGGGAGAATCCCCTGCCTGAAACCTTGGAAAGCTGCTGTCAGTCAGTGTAGACAGTATTGAGCTAGGTGGACCAACAGCTTGACTCATCAGAAGGCAACTCCCTGTATACCTATATAAATAATCCATTTGTTCAGAACTATGAAGATTAGAATTTTGTTTTTTAGGGAAAGAGCCACATCTGCTTTGCCTCAGGAGGTCCCAGGTTCAATCTCCAGATAGAGATCTTAGAATGGTAGAATTGGAAGGGGCCTATAAGGTCATCAAGTCCAACCCCCTGCTCAAGGCAGGAACAAACTTAAAGCATCCCTGACAAGTGGCTGTCCAGCTGCCTCTTGAAAGCCTCCGGTGTTGGAGAGCCCACCACACCTCCCGCTCTAACACTTAGGAAGTTTCTCCTGATGTTCAGCCAAAATCTGGCTTCCTGCAGCTTGAGCCCATTATTCTGTGTCCTGCACTCTGGGATGATCGAGAAGAGATCCTGGCCCTCCTCTGTGTGTCAACCTTTCAAGTACACAAAGAGTGCTATCCTATCTCCCCTCAGTCTTCTCTTCTCCAGGCTAAACATGCCCAGTTCTTTCAGTCTCTCCTCATAGGACTTTGCTTCCAGTCCCCTGATCATCCTTGTTTATTTATTTATTTATTTATCATTATTTTTACCCTGCCCTTTTTCCAAAACTGGAACTCACGGCGGCTTCCAGATAAAAGCACACATATAATTAAAAACATACAAAAGTCTAGATTAAAATCGAATTAAACAATTTACAGTATTAAAACCATTCATACATACAGTTAAAATAATTCAAACTCAGTTTAAAATAATACCATTAGACAATAGCAATGCAGCACCCTTCAAGTCCTGTCCTTAACAGCTTTCAGTTCCAAAGACTTGTTGAAATAAAAAAGTCTTTGCTTGCTGACAGAAGGACTACAAGGAGCGGGCCATTCTTGCTTCCCTAGGAAGGGAGGTCCTCTGCCCTCCTCTGAACCTGCTCCAGTTGCTGCTACACAGGGCAGACTATCCCATCTCCAACACTGTGCCCTCCAGATATTTTGAGCTACAATTCCCATCATCCCTGACCACTGGGGCTGTTGGACGTTTTAGTGCAAGAGCATCTGGAAGGCACCAGATTAGGCTAGGGTGGTGTGTAGTCAGTACTGTGCTAGATGGGCCAATGGTATGCCTTGATACAGGGCACCTTCTTAGAGGGACAGGCTGAAGCTTAGGAAGAACACGTTTTGCATGTAGAAGGTCAGTTCCATCTCTGGTGTCTCCAGTTAAAACGGGTGGGGAACCTGGTCCCCTGCAAATGTCGTTGTGCCCCCACCAGCCTCAGCCAGTTTGATGGGCATCAGAGCCAGCAATGCCTGGAAGGCTGCAGACTCACCATCCCAGAGTTAAAAGGAACAGGCAGCAAATGAATGTAGTAAAATCCTGCATCAAGGAACCTGCAGCCTTCCAGATGTTGCTGGACTGCCCAGCATGGCCAAGGGTCGGGGAGTTGGAGTCCAGCAACATCTGGAAGGCCACAAAAGTCCTCCTCCCTTGTCCTACCTCAAAAGAAGGCCGTTTCTCTAATCTCACTTTTAAAAGAGAGCTTTTACATTTATAAACTCCAAAGAATGTGAGATAGTGTGCATGCTTTTCCTCACAACAACCCTGTGAGGTAGGTGTCACTGAGAGCGTGTGACTGGCCCAAGGTCACCAAGCAAGCGTCATGGCAGAGTGGGGATTGGAATGCTGTTCCCCCGGGTCCTAGTTATGTGGGTCAATCTGTGGGGGGTTGATTCTTACTGAGGAAGGAGGGTGCTGGATGAGAGAGTATTTAGGGTCCCTACTTCTCTTGCAAGATCTGAACAGGGTGGTTCATGACAGATGCTCTTGGAGGTCGCTGATTCATAGGGTCGCCATAAGTCGCAATCAACTTGAAGGCACATCACAACAACTTCTCTGAAGGGGATAGGAGGAATCTTACTGCCAATGGCAGGGAGGGAGATATTATCCAGGTCCCTCTTTACTAAATTTATTACAAATCCCTTGATTAATTTAGGGTTGTGTATTAATAACGGTGCCATGAGGAGGGCTGGATTTTGGAAGAGGACGCTGGTGAAATGGAGAAGGTCACCCTGACATCTTCCTAACGACTTAAAAAAATCACCAAGGACTTACTCTTAATATTTTCCTCTCTTCCAAACATGCAACATCTTGCTGATGAGCTGCGTCCTGGCAAGAGAGAGAAGCTGTTATTCCCCAGCACTGCAGTACAGAAAGCAACATTCTTCTCACTGATTCCCCCCCGCCCCTGTTATCTTTCAGGGTCCTGGACCGGCTGTTTCCTACTTCACTGCACTGTGATCGTTCCATTTTTTTGAGCATTAGCTGCCTTTAGTTAACACGCGCCATCCGAGGGAGACAATTTGAGATTTGCAGCCTAAAGCTGTGAAAATCTGGATTTGGGCAAGGCTGAGAGTGTTTTGCATTGAGCCACAGATGCCTTTCATTCATTCTTTTAAGAAAGTCTGCCGTCTCTGCACAGAAGGTTATCCGTTGTGTCTTGTGCTCGTTTCCTTCCCACCAACCTTTGTTGATAAATCTGCCATCCATCTGCAAGGCTTACTTACTGCAAGCATAGAGACTTAAGTGTAATGGGCCATCTTTGGGGGGGGGGAGGCTGCCTGTTGCCCCTCTGAATCTGTTGTGGCCTTACCTCCTTGGGCAGCTTGTGCAAAAAAAAAAAAAAGACACACAAGGGGTGTTCTTTTGAGGTGATGCGGTGCAGGTGTGGTGAGTGTTGGACTAGGGCTGAGGAGATCCGAGTTATTTCTCAGCTTGGCCTACCTCACAGGGCTGATGTGTGGGTAAAATGCAAAGGAAAGCCTTGGAAGAAGGGTGATGCTTCCATGTCACGAATCGATAAATATATTTGCTGTACCCCCCTCTTCCTTGGGATGTAAGCACCTGCACCTTATTTTAATTGGGAAATAAGTGCGACTTGGAGGTTTTTGAAACGCTGACTTGCTTTGGGTTTCTGGACAGAATAGGGTACGGGTGAGGAACCCAGAATAGGGTACGGGTGAGGAACCCTTTCCAGGCCATGGGTGACCTGCTGGGGCCCACATGCCGGCAGTGGGCGAGGCCAAAGGAAAAAGTGGGGGGGCCATGAACCTTTATACAATAGGCTCCAAGACATGGAAACATCAGACTTTTGTACTTACACACCCTTGTCTCTCCATCCAAGGCAAGCCAAAGGGATTACTGCAGTTGGAGGACGCATTCCTATATTCCTGTGTAAAAGCAGCCCATTCTTCTGAACCATGAGGACTAGCATCTTCCTTTTAGCATTTGCCTTTAGGGGAAGGGCCACAGCTCAGTGGCAGAGCGCGTGGCTGGCACCCAGAAAAGGGGCTCCCACTGGGAGGAAGGGCGGGATAATAAATCAAATAATAAATAAATAAAAGGTCCTGGGTTCTGTCCCTGCATTCTCCGGATATTACTGGGAAAAGACTCATAGTCTAAAACCGTGGAGAAGTGGAAAAAGACGTAGATATATTTTCAGCCCGAGGGCCACATTCCCTCATGGGCAACCTTCCAGGGGCCACATGACAGTGGGCGGGGCCAGAGGGAAAAGTGGATCTGGTAAAGACACACACATGCCCTTCTCTCCAGCCAGGCACAAGCACTCAAGGAGGGTGCAGGGCAGGGGCGCTGACCTGGGGAGAGTCCCAGGGGCCAGGCAGAGAGGTCTGGAGGGCCGCGTTTGGTTCCTCTCCCTTGGAGTAGGAAGAGTGGCAGAGGATGTTGGTAAGAGGGTTTAATGCTGTTGCTGCTTCTCCCAAACCAGCAGGATTTGACCTTGTCCCCTCGTCTTTGCAGGCTGACATGCAGAGCTGGGAGGAGCAGAGTCAAGGAGCCATTTACACCGTGGAGTACGCCTGCAGGTACCGTCGAAAGCCTCCAGGCCCAGGGATTGGAGGGCCTCAGTTTTCAATCCCCATTTCCATTGCTAAATGTGCTAAACAAACACACCCACCCAAATCCACACTTTCAATTTGCAGCAGTGAGGACTAGAAGCTTGCGTACGATTCAGACTTACAGTGCACACTTCCAAGCGTATGTTGGCAGCAATGAGGTCTAGGAGCTTGGTCACAACTCCCAAGCAGATCTTACAATTTGCACTTCCCGAGCAGGGTTGGGGCATCAGGGCAAATACCTTCTAGGAGGTAGAAAGGGAACACACTCTCACAATGACGCTGTTCCTAGGGCTCACTCTCTCTCCCTCCTTATGCAGCGCCATCAAGAACATGAAGGACAGCGGCGTGTATTTCAAGAGCATCGAGGGTTTGCTCAGACATACCATCGCTATGAAAGATCGGCTGAATTCTGCCCGCAGGTAGCTCTAGAGACCCCCGGAAGTCCCCGTGGACCCCCGTGCCCCAAGGTGCACCAAGCTCCGACTGGCAGGGAGGACAGCTGAGACAGCAATACGTGTTGGCCTCCGGGTGCCAATTTTTTTTAAAGAAAAAATGAACACATTATTAATATTAAATCTTGGAAAGCAACGAGCTCGAAAGCTAAAGAACGTTTATTGCAATGGCTCGAGAGAGTGAACTGTGCTCTAGCCTCTAGTGGGGCTCTTGCATGCAGCTGCAACTGTTCCATTAAAAAATAAAGTTAAGATCCTGGTCCTCATGATTCTGATTGAAACAGGAATCTAGGAAGCTACCTTATGCCGAGTCATACCATCGGCCCATCTAGGTTGGTCGTGCCCGGGTTACACCTTGCTAGCATGAAATGATTGCATAACACATCAGACACGGGCACTCACACACACAATACCTGCCCACCATGAGCCAAATTGTTCCTCTGGGTTCACCAAACTAGAGGTTGTGGAATAGGAGGAGTCAGGAAATGGTCCCCTGGAGCTGAAAAAGCTTGTGTGTACGTGCCTGTGTTTTTTCAAGGCTCTCATAGACTCAGAGAATAGTAGAGTTAGAAGGGGCCTATAAGACCATCAAGTCCAACCCCCTGCACAATGCAGAAATCCAAATCAAAGTTCTAGTCCAGTTTGATGTCAAAATCTCTTCCAGATGCATCACAGGCGTTCAATTTTTCGAAAAGCCTTCTCGATATTAACACCGGGGCCTAGATCTATGTGTGCATCAGGGTGAGGAGGCTTCCTGGACTTGACCCCACTTTTTCAAGGGCACATCCCAGGCAGGCCAAAACCATAAAGGAAACAGGGTCAGTGAGGGGTGGGGGGCCTGGAAAGAGTCCTGAGGGCCACGTTTAGCCTACAGGACTGAGGTTCCCTACCCCTGAGCTCTGCAATTAAGCCGGGACAGAGAGGAGGAATCTGTAGCCCCCCATGTGTTCAGACCCCCAGCTCCCATTGTCTGACCATTGGCCATGCTGGCTGAGGGGAGTTGGGAGCCCAACAGTATCTGGGGGGCAACAGGATCTCCATCATTGACACGAGAGCCCTGCGAATCAGACCAAAGGTCCACTCCAGAACTGTGTTCCTCACAGTGGCCAGCCAGAGGCCTCTGGGATGCCCCCCAAACAAAGCCCTTCCATATCCCTGCCCCTCCCCAGCGACTGCTGTTCAGTGGTATATGCCTCTAATGCTGGAGGATCCATCACAAGTAGCTATCGACTGCACCAACTTTTATGCTCCATGGAATCTTCCAAGGCCTCTTTCAATGCTGTCTCAGCAAGCAGCCACCACCTTGTGGCAGTCAGTTCCATAAACGCTGAAGAACTAAATGTCCTGAGAGGCAGGGAGCCTACCAAGGGCTAGCAGGTTCCCAGAGACCGCCACCAAGACAAGTTTACTCATCTGTGAGGTTTTTTTCACACCAAGGTCGAGTCTTTCCCTGCGCCGGCCTGTTTCCGGGACAGGACGTTCCTCATTTCTTGCGTGACCCCGTTCCAGAACTTCCCGTGCAGCTGTAGAAGACCAGACTCCGCTGAGAGGGTCCGGTGCATCCTGGGCACGCTGTAGGAATCTTTCTCAGGTGTCCGCTCTGTGCTCCCCGAGGAGGTGACGTCGCTGCTCACCGGGGTGGTGAGGTGGGACTTCTGCTCGACGTACGGTGGGTACGAAAACTCACGGTGGATCTCTGGGCGCGGCCGGGGGGCAGCGGGCACGCTCTTGGAGTTGTCAAGGGGAGCGGTGGGCAGTTCCTCGCTGCGGGCCGAGTCGTTTTCGTAGAGGGTGTGTGAGAGTTCTCCCTGGCTGAGTCTTGTGGCTTTGCCGGCCCGGATCAGAGTGTGGGTCACCGTGATGAACAAGACCACAATGCCCGATGACAGGACGCATGCACTTGTGATCCCCGTTTCGGTTTCAAACTGCACCAGCATATACATAGAGAGGGCTGGAATTGAAGAGCGGTGCACACAATTTAATACGCAGCAATGATAAAAGTCTGGAATAGAGGCGGAGGGAGGAATTCTATGGCTCTCTTTGCATGTAACCGTAAGCCATGGTTTGCTTAACCATGGTTTGCTCAACAGCCTGCAAGTCACAGGAGGGGGCACAAAACTGAATATGCAGCAGTGATCAAAGTCTGACATGGAGGCAGAGGAGGTGATTCAATTATTTGATTTGCATGGAAGAGTGAGCCATGGTTTGTTCAACAGCCCGTGAATCACTTGGCAGGTGAGCAAAGAAGCCATGGTTAAGATAGGCTGTTGGGTTTGGACGTAGCACCAAAACAGAATCAAAAGAAGCCACAGTTTGTCAGCCAGCAACAAAGCAGGGCTCCACGTCATGGGGTTTGTTGCAAGACAACAAATCATGGTTAGTCTGCTGGGCTGGGATTTGTACATAGAAACAAGCCACACTTTGACACACACCATGGCTTAACGTTTACGTGCCAACCAGGCCAGTATGTCTTCCAGCATATTGAGTCAGCATTCGTTTCCACATCCAGGTTTCGACAGCTAGAATGTGAGAAGTAATATGGGACAAGGGGGTCCAACAAGCATGTGCAGAATGCCTTTCAGTCCCCAGCAAGTAGTTTGCAAGCAGCCCACTCTGTCCATGCCAAAGACTTAATGGAAAATGATGGGGCTCTAAAGAAATTGGAAGGAAGGGACTCTTGTGAGCGAGGTTATTAATAAATGCTGGTAGATTTTACACTGATTGTTCAGAAGTAAGTCCAACCAGTCAATGGGGCTGACTTCTAAGCAGGCACGCAAGCGTAGGATTGCAGCCTTAGCTAAGAGAGGATCCTCCGCAAATTACAAAATCAAAGATGATTTGCTTGCATAATAACAATAATAATGTTTTGATCTGAAATCTCTGTATTTTTTTTTAAATAGAAGTATTTGTTGATAGATAAATACACACACCTTCTTAAAAACTGTAGTGGGTTTTAAATATTACTCAACTCATCAGGAGCCAGGAAGACAAGAAGGCTCCCTTTTCTTACATTTTTGTTGTTGTTAAGTGCCTTCAAGTCGACTACGACTTATGGCGACCCTAGGAATCTCCAACAGCATCTGTCGTGAACCACCCTGGTCAGATCTTCTAAGTTCAGGCAATATTTTGTAAATGATTTTTGAGCTTGTCTCCCAGCAGAGGGCGGGCAAGAGCTTGTCTAAAGAGAGAGGAGGGAGAGGGGGAGGGGAAAACCACTTACCTGCAAGGTAGGCCGAGACCCCACAGCAAAACAAGCCGACTGCCACATGGCGCACCTTACGGCTGTCCACAAGGAACCAGTCGCCTCTGCGACGGAAGAGGAACAGAACGCTGTGAGTATTCATTTTCAGGTATTTATATCTAGCGCCTCGCAACACACATCTGGCTCTTACATCACGGGAGGTTACCAGTGCATGGACAGCAGTGGTCAGGCCATCCCAGTCCAGAAACGGCCGCAGCTGTCTTACCAGCCAAAGTTGATAAAAGGCACTCCTAGCCACTGAGGTCACCTGGGCCTCTAGTGACAAAGATGGATCCAGGAGCACCCCCAGACTACGGACTGCTCTTTCAGAGGGAGTAAAGCAGGCAACTGACCAATTATATGAGCTCGGGAACTACCAACCCACAGCGCCTCTGTCTTGCTAGGATTCAGAGTTACGTCAGCAAAGCAAGGAAATGTCTCTGCCCCAAAGAGCTTGCACTGCGCTTGAGCTAAGCCGCAATTTGGGCTGGCGTTCACAACCAAGTCCGCAGTTTAGCTCTCTCTAGACGAGCCACCAGCTGCGACCAACTTTTGCCCAATGGCATTACAGCTTGTAGGTTGTCTGGGGGAGCTATACCACAAGCCCAGGTTCAGACGCCACATGGGTGGGGAATTTATTTATTTATTTTATTTATTTCATTCCATTTCTATACCGCCCCTAGCCTATGGCTCTCTGGGCGGTTCACAGCAAGGAATAAAATACAATACAGTAAAAAAGAAATCAGATAAAATCCCTAAAACAGACAGCTTAAGCGTTTAACAACTTGATATAAAATTAACATTAAGCAATTAAAATGCCTGGGAGAATAAAAAGGTTTTAACCTGGCGCCGAAAAGATAGAAGAGTAGGCACCAGGCGCACCTCAACTGTTCCACAATTCGGGGGCCACTACTGAAAAGGCCCTAGATCTAGTAACAGCCCTCCGAGCTTCCCTATGGGACGGGACTCGGAGGAGGGCCTTAGATGTTGAACGCAGTGAGCGGGTAGGTTCATAGCAGGAGAGGCGTTTTTCAGATGGAGGGCCGCAAAAGCAGGCAATTTTTGGTTTTTCTAAAGAGATGTGGGATGGGTAACCTTTTTTTCCGCATTCCCTTGTGGGCAACTTTCTGAGTGCTGATGGTGCTCATTCTAAGTAGCCTCTCATTCTTCTTCCCCTCCGATCCAGCGGAGTTCTTCTGATGCTACTGAGTAGATCCACTGAAATCAATGGGCCTGCCTAACTTTAGCCCATTAATTTCAATGGGTCTGCTCTGAGAGTGACAGTTTTCCTTTGACCTGTGTTGTTTAAAAAGTTGCCAAAAATATTTGTCCTAAAAAAAATGTTTGTGCAAGGCTAGCTTATTTTGGGGGACTGGGGTTGCCCCCCCCCAGCTCTCCTCAAGGAACAAGTGAGCATTTGCACATCAATCAGTAACTGGGGAGATGGAGATTTGGGGCTGTAGGGGGAGTCAGCTGCCCGACGGTGTTTCTAAAACTGTCTTTGCAAGGAATCACCCGCCCAGGAACAAAAGAAATGTGGGAAGCGCTCCCTGCTCTTCCCCCACCACACACACACGCACACACACACACACACACACACACACACTTCTGTTGTCTCCCTGCACAGAGGGTGCTTTGTTTTTTCCAGCTTCAGAAAGAGGAAAGGGGTTGCTGTGGGCCAGGAGAGACTTTGTTTGCAAAACTCTGAGCATCTGAGAAAAAGCAGAAAGGAGAAAGGGGGAGTGGAGCTGGGGGGGAAAGGGACAAAAATCTCAGAGCAGAAAATCTTGAAGCGGTCATTCAGGATGACAGCAGCGGCAATGTGGGAAAGTTGACAAGCGAGCGTGAGATGGAGCTGTAATGAGCGGAGCGGAGTGCCAGCGCACCAGGATTGTGGTGCTGCTCATTCAAAAGGAATTTTTAGATGGGAATGAGAGCGACATGGGCGGTGTGGGGTGCTTCGTGGAATAACATAACCAAGGCCATGTGGCTGCTTTGAATATGTACGAAAGGCTAAGAAATCCAGAAATTGTCCTGTAAAATTCACCTTCTTGCAATTCTGTGTGGGATGTTGTTTTTAAAAAACAACTAAGTTTCTAGACCTTATGATTGTATATGTGATTGAAACTGTGTGGGTAATGGCTACTTGAATCTGGTGTGTGTGTTTAAAAAAACACCAAGTTATGGGACCTTATTATTGTGAATGTGCTTGAAAGTGCTCAAGAGAGCAACAAGTGTCTATTTTCCAGCTACGGCTGGATCACCAAGTATGGCCCCTTTAAAAACCAAACAAAGGGAAAACTTAAGTTTCTAGACCTTATTACTGTGGGTGTGCTTGAAAGTGCTCACGAGAGCAACAAGTGTCTGTTTTCCAGCTACGGCTGGTTCACCAGGTATGGCCCCTTTAGAAACCAATCAAAGGGAAAACTTAAGTTTCTAGACCTTATGACTATAGATGTGCTTGAAATTGAAACCAAACAAAGGAAAAACTAAATTTCTAGACCTTATAACTGTAGATGTGCTTGAAATTGTGTGGGCAGTGCCTGCTTGAATATATGTTGTTTTTTAATTTTTAACTTTATCATTATGGATGTGCTTGAAAGTGTGTGTGCAATGCCTGCTTGACTCTGAGACACCTGCTAACGTGGTCCTGGCTGTGTTAACCCAGGGCTCTCTCCTTTCTGATTCTGTGCGTTACACCTGACCTTTTGACATTTGAATGTGGCGTTTCAGAGTCGTGCTAACGCACGTAATGGGTATTTTTTCTTGTCTGGACCGGATTTGGACACGGCGTTTGTTAATGATTCCGAGGAGCACAGCCATCCAAATTGCAAAACTGGTGAAAATCAGCAAGGACACGAGAGGTGAAGTCACCTTGCCGAAGTCGGCTGGCAAAGGGTAACTGGCCTACGACTTTCGAGCGATGTGCCTGAGTTACAGGCCCAGAGGAAGGTGAGAAAGACGATGGCAAGTGACGACCAAATCCTAGGGAGAGAGGGTGAAGGAGCTGGGTATGTTGAGCCTGAAGAAGCAACAGTGAAGAGGGGATATGACTGGAGGAGAGCCAGAACTCAGTGGCAGAGCCCATGTTTTGCATGCTAGCTAGACCAACCATCTGACTTGGTACAAGGGAACTTGTGTTCCTATGATAGCCGTCTCCAAATATTTGTCGGGTCGTCCCTGGGGCAAATGTGATCTCTGTTGCTCTAGACCAGGGTGGGGAACCTCAGGCCTGGAGGCCAAATGCAGCCCTTAAGGCCTATCTGTCTGGCCCTCTGGACTCGCCACAAGCCACACCCCTCCCCAGCCCTGCTTTCAACCTCCTCGTGTGCCGGGAAGTGTCACCAAACCCTGATGATGCCTCTTCCTTGTGTAGGCAGAGGACAGAGAGGGGGGTGCGTGTATGTGTAGAAATTAGCCTACTGTGCCAATGTATTGCACGCCAACACTGCTGTGCAGTCCCTAGGAGGATGCCCAGGAGGGAATGCAGCCCTTGGGCTGGGAAAAGACACCCCACCTCGCTGCAGAGGACAGGACCTGAACCAACGGTTTAAAATTACAAAAAGAGAATTTTCATTAAAAATACGAGCTGTACCATCAGCGAAACAGACAGTCTCCGATGGTGGCTCTCCATCGCTGGAGGCTTTTAAGCAGGGAGCTAGATGGCCAGCCTATCAGGGATCCTACAGAAGTGGATTTCCTGCCCTCAGCAGAGGACTGGACTAGATGACCTTTGAGGTCCCTTTCACCTCTGTGATTTTATGGACTTTGGTCAGGGATGGTGAGAGGATTTTCCCTGTTCCAGGAATGGAGAATGTCTAAAATAAATTTGAGAAAATGCTCCCCCCACACACAGCATCTAGTACAGAGAGGTAGGCTGCATCCATGCAATGAAGCTCTATTTTGTGATTGTGGCTAAAGTCATCAACAGCCCTCTCCTCTGTGAATCTGTCTCAACTCCCTTTTTAAAAGCCATCAGTATTTTCAACGTGAATTGGCAGCAGCTCTCCTGAATTTCAGACAGGCATCTTTTCCATGCTGGAGACTGAACCCAGGACAAAGCAGGTGCTCTGCCAGTAAGCTACCAATCTACATTTTAAAACAAAATATGCCCAGCCTAATTGAGAGCCAGCATGGTTAGTGTTAGACCAGGCCCTGGGGAGACCGGGGTTCAAATCTCCACTCAGCCATGAGGCTCATTGGGTGACCTTAAAGGCCAGTCACGGTCTCTCGGCCTAACCTACCTCACAGGGCTGTTGTTCGGATAAAACGGGAAGGGGGAGCGCTTTCTCAGAGGATAAGCAGGCTATAAATGTATTTCATAATTACCTGCGGCTCCTTGGTGTCGTGGTTAAGGTGTTGGACTACAACCTGGGAGACCAGGGTTCGAATCCCCACACAGCTATTAAGCCCACTGGGTGACCTTGGGCCAGTCACTGCCTCTCAGCCTCAGAGGGAGGCAATGGTGAACCCCTCTGAATACTGCTTATCATGAAACCCCTCTTCATAGGGTCGCCATGAGTCAGGATAGACTTGAAGCCAGTCCATGTCCATTTTTCCCTTGGCGGAACATTACCTGGTGCCCCTTAGAAGGGAGTGTGATATCTTAATTAATTAACTGCATTTATGACCCACCCAGGCGAATCAGTCATTGAAGTTTAAAGCCCCAAACCCCAAACAACAGCAAGCAATGTGCATCAGCCCGTCCCCACGAAGGTCCCCAAGCGAGGGCCCGCTCAGGCCAAGGCAAGCGACCCACCTGTCCGGCCCCAGGGCGCCCCCTGGCGGCGCGCACCGCTCCGCGCCGCAGTAGCCGTGCAGCAGACTCAGCAGGAGGCAACTGAGACTCAGCACCAAGCAGAGCGAGGCCAGGACGGCCGACAGCGGCATCAGCACCCGGCTGGCTCCCTCCGGCGAGCCCCCGGCGCCCGCCGCGTCCGCCCGGCGCCCCGCCTGGATCTGGAAGACGAGCAGGGAGGCCAAGACGGCCATCAAGCCGGCCGCGGTGCCGAAGAGCACGAGTGCGCCCAGGGCGCGCTGCCCGTACGCGGAGGAGGGCATGACCGCGGCCGCGCCTGGAGGCTGGCACGGCGGGATCGGGCGAGCGCGCAGCCTCGGCGGACGGAGAAAGTGCCCGGAGGAACTTTCCGGCGTCGAGGCACCGCCTCGGGGACGCAAGGGGAGGCGCAGACGAGAGAGAGGAGGGCTCGGGACGCCCCCTTCCCCGCCCGCACCATCACCACGCTGTTTCTCTGTCTTTTCTGCTTCCCCACCGCAGGGACTAGCGCCTTCAAGGCAGTTTATCAACTGCAGCGGAGAGGAGGGCCCGGGAGATCTGGGCTACCGCCATCCCCCTCACCCAATTCCCCATCCATGCTTCGACTTTTCTGCTCCCCCACCGTAGGGACTAGCGCCTTCAAGGCAGTTTACAGGATTTTTTTTGGTTTTTAAGGGAAGGAGCAAGCTGGTATGGCACAGTGGGGAGGAGAACGTGGCTGGGAGTCCAGAGTCTGTGAGTTCCAATCCCCCCTCGTGTCTCCTGGGTGTCAAAGGCCAGCTAAAGATCACCCCACAGAGAGTGGGTCAGGGGTTATGTGCCCTGCCACCTGTGCAGCCGTGGGCAAGCTGCACAGTCCCAAGGTGCCCAGATGCCCCCCAGTTGGCAGTTGCAAACAAGGAAGGGGCTGGCTTGTGCGGCTGTGGCAAGCTGAGGAGGCCCCGGCCAGCTGGGGAGGACCAGCCTCAGAGGGAGGCAGTGGGAACCCCCCCTCTGAATACCGCTTACCATGAAAACCCTGTTCATGGGGTCGCCATAAGTCGGAATCGACTTGAAGGTAGCCCATTTCCAAGGGAAGGCACATAACGCAATGCTATTGCTCATTAACAGGGACAAACTTTAATTCTTGGTCTCTTGTCACTGATAAATTGTGACCCTGTTTTTTGTTTTTGCGAAAGTGGGGTGGGAATACTCCCAAACTGGACCTTAATATTATAAACAAGTCACATACAGATATTGCAAACAGGGCTTTGATAACATATCACACACACACACAGAGGAAGGGGTAAATTGAAATGAAATGGATTCTGCAAAAACTAAAAGATCAGTTGTGCGGAGGACCTCGTGATCAACACCCTCCTGGAAGCACCTATGGCTGTATGGAGATGGCAATTAGCATTTTATTAGGGGCACCCTGGAGGTCATTTAATCCCACCCTCTCTCTGAGCAATGTGGGTATTTAGCAAAAATTAGGGTTGCCCTTCAGGATGCAGATCCCTCCCGGCCCAGAAGTTAACTCTCTGACTGGGGCATGCAGTGTGCGGTGCACATATCTGTGTAAGCAAACACGCATCCAACGCTCTGCCTTCAGTTTCGTGGGGTGGCGAAGTTCATTTTGATCCCTGATGGTAGGACAATTCTCTTTTCTTTTTCTCTGGGCCCAGGAGTGAGAAACAACTTCTCTCAGACCTGGCTCTGGGGTGAGTTAACAGTAGTTGTAGCAGACCAGAGGTGTGGGGACGCTTCTCCAACGTGAGGGCCACATTCCCTTCTGAAGGCCTCAGGCCAGCAGTGGGCGGGGCCAGAGGCAAAAGTGGGCAGAGCAACATATGCAAATGTTACCATTGTACAGTACGCTACGTACACCCACTTGCACACCCCTCTCTCCGTCCCGGCAAGCGGAAGGCATGACACATTCCCAGCCAGGCAGCAACACTCAAAGAGGGTGCAAAGTAGGACCTGGGGAGAGGGGAGAGTCCCCAGGGCAAGGCAGAGAGGCCTAGAGGATCCCATTTAGCCTCCCAGCCCTGGATTGTAATATCTGACTAGGACTAGGGAGATCCAGGGTCAAGTCCTCACTCAGCCGTGGAGCTCACTAGGTAACCTTAGGCGAGTTATCGCCTCTCAGCCTGGCCTACCTCACAGGGTTGCTGTGAGATCATTGGAGGAAAGGTGGGATATATATGTCCAAAATGTGCAGTGGGCACCATTGCTGTGAAATGGAAAAAGCCTCCTCCTTCTCGGCCTTTGTTTGTAGGTTAGATTTGTTGGTGTTGTATACGTTATTTATACTAAGCTATATCGTTATATTCAGTGCCATCCTAGGGCTGTATCCGGTATTGGTCCAATTCAGAGTAGACAAATTGAAATTTTATTTATTTATTTATTAGATTTATTAGTCGCCTGTCTGGCTGGCTGTCCAGCCACTCTGGGCGACGAACAGAATAAAAACATGCAAATACATTAAAACATTAAAATCTCAACAATATAAAAAACCTAACCCACCCCAAAAGCCTGTCTGAAGAGCCAGGTCTGAAATGAATGATCATGGCTAACTATGGCCCATCAATTTCAGTGGGTCTACTCTGAGAAGAATTAGCATACAACCCGTACTGTTTTGTTTTTACCTGTTGCTTCTTTCTTAATTTTTTTTTAAATGTCCAAAATAATGAACATTTAACTAGGCGACTCACACATACACTCCTCTGGCACCATGAGGGCTGGGAACTTGTGACCTGTCTCCTTATAAATATGATGGTGTGGGAAACAATCTCCTGACACCGAGAGGCCACGATCCACAGCCACGTGTTCATGTCATGCGCTGGACATCATCATTTGGAGGGCCAGCCTGTCCTTTAGACAGGTAAGGCCAATCGAGTGCTAGTCCTGAGCGACTGGGAGGCCGGCACAACTCTTACCAGACTGGGAAGCCTTTTCCTCTGTCCTGAAATGGGGCAAAAGTGCGCCCAGGTTGCCGTAACGCTTTGCTGGCATCTGAAGCTGATGCCCGAAACAGCTCTCCGTCCCAGCGTGAGAGACTTCCGATCCAGACAAAAAGGTCAAGAGAGATCCCTCCGTCGTCCCTTGAGTGGGTGGTGCAAGCCCGGCTTCTTCCGCCACAGAAAAAGCAGCTAATTTTGAAGGTTGTTGTCCTTGGCAAGTCTGGCCGTCTGGGCTCCCAATGCCATCCAGCCCCCTGGGATTTTGCAGATCCTAAGTTGCTGGACTGTGGTTCCTGGCCGGAAACAGAAAAGATGTTCTTAAGAGACCTGAAACTGGCACGAAAGAGGTTTGCGTCTATTTTGGCCTAAGGAGCCCCCACCTTTGGTTGCACAGATTCAATAGGCTCCTGAGAAGCATCAAAATATATTTCTCTCCTCCACCATACCGTCTTCAAAATATAGTCTCTTTGCATGCCCCTGTATGTGACACACACAGAGAGATGGGATCACAAGGCCTCTGTATCAGCTCTGCTGAAAGACCAGCACTCTTTGCCTGCTAGAAAGCTTCCCATTTCACCTTTTCATTCCAAGAAACCTACAGCTAAGAAGCAGTGCCTGAGTTTGTTTGTTTTCCTCCTTCCTCGCCAACGCTTTTTCCTTTTGTGATGTGACTTTTAGATTGTAAGGTGGAGAGGGCAGGGATTGTCTGAGCATAGACATTTGTTGGCTTTAAATAAATGGGGCCAAAAGATCCTAGCAGATCCTGCCTGCCCTCTCATTCCAGTCAGGAAAAAATATAAAACTAATATAAACTAATAGACCAAAAATGGTCAGCATGGATTGGGAAGTTTCCCCCCTTAAATTTCCTTTATACTGGAACTAACTTTCTCCCCACACTGAAATGGATTGTCAAAAGTCCAAATAAAAGGATGCCTTCCTTCAAAGAGCAATTAACTGATGGAACTCATTTCCACAAGATGCAGCAATGGCTCTGAAAAAGATTTGAGGCTCCCCAAAAGCTTAGATGGCTCAAAAATGATGTGATGGGTGCGGGAAATCTTAGAAGAAGATAGGTCTACTGATGGTCACAATGGAACCTCTGTGGTCAGAGGCAATGTACCTTAAACATAGATGCTAGAGACATAACAAAGAAGAGTTGGTGTCACATCCTGCTTGTAGGCTTCCTAGAAGAATCTCATAGATCACGTTAAGAAACAGGGTGTTGGATTAGATGGATCTTTGATCACAACCAGCAAGGCACCTTTTGCTCTTTCTGGGAGGAAGGCAGGAGATAAATTTAGTAAATAAATAAAATAACAAGCAATTCTGTGCTGTGATGTGCAACTCGTCTAGCCTGAAGGGGGCGCTAAACCTTTTCTTGATAGGAAAACAGACACGGCAAGCTAAGCTCAGCGGACAGAAATTGACCCAGATCGTTGGGACCAAAAAATAAAGTGGAATTGTGCCATCTTTGTTTGTTATGTGTAGCGGTCAGAGTGTCGGACTAGCACCAGGGGAGGAGCGTTCAAATCATCCTATTCAGCCATATAGCTCACTGCGTGACCTTGGGGCCAATCACTGCCTCTCAGCCTAACCTACCTCGCAGGGTTGATGTGAAGATATAATAGGGAGGACTGGCGAACCACGCGTGCCACCTTGAGCAGCTTGGAGGACAAGTGGGGTATAAATGTAAAAACAAATGTCCCTTGTTGCGACAGCTCCACTGGCTGCCAGTTTGTTTCCGGTCACAATTCAAAGTGCTGGTTTTGACCTATAAAGCTCTATACGGCCTAGGTCCAGGCTATTTGTCAGACCGTATCTCCCCATATGAGCCTGCCCGGGCATTGAGATCCTAAGGAGAGGCCCTTCTCTCAGTCCCAACACCTTCGCAAGTGCGATTGGTGGGGAAGCGAGATAGGGCCTTCTCAGTGGCTGCCCCCAGGTTCTGGAACTCTCTTCCTAGGGAAGCACGAATGGCCCCTTCCTTGCTATCCTTCCGTCGGCAGGCAAAGACTTTTTTATTCCGACAGGCTTTTGGACTAGAAGATGTTTAAGATAGGGCCTCATAAGGTCTGCTGTATTGTTCTATGGTCCTATTCTTAATGTTTTAAATTGTCTTAGTATCTTAAGTGTATGTTTCATGGTTTTAATGTTACCAGTAGTTTAATTCTATTTTAATTGTATATTTTTGTATGTTTTTCACCTATGTGTAGTTTTTATTTGTAAGCCGCCCTGAGTTCCAGTTTTGGAAAAAGGGCGGGGTAAAAATAAAGAGTAATAATAATAATAATAATTAGGCAAAAGACGTCAGAATGTCTTTCAAATTTTTAAAGATTACAGAATGCACAGCACACAGCAGGTCAGAAGCATGACTTCTCTCGTTTAAAGCTTGTGCAAAGTTCTCTCCACGCCCTGTGGAAAAGGTCGGTTTTGTGAAAGGGTTAGATCAGGCCAAAGTCTTGTCAAGTCCAGGATCCTGCCCTGTCAGTGGACAACCTGATGCCAGCAAGGCATAAGAGCTAGAGCCCTCATCTGCTTGTGGCCTCCAGCAACGGGAAGTCAGAGAGGCATAGACTGCTTCAGAACATGGAGGCTCCACACAGCCTCGACAGACCTATCCTGCTCTGTGAATTTGTCTCATTCCCTTTCCAAGCAAGTGGTTGTCATTGCCACATCCTGCAATGGTGAGTCCCACAGATCTTCCCTTTGTCTGTCCTGACCTCTCTCCGTCTGCTTTCCCCTTGCCGAGAATAATTTTATGCAGTGTGTGTGTCCCCTTTGCTCACCTTTTTTTCTAAACTAAAAGCCTGGGTTTGCTTTTTCCCTCCTCCATCCCAGTCCCTTTTTCCTTTCATGTCGTGCCTGTTAGATTGTAAGCCTGAAGGCTCTATCTTCGTACTGATCTCTGGGGAGATTTTTCACCAAACAAGCAGGGTAAAAAATAACAACCCTTCAAATACATAAAAATACCTTTTAAAGCCCCAAGTGTTGTAACTAGGGATGGGCGAGAAATTCGATTCAGTTTGCATTTCAAGCCAAATGATCAAATCCACACTTTCCGAAAGTGTGAGAATGAAACACAGCCGTCTTTCGGAATTCGCACTTATAAGCATGTTGCAACGCAGTTCGCCAACCAACCAATGTTTGCAAGAATGCATATGTTAAAAGAACGCATTATACGATGAGAAATCGTTCCATCCCTTGTTGTAACCTTTCCTCATGGAGGAATTGCCCTACCCCCCGGATCATTTAATTACCCTTTTCTGCACCTTTTCCCAGCCCTACAACACCATTTTTGAGATGTCTGTGTGACCAGAACTGTACCCATTATTCAAAATGAGACCCCCATTTGTAGGAAGGTATTATACAATACAATATTTTCAGTCACCCTTTTAAGATGATCCTTAGCATATAATTCATGCTACCGGTACACTGCCACAGAATCTGGAGAATAGGACCCCAGGAAGCTGTCATACTCAGTGGTGTAGTCGTCTGGGGTCTCGAGGGGGTCTTAGACCCATTACTTTTTTGGGAGCAGGGTCCCGATGTCTCCAGTGCCCTACAAGTCAATCAGCATGAAAGGAGAGTGTGTTAGTCACTGAGAAGAGTCTTCTAACATTCTTCCTTGTCCTTTCATGGTTATTGGAGCTAATCAGAATGAAAGGAAGTGAGCTAGTCACGGAGAAGACTCTCTTCAGTAGCTAACACCCCTTTCATGCTCCTAGGGGCATCTGTTGTTGTGGGAGAAGCATTAACAAAGATCTCATTCTCAACTCACAGTAAAAAAAAGGGGGGCATGGCTGTAACTATCATGAAGGGACCCTGCACTTCTGAATTGGCCACTATGCTACTGTTTATATTGAGTCAGAGACCACGGGTATCATCCGCAGTGACTGACAGCAGCTCTCCAGGCCTTCAGTTGGTGGACATTAAACCTGGGGCTCTTTGCATGCAAAGCATGCACTCTACCTCTGAGCTACAGCCTTTCCCCCAAAAAGTAAGGTTCCAGTCCTCATGGTTCTAATAGCTAATTTACAGAGGATGCTGTCTTAGAGCGAGTCAGACCATTGGTCCATGTAGCTCTCTACCGTCTACAGTGACTGGCAGGAGCTCTCCAGGATTTCACACAGGGGTCTTTCGCAGCCCTACCTAGAGATGTCAGCAGGGATTGAACTAAGAACTTCCTTCATGCAAAGCTGATGTTCTGCCACTGAGCTGCGGCCTTTCCCCTAAAAATAAAGCAAGACACCAGTCCTCATGATTCTGAACAAAGGGTTGTTTGAACAGGAGCCTTGGAAGCTGCCTTAAACAAGACCAGATTTAGCTGGGTCTGAGTTTGTACAGTCAAAGCACACAGAGGGAGTTATTTTTATTTTATTATATTTTTTAAAAATCTATCATAATGTCTGCATTTTACCATGCGGTGTGCTTCATAAAACGAGGTGTCTGTGTAGTAGGATTGAGGGGAGGGAGAGTATTGGGAAAAAATTAATATAAATAGTTATTTATTTTCTATTTATTTATATCCCACCCTTCCTCCCAGTAGAAGCCCAGGGTGGCAAACAAAAACACTAAAAACACTCGAAAACATCATAGAAAAGAGACTTTAAAATATATAAAAAGAAAACATCTTTTAAAACAAAAGTCTTTACAAACATCTTCAACTCATGAACTCATCGTCTCCCCGTCAAAGGATGCAAGGCACCTGATCCGCCCCTCCAGGACTCCCAGATCTCCGCAAAGCTCCCCCACCCCACCCTCCTGGCCCTCTGCCATCGTCGCTCATGCAACCGGAGGCACCAGATTGCATCAGTTTCCCCTCCAGCGCTTGTAAACACAAACCTTTCTCCAGGGACTCCAGCGGCCTCTCATTCTCCAAGGATCAAGGATCCAGCGGCCAGAGATCTGTCTGATCGGAGGGATATTTGGTGTGTGGGTGGGCGACAAACAGAGGTGTGAGCACTTCCGGGTTGCTGTTGCTGTCATTAATAGTCATAGTATTTAATGAATACTGTTAATAGGAATTGCAACATTTACAGCTGGCAAGGTGCAGAAAGCCGAGGTATCAACCGTAGCACAGCGGCAGAGCATAGGCTCCGGATTCAATCCCCACTGGCATTTCCAGGTAGGGCTGGAGAGACCCCTGCCCGGAACCTTGGACAGCTGCTGCCAATCAGTGCAGGCAGCACTGAACTAGATGAGCCAATGAGCTGACCCATATAAAGCAGTTTCTTCTATTCCTGTGGGTAGATCCCGATGACCCATTTATTGAACAATCATCCTGGTTTGTTTGCACCGCATACGGTGAACATACGTTTCAACCACATGGCATCCCCAGAGAATCCTGGGAACCGTAGTTTACCGTTTGCAGACCTGCAGTTCACGGTGTCCTGAACAAACTACAGCTTCCAGGATTCTTTGGGGGAAGCCATGCGCTTGAAATGTGCTTGAAATGTACGGTGCGGATGCGAGACGTTGGCTGTTGAATGTGAATTCATTCTGATTAGATGATGCTGGGACAAAGCCAATGTTACCCACCTTTCCAGTGCATTTTCACATCACTTTCCATATTGCAAAAAGGCTGAGGTTTTCTTAGGGGGCGGGTCGTGGTTTTTTTGCGCAATATCTTCCAATCAACTCATCGCGCAACCTGAATTTGCCCATATGTGACTGTATCCCACCTGAAAACAAGGGATGGAAAGTACCAAAAGATTAACGGTGGTGAACCTCAGGCCCAGTGGCCTCATGCGGCCCTCTAGGCCTCTATGTCTGGCCCTTGTGACTCTGACCAAGCCACGGACACAACTGGACCTACTCTACAGCCTCTTCTAGTGATTTTCACCTGGCTAGGATTGTGTCCTCGAACTGCACCAATACCTCTTGCATGCTGGGATGGAGGACAGACAGGGGTGTCTCCCTGGTGATCATGTTTACCCACCGTTGGGAGGTTGCCCTTGGGTTCTCCACCCCTGGTGTAGAGCAAGGAGCGCCCCCAAACGATGCAACTCCTCTTTGAAGGAGAGCACAAGCCTGTCGGGAACAGGGTTCAGACCACCACCAGACACTGGTTCGGGACTTCTCTCCGGAAAAGATGGAACAAGGAGACAGAGACAGAAAGGTTGCCACACAGAGGTGGGCCGGGATCTCTTCTCGATCGTCCCAGAGTGCAGGACATGGAATAATGGGCTCAGGTTGCAGGAAGCCAGATTTCAACTGGACATCAGGAAAAACTTCCTAACCGTCAGAGCCATATGACAATGGAACCAATGACCTAGAGAGGTAGTGGGCTCTCCGACACTGGAGGCATTCAAGAGGCAGCTGGACAGCCATCTGTCGGGAATGCTTTGATTTGGATTTCTGCATTGAGCAGGGGGTTGGACTTGATGACCTTATAGGCCCCTTCCAACTCTCCTCTTCTATGATTCTATGAAAGCTGGGTGTCGTCAGACTGTTCCCAGCAGCTTCAAACCAATCAAAGGTGGGGAACCTTTGTCAGCCCAGAGGGCCACATTCCCTTCTGGGCAACCTCCCGGGGGCCACATGCCAGTGGTGCGTGGGGCTAGAGGGAAGAGTGGGCGGAGCCACAAATGCAGAGTTTGTTGCATGAGGCCAGTCTTTGCGCACACCCCGCTCTCTGTCCTCCATCCAGTCAAACAAGGGGCATGATCAGAGTTCAAGGACACTTTTCCAGCCTGGGGAAAATGACACAGGGGGGGTGAAGAAGGGCCAGCGAGGGGCGTCGGAGTCCTGGGGGACAGATGGAAAGGCCCGGATTTGACCCCAGGCTTCAGGCTCCATTCCTAATAAACATGTTGAATGGCACAGGCGACAAGACTGAATCTTGCAGGACGCCACCAAATAATTCCCAGGGGGCCGAGCAAAATTCACCCCATCGCTGTTTTCTGGAACTGTCGTTGGAGACAGGAAGAGGACCTCTCCCCAACTTCCAACACCTTCAGGTGGTCCATGAGGACGCTGGGGTCAGTTTTTTAAACCCGGCGGGACTTACTTCTAAGTAGACCTGCTTAGGATGGGGAAGTCCATTGTGGTGTGAGAGGGTTGGACCTGGAAGACCCGGGTTCAAATCCCCACTCAGCCATGAAACTGACTGGGTGACCCCTGGGCAAATCATTACAGCTCTCAGCCCAGCCTACCTTAGAGGGTCATTATGAGGATGAAATAGGGAAAGGGAGCAGCACATATGCTCTCTCGAGCTCCTTAGAGGAAAGGTGAGGTGTAAATTATTATTATTAGATTTATAAATATCTATATTTATAAATAGATTGGGAATTCTAATCTGGGGAAGCCACTGTGAAAATTGAAGAGAGAGAGAGAGAGAGAGAGAGTTTATTCTGGGTTGATTCATCCAGGACATTGTTGTGTCTGCCCTCCCCATCTCCCTGTCTTACTCCTCCCCAAAAAAGTTGTTCCATCTTGGGGTATAGGATTACAGCCTTTTAAGCAGATGCATAAATAATTCCATGGAAATCCACACAATTTTAAAGGGTTGATACTGGGGCTGGCCCATGCAATCTTTAACAGGGTACACCCCCAAAATGGGGATGAAGGGTGACCTTGGGAGTGGGGGCTGGGTGAGTAAAAGTTCCAGGAAATACTCTGGGATGGCAGCTCCTACAGGGCCCTTGGCTTTCATTCCTCACACATTTATGATTCCTCAAGCTGTGGACCTCTGAGAACGTACAGAGTGCATTGCTACTTGAGGAAGACAATAAATATTTTGTTCACACTTTTATTTAAAAAAAATAAAGATGACATCGCCTCTTCATCCTCCTTGCAAGCTATATCCTGCTTTTGAATGGAAATGGACGGCCTTCAAGTCGGTACCGACTTATGACTGCCCTACGAATAGGGTTTTCATGGTAAGCGGTATTCAGAGAGGGTTCACCATTGCCTCCCTCTGAGGCTAGTCCTCCCCAGCCGGCGAGGGCCTGCTCAGCTTGCCACAGCTGCACAAGCCAGCCACTTCCTTGTCTGCAACTGCCAGCTGGGAGCAACTCGGCTCCTTGGGACAATGCAGCTTGCCCACGGCTGCACAAGTGGCAGGGCACGTAACCCCTGAGCCACTCACTGTGGGGGTGATCTTGAGCTGTCCCTTGACACCCAGGAGACATGAGCGGGGATTGGAACTCACAGACTCTGGAGTAAGGCAGTTTGCCCACATTCTTTAATTGCCTGCTGTTTTCTCACTTGTCAGTTTTCGTTTGTAAGTTCCTTGAGTGCAGAGATCTATATTTGGTTACATATTTATTTTAAAAAATATTTTAATGCCTCTCTTCGGCCAAAACAAAGACTCCCAGAATAACCTCAAATCACTTAAACAAACCAACAGGCTTACATGTGACATATCTAAAAAGAAAAAAGCAGAAAAGGAAAATGTTTTGGGACAGAGAAAGAAATAAGCAGACTCAGATTCAAGTTTTTAGCTTCTTGTTACCCATGTAACTCTGAAAGGGATTACGCTCGCCTTCTTATATCTGGAATTTAGGCACAATGACTTGTATCCAATGTTAGTCATACTCAGAACAGACCCACGAAATTAAAATAATGAACATAACTATGTGAATTTCAGTGGGTCAGCTCTGAACAGAACCTGGAAGACCAGGGTTCGAATCCCCACACAGCCACGAAGCTCACTGGGTGACCTTGGGCCAGTCACTGCCTCTCAGCCTCAGAGGAAGGCAATAGTAAACCCCCTCTGAATCCTGCTTACCATGAAAACCCTCTTCATAGGGTCGCCATAGGTCGGAATTGACTTGAAGGCAGTCCATTTCCATTTCATGTGCATTTCAGTGGGTCAGCTCTGAAGAGAACTAAGGTGGACACAATCCAATATTAGTTATATTTATTTACTTCTTACATTTGTATACAGCCCATCCAACCAAGTAATCTGTAAGCTGACCCACTGAAATTCATATAGCCATGTCCATTACATAAAGAATGAATTCACATTTAAAAATAAATACTAACGCCAAGATAAAATAAAATAAAGCAGACAAGATAGAATTCAAATGTTTAAACGCAATTGCAGTTATTGTATTTTTGTGTTTGTTTAAAAAGAGCCTCTTTAAGAGCATCGCGTGTCTAACCACGTGTGAATGGAATTACAGGCGAGTTTCCGACGGCTGGCAGTTTTTAGAACCACGTTGTGGGCGGAGCCAGCAGGGATTTTGAGGGCGGGGCGTGCGCGTAGGCGATTATGTTCCTCCTCCCCGTCCTCTCCATTCTCTCGCTCTTTTTCGGCCAATCGAACCCGAGTATGCAAACGACCCGGTAAAGGCTGGCCCAATCAGAAACGAGACAAGAGGCGCGGCTATGCAAAAGAGAAGCCTTCCAGCCCAGGCTTAGCCCCAATGTGGGATCTCAAGCGAGGGCGAGACGAGGATTGCTGTAGGGACCGGAGCTCGCCAGCGCTTTTTGTAGGGACTTTTTTTTTTTGGCAAAAAAAAAAAAAAAACTTATTATTTTGCAATTAATGCAATGCTGTCTGCCAGAAGTGAGTGCCACCTGGCAACAGGACTGGTGCAGAGGATCTGTTGCTGAAGAGGCGAGAGAGCCGGGATCTGCTTGGCAGAGGGGCACCGGGGACACACCTGAGCGCAGGTGTGTGTGTAAGGTAAGCCGTCAGGGAAGGCGGGGTCGTTAAAGAATGAATGGGCTTGAATGAGGATTGAAGGCAGAGGAGGCCAAAAATCTCTGAAGACTGGGCAGAGGTGCTTTGGATTGTTGCTTTGGTCTGAAGGCCCCTCGCATTTTTTACTGTTGTAAGGTAGGCAAGGGATGCACTCTGTACGTGCTCAGAGGTTGCACTCCCCACGCCAGCTTGCCTTGCGCCTTATAGAAAACTGACCCTTCTGATGTTAGCCAGTGCAGCCAATTATGAGATATATCCAACTAAGGCTGCAATCTAATACACACTTACCTGGGAGCAAGCCCCATTGAACCCAATGGAGCTTACTTTTGAGTAGACGTGTTGGACTGCAGCCTAAGTTCTAGGCACAGTAAACCCACTGAAATCAGTGCACCGAAGGCATTCATGAATGACCATTAATTTCAGTGGGTCTACTCCAAGGATGACTAATGTTGGTTTATGATTTATTTTATTGTGTTTATGGGTCACTTCCTACAAAGCGTCTCAAAGCAATCTCACAATAAAAAGTATATTGAAAAATTGCATATCTAAAAGCACTTAAAAAGATTCCATGTACAGAAAGATCATTATCATTTATAAAGTGCTTAAAATCTGGGGACTATACACAGATTGAAACACGAGGCTGTTCCTGCTTGCAGGTTCCTCCTTTAATAGATACGACACAAAAGGAAGAATGAACGGGGAGGGAAGAGGAAAGCAAGCAAACTTGAGTGCCAAGTCTGAACCTTACAAAAAATTGGCTCAGTTGCCTTCTGGTGTCGGTCTGGAATGGCAGCTGACTGAGCACTACTAGCAGGGGATGGCATTGTATCGTTGTGAAGAGGCCAAGTTGCAAATGAGGTTTGGCTCAGGGGTGGGGGATCTGCCTTGAGGACTGGGACCTTACTATATTTTTAGGGAAGCACTGTAACTCAGTGTAAGAGCATCTGTTTTCCATGCAGGAGGTCCCACGTTCAGTCCTCGGCAGCACCTCCAGGTGAAAATGAAATGGCCTGCCTTCAAGTCGATTCCGACTTATGGCGACCCTATGAATAGGGTTTTCATGGTAAGCGGCATTCCGAGGTGGTTTACCATTGCCTTCCTCTGCGGCTGAGAAGCAGTGACTGGCCCAAGGTCACCCAGTGAGCTTCATGGCTGTGTGGGGATTCGAACCCTGGTCTTCCAGGTCGTAGTCCAACACTCTAACCACTACACCACAAAAACTCCCTGTGTGAAACCCTGAGGAGCTACTGCCAGTCAGTGCAGACAATATTGAGCCAGATGGACCGTTGGTCTGAGCTGACATAAGGCAGTCTTCTTAGGATCCCTTGTTGTTCATGATCAGTCTTGTCCCCAACCCGTGTGGCTTACGATGTGGTTGTGAGAGCTACGACAAGTTTTTAAACACTTTTTTCGGTGTACAGTATGCGTATTCCAGAGTAGGTTCCACTGAATTCAGTGGGGTTTGTTCCTGCATCTGTGTGTGCAGGATTGCAGCCTTAAGAGTGCTATATAAATAATAACTGTTGTTATTATTAAAATTATGCCTAGTACTATTCCTTCTCTAGTAGTATTCCCCCCCTAGGATGCACACTTAACGTGGTGAGGGGGTTTGAGAGTGTTGAAGAAGCTGACAGCAAAGCCGTCAGGAGTCTAGACCAAGAGGCTAGAACTCCTAGCAGGGGCACCCAAGACAGAATGGTCAAAACTGAGATATCAGACTAAGATGCACCCAGACTCAGAGGAAGGCAATGGTAAACCACCTCTGAATACTTCTTACCACGAAAACCCTATGAACAGAGTATCCAAAATGCAACATGAGATAGTGCTGGAAGATGAGACCCCCAGGTCAGAAGGCACTCAGCGAGCTACTGGGGAAGAACAAAGGACAAGTACGAGTAGTGCTGTGACTAATGACGCTGTTGGGTCAAAGCTGAAAGGAAGCCCAGAGGCTGATGCGCACAGATGCGAAAGGAGAGTCTGGAGTTGCACGACGCATACAATAGGAACACGGAATGTGAGATTCCATAAAGGAAGCCACAGACCTGAACTTACAAGATCTGAACAGGGTGGTTCATGACAGATGCTCTTGGAGGTCACTGATTCATAGGGTCGCCATGAGTCATACTCGACTTGAAGGCACATAACAACTAGTAGTATTAATTTAACTCCCTCCCTCAAGATCATCCAATCCAACCTGCATCACGGAGTTTGCGGTTCTGAATCTACCAGCTGTTTGTTTGTTTGTTTATGATGTTTATAAGCTGCCTTTTAGGCTAAATCTTCAAAGAGCAGAAGAACAAAATACAAAGATTAATAAATTAAAACCCATTCTACGTCTTATGAGATATTGGCCCTCCAAATTGCTGGGAGGTGCTGGAGTTAAATGGTTTAGGTTTGTGGTTCTAAAACCAAATATGGGAGGGGGGGTCTGGGGGTCCACAGTGCAGGAAATATCCTGGAGTCCCTAAACTTGGACCTGGCTTTAATTCCAGATGCTTTTAAGCATGAGTATTGTGGCATTTGCCGTATGCGTGCAAGAGATGGAAGCTGGATTTTGAACCCAGCTCTCAAAAGTTCCTTATCCAACACTTAATTTTGGAGTGGTGGTGGTAAAAAGACCTCGTGTTTGTTTCTTCCAGAAAACACCACCTTGAGATTGGGGAGGTGCTTCTCTTGTGTACTGAGGGGTTGGGGAAGAGCTTGCTAACAATTCTGTGACAAGGGAAATGCACTCTGTGTGTTTTCAGAGACACTCTTGTCTTTTCTAATTTTCTGTCTTTCAAGATTGCACCTTGACACTGAAAACAGGTCATTGTGCAAATTAAGACCCCTCGGTATCTGAGGGCTGTGGGCCTAGGATTTCATCTTCAAGAAAGAGGCAGAGTTCTTGATTTTTGGCAGGGGTTCAAGAAGGCCTGGACTATTCTGTGTCCTGCACTCTGGGACGATTGAGAAGGGACCCTGGCCCTCCTCTGTGTGACAACCTTTCAAGGACTTGAAGAGTGCTGTCCTGTCTCTCCTCAGTCTTCTCTTCTCCAGGCTAAACATGCCCAGTTCTTTCAGTCTCTCCTCACAGGGCTTTGTTTCCAGTGCCCTGATCATCCTCATTGTCCTCCTCTGAACCCGTTCCAGTTTGTCTGCATCCTTCTTGAAGTGCGGAGTCCAGAACTGGACACAGCACTCAAGATGAAGCCTAACCAGTACCAAACAGAGGGGAACCAATACTTCATGCGATTTGGAAACTATTCTTCTGTTAATGCAGCCTAAAATAGCATTTTGCAGTCATATCACACTGTTGGCTCATATGCAACTTGTGATCAATTAATTTCAATGGGTCTACTGACTTGGCTGTAACCCATAGGGCTGTTTTACTCAGAGTAGACCCATTTAAATTAATGAGTTGTATCCAAAGTTAGTTCTAGTTAGAGTAGATCCATTGAAATTAAAACCGTAGGGGTATTAATTTCAGTGGGGTTACTCTGAATAAAACTTCGTTTGGCCCAATATAGTCATGTTCATTAAGTCACGTTCATTAATTTCAAAGGTTCTAATATGAATATGACTAATGTTGGATATAGCCTAGAGAGTGATATCCACCTAAGTCATATTCAAAGTAGAATTGTTGAAATTAATGGACTTCAGTGCAAGTATGATCAACACTGCCTTCAAAATTGCTTATTTCAAGGGTTTCCAAATTGTGGTCCGTGGACCACCAGTGGTGTGCAAGCTTCATTCAGGTGGTTCGCGGCATGTCCGTAGTAAATATCCATATTGAATTATAATCGTATTTTGTTGCTACTTTTATTTCCATATTGTATTTGATTGTATTACAATCTGAATTCGATGGAATGCAAATCGTAACAGAATAAAATGCAGTATATAGGAGGCAATAAAAATATAGTTAAAAATCATATGGCATCTAGCAAATTAATTTCTAGGCGGCCAAGACCATCAGCAAATTTCAAGTGGTCCATGGGGGAAAACGTTTAGGCACCCCTGATTTATTTCATTCCATTTATGAATCACACCCCATGAAACTTTTGAAAATGAATTTTTTAACAATAAAAATATCTGTGATTTAAAAAGTATATAAAAACCATTTCAAATCCAATACAGATATAGACTAGGATATTTTTTTTAAAAAAAAAAATCTCTACTGAAAAGGCTTGTTGGGGAAAGGAAGGTCTTCAATAGGTGCCGAAAAGGCAGTAAAGATGGCTCTGATATATGTAACGGCAGAGAGTTCCAAAAAATAGGTGCTACCACATTAAAGGCCCAATTCCTGAGTCGTATGGAACAGACACCTGTAAGCCTTTCTCACAGCAGTGGCTCTCTGTGTAAAATATTCTTACACTGCTATTTCTGGAAATTCTGAATTTCATGTTCATTCATTCATTCCTCAGCCTTCACCAAATCCAAAATCTGTATTAGTGCAGTTCTTTTATTGGGCCAAACAAAATGTCAGAAAATAGCGTGTCTGTCAAATCCTCTAGCAGTGCATGTGTGTGTCGATAAAACACTTTACAAACCCTTCACCCACACACACCAACAAAATCTTCTTGTGATCACATTTACAGTTATATCAAGTGCGTGGCAGAGTTTTTGCCCCTGTTGCCTCCAGAGAATCTTTGATGCCATTACTTTGGGACAGGATTTGGGGGGAGGGGGTCAGTGCTGTTGCCTGCATGCACACTATATCTTTAAAGCACGTTCAAAGGGCATACACCTCATCAGGATCCTGGGAAGTGTAGTTTGTGCAGGGTGCTGGGAATTGTAGCTCTGTAAGGGGTAAATGACAGTCCCCAGGATTCTTTTTTGGGGGTGGGGGATATGTTTTGAATGTGCTTCAAAGGGAGGGCGTGTAGGCAGCCGTTGTCCATGTTTTCTCTGTGCGCTCGCTTGCGTTGGGAATGTAGAAGTGGGGGGTCGAGGAAGAACACAGCAGCCAACTTCAAAGGAAGTGAAAGTTGCACCAGCGTGGCAATTCGACATATAAGAATTTTGTGTGCAGGGCAGGGTGTGCTATGGAGCAAAATGAACCCGTAGTTTTCAGCCAGCTTTTGGATAGGGGGTGGAGCAAGGCCTGTGGGGGGGGCAGAGCCCCAAGGGCCAGATGAAGAGGCTTGGTGGGCCAGATTAGGCCCACGGGATGGAGGTTCCCCGACCCTGCGCTGCGCTGTGTGAAAGGCTTTCTGTTGCCTGCCATGAATCTACTGACAATGAAATTTCATGGGTAACCCTGAACTGGGGTACCACAGGGAATCGCCTCTAGCACTCCAGATATGGGTGGCCCCTCAGCTGCCGCCAGCCAGCACGGCCAGCAGTTGGGGATTTCCTGCTGCATGCAAGAGATGGAAGAATGCCACTTTTTTAGAAGAGGCATTCCCGCCTGAGAGTGGGGAATGCTTCTTCTTTGATCCGGGATGGGATCACCTGTGGCCCTCTAGATGTTGTTGGACTCCAACTCCCACTTGCATGGTCAGGGATGACCTTGGGTGCTGTAATCCAGCAACATTTGGACAGCCATAGGTCCCCCACCCCTGCTCTACGCTGTCCCCGCCCCCCACACCTGGTATGCTTTAACTGGGATTCCTGCATTGAGTGGGGGGTTGGACTTGGTGACCTTTTAGGCCCCTTCCAACTCTACATTCTGTGATTGAGTGCAATGTGATGTCTATACGGCTTCTTCAGTTCAAGAAGATTTGCTCCCAAATTGCAGCCTCAGTTGCCTTTTATTTTTAGATCGCCCCCCCACATCCACTTATTGATCATTTTGCTTTCAATTTTCTTCAGCTTTCTTGCTTTACAATATCCCTTTTTTGAAGTGGGGGTGGGAAGTGACCAGAACCATCCACGTGTGTGTTTTGGGGGGTACACGAGGCAATTTTCTGGTCTGGCACCTCCACAAAAGCATCTCCCCAATTGTTTTTCCAAGGACTAAATGGGGAACTTCAAAATAAAAGGATTTGGGGGGGGGCAGAGAGTTAGAGACGTGATCCAACCTTCTACTGCATCATTGGGAAAGGGGAATTAAATATACTAATTTTTCCCAATTTTCCAATCTCCTCTGGCTTTCCCTAGAGCAAGTAAGCTCGATTGTTCAAGCGTTCTAAAATCTAATCCCTTCCTTCTTTCAGAAAAGTGAGGGGGGGATTCTCAGGGATTTGTGGGAAGCTTTAAATGATGACTTGGTGCTCTACTTTGGAGGGCGATCTCCATAGTTTTCAAGGCGCCCGTAGTTTCTTGTGCTTGCGATGAGAGGAGTGGAATTTTCAGTTTTTAAAGTGAAGTTGTGGCAGTAGGAACCATTGTTAATTATATTAATGTTTAAGATTTCCCATGGCACCATTAATGTGTATGGCGCTATATAATCAAGTCTCTTGGAACCTAAGCAGGGTGGGAGTTAGAGTCCAACAACATCTGGAGGGCCACAGGTGATCCCATCCCGGATCGAAGAAGAAGCATTCCCCACTCTCAGATGGGAATGCCTCTTCTGAAAAAGAGGCATTCTTCCATCTCTTGCATGCAACAGGGAATCCCCAACTGTTGGCCATGCTGGCTGGCGGCAGCTGAGGGGCCACCCATATCTGAAGTGCTAGAGGCCCTGTGGTACGCCAGTTTGGGGTCACCCATGAAAATTCATTGTCAGTAGATTCACGGCAGGCAACAGAAAGCCTTTCACACAACTGGGGAAGAGCTGCTGTAGCGCTCAGGTCCTGCTTCTGGGCCTCTCTTTGGGGCATCTGGTTGGTCGCTGTGAAGACAGGAGGTTGGAGTAGATGGGCCCCATTGGGCCTGATCCGGCTCTGAAGGGGTCTTCTGATTTTTCTTTGCAATAGAATGTCTCTAGTATCTGGTATTCAGAGGTAGACTGCGTCTGACCCTGGAAACTTTACTTACCTATTATGGATGCTAGTTGCTGATAGACCAGTGTGCATCTGGATATTTTGGTTTTGAAAGACTCCTAAAACAACAGCCATCGTTGCATCACGCCAGGGAGATGCCACGTTGGTGCAATCATAGCTTCCTGTCCTCCTGTTTGAAGTCAGAATAATGAGGACTGGAATCTTAACGTTGGTTTTAAGGGAAGGGCCGTAACTCAGTGGAAGAAGACATACTTTGCTGGTAGAAAGTCCGAGGGCAACACAAGACTCGGGGGGGGGGTTACCTGAAGGTATGTAGATAAGTGGTTGAGCATCTCAGGTCCCAGGTTAAATTCCCAGAATGTTCCATGCCAGAAATCCTAGAGAGCTGCTGCCAGTCAGTGTTGACAGTACTGAGCTGGATGGACTAGTCAGTGGCCTGACACGGTATAAGGCAGCTGGGAGTTGGGGGTGGTGGTGAAGGCATGAAGTAAGCAGAGGATCCAGGCTGGTTTCCTGCACTGCTTGGCTGAGGCAGGACTGAACGCTACTCCTTCCCCACGGGGGGAGCATAACGCAACATATTCTCCTCAGGCGTCTCTCCTCCCCACCTGAAATTAATTTCCGGAAATGGCTCGCCCTCGGGAGATTTGACTCTTTCAGTGGTGGAAAGTTTCCCAGGACTGCTAACTTTAGACCCGGGCTTTTCAGCTGTGGACAGAATTAATTTGTGAGGATTTTCGGATTCCTTGAACCAGTTAATTGAAGGATCCCATACCCAACATGGCTAGGATGAGACCCCCATGTCCCTCCCCGCTGCTAGAAAATAATTGAGACCTTTCATGGCTGTGTTTTCTGTTTTTATTTGGTGGTGTCTTAATGGATCATGGACTGAGACATTGGAACAAAATTTGGTCCACAGATCTGGAATCCTAGACTTGGAAGGTGCATCCTTGGAGGTCATCCAGTCCAGCCCCTGCTGTTGAATGCTGGAAATCCAAAGTTAGAGCATCCTTGATAAGATGGTTGTCCACCCTCCACTTGAAGACCTCCAGTGATCCCTCTAGGTCACTGTTTTTTTTGTTCAGCTGCTCTCATTACCCATGAAGTTTCTCGTAATGTCCAACCAAAATCTACCTGCCTTAGGCTCTTTAGATCTCGCCTCCCTCTCTGGCACAGAGGAGAAGCTGTCTTCGTCCTCTTCTGTGTGATGAGATTTGAGAGACAGCTATCATGTCTGTCCCTAATCTTCTCTTCTCCAGGTGACATGTGCAAAGTTCCTTCAACTGTTCCTCATAGTACTCTACAACCCTTGTCTTCCTCCGAGCTCATTCTAATTTGCCCCTATCCTTCTTAAAGTCTGGTCCCCAGAACTGGACTCCAAGTGAGGTCTAACTAGCATAGGATGAAGTGGAACAATCATGTCCCACGACTTACAGTTCTGTTATGGCAACTTACAATTGTGTTAGCCCTTTTTTGCAGCTGGATCACATCACTGGCTTGTGCTTAGCTTACGCTTAGCTACAGTCTCAAGACCTCCCATCCTTGTGAGCTGATGGACTTTCCTTCACTGAAATTATTTAAGCAGACATTGGGACCCCATCTGTCTGGGATTCTGTAGTTGCAAGATTTCTGCATTGCCGACCTTGGGTTGTATTCAGTGTGAGTCATATTCAGAGCAGGGATGGGGTCCTTTGGCCAGTGCTGCTTGAAAGCATTTTGTCGACCTAACAGGACGGTATCGATTCGATTTGTCCATTAGCCGCTGCTTTTACGAATCTGTCTCCCCCCCCCAAATATTGATATTAATATTCATGTAAAGGAAATACAAATATTTTGAAAGGAAAGATTGATAAAATTATCGCTCTTAATATTTTAGAGGTGGATTTTCTTTTTAAAAAATGTTTTCAAAAATAGTTGCTACATAAAAACCCAATAAGCAATTGAGAATAAGCGAATTAATGGAAATTCAGTACCAAATCTGAATTGGGTGGAATTCTGGTGCATCCCTAATTCAGAGTAGACTCACTGAAATTAATGGACATAAGTTAATCCTGTGCATTAATTTCAGTGGGTCTACTCCAAGTAGGACATTGAAATGAATGAATAATTTATTTGTCATAGACCAGCCATAGCAATACAGAACAGTTCACTTACAAAATAAATATTTACAGAGTAGAGGCTCGATTTGCAAAACTGTCGTTAAGAGTATTGTCAATAAAAACTAGAGAGACGTTTTAAAATCTTTAACTAAGACCCTCCTGCGAGCGATAGCTGCTGCACAGAATTTTGCTACCAAATCTGTGACCCCGGGGCAGCGATCCTCGAGTAAGCTATAGACATATGTTGCCTCTAGGGCTCTCGGCATTTTGGCCAGACAAGGGGAAATAAAAAGATCACGGAGATCATAATATAACGGGCAGTGTAAGAAAATGTGGTCCATGGGACATTGAAATAGATATGACTAATTTAGGTCCAATTATTTCAGTGGGTCTACTCTGAGTAGAATTTACTTAGAGACAACCCATTATTTTTAATAAGGTTGTATCTAATACAAAAGTCCTGCTCAGAAAAGACCCATTAAAATTAGTGGACCTAACTTAGTCATGTACATTAACTTCAGTGGGTCTACTCTGAGTAAGACTAATGAAATACAACCTATAATTTATTTATTTTTATTTATTAAATCCCGCCCTAGAAGGAGTCCAGGGCAGCAAACAAAAACACTTAAAGGACTCTAAAACATCTTAAAAACAAAAGACTTCAAAACATATTTAAAAAATCTTTTAAAACATAAAAACATCTTAAAAAAAAAAGCTTTGAGAACATCTTAAAAAGCAGTTCCAGTACAGATGCAGACTAGGATAAGGTCTCAACTTAAAAGGCTTATTGAAAGAGGGGGGTCTTCAGTAGGCGCCGAAAAGATAGCAGAGATGGCGCCTGTCTAAAATTTAAGGGGAGGGAATTCCACAGGGTCGGTGCCGCCACACTAAAGTCCATTTCCTATGTTGTGTGGAACGGACTTCCTGATAAGATGGTGTCTGCAGGAGGCCCTCACTTTCAGAGCGCAGTGATCCGCTGGGTATATAAGGGGTAAGACAATCCTTCAGGTATCCTGGTCCCAAGCTGCGTAGGGCTTTATTGAAAGTTTTGCCATGCATCCTTTGCAAATACATTTTGGAATTTCTCCAGTGATAGAAACAAAAACAGTAGAAATTTAGAGATCAAAAGCAGTTACACATAAATTCTCAGACAAAAGACACCACATGTGCAATATTAAAATAGATGTGTGTATATTAACTCTGTAAGGAGTTTCATATTTAAACAGCCGGCGCTTACACACCCCAAACATCTATTCCATGGCACTCAAACCTCCATTGAAGACCTCATTGTACGTTGAATGTAAATGGTTACGTATTGCTGTTGTATGACTCCGCCTCCAATCTAGAATACGTTACAGGAGGAATCCTGCTCACTGTTGTTTGTATATATGATAAACTTAAACCAAATGTCTGCAGATTTATCTGGCGTGCCTTGAGACCTCTTGCTCTTGTCCATTTTTGCACTGATTTTCCCCACAAGGCTGTTTGCCAAAACACATACAGAGAAATATGTTTTATGTTGTGCACCGCCCAGAGAGCTACGGCTATTGGGCGGTATAGAAATATAATTAATAAATAAATAAATAAAATAAGAACAGAATGCTAACTTAAAACAATACATATGCATTAAACCAATCTGCACAAACAACATAAACAATATGTTGATTTATTGTTTTCATTCATCTGAAAAACAAAGACACCAACAACTGTGATCTGCTCATTTTCTGAGTTACAGTGCAATCATAACCAGGTTTGTTGTTGTTATGTACCTCCAAGTCGACTACGACTTATGGCGACCCTATGAATCGGCGACCTCAGAGTTCATCTGTCATAAACCACCCTGTTCAGATCTTGTAAGTTCAGGTCTGTGGCTTCCTTGATGGAATCAGTCCATCTCTTATTTGGCCTTCCTCTTTTTCTACTCCCTTCTGTTTTTCCTGGCATTATTGTCTTTGCTAGTGAATCAGGTCTTCTCATGATGTGTCCAAAGTATGATAACCTCATTTTCATCATCAAAACCCTATGAACAGAGTAACCAGTTGTACTCAGAAGTAAATCCTAACCCTAATGGCTATGGTCTCCTTCCACTGTTGAGACAGTACAAGTTGTTGAGGAAGTTGCTGAGTGGGCAGAGTTGCTCTTGCGCTCAGGTCCTGGGGGGGGGCTTCCCATTGGGGCATCAAGTTGGCCAGTATGAGAGCAGGACGTTGGACTAGATGGGCCCCCTTTGGCCTGATGCAGCTGTCTCTTCTTGTGTTCTGTTGAATTTAACAGGGCTTATGTCCAGGCAAGTGACCCTTGTTGGGTCAGACTGAAGGTCCGCACCTAACATCCTGCTTCCAGCTGTGGTCAGCCAGATCCTTCTGGGAAGCCCATGAGCTTGCCACAGCCCTCCCATATTCCTGGTCCCGGCATTTAGTAATCTGTTGTAGACTGCCCCTGTGTATGGAGGATCCATTTTACTATCTCAATGGACCTCCATATAAAGAGTCTTGTTGGATCAAACTAAGGGTCCACCTATGTCTTCCTCCTGCCCTGGTGACCAAACAGATGCTTCCAGCAAGCAGGTAAACACCTTCCTGTTTTTTTTCTCCCCAGTGGCTGGTGTTCAAAGGTAGGCTGCATCTCTGTGTGGACGTTCTATCTTGCTTTGGGATTTAGATGTTTGTTCTTCAAGTCCTGGGTGGGAATTATTTCTTTCTTGCTTTCCTGTCTCACGAAACCCCCTTTTCCCCCTGGCCATTTTACAGAAAAGGCTTGTCACCGGAACAGCAAATGGAGAACTGCTTCATCCCAAAATAAACTGCAACTTTCGCTCTGTGTCACTTCAGAAATTAGCCAGAATTGGCGAGGGCAGGTGGCATTGTCGTGCATGCGCTACAAAAGTTAGGCCTAATTTTTTATTTTTTTAAGAAAAGAGCATTTCTGTATATACTGCAAAACCTACTCAATGTATTCAGGCAAACCTGATACAATCTCCAGATGAGATTTTAAATTCAGAATTTAAATATGTTCCTGAATGTTTTGTTGCAAAATGCCCACATATCAAATTCTTCACATAGGCAAGGCTTAACCCTTTGGCCTGATTTCTGCTTATGATCAATATGTGCTATTAAAAAAAAATTCTTTAATGCAGATGTCAACATGATTGGATGGGCTTTGGCTAATAAAGGTCCATTCTCTTAGAGTTTGTGCACACACCCTCTCTGTCCTCCATCCGGACAGGAAAGAGGCATGCTCAGAGCATAAGGACACATTTCAGTTGAGCAGAAATACTCCAGGGTGCGAAGCAGAGCCAGTGAGGGCTGTGGCTGGGGAGAGTGCCAAGGACCAGTTAGCAAGGCCTGGAGGGCCACATTTGGCCGCTCGACCTGAGATTCCACACTTATGTTTGAAGATACTTTGAAGATGGCGATCTTTGCTTTTTAAAAATATTTGTAGCTATCTCGCTGCACATGTGCCATTTGTGGGAAACTAACTTTGACGGCGATCTTGAGGGGGGCCCTTAAGAGCGTCTTTTAATGTATCAAATTTTGGGAGGTTCTGTGAAAGGGAAAAGGGGCCTTGTTGCTTTTTTGCAGTACTAATGTGCTCTGTATGTGCGTGTTTCATAGAATTGTAGAGTTGGAAGGGGCCTATAAGGCCATCAAGTCCAACCCACTGCTCAATGCAGGAATCCAACTTACAGCATCCCCGACAGGTGGCTGTCCAGCTGCCTCTTGAATGCCTTCAGGGTTGGGGAGCCAGCCACCTTCCTATGTCATTGGTTCCATTGTCGTACTGCTCCAACAGGAAGTTTTTCCTGAAGTTCAGCTGAAATCTGGCTTCCTGTAAATTGAGCCCATTATTCTGTGTCCTGTACTCTGGGGTGATCAAGAGGAGATCCTAGCAACCTTTCAAGTACTTGAAGAGTGCTATCATGTCTCCCTTCAGTCTTCTCTTCTCCATGCTAAACATGCCCAGTTCTTTCCGTCTCTCCTCATAGGGCTTTGTTTCCAGTCCCCTGATCATCCTCGTTGCCCTTCTCTGAACCAGTTCCAGTTTGTCTGCATCCTTCTTAATGTGTGGTGTCCAGAACTGGAAGTAGTACTCAAGATGAGGTCTAACCAGTGCCGAACAAAGGGGAACCAATACTTTATGTGATTTGGAAACTATACTTCTGTTAATGCAGCCTAAAATAGCATTTGCCTTTTTTGCAGCCACCTCGCACTGTTGGCTTATATTCAGCCTGAGGTCAACAACAATCCCAAGATCCTTCTCTCATGTATTATTGCTGAGCCAAGTATCCCCCATCTTATAACTGTGCATTTGGTTTCTTTTTCCTAGGTGTAGAACTTTGCACTTATCCCTGTTGAATTTCATTCTGTTGTTTTCGGCCCAATGCCCCAGCCTGTCAAGATCACTTTGAATTTTGTATCTGTCTTCCAGGGTATTAGCTATCCCTCCCAATGCTGTATCATCTGCAGATTTGATAAGCATTCCCTGCACCTCCTCATCCAAGTTATTAATAAAGCCGTCTTGAATTGGTCAAATCTTGGAGGTTCTGTTAAACGCAAAGGAGTCTCTCTCCTCTCTTCCACAAGGTCCTGGGCGCCTCTTCTGAAAGGCCAGTCCTTCTTCCTGGCTACCTATTTTTGTGGTCATGACAGCCCTCGTCTGCCGGTTTCCTGCCGTCTGTTCTATTTTTGGCCCTTGGCTAAGCTGAGCACTCATGTTTTCAGCCTTTGTTTCCACATTATATTCTTCCCATGGTGAAACGTTTGGAAACAAATGCAAACCAACAAAAAAATCCAGGATAGGCATCGGAGAATATGAATCTCTCTCTCTGTACTTTTGTCCAAGAACGGATTTTGGGATTATAGGGTTACAGATGCGGAGTGAAGGTAGGCCATGGGGAAGAAATTTGATTCAGTTTGTGTTTAAAGGTGAGCCAACCTAATTTGCACTGTTCAAAACAATGGGCGCACCAGAATGCAGCCATCTGTTCATAATTTCCACTTCTCCAAATTTTGCAATGCAGTTGTCCGGCCAATTACACTAAGGTAAAGTGTGCATAAAATTGCATACATTTAGTGAAAGTAAGATTCAAAAATGCATTATATTAGAGGCAAATTGCTTTGCAGAAATGTGCCTGCTAGGCAGAATTGGACACATATATGTGCATATTAGGAGAAATCAGCGCTAAGATGCTGTTTACATGAGGACTTTCTAAAATAAAAATAAAAATCACAAACCCATCCCTGTGGTGGAAGGAACCAACCGTTCTGGGATGCCCCATTTGTTATAAGGACAGAATAGAGGCTTAATCACTCTCTTCACTGCTAGCAGATGTAATAGTTCAATTAAACTTCCAGAGTCAGAGGCAGTCTACCTCCAAATACCAGTGGCTGTGTGTGAGAGTGAAATGGTGAAGGAAGGATATTACTCTCAAGCCCAGTTTGCGTTCTGGGGGTGTCTGGTTGGCTGCTGTCAGAACCAGAATCTGGGGTCTGTTGTGCCTAATTAAATGGAGCTTCTGCAAATAGAACCAGTCTACCTCCAAAGTTGGGGCAAACGGCAAGAGTTAGACATAGCTGTCACATTTGTAGCCGACTAAATTCTACTCAGAGTAGACCCGTTGAAATCAATAGATCTGTTAGCCACGGCCATTCATTTCAATAAGTCTACTCTGAGTAGGATTAGCATTGCATATAACTTGTCTCATTGAATGAATGATTCTCGGTATTGGATTTGAAATTGATTTTATTTATGCAATTATTTTAATTGTTTTTCCATATATGAAATTGTTTTTATATGGGGTGTTATTGTTGATTTGTTTATTGATAAATTGCTTTGAGATGTTTCAGAAGAAGAGATTCATACATGGAACAAAATCGTTTACAATCACCAATTGCGTTCTGATCCCTATATGGACTTGCCTGCCTGCCTATATTAATGTATACCTTTAAGCCAGGGTGAGTGGAATAATTATTGTCAGCTGACAATATTTCTTTCTTACTTCTACCCCCCTTACATTTGCAAAAAGGAAAATTAAAAATAAGTAAAAGGAACGAAACATGCTACTTTCTTGGCTGTCCACTGTTACAAACAGGATATGCTGGACCTTTGTGCTTACTAAGTGAGACTATTTTTTGCTTATATTTTTCGACTTGCAAATAAAATTTTTAAAAATTCAGGGTACATGTGCAGGGATTGTGGTTTTAGTTTCAAACTTGCCATAAATGTATCTCATCGCAGCCGGCAAATCAGCATAGGCACTGGTGAATGCACCCGGCTTGTATGATTAAGAAGCTTTATGGCTCATTTGCATCATGGCAGAGTCTGTAAACTTCCTACTCAGAGCTGTAATAAGAGATGCAGGACGAGAGAGCGCAAAGCCCCTAGAGGCGCACTCTGTGGTTTTTTTTCATACGGCACCAGTTTCGAGGTGATTGCAGGAGGCCTTGCTCTCCAAGAAGTGACAAAGCCTGGATCTGGGCCACACCATTACAGATTATAGGTGGGCTTGGGAAGGAGGGAACTCACATGGTTGGTCCATATGAAGAATTTCCCGCACACAGAAAACTAGAGAAGGGTTGCAACATGTTTTGTTGTTGCTATGTGCCTTCAAGTCGATTTCGACTTACGGCAATCCTATGAATCAGCGACCTCCAACAGAATCTGTCGTGAACCACCCTGTTCAGATCTTGTAAGTTCAGGTCTGTGGCTTCCTTTATGGAATCAACCAATCTCTTGTTTGGCCTTCCTCTTTTTCTACTCCCTTCTGTTTTTCCAAGCATTATTGTCTTTTCTAGTGAATCAGGTCTTCTCATTATGTGTCCAAAGTAGGATAACCTCAGTTTCATCATTTCAGCTTCTAATGATAGTTCTAGTTTAATATGTTCTAACACCCAATTATTTGTCTTTTTCGCAGTCCATGGAATGCGCAAAGCTCTCTTCCAACACCACATTTCTAATGAGTTGATTTTTCTCTTATCCGCTTTTTTCACTGTCCAACTTTCACATCCATACATAGAGATCGGGAATACCATGGTCTGAATGATCCCGACTTTAGTGTTCAGTGAATTGCATTTAAGGACCTTTTCCAGTTCTCTCATAGCTGCCCTCCCCAGTCCTAGCCTTCTTCTGATTTCTTGACTATTGTCTCCATTTTGGTTAATGACTGTGCCGAGGTATTGATAACCCTTGACAAGTTCAATGTCCTCATTGTCAACTTTAAAGTTACATAACTCTTCTGTTGTCATTACTTTAGTCTTCCAAGAGTTTCCAAGAGTGGACAGCTAAAAATCCCTTTGTGCAGTTCGCAAGCAGGCCACAATGGAGAAAGCTATCTTATTGTTTCTTTTCCATGGTATACTATCGTTGAATATGGAGTCTCTGTTAAGCAGTCGTGCCTAATAGGCCTCAACAGACCGCTTTCATTCTTCATGAAGTTGTCTAATAATCCTCTTTTAAAGCCACGTAAAACTGATCCCTTCAACTATCAGAAGAGCTGTCATGGAGAAGATTCCTTCTCTGTTGAAAGAGGAGTTTTCCTCTTGTGTCTCTTTTTGTGAGACAACCCATTGTATGCTCTTTTGGAGTGTAGGTCCACATCGATGAGGGCTAGCAACTTGCTTCCCCCCATTTCATTTTTAAATAAAAAGAAAAGGAAGCTGCAATTCTCAGGAAATCTTCCAGCCAATGCACCACTTGAGTGCTTTATGACGACACTCCTGCAGAATCATGCTTTATACATGTAACGCACCAGTAGGAACTAGTAAAAAGAAATTCCATTCACACACACACCCTCAGGCAAGCAAGAGGCATGATCAGAGTTCAAGAGCACGTCCCAGCCAGGCCAAAACACTCAAGGAAGGTGTGAAACAGGGCCAGTGAGGGCTGTGGCATTCAGAGAGTCTCGAGGGCCAGGCGGCGAGGCCTGGAGGGCCGTATTCAGCCCCGCAGCCTGAGGTTCCTCACCTCTGAGCTACACCTTGGCGCTTCTGAGATTTGATTGGACATTTCCACACATGCACACTCTGGTCCTTTGTTACTCGGGAAGTCCACTCTGCACTGCTCCCAGATCCTTAATTCTGGCTTAATTGGGAGGATTTCTCAACATCGGAAGAGCCCTGCAGTGCTGGTTCAGGCTGAAAGGGGCCCATCAAGTCCAGCATCCTGTTCTCGCAGTGCCCACCCAGATGCCCCAAAGGGAAGTCTGCAAGCAGGACTTGAGTGCAACATCAACACTCTTTCTGCTTGTGATTCCCAGCAACCAGGATAGCCACTGATAGCTCCATCTTCCCTAAATGCACGAGTGTGTTTTAGCGTTCAGCTCACGTTGTGAGCAATGCGCTCATGTGTCTGTTGATAAAACACTGCAACAAAGCCATCTTGCTGCAGCCAAAGGGATGAGATTCTCATTGTGCGTCCATGTGCTTACTGGTGTACAGACGCACAGTTGTGCCGGTTCGGTTCCAGTGCATCTCCACCTCTCTTTTCTGAAAACAGAGGTGCATGGCGCTAGTCAAACCCCGTCCATTTTTACTGTAAACCTGGTGGGATCACTCGAGTGCATTTTTCCCCCAATTCAGCTTCAAACAGATTTCGCAAGTGATTGGCAGAGCAACCTGTCGCCCCTCCAGGTGCTGTAGGCAACTTAGGTGCCCACAATCGCATCAAGATGGCCGTGTGTTGTTTAAATCAATGCGCACATCTGCGAGGGAGAGTGGAAAACACAAATAGATCTGAGGGAAGTGAAAACTGTGACCAGCTCTGGGTTTTTTTTGGTTCTGTTTTGACAGAGCAAAATGGAAGGTGTCAAATCAGTTGGGTTGTATTCAGTTAAGTCCTACTCAAAGTAGACTCCCCTGAAATTAATGAACCGAAGTTTTCACGTCTATTAACTTCAATGGGTCTACTCTGCATAGGACTAGCACCCATCATGTCCACTTTGGAAAACATCTAAGGAGATATTTGGAGAAGAGTTCACTGGCCTCACGTTCTCAATGAAGCGTATCTTTGCAGTCATGTGGGCTAGATGCTTAGGGTTGTATCCAACTAAAATCTGCTAAAAGTAGACCCATTGAAATCAATAGACCTAAGCAAGTCATGTCCTTTAATTTCAGTGGGTCTACTCTGACTAGGACTAATGCTGGCTACAACCCTGAATTCTTTATATACCTATAGGAATACTGTCAGGAAGTGGCGTTCTCTTCCCTAGATGATATTTTGTGCTTTGATACCAAGGGAAATCTGGCAGAGGTGCTGCCTGGATTTTGCTGGACCCATTTCAACATAGAAAGAGATTTAATCTCTGAACAGCAGGTTCAATCTTCTGAGTGCCGTGGTCCTTATATTTATTTATTTTATTGTATTTATAAATATATTGGTATACCGCTATTTTGTTAAAAAAACCTTCAAAGAGGTTTACAGCAAGTTAAAAACAAGCAAGCCAGCAACCATACGATAATAACATTAAAAATACATCGCCGAAATGGCCCACCCACGCTCAAGAGGGAGGGGTCAGGAGGACCCGGGGAATCCCGAGGCTTGCGGACGAAGCAAAAAAAAGTTAGGTTAAAAAAATTTTTAAAGCCTCTAAAAAGGATAAAAATGTAAATGTACTTCCTTCAAGTCGATCCGACTTATGGCGACCCTATGAATGGGGTTTTCATGAGGCTGAGAGGCAGTGACTGGCCCAAGGTCACCCAGTGCGCTTCATGGCTGATATACGTGTCTGACCCAAAAAAGCTCAGTGATGAGGACTCAGCGGCCATCGAAAGGTGACTTGATTGTTCAGAGGGGGAAGAGAAAAAATCTGGAATGGAGGATCCTGGGAAAGGTTGGGCCCTGCATGCCACACTGCAACATTTTGCTGCAGGTCCTAAGATATGTAGGAGATATAGTAAATGGTTTTCTTTAGGGGCTTGGGGTGTTAATGGTTACTTCTTTGTTTTTAAAGATTGTTTTATTATGTTCATAATGTTGAAAAGTTGTTTTTGCTTATTATATTTGTTATGTCACTGTTTTATTATTTTTTGTTATTAGGAAATTGTTTTTGGAATTGTTTTTTGAGATGTATTTTTGTTCACCTTGCTGTAAGCCACCTTGAGCACAATTTTATGTGGAAAGGCGGCATACAAATAAAATGATGAAATGATGAATATGGAGTGGGGAACATTTTTGAACCGGAGAGCCGCATTCCATTCTGGGCAACCTTCCGAGGGCCACTTGCCAATGTGGGGTGGGCCCAGAGGTTTCCACACTGAGTCACAAACCCCTCTTGGCCTCCTCCATCCAGGCAAGCGAGAGGGCGCATCCCAGCCAGGCCAAAACACTCAAGGAGAGTGCACAGTCGGGCCGGTGAGTGGCGTGGCCTGGAGAGAGGGAGAGTGCCTGGGGAGAGTTCTGAGGGCCACGTTTGGCCCCTGGCCCTGGGGTTCCCCACCTCTCTCCCAACACAGACAGCAATTGCACTTAATATATTCCCCTTGCAGGAAACTCCGAGCAGAAAACGAGTGAAGCGGTATGAGATTGTGTGCAAGAGTTGTAAGAGCGTTCCCCGTTCATTTCAGATCAAGCTGGATTTTGCTGGATTGTATTAAAAAGTTTTAATATGATTAGATTGTGTTTTAATTTTATGATTGTATTTCCTGCTTTTACCCTCTGGTGTACAATGGAGAAAAAGACAAAGAATTGGGTGTCAGAACAAATTAAACCAGAACTGTCATTAGAAGCTAAAATGATGAAATGAAGTTATCATACTTTGGACACATCATGAGAAGACCTGATTCACTAGAAAAGACAATAATGCTGGGAAAAACAGAAGGGAGTAGAAAAAGAGGAAGGCCAAACAAGAGATGGATTGATTCCATAAGGGAAGCCACAGACCTGAACTTGCAAGATCTGAACAGGGTGGTCCATGACAGATGCTCTTGGAGGTCACCGATTCATAGGGTCGCCATAAGTCATAATCGACTTGAAGGCACATAACAACATCAACAATACAACTGAGTATGTTTTCACATTGCCAAGGCCAATAAGAAATGTTTTTGACAACGATGCCCTTGAAGGAACAGCCGTAGACCCCCAATGGCATCTTCAGGGAGGGCAGGGAGAGAGTCCTGCCCTGAACCCTGAAGAGCTGCTGCCGGTTATGTGGACAGCACTGAGCTAGATGGACCAATGGTCTGACTCCGGAGAAGGCAAACCCTTATAGACAAACCATCGACCATCCGTCCCTGTCTCTCTCCGGTGCGCACGCCCCCCCCCTCGACTCGTTTCCTCCTCTAATGAGTTTCCCAGGGAGGAAGCAGCTGATGAAACCAGGCGACTCCTTACATAAGCTTTGCCTGCCGACGAGTTCCAAGAGGCATCCCAGCCAGGCCAAAACACTCAAGGCCAGCAATGGGGGATGTTTTGGGGAGAGTTCCGAGGGCCACACAGAGAAGCCTGGAGGGCCGCCTTTGGCTCCCGGGCCTGAGACTTTCCTGCCCCTGCTTTAAAGGTTTCTAGATGCTGCTGGAGCCCTGTGGCTATTGCATTGGTTAGGCCTCCTCTTGAGTACTGCGTCCAGTTCATCCTTTAAGAAGGATGCAGACAAACAGGAACAGCTTCAGAGGAGGGCAATGAGGATGATCAGGGGACTGGAAACAAAGCCCTGTGAGGAGAGACGGAAAGAACTGGGCATGTTTAGCCTTTGGAAAGAGAAGGCTGAGGGGAGATGTGATAGCACGTTTCAAGTCCTTGAAAGGTTGTCGCCCAGAGGAGGGCCAGGATCTCTTCTCGATTGTCCCAGAGTGCAGGACACGGAATAATGGGCTCAAGCTGCAGGAAGCCAGATTTCAGCTGAACAGAAGAAAACTTCCTAACTGTTAGGGTGGTACGACAATGGAACCAATGACCTAGAGAGGTGGTGGGCTCTCCAATCCTAGGGGCATCTAAGAGGCAGCTGGACAGCCACCTGTCGGGGATGCTTTAAGTTGGATTCCTGCACTGAGCAGGGGGTTGGACTAGATGGCCTTATGGGCCCCTCCCAACTTGACTATTCCATGATTCTATGCTCTTGGCCTGGGGAGAGGGGGCTTCCCTGCAGAAGCATTTCCAAACTTTGCCGTTTCCAAACGGAGGTCGCGATGCAAATTTTTCTGGTTTAATTTTTTTGTTTTTACCATTTAGCGCCCTGTGTGGGTGGGTGACATAAACAACCACTGCGGAGGGTTGTGAGAACACCGTCATAATTTCCTTCCGCATCTATTTAAAATGAGTTCTGATCTAAATATATAGGCTGATTGGCTAAATATAGTCCCCGATGCTCGATAGGGCAGGGCAAGGCAAGGAGGGAATTTTTTAAAAGCCTGTGATCCAAAACTTGCCAGCGGAAAAGGAACCCTGTGACTTGCAGCGGGTTCGTCTTTTTTTCTTTTTGAAATGTTTCAAAGATGTTTTTATTTTTAGTGGTATCATTGTGCTACTTGGTTGTCTGCAGCCCTGGGTACATCCATTCCCCTACAAATCAAGCAAGACTCCAGTCCTTACAATGTTTGCAAAAATGCATGCGCTGGGGGCAAGCGCGCATAAAAATGAATATATGACTGAAAATAACATACAGAAATGTATTATATGATGAGAAATGTGTAGGTTAGTCAAAACTAGGGACAGAAGAATTAGCCAGTTTTGGTTCTCTCTCTGTTCCTCGTTTTTCCAACCTTAAATTCAGTTCTCCACATTCCTGCAGCCATTTGCGATTTTTTTTTTTAATCCTCACAATAAACACATTTTTGTGGGCGCTTCTGACTCATTGACACATTTTTGCAAGCCATTTCTCACCATAGAATGCATTTTGTTATTTTCATGCACATCTTTATTTTTGGGCCCCCTAACCCTGGTGCATGCATTTTTGCAAACACTGGTTTGCAAACTGCATTGCAAAATTCGAAGAAGTGCAAATTTGGACGGGTGGCTTTGTTTTGGGTCTCATTTCGTTTCAAAAAGTGTGCATTTCATAGATTCAGCTTGAAAGGGGAACTGAATCCACTTTCTCGCCCATCCCTAGTCAAAACTGCAGGCAAAAATGTGCTTATTAAGGGAAATTCTCACTAAAATGCCGGAGAATTTTCATGAGGATTTTTTAAAAAATCACAAATTGCTGTAGAATGTGGAGAACTGAATTTAAGATTGGAAAATTGAGAAAAGTGATCGAAACAGAGAGATTCTTCCACCCTTATGCTCTTGAGACCACAGTTAGATTATATCCCCCTTGGGGCAGAGACCTGTCCTCTTAGAACTCAATGGCAGAACTGGCAGAGGATAACAATGTGTACGTTACAACGGCTGTGAAGGCGGATGAAGGCTGCAGCAGATAAAGGACTTCCAATCGTCATGGTACCCATGCCATTGGATCCAAGCCTTTTTCTGTCAAGATTGTGTGTTGATCGTCGTGCGCCGATCTCCCCACATAAAACAAATTCATGCACAGGCGTCTTCCAACCAGATTATCTTGGAAGACAATCTTACTCGACCACGGGTGATCGCCAACCTGAACCTGTAACCCCCTTGGGGCGGAGACTTGTCCTCTTAGAACTGTAGAGTTGGTAGGAGCCTATAAAGCCATTGAGGCCAACCCCCTGCTCAATGCAGGAATCCAGATTAAAGCATTTTATTTCAAATAAATTCTCTCATTTCTTTGAAAAGAGTCATGTTTGTGGATAGTGCTGAACAAAGACAAATCTCATCAGACGCTGGGAAGTCCCACCTCCTCCTCCTCTGTCAGTAAAACAGGACCGTGTAGGGTAAGAAATCCCCCTGTGAAATGGGCAAAGGTATGTTGCAAGCATTGACAGATGTGTAGCCAAACTAGGGCAATGGAAGAACAAGAAGGTACACATACTTTTAAAAAAAACCCTAACATTCAGGGACCCCCCCTCCAAAAAGACCCAGCCCGCCCAGTGAGGATTGAACATGCCAAGTAGCTACAGAATCTTATATGTCAGGTCCCATCTGCACTATACATTTAAAGCAGTTTTATACCACTTTAAACAGTCATGGCTTCCCCCAAAGAATCCTGGGAACTGTAATTTGTGAAGGGTGCCGGAGAGCCCCTCACAGAGCTACAATTCCCAGAGTTCCCTGGAGAGAGGGCTTGACTGTTGAGCCACTCTGGGGACAATAGCTCCTCTGTGATGGGAATAGGGGGTCTCCTAACAGCACCCTTCACAAATGACAGTTCCCAGGATGCTTTAGGGGAAGCCGTGACTGTTTAAAGTGGTATAATGGCGCTTTAAGTATAAGGTGCAGGGGGCCTCAGTTGGGAAAGAAAAACAGAAAATAGGGGGGAGGAACAGTGGAGCTTCCTCAGAGGCTTCTTTGGGGCAGTGGGGCAGGTGGAGTTTTTCAACTGGTTTGAATTGTCCTCCCAAATGTATTGCCATCTCTCTTAAGAGTCTTCAACCCGGCTCAAAAGCGCCTGAGTCTGGTCGCTTTCAGTTTTTTTCTGCATTTGTCCTGATTTGTTTGCACAAAACAAATCAGGCTCTGTGTTCCGCACTTGTTCTGATTTGTTTGCAAGGAGGTTAGATGACATTGCATGAGCAAATGTTATCCCATGCTTTCTAGTGCTTTTCCCCATTATTTCACTTGCAGAAAAAAGTCTGGAAGAAGCAGGCTTGTTGTTCAGGAGGTCCAAATCAATTTTAATTGCACAACTTGAATCTGACAGTACATGATTGAATCCTGCCTCTGTGTGTGCGTGCGTGCGTGCGTGCGTGCGTGCGTGCGTGTGTGTGTGTGTGTGTGTGTGTGTGTGTGTGTGAGAGAGAGAGAGAGAGAGAGAGAGAGAGAGAGAGAGAGAGTCTAACATATTTATTTTATTCCTTTATCCTACAAAGCCACCTTCATCTCCACCAAACCACAATGGGCCGGAAAAAGATCCAGATCAGTCGGATTTCGGACCAAAGAAATCGGCAGGTAGGCACTTTTTAAAAAATATGGAGGGGGGCTGCAGCGATTAGACAACGTCTTACTGCAAGCATGGGAACCTTTGACACAGCATTGCTTCAGATACAAAGTGACTGAATTCTGATCTGAAGCATCCTGACCCCCAACTTCCAGACTGATGTGCAAATCAAGATGCAAACTTTGGAGACATTCAGAATTACAATAGCCATTTCCAGCCTGAAAAATGCACCCAAATGCGGTGAGATTCATCCCCAGCTCAAAAAGCGTGCCCAAATATATTTTTTAAGGTGTGTGTTTTAGGTAGAAATGGACACCCTGAAAAAAATATTTATTTAAATACATCTGTTGTGATCAAATACGTAAATAAATAAGTAATTAAATATGTTTTGGTCTGAGCGTAAGGCAGCTTCCTATGTTTCTATTAAATCACTGCTTTATTCAGGGCAATGAGGACTAGAATCTTACTTAACCCTTGGGGAAAGACCACAGCTCAGTGCAATAGCACCTGGTTTGCATCCCAAAGGATGAACACAGAAACTGGGTGGAATGCATGAGTACAGATTGAGTGCAGCACTAGTCATACTTTGAATGAACCCAACGAAATTAATGGATGAGACGAACCGTTTCGAGAATTCTGTTGAAATGTACACATTAACGGTTGTGTCTAACTAAAGCCTACTCAGAGTAAACCCATGGAAATTAATGAGCCGTGTCTTTGTCTGCTCTGACCTAGGACTAACGTTGGATGAAGCCCTCAATGAATAAAATGAAATAAACTTAGGTCCATTCATTTCAGGGGGTCTTTTCTCAGTGGCAGAGCATGCAGACGGTCCCAGGTTCAATCCCAGCGGAGACTAGGAGAGAATCCTGTCTAAAATCCTGGAGAGCTGCTGCCAGTCACTGTTGGTTTGTTGACAATGGTCTGATTTGGTAGACGGCAGCCTCCTATGTTCCTGTGAGGAGAACTTGATCCAGGCATCATCACTCACCCGTCTCGTCTCTTCTCTTCTCCTGCTTCCAGGTCACTTTCACCAAGAGGAAGTTCGGCCTCATGAAAAAGGCTTACGAACTCAGCGTCCTGTGCGACTGTGAGATCGCTCTCATCATTTTCAACAGCGCCAACCGACTCTTCCAGTATGCTAGCACAGACATGGACAAGGTCTTGCTGAAGTACACAGAGTACAGCGAGCCCCACGAAAGCCGGACCAACTCTGACATCCTGCAGGTAGAATCATACAATCCTAGAACAGTGGAGTTGGAAGGGGCCTATGAGGCCATCAAGTCCAACCCCCTGCTCAGTGCGGGCATCCAAGGTAAAATAGATATGTACTAATTTGCGTCGGCCATCAACTATATATTTAATAGTAGTACACGCCTATATAAACCGCCGCTAAGTGTGGTGTAGTGGTTAAGGTGTTGGGCTATGACCTGGAAGACTAGGGTTCAAATCCCCACATAGCCATGAAGCTCACTGGGTGACCTTGGGCCAGTCACTGCCTCTCAGCCTCATGAAAACCCTCTTCATAGGGTCGCCATAAGTCAGAATCAACTTGAAGGCAGTACATTTACATTTTAAACTGATAGAGGTTGTATCTGGGGTTGGTTCTGCTCAGAGTAGACCCATTGAAATTAAAAGGCACAACTCCCTAAGGTCCATTTATGTCAGTGGGTCTGCTCTGAGTAGAATTAGTTGGCTACAAGCCATAAAATGGCCACACAACTGTTGTCATTTTGTGGGTGGGGCTCAGTTGCATCCTGGCAAATTCAGGTTGCAAGATAACAGCTGACTAGGAGGGTCTTGTGCAGTGAAAAACCGGCCTCCCCAAAAGATTGGACTTCTTGCAAGAAGGAAAGCGATGGAAAAATGCGCCAAAAAGTGTGAGATTGCACTTGCCTCGACGCAATGGAAGTGGAAGTGCCCTAATTTTTTTTAAAAAAATGCTGCTTTAAAACTCAGAGAACCCTTATTTTAATGGCACTTACTAAAAATTGATGTCATCAGCTTATCTTGATCTGCAAGGAGAAAGGTCAACTGAACACACCCTGGATGTAGTAGCATTTAGGTTAGTATTAATTGGGGGGGGGGTTAGATATAGATATAAATATATAATTTTTTATTGTTTTCGAGAAAAGAAACAGCAAAGACATCAATCAACAATACTGGATTTACAAAATCCACTTAAGATTCATATAACAAAACTTGGGGATTTTTTTTCCTGGGGTTGTGTGTGTGGGGTTGCTGATTGTTTTTCCCCAACAGTGTTGCTGATTGTTTTTCCCCCAATCCCAATCTCTTGCTCTGTCATCTGCATTCTGTAGACCCTGAAACGAAAGGGCCTGGGCCTTGAAGGCACAGATCTGGAGCTGGAAGAAGCTTTGGACCCTGCTGGGAAACTGAGACGGCTTGGTGAGGGAGTGGATCTCACACTGGCTCCGCCAAAGCTTTGCGTGAGTAACTCCTTTGCAGGAGGGAATTGGCATGCGCTCCAAGTGGGGATCTTCGGTAGGAACCATGTTCAGCCCTTCAGCCAGAGCTGGCTGTTGGCAGACAGGAAAAATTTCCACCTGAATATCTCTCGGATACCGAGTTCAATACCAACCACGGACTGAAGCTCTCAACGCCTTCTTTCAGTGCTAAAAATTCTTTATTGCGCCATCTTCCTTTCAGCCAGCACCTTCCCTATCCAACCTGGAAGGTGTATCGATGGGGACTCCCCCCTCTGTCAGTGAAGGTAGCACAAAGGGTACCCAGGATTCCCCTCTTCAACAGAGCCATTTGCAGCCCTTCAAGCCATCCCTCTCCAAGCACGCTACTCCTCCGGGACGGTCTCCAGGGCCACTGGGACCAGGTATGTCATCCGTGGGGCCTAACTACGGCAAGGACTTGCAATGGATAAGGGGGTTAAAGCAGCAGAAATTAATCTTGATGCACTCTTATATCAGATGACATCAAGCTTGCTTTCCTTAATGCTTTTTTCAGTGCAGAAGGCCACATCTCTGTGGTCACATCTATACCACATATTTAACACACATTTAAAGCACATCCCTGCCCCGAAAGAATCCTGGAAATTATAGTTTACCGTTCACAAAGCTATGGTTCCCAGCACCCTTAACAAACTACAGTTCCCAAGATTCTTTGGGGAAGCCATGTGCTTTAAATGTGCATTAAATGTGTTGTGTGGATGTGAACTAATCTTCCTCTGCGTCACCGATGTACATGGATTTTTTTTAAAAAAAGAAACCGCAAAAATTAAAAAAGATGCTTGTGGCTCCTTCAAGACACCTTTCCTTTGTTTCTTTTTCACTGATGCACAGCAGCGCGTGTGTGCATCAGTGGAAACAGAGCAGGAAAAGATAGATCATCAAAGTCAACAGTCAGAAGGATTGGTTTCAATGTGCACGCTTTGCCCAGGTTGCAGAATCTTGCTTTTCTTTGTGACGCAAAAAATAGTCTTGAAAGAAAGCGGCGCTCGCTCTAGGAGTCTGGAGCGGCCGACTTCTGCCGTCATCAGCCTGTGCTGTGCTCTCTTTTTCTGGCTCTTTCAGGGATCGGGTACTCTCTCTTCTCCCACGGTGGTGGCACCCTCGGCCGCATGTTGTCGAGCAAAACTCCTCCTCCGCTGTACCTGGGGGCCACCCCCCGTCGAGTGGAAGGACACCTATCCACCAGCAGGAACACCGTGCTGTCTGCCGTAAGTAGCTCATAGGATCCATCTCCCAGGCAGGATGAGGAGAGTGGCATATTAATGGGCAGGTTTCAGGGGATGGCGAGGTTGGGCATTTGCCGGGTGTGTGTGTGTGTGCGGAGATGAGCTCACCACCACCTGTCCCCATTTTTGCACAGAGCATCTCTTAGGAGCAGAGGAAACTACCTTTATCCTGAGTCAGAGTCTTGGGTCCATCTAGCTCAATACTGCCGACACTGACTGCCAGCAGCAGCTCTCCAGCGTTTCAGGGAGGGATGCCATCGGGGATTGACCCTGGGGCCTTCTGCCTGCAAAGCAGAGGCTCTACCCGTTGAGCTACGGCCCGTTTCCAAAGTGTTTGCTACCCACCTGACCCAAATGACCAGATTATCTCCCTACAGCGCTCATTGTATCCCGGCCCTCAGAGCATGAATCCCGTGTTGCCTGCCGGAAGTGCCTGTCTCCCGGGACATCGAGTGCCAGGCTACTATTCTCTCTCCTCTAGCCAATCAGGTACCATCTCGTTAAGGGTTTGGGGGGGGACTGTAGACCCCCATGCTGACCCCCGCAAGCTCCTCGTGATTCTAAGCCCAATTAAGACACAGAATGGGGGAGGCTGCCTCATGCAGAATGACGCCGCTGGTTCATCTATCTCAGTGCTGTCGACACTGACTGGCAGCAGCTCACCAGGGTTTCAGATATTTCCGGCCTTACCTGGAGATGCCGCTGGAGGCTGAACCCGGGATCTTCCGCGTGTCAAGCAGCCGCCCTACCACTGAATTATAGCTCTTCCCTTAAATATAAAGTGAGATTCTAGTCCTCATGGTTCTGAGTCCAAGGGCTGGTTTAAATGGGAGCTGTGTTCTACCGGATCGGACTATTGGTCCATCTAGCTCAGTACCGTCTACACCAACTAGCAGCAGTTCTCCACGGTTTCAGGCGGGGAGTGCTGGGGTTTGAACTTGGGACCTCTCAAAGCAAAACAGATCCTCCCCCGCTGAGCTACAATCCTTCCCTAGAGGGAGAGAGAGAAAGCAGGGATGTACCAACCACAGCCCCCGTAATTGGCAGACAGTGCAAAGCCTTCAGATTGGTTGAGCTGCTGGGGTTTCTGCCCTCAGCAATCTCACATCACAGCTGCTGCCCTGCTCGCCTCCAGACCCCCAATCCTGACATTCTCCTCCGTTTCCAACCATTGCTTTGCAGAGTATATCCCCAGCGACGGCACCTGCCATCCCTTTGGCCTCCAGGCGAGAACAGTGGCCGCATGGCAGCACCGAGATATGGCTGTCGCCGCTCACCCAGTGCTGGGGTACGAGGGGAAGTGGGGTTGCTCTGTGGTCCAGGCAAACGGGCTGAGGCAGTGATCCACAGCCGCCAAATATGTGCAGAAGCGTGGGTGCATACGCTAGCAACGTGCTGGAATTCTGCCCCATTTGGGTTTTCCATTAATAGGCTTATTCTCTGTCGCTACACACTGGATTTCTACGTAGCAATTTTACGCAGCTGTTTTTGAAAATGGATTTAAAAAGAAGAAAAAAGCCTGCCTCTAAACTATCGATATTAAGAATGATTGTTTTATCGATATTTCCTTTCAAAATATTAATATATCCTTTAAAAATATCTATATGAATATCAATATTTTGGGGGAGGGGGAGAAATTGGTAAAAGCAGCAGAAAGTGGACAAAGAACAAACCCTAATTGATATTGGCCAGTGAGGACTCAGAGCTTGGAAAAGTTACTTTTTTGAACTACAACTCCCATCAGCCTCAGCCAGCATGGCCACTGGATTGGGCTGATGGGAGTTGTAGTACAAAAAAAGTAACTTTTCCAAGCTCTGAGTGAGGTGAATGGAATGCTTTCAGACCGGCACTGCCAATGGATCCCATTCCTAGCATGCACATGTGAGAGAGTAAATCCAATACAGTGCCAGCCAGGTGCCAGTGTACCATTTTGCAACTGGCGCCCTCATCACGTTCTCAAGATTCTGAATGTGCCCATTGACCTAAGTAAGTCATATCAATTGCGGTGGGTCTACTCTGAGCACGACTTAGTTGGATGCAAGCCATTGACCATTGATTGACATGGCTAATTTAGGTCCATTCATTTCAGTGAGTCTACTCTGAGGGGAAACTAGGGGTTTGTACCTGATGGGCTGTCTTGCTTCAGTAGCTCTCGTGGCTTGTGTCACTGATCCACTTGGTTCTGCTGGTTCTGCATCAGAGGCCTGGCTAGCACTCAGGGTTGGAGAAAATCAGGGAGAAATTTAGGAGAATTCTAGGAGCATCCCTGAACCACTAATGTGCAGACACCATGGGGAAACTCTCCAACGCCTTTCAAGCATGCAAAACAATCTCTCAAAGAGTACAATTTGATGAGCTTTATGCTGCCACCGTGTGTGCTCATAGAATCACAGAGTTGGAAGGGGCCTATAAGGCCACTGAGTCCAACCCCCCTGCTCAATGCAGAAATCCAGATTAAAGCATCCCGGACAGGTGTCCAGCTACCTCTTGAAGGCCTCCAACGTTGGAGAGGCTACCTAGGCCATTGGTTCCATTGTCATACCGCTTCAACAGTTAGGAATTTTTTCCTGATGTCCAGTCGAAATCTGGCTTCCTGCATTTTGAACCCATTATTCCATGTCCTGCACCTCCATCTCTGAGACCCTGTTGCCACATCCTAATTTTCTGTGTTACCAGGGGCACAAATTCAAGGGCCAGTTCTCAATGGCATCACTTGACACTTAAGGGGGATTTTTGGGGATCCCATGCTGGAGCATGTTTAATGATGATAAAAAAACAGAAGGTTGTTTCCAGTGAAACTCTACTCAGAGTAGACTCATTGAAATGAATGGACCTAAGCCAGTCATCTTCATTCATTTCAATGGGTCGACTCTGAGTATGACATGTTGGGAACCACCTAGAAAGACAACAAAAGAAGTTCTTAGAAAGGAAAATTAAATTTAGTCAGGGTTGATTATACAGGCTGCTTTGCTTTCGTAGACAGACAGTTCCCTTCCCTGAGCAGCTTACAATCTAAAGAAAATTGTTCTGAACCGCTATCATTTTTTCTCTTTTCTTGTTTTCCCTACAGATCAATGAGTCGAATTGGTGATCAGACTCCGGTGATCTCTGGCTCGCCTCCCCTGCGTCCACCTGTCAGTGTCAAGTGTGAGCGGGCCTCTCCTACAGCTACATGTGCTTCGACCATTCCCCAGGCCCCTTCGGGTGCCCGTCCCTCCCTCACTGATGCCCCTGTGGACTTCCACTCCCGGGAAGATTACACCAAGGCTTACCATTACTCTTTCCTTCTCTCCCACCCTCTGGCAGATGAGCAGAGGCATCCCAGCATCCCTACACGTCACCCACAGCCTGCTACAGAGGAGTGGCAGAGATAGTTGAGTGGTTAGCTTGTTCACACGTACAGAAGACACAAAGGAGGGAGTATATGCATAAGTGGGCTTGTGTACTCACACAAGTAGACCTTGGTCACCTACAGATCACAGTAGGGTCTTGGGCATCCACGAGAGTTTTTCCAGGGGAGGGTGCAAAGTAAAACACTGAAGGGGGGGCAACAGGCTAGTTTGTTACAAAAAATGTGACAAATAGTGCCTGTGTCTTGTATCCAACTGAATTCTACAGTGAGTAGACTCATTGAAATTAATGGAAATAAGTATGTCATGTTCTTTAATTTGCAATTGGTTGTATCCGAAGTAGGGATGGGGTTCAGTAGCTGGTTCCTGTCCGTTTGAATTCTGACTTTCAGTACCTATCTGCCATTTTGTTTGTTCCCAATTGTTTGATTCACAGGTTTTTTCCCAGCAAAAAAAACAATGTAATTACCAACAAAAATGAAAATGAAAATGTGTAGCACTTGTTCCACTAAGTTAAGAATGCATCAGGTTAGAGGAAAACTGATTATGAAGACAGTAACGTAAAATTTGGAGTGGATTTTTTTTTAAAAAAAAACAAACTCTGCTGATGACAGCTGCAGCTTGCCACAAGAAATCAATGCCAGTCCAAAAAAACAGTGGATTGTCAGATTATGTCAAAATCTGGTAATAAATCTGATTTAGTGAATATTCTCCCCCATACCTAATCCAATGTTAGTCCTACTCAGAGTAGGCCCATTGAAATTAAAGGACATGACTAATTTAGGTCCACTAGCTTCAGTGGGTTTACCCTGAGTAGTTGGATACAACCTAGTGGGTTTACTCTGAGTTGGATTACCGTTGGATGCGACTGGACATTTTGCCTCATATTTCTTGCTACAAATGCTAGAAATTTACCTCATTTTTAAAAATGAAAGTTGGGAATCTGAGGGTTAGAGTTCATCTGGGGAGGACAAATGGCCTCCTCCCCAAGGATGCCCATAGGGGTGCAAAAGAGGGCAGAACTGCTCAACGGACAATCTAAATGCAGCAAGGAGATTGGACAGAGATTATTGATCCTCCCTCCCCCCATTTCTCCCCTAAACCTCCAGAAGTTGGGGGGAGGGAAGTTGTCCCCCAAAATAGATCTGCAGCAGACAAAGAAAAGAAAATTATTTCTTTCCTGTTATATAACATTTACGCATGAACACCTGGTCACAAGCTCTGGTGAGGGCCCCCTACCTTAGATGACTTTTAAAAATAAAAAAATGGATGAGGCAATGCTCAAAGAAGAAAGTCTGTCATTGGTTACGTGCTCCAGCAGGTAAATGGAACCTCCATCTGCAGGGGCAGTATACCTCTGGATACTAGATGGTGGGACAAATGGCAGGGATGGAGGCAAAAGGCGCCTGTAAGTTTTCGTACTTCTGAGATAGGAAGGGTGAGAATACCTGGGTGGCGGGAGGGAAAGGATCAAGCCAGGGCCGATTTGGAAAACTGCCAAGTCAGCTGAAAAAATAAAATAAACAGTGAATGGAAATGTCAACCTTGAATGTATTAGATGTTTTGCATTGGAATTCATGGATGTATTAAATAAAAAATGCCTCGTACTTTGTTGAGAAGCAGGTGATAAAAAAATAGACCCCCAACATCTTATTTGTTAGTATGAGTATTATTGTGACAATTTATGTACCGCTTAATTACAGTAGTCTCTAAATGGCATGCAGGAGACTCAATTACAATGAAACTAAAAAGGCGTTAAAATGATAAAATCAGAATTCAATTAAAATGCCTGCTGGACAGGGATGTAGTCACTCAGGGGTCTTAGGCCCCCTTATTTTGGGGGGAGCAGGGTCCCTACATCTCCAGCATCCTATGAGCCAATCGGCATGAAAGGGGAGTGTGTTAGCCACTTAAAAGTATCTTCTAACCTGATTCTTTGTCCTTTCCTGCTGCTTGGAGCCAATCAGAATGAAAGTGAGCCACTGAGAAGACTCTTTTCAGCAGCTAACACTCTTCCCTTTCACGCTTATTGGCTCCTAGGGATGTCTGTTATTGTGGGAGAAGGCATTAACGAGGATCTCATTCTCAACTAGGCAGCAAAATGGAGAGCGTAGCATGGTGTGACCATCATGAAGGGACCCTGCACTTCTGAATTTGCCACTCCCCTACTGTTGCTGGAATTTTAAAAAAGTATTCAGCAAGTGCCAGAAGTTCAACAGGGGAGAGGGATGTCTGCCTGACCTCAGCCGGAAGTGAGTTCCATAAAATTGGGCCCACAGTACTGAATGTGCATGGCTCTTGGTAGATCCCAGCCATTTGTGTCTGTGCCAACAGTTTCACCCAAAGGTGAAAGAGTTTTGAAAAGATCAATGAGATGTTGCTAGGGGTGCAGGTGAGGTCGCTCACCCACTGAGGTGAGCTTTGGATTCTCAGCCAGGCACTAAGAGACCCCCAGAGCCTATTTCTGCCAAGAAAAGGGAAGGGTTATAGGCCCGTGCTTGCATGCAGGAGTCCCCAGGTTCAGTCCTCAACATCTCCAGGAACGGCTGGGATAGACCTTGTCTGAAACCCTAGAGAGCTGCCGGCAGTCAGTGTTGGCAATACTGACCTAAATAGATGAATGGTCTGACTCAATAAGAGTCCGGTGTACTTAAAATATCACCACCGGTGGGGAAAGAGAAACCAAATGCAAACATTTCCCATACAGGCTCTTCCTACTGTCAAAAATGGAAAAGTAGATTTTTCTGTAGATTGCTCCTTAAGGAGTGAATTCATTTATTAAACAATTTTTTAAAAAATGATGGTGCCACTGTTCTTTCATTCATTTAATTATAAACGAATGAATTGGACTGCCTTCAAGGCGATCCCGACTTACGGCGACCCTACAAATAGGGTTTTCATGGTGAGCAGTATTCAGAGGGGGATTACCATTGCCTTCCTCTGAGGCTGAGAGGCAGTGACTGGCCCAAGGTCACCCAATGAGATTCATGGCTATGTGAGGATTCAAACCCTGGTCTCCCAGGTCCTAGTCCAACACTCTAACCACTACACCGCACTGGCTCTCAAGGGTTAATTAGAAAACATTCATATAAACTAGAAAAGACAATAACGCTGGGAAAAACAGAAGGGCGTAGAAAAAGAGGAAGGCCAAACAAGAGGTGGATTGATTCCATAAAGGAAGCCACAGACCTGAACTTACGAGGTCCGAACAGGGTGGTCTATAACAGATGCTATTGCAGGACACTGATTCATAGGGCCGCCATAAGTTGTAATTGACTTGAAGGCACATAACAACAATTATAAAACAGATGGGAATTCAGTCCAATGTGAGGATAGGCTGCTGATCTGACATCTAGCACAGCTTTTCTGGAGTTCCTAACATCGGGGTGGGGGGGCACAGGCTCTAGGATCTGGCTGGTCTATTTATTGATTGACTGGAAAAAATTATAAACCACCATTGGAAAATATTGTGGCAGTGTATAAATAAATAGCAAAATAAAAAGCTAAAAATGATTAAAAAATACATTGAATCTATCTGTAAGAACGAGAGGAACAAAATCTTAATTGCAACCCTAGAAAGGCCTTGTTGAATAAGTTATGAAGTTGATTAAAAGGTAAATTATTATTGCATCCATCTTATTTCCAGAATACGAATCCTAATTGTTACATTTCCACCACTAGATGGCACTCTCTACCTTGTTTCCTCCTTGCCTATAGATTCACTCTGCAATTTTGCCCCTTTAGGGATGAAATCATCTGTGCGTTCCAAGTTTCTCTTATTTTTCCACCCTTAAATTCAGTTTGTCCAAATCATTATAATATTTTATTTTATTTATTCCATTTATGAACTGCTTCGTAGGAAGCAATTTTACAATCCCATAAAAACATAATAATTGCATATATAAACGCTGCAGCAGCAACAACAGGACACCCATTATAATCAGTTAAAACAACTATGTTTTTAAAAAATGAAATACAGGTACAAAGAGGGATAAAAAGATCCACTTAAAAGGGTTGCTGAAAAAAGAGACATCTGCACAAAAATTCATGTGCATTTTGGGGTGCATATACTTTTTATGCAATGTTTGTCTAATATATGCATTTTTGCCTGCAGTTAAGGATTCTTTCCGGTGTGTTTGTGAAAGTAATATACACCTCTTTGTGCAGACATTTCCCCTTAGTAAGGTTGATTAGATTTCTAAGGATGGCCCCGGTCAGCTCACAGATTGGTTTGGGGAAGTGCCAGTCAGGGAAGTCCATATTAAAATAGGAAGGAAAGTGATTTCTCTCCACTACCCCTTCACAAAAAAGAACCACAAGCAATGGTGTTAAAACACACAATTATTTCATGGCATGTGCTAGGCATAAGAACATAAGAAGAGCCTGCTGGATCAGGCCAGTGGCCCATCTAGTTCAGCATCCTGTTCTCACAGTGGCCAAACAGGTGGAATCCCTACACGGCACAGGACCACAATACCTGTTGGAACGCCTCCCCCGTTATGAACCTGCCCGTACACTACGCTCATCATCAAAGACCCTCCTCCGAGTTCCTACTCATAGGGAGGCTCGGAGGGTGGCAATGCGGAAGAGGGCTTTTTCAGTGGTGGCCCCCGAATTGTGGAACTCCCTCCCAGAGGAGATACGCCTGGCGCCAACGTTACTATCTTTTCAGCGCCAGGTTAAAACTTTTCTCTTCACCCAGGCTTTTTAATATGTTTAGTATGCGTTGATATTGTTTTTAACTTTTTAACATTTTAAACTTTTAATCTGTTTTATATTGTTAAATGTTTATTGTATTTTTTTTGATGTTTCTTGTCTCGTGAACCGCCCAGAGAGCTTCGGCTATGGGGCAGTCTATAAGTTTAATGAAATAAATAAATAAATAATCCCGCAAGCAGGACCCGAGTGCGAGGACACTCTCCCCTCCTGAGGCTTCCGGCAACTGGTCTTCAGAAGCATGCTGCCTCTGACTAGGGTGGCAGAGCACAGCCATCGTGACTAGTAGCCATTGATAGCCCTGTCCTCCATGACTTGGTCTAATCTTTTGAAGTCATCCAAGTTGGGGGCCATTACTGCTCCGTGCGGGAGCAAATTCCACGGTTTAACTATGGACTGTGTGAAGAAGGACTTTTTTTTGGTCTATCCTGAATCTTCCAACATTCCGCTTCATTGGATGTCCACGAGATCTAGCGTTATGAGAGAGGGAGAAAACCTTTTCTCTGTCCACTTTTTCTATACCATGCGTAATTTTGTACACTTCTATCATGTCACCTCTGACTCGCCTTTAAACTGAAAAGCCCCAAATGCTGCAACCTTTCCTCATAGGGGAGTCACTCCATCCCCTCAATCCTTCAGGATGCCCTTTTCTGAACCCTTTCCAGGTCTACAATCTCCTTTTTGAGGGGAGGCGACCAGAACCGGGCACAGTGTTCCAAACGTGGCCTCATCATAGGTTTATACAATTATATCAGCAGTTTTATTTTCAGTACCTCTCGTAGTGATCCCTTTTTTTGCCTTTTTCACAGCTGCCACTCATTGGGTCAACATCTTCATGGAGCTATCCACTATGACTCCAAGGTCTCATTTCTGGTCAGTCACCACCAGTTCAGACCCCATGAGCGTATATGTGAAATTCAGATTTTTTGCTCCAATATGCATAACTTTACACTTGCTTACACTGAATTGCATTTGCCATTTTGCCGCCCATTCACTCAGTTTGGAGAGGTCTTTTTGGAGCTCTTCTCAATCCCTTTTTGTTTTAATAACACTGAACAATTTAGAATTATGAGCAAACTTGGTCACCTCAGTGCTTGCCCCTAACTCTAGACAGTCTATAAACAAGTTAAGAAGCACAGGTCCCAATACCAATCCTTGGGGGACTTCACTTTCTGCATCCCTCTATGGGAAGAACAGTCCATTTATTCCACTCTCTGCTTCCTGCTAACTTAACCAATTCCTGATCCACAAGAGGACCTCTCCTCTTATTCCATGACTGCTAACCCTGCTCAGGAGTCTTTGATGAGGTAACTTGTCAAAAGCGTTTTGGAAGTCCAAGTACATTATATCTACAGGATCACCTCCATCTATATGTTTGTTGACACTCAAAGAACTCTAATAGGCTAGTGAGACAGGACTTATCCTTGCAGAAGCCAGGCTGGTTCTGCTTCAGCAAGGCTTGTTCTTCTATATGCTTGGTTAATTTGTCTTTAATAATACTTTTTACCAGTTTTCTCAGGACAGGCGCTCAGGCACTGTACAAACAATGAAAAAATCTGTTTTGAAGAAGCAGGGTATTAATATGCAAAAAGAAAAAATCCCTCAGTCATGAAACTCACTGGGTGACCTTGGACTGTATACTCAGAGTAGACTTGTTGAAACTGATGGCCTAACCTACCTCACAGGGTTGTTTTGAGGCTAAAAATTAGGCAGAAGGCCATCTATGCCATCTTAGGTTCCAAGGCTGGTGAACCTTCTTCAGCTCAAGAGCAGGGTGGTGTGAAGTAGGGCCAGTAAGGCGTGTGGTTTGGAGAGAGTCCCAAGGGCCAGATAGATAGATTTGGAGGGCCACATTTGGCCCCCAACCCTGAGGTTCCCCACCCCTCCTTTAGAGGAAAAGCAGGCAATAAATGCAATAAATGCATTAATTAAATCTTTCTTTAAAAAAAAAAAAACAGCCCTTGCATGTAGATAGCTTGATTTTAATACAGCTTGTCCTGTCATGGTGTTTGGGGGGAGGATGGGAAGAGATATATTTTTGAGAAAAGCCTGCCTGGCAGTTTGTTTGATTCTGATGGGGACGCAAAAGGGAGGGTGGGACATTTGGACAGCCAATCACCTTGACACCGCTCGAAAAGGTGGCCTCGCCCTGATTTCTACACAATGTGCGTGATTTGCATGCTTTCGTTAGCATATATTCAAATCTGGCTTTTCACACACACGTGTGTCCAGTGTTGTTTGTGCGAAGTACGGGTTTGCTATGGCAACTGACTGGCCTCAAATAAAACCCAGGGAATGTTGGAGAGAGAGAGAGAGGTTAGCAACAAGGCTCTTGCATGCACACATGAACAAACACGGAGCTGCAAGAACAAAAGCTGATTTATTAAACCCATCAATATTTTTTTTTTAAAAAGCCCATAAATGCACAATGTGAAAAGTGATTTTTCTCCCCTTGCTCTTAAGAATTGGTTGTTGTTTTCAAATGATATCAAATCTAGAACCCAGGAAGCTGCCTTAAATGGACACCGACTCGGGGGGCCTGCACCAAAGGCAATCTCTCCGCCGGGGGGTCCCCAACCTTCCCCCCATGGACAACTTGAAAATTGCTGGCGGCCTTTGACAGACCATTTAATGGTTTTTCTGCCTGTGCATGGGCTGTGCTTGAGGTTGTGTGATTCTTTAATTGTTTGTTTATTGCTCTTCCTTATATGCTCTCTTTTATCGCATTACAATTTGAATTCCATAGAATTCAGATTGTAAGACACTCAAATGCAACCTTTAAGAAACAGAAGAAGCAATGAAATGCAATTAAAAATCAATATGACTTTTCATTGGGATTCAACCGAACCACAGGCCACCTGAATGTCGCCGGCAGGCCACGTGTGGTCCACGAACCACAGTTTGGCTACCTCTGCTGCTCTTGACTGACTGGCAGCGGCTCGCCAGGGCTCCAGGCAGGAATATATTTTCAGCCCTACCTGGACAGGCCAGGGATTGAACCTGGGACCTTCTGCGTGTAAAAGCAGGTGCTACGGTCCTGTCCTTAAAAAGGAAGCAAGACTCTAGTCATCAAGGAACACAGGAAGCGGACCCTTGGACCATCTAGCTCAGTATTGCCTATTTCAGAAGAGGACCTTTTCCAGTCCTACTGGAAGATGCTGCAGGGTGTGAGGCTTTGCCGATAATATTTGATTATTGGGGGGGAGGGTTTAAGAAGAAATTTCTAATTCTGTGAAAGCTAGAGTTGGGGTTGTATCCAGCATTAGTCATACTCACAGCACAGCAGACACGTTGAAATTAGTGGATATGACTGACTTAGATCCATAGATTTCAATGGCTCTTATAGGATTCAACCTTTAGTAAGAGGCAATCCATTTTCTTAAAAAGTTGGCAAGTTTAAGGGCATGACAAGGAGACATCTTAAATCTGGTCAAACAGTTTAGCCATGTAGATCAGTACTGCCAGTAACTGGACCCAAACTAATGGGTTAAAATGACAAAAAAGAGGAGGATTTTAACTAAATATTTGGAAGAACACCCTGACTAGTAGGAGCTATTCAGGAGATGAGCAAAAAGTGATGGACTCTCGCCCAACCTATCAGCCCACTATCTCTCTAGGTCATTGGTTCCATTGTTGTATGGCTCTAACAGTCTAGCTCCGACTCGGAAAGGATAAACGAGTCAGGCCACTAGTCTACCTAGCTCCACATTGTCTACACTGACTGGCAGCTGCTCTCCAGGATTTCAGGATTCTCTTCCCAGGCCTATCTGAAGATGCCAGCGGGGTTGAATTTGAGACCAAGTGCATACAAAGCATAGGCTTTGAGCTGCAACGGATTTTTATCTCTACTGTATTTTTTTGTTAACTTCATTGTACCCCGCTTAGGAACTCTGGTGTTCAGCGGTCTAGAAATTGTCAAAATCCATAAGTAACAGGAGAATCCCTGGCATCACATTGTTCTAGAAAGCCATTTATTTATTGGAAGGAGGTGGGGGATGGGAGCCTTCACAACGTAAAATAATTGGAAAATGGGACAAGAATATGCATGTTTATTCAGAGTAAGCCCCACAGCCTTCAGTGGGACTTACTCTCTGGGAAGGCTGCAGTCCTAACCCCACTTACAAGGAAGCAAGTCCCATTGAGCTTAATGGCTGATAGCCCACTAAGGCTGCCGGTCATAGAACTATGGAATAGTAGAGTTGGAAGGAGCCTATAATGTCATCAAGTCCAACCGCCTGCTCGACACAGGAATCCAAAGCAAAGCAAAGGTCCAAACATGTCTACTCAGAAGTAAGTCCTATTGAATCCAATGGGGTTTACTCCCAGGTAAGTGGGGTGAGGATCACAACCTCAATCATACTCAGAGGAGACCCACTGAAATCAATGGACTTTTAACTTGCTTAGGCTGCAATCCACACTTAGCCGGGATTATTTATTTATTTATTTATTATACTTGTATACCGCCCCATAGCCGAAGCTCTCTGGGCGGTTTACAGTAACTAAAAACGTATGCAATTTAAAAATACATCTTTTAAAAAACAATTTAAAAATTCATCTTTTAAAAAACAATTTAAAACACAATTTAAAAATTTAAAACAATATAAAACACATGCTAAAATGCCTGGGAGAAGAGGAAAGTCTTGACCTGGTGCAGAAAAGATAACAGTGTTGGCGCCAGGCGCACCTCATCACAAGGATCATTCCATAATTTGGGGGCCACCACTGAGAAGGCCATCTCCCTTGTTGCCATCCATTGAACCCAATGGAGCTTACTTCTGAGTAGACAGGGATTGGGTTGCAGCCTTAGATTTTTTTTTTCCACGGGCCTTGGACAAAGGCTGCAATCCAATACACTCTTACCTGGGAGTAAGTCCCATTGAACCCAATGGATCTGAGTACATATGGATTGCTTTCCATTGGGTCTGTGCTTTTGAGTGTGACTAACGTTGGGTACTGTCAAAGTAATCATCCACAGGATTGCAATGCGTGTTTTTAGTTTATCATAATCCTTTAAAGAATTTTCAATCTAAGAAACGGGGCGATGAAGAAAACGATAAAATTAAAATTATAAGATTTTTTTAAAACACCAAACCTATACGAAGAGGTTTTCTGTGGGTTCCCCGCCGGCCGCCGCGGTCAGCATCTCCATATTTTAATAAAGCGTGTGTTTTCCTTTACCAAAGATTTCCCTTCCGTGAATATACATGCCTGAAGTGAAATATATATATATAAAAACCTTTAAAAAAAATAATAAGATTGAGCAAGGAAAAGTAACCTATCCAACGCTAGGGACGTGAAGACGTCATGGCTTGACGTCGTAGTGCATGGAGAAAGCTCCCCCCCCATTTTTTTTTAAAAAAGAGATTTCTGCAATTTTAATATGGATTTATGGGTGGGGAGAGCAAGTTGTGTAACTAGGGCGCCCTCATCATCTGCAGGGATGCTTTGAGCCGCCCTCGCGTCTGCTCCCTGCTCTCTTGTCAATTTCGGACGGCAGATTTTTGTTTTGTTTTTTAAAAAAATCCCTTTTAAAAATCAGCACGTTAACCCCACGCAAAGCCGACGTGACGATGGCTTGCCACATTCTCTCTCTAACCCCCCCCCCAATACCTCGCAGAATTGCCTGGATCTCTCCGGCTTTCCGGATCTAAAGCTCTGCGCTTCTCCGTGGACAGGAATTCATCTCCGCCTGCTACTCCAACTCAAGCTACTTCCAGAGAAACTGGAGAGCGCTGATATATATATTACATTTTTATTTGGTTTGATTTTCTCTTTTAAAAAAAATCCATCTCCCTCTCCTCTCTCCCGGGCTTCAAAGCATCTTTCTCCATCGCGCGTTTTGCCTCCTCGCTCAAAAGCGGTACCCAAGTCAAGGCTGCGGCTCCAGAGAGGCGTTGGAGAGGGAGAGGAGCCGGGCCGGCTGGGCTGCTGAAATGGCCCGCCATTCCTGGGGCCCCCTCGATGGCTGCACGCGGGGTTTTATTTCTTTAAAACGCTCTCCTTGCGTTTCCAGGGATGCTCGCAGGGAAAGTACATGGGGTTTTTTTGTATCGTTGCTTTAAAAAATGGAAAAGCGGTGGCGCGCCGGCTTGCTCGCCTCCTTTGACCCCTGGCTGCCCCCCCCCAAAGTTTTTGAACTTGAAACTTCGTCAGGGCCATCGCCCCCTCCCCAAAACTTCTGGGGCGGACCTCGCCACCCTCTTCTGAATAAATTTGCGGTGCATGCCTACCCTTCTTTTTTCAACCCTCTTTTTTTAAAGGAGTCTTAATGGGTGTTCCCCCCTTTTTTTCCCCTGGAGCGTGGGAGGGGACCCGAGAGACGTGGAGGGGGGAATCCCCCTCCCTCTCCCTCTCTCCTTCTGCCTTTTCACTTCATGCAGCGTTTTGGGGGACAACTGGATCCCTTTTCAAAAGGCAGACAATGCCCTCCTTGGGAGCTGGGGGGAAGCCGCTGTTTGGTTTGCAAGACACGTTGGAAGCTGCTTTGGGAAGAGGGGGGACCAGTAACTGCGAGTGAGCAACCCCCCCCCTTAGTCCAGCCTACCCCCTCCCTCTCGGCTTGGATGTGTGAGAAAATTTGTCTGGACTTGAAGAGGTGGGGGAAGAGAGGGAGGGGGGAATACCCCCCACTCACTCACATACACACGCCTTTATTTTTTCTGACCCGCGATCGCTTTCCTCCTTTTCCCAGCAAAAGATATGTATATACAATTTATTTTGTTTTTAAAAACACCCAGATGAAGTTTGGGGTTTTGGTTTGTTTGCAAAGGCCCGAGGAAGCATGCTGGAAATTCTTAGGTCCTTCCAAATCCAGAGGGGGGGATTTTAATTTGTCCCCCTCTGGCACTCATCACACACACACCCCGCTAAAATATTATGACCTCTGGCTTTGCGAATGGAAGAAATTGACAAGTAAGTGACCAGAGTTTTTCCCCTTCTTAATAGGCACCTGAATTTTCTGGGGCGGGGGGGGAGGTACCTAGAATTGGGGAGGGTAATAAAGTAAGGAACGGAGGGGGGTTGTTGTAGGGGAAAGAGGTGCAGTTGATGGTCCTGATCCAGCCCAAGATCCAATTCTTTCGACCCCCCCCTTCATTGGGAAGAAGGAAAACCTGTGGCTTCGATCCTATGCACGCTTTTACCCGAGAGGAGTCTCATGCAGCTCAGGTGGACTTTCTCCCGGGCAGCCTCACTTAAAAGTAAAGACTGTCAAGACTTTTTTCCCCTGGTGTTTACTTCTGGGAAGACGCGCATCAAGGGGTCTGCTTCTGAGTAGACCCGCTTAGGGAAGCTCTGCTCCTCTCCTGTTGACATCACCTGGGACTTGGCGAGCCTTCAGATAGACAGGATCGATCTCCCCCCGTCGCCTCTGTGTTTTAAAGTTGCGCACGTCGGGAGGGGGAGGAACAACCAGATTTTTAATTTTATGAAAAATATTTATTGTGGCATAAAGTTGTGTTTTGGAAGAAGCTGCGGGTGGGGTGAGGAGAGCGTGGGGCTAAGGTCCTGTTCCATTCAGAATCCTGTTTTTGTTTTCTGGAGCCCAAACTCCCGCGGATGATCTGTTAGCGGTGGGAGGACGCCAGCTCCCAGACCCCACAGAACTCTTCGGCTCGAATGAAACCCCCAATGGCTCCCTTCCTTTGAATTTCCTTTTGACTTCACTGTTTCAAATTTCTCCGCCCCCCCAAAAAAAAGCCCCGTGTGTGTGGACGTACCCCCTGCATGTGATTGACTCCCTAACCCTAAAATACATCTGCCCTAATAAATCTGTTAAGCCTTTAAGGATCCCCCAAGTCAGACTTCTGTGTTCGTATCACTCGGGCAACTTTTGACTTTCAGATCCTGTCTTTTCACGCCTCGGTTCCCCCCTCCCGCTAAAAAATATTCTCCCTTCTTCTCTCCTCCTTTGATGGTGGTCCTGGAGGGGTTGGCAAAATATAATTAAGATTTTTTACTTTTTTTTGGAGGGGGGATTGTGCCCAGCTAAGTTCTGCTCAGAGGAGACTCATGGAAATGACTGGACCTCAGTTAGTCATGCCCATGAATTTCGATGGGTCTACTCTGAGTAAGACTCCAGTTGGAAACAGCCCTTTATTTTTCATGAATGGCGGGTTTATTTACATTTTTTAAAGTGCTGTTGCTTTTTTTCCTTTTAGAAGTTTATCCTTCCAGTTTTTTGTATTGCTTTGGCACAGTTGGTTGATTGCTTAGGACCGGAGGGGGGGCGGAGAGAGATAATAAATTGCTTCATTTTGGGCGCCTCCCCTAGATTCGCCCCCCTCCCAAAAAAATCCCATGCCTTGTCTGAGCATAGAAGTTCTTTCCATTCTTATGGAAATGCCCGAAGTTCAGGGCTGCTGTTGAACTTGACGCTGTCTGCTATGTATGCTTTCCCTCTTGGGGTGCGGGGGGGTGTCTCTGGGTGTGAAAAAAAATCCAAAAATGCCCGCCAAGTTTCTAGGCCAGTGAAAGGTGGGCTGGAGGTGGAAACGGGTTAGGGAGAAGAGAGAGAAAAGCGCGTGAAGGAAGCCCTCTTCCAACTTACAACATTGGCCTTCTTTTTGGGGGTGTCTCAATGAAGGTGGGGAAATCACTGGGTTTTTAACAAATCATTTCCGCACCTTTCCTCCCCCCCCAGCCTTTGATGTTGAACGTTTCTTCTCTTCCGCTAAAAAGTAATAATAAGCAAAACATGTTTTTTCTATCCTCTTTTTTTCTTGCTTTCTTTTCGTTTTTACACCCATTGATATGGGGGGGGGATATTTCCTTTCTCTCCTCTTTTTTTTTTTTAGCTGCAATCCGATATGCACACTTTACTGGGAGCAAGCCCCACTGAACTCAATGGGGATTCCTTCTGAGTAGACAAACATGTGCAAGATGGCATTATTAAAAATATTTAAAATCTTAGACTGTCCCCCCTGTTATGGTATTTTCCCCTTTTGCTTTGGTGATGGCTGTTTTTGTAAATCCTTCAATTATTGATGTTATTTTAGTCCCACAAAGAGTGGATTCCCCCCCCCCCATTTAGAAATCTTTCCCCCACTCACTGCTTCATCTTGGAAATACCTGCTAGTCAGAAAGAAAATCCCACTCAGGCACAAGACTTTGCCATTTTGCTGACTCCCAAGAAGATAAGCGTCAAGTCTGCCAGCTTTTCCTTAAAAATAAATAACTGTTGAGGCTGCAATCCTACCTCCACTTTCCTGGGAGTAAGCACCCATGGAATTCATTCGGTCTTCCTTCGGAGTAGATGGGTAGGATTGCACTGTGACTTTTCAAAAAGACTGCTGGGATTATTAAGAGCAATGAATTCAGTCCTACTAAGTCCTGTTCAGAGTAGGCCCCTTGAAATCGATGGTCCTAAGTTAGTGATGTCCATTAATTTCAGTAGATCTATTCCAAGATGCATCCAACCCAATATATACAAATATAGGTATGATGATTATATAAGTATGATGATTATGGCAGCATGAGCACCATCTAATGCTTAAGTAATAGATACCTATGAACAAAAGAATAATTGACTGACAGTTAATCGTTAGTTTAGAAACATGAAATGCTACGTTGTCTGGGGCTGTAACTCATTTCATATGAAGTGGTTCTACGACACCTTTAAGGGCTTTTTTTTTATAAATACTCTCAAGGTGTCTTACAAATAAATTACAACTGATTTCTTTCAGATCATTCCTCATCCCCCACCCACTCTATCTTGCAACCATCATTTTTTCACGTCTTTCGTCCCGTCAGAGGTGACAAAAAGGGATCCTGAGTTTTGTGGGCTGGGATTCTGGGAATCCCTTCTGAAACCCTTACATGGGAGTAAACTCCACTAAACACATGAGATTTAAGCCACACACACACACAATGCATAGGGTTGTGTTTTAAAGTCTTAGGAACGACTCAGTATGATTAATGCCAATATATTAATGTGTATTTTGCCACCTTCCATGTTTAGAATAGTTTGATATGTATAATGCAGATAAATTAGGGTGTATATTGTCACTTCAATATCTTGCTATTTTGTTTTATTTTGGGGGCTGGCCTCTTACAAACAGTCATCAGCGACCTTCAGACCAAACCTTGTCCATTCCAGACAGATTGATGGTCAATTTCGAAGGGAAGGAGTAGGCAGGTCAGAATTATTTCATGGAAGTTTTGGATTTTTAGATTGATTTTCAGTGGCTGACTTCATCAGAGCCTAACATTAATAAAATAAATGCTTAACACACACACCCCAATACACAGACAGACAGACACACACTTCAGATTAAAGCTGAAATCCTAACCTCATTTACCCGGGAGTAAGTTTCTATTGAATCCAATAGATCTGATGTCTGAGTAGACATGGTTAGGATTACATTGCGAAACATTCAGTGGCAGGAGGAGGGGAGGCAGATCTCCCTGTTGAACCTCTGGAGCTTACTGAATACGTTTTTTAAAAAAATTACTTACATCAAGCCTTTGAACTGAATTCTGATTTGATAGTTTTACCTCATTTTTGATTCATTGTACTGAGTCTCCTCAGAGACGATTGAAATTAAGGGGTATATCAACTGTTGAAATAAATAAAAGTAAATTAATATGATTTTGAAGATTGCTTCAGATGTACAAAACCTTTTTTTTTACAGCTAAGGCTGCAACCCTAAACATGGTGAGACTTCAAATTTCCCATGGCTGGACAAGTAGGCACAGAGAGAAGTTGTGTCCAATGTTCATACTTAGGAGAGCCGCATTGAAATTAATGGACAGGGCTGAACTTGGCTCCATTCACTTCAGTGGGTCTACTCTGAGGAGAACGCAGTTGGCTGCAACTCAGAGTTTGTTTCCTTTCCATTAAGCAGATACTAAGGAATAGGGGCAAAGTCTCCTTGAACTCAGTTGGTCTCACTTCTGAGTAAACATGAATAAGATTGGTTTGGGACTCTGTGATTAAATCTACAGGCATCTGTTATTTTTTGTTGTTAATAATAATAATAATAATCACAACTTGTTAACTAAAAGGTCTCCAAACCTCTTACAATTTATTTTTTATTTATAAGAATATTTAAAAATATCTTTTTTTCTCAATCATTTAACTCAGTGGGATTGAGTGTGCGTACATAAGATTGGTCTGTGACTGTGTGGTTAATCTGTAGACCTCTGTTAATAGGATAGTATCTGTCTATGTGTCGATCAAACAATCAATCATGTTTCTGAACATCTTTTGTATATCTGAAGCTCTCTAGAATGTCATAGACAGACATTGGGTTGTTTCCAACTACTCAAGAGTAGACCCATGGAAATTAATGGATCTTGGTCGTGTCCTTTTAATTTAAATGGGTCTGCTCTGAGTAGGGCTAATATTGGGTACAATCCTTTCAAGCTATGGACTTTAAATGATTTTTAAAAAATTCACTTGGATCAGGATCTCAGCCTAGCTGGCAAATTTAACATGGGAATTTGGAAGCATTTAGTTCTCCTTCCTCCCCGCCTCCAAATTTAAATTAGGGCATTAATTCAATGCACCACCCCCTCCTAAAGCAAAGCAATCCTTCAAAAATTAAAGCAAGTTTTTAATGCTGTCCCTTATGGGGACACTAGGATGAGAGAAAAGGAGAGTAAATTCCAACATAATAATATGTTGAAAAGGAATACATTTCTTTTTTAAAGACTATGTCTCTGTCCCTGACCCCCCCCCCAAGTTGCAAATCAATTTCAGGGGAAATAGCCAATCTCCTTAATTTGAGTTTGCAAATGAAAGTGACTGAAGGGTGAGGATGATTTTAAAAAAAAATGGATTCTTTTTCATTCTGTGTCTTGAATCCATTCTGTCCTCTTCCATCCATGTGGAACTGAAGAATGCAATCCTATACACACTTACCTAGGAGTAAATCCCATTGAAGTTGGTGGGAGTTAGTTCTGAGTAGACATGCAGAGGATTGCACTGTAACTCTTTACGTCAACGCAAGGGATTCCTATGAGACTGATTTTTTTTAACTTTGTCTGTGTGTTTGTGCTCTCTGTCTCTCTCTCACACACACATATAATGAGCAGTCTTCTCTTTAATATTAATCACTATATTTTATTCCTAGTCGTTACGTTTTTATTCGTAATCACTCAGTGGAAAACAACATTTTGCTGAGGTCCATTAATTGCAATGGATCTACTCTGAGATGGATTCAACCTACTAAAAAAAATAAAAAGAAAGAGTTGTTCATTGCCCCAATGTAAATATTTATAACAATAATAATCATCCCCTCTGCCAGGCAATCAGAAATTGGGGACGGGGGCGTCCATCATCTTTATGAATTCCAGAAGGTCATTTTTAAAAATCCCTTTCCCTTTTCACAGCCTTTGTGAGTGTTAGAAGGGTCATCATCGCTCAGTGGTAGAGCATCCCAGTAGGGCTGGGAACAAAGCCTTCCTGAAACCTACTGCCGGTCAGAGTAGGCAGTACTGGGCTAGATGCGTCAATGGTCTCACTCAGGCTGCATTCACACTGTACATTTAGCCCACCATTATTCCACTTTAAACAGTCATCCCCCAAAGAATCCTGGGAAGTGCAGTTTGTGAAGGGTGCTGAGCGTAGTTAAGAGACTCCTAATCTCCACACAGAGCTACAATTCCCAGAGTCCCCTGGGAAGAGGGATTGACTGTTAAACCACTCAGGGAATTGTAGCTCTCTGAGGAAAATAGGCACCTCCTAACAACTCTCAGCCCTCTTCACAAACTATGCTTCCCAGGATTCTTTGGGGGAAGCCACGAGTATTTAAAGTGGAATAAATGTCTGGTGTGAATGTGGCCTCAGTTTCCTGTGCTTCATGATCACATCTGTACTGTCCTATTTATCGAAAGAACGCATGTGCCATCCTTTTCTATAAATATTACTTATAACTAGGTGTGGTTTGTGTGCTCAGTTTAGGATCCTGACACGGGCCTTCTTAGAGTCCTGAGACCCCTTGAAGCCTAAATATCCCTGGGGGGCAGCTGGGGTGTGTGTGTAGAATTGTCCAAGCGATTAATCTTGGCTGAATACCTTTGCTCAGGCTGTGTGACATATTCTCCGATAGATGAGATGATAAGCAGCACCTGTTGGATCAGACCAAAGAGGGGAGGCCCATCTAGTCCTCACAGCAGCCAACCAGATGCCTCTTCTGTAAAGCCCCCAAGCAGACCTGAGTGCAACAGCAACTTCCCCACGTGCGATTCCCGGTAACTGGCATTCAAGGTGCATTGTCTCCGACAGAGGAGGGAGGACGTAGCCATTGTGGCTGGCATCCATTGATCGCCTTACCTTCCTCCATCCTCATTTAAAGACTACCAAGTTGGGCGTAAAGGGGTCTTTCATAACCCTTTGACTCTGCGCCTGCTCCAATACGCATGTCCAGAATACACATCGTACATTTAAAACATACTATTTCCCCCCACAGGAACCCTGGGAACTGTAGTTTGCCCCTCACAGAGCTACTTAAACTACAAATCCCAGGATTCTTCGTGGAAAATAAGGTGTTTTAAATAAGGAGGAGAGTTTTGTGTTTGCAACTTACACCCAGCATGAGTGATACCATGGGTCTCCCTTTCCCGCCCCCAATGTATTCAATAAGGAAAGAAACAAACTAAATTCTACTTAGAGTAGAACCATTTAAATTTATGGATCATATGGGTCAGGGTATCGCCAGTGTGCTGCCCCGCTGCTGAAAGAATTGCACTGGCTGCCCATTAGTTACGGGGCCAAGTTCAAGGTTTTAGTTTTGCTTGGGACCAGGATACCTGAAAGACCATCTTATCCCTTATATGCCCCACCGATCACTGCGCTCTGCAGGTGAGGGCCTCCTACAGATACCATCTTATCAGGAGATCTGTTCTGCACAACGTAGGAAACAGACCTTTAGTGTAGTAGGACCGAAACTTTGGATTTTCCTCCCCTTAAATATTAGACAGGCGCCATCTCTGTTATCTTTTAGGTGCCTACTGAAGACCTCATTCAATAAGCCTTTTAAGCAGAGACCTTTATCCCAGTCTGCATCTGTGTTGGAATTGCTATTTTAGATTTTTTAAAGCTTTTTTTTAAAGATGTTTTTAAAGACGTTTTGTTTTAATATGTTGTAGTTTTTAAGATGTTTTAGAGTGTATTTAGTGTTGTGTTTGCCCCCCTGGGCTCCTACTGGGAGCAAGGGCAAGGATATAAATAAAATCTTAGCCATGCAGTGTCCAGAGAGAAAAAGGTTTTGGTTTTTTTTTTTAGCAAACTGAGAAAATGAGACCATGAAATATCTTAGACTTGGGGAATGGGGGTGTCCCATTTAATTTTCTTTGCAAAGCAGTCAAAGCTTTCCAAAGTATCTGAAGGGATGTATTAAAATAGTACACAAAGTAAGGATCTGGGATTGTGCAAAATATCTACACATTTCATGCCAAATGGAATCAGTGGGACTTACTTCCTAGTAAGACATGCATTGGATTGTCCTGGATATTTTACTATAGTATTTGAAGATGGCAATTATTTCTGTTAAGGTTTCAATAAGCACACACACACAGAGTATATTTATTTGGAAAATTTATATACCGCTTATATTCAAACAAATCTCTAAGCAGTTTACAACATAAGATAAAACAACTTAAATTAAACAAACAAACAAACCAACATTCCATATTCTATAAGACATAGTTAACTAAATAGTGCATTTTCTGAAGCCTCAGAATAAACATAAAAATCAGCTACAAATACCACAAGAGAATTCCACATTGTAAATCATAATAAGTGGCTAAAACAAAATACCCTCTAAACTTCAGGAAATAAAATATTACAAATAAAAATCAACTAAGAAGTATAACTAGCAATTATATGTTGAATGTTATATATATATATATATATGCAGTGGAAGTAAGTTGCATTGATCATGATAAGACCTACTTCTGAGTAAACGCGCAAGTTTGCTTATTTTATGCACATGTCTACTCAGAAGTAAGCCCCAGTGAGTTAACTGAGAGTGGTTTCCAGGGTGTTTGGAACTCCAAAATCTGGGGAGAAATTCAGTCCAGTCGGATTTGGTAAGCAGCCTCAGTCACTGTCCCAGACCCTAATGGTTCAGTTCCCAGATAAGGGTCATCAGTAAACCAATGTATTCCATGGATTCTTTAGGAAAGCATTATCAACTATATTACAGGAATTAGGATAGCGCTGTAGCCTCTGATAGGGACTATTCCAGAGGCGCTCAAAATGTGGTCCGTGGGCTGCTTGTAGGCCACTGAAAATGCTGAGAACATTCTGTATTTGGTCCTGGAGCTGATTTATTTTTCTGCACAGTGGAAACTGAGGGGGTGGATTATCGAGAAGGCTGACAAGGCCTTGGTGTGGGGTCTGCGATTTTCATAATACAGTGCTTGCACTCTCTACTAATTTTCCCCTTTAAAAATTACCACTTAAAGAGGCCTATTTCAGTGGCCTGATCTAGGGTCTGCAATTTTTCAAAATGTGGTTCTGATGATGTCAGGGCTGAAGGAAAAATCTTCTCTCTCTCTCTCTCTCATTTTCAACCCAAAAAGGCATTCCTCAGGATGGAAGGGCCTATCAACTTCTGTTCTGTCAGTTTCTCATTTTTCAAATGTTAAATTCAGTTCTGCATTTTTGCAGGAATTTGCAGGGTTGTTTTTTTTTTTTAATCCTCATGAAAGTTCCCCAGCGTTTTATTGTGAATTTTCCCAATGAACACATTTTTGTAGGCTGTTTTGATAAACATACGCATTTGCCTTGCATAAGCAATTTCCCCGAATAGAATGCATGTTTGTATGTTCTTTGCACGAATATATTTATTTTTTTTGCACGCTTTCCTCCAATGTATGCATTTTTATAAATGTTGGTTGGTGAACTGCTTTGCAAAATTCGGATAGGTGTGAATTGCAAAGGATGGCTGTGTTTTGGTTCTGATATTTATCAGGACACTTCTTAAGTGGTGTGATGAGCAATTTCCAAGTGGTCCATAAGAACCCAAGAGCCCTGCAGTGCTGGATCAGGCCAGAGGGGGCCTATCTAGTCCAGCATTCGGTTCTCACAGTGGCCAACCAGATGCCCCGTGGAGAATCCTGCAAGCAGGACATGAGCACGACAGCAACTCTTCCCACCTGCAATCCCCAGCAACTGGTATTACAAAGCATCCTTCCTCCAACAGTGAAGTCAACACATAGCCATTGTGGCTAAGAGCCATTGATAGTTTCCTTGGATTTATCTAATCTTCTTTTAAAGCCATCCAAGTTGGTAGCCATCACTGTTTCTTACAGGTGCAAATTCCATAATTTAACAATGAAAACATCTGCCCTTGTTTCCTGTCCTCCGTCTCCCAACATTCAGCTCCGTCGGATGTCCTCAACTTCTAGTGTTCTGAGAGAGGCCGGAAAACTTTTCTCTTTCCCCTTTCTCCATGCCATGCATCATTTTATATACTCCTATCATGTCTCCTCTGACTCACCTTTTCTCGAAACTAAAAAGGCCTTTCCTCACTGGGGTGTGTGTGTGCTTCATCCCCTTGATCGTTTTGGTTGCCCATGAAAATGTTTGAGGATTTTTGGATTATGCCACTGCAACATTTTAGAGCACATAAGCTGCCTTTCAGGTTTGCTCACTCTATAATTCATCCTGAGAGCCAGTGTGATGTAGAGGTGAAGGTGTTGGACTACAACCCGGGAGACCAGGGTTCAAATCCCCACACAGCCATCATAGAATAGTAGAGTTGGAAGGGGGCTATAAGGCCATCCAGTCCAACCCCCTGCTCAATGCAGGAATCCAAATCAAAGCATTCCCGGCAGATGGCTGTCCAGCTGCCTCTTGAAGGCCTCCAGTGTCGGAGAGCCCACTACCTCTCTAGGTCATTGGTTCCATTGTCGTATGGCTCTAACAGTTAGGAAGTTTTTCCTGATGTCCAGTCGAAATATGGCTTCCTGCAACTTGAGCCCATTATTCCGTGTCCTGCGCTCTGGGACGATTGAGAAGAGATCCCGGCCCTCCTCTGTGTGACAACCTTTCATGTACTTGAAGAGCGCTATCCTATCTCCCCTCAGTCTTGTCTTCTCCAGGCTAAACATGCCCAGTTCCTTCAGTCTCTCCTCAGAAGCTCCCTGGGTGACCTTGGGCCAGTCACTGCCTCTCAGCCTCAGGGGAAGGCAATGGTAAACCCCCTCTGAATACCGCTTACCATGAGGGTCGCCATAAGTTGGAATCGACCTGAAGGCAGTCCATTTACATTTTACATAATTCATCCTATGTACTAATATTGGCTCGTCATTTTCAGAGCATTGAAAGATATGTAGCCAAAATGGAACCACCCACCGGAAGGAAAGGGATAGTATCAATAGGCAGGATTTGCAGAAGGACAAAAAACTTTAGGAAATGGGAGGAAATTAAGGCAGGGGGGACAGTCCTATAAGGACTGAGCATGCTCAGTGGCCACAGAATACTGGCTGGATGTTTTGGGGAGGGACAAAAAACTGGGGATGGGGAGGAGGGAATGGAATGGAGCACCCTGGAGAAGGGCATGGCTGGCTGGCATGCTAAACATAAGCACTCCATGCTGCTTTTGTTGTGGGTTCTGCTTTAAAAAAAAAGTAGGGCACTGATGGAGTCTTGGCAGGTGGGTCTTGTGTTCTCCCTGTGCACCGTCATGGTGGCTTTGCTGGCATGAAGCCCTTTGGCAAAACCACTATGGATGGCCTGAGGTTTGCATTGCAAGGGTGAGGGGATCTCAAAGAGCCAATGGAGTTCTGCCTGATCCTCTCCTTTTGCTTTGGCTTTTGGGTATATCTTCCTCCTGAAATTGTCCCACTTTGGTTGGAGCACAGGCGGAAAGGAGGTCACCTCCTTGAAGAGTTCCCTTTTCTCGAAAATAGCTAGCATATCACGGTGAAAATGTCTTAGGACTGCCTCTGACTAGGTCTTAGAGGAGACTCCTTGAAATCAAAGGGACATAAGTTATTTGCGTGTTTTCATTTCAGTGGGTTTACTCTGGGGTGGTCTAGTTGAACCCCAACTCTTAGCGTCTCCTTTTTACGCTAGCTTTCCTTGTGCGTGGATTTGGAAGGTAAACTTAGCATGCTCTGCCACACTTTCATTCTAGAACACTCCCCCCTTTTATTGCAGTTATATTATATTATATTATATTATATTATATTATATTATATTATATTATATTATAGGGCAAGTAAGACTGCAAAAGGCTTTCGAATGCTCTTCAAAAAGGTTGCAATATATACAGGTGGAAGATTTTGGCAGAAGGCAGAGACTAGGTTTCAGCACCATGGACAAGAACGATTCCTTCACGAGCACCAGAGCCTCTTCACTCCTCGGTGTCCAAATCACTTGACCAGTTTGCTTTCTGTTCCCCATTGTGGTTGCGATCTCCAGGGCAATCCTGTCCATGTTTACTCGTAAGCCCCACTGTGTTCAACAGGCCTCTTTCGCCCTGTTTAACCTAAGCAAGCAAGCTGCAAGTTTTAGATCTCTCCTTCCTCTCCCCCCCCTCCCCAGTTTAGGATTGTGCTCTGCTTTGCACATTGTGGGAAAGGTTAGAAAAGAATTCATGACCTCTGACCTTCAAAGATGAGAAGTCCACTTTTCTGACTGTGGATGCTCACCTCTGCGGAAGTTCTTTGCTCCAGGAAAAGTTTGCTTTTGGGTGCTTCCAGGCTGTTGCTGTTTTCAGTCGCATACCTGTTTTCAAGCAAATTCAGGTTGTGCAATTTGTGCAAAGTTGATCTGCAGTTCTTGGGCAACGACCTTGCTGGCCTGCCAAAACCAGTCTTTTCACAGTAAAAAAAAAAAGAGATGGAGGAATGCACTGAAAAATGTGGAATAACTCTTGCTTGATGCAACCTCATAGGACCTCCCAGCAAACACTTTGCAAACGAATCAGGATGAATGCTTAACAAATAGGTCATCCGAAGTGACTGGACTCTCCTGGGAAAGAGATTCTTACCTTCAGTTTGAACCCAGGTCCCACCAGTCTAGAGTGGGCAGCTTCCAAAATTCTCTTCTGAATTTCCCCCCGGGATTTTTGGCGTTCCACATGACCCAGTCTTGTCTCTGAAACAGAACTGATGCATCAGAAATTCTCCTTTGTTGTTTCTGTCCCACACACACACACATTAATCCAGATCTTGTACAAAGACCCTGTACAAGCATGTTTTCTGCAGCTTTCCAGACTTTTATTATTATTATTATTGTTGTTGTTGTTGTTGTCAGGGCTCATTGCGCTCACAAGGCCAACTTGGAACAAAGACATGCGGAGACACAACAGGCAGAGCCTATTCCAAGGCCAGATAGCTCTGTGTTGAGCACGTTAGGAAAGATGCTTCCAGCTCCTGCACAGGTGCAAGAGACTCCACTAGTGGAGGCTGAATGAAAGGGGACCTCTCTGCATGATCTCTGGGTGGGCAGCATGGTGGACGGGACATTTCCTTGAATAGTTTAATTTTCCCCGCCCCATCCCGCACCTTGTGACACGCAAGCATCCACTGACCCAAAGTGTGGGAGTGATTAAATCAGCTACAATCAAGCACCAAAGGGAGACCTAAACAGAGTGTGTCTCAGTGGGTAGAGCCCCTGCTTTGCATGCAGAAGGTCCCAGGTTCAAGCCCAGCAGGTGGGACTGGGAATTGTCCCCTGCCTGAAATCCTGGAGAGTCACTGCCAGTCAGTGTAGAGGTAGATGGTACCACTATAGAGGTAGATGGTACCACTATAGAGGTAGATGGACCAATGGATATGACTTGGTATAAGGCATCTTCCTTCCTTCCTATTAATTCAGCCCTCCATTCGAAATCATGAGGACTGGAATCTTACTTTAGTTTTTGGGTCCATAGTTGAGTGGTAAGAACACCTGGACTGCGTGCAGAAGGCCTCCAGTTCAATCCACAGCACCTCCAGTTTAAAGAAACAGGCAGCATGTGCTAGGAAATGCCTCTCTCTGCCTGGGAGCTGCTACCAGTCAGTGTAGACAATATTGGTCTAGAAGGCAGAGTGATATTCTGTTAGCATCATCAAGCCTTTGAAATTAATATCTTCTGTGTGCATTGCATGTTTATCTTTTCTCTGAGAACTTCTCTCTCTCACCTTACCCTGTTTTATCCTCACAACAATCCGGTGAGGTAGGTTAGACAGACAGACAGAGAGAGAGAGAGAGAGAGAGAGAGAGAGAGAGCATCATCCAGCAGGATCTTAACTCAGCTCAAGCTGACAGCTTCCATCCACTCACCACACACCCTGCTTCTTATATGCATGTTGTTAGCATGGATGAAAAGACACAAATTCTACTGTTTTTCTAGCAAGGTTTGCAAAAGCAATCACCCAATCAGGATAAAAATAAACAAGTGAGTTTCTTAATCATGAGGCCTAGTCACCTGTTCAGAAATGCATTTGTCCACAACATGATTTCCTTCCCCGGAAAAACTGAGATAGAAGAATGGGAATTTTTCAAGACTGTCCAATTCTAAGTTTTGCAGTTTGGAGTATCAGCTAGAGATCTCCACATCCAGGAAGGAAGGGGAAGCCTGCCTTGAAGACTGATAGTGCCCTTTACCCTTTGCACTTTAAGTTGGATGGAATTAAAATCGGTGGTTTAAAATTCTGGAACTATTTATGGATGGGACAGTGAAGGTGCCAGCCTCAGCTGCTTCCTCTTGAGTAATACTGCAGTACACAAGGCTACTCAAGAGCAAATAGGGGTTTTTCCTCTCAGTTTGGAAATAAATTTTGGGGTGAAGGGGGAGATAGCAGGAAGACCTGTTCAATTATTTTTCTCTTTGCCTCCTCTTCCCGCTTCCCACACATATAAGGGGCTGTGCAAAATATGCCTGTGCGAATGTAAATAAATACACCTGTCAAATATATTGAAAGCCTTATTTTTTAAAAAATAACACATAGGTAAGATATTGTTCGGGGAGAGTGATTTTCTAAAGTAGTAAGTAAAATTATATAGGAGCCGGCTGTTGGATCTGGAAGACCAGAGTTCAGATCCTGACTTGGTCATAGGAACAGAGGAAGCGGTCTTACCCTGAGTTAGACCATAAGAACATAAGAAGAGCCTGCTGGATCAGGCCAGTGGCCCATCTAGTCCAGCATCCTGTTCTCACAGTGGCCAACCAGGTGCCTGGGGGAAGCCCGCAAGCAGGACCCGAGTGCAAGAACACTCTCCCCTCCTGAGGCTTCCGGCAACTGGTTTTCAGAAGCATGCTGCCTCTGACTAGGGTGGCAGAGCACAGCCATCATGGCTAGTAGCCATTGATAGCCCTGTCCTCCATGAATTGGTCTAATCTTCTTTTAAAGCCATCCAAGCTGGTGGCCATTACTGCATCTTGTGGGAGCAAATTCCAGAGTTTAACTATGCGCTGAGTAAAGAAGTACTTCCTTTTGTCTGTCCTGAATCTTCCAACATTCAGCTTCTTTGAATGTCCACGAGTTCTAGTATTATGAGAGAGGGAGAAGAACTTTTCTCTATCCACTTTCTCAATGCCATGCATAATTTTATACACTTCTATCATGTCTCCTCTGACCCGCCTTTTCTCTAAACTAAAAAGCCCCAAATGCTGCAACCTTTCCTCGTAAGGGAGTCGCTCCATCCCCTTGATCATTCTGCTTGCCCTCTTCTGAACCTTTTCCAACTCTATAATATCCTTTTTGAGATGAGGCGACCAGAACTGTACACAGTATTCCAAATGCGGCCGCACCATAGATTTATACAACGGCATTATGATATCGGCTGTTTTATTTTCAATACCTTTCCTAATTATCGCTAGCATGGAATTTGCCTTTTTCACAGCTGCCGCACACTGGGTTGACATTTTCATCGTGCTGTCCACTACAACCCCAAGGTCTCTCTCCTGGTCGGTCACCGCCAGTTCAGACCCCATGAGCGTATATGTGAAATTAAGATTTTTTGCTCCAATATGCATAATTTTACACTTGTTTATATTGAATTGCATTTGCCATTTTTCCGCCCATTCACTCAGTTTGGAGAGGTCTTTTTGGAGCTCTTCGCAATCCCTTTTTGTTTTAACAACCCTGAACAATTTAGTGTCGTCAGCAAACTTGGCCACTTCACTGCTCACTCCTAATTCTAGGTCATTAATGAACAAGTTGAAAAGTACAGGTCCCAATACCGATCCTTGAGGGACTCCACTTTCTACAGCCCTCCATTGGGAGAACTGTCCGTTGATTCCTACTCTCTGCTTTCTGCTTCTTAACCAATTCCTTATCCACAAGAGGACCTCTCCTCTTATTCCATGACTGCTAAGCTTCCTCAGAAGCCTTTGGTGAGGTACCTTGTCAAACGCTTTTTGAAAGTCTAAGTACACTATGTCCACTGGATCACCTCTATCTATATGCTTGTTGACACTCTCAAAGAATTCTAATAGGTTACTGAGACAGGACTTTCCCTTGCAGAAGCCATGCTGGCTCTGCTTCAGCAAGGCTTGTTCTTCTATGTGCTTAGTTAATCTAGCTTTAATAATACTTTCTACCAGTTTTCCAGGGACAGAAGTTAAGCTAACTGGCCTGTAATTTCCGGGATCCCCTCTGGATCCCTTTTTGAAGATTGGCGTTACATTTGCCACTTTCCAGTCCTCAGGCACGGAGGAGGACCCGAGGGACAAGTTACATAATTTAGTTAGCAGATCAGCAATTTCACCTTTGAGTTCTTTGAGAACTCTCGGGTGGATGCCATCCGGGCCCGGTGATTTGTCAGTTTTTATATTGTCCATTAAGCTTAGAACTTCCTCTCTCGTTACCACTATTTGTCTTAGTTCCTCAGAATCCCTTCCTGCAAATGTTAGTTCAGGTTCAGGGATCTGCCCTATATCTTCCACTGTGAAGACAGATGCAAAGAATTCATTTAGCTTCTCTGCAATCTCCTGATCGTTCTTTAGTACACCTTTGACTCCCTTATCATCCAAGGGTCCAATTGTCTTCCTAGATGGTCTCCTGCTTTGAATGTATTTATAGAATTTTTTGTTGTTGGTTTTTATGTTCTTAGCAATGTGCTCCTCAAATTCTTTTTTAGCATCCCTTATTGTCTTCTTGCATTTCTTTTGCCAGAGTTTGTGTTCTTTTTTATTTTCTTCATTCGGACAAGACTTCCATTTTCTGAAGGAAGACTTTTTGCCTCTAAGAGCTTCCTTGACTTTGCTCGTTAACCATGCTGGCATCTTCTTGGCCCTGGCGGTACCTTTTCTGAACTGCAGTATGCACTCCAGTTGAGCTTCTAATATAGTGTTTTTAAACAACTTCCAAGCATTTTCGAGTGATGTGACCCTCTGGACTTTGTTTTTCAGCTTTCTTTTTACCAATCCCCTCATTTTTGTGAAGTTTCCTCTTTTGAAGTCAAATGTGACCGTGTTGGATTTTCTTGGCAATTGGCCAGTTACATGTATGTTTAATTTAATAGCACTGTGGTCACTGCTCCCAATCGGTTCAACAACACTTACATCTCACACCAGGTCCCGGTCCCCACTGAGGATTAAGTCCAGGGTTGCCGTGCCTCTGGTCGGTTCCATGACCAACTGATCTAGGGAATAGTCATTTAGAATATCTAGAAACTTTGCTTCTTTGTCATGACTGGAACACATATGCGGCCAGTCTATGTCCGGGTAGTTGAAGTCACCCAGTACTACCACATTTCCTAGTTTGGATGCTTCCTCAATTTCATATCTCATCTCCAGGTCTCCCTGAGCATTTTGATCAGGGGGATGATAGATCATTCCCAGTATTAAGTCCCTCCTGGGGCACGGTATCACCACCCACAACGATTCTGTGGAGGAGTCTGCCTCTTTTGGGGTTTGGAGATTGCTGGATTCAATGCCTTCTTTCACGTATAGAGCGACTCCGCCACCAATACGTCCTTCCCTGTCCTTCCGATATAGTTTATATCCAGGGATAACCGTATCCCACTGGTTTTCTCCATTCCACCAGGTCTCGGTTATGCTCACTATATCAATGCTCTTCTCTAAGACCAAGCACTCCAGTTCTCCCATCTTGGTTCGCAGGCTCCTAGCATTAGCGTACAGGCACTTGTAAGCAGTGTCTCTATTCAAGCGCCTTTGGCACTTGTGGTTATGCCTGTGATAATTTTGCTCTTCTGAATTTATATCCTGTGCCCCTGCTCTCACAATGCCTACTTCTAGGCCTACCCCTTTTAAAATTTCATCATTTCTTTGGTTTTTATCCCAGGGGGGAGGTTTATTCTGAACCGGACCTTTCTCAGCTCCTGTCGGGTTTCCCCCCTCAGTCAGTTTAAAAGCTGCTCTGCCACCTTTTTAATTTTAAGTGCCAGCAGTCTGGTTCCATTCTGGTTCAAGTGGAGCCTGTCCCTTTTGTACAGGCCCGGCTTGTCCCAAAATGTTCCCCAGTGCCTAACAAATCCGAACCCTTCCACCCGACACCATCGTCTCATCCACGCATTGAGACTGCGAAGCTGGGCCTGTCTGGCTGGTCCTGCACATGGAACTGGTAGCATTTCAGAGAAAGCCACCTTGTAGGTCCTGGCTTTCAGCATCCTACCTAGCAACCTAAATTTTGCTTCCAGGACCTCATGGCTGCATTTCCCCATGTCGTTGGTGCCAACATGCACCATGACCACTGACACCTCCCCAGCACTGTCTACCAAACTATCTAAACGACGGGCGATATCCGCAACCTTCGCACCAGGCAGGCAAAACACCTTGCGGTCTACACGCCCATCACACACCCCACTGTCTATGTTCCTAATGATCGAATCACCCACTACAAGGATCCCTCAACCCCCTGGAGATATATCCTCGGCACGAGAGGATAGCTGCTCATCCCCCAAGGAATGGGTCCCTTCTAAGGGATCGTTTCCCTCTTCCTCAGCTGGATGCTCTCCTTCCCCGAGACCATCGTTGTCCATGATAGCAGGAGAGCTATCATCGCTGGAGTGGGACACAGCTATAACGTCCCTGAAGGCCTCCTCCACACACCTCTCTGCCTCTCTCAGCTTTTCCAGGTCCGCCACCTTGGCCTCAAGGAAATGAAGGCGTTCCCGGAGAGCCAGGAGCTCATTGCACCGAGAGCATACCCACGACTTCTGTCCAACAGGCAGATAGTCGTACATGCTGCAGGCGGTGCAAAACACTGGAAAGCCCCCACACCCCTGCTGGCTTCTTACCTGCATAGTTTTGTTTAAGGTTTATTATGTCAATGGGTTGGAGACTGCGGTTTAGTTGAGGTCAGGGAACAGACGGGCAGAGTGGGGGCCCTGGCCTCCTCGCCCTGCTGCCGAACTCGCTCTGCTGCTTAACTCGCCTTGACGCTTCGTCAGCTGGGGCTCCCTCTAGCTCAGTGTGGTCTAACTACACTGACTTGTAGGGGTTGGACTTGATGGCCTTATAGGCCCCTTCCAACTCTACTATTCTATGATTCTATGACTAGTAGCAGCTCTCCAGAGCTTCTCGTGGGAGCCCTTCCAGCCTTACCATGAGATACCAGGTATTTATTTATTTATTGCATTTGTATACTGCCCCATAGCCAAAGCTCTCTGGGCAGTTTACAACAATTGAACCTGGGACCTTCTGCATGCAAAACGGGTGCTCTACCCACTGAGCTACAGCCACTGGAGCTAGCCTACCACACAGGGTTGTTGTGAGGATAACATGTGGAAGGGGAGAACCGCCTTTGTACCGCACTTTGAGCTCCTTGGAGGAAACGTGGATATAAATGTAAAAATGAAACAAAAACTACACTACATTTGTGGTTGGAATAACGTGTGAAAAGTCCCTTAGCTCCAAAGAAGTCCAATGTCTACCTTGCAAGGAGGGAATAAACTGCCCGTAAACAGCACGCCCTTTCTCTAAACAACCAAAGGGAGAGGAAAGACTGCTGCTGCTGCTGGTCTCCTCAGACTGAGCTGGGTGCGGATTAGGAGACAATTCTCTCAGAGGAAAGTGCACGTTTGAAATCATGTGCCAAATCAGGCCATAACTGGGGGTTAAATTTTTTGCATCTCTGTTCCTTGATTGTCTACAAAGTTGCATTGCTTCAAAAGTTTTGAGGACGGTTGTGGGATTTTTAAAAAAAAAAATTAAAGTTCCTTGGTACCACACCTTTTCCTATGTATTCTTTTTTCCTATTTTCCCTTCTCCTTTCTCTGTGCTATAAAACCGGTTTGGAAAACCGCAGGCCTGCAGGCCAAACGTGGCCCCCCAAGCTGCTCTAACTGGCCCTTGGGACTCTCCCCATTCCATAGCCCTCACCAGCCCTGCCCTACATCTCCCTTGGCTGCTTTTGCCTGGCTAGGATATGTCCTTCAACAGTGATAATGCCTCTTGCTTGCTGGATGGAGGATGTATATGATATAAAATCTAGATTTCTCCTTTTTTTCCGCCCCCTTCCTCCCTCCCTCCCTCCCTCCCTTCCTCATGGAACCTCCATGTTCCAAGGCAGTCTTCCTCTGAATCCCAGATTACTGAAGACAAACAATCAGTGTCACTCACTTTCCCACTCAGTTTGTGGGCTTCCCAAAATTATTAGTCTGGCTCTGGATACAATATAGTATGGACCTGGTTCAGCAACATCCCTTACGTCCTTATAACAGGGAGAGAGTTGAGATGATGATGATGATGATGATTGTTGTTGTTGTTATAGTGCGTGCCAACCCCACCTTTTCAAGTAATATTTCCCTGGCCCCAACACTGGCTGCCCAGGCAAATCAGTTGGCCAGCTTTAAAACTTTGAGAAATGGAGTGGGGGGGTTGTAATGGGGACTGGGGAGGGTGTTTTTGTTTGAAACCCAGACATCTACCTCAGAGCCAGCTCCATGCAAACTTGTTCACCCGTGTCTGAACAGGCATCCCTAAGTGGCAGTCGCATCATATGGGGCTTTGGTGAGTGACCTCTGACCCTGTCTGGCTGTCCCACATAGAAAGGCTGTCGTCTTCTCCCAGTGTGGCATTGTCCTTCTATCTCCATCCAGCCCCCCCACTCTTTTCCCAGACTGCTGCTCTCTGAGGTTCAACCCCCCCTTTTTTCTGCCTACCCCAAACGAAGCTGTTTTGAATCAATCAAGTTTATAGAAGAGGCTGTGGAGGGCTCCTTGCATTCATTTCGGGATGTGGAGGCTGGCTGTCGGAGCCAGCAACTTATATTCTGAAAAGGATTTGCTGGCAAAAGCAGCTTTTTGTTATTATTTTTTCATTCTCTCTCTCTCTTACATTTTCGTTTTCTTCCTTTTTTTGACTGCCTTCGCCACGCTTTTGGAAAGCAAGCAAAGGAAAAAAGACCTCCTTTTGAACATCATCAGCATTTGGTCAAAATCTTCTTGGGAAAGGAGAGGTGGAGGGCAAAATTGAGTGAGTATCAAACTTTGATGAACAAAAAAATAAATTAATTCCCTCTTGCACAATGTTTTGAGGGTCTGGAGAGCTGGCTTTCCAAAGCAAGAAAGAGTTGGCCCCCTACATGGGGGGGGGAATCCTGATCCTCAAATCCGGCTGTAAAAGAGAAAATGAAAAACAAAATCCTGTGTGAATCTGGGCTGCAATCTCCTAGCATTGCGATAATTTCAGTCCTTAAAGAGCCAGGAATCACTTCAGTGGCAATTTCTTATATTTTTGCCTCTGGCCTTGAACTGTAAAGAAAGGTGGAGTGGAGGATCATACGTTGGCAAAATGAACAAACTAAATATTCCATGTAAAATGGCAGATGACCCTATGATTTCCTATGGTCCAATTTTGCTTTAACCACCTCATTAGTAACTAATTCCAGTTTGAAAAGACTTGGGACCCACACAAAGTGTCACTCCTTCTAGTGGGGGTGGGCGTCTGTGAGTGAACTCTGAAGTTTTCATTTCTCCCAAAGGGGAAGGATGGACTGAGAGAGCTGTTTTCCATTTTAAAAAACCCCACTAGGTTGTTTTAATCATGCTCAGACAAAAACCGACTGAAATTAATGGGCCTAAGTTAGTCACATCCATTAATTTCTGTGGATCTACTCTGAGTAACGTTGAATACAACCCACTGTTGCCTGTCGTTAAAGCTGTGGGTTTACTCTTTTGATAAGTCGTAGCAGGAACGGGGGCAGATCCATTTTGGTTTCTCTCAGTTTCTAATTTTTCTAATCTTAAATTTAGTTCTCTACATTTCCACAGCAGTTCTTGGTGTTTTTTTTAAAGTTTTCATGAGAATTCATCACTGAATTTATCCTAAAATACACATTTTTGTGAGCACCTTTCACTAATACAATGCATCTTTGCGTATTATTTCCGCTAATATATGCATTTTTATGAACACTTTACTGTACTATAATGCATTTTTGTACTCGTCACTTGGCTGGAGAATTGCACGGCAAAATTTAGAGAAATGGACGTTTCCAAAGGCGGCTGTATTTCAGGTTGTGTTTTGGGAAAGTGTGGATTTGATAGGCTCACCTTTAATGTGAACTGAACCGATTTTCTCCCCAATTCCTAAAGAGCGGGAGAAGGGAGTTGCATACCCTTTTAATGTTTGCAGATTCAACTGCAGCTGCACTTGTAATACTTTTGATCCAACAGCAAAAAATTGTCCTGTTAGATATTGATTTGATCTCTCTCTCTCTCTCTCTCTCTCTCTCTCCATCCTCTGAATATCTATCTATCTATCTATCTATCTATCTATCTATCTATCTATCTATCTGTCTGTCTGTCTGTCTCTTTCCTCCCAAAAGAGCCCCGGGTGGCAATATTTGAAAATAACTCAGCTTGGGCTGTTCTTAAAAGCGAAAGGGTCTTGCGTTAATTAGGCCAAAGAAGTGGTGGGCTGGAGAAATTATCCCTTTCCTACAAATCTTATCAGCAGTTCAAGACAACCCGGTCGCTAGGCTGTGAAATCGTCTGTTGTGCCCTGTGTGCACGACCCATTTAATGTGTGAATTAATGTTTGAATTAAATTCAAACTTAAAGAAGATTTCAACCATCTCCTACTTTGAGACTGTGGGCTGAGAATCCAGGTCAGCTATATTCAGAGTAGGCCTATTGGAATGAATGGACCCAAGTGAGTTGTGTCCATTGAGTTCAGTGGGTCTGATCAGCGCATGACTCAGATTGGACACAAGCCTTCACTTCCAGTGACGCAATTCCAGTGCCTCACACAACTGGAATTTTGAAGACAGCGGAGTGGGGAGACACTGGGACCAAAATAAAAATTAGGAGCCACGGTTTCATTGGGGACCTCAGAATAGGAATAAATGAAGCAATCAGGTCTCTATACTTTGGGGTGGGCTGAAAGGTGACCATTGAAAAGTGAGGGAGGATGCAAAACGATAGATGGAAACTGGGAAAACAGCAACAAATAAATTAAAAGCCTGAAAACCTTCACAATGTTGATTTTTGCCAGGTCCTTCATGGGGTGGGGGTAAAGAATAATAAAATAATCATAAATAATACACTTATTATTTATAGGAATTATTATGGGTGATTTGTTGCTGTCCTTTCGTGAGGGCTCTGAACGTACATGTATGTATCGGTGTCCATGTGTGTTTAAAAGATGGAGATGGACCTTGAGGGCTAGCCTCTCTGATGTACGTCCCAATGGGAATTTGGATGACAAGGATTTGTGCCTTTGCATGCCTTCTGTTGTTGCTCAGGTGAGCACTGAAACAGGACCTGTGGCACAGAACACCCTGTCTTCGTTTTTTGATATCTTCCCTTTCCCAAAAACACAGACGGGGGTCTTTACATGGCAACAACAGAACAATTTGTTTGCAGGCACCCAGGAAATAGCTTCCCTTGACCTAATGCGATATATAGAGATATGCATAAATCTATATTAGGGATAGGAGAATGTGTCAGTTTATGATTTTGCCAGGCGTAAGGTCAGTTCTTTCTCTTTCCACATCTGTTTGGCAAGGGGATATGCACAATATTCCCCTAATATTTTCTTTGTTATGCACACTAATGCATATGCATTTTTATGCTTGCATTACTCAAGCTTATTTTTGTGCATGTTCCATGGCTGGCATTTTGCAGTGCAAAGTGCGGATTTTGAAGGATGGCTGTTTCGGTCCTCATATTGTTTTGGAAAGTGCGATTTAGGCAGGTTCACCTTTCCATGCAAACTGAGCTGAATTTCTCTTCCATCCCTGGTCTATATACATAGTTGCTTGAGCAAGGCCTGCCCACCAGGGTCGGTTTTTCTCTTTGGTTATCTAGCTGTATGAGTGTATATGATGTCATAAAGCTAGAGAACCGAATGTACAAACTTACCCACTATTCACCTGGCCTTTTGAAAGCCTCCGTCCCCATCTTCCAGCGGTGGATGTGGTGGAGTGTTGCAGGACGCAATGAATTAGCCCAAGGGTGGGCCAAATTCTCCTGTGAAAGGAAAGGAGCCAAGATAATGTCTTGTGGGATTATTATTGGCTGGGAGGATGGATGTGAGCTGGCTACAGGTGCATTTAATTTACCCATAGTCCCTCCGCCCCCCAAAATGGTTTCTCGACAGTGTGGGCAGTCAGATCCATCCAACCACTGGACCTTTTCTGGTGAGGGTGGAGAGGGAGAATGCTTTGTATAATAACGTATGCAGAAACTAGATTTCAACTCAAATAATTTGTAACTCTGTTGCAGAGAGAGATCGAGAGATCCTGGTTCAGACACCCCTTGAGTGTTCTTGCTTAGCTGGACTGCGTCCCTGAACTCTGTTCATGCCTCTTGGCAGAGCTTGGAAAAGTTACTTTTTTGGACTACAACTCCCATCAGCCCCAGCCAGCATGGCTACTGGATTGGGCTGATGGGAGTTGTAGTTCAAAAAAGTAACTTTTCCAAGCTCTGCCTCTTGGTTACCTGGATGGGGGTGGGTGTCGAAACTAGCTCACTGTGCAAGGGAAAAATTCACATTTTTTTCTCCACCCACATTTGCCTCTGCCCCCACCCACCACTGGCATGTGGCCCCCAGAAGGTTGTCCAGATGGGAATGCGGCCCTCAATCAGAAAAGGGGATTTTCTGGAGCAGCAGGTTAAAGATGATTCAGTGAAAGAACCGAATGAAATTAAATACAAGGCTAGGGGTTTAAAAAAACGAAATAGCAAGGCAAGGAAAAGGGTTATTCCAGCCTGCTCCCTGCTGGCTTTCAACGTGGACAGATTTTTTTTATTACAGATTTTTGACCTGGAAGAGCATTCAACAGTGCAAGTCATTGACAGCATGGACGGGCTGCAGCGCAGTAGTAGACCACCTACTTTGCATGCAGAGGGTCCCAGATTCAGTCTCTGGCATCTCCAGGAAAGGCTGCCTGGAACGCCAGAGTGCTGCTGCCAGTCAGTGCAAACAACACTGAGTTAGATGGACCAAGGTCTGACTCAGAACAGCTTCCTGCGTTCCTGCGTTTGTTGTGCTGCTGCATTGCAGAGTAGGTGGCTTTGAAGGGGTTCAGAGAAATTCATGGGAGATGAATGTGCACCTAATGGAACCTTCATATCCAAGAGTAGTTTACCCTCTGAATAACAATAGGGAAGTGTCCTCTTGTGGCCTTTCCTTTGAGGAATCTGGATGGTCACTGTGTGAGAACAGGATGTTAGATTAGATGGGCCCCCTTTGGCCTGATCTGTCTGTAGCACTTTACTTATATGTCATTATTTTTACAACGTTTTCATATTTGATATTTTAAAATGCTGAATTATGTTTTGATTCTGTTCTTAGTTGCATTGAGTTATTTTACAAGTTAAAGTTATTTAGCAGTATCACTTCTGCTAGCAAAATGTTTTGAGTCAGCAGAACATTGTTGCACAAGAGAATGCTTAATCCAGTCGCTGGTAACTTGGCTGCAAAACAGATTGCACAATCTGTTGGGCCATGAGTTTTCGCTAGTGCAGCTGTTGCATTGGATTCCTCTGTTGTGCAGTCTTAAAACTCACCTCTCTGCTAGCGTCAGAGCCTTATGCTAGTGGGCAGAGAACAGTTGAATACAGCCCATAGTTTTGAAATCAGGACGCTGTGTGTATGCTGTGATTCTGCAGTCCAACAGGGCTTGCTGCTGGAAACAGGATGTTTGTACTCTGGGGTGGGAAAAGCATAGCTTCCTAGTTTCAAAAACATTAAAAAAGAAAAGAAGGTTCTAGCCCTTAAGGTTAAGAGGACAGGCTTGAAAGTATCTGGGCACAGCCAAATGAAATCTTGCCAGCCAGGGTAGATTTCAGAGTGAGATTTCAATGCCCTGCGTAAGCCTGGTGCTGCTGCATCCCATAATTCTCAGGAACCTGAATAAATGAGGCAGAATGGAGAGAGGTGTTTTTAAAATGTAAATAAACAAACTCACCACCACCTCCCTGTGTCCAGGCAAGCTTGTGTATAAAAAATAACCTATTGCAGAAAGGTAACATTTGCCTGTGTTGCTTTCCCCAATCTACCTCTGATTAAAGATCCATTTTGTCCAAACCATTGGACAATGTCACGTTCTCAGATCCTCGTTCAGCTTTGAGATTGGGCTTGCACAATATTTTTCCTAGGGACTAGATACGAAGGTAGTTAAAAGACAATTTCCGGGATCGTGGGGGGGAGAGAGAGAGAGGGAGAACTCTTTTTCTACAGAGTAGCATCCGATGAGTCAGAAAGAGCATCTTAAAATAGTTTCCACTTTAATGCCTCATCTTCCAAATGCCATTAATTTTCCTGAGTTCATTTTTTAAAAAATAAACCAGCCCTTGTATCCTGGCATCAGGATCTATTCCAGGGAATGGAACAAGAGCCAATTGTAAAAGCAGCCTAAAACTGCAAGTGTTGTCATGTTTTTTTTTTTTAATCTTCCAGGCTGTTCCTTAAAAATAAAATAATTTGTTGGCAAATTAGAAATTCTCCCTTGCAAGGATGTGATATGTGGGAAGTGAGGAAGCAAGTGAAAATGGATTATTTCTGTTGGTTGTGATCTAAAAAGTGCTCAGATTCTGAAAGGACTGGGGGGGGTGATCAATGAAATGGGTTCATTTCCACAATGACCCTATAATGATTTTGACTGGGCTGGAATAGATTTTGGGATAGTTTGCAACCCTTTAGAAGCAGAACCAATGTAGTTGTGCCAGAGGTCAGTGGCTGGAACACCTGCGCATGCATTCAGACGACGGCGTCTCCAGGTAGGACTGAGAATGTCCCCCTGCCTGAAACTGCTGCCAGTCAGAGTAGGCGATACTGAGGTATATTGGCTCACCCTAAAGCAGCCTCCTATGTTCCTATGATCACCACAAACTGGGAAAGATAAATGGTTCCAACTTCTTAGTTCCCTGATTTCCAAACTGCTGAAGGCACAACCTGGATTAAAACCGGTTCCTCAACCGTACAGCAATATATATTGCTTATAGCAATCATAGCTAGTAGCCACTGACAGCTTTATTTTGCCCCGTGAATCTGTCCAACCCCTTTTTAAAGCCACATTTGTGGCATCATCACATCTGGAGAAAGCAAACGCCATCGTTTAACTGAGGGCCGCTGTGTGAAGGAGTCCTTTCTGTTGACTTGCCTTGTATCTCCCAAATGTCAGCTTCGTTGGATGAGCCCACTGAAGTTTTGTATTATGAGAGAGGGAGAAAAAATTCTCTGTCTCCACTTCCTGCACACCAGGTGTAATCTCATACACCTCTGTCATCTCTCCCTACACACATTTACTCGCCGTTTTTCTAAACTAAATAGCCCCAAACATTGTCACCATAGAAGGAGTTGCTCCAGTAAGTGGAAGCTGGTGGCTTTGATGTCGGTGGGGCAGTGAATCCGCCCCAGTTTTGGTCCAAAATTTCAAGGAGCGGTCCACGGTGCTGACTAAAACCCAGAATTGATTCACTAGCCCCGCTGACATCGGAGCCACTAGACTCCACTGGCTCCAGTCCTTTGATGGCCAATAGTAAAAGTATGGAATTCGCTCCCGCAAGAGATGATGGTGGCAACCACCTTGGCCACTTTGAAAAGAAAATTAGACAAACGCATGGAGGAATTTAAGCTTGCTGTTCCCTCTCTCATCCCTCACCTTCCTTTTTTCCATCTCTGTCCCGTCTGGTGAGCCACAGGGCAGGGCTCATCAGAGAACAGATTTTGGTAAGAAAAAGTCAGATTCAGAACGAGCAAAAGTAAGGCTGTCTTCACACATCACCACATAGTTGGACCACAGGAGGTATTGAAGGCCGACAACTTGGATGTCTCTAAGAGGACATCTGGCTTTCAGGCATCTTTGATGAACCTGGACTAGATTTGGCCCCCTTTGGCCTGATATCCAGCAGGGCTCTTCTGACAAGGTTGGGGCAGCTATGACTTCCCCAGACATTGTTGGACACCACCTCCTCTCATCCTTGACCATTGACCAGCTGGGAGTTTATTTATTTATTTTATTGATTGATTGATTTTATTATTATTAGATTTATATCCTGCCTTTCCTCCCAGTAGGAGGAACATCCAGTTGTCCAGCAACATCTAGCAGGCCCCAGATGTTCCCCATGCCTGACCTAAGAGGCATTCCCTTCTCTTGGCAGGGAATGCCTCTTCTTCAGTAGAGGCATTCTTCCATCCTTGGCATGTAATAGTGAATGCCCCCCCTTAGACCAAGGCTGGGGAACATCTGTGGCCCTGCAGATGTTGCTAGACTACAGCTCCCATCCTCTCTGGGAGTTGGAGTCCAAGAACATCTGGACGGCGGCGGCTTTCCCATCCCTGGGGTAAAGGGTATTTGCTGGAAAAGGTTCTCTCTGAACCCATTTCTCAGCCACACACTCAACACAGTTTTCAATGCTGCCCCCTTTAATATGGTGGTGATGTTGATGAAATGTGCTTAAATTTGAATCCAGTTCCGCTTGCCTTGAACCTGGCGCCCTCTAGATATTGTTGGATCCCAACTCCCCTCAGAGACCCACCCCACTGTGGTTCTTTAGTGTGGGTCGCTCTGACCCACGGCCACCCTTGGAGGGTGCTCGATGAAGGGACATTTTTGAGCGGGAGCCTCATATTTATTTATATTTATTTATTTCTTAAACTTATATACCGCCCGACTAGCAATAGCTCTCTGGGCGGTTAACACAAAATACAATAAAATTACAGAATCTGATACAACAAGCATATAATAATAATAATAAATTTAATTTTTGTGTCGCCTATCTGGCCAAAACCACTCTAGGCGACGTACAACATTAAAGTTCAAATACAATATAAATACATAATAAAATACAGTGCAGTCAACAATAATCATTTTAAAAGCAGCAGTACAGAACAGTTTAGGGCCATCAATAGACAGTTTTAAAACAATATAAAGAAATTAGCCCACCCCGGGGATCCCAAAGGCCTGTCCAAAGAGCCATGTTTTCAAGGCTCGGCGAAATGTATGCAGGGAAGGGGCATGGCGAAGATCGAACGGGAGGGAGTTCCAGAGAGTGGGGGCCGCCACTGAGAAGGCCCTCTCTCTAGTCCCCACCAACCTAGCTGTTTTCGTTGGTGGGACGGAGAGAAGGCCCTGTGTGGCTGATCTGGTCGGGTGGCTTAGTTGGTGGTACTGGAGGTGCTCCTTCAGGTAAACTGGGCCGAGACCGTATAGGGATTTAAAGGTTAAGACCAACACCTTGAATTGGGCCCGGAAAACAACTGGAAGCCAATGTAGATGAAATAACACCGGCATGATGTGATCACGGCAGCAGCTGTTTGTAAGCAGGCGTGCCGCCGCATTCTGCACCAGTTGTAGTTTCCGGACCGTTTTCAAGGGTAACCCCACGTAGAGCGCATTGCAGTAGTCTAATCGAGAGGTGACCAGGGCATGTACCACCAGTGGGAGCTGATGAATAGGGAGGTAGGGTTGCAACCTCCGTATGAGGTGTAGTTGATACCAAGCTGCCCGGCTCACTGCCGAAATCTGAGCCTCCATGGACAGCTTGGAATCAAGAACAACCCCAAGGCTGCGGACCTGATCCCTCAGGGGTAATCTTACCCCATTAAGATTCAGGTCAGCAACACCCAACTTTCCCCTGTCACCCACAAGTAGCACCTCGGTCTTATCAGGATTGAGCTTCAGCCTGTTTCTTCCCATCCACCCACTCACGGATTCCAGGCACTTGGACAAGGTCTCTGCAGCCAACTCCGGTGAAGATTTAAAGGAGAGATAGAGCTGCGTGTCATCAGCATATTGGTGACACCGCAGCCCAAAACTCCTGATGATAGCTCCCAGCAGTTTTACACAGATGTTAAATAGCATGGGAGAGAGGATAGAACCCTGTGGCACTCCACAAGTGAGGGGCCAAGGGTCTGAAACCTCATCTCCCAATGCTACCTGTTGATGCCTGTCAGAGAGAAAGGAACGGAACCACTGTAAAACAGTGCCTCCTATTCCCAATCCCTCCAGGCGATCTAACAGGATACCGTGGTCGACGGTATCAAAAGCCGCTGAGAGATCCAGGAGGACAAGAAAGGTGAATTCTCCCCTGTCTAGTGCCCTCCTCATATCATCTACCAGAGCGACCAAGGCTGCTTCATTACCATGTCCAGTCTTGAAACCCGATTGGTATGGATCTAAATAATCCGTTTCATCCAAGTGTGCTGACAACTGGTTAGCCACCACTTGCTCAATGACCTTGCCCAAAAATGGCAAATTCGAAAACTACACAATCTAAAACCAAGTTACAAACATTTAACTAAGATTAAAATGCCTCAGAGAAGAGAAAGGTTTTAACTTGGCACCGAAAAGATGACAGTGTCGGCGCCAAGCGTACCTCCTCGGGAAGACTGTTCCACAATTCGGGGGCCGCCACTGAGAAGGCCCTAGATCTCGTCACAACCCTCCGGGCCTCCCTATGCATCAGGACCCGGAGGAGGGCCTTCGTAGTAGACTATAGTGTACGAGCCGGTTCGTATCGGGAGAGGCGTTCCGACAGATATCGTGGTCCCGCGCCGTATAAGGCTTTATAGGTTAACACCAACACTTTGAATCTGGCCCGGAAGCGTATTGGAAGCCAGTGCAGGCGAGCACAGCACTGGGCCTAGTCTTCATTCACTCTCCGTCCTCTTGCAAACATACTTTTAAAATACTACTGCAGGTGTGTGTCGTGTGCCAAATTATTTTCTGTTAGCCTTTACTTGTACGTTTAGCCTTCCTGGCCTGGGAGAGCGTGACCACAGTAGTTCAGGCATAGGAGACGGATCACTGCAACGCACTCTGTGTGGAGCTTCTCTTGCCCTTGATCTGGATGCTGCCGTTAGTGCAGCCAGATTGCTGACAGGAGTGAGATCCTGTGAGCATGTTGCATCTCTGCTCAGAGATCTGCACTGGCTGCCCATTTGCTACCGAGTCCTGTTCAAGGTGTTATATAAAGCCTTTAACAGCTTGGGACCTGTTTGCTTGCAGGATCGCCGTACCCATATGTGCACTTCAGTCTGAGGAACTGACACTGTTGCAAATGCCACACAATACTCACTCCGCTGTTGTAAGAAATTGATCTATTAGTGTGACCTACTAATAGCACTTACACTTTGGAACTTACTTCCTCTTGACATCAGGCAGGTGCCTTCCCTGGACTCTTTTCGGCACCTGTTTAAAATATTTTTGTTTAGGTAAGACTATCCAGACACATAGAAGTTCACCTGTATTTTAATCTGGCATGAGCTTACTGTTGAGCTTGGCACAGTCATTAACCAAAATGGAGAGAATAGTCAAGAAATCAGAAGAAGGCTAGGACTGGGGAGGGCAGCTGTGAGAGAACTAGAAAAGGTCCTCAAATGCAAAGATGTATCACTGAACACTAAAGTCAGGATCATTCAGACCATGGTATTCCCTATCTCTATGTATGGATGTGAAAGTTGGACAGTGAAAAAAGCAGATAAGAGAAAAATCAACTCATTTGAAATGTGGTGTTGGAGGAGAGCTTTGCGCATACCATGGACTGTGAAAAAGACAAATAATTGGGTGTCAGAATAAGTTAAACCAGAACTATCACTAGAAGCTAAAATGATGAAACGGAGGTTATCATACTTTGGACGCATAATGAGAAGACATGATTCAGTAGAAAAGACCATAATGCTAGGAAAAACAGAAGGGAGTAGAAAAAGAGGAAGGCCAAACAAGAGATGGATTGATTCCATAAAGGAAGCCACAGACCTGAACGTACAAGATCTGAACAGGGTGGTTCATGAGAGATGCTCTTGGAGGTCGCTGATTCATAGGGTCGACATAAGTCATAGTCGACCTGGAGGCACATAACAACAATTGATAATTTTAATGTTTGTTTTTGTAAACTGCTTTGAGGTTTAATTACAATGGACTGTATAGAAATTTTGTTAAACAAATAGAATTGGCATTTCCCTGGATTTCTTCTGAAACTTTTTTTAATGCTTGCCCCCATCTTTTGTCATTTGTTTTTATTATGGCGGTTCCATTTTTCCTCCGACTCTTCCTGTAAGGAGCTCAAGGTGCCCTAGACTGTAAACCGCCCAGAGAGCTTCGGCTATGGGGCGGTATATAAGTACAGTAAATAAATACACAACTGCCCTCTTATCTGCTCACAACGACCCTGTGAGGGAGGTTAGGGTGAGAGAGACAGTGGCTGACTCAAGCTCACCCAGAGAGCTTCAAGTTCTTAGGGGCATGTCATAGCCAAAGATTTCTTCAGTGGGGCCTAGAAGATGTTGCTCTCTGGCTTTTGACGACTGGTGGTTTCTAGCTGCAACATACATTCCATGCTAGACTCCAACATTCTGCTGGGGGCCCGGACAAATAACGCAGGAGGAGGACATAATAATATCCCACCCTCCTCCAAAATGAAACTAACCCTGTGACCCTGTGAATCACTGCCTGCTTTCACAAGAAAATGAAGATTCAGAGGATAAATCTTATCAAAGAAACATCCCTCAAACGCATACGCACATCAAGGGGGCGGAATGTCAAATTAGTTTGGCTGTTGTCCTCTCCATATGCCCAAGTTTCTTCCCAGACTCTTTGCTTCTAGATCGTAATTAGGAACGTCTTTGCCCTTTTGTTTAAATGCCGTTGGTTGCTTACCATGCAAATAGGTCTGGGTGGAGAGTGGGCTACAACAGTAACTGCTGAGATCTCAAGGGCGTGGATGGTGCCACCAAACTGGAGGAAAGCAGGCATTCCCCCTTTTTCTAAATGGAAAAGCTCCAGATGCCTCTTGCTCCCACCCACCCACGCCCACCCCAAAAGATGTGCATATAAACATGTCTTTTGTTCCCCTGCTGAAACTTCTTGGGTAGGCTTTCAGATCGAAAAACCTGCCAGGCCTACTGAAACAGAGGTAAAAGTGAGGTGCATGTGTACCAAGAACTCCCCCTTGGTTTCTGAAGAGGGGGGAAAAGGAAACCCAGTTATCTTTCTCTTATCCTGTGTGACTGATAAGCTTTTGAACCCAGAGCTTATCTAATGTACTTTTTAATCTTCTGGACAATAACTTTCCCCCCTTCACCTTAAAATTCTCTGCAGTTCCTTTGACGTGCATCTGTTGAAAGGAGTCCACTGTGAGATTCAGCCTTTATTAAATAAAAACACACACACTTTGCAATTTTTTTACGTCCTCATGAAAACTCAGCATTTCCATGCAAATTTCGCCTGATATACCCGGTTTTATATGCAATTTTCTCTAACAGAATGCATTTTGTATGCTTTTGTCGCTAATATATGCATTTTTACGCACGCAAGTCCCAATATGTGCATGCTTTGGAAACATTACTTGACTAGAGTATTGCATTGCAAAATTCAGAGCAGCGTTCATTTCGAAGGATGCCTGTGTCCGTGTATTGTTTTGGGAAGCTAAGTGGGCCTTTAAATGCAAACTGAATTTAATTTCGGCAACAACATCCCTCGTATATATTGAGAGAGAGAGAGAGAGAGAGAGGGTTGACTGTTGTCTATGTTGAGAGAAGACTCCCCAAAACCCTTTGACCCAGTACTGTGCTCTGTGGCCTTTTGAATAAAAAGTTGCAGTCTCCCCTCCTCTGTAAACACACCCCATCCCTTCCAGCTGCTCTGATCCAGGCCTTCCACCCACCCGCACCCTCTCTCCCTAAATCCCAACAGCATGAAGACCACCTGCCTGTCGGAGTGGTGGTGGTGACACAATGGATCTGTCTAGAGGCTGAATTGTGGGGAGAGACTATTTTATGATCCGTGTAGTTCATTGAGAATATAAACGAGCCGGTTTGAGCATTTCTCCCCCCCCCAGCTCGTTCCCCTAAGTCATCTGGCCCCAGACTTATATAAAGAGGTCAGCTATATCTCCCCCTTGCAAAAGAACCACAGCCTGCTCCCTCCTCTCTTACGCACACATCAATATTTGAAGTGACTGGTTTTTAAAAAAAGAAGAAGCATCCCTCTGGGTGTGTTTAATGTGAATTCTAGTCGTCATGATTTGCATGAAAACCGGAGGAATGGTGTGTGGGGGTGTGTGTGGAATTGTTGTCTCCCTCTCTCTTAATACTAGAATGTGAAACTGAATGGGGGAAGATTCGAGACAAAAGGAAGTCCTTTTTCCCACAGTGCAGAGTTAAACTGGATGATTCACTCCCCCAAGGGGCAGTGATGGCTTTAAAAGACAATTAGACAAATTCACAGAGGAGGAGGCTGTCAGTGGCCAGTAGCCATGATGGCTGTTTTTCCCTCCACTGTCAGAGACAGTATGCCTGAGTTCCTGGGAATTGCAACAGGTAGAGTTGCTGTTGCACTCAGGTCTTGCTTGGGGGCTTCCCATTGGGGCCCCTGGTTAGCCCCTGTGAGAACAGGAAGCTGGACTAGATGGGTCTCCTTTGGAGTGGTCCAGCACTGCAGGGCTATTGTGATGTTCTTATGTCTAGCAGAACCTACTATGTAGCGGGAGGGAGGGGAATCATAGATATCTCAAAGGTTAGAACACCCAGGTCCAGTCCCCAGAGTTACCAGATACAGCAGATACCAGATGCAGTCACGGAAGACCGGGGGGGAGCCACCCTGATGCCTTCGAGAGTTTGCTGGACTCTCATCGGCTACCATGATCAATGGCCACGGATGACGGGCGTTGTGGCCCAGTAACATCTGGAAGGCACCGGCTTGGCTACACCTGATGAACTGGCGGCCTGACTTGGTGTACGACAGCATCGTAAGAACCTGAGAAGAGCCCTGCAGTGCTGGACTAAGCCAAAGCGGGCCCACCTAGTCCAGCATCCTGTTCTCACAGTGCCCAACCAGACGACCCCAAAGGGAAGCCCCCACCTGAGCGCAAGAGCGACTCTCCCCTCCTGCGATGCCCAGCAACTGATGCCCAGAGTCAAGGCTTCCACCCCTTCAGAAGTCATGCGCTATTGAAAAAACCTTTGGGTTTATTGCATTTCTTTCCCACCTGTCCTTCAAAGAGCTCCATGGCAGGACCTCCATGTGAGGTGGGTTAGGCTGAGAGAAACAGGTTGCAAGGTCACCAGGGTTCGAATCCCCACACAGCCACAGAGCTCTCTGGGTGACCTTGGGCCAGTCGCTGCCTCTCAGGCTGAGAGGAAGGCAATGGTAAACCCCTCTGAATACCGGTCACCATGAAAACCCTATTCACAGGGGCGCCATAAGTCGGGAACGACTTAAAGGCAGTCCATTTCCATCTATAATGATATAAGTACATATCTGATGAGGGGGGCACGGTGATTGCCAATGCCGCCACTTATTTAATGAAAGCAGCACAAAATGGAAATGTACTGCCTTCAAGTCGATTCCGACTTATGGCGACCCTATGAATAGGGTTTTCATGAGGCTGAGAGGCAGTGACTGGCCCAAGGGAGGTATTTGCCGATGTGGGCGAACCTCAAGAGATGAGCTTGCTGAGTGCTGAGTGTGAAAAAGGGAGCACTCCAGAAGAGGGCCTGGCTGGCTGGCGGGAACGCTGGACAGGAATGCTCACCTGTAGCTGTGCATTTGGCACACGGTGATCATGAGGAATGGCCTGCGGCTACCAAGAGGATGGGAATGCCTCATCCCTGGCGCTGGCATCTTGGTGGGTACATTTTCCTTCCTCCTTTTGTCTCCGGCTTCCTCCATTACCTGTCTAGCCCCGGAAGCTCTGCCACAATAGCTAGCAAAGAGAGTGGCATCTCACGCCCGCCTTTTTGGCCCCAAGAGCGGGCAGCTGTAGCTGAGACCATTTCTCCTTATTTTTCTTTGGCAGGGGCTGAATGAGACCTCCTTGGCACGATACAGAGAGTTGGCGCCAAATACGCCAGCCTGTCCTTTTGACACCCTTTTTGTTCAGGCCTAAACAGTTTCCTGGTTTGTTTAGGAAGGAAATGGACAAAAGATGGCACCATGACCGAGGCTTATAAAAGCATGAATGCAGACAGGAAATGATCCCTAGAATGACGCTGGGTGCTGAAAAGGACAGGCAGCAATAATCAAGGGGTGCAGCAACTCCCCAATGAGGGAAGTCTAGAACATTGGGGGCTTTTTAGTTTAGAAAAAATAGGCAAGTTAACGCTGGGGAGGGGGGCAGAGACGATGGAGGTGTATCAAATGATGCACGAGATGGAGAAAGTGGACAGACAGCCGTTTTTCACCCTGTCTCACAATACTAGGATCCAAAGGGGCCATCCAATGAAGCCGCACGTTGGAAGATTCAGGACAGATATAAAGAACTTCACACAGCGCTTCGTTAAACTATGGGACTCACTGCCACAAGAGGCAGTGATGGCCACCAACTTGAGTGGCTTCAAAAGAGGATTAGACACATTCATGGAGGAAGAAGCCATGAATGGCTTCTAGGCTGTATATGACCTCCAGTGTCAGAGATGATATGCCAGTTAGCCGGGATCATGAGTGCAAGAGGCTTCTGCACTCTTGTCATGCTTGCGAATTTCCCATATTGGGCAGGATGCTAGACTAGAGGGACTTTTGGTCTGATCCAGCAGGCAGCCATCAATAGCCTTACCTTCTCCCCTTTAAAACCATCCAAGTTGGTGGTCGTCGCACTTTGCAGGAATGAATCCCATAGTTTAATTAAACTGGTGAGGACTAGAGAGAGGGCTTTTTCAATTGTGGCCCCCACCCTGTGGAACTCCCTCCCAAATTATCTCCGCCATGCCCCTTCTATGATGAGTTTCCGCTGGGCCTTGAAGACCCCAGAAAAATAGGAGCCATCAGACACTGAAGTGAAAACTATTAAATGGTAGGACATTACTGAGCAACAGTGTTAAAAAAGCTACTTAAAAGCATGTGCCGGTAAGGTTAAAGCTGTATCAGAATATCTAAAAAAAAATTGACCTCCCTGCAAGTAGATAATTAGCACAGCAGGAAGCTGATTGTGCTAGATCCTTCTTCCTTGATGTACAAGTTTTCTACCTGCAGGGAGTAAAGAAAACCCATATGGGAAGATAATTAAAATAATGGCACCCCCCCCATCTGAAGCCTGCACTACCATCTTAGGACACTCCTACTATGTTCTGAGAATAGTTCATGGAAGACGTGCAGTTTTACACAGTAATAGTAATTCCCTGCCTCTAGGAGCCTACAATCTAAAAACAATGAAAATAATCAGTTAAACAGGATTAGAGTCAACAGAGGGAATGCAGGGGGAAAGGTTTGAACTTGGGACTTTTTGCATGCAAAGCAGGTCTTCTACCATTGAGCAATGGCCCTTTCCTGAAAAATCAAGGATGATTCCAGCCCACGTGGGTCTGAATGATGGTCTGGTTTCGACAGGAGCATTGGTCTATCCAACTCAATAGTGTCGACTCCCTGGGATAGGGGACCAGCGAGCCTCCAGATCTGGCTGGGCTCCAACTGCCGGGTGTTATAGCCCAACGCATCTGGAGAGCACTTTATCGAGAACCATGAGGACTGCAGCCTTACTTTATTTTTAAGGAAAGGGATTATCTCAGTGGTAGAGCCCATTTTGGATGCCGACGATGCCAGGTTCAGTCCATAATGGCATCTCCATGTAGAGCTGGGAGAGACTCCCTGTTTAAAATCCTGGAGAGCCACTGCCAGTCCGTGTAAACAGTACTGAGCTAGATGCACCAATGGTCTGACTCTGTGCAAGGCAGCCGCCTGTGTGCAGCACCAATGGACCTTTTCCTGTTCTGTCTTTTAAGCTTTTGGTTATTCACTACAAGATGCGCGTTGTCTAAGGAAAGAGATTAGTTCTCAGAGGAAGCTTCCGTGTTCACTGAACACCAGGTATATAGTTCTGCTTTGAGGTAGAGAATTATAGCTCAGTGGCAGAGGTTTGCATGCAGAAGGTCCCAGGTTCAATCCCCGACATTTCCAGGTAGCCTGAAGCCTTGGAGAGTAGCTGCCAGTTAGTCTAGGAACGACTGAGCTAGATGGACCAATGGTCTCTGACTCACTATAAGGCAGCTTCCTATTTCGATCAGGTCTCCTGGTAATCTTCAGAAGGATGAAACCGTGTGGTTTTGCATTCAGGACTGAGTGCATGTTGTCAATCATGCAATTTCGGCATTTGGACGCAGGATCTGGCATTCTGCAAATCATATTTTTGTTTTGGTTGTTTAAAGTCTCTAGTCCTCAAAGGCTAGACTTACACGTGTACGGGCAAAGCCAGTTTGAAGCCTCTTGAGGTCAAACGGGGATTGAAAAGAGATTTCCATGGATGGGAGGGCACTATGAGTAAAAATTTGCTTCAGAATAAATTATGCAAAATATAAATTATGCAAAATAAGTATTTATATACTGCAATATTGGGGCAATGTACTGCAATAAAATGTAAAATGTCATTAAAAACAGTACAAAAACATATGCAAATTGTCTTGACTTGGATAATTGATTCCCCCTCGGAGAAGTTTGCTTTTCTGGGTGCAGAACTGGCACCAGAATTGTTGATGGTTTAATTAAGCTCTCAGCACAAAGATCCCTGACAGTAACAGCAATTGAGGGCCTTGTCTCAAAAAGACATAAACTGTTATAGAAAATGACCCCGGGTGTGCTGCGGTGGACTGAAGAAACATTCAAAATCCCCAACCCGGTCAATAGCTCACTGGGTGGTCTTGAGACAGTCGCCATCTTTCTGTCTCACATACCTTGCAGGGTTCTTGTGAAGCTCATATGATAGTGAAGCTCGTATGATAGTGAAGTGCAGTGGCAAATTCAGAACCGTGGGGTCCCGTCACGATGGCCACCGCCACGCCTCTTTCTAAGGTTATTTATTTATTTATGATATTTATTAGTCGCTTTCTTCCACAATGAAACTCAAAGCAACTTACAAAAAAAAAAATCTCAAAAACATATACAGAATAAAGATAACTGTACAAAAGCATACCAAGCATAAGGTTAGAGAATAATCTGGCCAGGCTCAAATCCTGCTTTCTGCTTCTCTCTCACTGTTGATGGTCCGTTCTCACTGTCAGAGATCTTGCTTGAATTACTGAACTCCGTGCCTACATGTTTATCTCCTGCTGCCGCCGAACCGTTTGATGATGTAGATGGGATGCTATCATCGGGATTCATGGTCTCTTCCGCAAACACAGAATTCTCACTCTCTGTAACTTGTCTTGGCTCTTTGAGGTCAGAACTAATAAAGGCTGGCTTGCCACCAACACTCATTGGCCAACACATTCCCCTTTCATGCGGATTGGCTCGTAGAAACAGAGGGACCCTGCTGGGACCTGCCTCCCCAAAAAGTAAGGGGTCTACGACCCTCCAGGATTCCAGACAACTACACCCCTCCCCCTCCCAACCTATAATTCAGGGCCTGCAGAGGTGAAGCATGCAGTTTTTAGTAGAAGAACCATCTATACTCAGCAGTAAGTCCTATTGAATTCAATGGGGCTTCCTCTCAGGTAAGTGTAGTTACCTGGATGCTGGAGACAGGGGGACCCTGTTGGGACTCTGCTCCCAAAAAAGGAAAGGGTCTTAGACAATCCCCCCCCCAGACAACTACACCCCTGGCGAAGAACCACATATGAGGCAGTGGGCTTCTTAAAGGATGAGGAACATCTGCACACGCACACAAAAGTTGCTGAACTCCAACTCCCATAATAGAATAGTAGAGTTGGAAGGGGCCTATAAGGCCATCCAGTCCAACCCCCTGCTCAAGGCAGGAATCCAAATCAAAGCATTCCCGACAGATGGCTGTCCAGCTGCCTCTTGAAGGCCTCCAGTGTCGGAAAGCCCACTACCTCTCTAGGTAATTGGTTCCATTGTCGTATGGCTCTAACAGTTAGGAAGCATTTCCTGATGTCCAGTCGAAATCTGGCTTCGAAATCATGATCCCATGCTGGCTGCTGGACTGATGGGAGCCCAGCCTCCTTTGGAGACCATCGATACTCTCCATCCTGCCCTGAGAGGCACCGCCCTCTCACGAGCATGAAGGAATGCTCATTCTTAGATCAGGGCTCATCCCCTTCCCTGACCACTGGCCATGCTGGCCATGCGAGCTGAGAGCTGGAGTCCAACCACGTCTGGAGGGCCACTTGGTGCAGAGCCATCTGGACAGCCATCTGTTGGGAATGCTTCCTGCATTGAGCAGGGGGTTGGACTTGATGGCCTTACAGGCCCCTTCCAACTCTACTATTCTGTGATTCTATGAGGCGCTGCCTTATACCATCTGGCCTAAAGCTCTCTCCACTCTTGACCAGATTTCAGGCCAAGATAGAGGCCTTTCCCTCATTTCCGCCACAATCTTTTTTTTAACAGGCGATGCTGGGAAGTGAATATGCTCTCCTTGAATGGGTCCTTGAACCCTGAGAATGCTTGCATCGAAGACAATGCTTGGATGGGGGATAGAGGTGCGAGGAGGGTGTGTAGAAACTAGCCTACTGTACAAAGGTGAATTTACATTCGTTGCTGCGCCCATTTTCACCCCTGACCCCACCCATCACTGGCATGCAGCCCTCAGTTGCTTTCCCAGAAGGGTGTAGTCTTCCAGTCTTTTGGGAGGGGGGTCTTAGATCCCTTTTTGAGAGTCTTCTAACGTGCTTCCTTGCCTTTTCCTGCTGATTGGAGCCAATCAGAGCAAACGGAGTTTCTGCTCGGTTCCTGCTTCAAAAAGCCATGCTGTTGAGAGTGAGAATTCTGTCACTGCAGAAGAAGAGACTGGGAATCCTGAGGATAGCAGCCCCTCTCCATCATCAAGCCGTTTGGTGGCAGCAGGAGAGAAGCACGTAGCCATTGAATCCGGGGACTCAAGCGAGATCTCCAACAGTGAGAAACAGGGAGCGGCATCCAAACCTGGCCAGATTATTGTCACTGCAGAGGGGGGCATGGGTGTGCACTTTGGAATTGACCAGGAGTACGCAAGGGAGGGCCGGGACCACACACAGGAGGGCCAGGATCTCTTCTCGATCATCCCAGAGTGCAGGACGCGGTATAATGGGCTCAAGTTGGAGGAAGCCAGATTTCCACTGGACATCAGGAAAAACCTCCTAACAGTTAGAGCCATACGACAATGGAACCAATGACCTCGACAGGTAGTGGGCTCTCCGACACTGGAGGCCTTCAAGAGGCAGCTGGACAGCCATCTGTCGGGGATGCTTTGATATGGATCCCTGCATTGAGCAGGGGGTTGGACTGGATGGCCTTAGAGGCCCCTTCCAACTCTACGATTCTATGACGCTGCTGCCCTGGACAGAAGAACCCGACTGCCTCGCTTGCTGCCCGCCTTGGTCCTCTCCGGCCCCCCAGGGCTCCCGCGGTTGTCTGGAGCCTGCCAGCCATGGGGGCTCCGTGGGGCGCTTCCCCCTCCCCTTTTCGCAGGCCCTGGGACCCCTTTCCCAAGTTCCCTCCCCGTCGACCCAAGGCGGCTGGGAGAAGTCCGCCCGGGCGGGGGCGGGTCGGCCGGCGACGTCGGCCGGGTGCAGGCGTGCCAGGCGGCCGTCCAGGCACGCTCGGGGGATGACCCCGACGGGGCGGGCCTGCGGCGCAGCCGTGGGAAAAGCGGGCCGGCCCTTTTCACAGCTGCTGTGGCCGCCCAGCCTGGCCAATCAGGCGACGGCCCCGTGACCCCCCCCCCCCGCCTCGCCGCCGCCGCCGCCGCCTCCTCTTCGCGCCGGCCTCCATTCATTCTTTCAAGGAGACCTCCTCTCCCCCGCCGCCGCCTTTTGACGACTCTTTTGCGCCTTCCAATGAACCCCTCTGTCTTTGTTCCGCTGCTAGGCCGGGCTTCGCCTCGCCCTGGAGATGAGGGTCCTCCGCCGTGGGCCCCCATCAATCTCTCCCAGACGACGCTTCGGGGTGAAGAAAATGGGGAGGGGGATGTATGGGGGGGCGCACACCGAGAAGCAAGGGTGCCCCTTGGCATTGAATATTGCAAAAGGGCAGAGCGCAAATGGGGCGTTGGCAACGGGTTCCTCTTTATTTCCTAGAATCATAGAATAGTAGAGTTAGAAGGGGCCTATAAGGCCATCGAGTCCAACCCCCTGCTCAGTGCAGGAATCCAGATCAAAGCACTCCCGACAGATGGCTGTCTAGCTTTCTCTAGCTTCCAGTGTCGGAGGATTTTTTGGCTTTCCCTCCAGAAAGAGGAAATGTGGATTGAAAGGGGGGGGGGTTGTGCACTGACAATTCCACCACAACAGAGTCTGCAACAAGAAAACTTGCGTGCCTGAGAATGTCGGAAGAGCCCTGCCACTGGATCAGGCCAAAGGGAGCCCATGGAGAGCAGGATCCGGTTCTGGCAGCGGCAAGCCAGAGGGCCCAATGGGAAGCCCCCACAAGCATCAGTGAAGCATCAGCTCTCCCCCGGTTTACGATTCCCAATCACAGAAGTGTAGAGTTGTCATACTCTGGACACATGATGAGAAGACCTGATTCACTAGAAAAGGTAATAATGCCGGGAAAAACAGAAGGGAGTAGAAAAAGAGGAAGGCCAAATAAGAGGTGGATTGATTCCATCAAGGAACCACAGGCCTGAACTTACAAGATCTGAACAGGGTGGTTCATGACAGATGCTTTTGTAGGTCACTGATTCACAGGGTCGCCATAAGTTGTAATCGACTCGAAGGCACATAACAACAACACTAGCCATAATGGCTATCTTCTCTTTCCACTGTCGGAGGCAGTAAAAACCTCTGAAGACCTCTGGGAATCACAAGAGTGGGGAGAGTTGCTCTTCCACTCAGGTCCTGCTTGTGGGCTTTCCCAGAAGGAGCATCTGGTTGGCCACTGTGAGAATAGGACCCTGGACTCGATGGGCCCCCATTGGCTGGTCCAGCAGAACTCTTCGTACGCTCTTATGATGGTCGACTCCCAAGTTTTTCTTTCTGGGGGTACCTCATCTTTAAACCAGGCTTGGACTGGACAGAGGGCACCTTCCAACAGGGGTGGGGAGCCTTTTTCAGCCCATGGGCCGCATTCCCTTCTGGGCCGCCTTTCCGGGGCCACATGCCAGTAGTGGGTGGGGCCAAAGCAAAAGTGGGCAGAGCAACATATGCGCATGTCACCTTTGTACACAGCAGGCCTGTTCCTGCAGCCACTCGTAGGTCCCTCTCTGCTGTCTATCCTGGGAAGCAAGAAGCACAATCAGAGGTCAAGGACTCATTTCCAGCCAAGCCAAAGGCTCTGGGCGCACAGCAGGGCCAGTGAGGGCTGTGCCCTGCGGAGAGTTCCAAGAGCCAGGCAGGGAGGCCTGTAGGGCCTCATTTGCCACTGGGCTCAAAGCCCCCCACCCCTGAAATTGAGGGCTGGGCACTGGCCTCCCGAACCAGGCGTCCATCTGCTGCGATCTTGCTCAGTCGTCTCCAAAAGCACGTCAGGCGCTCTTGCATTGCACAGTTTATTGTCTCCTACATTTCCTTTGCAAAGGAACGGGGTTTGGGGGTGGGGGAGAGGGGCATTCCTCCTGCCAGTTTTGTGGGCCCAAGCAACCTGGAACGTCTGTGCTTAGAGGACATGGTGACTCCTTGCCCATTCCGGCTGTTTGTATGTATAAAGCGGTCGCCTCCCATCCGCCCCCACACACGCATGCTCTTGGCCCAGGCATTCTGTTTGGTTTCCCACCCACCAGCCACCCCCGTCCCTGGCAGGTCCCCTGCTGATTTTACAGACTCGCTGTATTTAAACAGAGCCTCTTAACTGGCCTCTGAATCGGTCCCCAAAGATGGCCTTGCGCCAGTGCTGCGGGGAGACTAGGTTGTTCTCTACTGAAGAAGGAATGATAAGGTCATCCAGGGTTGCTAGCCATGAAGGCTACAGTCTCCCGGAGGCAGCAAATGGGGAGAGTTGCTGTTGTGCTCAGGTGCCACTCGTGGGTTTCCCATCTGGGTGGCCACTGTGGGGACAGGTGCTTCCTCATCTGAATGTCTCTCTGGGCTCAGGGAGTTTTGGATTACCTCGTGTTCTTCCCAAAAGCCAAAGCCATGCATTAGGAATTCTCCATCATTTGATTTGGGGTTTGTTTGTTTTTTAATCCAGAGTCTTGTACATGTTGCGATTTGCCATAGCTCGGAGTTCCTTCAAGCTGTTTGTGCCTTTTCCACTGCTCTGCGTTACCAGCATGCAACTCCACATGGCTCAAACAACTCCCATGAAGCAATTGTGATGTGATGGCATGCATGGTTGTATCACAAATTCTTCTTTTCTGTTGTTTTATCGCTGCGTGAGCGCACCAGCGCACATGTTCCCATGAGCATAATACAAATGCATCTTGAACTAGTTGTACGTAAGATTGCATCAATATTGCTTGATCAGTGTGCAACATGCACACTGATTCTGGAATCAACTTTAGAATTCAGAAGGAGTGAAATAGGCATTGCGCAGGGGGTTGGACTTGATGGCCTTAGAGGCCCCTTCCAACTCTACTATTCTATGATTCTATGGCCCACGTAACAGACTTCCAGAAGAAATAGAGGTAAGGAGTTTGACTTGTTCCCTAAGAACATTTGGTGGCAAAATATTTGTGCGGAAAATATTCCTTTAGGATTCAAAATCACCCATTTGGCTGCCAGCAAGAGAGGCCAGGGATGCAGCCTCTCACTTGTGGCTCTTATCTGTAAATGCTGCTGCTAATCAGACATTGCTGCAATTTTGGGCTGTGAGTGCGTTCCCCAGATGTTCCCAAGTCGGCACCACCCATGCCCAAGAGGTGTTTAAGACTCCAAACTAACTGAACCCCAGCTAGTTTTTATTTGCAACTATAACAGAAAAAGAAATAATCCATTGCTACCTGGCACCAACAATAAGAATGTCCCATCAATCCTGTGTTAAAGGTATACATTAATATAGCCAATCAAAATGGGCATCTAAATGAAATTGACGATTATAAACCGTGCTTTCAAGCATGGAAAGGGCAGCAGGTTCCAGCTTTGCAGGATAAGTCTCTCAGTCGCCAAACCCACTTTTGTTGTTTGATTCTGAACTTGGTTGTCTTATACAGGGCCTCCTATAATTCCACTTCCTCCCAAATGCACTAAGCAGCCCTGGGCCGCCCTGGGCTCCTGCTGGGAGGAAGGGCGGGATAGAAATCAAATAATTAATAAATAATAATAAACAGGCCGGCTCTGCCGCATTGTGCACAGAGGTTTTACAACAGGCGCTGTTCGCTGCATATGCATTTCCGATTTGTTTGTGCAGAGGAGGTTATACAACGTTGCCATTATCCACTTGAGTTAATTGTACCCATAAAATAGGGACAGTCTGGAAGCGACCTCAGTCCCAGATCTTCTGTGAAACATGCTTCTTAGAGAGTTTTGGGGTACTTCCAGATTGTTGATATATTCAGGTGGGATGAATCTGCTATAATGGCTTCCTGCATCCAGTGCGAACTTGCAGTCCTTATTGTCACACACCCCATAGCTTTGACTCCCCCTCCTCTCTCCAACCCTCCTCATTGCCCAGTCCCAGGATTGTTGCTTCTCCATCACCTTGCCCCTATGCCTGGAGCCCCTTCCCTGAGTCCCTTCCATGGATGTTGGTGTTCCTTAAAAATGATCCCCACACATAAACATACACCCTGGACTCTTACTCCCCCTTTTGCCTGATTTATTTATTTATTGCATTTATATACCACCCCATAGCCGAAGCTCTCTGGGCGGTTTACAGTAACTAAAAACATTAAAAACAATACACAAATTTAAAAACACATCTTTTAAAAACAATTTAAAACGCAATTTAAAACAATCTAACAACACATGCTAAAATGCCTGGAAGAAGAGGAAAGTCTTCTGATGCATCTTCCCAGAGCCTATAAATCTCCTGCTCCCTTGATTTAGAGGTGAAGTTTTTTGCTGTAGAATCATAGACTCATAGAATAGACGAGGTGGAAGGGGTCTATAAGGGCATCGAATCCAAACCGCTGCTCAGTGCAAGAATCCAACTTGAAGCCTACCCAAAGAGATGGCTGTCCAGCTGCCTCTTGAAGACCTCCAGTGCTGGAGAGCCCATCACCTCCGGAGGTCATGGGTTAGGAGTTTTTTTCTGATGTTCAGCTGAAATCTGGCTTCCAGATTTGAGCCTATTATTCTGTGTCCTGCACCCTGGGACGATCAAGAAGAGATCCTGGCCTCCTCTCTGGGACAACCTTTTCATTCTTGAAGACTGCTATCCTATTTGCCTTCAGTCTTCTCCAGGCTAAACATGCCCAGTTCTTTCACTCTCTCCTCACAGGGCTTTGTTTCCATTCCCCTGATCATCCTCATTGCCCTCCTCTGAACCCGCTCCAGTCTGTCTGCATCCTTCTTCAAGTGGGGCATCCGGAACACACCGTCCACTTAAAGCACATGTCATGACTGCCCCTAAAGAAACCTTGCAACTGGGAATGGTAGCTCTGTGAGTGATAAGCGACAGTTTCCAGGATTCTTGGGGGAAAGCCATGTGCTTTAAATGGATGGTGCGGATGCAGCCACTGTGTCAAGAGTGCAGGCCTGAGTCCTCCTTGGACATCCCTTTGAACCGGGAAAAGAATAACTTGTGAAGGGTGGCAAAGGGGGAGCGATTCTCGGATGATTAAAGTGCTCAGCAGCGCGTAGAAATTTGGTCTCAGGCTGAAACCCAAAGAGTGCCTTTTCCCAAACTGCATGCCAGCATGCTCGGGTAAATAACTGGAGTCAGCTGTGAGCCCAGTGCAACCCAAACGACTGAGGAGTGTGCCTGCCGCCTCTCTGCACATCTCACTCCTCCCACGTTGCCTCCTCCCAAATATCTTCTGCTGAGGGAAGGGGAGGTAATTGAGTGCAACAGATTGCATTACATTCCCAATGCGCAGAGACAGCAGGATTGAAGGGGGAGGATGCCTGGGACGCCTCTGTGTGAGTTTCTGCTCCCAGCTGGCCTCCTTCTAATTGGGGGATCTCAGTCCGTGAGTTACAGAGATTCCGGCCCAGCATTCTGAGTGGCTGCTGCAGCCACCTGAGGCATTGTGGGAAATGGAAAGGACAGCTAGCTCAATACTGTTTGGAGTGGTGCCATCACAGCTAGATAAGCCCCCCAAAGCCTATTGAAAGAAGCCCCCCCCTCTCAGATCTGGAGTCAGCCTTGCCTCCATGGATGAGTAAACAAGGACAATTAAAAAGATAAATCAGAATTGGGTGTAAATCTGTGACATGTGCATTGGATTTGGACTTGGGTCCAAATTTTCATGCACTCAGGCCAGTTCTGGCCATTCAGCCTCTCTTGCCTCGCAGGGTTGTTGTTGAATTCAGAGTGGGACGGAGGCAATGGGGGGAAAGGGCCTCAGCTCCGTGGCAGAGTACCTGCCTTGCACGCCGTAGGCCACAGGTTCAAGTCTCAGCATCCCCAAGTAGGACTTTCCTCTTCTCCCAGGCATTTTAGCATGTGTGTTTAAAAATGTGTTTTAAATGTGTACATTTGTTTTTAATGTTTTCATTGTTGTAAACTGCCCAGAGAGCTTCGGCTATGGGGCGGTATACAAATGTAATAAATAAATAAATAAACCCTGCATCTGAAAACCTGGAGAGCCCCTGCCAGTCAGTGTCAACAGTACTGAGCTAGATGGACCCAATAGTTTGATTCAGTATAAGGATGCTTTTTTTGGGGGGGGGTGGACACTGAACGAAGGTGGACTTATTTGGGGGCCTTCCAAGTAGACATCTCTGCGATGGGGCTGTAGGTAGCGCAATCCCCCACCCTGCCCCCAAGCATTTGTGAGGTTGTTTGGGCTGAGTGATGTGTGTGTGCAGAAAGCCAAGCAAATCCCCACAAAGGGACAATTGTGCCCCCATCCACACACTCTTCCACTCAGCCAGCCTTGAATATTTATAGCTATTGGGGGCTGATTCTAGAGTAAGGGGAAGGGGAAACACGTGTGTGTGTGTGTGTTATGGATGGAAAAGAGAAAAGAGTTTTTCTCCCCCTCCCCAACCACTCTCGCCTAATAAATCCACACACAACGTTTCTTTTCTCTGAGACAAAGTCCGCCATGGAAGGCACACATTTATGTATCCATTATCCATAAGGGCAGGGTTTTGGAGGGGGGGTGGGAACGCCTTCAGATTGCCAGACAATGGCCACCAGTGGGGGGCACAGAGGTCTCTGATTGTGTCTGGCTGGGAAAGGACCGAAACCCCCAGCCCAGCCCCAGAGAATGAGTTCATTGTGTCTCAGCAGCAGCCCGGCCTTCCAACATGTCTTCAACCCCCTCCCCTTGATGACTCAGGGCCAGCGTTTTCAAGGGCCAGCATTTTCAAGAGAAAAAAGAAACTAAGTTTAGGAGGCCTAGAGGAGTTACATGCCTTGCTGAAGCTTATCAGTAAAATACATGCTGGGAAGCTGTTGTGTGATGGCTAGCTTGGAATGCAGATATGGGTGGAGAAATTAATGTGCCGGGTGCATAAGATGGGCATGCATTAGTTAGAAGATGGACCAATGGAAAGGTGGGAGGATGGCATTAGGGGGCCAATTAGAATGTGCTATGAATTTTTGCTCGCAATGTATAAAAGTGTAACATCCGCATAAGGGGTGTGCTTGTTTTGCGGATTATCGCCTTGCACCTCTTCTGGCCAGAATGAAATAAAGTTTGTTGGACCCTTCAACCTGGGTGTGGTCATTTCGCTGTACTGCGCACCGGGCAACTAACCCATTTGGGAGACAACACCCTCACATCTCCTCATTCCCTGCTCCCTTGGCACAAGTCGACAGCACATCATTCCCTCCTCTGCCCTCTTTCCTTTTCTAGTTTGCTGGTTACCTGTCTGCAATGAGGACCCATCCACACCTAACCTTAAAACCCATGTCTTCCATATTCGGTTGGTGGCCTTGAGATCCATACACGTTCTGTTTGTGCTCGGATTTATTTTTTAAAACCCGAATTTTCACATCCAAATGCACGGGTATTAATTTATTGATTTTTTGGTCTAACTCGCTTCTGCATTCGCCACATCCCTAAATCCAGAAAAGCAGAACAGTCCTTTGCTTTTCCCATGCGTTTCCAGAAGAGAGCAGATCCAGATCTTTCAAGAAATGGTGAGACACTTCAACAGATTGAACTTCATTCGTGTAACTTAACACACTGTCTGGATGGAGGAGTGAGGGGGAAGGTCACTGCCTTTTCATTTCCCTGGCCTGGCCCTCACATCCTCTCCACCAGTGAGGGAGGCAGGGATTGGTTGGTGCTTTGCGCCTCTCCTCCACATTCCCACACCAGTTTGTGTTTTAAGGTCCTCGTGAAAATTCACCAGCGTTTTAGGGTGGATGTCTCCTAAATATACATACGTTTGTAGGCAATTTTGCCTAATACATTTTCGCAAAGCAATTTTCTCTATCTATAATGCATTTTTTTGCATGCCATTTTAATTAAGATATGCATTTTTATGCACACTTTATTTTTATGCACTTTTGCACCCATTACTTGACTGGAGAACGGCATTGCGAAATTCAGAGAAGTGCAAATCTCAAAGGATGGCTGCGTTTCACCTTGTGCATTGTGTCAGAAAGTGCAAATTAGGTTGGTTCGCCTTGAAATGTGGACGGAATAACATTAAGAACATAAGAAGAGCCTGCTAGATCAGGCCAGTGGCCCATCTAGTCCAGCATCCTGTTCTCACAGTGGCCAACCAGGTGCCTGGGGGAAGCCCGCAAGCAGGACCCGAGTGCGAGAACACTCTCCCCTCCTGAGGCTTCCGGCAACTGGTTTTCAGAAGCACGCTGCCTCTGACTAGGGCTTTCCCACCATCCCTCCACCAAAGCGATTAGCTCCACCATGAATCTCAAAGGCAGGCATGAATAAAACAGCCCAGATCAGCCTTTCCCAACTGTTGGGTTCCCAGATGTTGCTGGACTACAGTTCGCATAATTCCTGACTATTGGCCATGCTGGCTGCAAGGGCTGATGGGAGTTGTGGTCCAGCAACATCTGTATGTTTCTGAGCTCAATTCAAGGTGCTGGTTTTAACCTATAAAGCTTTACACGGCTTGGGGCCACAATACCTGATGGAACGCCTCTCCCGACATGAACCCACCCATACACTACGCTCAACATCCAAGGCCCTCCTCCGGGTGCCTACTCCGAGGGAAGGTGGGAGTCTGGCAACAAGGGAGAGGGCCTTCTCAGTGGTGGCCCCCAAATTATGGAATGATCTTCCTGATGAGGTGCTCCTGGCGCCAACACTGCTATCTTTTCGGTGCCACATCAAAACTTTCCTCTTCTCCCAGGGATTTTAGCATGTGTTTTAATTGGCTTTTAGATACGTGTTTTTAAATTTGTATATTTGTTTTTATGTTTTAATTGTTGTAAACCGCCCAGAGAGCTTCAGCTATGGGGCAGTACACAAATGTAATAAATAAATAAATAAACATCTGGGGACTCAAAGGTTCAGAAAACTTTGGGCCAGATTATGGATTGGCCAATGTAATTAGTATAATTTACTCTTCTCGTGGTAAGCCAAGCATAGATACCTTTCCCAGCATTGTTGTCTTTTCTAGTGAATCATGTCTTCTCATTATGTGTCCAAAGTACAATAACCTCAGTTTCATCATTTTTGGTTGTAGTGATAGTTCTGGTTTAATTTGTGTATAATTGTGGGGGTTTGCTTTTTACCTCTTCTCTAATGGGGTAAAATGTTGTCACCCACAGGGCCAGGATGTCTTCTCGATCGTCCCAGAGTGCAAGACCTGAAATGATGGGCTCAAGTTGTAGGAAGCCAGATTTCAGATGAACATCAGGAAAAACTATATTTTAACTTGAATTCCTGCATTGAGCAGGGGGTTGGACTGGATGGCCTTATAGGCCCCCTCCAATTCCACTGTTCTATGATTCTATGAAAATTGGAGTTTGCTTTAGTTTGCTGTGACCCCTCAAGCTTCTCTGCTAGGTAGGGCTGCAAGCATCCTTCCCCTAAAATTTAGCTCCTGAGTTATTACAGAATCTGGCTCCTAGCACACCGCGCCCTTAGTGTGCCCTTATTAATCTGAGCGTTTGCTTGAATTAAATAATTAAATAAATGGGTGTTACTTACCCTGTCACCGCTCTGCTGCTAAACTTGCCTTGACAGTTTATTGATGGGGCGGGGACATTTCGTGGAGTGGGCTTCCTCGCTAGGCTATCCTAAATTTATATGTGCACTGACTACTGATTTGCAGAGCGGATGGGTGGAAAACAGCAGTCTTGAATGTATGTCATGTATATAACATACACACGGCCTCGGCAGCGCATAGTTAGTCACAAGAGGGACTAAACGCATTTCGACACGGTCTTCTTCAGTGGTCAGCACATGAATGAACTACTACATAGTGCAACAATAAATAAATAAATAAAATAAATTTGAGGGGCAGCTCCTGCAGAGATAAAAAAGTGTTTACATACTGGAAATATAATATTGATCCAAATAAAAAGTCTGGATATTCCTTACATACACTCACACAGAGCTATAGTCTGCTAATCTCCTGAATGCTACCCCACAATGTATAGACAGAGAAGTTGTTCTCAAATTCTGTGGACATTACAGGACTATCCCTGCAGACTGTTGCTCTGTAGTTGTTCATACATGTTTATACATATGTTGACCACAAGAAGACCACGTCGAAATGCGTTTGGTCCAATCTTTAGGTATTTCACTTTATAAGCGGTTTTTGTATTGGTTTTGTATTTGTGATATTTTACCTTAACAGTCATTTCTGTATATGTTGGTTACATCTACGTTTGATTAATCAGCTGTGGTAGTGATATATTTCTTTTAAAATAATTTTCTACTAAGTATCCACCCCTGCACTATTGGCAGTGTCTAGTTGTTCTCTGGTTCCCAATTTTTTGTAGTGGCAAATTCATGAAGTCAGAGCCACTGCCCCTCCCCTTATTTTTTTCCAACCGGGTTGAGAATAAGATCCTTGTTAATGCCTTCGCCCAGATGTCCCTAGGAACCAATAAGCATGAAAGAGGAAGAGTGTTAGCTATTGAAAAGAGTCTTCTCAGTGGCCGACTCACCCCCTTTCCCTCTGATTGGTTCCAGTCAGCAGGAAAGGACAAGGAAGTATCTTAGAAGACTCTTCACAGTGGCTAATACACTCCCCTTTCTTGCTGATCAGCTCGTAGGATGCTGGAGACATCCAGAAGCCCTCAAAAAGCCTTCAAAAGTTAAGAACCAAATGCCTGAGTGAAGAGAAATGTTTCTGCCTGGCACCTGAGTATTGGGAAAAAGCCTTCCCTGCCTCAGAGCCTGGTGGGCACCTGCCAGTCAGAGTGTATTGGACTAGATCAGGGTTGAGGAATTTGTTTGGCTCAAGGACTGCATTCCCTTCTGGGTGGCATTCCGGGGGCCAAATGCCAGCGGTGAGCAAGGCCAGAGGCAAAAGTGGGTGGGCCAAAAAATATAAATTTTATTCTCTACAGTAGGCTGGATTCTACAGGTCATGGGAATTCAGTTCACATTAGGAACGGAATGATCTGTCTATATCAGTTCTCTCCATTTTCCATTTTTCCAGTCTTATATTCAGTTCTCCACTTTCCTGAAGCAATTTGCGTGTGTGTTTTTTGTTTAAATCCTCATGAAAATTCTCCAGTGTTTTAGTGCAAATTTCTTCTGATACACACATTTTTGCAGGCAGTTTTGACTGACAAGCACATTTCTTGCAACCAATTTCTCATCATACAACACACTTATGTATGTTCTTTTCATCATATATTCATTTTGAAGCACACTTTCCCCTAACATATGCATTTTTGTAAACATAGCTTGGTTGGCAATTGCATTGCAAAATTTGAAGGAGGGCTGCCTTTCCGTTCTCTTATTGCTTCAAAAGTGTGAATTTGATATGTTTAGCTTGAAATGTGAACTGGACTGAATTTCCCCCTCACCTATACAAATCTCCTCAAATAAATTCTTCCATCTACTGGTACCCCACACCAGATCACCTCAAACTGAGTTCCTCTTCAATGAAACTCCCAACAGATCCTACTCCAAATCAATTCAATTTCCCTGCTTCTTTACTCCCCACCCCCCAAAAATTCATCTATAGATAAGGTAACATATTAAAATTTCCCCAAATTAATATTCTGCCCAGTAACCCAGATCACCCCTAATTCAATATCCCCAAATTGGTTCCCTCCTCAGAAACAGTTGGGAAAATATTTGGGGCCTATACCTTATGTCCCCCACCTCAGAAATGCCCCATTGGAGCCAGGGTCTGGTCCTCTTGTATTTTGTAAAGTTGTGTGTGCACTCATGACAATATTTATAGTTATATCTCTATCCACACCTATGGGTTGTATCCAATGTTAGTCCTACTCTGAGAAGATCCATTAAAATTAATGCACATCACCAGTTTCATTGGATCTGCTGTAAGTAGGACTAACATTGGATACTACCGTATATCTCAATAATAATAATAATATCATCGTCATCTTTTCAGCAGGCATTTCAAGCCAGGCTTTTTTCTCAGCTTCCGGTTGCTTTTCACTGATTTTATGAAGTAGGCTCTTTCTCTATTGTACACCGCTTAGAAACAATGGTTTTTAGCGGTATGTAAATGATTGCAATAAATTCATATTGCTAGTCACCCCAAGGCAGCACCTCTTTTTCCAGAGCCCCTGTGATCACACACTTGCACACACACACCTCTATCAAGTTAACTTTATTAGTTTTATGGCCCCAAAGAGGCCAGTTTGCATAATTCATGCGTGGTGGTGGAGATGGGGAGTTACCTCTGACCTTGAACGCTGGGGTCCTTTTCATCCTCTGCTGTCTTCCCCCGCCCACGTGGCCATTTAGAACAGCTGGGGTGTCTAGCCGCAAGTTGACAGTTCAATGCAGGCTTTGTGTAACCCGACCATTAACCGAGACAAGTTTTAAAATGCAGAGAAGTTACGATACTTTCTCCCTTGAAATTCTCCAGCCGGCTGCTGAAAAGGAGGAGACGTATTTGCAGGATAGGTCTATCTGCAATAGCCAAATAGAGAAACGCGAGGCAGTTCTTATGTTCCAAGAAAGAAGGGGAGTTGTATATGAGAACTGATGGAAAGAAGGAAAGTAAGACTCACAAGGGTGGAAAGATGAATGGGGTAGATGGGAAGTGAGAGGCACATATCAGAAAGAAATTGGAACACAGAGAGAAGGAAGGAATATTATGCAGAGAAGTAAACAAGAATTACAGATCTGTATAACAATGGGAAGGAAAAGGCCAGCTCCAGATATTTTTCTCCACTCAACCAAGTGACAAAACTACAGGATTCACCTGCTTATGTCCTTTCCTAAAAAAACACAACAAAACAAAATACAGCGGGAATCCTGAAATATTGCTGGTGGATCTTCCTTTTCCATTCCTTTCCCCCGCTCTCTTGACCTCGTCCCGAAGACCACAGCCCCGTCCTAGACATCATTTGCATCTCTCCGGCAGGTGGGCCACCCATCTCCTCCCAGGCGCTGCAGTCAAATTAAGCCCACTGTCCTCAGATGCGCATTTAAGCGGTGCAGGGCAGAGAGCAGGCCTGTGACTGCAAAGCCTCATTGATGGGCTCTGGGTGCAAGTGCATGTACCCCCCCCCACACACACAATTTATGCCAAGCTGCAAAAGAGATGCCTGTTGTCTAGACAGGCCGTCCCCAGCTTGGCTCTTCACCTGGGGGAGTGTAAAAGGCAGGCACAATAACAGCGACAGAGAGGCCTGCCCTGCCTGAGAGCAGTAGCATAGCGGTAAATTCAGAAGCGCAGGGTCCCTTACTGATAGTTACAGCAATATCCCCCCTTTTTTTGCTGCTGGGTTGAGAATGAGATCCTTGTTAATACCTTCTTCCACAACAATAGATGCCCCTAGGAGCTAATAAGCATGAAAGGGGAGAGGCTAGCTACTGAAAAGAGTCTTCTCAGCGTCTGACTTCCCTCCTTTCACTCTGTTTGGCAGGAAAGGAAGCATGTGAGAAGACTCTTCTCAGTGGCTAACACACTCCCCTTTCATGCTGATTGGCCTGTAGGATGCTGGAAACATTGGGAACCTGCTCCCAAAAAGGTAAGGAGTCTAAGACACTCCTCCCCCAAGACCCCGAACGACTACCCCCCTGCCTGAGAGAGGCGGTATGGGCTTAGCAGAATGGGCTGGAGGCTCCTTTTGGGAAAGATTCCTGCCCAGTCCAGAAATCCAGAGGATGAAGAAAAATGTGTACAGAGAACATACTGGCACAAGGATACTTTCTTGACTTCTCTCAACTTTTTAACGTAGGAAGCTGCTTTATATTGACCCTTGGTCCATTTAGATCAGTACTGGCTACACTGACCGGCAGCAACTCTCCAGAGTTTCAGGCAGGGAATCTTTCCCAGGCATACCTGGAGAGACCATTGGGAACTAAACGTGGGACCTTCATGCAAAGCAAGTTCTCTTCTCCAACCACTGAGCTATAATTACCCCTCTAAAGCTAGCTGGTAATGCCAGCCAGGAAGTGATTCATAAATGAAATAAGTAAATACATAAGTCATGCCCTTTAATTTCAGTGGGTCTTTGATAGATGCAATCCTTTTATTTTATTTTAAATAACATAAAAATCTGAAAGCTGATTCAGTATCCCTTGGGTTTGAGGTCTCAGACTGCAGAGGACGTCATCCTTTGACGTTGCTAAACATTTTCATCCCAACTTTCTCCACGGGACTCAGGATGGCGTAAGAGATTCTCACGCACACACAGAATTTATCCTCATAACAATCTTGCAAGGCAGACTAGGCTAAGAGAAAGCAACCTCCCCAACGTAGAAACCAAATAAGCTATATTAAAATTGGGTATTTGGCACTGGATTCTCTCAGTTTATTCTACCTTGTAGGGTTGTTGTGAGGATAAAATCTGTATGTCTCTGTCTGTGTGTGTATATGAGATACACATCATATTTAATAAAATATATTAAAATTGGGCCTGCGTAAGTGTCGAAACCCACTCACCAATTCCGGGAGATTCTCCTCCCCCCCCCCATCCAAGAAACAGGCAACCAATTTTCTGCCTCTTTTTCATGGGAGGGGAGAATTTCTTCAAAACTGTCCTGGGGGCCAGGGTTTTGCCCCTTTAAAAAGTTACAAGGGCTGTGGGTGTTCTTGGTTTAACTGTGACACAAGCTGGGTATACACACACCATACTTTTCAAGCGCATTTAAAGTCCCCAGGAGTCTTTCGGAGAAGCCATATGCTTTAAATGTATGGTGTGAATGCACCAACACAGGGGAGGGAAAGACGCAGATGGGACCGTGCAGCATTGTGTCTGCAAATTGGAACGGCACTCACCAGTGAATTTCAGAAATGGAAGGATGTTGTTTTTTTAAACGAGCAACACCCACTTGATTTTTCTGCCTCCGGCACCCAAATGTCTCAGGCTTTCTCTCCCTCCTGACGCCGTCTCCCCTCCCACCCCACCCCCTGCACGAGCCATTTGGCTAAGGCAATTCTCCCCACCCCACGCACATATATTCTGCTAGTCAGGCAATTTCCATGCACTCAAGACGTGGTCCTTTTAGCCCTACTGACCAGCAGGCACCTGGAGCGAGCGAAAAGCGCATTTCTTAAGTGACAATTTCCCGTCAGTAAATTAAAAGGAAGTCTTTTTCCGTCACCGGCCTAAAGATTCATCGTGAGGCATAAAATGTGTCATTAATAATTGTTGCCTCTGAGGACTCTCAGGCTCACGGAGGGGGGAATGAGACCTGCACTCACTACTTTTTGCATGGCACAATAGGTCAAGGCTATTTACTCAGAAATTACTGCGGGGTGTGTGTGCGTGGATAAGAACATAAGGCTGGCAGCTGGATCAGGCCAAAGGGGCCCATCTATTCCAGCATCCTGTTCTCATCATGGCCAACCAAATGCCCCCAGAATCGTAATAGTGAAGGGTCCTATAAAGCCATCTAGTCCACCCCCTGCTCAGTGCAGGAATCCAACTTAAAGCACCCCTGACAGGTTGCTATCCAGCTGCCTCAGGGTTGGAGAGCCCACCACCTCCCTAGGTCACTGGTCCCATTGTCGTACCGCTCCGACAGTTTTTCCTGATCTTCAGCCGAAATTTGGTGTCCCAGGTTCCTGCCTTTTGCCCTTTTTGAAGATAGAGAAGGAAGCCTGCAAGCAGGACCTGAGAGCAACAGCAGCAACCCTCCCCGCTTGTGATACCTCAGCAGCTGGTATTCACAGGTAGACTGCCTCCAACAGTGCAGGGAGGACGTATCCATTGTGACCCTCCATGAATTTGTCTAAACCTATTTTAAAGCCACCCACTGTCTGAAGAAGTCCTTTCTTTTGTCTGCCCTGAATCTTCCAACGTTCAGCTTCACCGGATATCCACAAGTTCTAGAAAGGGAGAAAAACATTTTTCAATCCACTTTCTCCACACCAGGCATCCTTTGATATGCTTCTGTTATGCCTGATGTTTTAAAGTTGGTATTCCAGTAATCTCTTTCCCAGAAAACTTTTTCTTCTGAATAAAATCAGAGGTAGTTCCTAGTACATCCAAAACATATGATTCTGGCCCACTTGCATTGGCTGCCTGTATGTTTCCGAGCTCGATTTAAGGTGCTGGTTTTAACCTATAAAGCCTTACACGGCTTGGGACCACAATACCGGATGGAACGCCTTTCCCGACACGAACCCACCCATATGGTATGCTCAACATCCAAGGCCCTCCTCCGGGTGCCTACTCCGAGGGAAGCTGAGAGTCTGGCAACAAGGCAGAGGGCCTTCTCAGCGGTGGCCCCCAAATTATGGAATGATCCATCTGACGAGGTGTGCCTGGTGCCAACACTGTTATCTTTCCGGCACCAGGTCAAGACTTTCCTCTTCTCCCAGGCATTTCAGCATGTGTTTTTAAATTGCTTTTTAAAAAAATGTGTTTTTAAATTTGTATATTTGTTTTTTAATGTTTTTAATTGTTGTAAACCACCCAGAGAGCTTCGGCTATGGGGTGGTATATAAATAAATAAATAAGTGGAACATGAAGACGGATTTGTCCTCAGTCGCATACATTGGCTGCCGTAAGGAGTCGAGCCCAAAGCAGGGATTCATACAGAGACACACCAGAAGGCCTCATCTATGGGCAGCTGGTGGACTATCCTTCATTAGAGGTACTTAAGAACAAAATAAGAGCCTGTAGGATCAAGCCGAAAGAGGGTCCACCTAGTCCAGCACCTGCTTGTCAGAGTGGCCAACTATATGCTCCAAATGGGAAGCCCATGAGCAGGACCCGAGCGCAACAGCGACTCTCTCCACCTGCGATTCCCAGCAACTGGTATTCGGGAGCCAGCTGCCTCCGAGAGTGGTCTGAGATGCTGGTGCAAGATTCCTGCAGTGGGGTGGGTAGGTGGGAGGAGTTGGACTACATGATCCCCTCAAGATCTCTTCCAAGTCTGTGATTTGAGGACACCATGACTCAGACAAAGCTTGGAAAAGTTACTTTTTTTGAACTACAACTCCCATCAGCCCAATCCAGTGGCCATGCTGGCTGGGGCTGATGGGAGTTATAGTTCAAAAAAAGTACCTTTTCCAAGCTCTGGACTCAGAGGCGTACAGGAAACCACAGCCTCAGTAAGCCCCTTTACCTTGCCGCTCAAGCTGAGAATGGTCTCATTCATCTTTCGGAGGGAGCGTTTCATGGCAAAATGACAACATGAGGATATTGGGAGACACTTGGCTCAGCAATATGACATGTGAGAAGGATCTTGTAATTGTCATTGATCAGAAGCTGAATATTAGCCAACAGTGCAATGTGGCTGCAAAAAAGACAAATGCTGTATTAGGCTGAATTAACAGTAGTTTCCAAATCGCGTGAAGTATTAGTTCCCCTCTATTCAGCACTGGTTAGGCCTCATCTTGAATACTGTGTCCAGTTCTGGTCTCCGCACTTCAAGAAGGATGCAGACAAACTGGAACGGGTTCAGAGGAGGGCAACAAGGATGATCAGGGCACTGGAAACAAAGCCCTATGAGGAGAGACTGAAAGAACTGGGCATGTTTATAGCCTGGAGAAGACTGAGGGGAGATAGGATCGCACTCTTCAAGTAAATGAAAGGTTGTCACACAGAGGAGGGCCGGGATCTCTTCTCGATCGTCCCAGAGTGCAGGACACGGAATAATGGGCTCAAGTTGCAGGAAGCCAGATTTCGACTGATCATCAAGAAAAACTTCCTAACTGTTAGAGCCATACGACAATGGAACCAATGACTTAGAGAGGTAGTGGGCTCTCCAACACTGGAGGCCTTCAAGAGGCAGCTGGACAGCCAGGAATGCTTTGATTTGGATTCCTGCACTGAGCAGGGGTTGGACTTGATGGCCTTATAGGCCCCTTCCAACTGTACTGTTGTAAGATTCTATGATTCTGTGAGGAATCCCTAGTCTTAGAGCACCAACGTAAGGCTGATTTCACCCCCTTCTGAACACAGCAGGTGGGCCGTCTCTGTTCTAAGTGGTCTGCAATTGTGTCACGAACCGCTCTCTTTGTTGCCCACAGGTGGTGGGGTCAGAATTGTTGGTGGTGACTCTGGACTGCAACGCGCGCTCCAAGAGTTGAATGGACAGCGTTTCCTTTCTGGACCTGCGTTTCTAAATGAAGTCAGTTATCTGTTTTTGAGCTGGAGACGGACATAAGAAATCAAGGATGGCTGCAACGAGGTCTTTGCCAGCACCAGCACCAGCACCATCCCAGCTGGACTGAGGAACCCGGAGGCCACATTCCCTGATGAGGAACCTTCTGGGCACCACATAGTAATGGGAAAAGCAACGGATGCGACCCTTACCTCTGTACAGTCAGCTAAAGACAGAGGTTTCTATGTCCACACACAGATGTATCCATCTACGCAAGCAAGAGGCATTATCACAATTCAAGGACAGGCAAAAACTCTCAAGGAGGGTGCAAAGGAGGGCTGGTAATGGGCATGGCCTGGGGAGGGGGAATCAGCCCATGTGCGTTAGGCATGTAGATTATAATGCAATCATTCTTCACATTCCACACATATGCACACACACACATACAAATCTGGAGATTTGGAGGGGTTTTGTGTATTGGTGACAGCATAGGTGTGTTAGGTCCAAACCCAACACGCGAGTCGCCTCTGTCAACCCCAACTCGCTTACACCGGGAAGGTGCGGAGCTGAGTGCAAATGAACCCACTATCAGAGATCAAGTAAACACAAGACAATTCCTTTGCAAAGGGGACCCAATACTCACGAGCCAAGGCAGGCCAGCATGGGAACCTCGTTTATTGGTAGGTTAGGGAATATATAGTCTCTCCCCGAAGTTTACAATATCAGGGGGTCTATGGGGCAGTGGAACAACTTTTAACATTTCTATGCAAGGCACATTTGCAACAATAAGCAAGGTTATAGGCATAGATGTGATACAAGAAACACATAACAGTAAAGTTTCCAGCTTAAACCGGCTTTTATTACTCGAGCCGCTGGAATGTAGGTAAGGGTCAGGTCACCAGGAAATAAACCGTCATTTTATATCAAAAGTCATCCAAAGGCCACTTTGGTTCAGTTTCATCCAAAGGCCACTTTGGTTCAGTTTCCCGTGATGCCCAAGACATTTCAAGTAGAATAAGTGAATCATGGTTCTGCAGGCAACAGGGCTGTGAATCCTGACCTAACAGGTGCTAGCCAATAGGTGCCTCCTGTTAACTTGCATGCATGAAGTTTGTTAACTTGTTATGCTAACTTGGATGAATGGTCTTTGCGCACCTTTCCTCCCCCCCAAAATTCAACCTTTTGAAATATTCAACTTTCGGAAAGTGATTAGAAAAGCAATTACAGGGTTGTCGTGCGTTGCTGATGTGCCTGATGCTGGCCAATAGGCGCCTGCCCCAACCAGCTTTTCCTCACTCAAGCTGAGCTGCTCTCAGTGGTGCCATCGGAGTAACACTTTGGGGCAAAAGTCTGGGGCACACTCAGCAGAATAAGTAGGAATGGCGGAAGCCCAAACGCAACAGGGCTGGCTTACCACCTTTGTGTGCCTTAATAAACACAATCATCTAAAGACCATTGAGCCCAGTCCTAGATCACCTAATTTCACAGCTCGGGGTGGGGGGGAGAGGGGAGGATGTTTGGTCACAGAGCAGTGCTCTCAAATCACTTCTTGAAACGTGGAGCACCCTTTGCTGATCGGAAGAGCTTCACCCATTTTGACAAGGAACCAAGCCGGCCTGTTCTTGGCTGGTCAGAACGGATGTTTTTGGACTACTGGCGTGCAAGGAAGACCTCTCCTGTAATGCTGCTAGCTCCATACGCTTCTTTCCTCAAAAGGGGCTTGCCTGATAGCGGGAGGTCTTCGGTTTTATCCAGCTCTTTCACATGCAGTCCTGTACATTTGCTTGTTTATTTATTTATTATTTAATTTATATCCCGCCCTTCCTCCCAGCAGGAGCCCAGGGCGGCAAACGAGGCGCTAAAAACACTTTAAAACATCCTAAAAAGAGATCTTAAAATACATTAAAACAAAACAGCGTTAAAAACATTTAAAAATTAAAAAATTAAAAAGGGTTAAAAACATTATCAAAAGACATATTAAGCAATTCTAACACAGACGCAGACCGAGATAGGTCTCAACCTAAAAGGCTTGTCGAAAGAGGAAAGTCTTCAAAAGGCGCCGAAAAAATATCAGAGATGGCGCCTGCCTGATATTCATTCCGACTTAGGGTTAAGCCCCACTGAGTGCAATGGGACTCGCTTCCCAGGTAAGCGTGCGTAGGACTGCGGTCTTAAAAGTGCACCCAGTGAGACTTACTTCCAAGTAGGCATGTGTGCAATTGCACTGTTCGTAATCTCATTACAATTACACCTTTGCAGGTGTCGTCTCTGTGGCATGTTTTCTTAATGTGGGGTGTGTGGTTTTTAAAAAATTAAACAAGGATTTAACATTTCCAGTATGGGTTTGTCTTTTGTGTGTTAATGCTTTGGCTCCGGTTAAAGGCATTACAAGCATTGTTCAATTAAAGTAGTGGGTTGTATTCAGTGTAAGTGTAGACGTTTCTGTCCTCACAGTGGCCAGACAGACATGCCCCAACGGGAAAACTCTCTCCGCTTGTGATTCCCAGCAACTGGTGTTCAGGAGCAAGTTCTATTTATTTAATTTATCATTTTATTTATACCCCGCCCTTCCTTCCAGCAGGAGCCCAGGGCGGCAAACAGAAACACTAAAAACACTTTAAAACATCATAAAAGGTAACGGTGTCCCCGCCCTTGTAGTGCGAGTCGTTTCCGACTCTTAGGGTGACGTCTTGCGACGTTTACTAGGCAGGCCGTATATATGGGGTGGGATTGCCAGTTCCTTCCCCGGCCTTTCTTTACCCCCCAGCGTATGCCTGGTACTAATTTTACCGACCACGGATGGACGGAAGGCTGAGTGGACCTCGACCCCTTTCACCGGAGATTCGACTTCCTCCTTCCGTTGGAATCGAACTCCGGCCGTCAGTAGAGCTTCGGCTGCGTTACCGCCGCTTACTACTCTGTGCCACGGAGGATAAGAAGACCTTAAAATACATTAAAACAAAACAATGTTAAAAAAAAAGCAGCGGGAGAACATTATAGAATCATAGAATAGTAGAGTTGGAAGGGACCTATAAGGCCAACCCCCTGCTCAATGAAGGAATCCAAATGAAAGCATTCCCAACTAGGTGATTGGTTCCATTGTCATATGGCATAGCCAATGCCATTGTGGCTAATAGCCATTGATAGCCTTTATCTTCCATGAATTTGTCTAATGAGTCATAAGAATCTAAGAGTCATGCAGGATCATGCCAACCGGACCGGAGCACAGCATCAATTCTCCCCAGCTGCAATTGCCAGGAACTGGTATTCACAGGCATTACTGCCTCCGACAGAGGAGGTAGAATGTGGCTATTGTGGCTAGTAGGCTCTCACCCGGGATGCTTAGATAGGAAGTGATGTAACAAAGAAAGACATTACAGGGCAATCCTGTGCCTGACTACTCAGAAATAACCCTCATAGAGTCCAATGAAGCTTACCCCTAGGTAACTGGGTATAGGGTTGCAGCATAAGGAAACCTTTAATAACAAAAAAAAAGTGAACGCTCAACAAATATCCTAACAATGGTCAATATACAGCACATATCACTAATCTCTAATATCACTAATATCTAACAATAGGATGATTTGTTCTTGTTATGTGCCTTCAAGACATGATTCCCTAGAAAAGACAATAATGCTGGGAAAAACAGAAGGGAGTAGAAAAAGAGGAAGGCCAAACAAGAGATGGGTTGATTCCATGAAGGAAGCCACAGACCTGAACAATATGATGACAAATATGTTAAAAATTGTGTGTGTTCAATGTTTCGAACCAATAGTTTTCTTCAGTGATGTGGCAAACAGCCATGCAATTGTATCCACAGCCTCTCCAGCTAACATGCTTAGAAAGCAATATGAAGGGGGAGAATAGGGCTTCCATGGGCAAGACCAGTCTATCTCTGAGCACCCGTTGATGAGGCAAAACCATTGGAAAAGTGGCTGTCACCCTCCCTAGGGTCTGTCTGGCTGCCCTCTGTTTGGAACAGGGTACCGGGTACACACAAGAAGACTTCTAATCTGATCCTGAAAATTCTGACATGTTCCGCTGCAACTTGTGCAAATACTTTTAAAGCGCATGGCTTTCCTCCAAAGAATCCTGAGAACTGTAGTTCATGGTGCTGGGAATTGTACCTCTGTGCTTCAAATGTAAACCTCTCAGCCAACAGGTTTTCCAGCGGTGTGAGAGATGGTGGAAGGCCGGGGGGGGGAGGAGGAGAGGTTACAGCTTTTTCTCTCTCTCTTTTGGCTGGCTGGACAGACACAAAGCCTGGCCATCCCCTGGACTTAATCCATCTTTAGCCCTGTCAGCAGACCACCCAGCCATGGGATATCCCTAATATAGTCTCCAATGCAAGGGAAATCTTACAAGCGACTTAAAGATTTAGCCAGACTTTGCTGGGGTGGCATAAACATCTAGCTTGTTCCTCCCCCCACCTTCTCTGAAGCTGTCAGGCTAGGAGATTAGCTCTTGTTTCCAGCTTGCTGGAGGAGAGCCACCAACATCCACTTTCCACAGAGTTTAGCCCCCCAAGGACAGTTTGTCACCGGAGGCATTGTCCCTGCCCCATAAGGAAGGCACCAAAGACTCCCAGGCGTATTTTCGCACCTGAGGCGATAAAGAAAGAAATATACAAAATCGCAGTAGGGCCTCCAGGTGTGAAAAGGTGAATGATGACGCTCACAATCAGTGCCACACTTAGCCCAATGGTAGGGCTGGAGCTTCCGGGCCATCTTAAATGGGCTGAACAATTTGGGGCACTTCCGCACCAGATTTGCCACACTGAAAGGTCAATTGCTGCGCCACAGCTGGAGGTGCAGCAATTGCGAGTACCCTTGGGTGAAACAGATTATTTTGACCCATTTCAATCTGGAGTCAGGCCTAGTAATGGGAATGAATTGGCCTTGGTTGCCCTGATGGATGACCTTTATTGGGAGGACAGGGGGAGTGAGACCCTGTTAGTCTTGATCTCTCAGCGGCTTTTGATACCATCGACCATGGTATCCTTCTGGGCCGACTTGGTGAGATGGGTATCGGAGGAACTGTTTTACAGTGGTTCCGATCTTATCTCTAGGGTCGTTTTCAGAGAATAGCATTGGGTGACTGTCTTTTGGCCCCCTGGCAGCTGTGCTGTGGGGTGCTACAAGGTACCATCTTGTCCCCCATGCCTGACATCTATATGAAGCCCTTAGGAGATTTGGGGTGAGGGGTCTATTTTTGGTCTGAACCGGGAGAGGCCGTGCAAGCCCAGGACTGCTGTCTGGACTTGATGCTGGGCTGGATGAGGGCCAATAAACTGAGTCTGAATCCTAGAGGCGTTGTGGGTTGGTATAGTACTCAAGTCCAGATAATTGGTCAATTACCTGCTTTGGATGGGGTTGTACTCGCTCTGAAAGAACAGGTTTGTAGTCTGGGGGTGCTCCTGGATCCATCTTTGTGGCTAGATGCCCAGGTGACCTCCGTGGCTAGAAGCGCCTTTTACCATCTTCAGCTGCGGCTGTTTCTGGACCAGGATAGACTGACCACTGTTGTCCTTACACTGGTAACCTCCAGGCTGGATTACTGTAATGCACTCTATGTGGGGCTGCCCTCGAGGCTGGTTCAGAAGCTGCAGCTGGTGCAAAATGCGGCAGCCCAATTGCTCACTGGGGCAGGACATCACCAACATGTTACCCCGCTGCTGAAAGAATTGCACTGACAGCCAGTGGTGTACAAAGCCCTATACACTTTGGGACCAGGATATCTGAAAGATTGTCTCACCCCTTACATACCCAAACGATCACTGTGCTTTGCAGATACTATCTCATCAGCATACAACATAGGAAGCAGACCTTTAATGTAGCAGCACCTCCCCTTTGGAATTCCCTCCTCTTAAACATTAGACAGGTCAACTAGCAGAAACCAGTAATGATTTGAAACGAATGCTGATGAAAGTTAAAAAGGAAAGCACAAAAGCAGGACTGCAGCTGAACATCAAGAAGTCTAAAGTAATGACAACTGAAGATTTATGTAACTTTAAAGTTGACAACAAGGACATTGAATTGGTCAAGGATGATCAATACCTTGGCACAGTAACCAAAATGGAGACAATAGTCAGGAAATCAGAAGAAGGCTAGGACTGGGGAGGGCAGCTAGGAGGGAACTAGAAAAGGTCCTCAAATGCAAAGATGTATCACTGAACACTAAAGTCAGGATCATTCAGGCCATGGGATTCCCGATCTCTACATATGGATGTGAAAGTTGGACAGTGAAAAAAGCAGATAAGAGAAAAATCAACTCATTTGAAATGTGGTGTTGGAGGAGAGCTTTGTGGATACCATGGACTGCGAAAAAGACAAATAATTGGGTGTCAGAACAAATTAAACCAGAACTATCACTAGAAGCTAAAATGATGAAACTGAGGTTATCATACTTTGGACACATAATGAGAAGACACGATTCACTAGAAAAGACAATAATGCCGGGAAAAACAGAAGGGAGCAGAAAAAGAGGAAGGCCAAACAAGAGATGGATTGATTCCATAACTTACAAGATCTGAACAGGGTGGTTCACGACAGATGCTCTTGGAGGTCGCTGATTCATAGGGTCGCCATAAGTTGTAGTCGACTTGGAGGCACATAACAACAACAACAACAAACTGTCTCTGTTGTCTTTTCGGTAGAAAATGAAGACCTCCCTCTTTCAACAAGTCTTACCTCAGGCTGCATCTGCACTGGAATTGTTTTGAAGATGTTTTTGAAGATGCTTTTAAAAAGTGTTAAAGATGTTTCGTTTTTAAGATTTTGTTTTTTAAACGTTTTGCTTTCAATATGTTTCTAGTGTTCTGTTCCTTGCTTGCTGTCCTGGGCTCCAGGGACAGCGAGATATAAATTTAAGAAATAAATAAACAGTCTCCATACATTGAAAGCATATTTAACACACATTTAAAGCACAGAGCTTTCCCCACAGAATCCTGGGAACCGTAACCCTCACAAAGCAGCCATTTGCAGCACCTTAAACAACATACCACAGGATTCCTTGGGGGATGTCGTGCGCTTTAATTGTATGGCGTGAATATGCTGGCATCTATAATAAAAGAGGACTAGACAAATTCATGGAGAATGAGGCTATCAGTGGCTGCTAGCCACAATGGCTACCTTCTCCCTCCATTGCTGGAGGCGGTATGCACCTGTCTGAATACCAATTGCTAAGAATGTTGTGGGGGGCAGGGAAGGGAGAGACAGGAAAATGGGGTAAAAATGGAAATGGATGGAAAAACGAAAGGGAGAATGAAAAGGCAGATCCCTAGAGGGAGGGAAAGAAAGAAAGAAAGAAAGAAAGAAAGAAAGAAAGAAAGAAAGAAAGAAAGAAAGAAAGAAAGAAAGAAAGAAAGAAAGAAAGAAAGAAAGAAAGAAAGAAAGAAAGAAAGAAAGCCGAGAGGGAAACTGAGGCAGAGGAAAGGAAGGAAGGAAGGTAAGGAACCAAGAGGGAAACTAAGGCATAGAATATAAATAAAATGCTTCTGTTTTGTTTATGTTTTCTAATTTGTCTTTCTTTCACTAGTTTTTGAAAAATGGTCTCTTGATCATCCCCCATTGATCTCTCTCTCTCTTACACACACAGAGAGAGAGAGAGAGAGAGAGAGAGAGAGAGAGAGAGGCGATGCCCACTCCCACAATAAATGAACACACAGACATACACTGATCAAAAGATATATGGGAAATTCCAAGGGACTGGGAGGAAAGACTGAGAGGGTATGTGTGTGTGTGTGTGTGTGTGTGTGTGTGTGTGTGTGTGTGGGAAGGACAGTGAGGTGAGGGGCGCATGTGTCAGTTTGTTCTGCTAGACCCCAAAGGCCTCCCATTCAGAGGACTCTGACAGAGAGGTCTGGAGAGCAAGATGTTCACAGGCCCTCTGGCTTTGTCATGCTAAGCGCCTCCTGCGCGCATACACCCATACGTACAGGCGCATCGTGCGCACTACCACCAGGGCTGTGTGTATGGATATGCAGGCAGCTGCTCACCAGAGCATGAAACCCTTGCCAGCTCTCTCCAGGACAGGCTGTCTCCTTTCCCTGCGCCCCCCCTCCACCATACACAAGAGACAACCCCCACCCCACCCCAGCGGCCCCGACCGACCGGAGGAATGTCAGAAGAGACCGCAGACAATGGCAGTGTGTGGCTGGGCCTCCTCTGGGACGCCTGAGCGCAGATCGGAATCAGCTCCATGGGGCTGAACAGGTGCCTCCCTCACCGACTGGCAGGTGCAGAAAGTAATACGTAGGCATGGGGCGGGGGGCGGGTGAAGGTGCTTTTAGGGACCCCCCACCAACACTGGGAAAGGGTCAACGGCAGGTTTATTACATGCTGTTTTGGGGGGAAGGGGGCGCCACCCAGTTCTAAGGACCACATGTGGGTTTTATAGACAGAGGAAAGTTTACAGCAAGGCCTGTAGCCTGCTGGCAGAGAAGATTCTTGCAGTACAGGAGGTTGCAGGTTCGATTCACCAGCATCTCCCCAGGCAGAGCTGGGAGGGCAAGGCCCCTGAAGAGAGCCCCCCCCCAGTGCCAACCAGAAGGACCGATGGCTTGTCTTGATATAAGGCAGCTCTCTCTATTCATATTTAAATCTGCCCTTTCCCCAGAATCATGAGGGCTGGAATCTTACTGTACGGGAAGGATCTCGGTGGTAGAGCACTTGTCGTGCATGCAGAAGGTCCCTGGTTCAATCCCCACGGGCATCTCAGTGCAGACTCCCTGCCTGAAGCCCTGGAGAGCTGCTGCCAGTCAGTGTCGACAACACTGAGGTACATGGACCAATGGTCTGAGAGTATGGGGCACATTTCTCTGCTCCAACGTTTCACAGCAGAGCAACCGGAGGGTAGCAACCACTTAGAGATTTTAATGCATAAACTTCCTGGAGATGCTGCGGACTGAATTTGGGACCTTCTGCATGCAAAGCAACCCTCTGCCACTGAACTATGTCTCTTTCCTGAACAACAAACTAGGGGTTGTATCCAGCTAAGTCTGACCCAGAGGAAACTTATTGGAATTAATGAACTTAATGCTACCCTAGGATCATAGAATCATAGAATAGTAGAGTTGGAAGGGGCCTATAAGGCCATCGAGTCCAACCCTCTTCTCAATGCAGGAATCCAAATCAAAGCATTCCTAACAGATGGCTGTCCAGCTGCCTCTTGAAGGCCTCCAGTGTCGGAGAGCCCACTACCTCCCTAGGTCATTGGCTCCATTGTCGTACTGCTCTAACAGTTAGGAAGTTTTTCCTGATGTCCAGTCGAAATCTGGCTTCCTGCAACTTGAGCCCATTATTCCACGTCCTGCACTCTGGGACGATTGAGAAGAGATCCCGGCCCTCCTCTGTGTCACCGCCTTGAAGAGCACTGTCATATCTCCCCTCAGTCTTCTCTTCTCCGGGCTAAACATGCCCAGTTTCCTCATGGTTCTGAATACAAGGCTGATTTAGATAGCAGCATAGGAACCTGCCTTATACTGAGCCAGACCACTGGTCCACCTAGCTCAATATTGTCCACACTGACTGGCAGCAGCTCTCTGGGGTTCCAGGAAGGGGACATTCCTAGCCTCACCTGGTGATGTCAGGTTTGATCAAACCTAGGACCAGATGCTTTGCCACTCCGCTGTGGTCCTTTCTCTAAAAATCAAATAAGGCTCCAGTCCTCATGGTGCAGAATAAACAGCTGATTTAAATAGGAACATAGAATGCTGCTTTGTACTGAGTCAGGCCACTGGCCCATCTAGCTCAGTATTGTCTACACTGGCTCTCCAAGATTTCAGGTAGTAGGGGACATTCCCAGGCCTACCTAGAGATGCCAGGGGTTGGACTTGGGACCTCCTGCAAGCAAAGCCCTACAGGGCCCTTCCATAAACTTCCCAGCAAAAGAAAGACTGCAGCGCCACCCAGTGGGCAAACACCGGAAGGACCGCTCATATTTCCATGGCAACCCTGCATCTCTGCCAGCCAGCCAAGCGCAAGGGGACCCACGCAGGATGCTGAGGCATCACTGTGGCAGCCGACAGGATTCTGCTCCAAACCCTTCAGTCTGCCAGGTCACTTTAACACACAGAAATGTTCCAAAACTATCCCCGGTCTTTGATTACAAAAAGGATTCATTGCTCAGAGGCATTACAATGTCAGATTAGCCCGGACAAAGTGAAATTCCCGTAAAGCAAAAATAAATAAATAAATAAAAACCTCCATCAAGCATAAAGCAAAAAATGTCCATAAAGCCAAAAAAAAAAAAAAAAAGTCCGTAAAGCAAAAAAAGTCTGTAAAGCATAAAGCAAAAAAAAAGTCTATAAAGCAAACCCAAATGGTTGTATCCATCATTAGCCATACTTAAAGTAGATGCACTGAAATTAATGAACTTGACTAACTTAGACCCATCAATTTCAACAGGTCTCCTCTGAACTTAGTTGGATACAACAACCCTGTGAGGTTTTAAAGAAACACATGCATTTATTGAATATAAACATTTTTACATTCCATTCGTTTAAATTATTGCAGAAAGAAGGCCCTGTGGCACAGAGAGAGGTGTGTGTGTTAGACTAATAAAACCACAAATCCAGCACCACACAACATACATTTTTGAATAAGTCAATTTCCTAAGAGGAAATAGGATATCATCAAGATTTTGGAAATGGGCCTTTGCAGGGAAAGTGTGATTTTTGGTCTCTTATTTATTTATTACATTTGTATACCGCCCCATAGCCGAAGCTCTCTGGGCGGTTTACAACAATTAAAGAAATGTAAAGAAATACAAACTTCTCAGTTACCCACCACACACAAATGTTAATGATTGACTCTGTTGTGTATGTTTGAATGTTGGGGAGCTATAACTCATTTATATCCTGCTGTTCTTCCAAGGTGCTCAGGGCAGCACATCTTGTTCCCTCCCACTATTTTATTCTCACAACAACCCTGTAAGGTAGGACAGGCTGAGAGCAAGAGCATTTGGCCCAAAGTCACCTAGTAAGCTCGATGGAAAGGGGACAGGGGTTTGAACGTGGTCTCCTCAGTGCTAGTCCAAGACTCTAACAACTACACCACACTGACTCTCCAACAGTGAGTCTCCCCCCTTTCATTCAGTCGCAATAAATAAAAGTTTTGTTTTAAGGACTGCCACGCTATCCTTTCTTTTGGTTTGCACAGTTAATGTGGATTAAAGGATTTTGGTGCAATAAACTCACTTTTTTTATTGACTTATTGCAGTTAATAAATTGATGAAAAACTACACTGGAAAGTGTGAGATCAATTGACATCAAGCTGTATAACCTCTGCGCAGACAAAACAGAACAAATGCTCAATAAAGGATGGACATTATATAGTCTCCATACTGGTTTTATGCAAACAAATCAGGATGAACAGTCTGGAAGCAACCTGGTGAAGACAGCAAGATGGACCTTGAAGTTCCCCATCCACAGGTACCAACACCTGGAGAGCCCTCCCTGGAGATGCAGATTGAACCTGGGACCTTTTGCATGCAAAACTGGTGCTCTGCCACTGAGCTATGTTCCTTCCATTAAAAATAAAGTAAGATTCCAGTCCTCATGATCCATAATGAAGAGCTAATTTAAGTAGGCACATAGGAAACTGCCTTGTATGAAGTCACAAGTCACACCGTTGGTCCATCTAGTTCAGTATTGTCAACCCTGGCTGGCAGAGGCTCTCCAATATTCCAGGGAGAAGTCTCTTCCTGGAGATGCCAGGGGGAACTGAACTCGGGACTGTCTGCCTGAAAAGCTCTACCACTGAGCTATGGTTCTTCCTCCAAAACTAAAAATTCTAGTCCTTATGGTTGTGAAAAAAGGACTGGTATAATACAAACATGTATACGAACATGGACATTGCTCATGTATTTTGCTTCGTAAATTAATTTGATTTTTTTTGTTGTACCTTGCGTATTCTACTGTAAACCGCTTTGAGATATTTCAAATAGTAAGCAGTGTATAAATCGAAATATAAATAAACAAACACAGGAACCTGCCTTATACCGAGGTCCATCAAGCTTAGTGTTGCCTACACGGACTGGCAGCGGCTCTCTCCGGGTTTGTTCAGACAGGGAATCTCCCCGAGCTCTACTTGGAAATGCCAGTGGCCGTGCATGCCAAGCAGGGCTCCGCCACTGCCCCACAGCTCTTTTCTTAAGCCTTTCCCCTGTTAGTTTCCCCCGCTCGTTTTGCATTCGAGAGGACCGTTGCATTTCATCTCTTGCCCTGTTTCGCTGCAGACAGAAACGCAAACAGCAAACAAACACGACTTATTTCTCCTCTGCAAAAGGGTGGGTGTGTTTGTGTGATTTGCAGGGAGGAGAGAGAGAGAGAGAGAGAGAGAGAGAGAGAGAGAGAGAGAGAGAGAGAGAGAGAGAGAGAGAGAGAGAGGAGTCCCAACTGCACGAAAACTCTTATTGCATTTTTGCAGAGGGCAAGCAATGAACTCTTCTCCCTGTTCAACTTCCACGAGCCATCCCGGGCAGGAAAACTGCAAGCCCCAGCATGCAACGCGCCTGGCAAGGCCGCTGAAACCCGGAAACAGGTGAGCTCTGCCTTTAGAGTGGGGGGGAAAGGGGGCAGGGACGACAAAGCCCCGCCTATCTCTTCTTTTGCTTTGCTATTGGGTCGTTGGCTGGCAATCAGAGGCAGGGCCCGGTTGTGATTGGCTGGGAGGGCCCTCCACGCCTTCTTTTCCCACAAGATCAGAAGTACAAGCAAACTTGCATTCCTTTGATCTGGGATTGCCCCCTCCCTCTTTTTGGGGTGCGCGTGTGGGGGTTTTGCTAGTGACCCTCCATGAAAATGGTGAGTTTTTTTAAATATATGTGGTATAGTCCTACCCGCCTTCCAGCAGTGCTCTGAGAGGTGGTAGGGCTTAGGTGTCCGGCGGGGGGGTCATTGTGGGTCTGAAGAAAGAGCTGACTTCATACTGAATCAGACGTTTGGTCCTTTCTGATCCAGTGGCTTGGCAACATCTCTCCAGAATCTCAAACCGGGGAGGTGGCTTCCTCAGACCTAACTGGAGATGCCTCTTGTGCACTTCTAGTTTTTTCCCCCCTCCTGTCTGCTTGTCCATGAGGACTAGCAGCTTGAAAAGGGATACCTCCCATTCTGGATTTTTGTGTGTGGGGGGTTGTTTTTTAACATGAACCTTGTGTGGTTCTTCCTCCTGCTGCTGCTACAAGATGGGCCTGGAGGGCTTTGGTGACCCTCAAGAGAGAAATTTATGCTAGAATATAAATTTACCTTGGTGCAAGGTAAAATAACATCTTACTACTGTGTGGAGGCGTGAGACAGTTTCCTTCCCTTCCTCCCCCCCCCCTTTATTTTTTAGGCTGGTTTGTAGCACTGTTGAAGCCCCGCAGCCGGACATCAGATTCTTGCTCTTAAAATAGAACGGAAGCGAACCTAGCCTCCTGACGCCCTATATGGTGTCCACGTTTTAGCCACAGCTGCAGGGAGGTTCAAATCTGAGATCTGGAGGAGGGGGTGAGCAGAGAGTGATTTCCAAAAATATGTTGCAAGCGAGCCAAAAATGTGAGCCAGCAATCGGTTAGCTGGAACAAGTATCCACCTTGGGAAAAACGACAAAAATACAAATAAACGAACAAAAACTAGAAAGGTGGCTTTAAAAGAACCAGCCATTGGTCGACTGATGCAGGAACTGAAGGGGGCTTAATCCTTCAAAAGTGGAGGAGTAAACACTGAAAGCCTTGGGGGAACTAAAGGGTTTGACTTGCTCTCAGGCAGCTTCCTATATCTCTATTTAAGCAGCCCTTTATTCAGAACGGTGAGGACTAGAATCTTGCTTTATTTTCAAAGAAAAGATTATTGCTCAGTGGTTTGCTTTGCATGCAGCTTCAGTCCCCGCCATCTCCAGTTAGGGCTGAGAAAGACCCCTGCCTGGGAAGCCGCTACCAGTGAGTGTAGACTACTTTTATCTAGAACTTGGCACATGGCAGCTTCCTATTTAAATTAGCTCTTCACTTAGAACCATGAGGACTAGTACTTTACTTTTTTAGGGGAAGTGCCTGCATGCAGAAGGTCCCCTCTGGGTAGGGCTAGAAAAGACGATCTGCCTGGCACCCTGGCTTGGAATTGGGCAACTTTCTACATTCCTCTGTTTCTAATTGGCAGGCAGTGATGGGGGTGCAACTGGTGGTCTCCTTGCTCGTGGCCAGCATCATGCAGAAAATGGCACCTCACTGGTCGTTTGCCCGGTGGCTCCTTTGCAACGGAAGGTACTGTAAACCCGCTGGGGGCTGAGAAATGCCATGAAGGTGTAGCAAATAGTCAAAATTGTTTTAATACTAGTATTTTAATATGGGGGGAGGGAAGTTGGAGGCTCCCACATTCAGCCTTGTGGGCACTGAAAATGTATTCAGCCACCCGTGCCTCTGTGATTCCGGCTGCAAACCTCCGTACATATCCTCAAGGGCAAAGGATACCCCTGAATTTACTTCAAGTCAGGGGCAGACAACCTGATCATTCAGCATTCATACCTGATTTCATAGAATCAAAGAATAGTCGAGTTGGAAGGGGCCTCTAAGGCCATCAAGTCCAACCCCCTGCTGAATGCAGGAATCCAAATGAAAGCCTCCCTGACAGGTGCCTGTCCAGCTGCCTCTTGAAGGTCTCCAGTGCTGGAGAGGCCACCACCTGCCAAGGTCATTGGTTCCATGGTCGTACCGCTCTAACAGGAAGTTTTTCCTGATGTTCAGTTCAAATCTGGCTCCCTGTAATTTGAGCAGAGATCCTGGCCACCCTCTGTGTGGCAACCTTTCAAGGACTTAGAATCATAGAATAGTTGAGTTGGAAGAGGCCTATAAGGCCATCAAGTCCAACCCCCTGCTCAATGCAGGAATCCAAATCAAAGCATTCCCGACAGATGGCTGTTCAGCTGCCTCTTGAAGGCCTCCAGGGTTGGAGAGTTCACCTCCTCCTGAGGTCATTGGTGCCATTGTTGTACTGCCCTAACAGTTAGGAAGTTTTTCCTGATGTCCAGTCGAAATATGGCTTCCTGCAACTTGAGCCCATTATTCCGTGTCCTGCGCTCTGGGACGATCGAGAAGAGATCCTGGCCCTCCTCTATGTGACAACCTTTCAAGTCTTTGAAGAGTGCTATCATCTCTCCCCTCAGTCTTCTCTTCTCCAGGCTAGACATGCCCAGTTCTTTCAGTCTCTCCTCATAGGGCTTTGTTTCCAGTCCCCTGATTATCCTCATTTCCTTCCTCTGAACCCTTTCCAGTTTGTCTGCATCCTTCTTAAAGTGCGGTATTCAGAACTGGATGCAGTCCTCAAGATGAGGCCTAACCAGTGCTGAACAGAGGGGATTTGCTTGCTTGGTTAGCCTATGTCCAGCCCTTATTGAGCATACGTCCTGATTTGCCTGCAGGGTATTCCTGTTAAACATTCATTCATTGTACATTGTTCAACGCATTTCCCCATCTCTTTCCCCGTTGCAAAAAGTCAATTTTTTAAAAAGTGGGTTTTTTTTCATATGGGCAGGCAAGGGGAACCTCTGGGTTAGAGGGCCAAAAATGGTCCTTCAGGCCTCTTGGCTTCTCCCCCCCCCCAAGTGCTAGGGTAATAGAGCGCTTCCATCCACTTTAATTGCACAAACCTATAAAATTTCGGCATGCACCTGAATCTTTCCCGCAAAATAGTGACACTCTGATGGCTGTCTGGGAGATGCAGTCAACAAGTTGTTGTGGGACATTTTTATTTTTTAAAGAAAAAAGGCAGCAGATTTAAAAATTTTCCTTCTTTAATAACAATGGTCATTTTAAATGATGAAATTCATGACTGCAAACCTAGAAAAAGGGTACTCTCTCTCCTTCTCTCCCCTGCTCTATTTTTCTAAATTTTGAAATCCAAAGAAAAACTGAGAAGTTTAATAACAAACCAATATGCATCCCAAATGTCTTGAGTGAGAAGAACGAGCAGGTGGCATCCAACTAAGTCTTACTGAGAAGTAGACCCATTGGAATTAATGGAGCGAAGTCAGTCTTCTCCGTTAATTCCAGCGGGTCCCCTCCAGGTAAGATTGATGCTGCCTTCAGCCCGCAGTCTGTCCGGTCTGTAACCTCTTTCCCCTTCACTCCCACCAGCTTGCATCGCTTCAAGCACCCGTCGGAAGAGGAGCTCTTTGTCCTCGCTGGGAAGCACAAGCTGAAAGGGAAGCGGGAGCGGTGAGTGAAGTTGGCGGGAGGGCGGCCATCTTGGCTGTCAAATTGGCATGGTGGGTGGGGTTCAATCTCGCACACACAGACCGCACACCACAAAAAGTGTGGAAAGTCTAGATCAGTCTACCCCAATCGAGTGCCTTCCAACTCCCTTCAGCCCTGGCCAGCCTGGTCCAAGAACACTATACTTGGGGGGGGGGGATCAGGTCAACTGATTTTTTTAATGTGTTAAGATAGCTTGTAAGCTGCCTAGAGAGTTTTTTTTGTAAAGCAGTTAATTACTTAAATAATAAAAAAATAGCAATGCATCCAATTAAGTTAGAGTTAAGTTAGACTCAGAGGAAGGCAATGGTAAACCCCTCTGAATACCTCTTGCCATGAAAACCCTATGAACAGAGTATCCAAAATGCAACACGAGATAGTGCTGGAAGATGAGACTCCCAGGTCAGATGGCATTCAGGGTCTACTGGGGAAGAACAAAGGACAAGTACGAGTAGTGCTGTGACTAATGACGCAGCTGGGTCACAGCCAAAAGGAAGCCCAGAGGCTGATGCGCACCGATGCAAAAGGAGAGTCTGGAGTTGTACGACGCACACAACAGGAACATGGAATGTGAGAAGCATGAAGCAGGGAAAGTTAGAAATTGTCAAGCAAGAAATGGAGCGTATCAACATTACTTGGCGTGAGTGAATTAAAATGGATGGGAATGGGACATTTTCAATCAGGCAACTCAAAATATTTTATGTAGGAAATGATAAATTAAGAAGAAACGGGGTTGCTCTAATAGTGAGAAGTGATGTAGCAAAAGCAATTAGGAGCTACAACGCACAGTCTGAGCGAGTTTTATCAATGAGATTAAATGGGAAACCTATTAACATAACCATCATCCAAGTCTACACTCCAATGGCAAACACAGAAGAAGAGGAAATGGAGAGATTTTATGCAGAAGTACAGGAAGAAATTGATCACACACCAAAACAGGATGTTCTGATAATCATGGGGGCCAGGAACGCAAAAGTAGGGAACAGAGAAGAACTAGAAATTGTGGGAAAATGGGGCTTAGGAGAAACGAAGCAGGAGAAAGACTTATTGAACTCTGTGAAGCCAATAAACTGTTTCTTGCGAACACATTTTTTGAGCAACCGAAAAGACAACTATACACGTGGATATCACCAAATGGTCAATACAGGAATCAAATCAATTATATAATTGGAAGCAGAAGATAGAGAAGTTCCATACTTTCAGCAAAAACAAGACCAGGAGCAGACTGTGGTACAGATCATGAACTGGTCGTATCGAAAATCAGAGTAAAGCTAAAGAAGACCAACAAAGCAATCATAATGCCAAAATACAATTTAAATAACATCCCAGAAGAATATAAAGATCAAATAAGGAACAGATTTGAGGCTTTAAACGTAGTTGACAGAGAACCAGAAGAACTATGGACTGAAGTCAGGGACATGATCAGGGAAGAATGCAAAAAGACAATACCTCTCGTTAAAAAGAGAGAAAGACCTCAATGGATGACTGAAGAAACTCTTAAAATTGTTAAAGAGAGAAGGAAAGCAAAAGCAAAAGGAGATAGAAACATGGTGATGCAGACGATACCGTACTACTAGCAGAAACCAGTAATGATTTGAAACGAATGCTGATGAAAGTTAAAGAGGAAAGCACAAAAGCAGGACTACAGATGAACGTCAAGAAGACTAAAGTAATGACAACAGAAGATTTATGTAACTTTAAAGCTGACAACGAGGACATTGAATTTGTCAAGGTTTATCAATACCTCGGCACAGTCATTAACCAAAATGGAGACAATAGTCAAGAAGGCTAGGACTGGGGAGGGCAGCTATGAGAGAACTAGAAAAGGTCCTCAAATGCAAAGATGTATCACTGAACACCAAAGTCAGGATCATTCAGACCATGGTATTCTCGATCTCTATGTATGGATGTGAGAGTTGGATAGTGAAAAAGGCGGATAAGAGAAAAATCAACTCATTTGAAATGTGGTGTTGGAGGAGAGCTTTGTGCACACCATGGACTGTGAAAAAGACCAATACTTGGGTGTCAGAACAAATTAAACCAGAACTATCACTAGAAGCTAAAATGATGAAACTGAGGTTATCATACTTTGGACACATCATGAGAAGACAGGATTCACTAGAAAAGACCATAATGTTGGGAAAAACAGAAGGGAGTAGAAAAAGAGGAAGTCCAAACAAGGGAGCCACAGACCTGAACTTACAAGATCTGACCAGGGTGGTTTATAACAAAGGCTATTGGAGGTCACTGATTCATAGGGTCACCATAAGTTGTAATCGACTTGAAGGCATATAACACCAACAGACCCACTAAAATTGATGGACCTCAGTTAGTCAAGTCCATTACTTTCAAAGGGTCTACTCTGAGTAGGGCTAATGTTAGTGGTGCTCAGAGTAGACCCTTCGAAATTAATAGAAATGACTAATGTAGGTCCATCAATTTCAGTGGATCTGCTCTGACTAAATTTAGTTGGATGCAACCCTCAGGTTATAATATCCCTTTGCACTAGGCCTAACCCTATCTGCACTACAAATGTAAAGCACTATTATGGCACTTTAAACAGTCTTGGCTTTCCCCAACCAATCCTGGGAATTGTAGTTTTTTGAAGGGTGCTGAAAGTTGTTAGGAGACCCCCTATTCCCCTCATGGGGCTACAATCCGCAGAGTTCTCTAGGTAAAGGGACTGGCGGTTAAACCACTCTGAGAATTGGGGCTCTGTCAGCAATCTTAACAAAGTACAGTTCCCAGGATTCTTTGTGGGAAGCCATCACTGTTTAAAGTGGTATCATAGTGCTTTAAATGTATGGTGTGGATGGGGCCAGTGTTAGCAGTGAGGAATGATCGCTGCTTGCTTCTGACTGTCTGTCTCTAACAGAAGGATCAATGGAGTCACAGAGGACAAGCCTTCATCCGTTCCCAGAGATATAGATCTGCGCCTGGAGAGCAGCCCCATCACCGCTGTGGACGCTCTGGGTAAATCGGTGGAGGGTGGATTCTCGAAGCTTCATCTCTTTTATTTTATTTATTACATTTGTTTACCACCCCATAGCTGAAGCTCTCTGGGTGGTTTACAACAATTAAATCTCTTTGGTGTAAAGGGTGGGCCAGGAGGAGTACCCTATTTTCCCCCAACAGCTTTGGAGACAAGGAGGGCTTGTGAGGGTCTGGGGATACCCCCCAAGGTTTTCTTCCTTTAAATGTTTTGCTTTTTCAAATGGAAGCAAAGTTTCTTGCCCTTTTTACCAGTGTAGATCAGAGGGCGTGCAATGATTCTGCCCAATTTCTCCCTAAACAAGCAAGCTGGCCGCCACTTGCTGCACCCTGCATGAGACTGATTACTTGCAGCCGCTACAATCTGCATTCAGACCCAGTTTTGGAGTTGAAGCAGCCTTGGCTGCCCTTGTGGATGGCCTTCATAGATAGGAGGAGTGCGACGTTACTTCTGCTTGATCTCTCAGCAGCATTTGATACCACTGACCGTGGTGTCCTCCTGGACCAACTCAGTAGGATGGGTATTGGGGGCACGGTACTACGGTCATTCCGTTCTGATCTATAGGGCCGTGTTCAGAGAGAAGCACTGGGCGAGTACTCCTTGGCCCCCTGCACTTGTGCTATGGGGTTCCTCAAGGTAGTCCTTTCCCCAGTGCTCTTTAACATGTACATAAAGCCACTGGGAGCGCTCATTAGGAATTTGAGGGTCAGATGAGGGCTTGAATCCTGGGAAGATGGAGGCTCTTTGGGTGGGTGGTTCCTGTGTCCGGGAGATAGGCAAGTAATGTGTTCTGGATGGGGTTGCACTCCCTCTGAAGGCTTAGGGTTCATCTCTGTCACTTGAACTGTAATTCCCTGGAGGTCACAACAAGACCGTCTCTCTCCTTTCTGCTTAGTCCTGTGCTATTTCCTGGAATATCAGTGGTACGTGGACTTTGCAATGTATGCCGCTGTGGTCTACCTCTTCACTGAAGGCTACTACTGCCTGGTGGACCCCCCGAAAGAAGCCAACATTGGGATCCTCTGGTGCCTGCTGACAGTCGTCTTCTCCGTGTATCCGTCATCCCCGGAGACCTCGCGGCCTATTCCCCATCTCGCTTGCTTCCGTTGCTGAGCTATGGAGGCTCTTCTTTTCGGGGAAGAGTCGTAGTTGAGCAGTTGAGCCTTTGGTTTGCATGCAGAAGGGCCCAGTTTCAATCCCCGACATCTCCAGACAGGGCTGGGGTAAAGACTCCTGCCTGAAACCACCCTGGGCTCCTCCTGGGAGCAAGGGCGGGATATAAATTTAATAAACATATAAACCTTGCTGCCAGTCAGTGTAGACATTACAGACCTCAATAGACCAATGGCCTGGCTCAATACGAGGCAGCCTCCGATATTCCTAGCAATTAACTATTGGTTAGCGTTTGTATAATGCTTTATATAATTAGTTTTCCTCTGACGCTATAAAGCAAGGGTGGGCAGCTGATTTTATTTTGTTGAGGGCGATCCGTTGGGAGCTGCGTGTCTGCCGGTGGGCAGAGCCACAGCTGGAAATGGGTGGAGCCAGCGAGAAGTCATCTGGAATACAGACGGCCGTGGTTTGATTTTCAGTTTAGCTACCTCAGATTATAATTTCCAGCTCTACGCATGTCTGTTCAGAAGCTGGCCTTACTGGGTTTGATGGGATTGCTCTCAAATAAGTATACAGAGGATTTTTTTTTATAAAGTACAACAGAACAGTATTGCTACTGCTTTGGAAATCAAAGGAAAGTAATCATTAATGTGCTGGTTTAAAAATAAATAAATTCTGCAACCGGGCAGCCCAGATTATGCAATTTGAGGGTGGCATTCAATTGCTAGTCCTGCTCAGAGCAGACCCATTAAATAAAGGACATGACTAAATAGATCCATTAATTTCAGTGGGCCTACTCTGAGTAGAAGTTAGTTGGGCTCAATCCATTGCGTTTGTATGTGTGTTACAGAACCTGTTGTTTTGTTTGGAGGGCAGGCAGAACAATCTTTAAGTGGTCCACCAAGATCCTCAGCAGTTTTCAAGTCATCCGTGGGATGAAAAAAGCTAGGCTCCACTGCTCTAAGGGGTTTGCAATAAACAGTCTTTAGAAAGTTATAGCAACCACCAATGAAAAGAAACATTAAAAACATGAATAAATTAAAATATAAAATAAAACCAGTAATTATAAAGCACTTATTAAAATCACATATCAAGATGAGCATGTTAAAAGTTTCAAACCTGGGCAGGCTTGCTGTAGCAGAAGAGTTTTTAGCCGGCCCAGAAAACAATATAGTGCCTGCCTAATATCAGTGGAGAGAGAGATAACTTGGGGTGGGGGCTAAAAAAATTCCCCCCACTGCAGTCTGCAAGTGGTACAGTCTACCACTCACAGCTTGTACCACCTCATTCTGTTGCAGGTATAGACAGTGGGTTATATGCAATGTTAGTCCTACTCAGAGTCAAGGGTGTAGTTGTCTGGGGTCTTGATGGGTCATAGACTTGTTACTTTATTGGGAGGAGAATCCCAGCCAAGTCCCTGTGTATGAGCTAATCATCATGAGTGTATGAGCCACTGAGAAGACTCTTCTCAGTAGCTAACGTACAGACTGATTGGCTCTTAGGGATGTCTGTTGTAGTGGAGTGTGGACTTGGAGACGACATGGAGAACAAAGGAGATGAGAGAAAACTATCATGAAGGGACCCTGCACTTCTGAATTTGCCACTACGCTGCTGTTCACAGTAGACCGATTAAAATTAATCGGCATGACTAAATTGGGTACGTTAATTTCAGTGGGTCTGCTTTGAGTAGAACCCAAGGCCTTGTAACCCAAGCAACAATTTTGCAAGAGAAGTTAGGGTGTAGAGGAGAGGTCCTCCAGTCTGGAAATAATCCCAAAAGTTAAACAATAAGAATCTCCTTTGTGTTACAACCTTAGCACAAACCTCTCCAGCAAAATCTTTTACATGGTGATGCGCCATTACTTCCGCTCCAAGGAGGGGGGCGAGCGTGCCGTTTGCCTCGCCTTCGCCACCTTCTTCCTCCTGGTTGCCATGGTGGTCCTCGTCGTCCGCGAAGACTACCTTGAATTTGGCCTCGACGCAGGTGGGTGAGTTAGGGACTAGCAGCCTGCGGGCCAGATCCGAGCCATGAAGCAATGATTCTAATGTGCCCTTTCTCTCATCTCTGCAGGGCTGACCAGCGTCACGGACAACCTGGAGGTCTTCTTAAAGGAGCAAGGTTGGGAATGGACGTAAGTGGACCTCTGCAATCTTAAACCCTACCCAGTATTGTTTCTGCCATCTCTTCGCCTCCTAAATGGAGATTTAACTATTTATTTATTTGTTTAACAAAATTTATATACCTCTAAGTGGCTTATAAACATAGTTTTTAATATGCTTTTTAATATGTTCTTAAATTTTCTTTTTTAAAATATTTTTAATCTTCAAATATGTTTTCATAGCTTTTTTTAAGTTACATTTTTGAAGATGTTTTGTTGTAATGTGTTTTAAAGTTTGTTTTTATGATGTTTTAGTGCTTTTGTTTGCCGCCCTGGGCTCCTGCTGGGAGGAAGGGCGGGATATAAATCGAATAATATATATATATATATATATATATATATACAGTATATTAAAATTATAAGTAAAAAACAGTTTAAAAATGAGTTTAAATGTTTAAAAGACAATTAAACGTTAACAGTGGGCTAAAAAGAGATTAAATGTCTAAAATGAGGCATGCCAAGGGCTCTGGAGAGTTACCCAAGCTTTTCTTGTGATGGGGCCTTTCCTCCCTGAAATCTGATATTGGGTTTATTTGTTATCTATTTATTTATTACATTTATATACCACCCCATAGCCGAAGCTCTCTGGGCAGTTCACAGCAATTAAAAACAATAAAAACAAATATACAAATTTTAAAACACAAAAAACAATTTAAAAACACAATGTAAAACTGAAAACAATTTAAAAACACATGCTAAAATGTGTTTTCCAAGATCTGAGCTGAATTCTCATTCGGCTCCACTGGACATAGTGGGTCATGCCTAACTAGGTTCTACTCAGAGTCGACCCATTGAAATGCATCGACTTAAGTTAGTCATGCCCATTGCTTTCAGTGGGTGTTCTCTCGGCAGAATTAACACTGGGTACAACCCAGTATCTCAGTAAGCCTTACACACCCCATTTCTCTGTTCCTTCCCTCCAGGACCCCCGTGACTAAGCTGACGGTCAAACTGGGCCTGGTGGGCCTCTGCTCTTTCATCGGCGCCTGCCTGACCTTCCCAGGGCTGCGGCTGGCTCAGACTCATTTAGATGCCCTCAAGATGGCGGCCGACCGGCCAATGGTCCAGTTGTGTAACGGCTAGCGGGAGGGGCAACTGGTTGCGTTTTGGAGGGAAGGATTTGCCGCCTTCCAGCTAAAAAAATAAGGGGGGTGTGAGCTTCCCAGGAGAAATCTCCCGCTTGGGAGCGGTTGAAATGGATATGTGCACAGGAAGGTCACATTCACACCAGACATTTATTCCACTTTAAACAGTCATGGCTTCCCCCAAAGAATCCTGGGAAATATAGTTTCTGAAGGGTGCTGAGAGTTGTTAGGAGACCCCTATTCTCCTCACAGAGCTACAATTTGCCATAGTGGTTTGACAGTCATTTCCTCTTCCCAGAAAAGTCTTGAGGCTGTAGCTCCGTGAGGGGAACAGGAGTCTTGTAACAGCTTTCAGCACCTTTTATAAATCAACACTTCCCAGGATTCTTTGAGGGAAGCCATGACTGTTTAAAGTGGAATAATCACCCTATTTATTTAATCTATATGCAGAACATATCATACGGAAAGCAGGATTGGACCAAGATGAAGGAGGTGTGAAAATTGGAGGGAGAAATATCAACAATTTAAGATATGGAGACGATACCGTACTACTAGCAGAAACCAGTAATGATTTGAAACGAATGCTGATCAAAGTTAAAGAGGAAAGCACAACAGCAGGACTGCAGATGAACGTCAAGAAGACTAAAGTAATGACAACAGAAAATTTATGTAGCTTTGACAATGAGGACATTGAACTTGTCAAGGATTTTCAATACCTCGGCACAGTCATTAACCAAAATGGAGACAATAGTCAAGAAATCAGAAGAAGGCTAGGACTGGGGAGGGCAGCTGTGAGAGAACTAGAAAAAGTCCTCAAACGCAAAAAGTCAGGATCATTCAGACCATGGTATTCCCAATCTCTACGTATGGATGTGAAAGTTGGACAGTGAAAAAAGCGGATAAGAGAAAAATCAACCCATTTGAAATGTGGTGTCGGAGGAGAGCTTTGCGCATACCATGGACTGCGAAAAAGACAAATAATTAGGTGTTAGAACAAATTAAACCAGAACTGTCACTAGAAGCTAAAATGATGAAACTGAGGTTATCATACTTTGGACACATCATGAGAAGACAGGATTCAGTAGAAAAGACAATAATGCTGCGAAAAACAGAAGGGAGTAGAAAAAGAGGAAGGCCAAACAAGAGATGGGTTGATTCCATAAAGGAAGCCACAGACCTGAACTTACAAAGATCTGAACAGGGTGGTTCATGACAGATGCTCTTGGAGGTCACCGATTCACAGGGTCGCCATAAGTCGCAGTCAACTTGGAGGCACATAACAACAACAAACAGTGGAATAAATGTCTGGTGTGAATGTGGCCTTTGTGGATGAGGTGGGCAGTGAGTGGATGCAGAAATGCCTCCATGCATTGTTTCAGGGAGAGATGGACTCCCATATTTATTCTGTAACTTATCTGCCCTGCCAAGACTCCCCATGTGGCCAGCAAGGCTGTTTTGGCCAAGCCATACCGTGTCAGATGTGGGGCAGGTAAAGGGAAAGCTGGGTCAGCTGATTGTCCGTGCTTGCAAATCCGTGCGGACCAAAGTGGTCATTGTGACATTGGGGGTGGCTGTGATCCATTCTCCTGTGGAGACGATGATCCTGTTCCCCACCACTGGTGTAGATTCCGGTTCTCCGCATTATGTCACGCTGCGGCATGACCAAGAGACAGAACCCAGGGCGCGGCTATGCAGATTAAGGGGCAGGGCATACTGATAAGAACACATCTCTGTGTGTGCCATAGGGCATCCCTAAATCTGTTCAGTTGTGCGGGGAAAGTAAAATGTTGACTTTGAAAGAAAAAAAAACACTTGGTGTTGAAGCAATATTTGCCCTCCAACCTAGCCGGCAGCTGGGATGGCTGTCTCCAAGAGAAAAGCTGGGAGACGTTTTGCACCCCACCCTGGAAAAGGGAGGTGGTGTCTTTGCATCAAACGCTCCCCTCCCTTCAGGCTCGGCCTGTCATGGCCTTCACGTTTTTTGTAAAGCGTCTGGGCAATTGTGGTGCAGTGTGTGTACATGTGTATGCGGGTGAAGCAGAATAATCTCTCTGAAATATAAACTAACCCGTTTTGGCTGTTTGTTTAGAGGAGGGGTGTGGTTAAAAGAGGAAGGGGGCAGTGACCACACGGGTGAGGAGCATCGGTGGGACGGCTTGGGACCGCAGTACCTGACGGAATGCCTCTCCCGATATGAACCTACCTGTACGCGACGCTCAACATCGAAGGCCCCCCTCCGGGTGCCCACTCCGAGGGAATCTGGGAGGCTGGCAACAAGGGAGAGGGCCTTCTCAGTGGTGGCCCCCAAATTATGGAATGATCTTTTTGACGACGTGCACCTGGCACCAACACTGTTATCTTTTCGGCGCCAGGTCAAGACTTTCCTCTTCTCCCAGGCGTTTTAGCATGTGTCTTTAAATGGCCTTTTCAAAATATGTTTTTTAAAAATTTGTATATTTGTTTTTAATTGTTGTAAACCGCCCAGAGAGCTTCGGCTATGGGGCGGTATACAAATGCAATGAATAAATAAATAACCGGTCTTCTTCACCCTAACCTGGCAGGCTGCTCCTCCACGCCAGCTTCCTCGCCCCCGTGATGGTGTTGCTGATGTGGGTCAAGCCCATCTCCCGGGACCTCTTGTTGCACGCCCCCATGGGCAAACAGACAGTCCAGATGTAAGTTAGCGTTGGGGTTTTGTTTTGCTTTGGCATTTGGTTGCAGGCCACTCTCACTGGCTCTTCAGACTCTCCCAGGCCATAGCCCTCGCCCGCCCTATTTCACACCTTGAGTGTTTCTGCCTTGAGTTCTGGTCACGCCTCTCCTTGCCAGGATGGAAACAGATGGGCTTCAGCCAGCAGGCCGGTCGTGGTGTGCTCCACGGACATGGAACCTTTTCAAGTCCGAGGGCCGCCTTGCCTTCTGAGCAGCCTTCTGGGGGCCACTCTGGCAGTGGCCAGAGACAAAAGGGGGAGTGACAAGTATTCATTTTACACCCACCCGCCTCTCTGCCCTCCATCAAGGCAAGCAAACGGCATTAGCAGAGTTCCAGAACACATCCAGGCCAAGTGCAAACAGTCAAGGAGGGTACAAAGGAGGCCTGGGGAGGGGCGTGGCTGGGGACTCCTGAGGGCCAAAGACAGATTTGGAGGGCCGCATTTGGCCCCCTGGTCCTGAGGTTCCCCAGCCCTATTCTAGTGCGTCATATATCCTGGTTTCTTCTTTTACATTTTGCATAACTGATTCAAGTTTTCTAGCCCAAGAGCCCAGAGGGCAGTGACCACTAGAGATTTTATTCATGCATCCCCTTTTGGCTTCCTAGCCTATTTCTTTCTAAAGTTATTTCTGTATCTTTGAGGGCTAGTAACTTGATTCCTCTCTTACTGTGTACCGTTCTGGTCGCCTCATCTCAAAAAGGATATGATAGAGTTGGAAAAGGTTCAGAGGAGGGCAACCAGAATGATCAAGGGGATGGAGCGACTCCCTTACGAGGAAAGGTTGCAGCATTTGGGGCTTTGTAGTTTAGAGAAACGGCAGGTCAGAGGAGACATGATAGAAGTGTATAAAATTATGCATGGCATTGAGAAAGTGGATAGAGAAAAGTTTTTCTCCCTCTCTCATAATACTAGAACTCGTGGACATTCAAAGAAGCTGAATGTTGGAAGATTCAGGACAGACAAAAGGAAGTACTTCTTTACTCAGCGCATGATTAAACTATGGAATTTGCTCCCACAAGACGCAGTAATGGCCACCAGCTTGGATGGCTTTAAAAGAAGATTAGACCAATTCATGGAGGACAGGGCTATCAATGGCTACTAGCCACGATGGCTGTGCTCTGCCACCCTAGTCAGAGGCAGCATGCTTCTGAAAACCAGTTGCTGGAAGCCTCAGGAAGGGAGAGTGTTCTTGCACTCGGTTCCTGCTTGCGGGCTTCCCCCAGGCACCTGGTTGGCCACTGTGAGAACAGGATGCTGGACTAGATGGGCCACTGGCCTGATCCAGCAGGCTCTTCTTATGTTCTTAAATGAGGAATTCTCTGCCTGAGATTCTCAGGTAGCTCCTGGGGAACCCCAGAACGTGCTTGAAAAACCGTTGCTCAGGGAGCCTCTTTCTTCCCTTGCAGCATGTCCAACGCCACCTACAATTCTGTGCGTCTCTGGACCGTTGTGGCCCTGTGCCTCCTCCGCCTAGCCGTCACCCGGCACCATCTCCAGGCTTACCTGAATCTTGCTGAGCAATGGGTGGATCAAATGAAGAGGGAGGCTGGCCGGATTGCTGTGCTGGAGATCCAGCGGAAGGTGCACCATGGGTGACAACGGAGGTGGGGGGGGTTGCCCAACCCATCAAGCAGGTGCAAGCAGTTTGGGAGGGAGGGGTCAGTTTTCTAAAGGTGTGCAAAAAAAAAAAGTCACAAGAACCCATCTTGCAATCTTGTTCTTAATGCAGTCATTATTGTTATCAACTGACCTTTTTTGGCTGTTTGTTTGGAGTAGAAACAGAGGAAGGCCAAACAAGATGGATTGACTCCATCGAGGAAGCCGCAGACCTGATCTTCCAAGATCTGAACAGGGTGGTTCATGACAGATGCTCTTGGAGGTCTCTGATTCATTGGGTCGCCATGAGTCGTAATCAACTTGAAGGCACATCACAACAGTTAAAAACATCTCAGCCGTAAAATATTAAGACATTTATAAAATGCCCACAAATTTTCTATCATAGGATCATAGAATAGTAGAGTTGGAAGGGGCCTATGAGGCCATCATGTCCAACCCCCTATAAGGTCCAACCCCCTATAAGGCCATCAAGTCCAACCCCCTAGTTCTAAGTGTTGCATATGCATTAAAACAGGAGTGCGGACCGTTTTTGGCTCAGTGGGCCAGATTGCAATTTGATCAAAGTCCTTTCTGTAGCACATTGCAGCTGATGGGGGTTGACATCTGCCTTGCTTTCTTCAGGGCTCACCTCCACAAACAGTTTCCTCACAGAGGAACTCGCTCCAGCCTACCTGTCTGTACCTGTCCAACACGTGACGTCAGGTGTGGGGCAGGTGGGTCTGGTTTGGGGAAAACAGCTTTGCAGGCCAAATTAGGACTCCTACCATGACAGATTTGGCAGATGTGGACCAGAGCTGCGGCAGCCTGGTATTAAGAGATAAGACAGTCCCTCTCCACCCTAGGCTCATAATCTAATAGACATGATGTGAAAGGAAAAAGGAACACAGAGGGAAGAAGAAAAGCCAGCATTGTCTGGCTGCTGGATGGGATCAGGTTGGTCACCTTTGGTCCCTGGCAAAAGTGTGCCTCCCTTCTGCTCTGAAGCCAGACACCCACCTGAGAGAGAGAAAGAGAGTTTAGGATCGTGCTGTACAGTTCCTCAAAACATAAACATTGCCAAGATTGTGTTTGTGTTTTTGAGATTGGGGTGGTTGTTGGTTTTTTTAAAACAGATCACCAGAATCTACTGCTACGTAACAGTGGTCAGCTTGCAATACCTGGCTCCAATCCTTCTCACCTTGCACTCTACGTTACTCCTCAAAACACTTGGTAAGGAGACCACTGAAGAGTAAAAACGGACTCCAGTGCAGCCAAGCCCCTCGCTGTAGTCTGTCTTGCAGGGGCGTAGTTGTCCAGGGGTGGCTGGGGGGGAGCATCTAAGACCCCTTAGTCTTTTGGGAGCTAGATCCCAGCAGGGCTCCTATGTCTCCAGCGTCCATGTGCCAATCAGAGGGGAGTGTGTAAGCCACTGAGAAGAGTCTTCCAAAGCAGTATTCAAGACTGGTTAGATTATTCTATAATCTTAGATGTTGTGAAGGGACCCTGCACTTCTGAATTTGCCACAACCCTAGTGCTGCCCTGGCAGTTGCATTTATTGACACGCACCAACACAGGAATTTGAGGAACATCCGTGGCCCTCAGATGTTGCCAGGCAACCAGTCCCATCGTCCCTGACCATTGGCCATGCTTGCAGCTCGGGCTGCTGGGAATCAGAGTCCCACAGTCTCTGGAAGGCTGCAGGTTCTCCATCCTGGTTTGGGACTTTAAAAAGTAAACACCGGCACCTTTCAAATTGGGCTCTGATGCGGACAGGCAGCCAACGCCAGTCTTTCAAAATAGGTGGAATACGAACAATTCTGTGTGCACTTTTCAAAATTCAAGTTCAGCATTAATTGAAGCTTCTCTGTCATCTTCAAGGGCAGCCCCACATATAACACTTTGCAGTAATCCAGCTGGGAGGTTTCCAGCGCATGGATCACTGTCTGCAAAGTTAACTCTGTCTCCATCTCACATGCTGTAGCGTGTAAGAGATAACAGGATGCCTCTGTTTAATGCCTCCCTGGCTCCTACTGGGAGGAAGGGCGGGATATAAATCTAATCAATAAAATATTTAGAAAACGCATTCTCTCCTGAAAGATGGGGATGCCTTTTAGGGGATATGGGGATGTCTCTCTCCCTTTTGTCCACCCCATACAAGCATGCCCCTTCCCAGAAGTGGCACAGGGAAGAATAAATTCAGCAAGTGAAAGAGGCAGAAGGATTTTTTGTGTGTGTGTGTGTGTGTATTTCTGTCTTGGAAACCAGGCAGTAATTGAAACAGCATTGTAAAGTTAACAAGCCTACCCCCAAAAAATGTCACTAGCATGTTGGAGGTTGGTGTTGGAGGGCAGAAGAGCTCTGCCCCTTTGTGGCAGCCCACTTTGTTTGCATGCCGCCCCACCTCCACCAGCCTACTCACTCGCCTGCATGCAGTTCCTGATCACCCATGGCGACCAGCCAAGTAAATCAGAATTTCTGTACATGCATCACTTCCATCTGTGCGTGTGTCTGTTTTTCAAGGTGAATACTCTTGGGGGCTGTACCCAGAGCCTGCCCTGACGTCACCAGCTGTGGACACGGTTCCTGTTCGTCAGGATGCTCCCTCAGACAAGGCAGGAACGGAGGACATCCGGGCCACCGTGGAGCAAATCACCGGGGCCCTCGGCGCCTTCAGCACAATCTTCACCCCTCTCTTCTACCGGGGGCTCCTCTCTTTCTTCACTTGGTGGGTGGCTGCCTGCCAAGTCATCGCCACCCTCTTTGGCCTCTATTTCCACCGGCACCTGGCTGCATCGTAACTGCAAGGAATGATCTCCAAGCATTCTCAGGATGGGACGGAAGACGGACAGAGCTCCTTTCCTGTGCGCCCTGCAGAAGCTTGGACATCCCTTGTGGTGCAATGGTCTGTGGCTGTTGGTCAGCTGCAGTGTGGGGCCTTCTCCATTAGGAAGGGGTGAGGGCGCTTACTTTCCCTGCCCACTTGTATTCCTCTGCTGTGCCATTAAGGAAAAACCCGTTGGTTTGCCCGGATTTCAACCCTCTTAACACCTGCTGCCAGTTTGATGTCCTCTAAGAGCCAGTGGTACTTACAAGAGGATGCAGGTCACCATTTCTACCCCACGCCTTTGGATCTTGCACTGTCAGGACACTGTGCGTTGAAATGGCATGGGGGAATTCACAAGAGTATGGTTACTGACCCGAGAAATAGGTTACCTGAGCATCTTGGCTTTCATTAAAAAAATTGTATCAGGTTTCTAGATCTCATGGCTGCAAAAAAATAATACGCTATCGACAGGCCCCAGGTTCAGTTCCCCGCATCTTCAGGTAGGCCTGGGAACGTCCGCTGTCCGAAATCCTGGAGAGCCACTTCCAGCCAGTGTAGATGGTGCTGAACTAGATAGACCAGTGGTCTGTCTTGGTATAAGGCAGCTTTCTGTTTTCCTATAACAAGCTTCTAAATCAGATGCTGGGGGGGGATTCTTAAAAGTGTTCATATCAGGTTTCTAGATCTCATGGTTGTAACAGCAAAAATGCTTGAAAGCGTTTGTATCTCAGAAGCCTTGCGCTGCGTACAAAAACTAAATCCTGCAAAGGTTACAATGGCAGAATAATGATGCTAAATTTAGAGGGAATTTTGCACAACTGCCAGAGGTTGCAAGATGCTTGTTTTCATCTAGGTGCAGGGCCAGCAGTTCACTAAGCAAATCTGGCTGCTTTTAGAGAAGCGGAGACATGCAGACGTTTGTACAAGGTGGCAAGTGGGGAAAATATTGTGGATAATTCCAGTTCCTTTTTGTTTTCTTGCCCTTAGACACTTAATTTTGCAAGCTAAAGAAATGTAGGTTTTTGGCTTAATATTTTCTTCCTCTTCTGCCTCCTTGCAAGCTCAGAAGTCCCCAGACAGTTTGTTTGTCGTTATTTGGGGGCTTCGAGTGGGGCTGGAAAGCTCAGCAGACAGTACCAGAGAATAGTTAACAGCTTCAGACACATGGCAATTAGTCCTCCCCCAGAGAGACCTGCCTAGACGTGATCTTTCGGTGGCCAGAGATGCTGACGGAGCAGTGGCTCAGACCGGAGCAGATCTCCTGTAAAAAGGGTGCGTGCACAAGCCAGACCTATTCAGTCTTAATTGTAATGAAGCGGTTAGCCATTCTCTTTGACCCTCCAGGGAGAAATGAACAAAGCACCACCATCTGTTCTGTCTGAGAAGAGATCTGATGGATTTAGAAGTCCAGCACTCTGATGCCTGGAACACCGGCTCGCAAGCATAGTTTCCCCATGTTATTTGTCTGGGCAGAGGGGCATAAGCACGTTCTTAAAGGTACAGCCAATGTTAGGAGTGATTTTGGTTGTTTTGCCCTTGAGAAAGAGCAATCCCTCCTCTAAAGCACTCTCTCCCTCTCGCCCCCCCCGATCCAACAAGCAGTGCCAACATCCAGACCAGGCAGATAGGGCAGTTTCTGCTGCAAAGTCCTGGCCTTAGATAGCCAACTATACTGAAAACAGCTCTGCTCCAGTACCTATAGCAGGAACTAAGGGGGATAGTGGGGGGAAGGCAGACAGAAACCACTGTTGTGGGATTTAAAGAGAGACAACGTACACGCAAAATAAGATAAATCATCTCTTTTTATTATTAAATATACATCCTCTTTTGGCACAGATCTCTTTACAAGTTATGTCGCTATAAACATTTGGTGTGTATATATATATATGTATAGAAATAAAAAGGGCTATTTGCCATATTTAAAAAAATCCACACGCACGCACACAGTTCAGACTCCTGATATACGTTTGACACGTCCGTGTTTGATTCAAGAGACAGGCAGCATTTTTACAACAGATTGTCCCTGTGCATAGAGCTATCTGCCTTCCCCACCCCCTATGCCCCCCCCAAGACATACATTAATATGTAGCCATTGCAACAGGGCCATTGGGGCTGACTGGATGTGAGGGGCGGGGGAGAGACGCTGTTTGCAGCCAAACTGTTTTGGGGAGTTCAGAGTTTCCTTGAAAAAACTTAGCAGACATCAGTAATGGAAGAAAAGATGACAGAAACCCCCCCGTCCCCCGAGAACAGTCTCTGCTTGCTGTCAACCAGGACCTCTCTCGTATGCCACCGCGACAGAGAAATTGGCTGGGCATATTTTAGGTCGAATGTTCTTGTTGTCACGGAGTGACGGGTGGTGGGGGTAAGACCGCTTAGCTCCTGTGAACAAGCACCTGCGAACCAAACTGACAGGTTAATGGGGAATGAATCTGCCCCTGGTAGAAAGTCGCAGCGTTAGGAGAGTGACTTTTCAAAGAGGGCGGGCCAACTGCAGCCCTCCACGTATTTGAGACTCCCAGTTGCCATCAGCCAGCATGGCCCATTGTCAGGAACAGAGCTTGGAAAAGTTACTTTTTTTGAACTACAACTCCCATCAGCCCAATCCAGTGGCCATGCTGGCTGGGGCTGATGGGAGTTGTAGTTCAAAAAAGTAACTTTTCCAAGCTCTCAGGAACAATAGGGATTGTGGTCCAGCAACATCTGGAAGGCCACGGCCCCTAACTTTAACCGAAGGGGAACCTCCTTTCTGCAATAATTTATCTGCCAGGATAACAACTTATTCTGCCATAGTACTCTCCCTCCCTCTTTTACGTGTTGGTGAGCAGGAGTGAGAAACAGCTGTGGCTCTTCAGAGGGTGCCGGACTCCCAAACTCCTCTCATCATCCCCGTGGTGGCTAGGGGCCGACAGGAGTTGGGAGCCCATCTTTTGTCGGGAGGGGCACAGGTATTTCCCAGCTTCGTAGCATCGCGTTAATGCAGGACGGCCGCCAATTGTGTTAGTTCCTCTTCGCCCCTGGGGGCAACCTGCACCCCTGCCTGTTACGAGGAATGTTGGTAGCAGGAAGACAGACAGCTAGCCTCATCCGGACAGACCTCCTTGCAGAGGATGCCCTGGTCAGACTCTAAGGAAGAAAAGCATCGCTCTGCAGTTGCTGATCCAGAAGATCTCACTCTGTGGGAACGGGGTGAGAGATGGAAGCGCAGCCCACAACCCCCCAAACCAGCTGGGCGCAGCCTCGGGGAGAAAACTCCTCAAGGCTGACAAGACAACTTGCCCAAATTACCTCTTGCCACCACGTTGTACCAAAGCCAGCTCCGTGTCTGAAAGTGATCAGATGAGGGTCAATGGTTTACTGTGAAGGCGATGGCAGGAGTGGGGCAGGACGAAGCGGAAGGCCCCTCGGGTTTTTGAAGAAGTTGGATTGGCCGTGGGAGACTCCAGTAAAAGGGGGAGGGGAGGGGGGGGGGAGGGCCATTTCATCTACTATTGCAAGGAGAGTCAAGCGGGAGTTGCGGTTCCGCACTGTCCGAGGACCCACATTTGAAGAACATTAGAGATTAGAGCAACTTCCTTCTCTGTCACCCAAACTACAAGGGAAAACAGACTCCCCAGAGATATTATTAGAGTCTTACTCACTTTAGGACCTCTTTTAACATACAGGTGGAAGCGGAAAGGGAAAAGTAAGCCAGCGTTTAAGACTTATCACATCAGCGAGCCATCTTCCTTGCAGAGGCAATTATCTCCTGGAGAGAATGCCAAAATCTGGGGTATTCTCCAAGATACAAAGTGTTTTGTGGATCTTGGGTTGCATGCATATCCAGAAGCATTTTTAAGAACGCGGCTGGCCTCTACAACCCCTGAGAAATTGCCTGTCCCCAACACACAAATCCCACTAAGCCATGCTGCAACCCGTCACACAATTACTGATGGCACAGAGAATTTCAGGATTACAAAATGGAACAGCTGCAGGGTGTGTTCTCCGGGACCTGTAAAGGGCTTCATCCTGCACAAGGGCATCTTCTGGGCCCTCCTTATGTGGTTTTATACTTGGGGGTCCGGGGAGGTAAAAGGCCTCAAGATTTGCATCCGGGCCAAAAAAAAAAGCTGCAGTATCTACAAGAGGGAAGGTGTGTACATTAAGTGTTACAAAGCAGTACAGTGAAATAGCGGACAGGTGGAGGGGGGGACAGCAAGATTAATTCAGCAGAATTTCGAGGAGGAGAAGGAGTTAACCTATAGACGTTGCTGGACTACCACTCCCATCATCCCCCCTCACTGTTGGCCATCCTGGCTGCTGGGGTTGGAGTCCAACAGGTCAGCCACCCTGTTCTAGAATGAACTGGCGCAGGATGGGACGTGCGGCTGTCTATGGCAACCGGCTACCCCAACCAGGCGCCCTCTAGACGCTTTGGACTTCTAGCTCCCATCCTCCATCCCCGCCCACTGGCCGCCAACGGCAGGGCAGGGAAGATCAGCGGCGCTCGCGACGTTGCTGGACTCCCAACTCCTACCACCATCGCTACTGGCTGCTGGGAGCCCCAAACAAGAAGATCTTGTAAGAGTCGCTTGTACACACCTGCCCTGCAGTAATGGTTAACACTGAGAGACAGGTAGAGTCGGCCTGGAGCATGCCTTCTCTTCCAAAGTTTGAACCCTGACAATACGTGTGTGTGCTTATTTAAAAATGCTGCTCCAAAAGGCAACACAACGATTTTAATACTTTTGATTTCCAATCCAGTCTCATAACTGGGAGCTTCTCTGCTTGCGGCAACAAGGAAATTCAAAGCGACATACGTCCCTCCCTCCAATCAACCCTACGGGGGGGGGCAAAAGATCCAGTTTTGGTTTTTCTTCCCAGGGTTGGCTCTCTTCCAGAAGGTTCTGGGCAGAGTTTTAAAGGGGGGAGGAAGAGAGAGGAGGAAGGTCCCATCCAGTAAATCCCAGGCCTTGGAAAGCAAACCTTATCAAATGAAAGACAGTGTGGGACGCAGAAGGCAGACACTTCCCACATCTCAAATATCTGGATAAGTCCATTTTAAAAAAAAGTTAAGACAGATGATGAACTGAATCGAAGGGAAGTCGCTGGGATTTGGCAAGGTGAGGCTGCGGACGATGCAGCATAAACAAGAGCCAGCTTAGTAGTACAGCTACAGCCTTCTGAAAGTCGTCCGTATGGGAAATTCAAAGGAGTTTCGTCCACTTTGTGGAAAAAGAAGAGCTGGGTGGGTGGGAAACAGCGTGAAGTCAACACTGGCAGGTTTTTCTGTTGCAAATCCAAGCTCCGGGAAAGGGAAGGCAGGATGCCGCTGCTATGGAGGGAGGGAGGGGGACTGGGGGGGGCACACAAGCAGTTCCACCACGAGAACCCTCTTTTGCTCTGAGCGGGGGGGATGAAGGAGAGATATCCACCTGCCTCTTACCAAACGTTGTACCGAATGAACCCCACTTGCTGGCCACTACCTTTCCACATTCGCTGCCCGCTCCCATTTACGGAGGAGGATTTGTGTGAGGTCGAAGGTCGTGAAGCTGATCCCCACGGCGACAGGGCCCTTGACCCAGTTCATGCTGAGTCCTTTGTAAAGGCCCCGGATGAGTCCCTCTTCCTGGATGATGTCCCGCATGGTGCGGAGGATGCTCCCGTACGTGAAGCCCATCACCCCCGCCGTCTGCATCCGTCGGCGCACAACGTCCAGCGGGTAGGAGGCGGACTGCCCGATCAGGCCGGCGCAGGCCCCAAAGAATAGCCGCTCCACAGGATAGGGCTGCGATCTGCCGCTGTGGTCTGGAGGAAGAAGAGATGTTTGTACACAACCATACAGACAGGCCTGGCGCCAACTAGCCCAAGGGCTGGCCCAAGGGCCCCTGAGGCTACAGGAGCCCCTGAGGGGCCCCTCTGCTCCCCTTCCGCAATTTGCGGCATGATGGCTGCAGCGGATCGCACGGCGAGAGCTTCAGGGCTCCGCCGTTCCCTTGCTTAACTTACCTTGTTTTGCGATTGTGCACGCAGCGGTGCCCTTAAGAAAGATGGCGGCTGAGGTTTTCCTAAGGGGTTGAAGCCTGTGCCGCCATCTTGGCTGATGGCACGCATGCGTGCTGCGCGCTCGCATCCCTGCCATGAACCAAGATGGCGGCAGAGGCTTCAGCTCCTTAGGGAAACCTCAGCCGCCACCTTTCTTAAGGGCACTGCTGCATGCGCAACTGCAGAACAAGGTAAGTTAAGCAAGGGCATGGCAGAGTCCCAAAGCTCTCGCCGTGCGCGAATCGCGGAAGGGGAGCGCTGGGGCCTGGGGCAGGCTTTTGCCGAAGGGCCCCAGCATGTCTGGCGCCGGCCCTGCGGTGCGGGCATTGCTGCATCAGTGCGCATGCCTGCCATCACCCAAGATGGCAGTGATACACCCCTGCTGCCATCTTGGGTGCTAGCAGGCATGTGCACTGATGTGGTGACACAAAAGGCAGTGCATCCAGTGCGTGCACATGTGCATGGGGGTGCTGTGAGAGTCTGCAGAGAACACACACAGGGATTTATCTCTCTTCACTTCACCACATAGGACAGGGATTCCCAGAAATGTTAAGAATGTAAGAAGAGCCTTGTAGCCAGATGAAGCCAAAGGGGGCCCAACTAGTCCAGGATCCTGTTCTCACAGTGACAGACCAGATGCCCCCAGAAGGAAGCATGGAGGACTTGAGCACAACACAACTCTCCCCCACTTGTGACCCCCTCCAGCTGGAATTCAAAGATAGATTGCTTCCAAATATGGAAGCAGTACTTAGCCATCATGGCTAGCAGCCGTTCATAGAATCATAAAATAGTAGAGTTGGAAGGGCCTGTAAGGCCATCTAGTCCAACCCCCTGCTCAATGCAGGAATTCAAATCCAAATCCAAAGCATTTCCGACAGATGGCTGTCCAGCTGCCTCTTGAATGCCTCCAGTGTCGGAGAGCCCGCTACCTCTCTAGGTAATTGGTTCCATTGTCGTATGGCTCTAACAGTTAGGAAGTTTTTCCTGATGTTCAGTCAAAATCTGGCTTCCTGCAACTTGAGCCCATTATTGCGTGTCCTGCACTCTGGGACAATCAGATCCCGGCCCTCCTCTATGTGACATCCGTTGACAGCCTTATCCTCTATGAATTTCGTGTAATCACCTTTTAAAGCTGTCCAGAAAAACATCAGCATTTCCCAACCGGACCAGGTCAAAAGGGCACCAATTTAGTCCAACATCCTCATCTCACAGTGGCCAAACGGATGCGTCTCCCGGGAAGCCCACGAGCAGGACCCGAGTGCAGCAGCAAGTCTCCCCACTTGAGATTCCCAGCAACTGGCATTCAGAGGCCTACGGTCTCCAGCGGCGGAGGGAAAAGATAGCCAAACTGGCTAGTAGCCATGGATAGCCTTTTCCTCCTCCATTAATTTGTCCAATCCTCTTTTAAAGCCATCCAAAGTTGGTGGCATTCATCACTTCTTGTCCCAACAGCCAACCTTGAATTGTGGACTTCGAATGACTTAAAAGGGGAAGAAAGATCTAAACGCAAAGGATAAGATCTGAAAGAAAGAGTCGTTCTTAGATTCTCTCCCTTCATTGAACAGCGTTCGTCGTTGACCAAGGACACTCCAGGGTGGCACAATGGCTATAGAGCAAGAATTGGGGACATCTGTGGCCCTCCAGATGTTCTTGGGACTCCCAGTTCTCAGCAGTCAGCACAACCAATGGTCATGGATGCTGCTGGGGGGGTGGGAGCCCAGCCCAGCAACATTTGGCAGGCACCAGGTGGGGGGTGGCTGCCCCCCAACAAAAGCCAGGAAAGAGCATCACTGCTCTGGGACTCTGCAAGTGCGGGCACACACAGACATCATTCTCCACCACTCTCACCCGCATGCAACTTCTTCAGCGTCTCATAGGTGAAGAAGCTCAACCCAGCGTACGGGATCACCCCCAAGATAGTGGGTGTGAAGCCCTGGTAGAGCGTCTTCAGACCTTCCTCCCGGGATATCCGGATGAAGACGTGGACGATGTTGCTGTACCTGCAGGCAAAGCAGAGGAAAAGATCATGCTGATAATTGCGCCGATCGAGCAAAGGGCCCAATGGCTTTAAACTGTGGAACTGCACCGGGGCACTGCCCCCCAAGATCCGGGGGGGGGGCTCTTTGTCACACCCTGGCTCTGGCCAAGGCACAGTTGCTGAAGACAGCGTTTCCCAACCTCCGGGTCGTGACCCACTTCCTGTGCAAGTGGGTTGCAGGCTTCATAAGCAATCCGAAAATAATGATTGCCTGCAACCCTTGATTGGTATGATGAATGCCTCTTACAACTTTTTGGTTGGTCGCCGTATCATAACGCTGTGTTGGCCCGACGTAACCAAACATTGGAAAGGCTCAAGTCTTACATTTTAAGACTTGGAAAATGCTCTTTAGCAGATGGTGGCAGAGAAGACCTATGGTCCAAAATAGGCTTGTTTACCTTTACCTGTGATGCTCTGACTGACATCCTTCTGTCGCTAAACTGTGACGTCTTTAGGGAAGCTTACCTGCCCCTCCTCCTTCCGCCCTATCCACTCCATTCTTCTCTGGCTGTCCGGGAGAGAGGAGACACTCCTTTGTCTCTGCTCTCTCCTACCAGGAGACTAACTCCTACACCTGGGCGTTACGCCTCCAACTTAGTTAGTTAGAACTAGGTTTGCTTTTCTATCTACTATGCATTTCTATAAATAAAGGAGCCTTTCTTATTTTACTAAGTCTCCAGTCTCAGTGATGCTGTTGCAGGGTAAAAGCCTGCTTTCTTTGGCGACCACACGCACACGCTGGCACACTCACATTTCAACATCTGCTGTTACTCTCTGCTGCTGTTGTGTTGCTTTAAACGAAATTAAGCACACAAATACAGAACAACACAAAATTAATGTGACAATAAATCGACAGGTCACTGTAACCAAGTAAGTGTGGACACATGGGTCCCCGTACTGAAAAGGTTGGGAGCCGCTGGCTTAAGAGGTGGCCTGGCACCCACAGCCAGCATCAGGATCCCAGCACGACTCTGGGCCCTTGCCACCATCTTCAGCCATCACAAGTGCTGGCGGTGCTGGTGCTATTAATAGGCTGGGAGTCAAGCACTGACAGATGCCTCATAGCCACCATGTAATTATCCTGCAACATCACAGGAGATGAAGCATGGTGGCCAATGGAGCTGAATGCTCCACTCCCAGCACATGGATGGTATTCAGCTCAGTCCTATTCAGAGAAGACCCATTGAAATGAATGAACATAACTTCCATGTGTCCACACTGGACTACTACTGGATACAGCCCCAAGACTGAACCATCACCATGACCACTGCTGAGTGAATCTAGCCACTTGCTCCTGAGAGGGGGGAGCTGGAAACTCCAGTAACACCAATTGGGGGGCGCATTTAAAGAGCAATTTATCTGCCCCCCACACACACACACACACAGGATCCAGGCCTGGATGTTTCCCTGTCTGTGCCCAGATTGTGGCATTCTCTACCTGTATAGGAATCCAACTAAAAGCATCCCCGACAGGTGGTTGTCCAGCTGCCTCTTGAAGGCTTCCAGTGTTGGAGAGCCCACTACCTCCCTAGGTCATTGTCGTACCACTCTAACAGTCATTTTTCCTGATGTTTAGTTGAAATCTGGCTTTCTGCAACTTGAGCCCTTTATTCCGTGTTCTGCACTCTGGGATGATCGAGAAGAGATCTTGGCCCTCCTCTGTGTGACAACCTTTCATGTACTTGAAGAGTGCTGTCTTATCTCTCCTCCGTCTCTTCTCCAGGCTAAACATGCCCAGTTCTTTCAGTCTCTCCTCAGAGGGCTTTGTTTCCAGTCCTCTGATCATCCTCATTGCTCTCCTCTGAACCTGTTCCAATTTGTCTGCATCCTTCTTAAGGTGGGGTGTCCAGTACTGGACGCAGTACTCAAGTTGAGGCCTAACCAGTGCCGAATAGAGTGGAACCAATATTTCACGCAATGTGGAAACTATAGTTCTGTTAATGGGGCCTAAAACAGCATTTGCCTTGTAGCTCTTGGTCTGAAAAAGGTTCCACACTCCAGATACAAAATAAGTTAGTAGACCTTTTCTCCCACCACCGCATCGGCATCCATAGCAACCACTCACATTTCTTTCGGCGTCACAGCCATCCGTGCACGGACCAAGTCCAGGGGGTACGTCAACATGGCGGCCGTTGTGCCCGCCAGCGAGCCTGCGATGAACCTAGGCAGCGGAGGGAGCGCCCTTAAAGCAGAAAAACAAATTAAAAATTAAAAGGCAGGATGCTCCCCAGCTCTTGTCCCTGCTGGCTGAACAAAATCGGTTAAATTATGTCCAGGGAGAGATTAGTTTGTAAGGGAAGAGGCTCTTGGTAGATCCTCCCATTGAAATCAATGGAGCTAAGTAAGTTCTGTTCTTTAACTTATTTATTATTTAATATTATTTAATCAATGGGTATACTGTGCGTAGAACTACCCTTGGTTGCAACCCTTTGCTTGGTTATTCCTTCCCACCCACCCCGTGAGCTCCAACCAAGCCTGCTGTTCAGGAGCAGGGGGACAGGGAGCTTTTTCATCCCTCTAGGAAACCTTTGGGCGGCCACATGCCAGGGGTGAACAGGGCCAGATGTACCGCAGACTACTTCCTACACTCACTCACGCTCCCCTCTCCATCCTCCATTCAGGCAAGCAGGAGTCATTATCAGAGTTCAAGGGACACATTCTAGGCCAGCACTCAAGGGAGGGCGCACAGCAGGACCAGCGGGGTGTTTAGCCCCAATGGCGAGACAGAGAGGCTTGCAGAACCACATTTGGCCCTGAGGCCTGAGGTTCCCCACCCCTGTGTTAAGAAGATCTTACACAGACTCTTACTTTCCCTGGAAGCCGTAGTAGCTGCCCAGGATCTTCTTGTACTCCTCATGCGCACAGAACTGGATGGCGGCATACGGAATCACCCGGACCATGGTGGCAGAGTTCCCCCGCCACAGACTGAAGAAGCCGTCATTGAGGTAGGTGCGGTAGATCAGGCGGTAAGCCTCCTAGATGGAAGAGAAACAGTGTGTATATATAAGCCACAATCTCATGGATCGTGCCTTTGCAACAACTTACCATTTATACAGTTTTCAAAAAGCCCTAGTTTTAAAAAGGGAATGCGGTTAGCATTTTTAATGACAGCTAAAGTCTGTGCAGCTGCCACTTTTTGGATGGATGGATGGATGGATGGATGGATGGATGGATGGATGGATGGATGGATGGATGGATGGATGGATGGATGGATGGATGGATGGATGGATGGATGGATGGATGGATGGATGGATGGATGGATGGGTGGGTGGATGGGTGGATGGGTGGGTGGGTGGGTGGGTGGGTGGGTGGGTGGGTGGGTGGATGGATGGGTGGGTGGGTGGATTTTTCCATATCCATAAAGACTATTTAGTTGGATTACAGCAGTGAGCAAGGGGTTGCACTCGATAGCCTTACAGGCCCCTTCCAACTCTACCATTCTATGATTCTGTTATTTTATATTGATTATTGTACACTCCATGATGATTTGTGCTCATGATGGTATCGGGGCAGTTATGCCCAATCCCACTTCCAATGCTGTTTGCACCTGCAAAAGGTTAGGGGCAGACATAGTGCTTTGTTTCCAACCACTGCAATGTCCCGTAACTTCCTGCTGAAATCCCGTAACTTTTCATACCAAAATTGTTTTGGTTTTATTTATTTTTTGTCCCAGTTTTCTTGCACAGCAGCACAAGATTGCCCCTCTAGATGGCAACAATGCAGTGATGGTGGGGAAACATCACAGAACAGCTAATAAGTAAGGGCAGTTCGGCAATGGAACCGACTGCCTAGGGAGGTGGTGGGATCCCCTTTGCTGGATGTCTTCAAGCAGAGGCTGGACAGCTATCTGCGGGACATGCTCCAGCTGTGGATTTCCTGCTGAGAGCAGGGGCTTGGCCTACAAGGCCCCTTGCAACTCTATGATTCTATAAAGCAGAATGATGTGTGGGCGGTCCAGTATAAATCCACCACCAATGCACTGTTATCACATCAACATGTTGCAGAATGCACACGCATACAGAAACACAGACCCAGTCTGGAAGGGGCCCTTAGACACTTCCTAACAATGACCCCTGGGAAGGACCATTCTCTGGCTTCCTGGGAGAAGCAAGAAACCCCAGATAAAATCTCTCTCTAGCAGCAAATCTCCTTTTGCGGCCCGCTCCTAAATTCAAATCCCTATTCCCCTCATGCTCAAAGAGGACATTAAGAAAAAAAAGTATAGAAATTTTATTTATTTATTTATAATATTTCTATCCCACCCTTCTCCCCTGTAATAGGGAACTCAGGGCAGCTTACAAAAATAAAATCAAACATGTACATAATAAAATTGTAAACAGTAAAATCACAAAAACATTAAAATACATAAGATACAATTAAAATACTATATACAGTAGGGCCCCGCTTATATGGCGGGTTAGGGACCAGGCCCCTGCCGTAAAGCGGAAATCGCCGTAAAGTGGAACCCATTGACTATAATGGGCCGCGTCACGTGAAAATGACGCAAAAATGCCAAAAAACCACAAAATCGGCTTTAAAACGGGGAATTTCCCCTAATTGAAAGCCGCTGCATCAGCGGAACGCCAGAAAGCAGAATGCCGGAAAGTGGGGCCCTACTGTATAGTGTACTATATACAGTATTGGTACTAAAGGGGCTACAAAGGTAAAATTTAACGTAAAAGGCATAAAATCAGTGTCAGGCTCTACCTTCAGTCCCTCCCAAAGGCTCTCTGGAACAAGATAGTTAAGGAAATCAAAGTGTATTTCTAGTGAAGGAAAATTGGTGGTGACAGCCCGAATGGATGTGAGGCACGCACATCTGCCTTGTGCTTTATAGTTGTTTGTTTAAAAATAATCTATTTTACAACGCACTACTACTGTGTCAATGACATGTCACAGAATATAGCACCAGTCTGGAAGAGCCCTGTGCCTCAATTCACATACACTGCGAAGCCAAACCATAGCTTAGTGTGAATGCGCAAGTGTGGAGACAAAATCAGAGATGCTTTGGTCCTCACCTGGTCTTGCTGCTGCACCACTTGGGAGCTAAACCATGATTTGGCTTAGCGTGCTGTCCAAACTCAGACTTATGGCTTGTCTCGCCCCAGATAAACTGCGACAAACCCAAGAACAAACCTTCATTACAGCAGACTAAAAATTGGTAGAACTCCTACAAAAAAAGGCGAAGCCCTGTTCAGCCATGCAATGGAGCTGAGAGAGGAGAACCGCATTTTGCCTTACCTTGGCAGAAAACCGATTTGATGATACTGAAAAAGAAAGGAGAGAAACACACTTTAAAGAACATCAGAAGAGCCTGGCTGCTGGACCAGGCCAAAGGAGGCCCATCTAGTCTCCCAGTGTTCTCCCAGTGGCCAAAACAGATGCCCCACCACAATCAGGACCTGAGTGCAACAGCCCCTCTGAACAACTCTCCAGCAAATGGTACTCAGAGGCATTCACTGCCTCCAACAGGGGAGGGGGAACACAGCCATCGTGGCTAGTAGCCACTGATAGCCTTCTCCTCCTCTTCCTCTGCGGATTTGTCTAATCCTCCTGTAAAGCCATCCAAGGGGCATAAATGTAAGCATCAGGACTTAGAACCCCTCAGTCCAAACAAGCCACAACAAACAGAGGGGTTGGGAGGGGGCCTTTTGTGCTAAATCACAGATCTCTTACCCCCTCCCTTAAAAAAAAGTATTAAAGCTCTGGGTCAGGACTAAAATTCTTGAGTAGGACTAGCATCGACTACCACCCTCTGGGCAGAACCGACTAAGTTCTACTCATTGTTGTTATGTGCCTTCAAGTCGATTACGACTTATGGCAACCCTATGAATCAGTGACCTCCAAGAGCATCTGTTATAGACCACCCTGTTCAGATCTTGTAAGTTCAGGTCTGTGGCTTCCTTTATGGAATCAATCCATCTCTTGTTTGGCCTTCCTCTTTTTCTACTCCCTTCTGTTTTTCCCAGCATTATTCTCAGAGTAGACCCACTGAAATTCATGGACACATCCACACCATACATTTAAAGCAGTGGCATATCGGTTTAAACTTATATATTATGACTTATATATTATGACTTTGTACATCGCTCAGAGTGGCTCGGTTTCCAGCCAGATGGGCGATAAATAAATCGCAGAAATAAATAAAATAAATAAATAAACCATCATGGCTTCCCCCAAAGCATCGTGGGAACTGTAGTTTGTGAAGTGTGCTGAGAGTTGTTAGGAGACCCCTAGAACTACAATTCCCAGAGTTCCTTGGGAAGAGGAATGGATTGTTAAGCCACTCTGGGAATTGTAGCTGGGGATACAACACTTTGTTTGCAGGCTGAGCACAATGTCAAGTGCAGTCCCAACAAAGGGCCAGCCACTCAGCCATCTCAAAAATGGCCTAGAGTTACTCTCAACATTTATGCAAACCTGTGTGGCGGGTGAGTGCTCAAAGTACCTTGCAATGCCTCTATGTGTTCACATATTCACCCACGCCCTTCCGCTAGCAGGTCAAAATGTGGCTCTTTGGCCAGACCTTTTGGGGGAGGGAAAACAATATAAAGATTTTGCTGTCCCCCCCACACACATTCCCCCTGTCCTGCATTGAAAGGCTACCGACTGGTTTAAACTTGAAATCCTATTTGTCATATTAAACTGTATTAAGTGTACCCAACCCTGAGGGCTGATGGGAATTGTAGTCCAAAACAGCTGGAGAGCACCAGGTTGAAGAAGGCTGTATTATATTTAGTTATTATTTGGATTAACAACCCACCCTTTACCACAAGGTCTCAGGTCAGGGTACATAACACAGCATAACAGGAGGCCCCGTTTTGACACATACATGCATTAGCTAAAAAAAAATAAATGCATATTCATGTGCAACTATAAGTCAACTCATCCACTAAAACTTACGTCCATAGAATCGTAGAGTTGGAAGGGGCCTATAAGGCCATCAAGTCCAGCCCCCTGCTCAATGCAGGAATTCATATTAAAGCATTCTCGACAGGTGCCTGTCCAGCTGCCTCCTGAATGCCTCTAATGGTGGAGTTCCCACCACCTCTACAGGTCATTGGCACCATTGTCGTACAGCTCTAACAGTTAGGAAGTTTTTCCTGATGTCCACTCAAAATCTGGCTTCCTGCAACAAGAACCCATTATTCCAGGTCCTGCACTCTGGGATGATTGAGAAGAGATCCCAGCCCTTCTCTGTGTGGCAACCTTTCAAGTATTTGAAGAGTGCCATCCTATCTCCCCTCAGTCTTCTCTTCTCCAGGCTAAACATGCTCAGTTCTTTCAATCTCTCCTCACAGGGCTTTGCTTCCAGTCCCCTGATCATCCTCATAGCCCTCCTCTAAACCCGTTCCAGTTTGTCTGCATCCTTCTTAAAGTGCAGTGTCCAAAACTGGACACAGTACTCAAGATGAGGCCTAACCAGTGCCAAATAGAGGGGAACCAATATTTCACGCGGTGTGGAAACTATACTTCTGTTAATGGCATAGTTGATCAACCAACTATGATTTCTTTAAAACTAAGCAGCAGTCCTAATTATTTATTTTATGTGCTTTATCAATATTTGATCAGAACATAATTTGAACACTATTAATCAGCAACATTCTCTTGCAATTTACAATATACCAAAACATTTCAGCTTCCACCTTCATCAGCTGCTGACACACAAAATGTTAGCAGCTGATGAGGGTGGAAGCAAAATTTTTGGAAGTACAATAAAAACCTCTGTTTTGTTAATCACAATTACATGTATAAATTTTTAGGTGATTAATAGAATCCTTACAGGGATCCAGAGCAAGCTTGGGTGAAGTTGTTTGTTGCTTTCAAAACTCTCTCTATATTCACAACGTCCTAAATCAACTTTCTCTCCAGCCTCACTATGATTCTGGCTGCTCCCAATTATCCCAGCTTAGAGAAAAGCAAATCCAAAAAAGAAAAAAAATCAAGCCAAATCTCTTTCCAGCAAAATCTCATCAGAGGATTAATCCTCAAAATGCAAAAAAGATAAAGAGATATGCTTTAATCCGGGTCACAAACCAAGTTTGAAATCTGGGACTTATCTGCCTTGTTTTCAAAGTTGAAAGTCCACAGTTTTAAATCCAGGACTCTGCACCAGATCTGATCCTCCCTGCACCTATGTTTGGCTGTCTGTCATCATTACTACTACTTGGCTCCTGGGCGGGATATAAATCAAATAATAAATAACTACTGGTAGAAATCTACTGTTGAAGCCTTTTTGTTGGCAGTTCAGAGGGTGCAGCCAAATGGCCTGGTTAGACCTCAAACCCTTAAGAGGACCTCCCTGGACCCAGAATTGCTTAGCAACTATTCCCCAGTGGCAAATATCCCCTTTTTGGGCAAGATGCTCGAGTTAGTGGTGGGGCCCAGCTTCAGGTATGCTTTGAGGAAGCTGGGCCCAGTTTAGCCAGTTTATCTGGGCCCAGTTTAGCCCAGTTTCAGGACCGGTCATGGTGACACAGAAAGTGCCTTCATTGCCCTGATTGACAACATTTGTTGGGGGTGGGGGGAGAGAGAGAGACGGGATTATTTTTTTAAAAAAACCCTATGGTTAGCACAAATCATGGTTTGTTGGAATGCTTGAACTGCGACCTGCCTGCACACTTGAAGTTGTACCATGCAAGTACAGACACCCTTCCAAAAAACTGGGTGCAGAATTCAGCATCCTGAGGACTTCCGCTTTTCATCAACAAAACACCAAGTTTCTAGACGTCTGTGGTGCCAGAGGTTCCAGTATTTTATCCACATTACAGAACTTATTTTTTTTCTTGGTGCCAATTCTCTCCAATCTAATGCAGAGTATAAAAATCACCCCTCCCAGAAATACCTTGGAATATGATTTTAGTCCTGTCCAATGGTGCCACTGCAGTCTTGGCCACAGCCCCAGCCAATGCCCCAGATATCAGGGAGTTGAGGACGCTCCTCCTCTCTTGGGCACCCTAGAAAGCAAGACCAAAGATGAGTTGGGGAAGGGAATCCAAGACAACAGCCAAGAAACTCACAAGTCCCACCACCTGACTGCCTATGGCGAGCAGGAAATGGCTCTGGCCAGGTAGGCAAGGAAAAAAATGAAAATGCAAAAAGGGATTTTTGCCTCTTTTTTCCTTCCAAGCCTCGAGATCGTAGGTCTATGGGTTATATCCAACTGAGTTCTGCTCACACTGAAAGTGGATTTAAGATACCCATGCTTGTCAATTTCAGTGAGTCTACTCTGAGTAGGACTAACACTGGACACAACCCCGAAGCGGGTCTATCACAAACTGTGTGAGGCCTGGCAAGCCAGGACACATATTTGACTTATCTGGAAGGCTTCTACACTGGATGCCCTCCAGATGTTTGGGTCCTTCAACTCCCGTCATTCCTGACAACTGCTGGTTGCGAGGAGTTGGAGTCCTGAACATCTAGAGGGCATCAGGTTGGGGAAGGCGCTTCTAAGGAAACATCTCTGTGAGTCAGGATGAGGTTGTGTATTAAAAACTAGGAAGCTCTTGCACACTGCCTGGTGAGGAAGAAAAACTGTTTTACAGCAGGCTAAGGCAGGGTAAAGATGTAAAGACCTGGGGGGGGGGGGGAAGAGGAAAAATTGGGGGGCATGTTTTCCCCCCTATTTTTCAATAAAAATTGGAGGGGGGCTAAAAAAAACCCACATTTTTACCTATTTTTCTGTTTCTCCCTGTTGTCAGGGTTTTTCCCCCCAGGCTTTCACATCTCAGTGGCAGGGATGGGGAAACTCTGCTCTTCCAGCCCTCTAGATAAATTCATAGAGGCTACGATAGGAACATAGGAAACTGTCTTATACCAAGTACAGACGGAAGAGAATTTCACTGAGAATCAAAGTTGGCACCAGACTCCCTGGGAGTTCACATATCCTCCACCAGATCTTTTTTTAAAAAAAGAAATGCACCAAATCTATTGCATCTTTGCAATTGATCAGTTGACTAAGGTGAAATTAACCAGCTTGACCTGCTTTGCTAACATGGTGAAACTGACTGGTCTGCTCTTTGCTGGGATCCAACATGATCCCAGAGGAGAAGAAGAAGCAGGGGGGGATTTGGTGGATAGGAAAACACTGGGAAAGCCTCTCTCCTTTCCTAAAACATGAAAATAGCGATTAAAATATTGTTATTTTGAGAGAGGGAAAAAAATCAGAATAGTAAAAGCAGATGATAGCAGAAAACAAAGATGGAATGGAACCACCTGCCAGTTCAACGGAATACATTTGAACTGGCACCAACAAGTGGATCCCATCCCTAATACTAAGTCAGACCATTGGTCCATCTAGCTCAATACTGTCTACACTGGCTGGCAGCAGCTCTCCAGCATTGCAAGCAAGAGCCTCTCCCAGCCCTAACCTGGCGATGCCGTCAGGGACTGAACCTCGGATCTTCTGCATGCCAAACATGGGCTCTTCCACTTTGCTTTGGTTGTTCTCCACCCTCTTCTCCAAGGCTGCGCATCAGGGGATGGGGGGGGAGAGAGTATTTTGGATCTTTTTACTGGTTGATTCCCCCACCCCTACCTGCTGCTGATTTTATTACACTTGCCTATCATTTGCTGGTTTTATATCTCCTGTGGTTTTGCAGTTACCACAAGGACGGAGCAAAAGGCGCCCCCCTTCAAACCAATGCCCCCCCTCAAGCCATAGCTCACCTCTGGCAAAATAGAACTGTGGAATCCAGGCTCTGCATCTTTCCGTTTTAAACCCACTTGACCTTCCGCCGCTGGACCATTACCCATAACCAGACTCAGAGGCTGGCTAGGAAGAGAAGCAGACTTCCTGAGGAAGAGAGGGCAGCGGGAGTTAAACCAGCAACTCAAAAACTAACCTGATGGATCAAACGGAAGATTTCTCATAAATCAAGGGACTATGCTAGCTTGGAAAAACGCTACTTCGGCCACACAAAAAAGGCTTCCACAGCAGCTTATAGATCATTAAAAAAAAAAAACACTCCCAGTTTACAATCTAAAAGTCATAACTTTTAGGGAAAAGGTACAGGGAGGGAAGAGGAAATAAGCAAATTAAGGGGCCAGTTATTAAAGCTAGACAGCGGTCCTTAAAAATGAAGCTTGAATGGAAACAGGCGATGCAGCTGGATAGAGATCTTTCAGCCGGGCCAAGTAGTGGGAGACATGCGGAGGAGGAGGACTCACTCGGAGGCTGGAACAGGTGCTGGCAGCTTCTCAGATCATTGTTACTTGCAGTTCACTGATGTCAAAAAATATGCAAAAGAGGCCAGGAGATTGCTGATAAAATGCTGATAACAAGAGCAACAAATATAGAGCAGGGAGAGTGCAAAAACAAATAATAATAGTGTTACTACTACTACTACTACTATTACTACTGCTGCTACTACTACTACTGCTGCTGCTGCTACTACTACTACCAATATTACTACTACTACTGCTACTACTACTACTGCTGCTACTACTACTACTGCTACTACTACTATTACTGCTGCTACTACTACTACTACTGCTGCTGCTACTACTACTAGTACTGCTGCTGCTACTACTAGTACTACTACTACTAATGTTACTACTACTACTACTACTACTACTACTGCTACTGCTACTGCTACTGCTACTACTACTAATAATAATAATCTTTTCAGTTTCGCTTTGCAACAGACTTTGGACTAAGACGTGTTTCCCCACCCCTCTCCTTTATCCCTTTTCCATTCTGGGTTATTTCTGGCCATGAGGGATTTGCAACAAGAAACTCCCAGGCCACAAATGTGCTCTTACATCCCATTGCCCGGAATGCACAACTGCACAGAAAGAGAGAGTGTACAACATTGGGGTCACTGGTGCTAAGCTCAAGGGCAATAATTTTTAAAAAGTAAATGCAAAGCAGGTTTCAGAGCAACGACAAGCAACAAGGAACTCCCCACCACCACCTCCTGGACTAGTGGTGATGCTTAGATAAAAGATACACACACATATATCCTTTACTGTAGGGGTGGTGGCTAACCTGCAGCCCTCCAGATATTGCTGGTCTCCAACTGCCATATTCATACCTGGCCATCGGCCCTGCTGGCTGCTGGATTTCAGCCACATCTGGAAAGCAGCACATTGGCCTTAGGAACTCTAGGACTGTGTGGGGAGCAGATATACTTGACCCCTCCCCATCCCCCACAGTTGGTATCAGCTGGGAACTGAAGAAAGGATTGAACTATCCATCCTCTACTCATCAAAATGTAATGGGACTGTCTGTTTACATTTTTAACCCACCCATTTCTTTTTCTCACAACAACCCTGCGAGGTAGATTGAGGGGGGGAGAGAGAGAGAGAGAGAGAGAGAGAGACCCAGTTAGCTTTATGGCTGAACCCAAGTCTCCCTAGTTGTATCCCAGCCACAATTTCCGGACTGCACCAGGTTGAGGACCCAGAATCTCTCGAAACACACAGGTGTTCAACAGCAGGCATTCCTCAATGTGTCCTCAACAACAACTAACGGAAGATTACGTTCTCTGGAAATTTTAAAAGTTTAGTGCTCCAGAATGCATTATTCCCCTGCAATATAATACTTCAAATTCCCCAGCAAAACAGGCAACAGCAGTTCGAACGGCATCAGTCCCTTCCACCTCTCCAAACACCAGTCCCACTGATTTCAGTCGGTCTTCTTAGTTAGTAAACACGTTCAGGAGTGCAGCCCCAAGATATTTTTATCATCATCATCACTTAAACCTTCAATCTGAGCCCCGCCAAGGGGCGGTAACGAGATTATGCGGGCAACAGTCAAACTCTCCCACGGCAAGGAAGCAGGCAGCCCGCACAGGCGGCTGAAGCTCACCGTTTGGCTACTAACTTAATTCTCCCATTGCAACAGGAACTGTTTTAATCTCAAGCACTGGGCTTTTTAATGCATTTTTAAGACTAGAGAGTGAGGACCCCTCACTGATCTAGTGCAAATCACCTGGAGATGTAGCAGGAGATCCTAACCAACCTTATGCCCACCTCACCTGAGGTGGGCAGGTTTTGTAGCATTAAACAGATTTCTTTCTCTTTTTAATATATGCAGCAGAGATGAAAAAATGATTTGTAAGCAACAAAGCCAGTGTAGTGTAGTGGTTAAGGTGCTGGACTACGACCTGGGAGACCAGGGTTCGAATCCCCACACAGCCATGAAGCTCACTGGGTGACCTTGGGCCAGTCACTGCCTCTCAGCCTCACAGCCCTCTGAATACTGTACCGCTTACCATAAACACCCTCTTCATAGGGTCGCCATAAGTCAGAATGGACTTGAAGGCCACTCAAGAGTAAGGCCATGGTATTGACATGAAGTTCTGCGTCTCATTATGGCCAAGGACTAAGATGGTGATCTAAAGAATACATGCACCGCCTTTCATTTCAAACAGAAATACCAAGGTGGTACACAGACAAATAAAAGCCAACAGCAAAATAACATGATAAAAATGCAGCTGCCTGCCATTAAAATGGATAGTGAGACAACTACATTAAAATATCTGTAATTAAAATATTTAACAAGCATGCCCATTAAAACAGCGCAACAGTTAAAACAACACTCAAAGCAGATCCAAGTTAAGAAATCAGGGGAATGCTTGTCCAGAGAGGTGGCTGGTGTCTTCAAGTGTCTTCCGGGAAGGGTGACTTAGCCTGTGCCTGCTTTTGAGACGGGCTCCTGCCTCAAAAGAAGCTTATTCAGATATATCAGTCAGGTTTTTTTTTTTTTTTGACTGATTAAACTTCTCCCGGGTAGGGAGAAACGAAGAGATTAACCTCAAAGCCTATTTTTGTTGGGACGACCAGATCTCATTAATTTATGGGACGAGGTCCAGCCGACGAAGGTGGGACGGATTTTCAACAACAAGCTCTATCTGATAAAGCGAACGTTCATCTTATCTTCTAAGAGAGAACGCACTAACAGGCAAGCACCCTTCTTTCTATATTTTTCTTTTACTTGACTTAAATTGTTGCTGTTTAAAAGAGATTTGCCAGATTGATCGGTTTTTGACATCTCACTGGGGAGCCATAACTTCTCTCTGCTACTCACTAATTAATAGCTTATCTCTGTTTTTGTTGCAAAAAGCTGTCCTGGATTTGCATTCTAAAGATATACACAGAAGAGGGATTTCTATTCCAGATTTTTATTTTGAAGAATATTATATTGTCTGAGACTACTCTCTTTTTGGTCTATTTTATTTTGACGAATCTGTTTCCTGACGACCGCCATTAATTGTTTCGATCCTGGGAACTGCATTTTGTTTACTTAAGCATGGAGAGATAAGGCTGTCTGCTCTGTTTATACTGTGATGTCACCAAGTTTGGAGTATTAACCCAATTGTTGCTGAAATAAGAAGTGGTTTTCCTATATTTTTCTTTTAAAATGGCAATTAAGAAAGTGGCTGAGAATCTGGAAATAACTATGTTTCAGAAAATAATGGATGAGATTGAGATAACGAAACAAAACCTGCGACAGGGTTGTAAGGAGCTGAAAATTGAATTGAGTAAAATGAAGCAGGAGATTAAAGATATAGGGGTCCCTGTGAGAGAGGTGACCCTGGAAGGGGTCCCTGTGAGAGAGGAGACCCCGGAGATTGGAACAAACGTGGAACAGGAAAAAGATTTGGAGTCTATGGACTTTAGAAACAAAATCTATTGTTTGGAGACACAGGAGATTAAAGACATAGGGGTCCTTGTGAGAGAGGAGACCCTGGAGACTGGAACAGGGGTCCCTGTGAGAGAGGAGACCCTGGAGACTGGAACAGGGGTCCCTGTGAGAGAGGAGATCCCGGAGATTGGAACAAACGTGGAACAGGAACAAGATTTGGAGTCTATGGACTTTAGAAATAAAATCTATTGTTTGGAACTCAATGTTATCTCTGAAGAAATTAATGAAGATTCTAGAGATAAAGTTATCAATGGCATGGATAATCTTCTGGACTGGAATGATGTGATGGAGCCCAATATAGAGAAAATCTATGGAATTAACTGCAGCCATGTGACAATGGAAAAACTTTTAAGAGATGACCCAGTGTATTTTGAAAAAAAGAACAGAGATATGATTTTACAGCAGTATTTCAGCAACCTATTCAGAATGGATGGCAAGAAAATATTTGGGATAGAGGTAATTCCCATCAGACTCTTACTATATGACTATGGCTTTGACAGCAAGATTATTATGGAATACTGATAATGGAAGATTGGATATTGAAATTACTGGACTTAACAAGACTACTGAAGATGGAAGATGGAAAATGGAACTAATAGGGATAATAGAACAATGGCTACTGAAATTACTGAACCTAACAGATTCTGATGTGATGGATTAATTGAAATGTTTATTTTGACTATGGTTATGACAATAAGATTATCATAATTAGTAATGAGATGAATTAATCGATATGCTTATCTGGAAAAAAAAATTGATAGATATATTTCTTAAAGAATTGAAACCTCTCTTTGACTTTTTGTGGAAAGAATAAAGTAATGTTTATGAGATTTGATGATTAAGTAAGATAACTACTGGAGGAAAGTGATTTTATAATATGACTTAAGAGACAGGATTGTTATATATTATAGACTTATAACTGATTTGATCTTTGACAAATGGGAAGTCAATATTTTACTCTTTATTTTTTATTTTTGTTTTTTTTTTCTTTTTTTTTTTTGTTTAACTATTTTTGATTTTGTTTTTTGTCTTTGAATGTTTTATGATTTCGTCTTGTATGTTTTATGAAAATCTGAATAAAAATTATTGAAAAAAAAAAAAGAGCCAGTCGGGCGCAAGCACCGATGGAGGCCTCCTGCATTTAAGAACGTAAGAAGAGCCTGCTGGATCAGGCCAGTGGCCCATCTAGTCCAGCATCCTGTTCTCACAGTGGCCAACCAGGTGCCTGGGGGAAGCCCGCAAGCAGGACCCGAGTACAAGAACACTCTCCCCTCCTGAGGCTTCCGGCAACTGGTTTTCAGAAGCATGCTGCCTCTGACTAGGGTGGCAGAGCACAGCCATTGTGGCTAGTAGCCATTGATAGCCCTGTCCTCCATGAATTGGTCTAATCTTCTTTTAAAGCCATCCAAGCTGGTGGCCATTACTGCATCTTGTGGGAGCAAATTCCATAGTTTAACTATGCGCTGAGTAAAGAAGTACTTCCTTTTGTCTGTCCTGAGTCTTCCAGCATTCAGCTTCTTTGAATGTCCACGAGTTCTAGTATTATGAGAGAGGGAGAAGAACTTTTCTCTATCCACTTTCTCAATGCCATGCATAATTTTATACACTTCTATCATGTCTCCTCTGACCCGCCTTTTCTCTAAACTAAAAAGCCCCAAATGCTGCAACCTTTCCTCGTAAGGGAGTCGCTCCATCCCCTTGATAATTCTGGTTGCCCTCTTCTGAACCTTTTCCAACTCGATAATATCCTTTTTGAGATGAGGCGACCAGAACTGTACACAGTATTCCAAATGCGGCCGCACCATAGATTTATACAACAGCATTATGATATCGGCTGTTCTGCCTCTGTCTTTCATTAATTCCGCACATTTCTATCCAGCCCATATGGGGTTATGATGTCGTTTCATCCTCACATCAATCCTGTGAGATAGGTTAGACTGAAAGGAAAGATCACAAACTGACCCAGTATCACCCAGTGGCAACCGTACTGCAGCCGAACGGATATCTGAACCCTGGTCAAAGTTCAACACTACCTTCTTCAGATCCAAATGATACCGTAACAACAAGCAAAAGAATGAATGGCATTAAGCCCATGATAAGCACCTTTGTTTAGGCAGAGACAACAGAGGGTTGTATGCAATGTTAGTCATACTCAGTGTATACCCGTTAATGGACATGAATAGCTCAGGTTCATTAATTTCAATGGGTCTACTCTGAGTAGAACTAACACTGGATACAACCCAGACATTTCAGATCTGGATTTCGCTCTGGTTCTATGGAAGAACGTAAGAAGAGCCTGCTGGATCAGACCAATGGCCCATCTGGTCCCACATCCTGTTCTCACGTTGGCCAACCAGATGCCAATGGGAAGCGCGCAAGCAGGATCTGAGCGCGAGAGCACTTTCCCCCGGCTGTGGTTTCCAGCACTTGGCATTCAGAAGCATGTGGGACGCCAAACATAGCCATCATGGCCAGTAGCCAATGTTAGCCTTTTCCTCCATTAATTGGTCTAATCCACTTTTAAATCCATCACAGCCTCTTGTGGGAGCAAATTCCAGAGTTTAACTATGCGCTGAGTAAAGAAGTACTTCCTTTTGTCTGTCCTGAATCTACCAGCATTCAGCTTCTTTGAATGCCCACGAGTTCTAGTGTTATGAGAGAGGGAGAAGAACTTTTCTCTATCCACTTTCTCAATGCCATGCATAATTTGATACACTTCTATCATGTCTCCTCTGACCCGCCTTTTCTCTAAACTAAAAAGCCCCAAATGCTGCAATTTTAGCAGGGAGGAAACCCCACCGTTGTAAGAACGCAAGAAAAACCTGCTGGATCAGGACACAGGAGGCCCATCTAGTCCAGCATCCCGTCGTATTTATTATTTGATTTGATTTATATCCCGCCCTTCCTCCCAGCAGGAGCCCAGGGCGGCGTCTCCACTGGGGCTAATCAGACACCCCAAAGGGAAGCCCACGAGAGGGGCATGAGGGCAACAACACACTCCCCAACTGCGGTTTCCAAAACTGGTATCATTCAGAGACACACCGCCTCCATCAGTTGAGGGAAAACATATCCAACAGGGCCAGTAGCCGTTGATAGCTTTATCAGCCATCGCCAACAATGGGGCGGGGGGTGGGCCCCTTTTTGTGTGCGGCTAAAAATAGCAAAACACAACTTTGCAAACTTTCCATGGCTAGTGCGTAAAGGAGATCTAGTGTCAGGGCAACGGGGATGATCAGGGGACTGGAAACAAAGCCCTATGAAAGAACTGGGCATGTTTAGCCTGGAGAAGAGAAGACTGAGGGGAGATAAGATAGCACTCTTCAAGTACATAAAAGGTTGTCACATAGAGGAGGGCCGGGATCTCTTCTCGATTGTCCCAGAGTGCAGGACACGGCACAATGGGCTCAAGTTGCAGGAAGCCGGATTTTGAGTGGACATCAGGAAAAAGTTCCTAACTGTTAGAGCCATACGACAATGGGACCAATTGCCTAGAGAGGTAGTGGGTTCTCCGACAATGGAGGCATTCAAGAGGCAGCTGGACAGCCGTCTGTTGGGAATGCTTTGATTTGGATTCCTGCATTGAGCAGGGGGTTGGACTGGATGGCTTCATAGGCCCCTTCCAACTCTACTGTTCTATGATTCTATGACGTAGCATGGTCAGGCTAATGTCAGGGCACATGGCCCCCCAGGTTGAAGCCAGGCTAAAAATCCCGTTTTGCCTCTCTCTCTCTCATTTTACTCAGTCAGCAAGCAAGGTGCCAGACAGGGATGCAGACTGCTGCTGCCTTCGTCCCCACAGAAGGTCTCTCTGGGCTGCATCGCAACCAGGAGAGCCTCAGGCCCAGAGACCAAAAGCAGACCTGTCTGTCTGGTCCTCCAGGCTCTGTCCTGGTGACGCCCCTGGCTGGCCAGCGCCATACCCTCCTACACTGCTTTCGCCTGGCTGGGATGCGCAGTGCAGACAACGCCTCTCGCCTACATGGAGGATGGAATTATTCCATCGCTGGGGTGCATCATCATTCTGGGGAAGCGGATAGAGCTGGTGGTTCACTGCACACTTGCCAGCATTGGAAGAGACCATAGCCAGCCCCGACTGGTTAGCTTACTGGGGGGCCCAAGAGGGTAGTGGACAAGGCCCCAGAGGCTGCACTGCTTAAGACTCCCTCAAGCCCAGTGCCAGCTCTATGCATCAAGACACATATATATGAACACGTTTTGCTTTTGAAACTGGAATAGCAAGATTTTTTAAAAAAACAACAACCACCCAACATAGCAACACTAGTTCAGTAACCAAGCAAATTATCCGGAAAATGAAAGATGTGTTTTCACCAGCTCTCATAGGGTCAGGCTAGGCATGGAACCTTTAAGCATGCCTTTGAAGACTGGATGACTGTTAACTGGCCACGCTGCAATCCAAAGAACTTAGAAAGCTGTCCTCTGCCAAGTTGGACTGTTGCTCCATTTATTTATTTATTAACTTTATATCCTGCCCTTCCATGGTATTCCCGATCTCTGTGTATGGATGTGAAAGTTGGACAGTGAAAAAAGCGGATAAGAGAAAAATCAACTCATTTGAAATGTGGTGTTGGAAGAGAGCTTTGCGCATACCATGGACTGCAAAAAAGACAAATAATTGGGTGTCGGAACAAATTAAACCAGAACTATCACTAGAAGCTAAAATGATGAAATTGAGGTTATCATACTTTGGACACATCATGAGAAGACGGGATTCACTAGAAAAGACAATAATGCTTGGAAAAACAGAAGGGAGTAGAAAAAGAGGAAGGCCAAACAAGAGATGGGTTGATTTTATAAAGGAAGCCACTTGAAGGCACATAACAACAACAAACTTCCTCCCAGAAGGAGCCCAGGGCGGCAAACACCACACTAAAAGCACTCTAAAACATCTTAAAAACAGACTTTAAAATAAAGTAAAACAAAACATCTTTTTTTTAAAAAAAAAGGCTTGAAAAACATCTGAAAAAGCAATTCCATCACAGACGCAGACTGGGATACGGTCTCTGCTTAAAAGGCTTGTTGAAAGAGTTCAGTAGGCACCAAAAAGACAACAGAGATGGTGCCTGTCTAATATTTAAGGGGAGGGAATTCCAAAGGGTCGGTGCCACCGCACTAAAGGCCTGCTTCCTATGTTCTGCAGAACGAACGTCCTGATAAGATGGTATCTGCAGGAGGCCCTCACCTGCTGAGCGCAGTGATCGACTGGTAAGAGGTAAGGCGATCTTTCAGGTCTTTGCATCTAGTTCAGTAGTGTCTGCACTGACTGTCAGCAGCTCTCCAAAGCTTCAGACAGGAATTCTTTCCCAGCACTATGTGGCCAATGAACCTGGGACCTTCTGCATGCGCTCTACCACTTGAGTTACAGTCTTTCAGAGGGGGTGAAAAAGCAAGGGATTCAAACCACTTGCTTGAAAACTGCTTCATCTAGCTTGGCCCAGAAAGCACCGTGATAGAGGAAGCGCTACCCTGAAAATGGGCAGAGATCAGGATCCAAGGATCACGGGCCAAGGAGGAGGCCAGCAACTAGTGGCGCAATAGAGAAAACGTAACCAGACCAAAGTTTGCACGGATTTGGGGCCATGTGAAATCATTCCCCATAAACAACTCTTTATGTCTGTGACATTTCCTAATGGCACGGGGACAGAATGAAAATCTCATCGCCAATTTCTTGGTACCAATTTAGGTGCAACTGGGCTTCTGTCCAGCTTTTACATTTTTCCCCGTGTTTCAGGCGGTCAGGGCCTCTTGAAACTTTTTCCAACTTTGCGCTGGGAGGAGATCGGAAGCTAAGCTCTTTATTTTCTTCTCACAAACAAACAAAATCTCCCACCATCCATCCAATCCCAAGCTGGGTAAATGAAAGCTTCGAGGCCCCACCCGGAGTTAGCCCAACTGGCAACTGTAAGATAAACCCAAATGATTCTGAATGGTTGTTTTCAAAAAAGACCTTGACCTATTTTCTCCCTTGGGAAAAGCTCAGAGCTTAATGGGAGGTTTCCTCCAACTTCTTACATTCAAAGAACTTGTTTATTCTGAACTGAAAGTTGTGGTTCCTTCTTATGTCCAAAAAGATGAGTTACTTTTACAGCACATTAAAAAAAACCCAAACCCTGCCTTCAGAGGAGTCCACCCTGTATCTCTGCGTGAGTTTCTGATCTATTACAATTTTATTCATAAGAACCACCAACCTTCAGAGGAGTTTCCAATCTCTTATAAATATAAATAAAATGAAATTCAATAAAGACAAATGCAAGATTCTGCACTTAGGCCACAAAAACAAAATGCATGGGTACAGGATGGGAAATACCCGGCTTAGCAGTAGTGCGTGTGAGAAGGACCTTGGAATTGTAGTGGATCGCAAGTTGAATATGACCCAGCAGTGTGATGCTGCGGCAAAAAACGCAAATGCGGTTTTGGGATGCATAAACAGAGCTATAGTTTCCAGGTCGAGGGAAGTAATAGTCCCACTATATTCTGCATTAGTCAGGCCTCATCTGGAATACTGCGTTCAGTTCTGGGCGCCTCATTTTAAGAAAGATATAGACAAGTTAGAGCGGGTTCAGAAGAGGGCGACGAGGATGATAGCTGGTATGGAGAACAAGTCTTATGAGGAAAGGTTGAAGAAACTTGGCATGTTCAGTCTGGTGAAGAGAAGGCTGAGGGGTGACATGATTGCACTCTTTAAGTACCTGAAGGGCTGTCACATAGAGGAGGGTACAGATTTGTTCTCTGCTGCCCCAGAGGGCAGGACAAGGTCTAATGGTTTTAAGTTGCAGGAGCGTAGATTCAGATTGGACATTAGAAGGAACTTCTTGACAGTAAGGGCAGTTCGGCAATGGAACCGACTGCCTAGGGAGGTGGTGGGATCCCCTTCGCTGGATGTCTTCAAGCAGAGGCTGGACAGCTATCTGCGGGAGATGCTCTAGCTGTGGATTTCCTGCTGTGAGCAGGGAGTTGGACTCGATGGCCTACAAGGCCCCTTCCAACTCTATGATTCTATAATATATGACTTGGGGGCAGGGGAACCTGAGTATTCCTTGCACCTCAACAACCTCCATATCTTTATTTTATATGTTAGTGGCTTTTCTGCTCAAATATGTGCACTCAAAGCAACTTACAGTTAATAAAAAAATTAAAATGAAAAGGAAGAGATTAAAAATATATATAAAAACTTAAAAACAGAACAGTACGTAGGCAGTGACGCAACTCTCCTTAGGAAGGCTGTGCAACAGAAGCCCTCCAAAAGCCTCCCAAAGTTTACAATGAAATGGGATCTCTTCTCGATCGTCCCAGAGTGCAGGACACGGAATAATGGGATCAAGTTGCAGGAAGCCAGATTTCGACTGAACATCAGGAAAAACTTCCTAACTGTTGGAGCAGTACGACAATGGCACCAATGACCTAGAGAGACAGTGGGCTCTCCGACACTGGAGACATTCAAGAGGCAGCTAGACAGCCATCTGTTGGGAATGCTTTGATTTGCATTCCTGCACTGAGCAGGGGGTTGGACTTGATGGCCTTATAGGCCCCTTCCAACTCTACTATTCTATGATTCTATGCCTGGGAGAAATGTTTTTGCCTGGCGCCTCAAAATGAATAATGATGGTGCCAGGCGTACCTTCCTGGGGAGAGCATTCCACAAACGGGGCCACCACTAAGAAGGCCTGCTTTCGTGCTGCCACAGGTTGGTACATATAGGGAGAGGCGGTTCTTGGGATTTTGGGGTCCTGAGCCATATAGGGCTTTATAGGCCAAAACCAGCACTTTGAACTGAGCCCGGAAACTAATTATCTGTGCCACTGTGTTGGTTATTGGCTGGTTCTGTTTTAATTTTTGTGATTTTAATTATAGCATTTCTTTTTTTTAATGGTGGCATTTTTGTAACCTGCCCTGGGGCCATTTTGTTTCGTTTAACCACTTGGTTTGGACTCCCCCTTTATGAAGGACCATCCCTGGTTTGGAACATGTCAGCGTCTGTTGATTTCCAAACAAATCTGCCCTCCTATGGACTTTATTATATTGTACTGTAGTTGTGGTAGTGAAGCCACTGGCTGGCTGAGTGGGTGCAATGTCATAGAATCTTCAAATCACTCCAACGGCAAAGGGCTGCCAATATTTTCAGTCCAAATTCTATGAGGAAAGAGGGAGTTGTCTGGCTGGCTGGGAGGACAACCTTAAAGGGGACCCAGCGACAGGAGCAGCTTTGTGAGGTCGGAGGAGGAGGAAAACTCAAGAGTTCAGGAAGAAGAGTCTGAGATGAGAAAGAGCGCACAGAAGAGCAGGAGCAGAGCACGTGAATCTGAACACTGCATTAACACGCCAAAGAAATGAACATCAGAAATGAAAATGTAACAGAAGGTGCGCATGAAGGCGGAGGAGCTGGGGGTGAGGAGAGAATAAGGAAATGCATTGTTCTATTGTAATAATGTGAAAACCCTAATAAAGATTTTTAAAAAGCAACAAGCGTGGTCGTAGAAAAGGATTTATCTCCCAGTTGTGGGGAGGATTTCTGACAGTTGTGGCTTCGCATTTATCACCACAGCATCATGACCCAATAACCCCAAGGGGGCAATGAGGCCTGTGAAATGGAGTGGCTGAATTTCATATAGGTGCCACAAACTACAAGCAAGCTTCTAGTGATTATTCTATTGCACTCATTACGGGACCTTCCCCTGTTGCTGACCCTGCCTGGCGACTGGGAGAAGATTCCTACAGAGGTCCAGTATTTTGCGCCACCAGTTTGCAAAGTCTCCCCGTTAAGGCCTCTTCAGCAAACACTATTGTTCTTAGAACTTCAAAGGCCTCCCCACAGCATTGGGACTAGCACACCAAAATCAACACTCTCTCTGAGCTATTTTTAAGGATCCTGATAAAGCTTCCAAGGAAAACAGGCGTGCAACTTTAAAGAGCACGGAACTGCAACATTTCAATCCTGAAGGCAAATCCTGTCACCAGCCTTGTAGTCTCATCCTTCCCCCATCTGCCACAGGGAGATACCACTACTACCTTATCAGGCTGGTGCAAGGATGACAACACAATTGAATAAAAAAAGCACAATGTACCCGGTCACCATAGGGGATCAGAAATGTCACACAGGAGAGTGAGAAGGCTGGCGGAGGGTAACTCCATTCTGCCGCCATCAGACTGCTTGGCTTGCATGCTATCTAGCAGAGGCCCCTCCACTTGCCAAGGCAGAAGTTGCCTGCTTGTTTTCATCCTAGTCTACAAAGCAAAGGGAGCTTCCCTATTCTGTGGTCAATGTGGAGGAGATTCAGCTCCCTACGCTCTTCTGCGCAAGACTAACTTTTGCAAATGTTGTTCTAATCCAGCCTTGTAGAACTAGCAAGATAAGCAAAGCAATCTAGTAAACAAATACTCAAACACAGTCTGTTATTTTCTTCCTCTTGATCTTTCCATTGGGTGGTGTTTAGCAGGCGGAGATTTCTACTGGCCCGGCTCTGATTTTGTTCCTCGGGTTTTGCTTCAGATGAGAACACTTTTCCATTTCGCCTCTCAAAGTGGAAGCGCCCTTTGGCTTCACAAAATCTGCTTTAAAAAAAAATAAACAACCTTTCTCTGGGCAACAGCCTGTTTTTGACTTTTGAACCTTTAAAGTTTCAGGACTGCTAAGTACACACAGAAGACATCAAGAAAGTAAACAGCAGAAGGCAAGCATTTTTTAAACACACACACACACACATCTCACCTATGGAAGAATGTTGGTAGACAAGCACTAGGCCATAAAGTCAGGACGACCCAGAGCACGGAAAAAGAAAGCTAACCTCCGAGTTCGATTGGAAAAGGTGACCTAACAGTTTGCAAATCAGTCAGGGGAAATCTGATACGCCCACCGAAACGGTTGCTAAATTGGGACTGCAAAAAAAAAAAACACAAGGCTTCTCGTCAATGGGGAGTGGCAGGGCAGGGTGGGGGAAAAGGGAATTGGGAAGAACTTACTTCTCCCATCAAAAAAGTCTCAGTTCAGTTAATCCAGGTGTTCACAACAAACCTGCCCACAACTACTCTCCAACTTTAACCTTCTCAAACACTTGGTTGAAAAGTAGTAAATGTCTGATACTTAAGCATACGATGCTGAATGGATTCACTCTTCACACTCCCAAAAGGGTGCAAGAATTACAATTTGGCTGCAGGCTCCTAAGGGGCTGTTTTGGGTGGTGTACTCTGCCACACTTCAGTTACACAATAATAGCGCATTAACGGTGGGTTTATCCTGGACTGTCCACACGTCATCCCACTTTATTACTTGTTTGTTCTGTGATGCTTCCCAAGTGTCACTGCACGATCACCACCCAGAGCGCATAAACAGAGGGGCAAAAACAAATAAACCGGAACGTTTGTGGTATAAAAAGTTACAGGATTTCAGCAGAATTTCCAGGACATGCGCTGATTGGAAACGAAGCTGTGCGCCCCACCCCAAAACTTTTGCAAGGGCAAACAGTATTGCAAGGAGGATGGAGTATAACTGCCCCGTTCACATCATGAGCACAAATCGTCATGGAGTGCACAATAACAAGGAAGTCAGGAGGGGCCCCTAGTGGTTATTCTATCACACATGCTGGGGAGGCAGATGGGGAGAGTGCCTGTTGCAACTCAGGTCCTGCTTGCAGGATTCCCAAGAGGCACCCGGCGGACCACTGTGAGGAAATAATGCTAGTCTCGATGGGCCTATAGCCTGATTCAGCAGAGCTCATCTCAAGGGACGGCAATCATGAATGTATAGAACCCATAGCCAGAAAGTGCAGTGGCAGCCACAAGTTCAGCTGGCTTTTCAAAAGGGCATTGAACTAGATGAACTCAGTCTGCTGCAGCAGGGTTCTTCCTCCGTTCTTAAGAACTGCCCACCCTCAGCGTAGGCCATCCCCCTGTTGTTCCCTCCTTCTGGACAGAGGGAGGAAAAACAGAGCAGAGACTCTTACAGAGATGCAACAGCTGAAGGGAGTTAAATCTGCTGATGGTCTGAAGCAGGAGTGACCAAAGTGTCCTGTCTCATTTGATGACCCCAACTGAGACTGATCAGAAGTGAATTGCATCAGAGCAGCACATCATGCAGAGGCCCAACAGGCAACCTCCCTCTGTGGGTGGTTATTTTAGGCTCACGTTAAACTTTACTTTTTTGTTTAAAAAAAAATGTCCTGAAGCACCACATTTGGGGGACGTCACGCCGAGCCCTGCCCTGGTACCAGACACTGCGTCCTCGGAGGATGAACCAGACAGCGAAGGACTTTGGCAAGCAGGCAGGTCCTCCAGAAACAGTGCTGAGGATCCCCTTGAGGAGACTTCTGGGGGGAGATCCACTGAAGAATCCTTGGCCGTATCATAGGAGGAGGAGAAGGCAGAGCCGCTCCCACCCCTCACCAAAGGTCCAGCCCAAAGAGCAACCACACAGCATCATAGGAGTCTCCTTGTGAGCATCAACCCTTGAAATTCTTCTGTCACCACCAGCATTTAGGGTGTGTTCTAGGAGACTGCGGGCTTCTGGTTGCCGAAAACAACACAGGGCCAGAGGAGGGCTGAGATCTCTTCTTGATCGTCCCAGAGTTCAGGACACAGAATAACGGGCTCAAGTTGCAGCAAGCCAGATTTCGACTGAACATCAGGAAAAACCTCCTAACTATTAGAGCCATACAACAATGGAGCTAGTTACCTAGAGAAGTAGTGGGCTCTCTGACACTGGAGGCCTTCAAGAGGCAGCTGGACAGCCATCTGTCGGGAATGCTCTGATTTGGATTCCTGCCTTGAGTAAGGGGTTGGAGTTGATGACCTTACAGGCCCCTTCCAACTCTACTATTCTATGATTCTAGGACTCCGACTGCTTTTCCCCAAAGGAGAAAAGGAGCCCTTGGTCCTTGTTGAGCTGCACCTCCCCTGAACTATAGTACTGACCTTGGACCTTGCCTCTGGATAACATTTTGGACCTGATCCGATTCCCTGTGCTTCATCCTGGTTTGTTTGGATTGTGCTGCACTTCCCACGTGGCTCTCCTCAGCGAGTGCTTTGCTTAGAGGCTTATCCCTCCTTGGACTGGGACCCTCGCTCCAAGGGCCCCCACTGGAGTGAGACAGGGATGATCATTCAAGGGACTCCAACAGGAAGGGGCAACGGTGCATGTGGCGAGCATGAGGAATCTGTGGCTCCCCAGATGGGGGGACTCCAACTCCCATAATCCTGTTTTGTTGGCCTGGGAGCTGAAGTCATCATCGTCTGCAGGGGGCCAGGATGGGAAAGGCTGCACTAGATTATTTATATGGGGAGGGCCCTCCAGATATTCTTGGACTCCAGTCATCAGCCCCAGCAGCAAACACTGCCAAGAGGCACTCTGACCTTCCCATTAGGCAGCCATTAAGGCTAAGACTACACAAGTCCATAACCTGACAGCACAAGTACTAGTCATTCGAGGTATACGGATGGCCTGAAAAAAAGCAGGAAATCCTCACTGTGCCTCTCCCATTTCACACACGTTTGATTGCCTAGAGGTGATGCAGACTCAGCACAAGCTGAATATGAGCCAACAGTGTGATGTGGCTGCAAAAAAGGCAAATGCTATATTAGGCTGCATTAACAGAAGTATAGTTTCCAAATCGCGTGAAGCATTAGTTCCGCTCTATTCAGCACTGGTTAGGCCTCATCTTGAGTACCGCGTCCAGTTCTGGTCTCCTCACTTCAAGAAGGATGCAGACAAACTGGAATGGGTTCGGAGGAGGGCAACAAATATGATCAGGGGACTGGAAACAAAGCCCTATGAGGAGAGACCGAAAGAACTGGGCCTGTTTAGCCTGGAGAAGGGAAGACTGAGGGGAGATATGATAGCACTCTTCAAGTACATGAAAGGTTGTCACATAGAGGAGGGCCGGGATTTCTTCTCGGTCATCCCAGAGTGCAGGACGCAGAATAATGGGATCAAGTTGCAGGAAGCCAGGTTTCGACTGGACATCAGGAAAAACTTCCTAACTGTTAGAGCCATACGACAATGGAACGAATTACCTAGAGAGGTAGTGGGCTCTCTGACTCTGGAGGCATTCAAGAGGCAGCTGGACAGCCATCTGTCGGGAATGCTTTGATTTGGATTGCTGCATTAAGCAGGGGGTTGGACTAGATGGCCTTATAGGCCCCTTCCAACTCTACTATTCTATGATTCTATAATCAGCTGAATGAGCATCTGTAAACCTGAATCGGGCAGGACGCCTCTTCTATCTTCAATGCTAGAGACAAGCCTGGTGTCCGCTTCCAGCATTCGCAGGGCTGGGTTAGGTAGCTCATAACTCTAGAAATGTTGTGGGGGACCTGTGGCCCTCCAAGCGTTGCCGACCTACAACTCCCGTCATCACTGGCTATGCTGGGAGGGGCGGATTGGTGCAGAGAGTCCAATAACATCTGCAGGACCCAACAGGTTCCCCACACCTGCTCCAGAAGGCAGCCTTACAGGCTGTGCATGTATTGTATTTGCAAGACACGGGCCACTTACAGAGGTCCGCTGAGCCCCGAGAGAATTTGTCTAGGGTTAATGTAAATGTAAATGTACTGCCTTCAAGTCGGTTCCAACTTATGGCGACCCTATCAATAGGGTTTTCATGAGGCTGAGAGGCAGTGACTGGCCCAAGGTCACCCAGTGAGCTTCATGGCTATGTGGGAATTCGAACCCTGGTCTCCCAGGTTGTAGTCCAACACCTTAACCACTACACCACACTGGCTTGCATCTTATCAAGGTAAATGTGCCCCAGCAGCTATATAAAGCCTTCATGTTTCAAGGGAGAAAGACAAGGGGAGTTGTCAAGCACCTTGCAGGCTAGTGAGGGAAGGGCCCACAATTTTCATGCAGAAGGTCCAAGGGTCAGTCTCGAGGCAGGGCTGTGGAAGACCCTTGCCTGAAAGCCTGGCGAGCCGCTGCCAGCCAGTATGGAGTCTATACTAGCCTTCCCCACCTCCAGCACGGTGTGCTGTTGGACTCCCAACACCTAGGAAGTCGCCTTATACCAAGTCGGTCCAAGTAGCTCAGTGTTGTCTACACTGACCGGCAGCAGCTCTTGGGGGTTTCGACCAGGAGCTTTTCCCAGCCCTATCTAGGGACACCAAGGATTGAATCTGGGAGATTCTACATACAAAGCATACGCTCCGCTACAGAGCTACGGTCCTGAGCCAGCATGGGCAATGGTCAGGGAGGATGGTCACTGGAAGCCAACAACATCTTGAGGGCACCAGGTTGAGAAAGGCTGGCTTAGATCATCTATGCACAGTTTTAGAAGAGAACTGGACAAACTGACGGAGGACAGGCTCCTCTATAACTATCTGCCATGATACGATAAACAGAGCTTCTGTGTTCAAGGGCAGTCTACCTTAGAGTATGATGTGTCAAGGACAAACTGCCACAGCTTAGGATCAGAGCGCATGCTTTGCACGCAGAAGGCCCCAGGTTCAAGGCTCCAGGGGAAAAGGACCTCTGGTAGTGGAGAACTCTGGCCAACACCCTGGAGGGCAGGCGCCTGTTTACTCTGACAGGACAAGACGGATCAATGACAAGGATAGGGCTGCTTCACAAGTGGGTCGCAACCTGGGCCGTGAGCTTTCTGAAGGCACCTGGCTGGCCGCTGTCAGAGAGAGTGGCTGGACCTTTGGTCCAAACCCTACAGCTCTTCCAGCGTCTTTGCATCACATTACAGACAAGCCAACAGAGGACCACAAAGAGGCAGCTGAAGCCCATTGGAAGTGGCGGGGCGGAAGGCAGGCAGCCCGTACAGAAGTATGGGGAGCCCATTCTAGTTTTGCTTCCATCTTCCTCCCTACAGAGTTCTATAATGACAACACAGAGATCAAGGAGGAAGAAGCTACCCTAATGTTACCACATTACTGCCTGTGCCATCCCCTAGACTAAATGTAAGCAGGGCTGTGGAGACGGTACGCCAAACCTTCCACTCCGACTCCTCTATTTTTCTACTGTCCGACTCCGACTCTGACTCCACCCAAAATTGCTTCTTGTCAATCAAAATTTATTTGGAATTTGGAGTCAGTACATTTCTACCGACTCTGACTCCTCCCAAAATTGCTCCCGACTCCGACTCCACAGCCCTGGATGTAAGTAAGGAGGCAGGCAGGCAGGTGGGGTGGGAGCAGGCTGAAGGCAGACAGACATTGGTGGGCAACAGCCCATGTGCCCCGATGAACCAGGCTCCACTGCAAACAGGCAGGTTAAAACCAGCAGCTTCATGACAGCTTAATGAAGCCTCCAGCCCCAGAGGCAGCGAATCTCTTGAATGCCAGACGCTGAAAGACAGCCAACGGGGAAAAGGTTTCAGCTGACGCACCCCACTTGCCAGCTCCCCACAAGCAGCTGGATGGTCCCTTTTGAGAAGATGGAGGCCTTCAAGAGGCAGCTGGACAGCCATCTGTCGGGAATGCTTTGATTTGGATTCCTGCACTGAGCAGGAGGTTGGACTGGCTGGCCTTATAGGCCCCTTCCAACTCTACTATTCTATGATTCTATAAGATACCAGACCTGGGGTTCTTATGGATTCAAATTCTTGCCCAGCTGGGAGGCTCAACCGGGCAAGCCTCAAGATAACTGTCTTCTCTGGGTACACCAAATTCAGGTACAGAAAAGAAGTTGGAGAGGCAAGGTTGAAGGAACAGGACATGTTCAGCCCGGAGAAGACTGACGTGGCAGGGGCATGGCCACAATCTTCAAATCACTGGAGAAGAGGGGAAAGACTGCTTCTCCAGATGTTTTCAACCTCAGTTCCCATCAGCCCCAGCCAGGACACAGCCATTTGGCAGTCGCCAACATCTGGAAGGCACGAGGTCCAGGAAAAGCTGCTTCAGATCATGTCAGCACAGGGACACGATTTCAAAAACAGAAGACTTTTCAAGATTCACATATGGTGTTCTTTTTTTTAAAAAAATCCAAAACTATATGCACACAATTGAAAGAAAACACACAGGCATTTTAAAAAAGCCCTCCGGGTACTTAAAGGAAGGAAGCAATTTACAGCAATTCTTGTAAACTGCTATACAAAATCTTCATCAGCCATCAGAATCTCTGTAACAGTCAACAACTATTGACCCTAAAAATAAAAAGAACTTACAGAGGTTGTTACAGTAAATAATGCTAATTCCTCGGCTCCAGTTCTACCTGAATTGAGGGAGATCCGCCTTTGCCAACCTGGCGCCCTCGAAATATTTTGGACCACAATTCTCATCGAACCCAATAGTCACGGCCAGAGATTCTACTTCCAACTCTGCTGGGGGAAAGTAACATATAGTTTTCCCACGAGAGGGCAACTTGAGGCTGGTGGGTTTTTGCAGTTGTAGCCTCCAACATGTCACGGTTGCTATAATAGTGATAGATCTATACTGGACCGTCCATGTATCATCCCACTTTACTAGTTGTTCTGCGATGCTTCCCTAATGTTACTGCATTACTGCCATCCAGAGAGATGCTCTTGCGCTATATTATCATCATCATCACCATTTATTATTTATTCTTACTCCTATTTATTAATTTTATATCCTGCCCTTCTTGCCAAAAGGAGCTAAGTGCACCAAACAGACAAAAAAGCTATAAAAACATCTTAAAAATAAAACATCTGGAAAAAATTGCAATCCAGATGCAGACTGGGATAAGGTATCTATTTACACGGCTTGTTGAAGGAGGCGCCGAAAAGACAACAGAGATGGTGCCTGTCTAATATTTAAGGGGAGGGAATTCCAAAGGGTCGGTGCCGCCACACTAAAGGTCCGTTTCCTATGTTGTGCAGAACGGACCTCTGATATGATGGTATCTGCAAGAGGCTCGCACCTGCAGAGTGCAGTGATCAGCTGGGTATATTAGGGGTGAGACAATATTTCAGGTATCCTGGTCCCAAGCTGTATAGGGCTGTTGTATACACAAAAACCAGCGCCTTGAACTTAGCCCTGTAGCTAATTGGCAGCCAGTGTAATTCTTTCAGCAGTGGGGTAACACTGCCCCAGTGAGCAGATGCGCCACCATGTTTTGCACCAGCTGCATCTTCCAGACCAACCTCAAGGGCAGCCCCACATAGAGCGCATTACAGTAATCCAGCCTGAAGGTTACCAGTGCATGGACAACAGTGGTCAGGCAATCCTGGTCCAGAAACGGCCACAGCTGTCTCACCAGCCGAAGCTGGTAAAAGGCACTCCTAGCCACTGAAGTCACCTGAGCCTCTAGCAACAAAGATGGATCCAGGAGCACCCCCAGACTACGGATCTGCTCTTCCAGAGGGAATATGACCCCATTCAAGGCAGGCAATTGACCAATTATCCAAACTAGGGAACTACCAACCCACAGCGCCTCTGCCTTCCTAGGATTCAGTCAGTTTATTGGCCCTCATCCAGCCCACCACCGAGTCCAGGCAGCGGTCCAGGGCTTGCACAGCCTCCCCCAATTCAGATGTTACCAAGAAATAGAGGTGGTTATCATCAGCGTACTGCAGACGCCTCATCCCGTATCTCTTGATGATGGCTCCCAAGGGCTTCATATAGATGTTAAACAGCATAGGGGACAAGATGGTACCATGCTGCACCCCACAGCACAACTGCCAGGGGGCCAAAATACAATCGGCCAGTGCTATTCTCTGAAAACAACCCTGGAGATAGGATCGGAACCACTGTAAAACAGTGCCTCCATCTCACTAAGTTGGCCCAGAAAGATACCATGGTCGATGATATCAAAAGCCGCTGAGAGATCAAGACTAACAGGGTCACACTCCCCCTGTCCTTTTCCCAATAAAGGTCATCCATGAAGGCGACCAAGGCCGATTCAGTCCCATAACCAGTCCTGAACCCAGACTGGAGTGGGTCATGATAATCTATTTCATCCAAGTGTACTTGCAATAGCTGCGCCACAACCCTCTCAATCAAATCAACCCTCAAATCATCATGAATGCACAATAAAAAGGACCCCCGGAGGCAGGGCTGTGGAGTCGGTACGCCAAACCTTTGACTCCGACTCCTCTATTTTTCTGCTGTCCGACTCCGACTCCACCCAAAATTGCTTCCAACTCCACAGCCCTGGGAAGGGCTGTAAATGTCTTTTTAAATTGGAAGCTCTCATAGGAGCATTTTTATCGCTGCCTGAATATGCGCTGATCTTGGCATCACAGCGTTTATCTGCATCTGGGTCCTGTGTCATACACTGACACACAAAATGTTTTCCATCCTGAGTTATGGTGAATTGCTCAAATACAGCTGACTTCATGGGAAGCTTCTTTGACATTATGAATTTATATTTTTAAAAATTTGTCAATCAAATTTTATTTTGAAGCCAGAGTCGGTACATTTCTACCGACTCTGACTCCACCCAAAATTGCTTCCGACTCCACGACTCCAACTCCACAGCCCTGCCCAGAGGAGCCCTTAATCACACTACAGTAGGGCCCCGCTTATACGGCGGGTTAGGGACGAGGCCCCCGCCGTAAAGCAGAAATCGCCATAAAGCAGAACCCCTTTGATTATAATGGGGCACGTCGCGCGAAAATGTCACAAAACCGCAAAAACGGCTTTAAAATGGGGAATTTCCCGCCGCCGCATTAGCGGAACGCCGGAATGCGAAGCGCCGGTAAGCGGGGCCCTACTGTATAACAGACATAAGCCTACTGCTATACTACCCTGAACACGCCCAATCTCGTCTGATCTCAGAAAGTAAGCAGGGTCAGGCCTGGTTAGTACTTGGATGGGAGACTGCCTGGGAATACCAGGTGCCATCAGCTTACAGGAAGGCAATGGTAAACTGCCTCTGAATACCTCTTATCATGAAAACCCTATGAATATACCCAAAAAGATAAACAGGGTTGCCATAAGTTGTAATCGACTTGAGGGCATACAACAACAACAACAGACATAAGGATCGCAACTAGGTCTTCAGTACACACTCCCAAGACATTTTGGAAAGGAGAACAAGGATGTGAAACATCTGTGGTCCTCCAGATGTTCCTGCACTACCACTCCATCATCACCATCCCTGACCAAGCTCCAACAACCACTGGAGGGCCACAGGTGTGAATCCCCCTATTTTGCCTGCAACTCAAGGAAGAGCAAGCCCCATTATTCCAGTCGTATGAAGCATCATCTCGGATGGAGGAGAGCCTGGTTCAAATCCTTAAGTCAGCCACAGAGCTCTCTACCTTCAGGTGAGGACATAATGGTGTAAGGAAAGTGCTGAGCTATTTAAAAGAACACTTTTGGAATAATACTCGTATATAATAATTATTATTATTGCTAAACACACACACCCTTCTCTCCAAAAGCTGCATCAATCTCCATGCCAAGGGCGGGAGTTGCCAGGCAGAGGCTTCGGTATTTTGTGTTGAAGCTTGTTATATGTATATTGAATATTGACTGTTGGATGCCTTAAGAGGGTTTCTAAGGTGGCTTAGAAAGCCTTTAAATAAATAAATTGGGGGCGTGGCTTGCTGGTGGGGTGGGGGAGAGAAATGAGTGGGGAGAAGAAAGCTAATACACTTTTTTACTTCCTCCCCACATATGAAAAAGATCCCCACCACCACCACCCTTTGTCCTTTGGAGGAGAATGTCCCTCCCACCCCCCACCATGATGAGTCACCCACTGCCCACCTTCCAGGCTATAGGGAGGCGATTCCTCCAAGTCCAATAATTTATTTTATTGTTGTTATATATTTGTATTTTATATTTTGTGATTGTTGATTTATTGTATCATTTTATGTTGTACACCGCCCAGGGAGCCTTTGGCTAAGGGCGGTTTATAAAATAAATAAAATAAATAAATAAATAAATAAATAAGTCCATGAAAAGGAGCGAGTGTTGGGGGTGGAGGGATAGCCACTTTACATGCCCCTTGCAAAGGAGTTTAAAAAAAAAATCTGTAGTTCTGCCCGTCCCAGATCTGCTCTTTAATTCACACATATATACACACACTTATTTTCAATCCAGTTAGCATTTAGCTTTTTTCCCTCTGCAAAGAGGTGGGAAATTAAACTTTGGTCTTCCCCCACTCCACCGCCCTAATTCTCATATGGGAGGAGATTCACCTTTTCCCTTTTTTCTCCATTCAACCAGGGAAGAAATTAAGCGGCAGTCTCTCCCCCAAGTTGAAAATGGAAACACAATTAACCCTTTAACATACACCCACTTCTGAAGGGCAGTAACCCCTCCCCATTTCAAACCATGCAGTGGCCTGGGGGGAGCAGAATTTAACTTTTCCCTCCATCCCCCCACTTCAAGTCAAGTTGACATATCATTAGCTGTAGGGGCAATTAACCCTGAAGCTCCCTACCTGTTGCAAGGGGAGTAGTAACCATCTCCCCCTCCCCCTTTAGGCTGGGGAGCTTTAGTTCTCCACCATGTGATTTTTTTTGGGGGGGAAGGAGGTCAGATTAGGAGGTTGTTAGCCTGAAGCTTAACTTCTGACCCCCCCAAAAAAATCTAAGCACTTGGGCTTGAAAAACAGGCTGCAATCCCATACACACTTACCTGGGAGTAAGTCCCATTGAACCCAACGGAGCTTACTTCTGAGTAGACATGGATTGCCTTGCAGCCTAAGTGGCGAGGGAGAAAAGAGGGAGGCAATTTACCTTGAAGACTCTTATCCTTCCAAGCTTGGGGGGTTGTTGTGGTGAGTGGGGTTGACAACTACCCTCCAAAAAGGGAGGATGACAGCTCTTAGGGGGCATAATTGGCCGTTGAGCCCCCGCCATTCCAGAGACGGTACATATATGTTTTCTTTTTGCCTCCTCCATATCCCAAATAGCTGATGCCCCCATTTGTCTCACCTCAGTCCCAAAGGGGGGGGGGGGAGAGGAGAAACTAACCATCTAAAGTCATGGGGATGGCAGCAGAAACAATTCACCTTTAGGTCCCCCCTTCTTTCAGGTAGCAATTGAGGTCCATTACCCCCCTTATTTTAACCTCAGCTTTCAGGGTTGGGGGGCATTCCCCTTTTCATCCCCCCATGTCAGAAAGGGGTATAGGTTCCCAACCCCCCAAGAGGCGTGGGGGCAAGAACTCCCCTCCCCTCAAGTATGGGAGACAAGGGGGAAATGGCGTTTAAACCTCAGACATGGGGGGAAGCAGACAGCAATAGATTTTAAACCCCCAAACCTATTTTTTGGGGGGGCAATACGTTTTCAATACCCCCTCCCCCCAAAAAAATTAGCCCATAACAACACTGCAGACACACAGTTTGCATGTGGCTGTTGCTGTTTTTAAAGGACCCGACTCAGTTTTTGTTGACCCCCCCTTTCCGAAGTGAGGCGGGGGGAGCACCTCCGTAGTGCGCATGCGCGCCCCCCGCCGCGACGACCATGCAGAGGACTCACCCCCTCCCCTCAGGTGCGCTCGCTCCTCCAGCTGCTTCTGTCGCTGTCTCTTCGCCTCTCTCTGGGCGAGTCCCGCGGGGCCGCGCCCCTTACGCCCCCTTCGCGGCCAATCAGCGCGGCGCCCGGTTCAAGGGGAGGAGCGAGGCGAGACATAGAGAGGAGGGGGCTCTGATGTTCGCGGGAGTGGCAGGCCTGCTGCACCAATAAGAGACAGGGATTCAGGAAGGTGGAGGGTTAAAAAGAGGCAATAGGGAAGCCCAGACGACGTGGGCGGGGTTTGGCGGAGGCCGGTGGCTACGCCCATTAAGGGCGGGGCAAGATAAGGAAAGACAGGGAAGGCGCGTGGGCTGAGTGCCTAGCATCCCATTATTATTATTATTATATTATTATTGTGCTGCCTTCGCAGGGTTTAGAATTGTATATAGGAAAACTCCTGTTGTGCTAAACAAGGCATTTATTAGGTAGAGTTATGAAACTCTAGAGGTCTGTCTCCCTCAGCCTTACAGCAACTTCCTGTCAGGTGACATCGCCCCTCTCTTTAATTGGTTAGTTAGTTTTCCCTCCAAAACCTGCCTCAGTTGTTTCAGTCATCAGTGAAGCGAGCAGCAGGCCTAGTAGCCCCGGAGGACAACACTCCTTTTCACCTCTCTGTCTCAGAAGTTATTCCTCTGCCAGAATTGCCTCTTCTGGAAACTGTCTCTCCTCCGTTGAATCCACCTCTTCAACAATCCTACAATATAATTACCTGCCATCAACCTTCTCCACCATCATCACCATCCTCAGTTCACCATCCCCAGAGACTGCACACTTTCTTTGACGTTTCTGTATACCTTTGTGTTTTCTGGTTTAATAAAATAGCTCTGACTAAAAGAGAGAGACTGAGTTGACTGTCTGGCCAAGTCGGTTTCAGAACCGCGGGCTCAGAACAGGTATAGTCATTCATTGGGGACACAGTCACTGGAATTAAGATATTGCAGCAACAATTCCTTGAGCTCTCTTGTGACACAAGTCTACGAGGGTAATCTCTGTAATCTGCATTGCCCAAGCTTTAGATTTTGGTTAGTAAAAAATACCTATATTTGGCAAGTCATCTCTGCTGCCATCTAAAACCACCTATCTTTCTGGACAAGGCTTCTCAATGGCTGTCTCTGTGGGCAAGGCACCCTCAACTCCCCCACCCAACAGATGAGTTATGGTAAATGAGCTGCAAGTGAGCCTTTCTAATATTACCCCTTGCTGGAATGAAATCTGGACGAAGAAACACGTCCAGGTGCCGCACTGAAATTGTGAGCCTTTCTTTTCTTTTTTAAATCACTGGCAAAGTGGGTTTCAGAACCATGGGCTCAGAACAATTATTATTTTAAATTTATGTGCACAAAAATGAGACTGATACATTTAATAAAAGGTTGTATCCAATGTTAGTCCTTTACAGACTACACCCATTGAAATTAATGGGCATAACTGTTAGATTAATCGCAATGCGTCTGCTCTGAGAAGACTAGTTGGCTACAACCCAATAATAATTGGGGAGAAGGAAATATAAATATTGGCATCAAATCATTGCTTTGTTATATCTCACTTTTTAGTTCTGGATGTATTTATGTTTTATTTAAACGTGTGATGTTAATATTGTGTATTAAGAAAGCACTTTAAATGATTGTACATTATAATAAACAATAAGTCATTTCACTGCACTGTATGTAAAAAAATTCATTGGGATAAAAAATCTCCAGTAAAAAAGCCTGTTGGAAGAGGAAACTCATCAATAGGTGCTGAGCTGTTGCTCTTTCCGCAGAGCTGAGGGCGAGACCCTCTGTTCTCATCTCTTTCCCTGTCCTATACCCTGACATTATTATTTATTTATTTTATTTCGTTTCACTTTTAGACCGCCCATAGCTAATAGCTCTCTGGGCGGTGTACAAACAGGATTAAAATACCATAGTATAATAAAATCAATAACACATAACAGCAAGTTAACTAACAACGTTAAACATGAAAACATTAAACATTAAAATGCCTGGCAGTATAGCCAGGTCTTAACCTGGCGCCTAAAAGAAAGTACCGTAGGCGCCAGGCGTATCTCCTCAGGTAAGCTGTTCCAGAGTTCGGGGGCCACCACAGAAAAGGCCCTAGATCTAACAACAATCCTCCGGGCTTCCTGATGAGTTGGTACCCGGAGGAGGGCCTTAGATACTGAACGAAGTGGACGGGTAGGTTCATAGCGGGAGAGGCGTTCCACAAGGTATTGCGGTCCCACACCGTATAAGGCTTTATAGGTCAAAACCAGCACCTTGAATCTAGCTCGGAAACAGATGGGTAGCCAGTGCAGGCGGGCCAGGACAGGTGTTATATGCGCAGACCGATGGGTCCTTGTCAACAGCCTGGCTGCCGCATTTTGCACTAGCTGGAGTTTCCGAACAGTCTTCAAGGGCAGCCCTACATAGAGCGCATTACAGTAGTCCAATCTAGAAGTTACCAGAGCGTGAACAACTGAGGCGAGATCGTCACTGTCCAGATAGGGGCGTAGTTGGGCTACTAGACGAAGATGGTAAAACGCATTCCGTGCCACCGAGGCCACCTGAGCCTCAAGCGACAAGGAAGGGTCAAAAAGGACCCCCAAACTACGAACCTGTTCCTTCAAGGGGAGTGTAACCCCATCTACAACAGGATGAACATCCACCATATGGGGAGGTAAAGGGCTCACCAACAGTGCCTCGGTCTTGTCTGGATTGAGTTTCAGTTTATTAGCTCTCATCCAGTCCATTATCGCGGTCAAGCAACGGTTCAGCACATCAACAGCCTCACCTGAAGAAGGTGAAAAGGAGAAGTAGAGCTGCGTGTCATCAGCGTACTGATGACAACGCACTCCAAAACTCCTGATGACCGCACCCAAAGGCTGCATGTAGATGTTAAAAAGCATGGGGGACAGAACCGACCCCTGAGGGACTCCACAATGGAGAGTCCAGGGTGTCGAGCAGTGTTCCCCAAACACTACCTTCTGGCGACGATCCGCCAAGTAGGAGCAGAGCCACTGCCAAGCAGTGCCCCCAACTCCCAGTTCCGCGAGCCTCCCCAGAAGGATACCATGGTCGATGGTATCAAACGCCGCTGAGAGATCAAGGAGATTCAACAGGGTCACTCTTCCGACAAAGGTCATCATACAGGGCGACCAAGGCTGTTTCAGTGCCAAAACCGGACCTAAAACCGGATTGAAACGGATCCAGATAATCGGTTTCATCCAAAAGCGCCTGGAGCTGGCCGGCGACCACCCGAATAGTAAGAGTTGGAGAGGAGGGTACTTGTAGGTCACCTAGACCAACCTAGGCCTCATCTTGAGTACTGCATCCAGTTACGGACACATTTGAAGAAGGATGCAGACAAACTGGAACAGGCTCAGAGGAAGGCAATAAGAATGATCAGGGGACTGGAAATAAAGCCCTATGAGGAGAGACTGAAAAAAAAATGGGCCTGTTTAACCTTGAGAAGAGAAAACTGGAAGAAGATATGGTTAAAAGGTTGTCCCAGAGAGGAGGGCCAGGATGTCCCAGAGTGCATGACACGAAATAGTGAGCTCAAGTTGCAAGAAGCCAGATTTCAGCACAACATCAGGAAAAACCTAACTGTCAGAGTGGTAGGACAATGGGACCAATGACCAAGGGTGGTGGTGGGCTCTCCAACACTAGAGAGCTACCTGTTGGGGATGCTTTAAGTTTGATTCTTGCAATGAACAGGGGGTTGGGCCTGATGGCCTTATAGAGTCATTCCAACTCTACTATTCTATGATTCTGTTGTTCTGGCCCCACTCCCACTGAGTACCAGCCATTACAGATACACAGCTCTGCTGGTCATATAAATTTAATAAATAAATAAAATTTAAAATTATAAATTGCAACTATATATATAAATCAGCAAGCCAAAATGTTAGGCATATATGTGTTCTCTTATCCTTTTTTGGGGGATGTGTTAAATGGGCATGCTAAGAGGAAGTTGATTCCAAGGAAATGGACAGATTCCGCATCATAGAACCAATGTGGAATCTGTTTGTGATGGCAGTTCAGAATTCCATCTAACTTTGCAGCTGAGACCTCCTCAAGCCTTGTTGGGTGAGCAGCCAGCAAGTAGATCACAATTCTCTCTCTTGTTCAGATCACTCCTTTGTGAAGCCCACCTCTTCCACAAGGCTTGTGAATTATCTCCTTTATCCTGTGGGTTGTATCCAGCCATGTTCTGTGCAGAGCAGACCTATTGAGATTAATGGGCCAAAGTCAGTCATGCTCATTAATTTCAATGGGCCTATTCTGAGTATGGCTATGTTCAAACATTATGTCACTCTAACAGCATTTGTGTGTCTTATGTGCTTTTGCGCCGTCTTCTGTCTCATCCTGATGTGTCTTTCCCTCTCTCGCTTGCCTTCTCTATTGTCAGTGTTTGATTTTAACTTCCTTGGGGCAGAGACCTGTCTGTGTTGCAGAAGTGCTTGCCTTTTCTCTTCTACTCCTGACCTCCAATTGCTTCTGATGGTGCTTTTCCCTCTTTGTCTGCAGTTCCCTGAAACGGATATTGGGGATTCTGAGGATACGTGCAGAAGGACCCCGAGTGGGAAGACACCGCTTGTCCCCAAAAGAGACGTCAAGCCGGACAGCCCCCTGAGCATAGATTGCGAATCCCACGACATCGGCGACTTGGCGGATCCTGGAGAACTCAAGGAGGTACGTGGTGGAGCGAGGAGAGGGAAGCATAGCCAGAAAAGTCAGACCGATGTAAGGAGAGCCTTGCAGGCTCAGGCCAGACCTCCAATGGCCAACTTGATGTTGCAGAGGATTCTGGGGGAAATGGAGGGGAGACCCTCAGCAAGGGGCATGAAGTGAATGTAGGCTCTGGAACGGGAGCCTCTTCACATCCCATCCTCCTCAGATCTTGCTTCAGCCCCAGCCAGGGCGCTGAGATTCAGGAGGGGGCTGACAGCCAGGGCCCCCGCCTGGCCTGGCTGCTGTGCGGGTAAGAAGGCAGGTGTGGCGCCCTTCCCTGGCTCTCCCTGTCAGGTTCCTACCTGCGCGTGGCTACTGCCTGTCACTAGGCACCACCAGGGACTCCACCAGTCCGGACCGCTCTCTCTTATGGTTTCTCTCCCCGCTCTAGCACAGATCTCAACAGATCCCCCTGCTAGGCAACCACCAGTAATGTCCCAATACTAGTATTCCCAGAGACTCTGAATACTGGTATTGTTATTCTCTTCACCGCTGCCACCATTTGTTACAATTCCCCTTCAGCCTTGGTCATTACCTTACCCTCCCTTCTGGTCTGTGAAACCCCACCCAAGGATCAGGCCTTTGGTAAACCAAATTAAGTATTTATTACAGATAACAAAGCTAACAAGATTAACAAGATTTCTTCTTAAGGCACATAAGCATATGGTTTTACTCAATACTAATCCAAACTCCACCTCCCTCCTTCTCCACTCTCTCCTGGCAACCCACTCTCTCAAACCCACCAAACAACCCACTCTTTCTCTTCTCCCCCCAGATTCCACTCTCACTCTTCCTTTTATACGTTCAGCCATTTTAAACACTCAGCCAATCATCTAGCATTCTACTGCCCATTCACTCCCCCTCCTCTTTCACTCCACTTACCATGTATCTTCTAAACAACCAACACTTACCATATATACATTAATATAGGAACATCACAGCAGGCAGGTGGGGGGCTGGCTGAGGGCAGACGGAGTTAGCGGGCAGTGTCTGGATAGCCCTCATGGGCCAACCTCCCCTGGCGCCGGAGGTTAGGGGTTCCCCAGCAAACAAGCCAATGAAGACAGACTTCCTGGGTCACTTCCAGGCTCTTTCCAGCTTCGCGTTGGGTTGATGTTGTTGTCTCTCACCCCACCCTGTGCCCTCCGTCTGTGCCAGCAGTTGGCTTCTGGCAGCGAAGACTGGATTACTGCAATGCGCTTTACATAGGGCTGCCCTTGAAGATGACTCGGAAATGTCAACTGGTCCAAAATGCAGCATTACTGGTGAGGATTTCCCTTTAGACCTGATGTAACCTCTTTACCCTGGCCTGACAATGAAGACATGCAAAATAGCGATCCACCCTATTTTTATTTATGTAATATCCCGTCCTCCCTCCTAGGAGTCCAGGGCAGCAAACAAAAACACTAAATACACTCTAAAACATCTTAAAAATGAAAACATATTAAAACAAAGCATCTTTAAAAAATCTAAAAAATTCCAACACAGATGCAGATGCCTCTACTTAAAAGGCTTATTGAAAGAGAAAGGTCTTCAGTAGGCACTGAAAAGATAACAGAGATGGCACCTGTCTAATATTTAAGGGTACGGAGTCTCACAGGATAGGTGCCACCACACCAAAGGTCTGCTTCCTATGTTGTGCAGAACAGACCTCCTGATAAGATGGTGTCTGAAGAAGGCCCTCACCTGCAGAGCGCAGTGATCGACTGGGCATATAAGGAGTAAGACGGTCTTTCAGGTATCCTTGTCCCAAGCTGTATAGGGCTTTGTACACCAAGATTAGAACCTTGAACTTAGCCCTGTAGCAAATAGGCAGCCAGTGCAATTCTTTCAGCAGCGGGGTGACACGTTGGTGATGTCCTGCCCCGGTGAGCAGTCTTGCCGCCGCATTTTGCACTAGCTGCAGCTTTTGGGATTTTAGGTTGTTTTTAAATTGTTTTCAATGTGGTATTTTGAAATTCTTGTAACCTGAAGTTGCGAGACACCATCCTGACTGTGGCTGAAATTTAATTCTGCTTGTCAGTTATTTTTGCTGTTGGACCTTATTATGAGGGTACCCCAGAGGGTAGGACTAGGTGTAATGGTTTTAAGTTGCAGGAGCGTAGATTCAGATTGGACATTAGAAGGAACTTCTTGACAGTAAGGGCAGTTCGGCAATGGAACAGACTGCCTAGGGAGGTGGTGGGATCCCCTTCGCTGGATGTCTTCAAGCAGAGGCTGGACAGCTATCTGCGGGAGATGCTCTAGCTGTGGATTTCCTGCTGTGAGCAGGGGGTTGGACTCGATGGCCTACAAGGCCCCTTCCAACTCTAGGATTCTATGATTCTATAAGGGTATTGTTTCAGTTATATTTCTTAATGACATTTTTTTAGCTCACTGGTTGCCTATTTGAATTTTATGTAACTTTTTTCATGTTGCGAGCCATCCTGAGCATAATGACTATGGAAAGGCAGTATACAAATAAACCATCCTGATGATCACACACATCCCCGATTTATAAACCTCTAAATGACTTAGGCCTCAAATACCTGATTAAAACACCTCCTTCCCTACAGACTCTCTGTGGTGTTAAGATCAGCAGAAAGGATAGTTCAACCCCATTCAGAAGGTTTTCCGGGTAGTATTTTCTGGGGCAGCCCCTAAGTTGCAGAATTCTCTCGCACACACAGATGCGTGTCTGGCACCTTCACTGTACAGCTTTTATAATATGCTGAAGATGCACCCCCTTTCACCCTGGCCTTTGACACCTGAGAAGGGCATATATAAATAGGGCCCAACCTATGCTTCCAATTGTAAATTGCTTTAACTGATTTTAATATTGTATTTTTACATTGTTGTAACCCTCAGTTGGACTTGGGGTGAAAGGCACGTAAGAAATCTAGAAAGCAATACTATTTTAGAAAATGGTACGTTGCATTTGTGAGTGGAGGTAGTTATCCTACATTTGCAAGACTACTTGAAGCAACAGGAAATGAGGCTTGGAATCAGGTTGGATTTTTTCATTTACATTTATTGGAGGCTTTTGTTAAAAAAGGATTACATGCCATTAAACTTTTTTAAAAGAAATGTTGTATCAGCTAACAAACTTCTCTCTATTATTGGTCAATACTGTTATGATACCACAGGAAAGGGTGGGAGAAAAAGTATTCTGAGCAAGAATCACTAAAAAAATAATAATTCCAAAACCAAGAGTGGGGGGGGGGAGGAGAAAAAACACTCATGCCCTAGTGACGGGATCAGAAAGCGTTCGTGGGTGCTTGTGGTCTTCGTGAGAGAGCCTGGAAAACTAGAATAAGAAAAACCAGTGAACCGACAAGGCTACCAAGTGGAAATTATTGTTTAATTTTTTTTGCAAATGCATTCTGATGTTCCCTGGCCGAAGTTGACCTGCTAAAAGCAGGTCATTAGAGACACACACAAATGGAGAGAATCTTGGTTTTCAAATAACCCAAAAAGTTTTGCAGCGGAAAGCAACAAAGGGAATTTAAAGACACCAGTGTTGCTCCATTAAATGATGTCCCAAACCAAATCTTAGCATAAAGGAAGATTGGCTGTAATCACAGTTATCATGGAGGGCAGGAGGATTAAAAGGTTTCCTCTTTGGTCTCACCCCAGAAGTAGCGTTCCATCTTTTTAAGGAGTTCGTTATGCAGCTCTGAAGCGAGCTTAAAATATCAGGGCCACCCCACCAAAACTGGGTTTAAAAAAAACCCACAGCCATTTTATTTCACTAATCTGAATATGAACATTCTTAAATTGACACCCAAGAATTAGGTTCAAGCCACGAAGGGCATAAAACCAGTTGGGAAAGAGAACCTGTCCCTCCCCCCAAAACGTGAGAGAATACATTTCGTTAAGCAGCCATCTCACTCTCTGCAAGTTTCTGAAGTCAAGAGAAAAAAAGTTCCTAGCTACATGAAAGACTGAGACTAAAATTTAAAAACACACAAAAGTGTGGTTGAGCACAGTAGAAGCTTCACATTAAATAATACTTTTTTAAAAAGGTACTCTCCAGACCATTCCAACCCATTTAAGGGCAAGAGAAAACGGCATTCAGACTCAGAGAAGGTTAGACCAGGTCATTTGGCAAAAAGGCCAAGTCGGACAGAGCTCCAATATATAGATATATTTCTCTTTTTAAATGCAACACCTAACTATGCACAGGAAAGAGAAATTAAACACTCCTAGAAATAAAGTAGTTACAAACACAGGAAGGCTTAACGAGAGAGGCTGGCCAGACTTTCAAGGCAGCTTCCACTTGACAGAACTGGATCCAGCAGAGCGAAGGATAGGGGATCTCCTACGATTCTTCAATTATCTCACTTGCGGCAGCAAACATCTCAGCTCAAACAACGATGGAGCCAACCAGTTCACACGAACGACGCTTGAATTTCTCTGAAAATGCGGGTAAGACACACAATGCACCACATGTGCTTGACAGCATGAAACTCAAGCTAGCGTCAACGCCGGGCTCTGTAATTTGGCGTTTCCTGGCACAGAAAAGCTCATTCCAAGTGAGCAATCAGGAACTCACTGAACCAAAGTAGGAAAGGGTCTCCCATTGCACATGAAGCCAACTTTTTGAAGGAGGATGGTGGTGGAAATAATCCTGCACATCACAAGATCTACACAAATGGGTGGCTGTGGGGAAAGAATGTTCAGAACTGCAAGAGCGTTGGGAATAACAAATAGTACATGCTTTTGTCCTGTCAACAAACTGAAGCAGTATTTTACAGGAAAGCCAGGAGGAAAGATCCAGTGGAGAGATCCAGTGGCAAATTCTGTTATTTCAGAACTCCCAAGGAAAGTGGCATGGTGAGAAAGTACTTTTTAAAAAAACATTCAAAGAGTGTTACATTCAAATTGGGATGCCAGCCAGTCGCTTTGCAAGTGGGGTTTCCTTTTGTGTGACTTAACATTCTAAAGGGTGTCCTCTTCGTCAATGTGAGTCTTTGCCGTCATTACGGCAGCGACTGTATTTAGTGAAGCAAGGACTAGGTGTGTGGGGGAGGAGTCTTCAAGAGGGCCACTCGCCACCTCCAACAAATCATCAGATTCTTTAACCAGGCCCTGTGGCATACAAAACAGATGTGCGTGAATCCTGAATTCCAGACAACCTTGCCTCCCCCCAAAAACCACAAAGAGGCCTTCTTGCAAAAAATGCTGAGGTTTCTTTGCAGGGGTAAACGGTAATCAAGGCTGTTAAGATGATGGAAATACAGATCAAATGAACTACTGCCCACCTGGTGGTGGGAGGAAAGCCTCCCGAGGCATTAATAATAAAGGCCCCAGAAAACAAAGGCGAGATTCATATTCGCCCTACACATTAAAGTATTGGTTCCTACATACTGTTTAAATTTTATTTATCAATAAACAATCCGATGGTTCAATAAACTGAGTGGCAGTTATTCAATAACTGAACTTGCTGTCTAGTCCCAAAGCAATTACAAAGAAAATTTATCAAAGTATATAAAGGTGAATCTTCTGCATCTTGAGGAAGACAGGTAGGACTATCACACATGCACACTGGGGATGGTCAATTTTCTTGTCCTGTCCAGAACAGATATGTCATAAATTCTTGTCAAGAGAGGAAAGTCGGTCTTTGATGAAAAGCAGGTTCACTGTTTCTGCATCCAAAGAACGGCAAACTCTTCACTTAGGATGTTAGGGATTACTCCATAACTACTTTCTCAGGAGACGGCTTACCAAAGAGCAGTAAGCCCTCTCCAGCACAATAATTATTATTTCTTTGGTTCAAAGGTCATTCTGGACTTTCTAAATTGAAACACACACAAAAATTCCAAAACACAAAAAATAGCATTTTTAGGAAGTCAAGATAATCTTGGTGTGGGCACAGCAAATGTCTCACTGGGCAAAAAAAAGAAGGTAAGCTTTAAAAAGACAGAAAAACCAGAATTATTTTAATCTTGCAATTAATTCAAAAGAAAAACAAAACTGACTTGTTGCATATAACCTACCTATTTACTGGCTCTTTTCAGTTAGTACATCTGGATCATCCTCTGACGGAAAGTAGCAAAGGTGTCCTCTTTGTTCTCGTCCCCTGCCGCACCCAAGCCCTCCCCTCCTGAGGTAGAGCCCCTAAAAAGGAGGCAAAAGCGGAGAGTTAGCACACACATCTCACCGGTGGCTTCCTTGACAAGGCACGGGACCAACAAGCAGGGCGTCAGCGGTTGTGTTTCCAAAGAGGCAACGAACTGTGCAGTTGGTTTCCCCCCCCTTCCACTTGTGCAAACCCAAAAGGCACAGTTGCCAATTTTGGACAGTGCCAGGGAATAAGCCATCCAAACCCCCCTCCCCAAAAATATGCTACTGCATTATTAGCCTGTCGAAAAATGTAAGAACATCAGAACAGTCCTGATGGATATCGGGACAAAGGGGGGGCATCTAGTCCAGACTCCTATTCTCACAGGGATCAACCAGATGCCCACAAGGGAAGCCCCTGAGCAGGCCCTGAGCGCAACAGAAACATGCTCCCCTTCTGGTAAAGAGTATTCAGAGGCCCTTGGCCTCCAGTGGTGGAGGCAGAACAGTGCCTTACCCTGCATGTATTTGACTACTCCTCTTTTTAAACCATCCGGGATGGTGGCTATAATTACATTTTGCAGGAGCGAATTCTGTAGTTTAACTGTGCTGTGGGAAGACCTTCCCTTTGCCTGTCTTGAATCTTCCAACATTCTGCTTCATCGGATGCCCACAAATCCTAGTGTTACGAGACAGGGAGAAAAACGTTTCCCTATCCCCTTTCTCCACAGCACGCAAGCTGGACGATTCCCAGGATCAACGGCGTATCAGACTTTCACACAAGAAACTAACAATTTCTTATCTTGTCCTTCTTCTGACAAGCTCAGAGGTCAATTTTATCCTCAGGAGAATCGTAAGAGGTGGGGTTGGCTGGAAGCTGGCAGCCGGCCCCAAGCTGAGCCTTCGTAGCTGTGTGGTGGCCTTTGGTTTTGCGAGGCTCCATGCAATGCTGTCCACAGCGAACAAATCCAAGAAAGCTTGTCCTTTTGAAGGAGCGGGAAGGTGCCACGAGGAGCCACGCTCTCCCCACTTCATTCCATATGGGGTCACAAGACAGGAAGTTGGCACAAGCTTCATGGCCTTCTCCCAGAAATACAAGCAGCATACTGGAGAGAGCCAACAAATGACACATCCCGTTCCAACTCCAAGGTGCTCTACTCTCGGTTTCCTGTAGATCTTCTTGCTTCCCAAAAACAGTAACGTAAAAAAGAGCCCTGCGGCTGGATCAGGCCAAAGGGGGCCCATCTATCGAGCATCTTGTTCTCAGTGGCCAACCGGACGCCCCGACGGGAAGCTCATGAGCGGGACCCGAGTGAAACAGCATCAGCTCTCCCCACTTTGAATACCAGTTGCTGGGAATCGTGAGACACAGAGCCTCTGACAGAGGATCCAGTACTTAGCTAAGAGCTAATGCCCTTATCCTCCGCAATGAATGTCTGATCCCTTTTCAAAGCCATCCAAAGTTGATAGCCATCTCTACATCTGGAGCGAGCAAATGCTGGTTTAACCATGCACTGTGTGACGAAGTCCTTCCTTTTGTCTATCCTAAATCTTGCAAAAGTCAGCTTCGCTGGATGACGACCCCGTTGTGTTCGAGAATTAGGGGCAAGAACTCTACCCACCTTCTCCACACCATGCATAATTTTATTCACCATTTTCCCCCTTCTTAGTGCTTAACAGGACCTGCCAGTCACAAGACGGGTTGCCATAGATTAAAAGCTACCTCCGCATATCGCGTTAAGTTTCCAAGCAAGTGAAGTTAATCAGATTTCAGAGAAAGAGAAGACGTGCTTAAAATAAATGAAAACAAAACCAAGTGAGAATGGAATTAACGGCACCTCTCTTAAAATGCAGCTATCAGGTGGAATTGCCGAGCAAGGGGGATCCCAAAATGGAATTAAGATGAAAACCTAATCATGACACAAAGACTGCTAGTCACGGACCCTGGAGATGATAAGCCCAGCAGTCTTAAACAGAGGAAGCTACCTCATACTGAGTCAGTTTGATGATCCCTCTACCCCAGAATGGTCTACACGGGCTGGCAGCAGCTCTCCTACCTGGAGATGCCAGGGATTAAATCTGGGACCTTCTGCATGCAAAGCATGTGCCCCACCAGTGAGCTACAGCCCTTCTGCTAAAGATTCTAGTCCTCAAGGTTCTGAATAAAGAGCATAGGAAGCTACCGTGTGCCAAATCAGACCACTAGCTCATCAAGCTCAGTAATGTCTACACTGATTGGCAGCACCTCGCCAGGATTCCAGACAGGAAGTCTCTCCTACCCTTACCTGGAGATGCGGGGGAGCAAACCTGCAAAGCGGGTGCTTTTAACACTGAGCGACGACTTTCAAGCCACAGCCCTTGTCAAGCTGGGCATATGGCCAAAAAAACCCAGAACAAAAAATCAAAATACCTCCTAAAAAGAGCAAAGTTCTTGGAGACACTGATGACAATCTGGCCAATGGGACAGAAACTCTTTGGGCAGCAAAATCTTGTTACCGCCTCCAGGGCAGCCAGGCACATTCCCCTTCCGCTAGCCCAAGCCGAGAAAGGCAACCACAAAGCCTTTTTACATCAGGCCCTCCAACAGCCGCCTCCGCTGATGTCATTTGCCTGATGATGCCTACGAGACTCAAAAGAAGCGTGCCAACGAAACTGCTGTGCACATACTAAGCAGCTTCGGTACCAAGTCAGACCATCTGGTCTACCTCGGAACTGTCTGCCCCAGGAGAAGCGAAGCTGTTTTCAGTCCAAGGGCAACCTTCCAGGGGCGGCATGTCGGCGGTGGTCGTGGCCAGAGGCAAACAGTGGGTAGACCAACAGATGCAGCTATTAGCCTTTGGCCAGTAGGTTACATTCGAGTCAGGAAGGTTTCCACGCATTCACAAATGCGCACGCCTCTCTCGGTTCAGGCAACCAACACTTCAAGTGCTTGAGAAGGCTGATGAGAGGTGCAGGCCAGGGAGAGTCCTGAAAGTCACCCAGCGAGGCCCAGAGGGCCATATTCGGCCCATGGGCCTGAGGGTCCTTGCTCCTGTTGTAAAGAGGCTGGCAGCATCTAGGGGGGCATTTAGACAGGAGAAAGACAAAGACATTGTGAAGCTCCCGTACGATATCGGGCCGGCTATCCTGGCATGGTTTTCAACCGCTGCACGCCCTGAGAATCGTTTCCGTGCTGGTTTGCTGTGCCTTGCAAGGGATCCTGGTGCTGGGCTGAACCAATTGCAATTAACCCTTTTTTTTCCTGGCCGCACAAACAAAAACAGGAAGCTGCCTTACACGGAGTCAGACGTTGGCCCATCTAGCTCAATACTGTCCACACTGACTTGCAGCAGCTCTCCAGGCTTTCAGGCAGGAGATGCTCCCAGCCTTATCTGGAGATGCCACCAGGGATTGCACCTGGCACCTTCTGCATGCAAAGCACCGTCTCACCACTGAGCTGCAGCCCTTCCCCAGAAGACGGGGATGATGGGAGCTGGAGGCCAGGGGCAGCTAGAAGGCTACAGGGTCCCCACGGCAAGGAATTTGCCTTCTACCAAACATTGGGTCCACCTAGCTCTGTATTGTTGACACTGACTAGCAGCAGCCGTCTGGGATTTCAGGCAGGGACTCTTTCCTGCTGGAGACACCAGGGAGAGGTGCTCTACCACACAGCAGAATTCCTTTGTCCACGAGAGGAGCTCTGTCAAAGCTGTGTTTGAAAGTAAACGGGATACAGGTTGCGATCACAACTTTGAATGTCCAAAGTGGCCAAATGCTCCATTTTCAGCAAAGGAAATAATAAAAAAAAACCACCCCCTTGCACACTGCAGAGTAGGCCCCCTCTCTCAAAAGCTTCCCTGCTGGCAACACTTCCTGTATTGATCATGTGACATGTCACACGGCCATCCAAGAGAAAACGGACCACTTGGCTATGATGTACATTTCATATGCTAAACGCCCCTCCCAAAATGTTCTCCATACGTACCTCTGCAAAAAAGGCCAGAGGAAAAAAACACGACTCTCTCCTTGCGTTCACAAAAGCCGGGTGGGGGCTCTCCTTGGACCACAATTTCAGATCACTCTGGTTTCTGAGAGGCGTTCTACACTTCCAACAGGCCCCAGTGACACAATGACCACCCCTTCCGGTGCTAAGATTTCCTTACCGAGGCGAGCAGCAGACTTGCGCGTCCTGCTGCTCTGGGACTTTGGTACACGGAGGCCACCTCCTGTTATTAAGGCAGGTCTCTGTAATCTGCAGTCCGTGAGACGTTGCTGGACTCCCATCATCCCAGACCACTGGCCATCCAACCACATCCGAAGGAAACTATGTCATGCCCCCTTCGGAGGACTCATCCGAGGAGGAAGAGGGAGACCGTAGACCCAGGAGAGGGGACAAGCAGGGAGACAGCTCAGGATCCTTCGTCAGACCAGGGGCAAGCCCGAGGGAGCCCGCCTGTCAGAGTTGCAAAGCGACCAGGAAGCTGCCCCTTCCCCAGCAGAGAGGAGACGCCAACAGGTGTTGCAGCAATGAAGGCAATCAGCTCGATTAAGGAGCAGGAGAGCTCGCAGGAACACAGGCTGATTGTAAGCGCCTGGCCTTGAGCACCGAGCATAAAAGACTGGAAGGAAAAGGGAGACTCCTTGCTAGAGTCAACGTCAAGCCTTGCCGCAGACGTTGCTCCAGCTCCCCTGTGACCCGTGCCTTGGACCCTGCCCTGCCTGATCGGATCTCTTGGCTTCTGGACCTTTGGACTGCCTTAAGGACTCATCCTCCCCACTCAGAGGCCATCTGTTCAGCGTATCCCATGAGAAGAACCAATAAGAGCATCTGTTCCGAAGGCGAGGATAGTAGCAACAGGGCCTCCTGCGAGCCCTACATGCTGTGACAAGCTGGGAGATTCCAGCTAAGCTCCCCCCTAGAAGGCAGGGTCAGGGAAGCTTTTTCCGTCCAAGGGCCACATTCCCTTCTGGGTAACCTTCAGGGTGCTACGTGGCCAATAGGGCTGGGGAGGGGAGAGCCGGAGGCAAAAGTGCGTGCAGCAATTAATGTCATCTTACCTCTGTACAGTAGGCTAGTTGCTATATACGCTTGCATACCCCACTCCGGCAAGAGGTGTTATCAGAGTTGAAGAATATATTCCAGCTATGCAGAAACCCTCAAAGGAGGGTGTGAAGGAAGGCAAATGAGGGGTTTGTCCTGGGGTGTGTGGCCTGGAGAGAGGCCCGACAGTCAGACAGAGAAGTCTGGAGAGCTTATTTGGCTCCCAGGTGTGAGGTTCCCCCACTGTAAGGCTGGGACGGCCAACATCTGATGACCTCCAGTTGCCATTGGGACTACCATCAGTGCCAGCAAGTCAAGCCGGGGATAATGGGAGCGGGCACCAGGTTGGCTACCCCTGCTATGAGGTCAACAACTTGCTGCACTGGGCTCCTAATGGGAGGAAGGGCGAGATATACATTTAACAAACATGCAACAATCTGCATTAGAGTTGCTGCCAGGCTATTTCTCATGGGCCAAGCTGGCTAGGGCTGATGGGATCTGTAGTCCAAGGCATCCTTCAAGCTGAAGGGGTCGCACAGGGTCAAGGGGTCTGCGCCGTCAACAGGATGTGGTGCAGATGTTGAGGAACCGTGGAGGTCTGCTCAGAGAACTCTACCTCCAAGGCTGCAGATGCTCCCTACTCTCTATACAAAACACGGCCTTGTTGCTCACAATAGGAAATAGCTGCAAGGAGCTGCTGGGAAATTCTAGAGGCTTTTTTTTAAAAAACCAGCACAATTCCTCTATCGCTACTTACACTTTGACAGGGTCCTTGATGCCCTGGCTGCGTACGCCAAGCCCACGCCCTTCTCTCCAGCCCATTTTCTGGAGCATCTGGAAGCCAACGTTTCTTTGGCTCAGCTTCTTGTGTGAAAACTCCAAATTCTTTGACTTCTGCCACTGACAACCAGATTAAAAGAACAACAACCACCACTCATTGCATTAAACACACAGCAGAAGACAACGGCAGGATCATACACATTCTATGTAATACTGATTCTACCTCTTTGAGGCGAACGATGTCGCCATGTCCTGCGATGTCTTATTTTGGTAACTTTGTTTTGGAAAAGCCTTGATAGATGCCAATGCTCACGGACTTTTAAAATTAAATTATATTCTTGTGACGTGAGGACTAACGGATGGACCGCAAAAATGGATCCCGCGAGCCCTAACAGTTGCAAAGAGAGTTGATACTTCAAGGTTGGAAGGATCAACACCCACCATTCACTTCTCAAAGGTTTAAAGAACTCACTGCCTTTTTTCATATGAACTTTATCTAGTACACATTTTGAAAAGCGGGTTGCCTATTCTCTTTGCTAATGGACACCTCTTAATATAGCACAACTAAATTTTACATGATGATTCCAGAGATTGAGAAGCAGGCTTTTGTTTATGTTTGCAAACCATTGGACACCATTTGGAATCAAGATGGCGTACTGAAGCTTTCATAACTGCATTTTTTTTAAGGTTCCTTAGAATTCCTCAGCAAAGCCAGGCACAAGGATGCTAGTACCTGATAAATGCCCACCTCTTTTGGATATCCGTTTGGACTGCTTATATTAATACGTTTAAATTAGGATGGATGGGTTATTCTTATTGTTAATGTGAGCTGACTTTTTTTCTTTTTCATTATATTTGCAATAAAAATGAAAATCAATGGACTTAAAAAGAGTTAGTCTCGTCCACTGATTTCAACAGTTCTACTCCGAGTACGACTTCCTTGATGCAACGCAGTGTGTATTTTATCTTTTACAGCAGTTTTAACTAGTTTTCAAAGTGGCCTAAAATCTCTTAATAATATCTGTACTGTAATTACATGTTGCAAGAAACAAGCCGCTTGCCCCCCTCACCTTCTTATTTGCAAATGATTGACGGCCACCAGGTCGGTCGTACGAGATCCTGATAGGGTCATGAACTGCAATGTAAAAAAAGAAACAAAAAAGAGCTCCAAGAGGTCCAAAGTCAATCCAAACACAAACAACATTTAGTAAGAATTACCTCCCCAGCTTAAAGAGCGGATCCTTCTAGTTCGGGGCGGGGGGACTTTTTTCAGACCGAGGGCAACCTTCTTTTCTGGGCAACCTTCCAGGGATCAGCAATTGGAAATTTTACCTTCATACAGTACTAAGTCCTATACACACACCCCTCTGTCCTCCCATCCAGGCAGGCAAGAGGGATTAATCGGCAGTCAAGGACACAGGAAAAAACTGGTACTCAAGATGCATGCTTAAATTGCTTTTTAAAAATGCGTTTTTAACTTTGTCTATTTGTGTTTAATGTTTTTAACCGTTGTAAACCGCCCAGAGAGCTTCGGCTATGGGGCGGTATACAAATGCAATAAATATTTATTATTTATTCATTTTATTAGTCGCCCATCTGGCTGGCTGGCTGTCCAGCCACTCTGGGCGACGTACAACGTAGGCATACAATACGTAGGCATTAAAAATCTAAAAACAATGAAGATCAAATCTAACCCACCCCAAAAGCCTGCCTGCAGAGCCAGGTGTTCACAGCCCGGTGGAAACTCATTAAGGAGGGGGCACGGCGGAGATCATTTGGGAGGGAGTTCCACAGGGTGGGGGCCACAATTGAAAAAGCCCTCTCTCTAGTCCTCACCAGTTTGCCTGTTTTGACTGATGGGATGGAGAGAAGGCCTTTTGAGGCTGACCTTGTTGGGCAGCATCACTGATGATGCTGGAGGCGCTCCTTTAGATAGACTGGGCCGAAACCGTATAGGGATTTAAAGGTCAAAACCAACACCTTGAATTGGGCCCGGCAAGCAACTGGTAACCAGTGCAACTCTTTTAGCATAATAAATAAATAAATACATGCAACATGGAAACCGCTTTTGAAATGACCTCCCAGCAGGCTGCGCAGCCTGCGGCCCAGACAGCCGCCCAGCGCACCTTTGGGTTCGTTGATGAGGCAGACCCTCTTTGACGCTGGGATCAGGCCCACTTTCAAGGATTTGCTACTGATCCTCTTGCGCCCGAAGGGGGTGCCCTGGGGGAGCACCTGTGCAGACATCCCTGTGGGTGCAGAGCCTGGCTGCCCTTCCTCAGATGCACTAGAGGCCTCCGCTCGGGCAGGCCCCTCTTCCGACACTGTTGCTCCCCCCTCCTTCTCCTCCTCCTCTGCTCCAGATTGGAGGGCCTCTTCTTCCTCTTCCTCCTCCTCCTCCAAGTTCTCCCAGCCACCCTCCATCGGCTCAGGCCTCTTGCCAGTGGATTCTTGCACATCGCTGAAGCTGATGGAGGGGCAGAGCTCGTACACTTTCAACCGATAAAACTTGAATGCCGAGCTTTCTCGATCATGTAAAAACCTGAGAGGGAGAAGAATTTCATTTCTATATTGCTTCGTTATGACATCTGTATCTCGCCTTTCCAGAAGGAGCTCAAGGTAACATAAAATGGGGCTCGCTCGTCTTGCCACATCTGAAACTCACTGCCCCCCTCTCCAGATCTAAATGGCAGAACAAGGGTTCTTCAGGGGTAAACCAACACTTTGTTCCTGGTTCCATGCGTTTCACAACATGGGGTTGGACTTGATGGCCTTATAGGCCCCTTCCAACTCTACAATTCTACAATTCTATGAAATCCATCAAATGTTCAAGCTGACGAAAACATTGCTGATGGAACAGCGTAGGGACTACGCAGTTTCCGAGGGGAGGGGTCCATGGCTCAGCACAAGCTTTCTGCAAGCAGACAGCCCCACATTCAATCTATACAGCACTGGGAACCTTTTTCAGCATGAGGGCCAAATTCCCTTCTGGGCAAACGTCCAGGGGCCACATGACAGTAGTGGGTGCGGCCAGAGGCAAAAGGGGATGGAACAAGTGTGAATGGTAGTGGGCTCTCTGACACGGGAGGCATTCAAGAGGCAGCTGGACAGCCATCTGTCGGGAATGCTTTGATTTGGATTCCTGCATTGAGCAGGGGGTTGGACTTGATGGCCTTGTAGACCCCTTCCAACTCTACGATTCTATGATTCTATGAATTTTACCTTCTGCACAGCAGACTAGTTCCACACAGCCCATTATTTTACTATTGGGGGGGGAAGAAGACTGAAGAGGGAGGACTCTCACCACAGGTCAGGGTTATCCGCACTGTTGTCAATACTAAATTGCTCAATTTCTGGGCCAACCTCAGCGACGAACTTGGCCAGTCTCTCAGCTGTTACCATCGTTTTGGGATCCACTGAAAAGACAGGAAAAATGGTATCAAATTACTCAGTTTTAAACAGGGGGCACACGTTGGTGAGCTACAACCATAAATTACAGGAACAGAGGAAGTTGCTTTATATACGGAGTCAGACCACTGGTCCATCTAGCCCAGTATTATCCACAAGGACCAGCAGAAGGTCCTCTCAGGTGTTTCAGACAGGCGTGTTTCCAAGCCTACCTGGAGACACACGAGACATTTGAGCATAAAGTATGTCCTCAACCACTGAGCTATAGCCCTTTCTTCTATTAAAAAAAAGATTCCAGTCATCATGTTTAAGAGCTGATTTAAAGATGAAGTTGCCTTTTGGCAAGTCAGACGCTTGTTCCATTTAGCTCAGTATTGTTTACACTGGTTGGCAGCAGCTCTCCAGGTTTTAGGCAGGTCCCTCCTGACCCTACCTGGAGATGCTGGGGATTGAACCTAGGACCTTCTGCGTGCAAAGCTGTACCCCTGAGCCAAGGCCCTTTTGAATGCATCAAATATTATTGTTGTTGTTTTGATCAGTCACTTGCTAAAGGTCTCCAAGCCAACTTACATCATCATGAAAAGCCAAAAGAACGTATCATACATAAAACAAAAATAAAACAAGACAATAACCATCCTTACATGGACTTTGATTGCTGTTAATTTATTCTTAAGTAGTAGTAACATTTCTCAAAGGGTGTTTTCCTAACTCGTAGAGTGCATGCCTCAAATTTCTATAAAGTAAATAGACTGTCACTATTTGGGCTACGGAGATGCCTGGCTTCAAATTGGTGCTCAAGGAAGATTGGGTTTTAACCGTGAGCTGTTTATTCTCTTTTCCACATCTATTTAGAAGGCAATGGTGAACCACCTCTGAATACTGCTTACCATGAAAAGCCTATCTGTAGGGATGCCATAAGTCGGAATCGACTTGAAGGCGGTCCATTTCCATTTAGAAGAAAACTCCCATCAAGTTCAGCAAGGCTTACCTCCAAACAAATAGTGATAGCAGTAGTGGGGACCATCTGTGAGCCTCCAACTTCCCAAACCAGTACAACCTGTGGTCAGGAATGGTGGGAATTGTAGTTCAGCAACACCTCTTGGGGGGGGTGAGGTGGAGAAAGGAGCCAAGGCATAGGACTGCAGCTTTAGTGGATGGTGGGAAACCAGTGATGAATATTTCTGGAAAATCCTGAATCTGCAAGTTTACTGTAACATTTCCACTATCCTAATCATTGAAGATTTAGCCTGTTTAGTTGATGCATTTAGTAAAGCAAGAGTTTCTTAAAAAGTATGGTGTGTGAATTGCAAAAGGTGCATGAAATATTTCTTTAAAAAAAATTAATACCTCAAGCAACTGAACTAGAATATTTGACTGGGGAGGAGATTGGGGGGAAATCGATAAAGCACACACTGTGGTTTAAAGCCAGATTTCAACTTGACATCAGGAGAAACTTCCTAACTGTTAGAGCCATACCACAATGGAACCAATGACTTAGAGAGGTAGTGGGCTCTCCGACACTGGAGGCCTTCAAGAGGCAGCTGGACAGCCATCTGTCGGGAATGCTTTGATTTGGATTCCTGCATTGAGCAGGGGGTTGGACTGGATGGCCTTATCGGCCCCTTCCAACTCTACGATTCTACGATTCTATGAAATGTTAGCACAAAAGAGCCCTGCTAGATCAGGCCAGTGACTCATCTAGTCCAGCATCCCGTTCTCACAGTGGCCAACCCCATGTCCCAATGGGAAGCTCACAACTCGGACCTGATCACAACAGCGACTCTCCCACAAAATGGTATTGACAGTGGAGGCAACGCATACCCATCTTTATGAATAGCCACTGATGTTATATTCAAACAAATTCAATGAGTTGGAAATATTTTAAGACATGGCAATTCAACAATGTACACCTCCTTTTCCATAATGAGCATTATTCAAAAGTTTAAGGGAAAATGGAACGCACAAAATATGTTTTTATTTACTAATTTTCGCATACCTAAGGAGCCAAAGTGGGCACAAATGTACATGCTTCCTACAAAAAGATGTCTTAAAAAAGTTAAATAGAACTTTCAGTTCTAGATTTGACTGGTAGTATGTCCATTCCAGTTATGTAATCTTACTTGTATGTGCTTGTTCATTATATTAGTTATCAAGTTTTAGAGAAAAATGCATTTTGTAAAAGTGGGTTTTTTCTCCTACAGAAAAAAAAGTTAATTGCATGGGGAAAATTTCCACCCCACATCAATGGGTCATAATCAACATGAGTCGTACATACTCCATTGAAATTAACATGACTAAATTAGGTCCATTGATATAAATAAGTTTACTCTGAGTAGAAGCAAGCTGGACACATGCCACAACTTATTTGTATACCTCTTTTTCATCCCAGCCTCTCCCCCCCGCCCCCAAAACAATGAATGAAGTACTGATAACAGATTTAATACAAAAGAAACATGATACTGACCTCCTTGCAGGGCTGCTGTATGAATGGCAATGTGTGTGCATGTTTTAATTCATTATTCGTCGAGTGGCAGTGTGGTGTAGTGGCTAGTGTCACAGACCCAGGTTCAACGCCCAAGTCAACTATGAAGCATGCTGGGAGTTTTCACATTAGTCAACCCTGGCTGCGATTGAACCTCACATTAAGCCATAAACTGTGGCTTACTGTGCATGAGGTCGTGTGCCGCTTGCACAGCAGGGAAACAAGCCACGATCTCTGGCTTAGCATGTCTGAACCAGCAACTGTGGTTTGCTTCACTCCCAACAAAACCATGATCTGTAGAGAAGTTCATCACTGGCTTACCGATCATGGTTTGTTCAAACACAGCTACTTCCACATGCTACTGCCTAGCTATGGGCCATGGCTTGTTTCCTTCCTGCGTGAATGAGGAGGAGACAAAACATCCCAGATAATGGGAAACTGCTGACTATGGTTTACCATGTTGTGCAAGCTAGGCAGCCTAATCTACCTCATAGGGTTGTTGTGAAGACAAAGGAGGCAGAGGGCAAAACCATGTAAAGCACTCTTAAACTCCTCTGTTAAGAGGAAGAGAGTGGGACAGAAATGTCATACACAACATAAAATACTAGAACAAAGTTAAGAGGGCTATGCAGGATATGAAATAGTAACCATGATTTAGACAAATTCATGGAGGACAGGGCTATCGATGGCTACTAGCCATGATGGCTGTGCTCTGCCACCCAAGTCAGAGGCAGCATGCTTCATACATTAGTGTTTAAATGCTGAAAATTCTATTAAAAAGACCTCTGTGGCGATGGGAAGAACAATCTAGGTGTGACAACTAGGTCAGAGCCTCATCTCCCTCACACCCCATGGGCCATGTTTGATAAGGGGGCGGAGCCACCTGCCAATCATCTGACATCATGTCAGATGACCCTTTCCTGCCTGCACAGCTAAGCAGCTGATTGGCGCCTGCAACCCCTCTTTTAGCCAACTACATCCTTACCCGTTTGGCCAAGCGGGGAGGCACAGTACGCCTAATTAGGGGTTCTCTACACCTCGAGCAGACAATCCTGGGTTAAGCGGACTGATGGTTCAAACTGCTATAAGGCAACCTCCTACACGTACCAATAGGAAGCTAAGAGCTGGAATTCTGGAAGCAAAGGTCAGCTCAATGATGGAGCACCGTCTCTGCATTCAAAAGGTCCCCAAGGGCAAAAATCTTTGCATTTCCTGTGAAAAGGATCAGAGGAACCACACAAGGGGAAAAGCCATTTGCTCGAGATCCTAGGAAGCTGATCAACAGGCCAATGGACCCGACTCAGTAGAAGGCAGCCTTCTACGGGATGTGGGCCGCAGCTCAACGGTACAGCATCCGCTCTGGGTGCAGAAGGCCCTGGTTCAACCCCCAGCATCTTCCGCTGAACTGGAAGTCAGGCAGCAGAGGATGCGAAAGACACCACTGAGCAAGGAAAGGCCCCTTCCTATCTGCACCTTCCCCTTGAACTCACCTACCATCGGGGAACTGGCACACTAACGGCTGGGGATCCCCAGGGAGTCCTGGCGAGCCGGCAGCACCCAAAACCTCCCCTGGGGCTGGGGCCTCTTCCAGATCAGTGGCCGAGTCGCAGGCCCCGGCCTTGTCCAAGGAAGGCTCCGCCGAGGCAGCTGTGGGGCTCTGGGGTGGCTGCTGCTGCTTCAGCACCGTCCCCGCAGACAGGAGCGTCTGGGTCCCGATGGTGGCCCTCCCCGCCTTCCGAGCTGCCATTGCCCGCTGGAGGATCCCAGGCCGCCTCCTCCGGAAGAGCTTCTTTTTGACGCTGGCAACTTTCCTCGCATACAGCAAAGCCCGCACAGCATCCGAGGCCCGCTGCTCGGGGCTCTTCTCCTCCTTCGGCTCTTCTTTCACGGTGGACATCAGCCGCTTCATCTCGGCCAGCTTCAGCTTGTAATATTTGTGCTCCAGGCTTTCCTCTTCATACAAGAACCTGTTTAACCGGGGGAGGAACAGCCGTTTAATCAAGACACCTTACTCTAGAACTGGGCCTGGTAGTAGAATGCGGCCCTCCGGGCCTCTCTGTCAGGCCCTTGGAATTCTCCCCAGGCCACACCCTCACCAGCCTTGCTTCACATCCTCCAGAGTGTTGTTCCCCGGCTGGGATACGTTTCAGGCATGAACTCTGATTGTGCCTCTCGCTTGCCTGGATGGAGGATAGAGAGGGATGCTCGAATGCGTGCAGACATTAGCCTACTACAACAAAGGGCTCTAAAAGGCTCACTGAGAAACAGGCAAAGGGCTCTCTGACCCTTTCTCCGCCAGCATGAACAGCAACAAAGGCTCGGCCAGGGCACTGCAGTTGCCCATGGCCACCAAATCCCCCACTGTGCATGGGACAGAGCAGCTGAGGTGTCCTCATACGCGGAAAGAGCCTTTTGTCCCCATTGGATGTGGCCCCAAAGAGCTCCTTGCCAGGTCTCAGCACAGAAGAAGGCAACCGAGGCACAAAACTATTTTAGTAGGGGATGGGAACTCTGCTGAAAGCCAGGCAGAAACCCGGTGCATGCAAGAGAGAGTTTTGTGGTACATACAGGGTTGTGTACATGCCAAGTAGTATCACGGCAGTGGGGAAGATCAAATCCTTCCTGGGTATTTTAATATTCTCTACTGTTCATTTAAGCGACGAGAGTTTGCAGCCAATGCTAGCCCTACCCAGAGTAGTTCCATTGAAATTAAAGGAGGTTAGAAAGCAGGCCCATTGCAATGAATGGGCCTAGGTTGGGTAGGCCTTCACTGGGGACAACCCTACTTTAGAAAAATTTAGCCTGCTTCTCTTTCCCTCCCCCAACAAAAAGGAGATGCTAAAAGCAGTTTACAAACGTAAAAAGCAGACGTTTATTTGAAGCAGGGATAGAGAACATCCATGGCCCTCCAGATGTGGCTGGACTCCAACTCCCAGCAGCAGCCACCGCCGTCAGCACACCCAATAGTCAGGGATGATGGGAGCTGGAGTCCAGCAACATCTGGAAGGCCAGAGGTTTCCTCATCTCATCTAAGAGGAAGCATTCTGCTCTCAGGCATTCCTCCATCTCTTGCACGCAGTAGAGCCCCCTTGCCCAATCTTTGGGTCCCCTGATGTTGCTGGACTCCAACTCCCATCAGCCCCTGCAGCCAGCAGGCTTATGGCCAGGAATGATGGGAACTGTACCCCAGCAAGCTCTGGGGATCCAAAGGTTGGGAAAAGCTGCAGCAGAGGACGTTGCATCTTAGATTAGGAACGGGGAACATCTGTGGCCCTCCAGATGCTGCTCAACTCCAACTCCCATCAGCCCTAGCCAGCATGATCAATGGCGAGGAACAACGGAATCTGAAATCCAACAACATCTGGAGGGCCACAGGCTTCCTATCCCTGGTTTAAAGCCAGCTGCCTGCACAGAGCTGCCCCAGGTACTGAAGTCCAGCCCTACTTTCTCCAGCTGAGCCTCCCTCAGGTATCCACTGGCTTCCCATCGTCATCAGGACGCAGAGACTCAGGCCAGCAGAACCTACCTTGCAGGGTTGTCAGGTGGTTAGCCTGAAGACAGCCCCGAGTGACAGACTAGGCTGGCCCTAGAAATCCTGCCACCTGAAGGCTCCAAAAGGCAAGAATTTTGTCGATTTTGTCCCCCATGCTTTTTAACATGTACATGCAGCCTCTGGGTGCCGTCATCAGGAGTTTTGGAGTGCGTTTGGAGTGCGTTGCCACCAGTACGCTGATGACACGCAGCTCTACTTCTCCTTTTCATCTTCTACAGGTGAGTCTGTGGATGTGCTGAATCATTGCCTGACCACGATAATGGACTGGATGAGAGCTAATAAACTGAGACTCAATCCAGACAAGACTGAGACACTGTTGGTGAGTGCCTCCCCTGCCCAGATGGTGGATGTTCACCCTGTTCTAGATGGGGTCACACTCCCCTTGAAGGAACAGGTTCGTAGTCTGGGAGTTCTTTTCGATCCTTCCTTGTCTCTTGAGGCGCAAGTGGCCTCGGTGGCAAGGAATGCGTTCTACCACCTTCGGTTGGTAGTCCAGCTATGCCCCTATTTGGACAGGGATGACCTCGCCTCAGTTGTTCATGCTCTGGTAACTTCTAGGCTGGATTACTGTAATGCGCTCTACGTAGGGCTGCCCTTGAAGACAGTTCGGAAGCTTCAGCTAGTGCAAAATGCAGCAGCCAGACTGCTGACGAGGACCAGCCGGTCAGCACATATAACACCTGTTCTGGCCCGTTTGCACTGGCTACCTATTTGTTTCCGAGCCAGATTCAAGGTGCTGGTTTTGACCTATAATGCCTTACACGGCGTGGGACCGCAATATCTTGTGGAACGCCTCTCCCGCTATGAACCTACCCGGTCACTTCGCTCAGCATCTAAGGCCCTCCTCCAGGTACCAACCCATCGAGAAGCCCGGAGGACAGTTACTCGATCTAGGGCCTTTTCTGTAGTGGCCCCCGAACTGTGGAACAGCCTCCCCGAAGAAGTACGCCTGGCGCCTACGCTTCTATCTTTTCGGCGCCAGGTTAAGACCTGGCTATGCTCCCAGGCATTTTAAGCGTTTATGTTATAATTTAATTTTTTTATTTTTTATTTTTTTCTTTAGTTGCTGCTTGTGTTTATTGTTTGTTGTCTGATTTTATTGTTGATATTTTGTATTTTAACCTTTTTGTACACCGCCCAGAGAGCCACTCGCTATGGGCAGTCTATAAATGAAACAAATAAATAAATAAATAAGAAAAGAAAAAGGAAGATATTTACCAATACTCTGGGTTGCCTTTCAGCTCAGCTCTCCCTCTTCCCGTAAGCATGCCGGAAATGATGCTGTTCACCAGCTTCTCAATTGTCTCAGTGACCTTCCGATCAGCACGTTGCGGGACTGGGTAGATGGGGGGGAAAGTGAAAAGTTCACAATACCAATGAGAATGGTCACTGGAGCTTGCCAAACATTTTACTGCTAGCAAACTTATTACAGATCCTGCAAGTATGTTTGTTTTCAATCAACCGCCAAAACCATTAACATTACCAGCTATTTGGAGTGTTGCCGGGGGGGGGCAGGGGAGGGAGCCCTTCTTTGTCACACAAGCCACAGCCCCAAACTATCCCAATGTTTGGACATTTGTTCTCGGGTGCAGGGGAGAGGCATCTCAGGCCCAGGGGCCAAATGAGGACTCAATCACCCACTGCAGGCCACAGCCACGCAACTGGGATGACCCAGATATATAAGCATACGAATGTACATCTGAATTGCAGAACGTGTTAGCACAGGAATGTGGAACCGGCAGCCCTGCAAATGTTGGTGGATTCCAACTCCCGGCAGCCCCAGTCAGCGCAGCCAACGATCAGTTGCAGTCTGGCAATATCCCGGGCTACAGATGTTCCCCATCCTTCAGCTAACAAGCAGCATTCCTTACTGCATGTGACAGAGGAATGTCTCTACTGAGGCGTGTTTGGTTGTGCCACCACCGGGGGCTGGCCCTGTTGGCGTTGACTCATGACACAGCCTTTTCAGTGGTGGCTTCTGTGATGTTCCTATATTAATGTATATATGGTAAGTGTTAGTTGTTTAGAAGATACATGGTAAGTGGAGTGAAAGGAGGGGGAGTGAATGGGCAGTAGAATGCGAGATGATTGGCTGAGTGTTTAAAATGGCTGAATGTATAAAAGGAAGAGTGAGAGTGGGAGAGTGGGGGGGGGGAGAAGAGAACTGAGTGGGTTGCTTGGTGGGGTTTAGAGAGTTGTTTACCAGGAGGGAGGTGGAGTTCGGATTAGTATTGAGTAAAACCATATGCTTATGTGCCTTAAGAAGAAATCTTGTTAATCTTGTTAGCTTTGTTATCTGTAATAAATACTTAATTTGGTTTACCAAAGGCCTGATCCTTGGCTGGGGTTTCACAGACCAGAAGGGAGGGTAAGGTAATGACCAAGGCTGAAGGGGAACTGTAACAAATGGTGGCAGCAGTGAAGAGAATAACAATACCAGTATTCAGAGTCTCTGAGAATACTAGTATTGGGACGTTACTGGTGGTTGCCTAGCAGGGGGATCTGTTGAGATCTGTGCTAGAGCGGGGAGAGAAACCATAAGAGAGAGCGGTCCGGACTGGTGGAGTCCCTGGTGGTGCCTAGTGACAGGCAGTAACCACGAGCAGGTAGGAACCTGACAGGGAGAGCCAGGGAAGGACGCCTCACAGCTTCCTGTTTGCAGAATGCCCTCCCAGGTGAGGTGCATCTGTTTCCTTCATTGCTGTCTTTTAGGAGGAATTAGAAAACATTTCTGCTTACCCAGGCATTTGACAGCTGAAAGAGACTGTCCCTGGCAACTTGGACATCACCGGATCAAATAATGTTTTTAATTGGAACTGCTTTTAAAATGTTTTTAGATTTTTTTGGGAAAGTTAATTATTTTGTTGGTGTTTGTAGAAGCAGCATGCCATCCCGAGAAAGGGGAATGTCTCGTAGGGAAGGGATAGGGAAACTTGTGGCCTTCCAGAAGTTGATGGGACTCCAACAGCCCCACCAACCAGCACAGCCCATGGTCAAGGACAATGGGCACTGTGGAGTCCAACAAAATCTGGAGGGCACCAGGTTGGGGACAGCTGGGTTAGACTTACAACTTCTGAGAGGAAAGCCCCCAATTTCAAATGCTCATTCAAGCACTAATCTCACTGGACCACCATTTGAACGGTTACTCACTCTATCAGCCTAGTCTTTGCGTCCTTTGAGATTGCAACATCTTGTCTCATTGTTACCACCTGGATGCAACTAATATGGTTGAATGTGTATTATGTGTGAATGATTGAGTTGGTGGTGTATGTGAGTTTTTATTTGGAAGCTTTGTAGTTATTTTAATATTGTTTGGTTGTGTTATATGTATGTTTATTGTAGTGTGTGATTGATTAAGTGCATGTGTGTCTGTGTGTGAATTTTTGTGTGTATTGGTGTGAATGTGCATTGTATGGATGAATGTGACTGGGTGTGTGTGTATATGTGAGTTTTATTTGTTTTAATATGTGCCTGGGAGAGAGTATTATACATCGACCGGGGAGACTTTCGGGGGCCCCAATTAGCGTAGTGACGGGTAATGGGAGGTACGGTGTTGTGAGGAGAACGTGCCAGGTAAGGGGAACAAGTAGTGTCTGTGACTTGTTCCGGTTCTCCTCACATCCCCAGGACTGCTAGTTGTTCCATCAGTCAGCCTTCGGATCTCCATGCGCTGTTGTTAAACGCCAGGTCGGTTCATCATAAGATCTCCCTTATTCATGATTTAATTGTGGAGGAGGCTGCCGACCTGGCGTGTATAACTGAGACCTGGGTGGGCAATCAGGGAGGAGTTGCTCTTTCCCAGCTCTGCCCACCTGGGTATACGGTTCAGCATCATGGTAGAACCGAAGGACGGGGAGGTGGGGTTGCTGTGGTCTATAGGAGTTCTTTCTCACTCACCAAGCACCCTGTACAGGTGACGACTGGTTTGGAGTGTCTTCACCTTGTGCTGGGCCAGAGAGACAGACTGGGAATTTTGTTGGTGTACCGCCCGCCCTGCTGCCCAACGAATTCCCTAACTGAGCTGACAGAGGTAGTCTCGGAGGTATTGTTGCGGTCCCCTAGACTATTGGTACTGGGGGACTTCAACGTCCATGCCGAGACTGCTTTATCTGGGGCGGCTCAGGACTTCATGGCCTCCATGACAACCATGGGGCTGTCTCAGGTTGTTACTGGCCCAACACATGTGTCGGGACATACTCTTGATTTGATCTTCGCCACTGGGCATGGAGATGGTGATCTGGTGGTTGGGGGTTTTTCATCTACCCCATTGTCATGGACAGATCACCGCTTGCTGAAGTTTAGGCTCACAACGACCCTTTCCCTCTGCAAGGGTGGGGGACCTATTAAATTGGTCCGCCCCCGGAGACTAATGGATCCTGAGGGTTTCCAAAGGGCTCTGGGGGATTTTCCGACTGAGAAGACTGGCGCTCCTGTCGAAGCCCTGGTCGAATTGTGGAATACGGAGATGACCTGGGCGGTTGACACGATCGCTCCCATGCGCCCCCTCCTATGTAGAGCTCATATAGCTCCATGGTATACCTCGGAGTTGAGAGTGATGAAGCAAGAGAGGAGGCGGCTTGAGTGCAGATGGAGGCGAACTCCCGACGAATGCAATTATGCCTTGGTAAGTGCCTGTTCTAAGTGGTATATAGTAGCGGTGAGGGCAGCAAAAAAGAGATATTTTGCTGCCACAATTAAGGCGTCTCTTTCCCGCCCAGTGGAGCTCTTTAAAATTGTACGAGGGCTTTTACACTCTGGCCCTCGGGATATTATAGACTCATCTGTAGCCCGCTGTGAAGAGTTCGCGAGGCACTTCCAGGATAAGATCGCATGCATTCGTCGGGACTTAGACTCCAATATTATAGCAGTTGGTCCTAATGAAGCATCCAGATCACGGTCTTGTCCTCATTTATTGGATGAGTTTCAGTCGGTGCAGCTCGAGGATGTTGACAAGATCCTTGGACTGGTGCGGGCGACCACGTCTGTTCTAGATCCTTGCCCCTCTTGGCTGGTGAAAGCTGGCAGGACCGGAACCGCCGGCTGGGCCAAGGAGGTAATAAATGCCTCTTTAAGAGAGGGAGTGGTCCCTGACTGCCTAAAAGAGGCGGTGGTGAGACCGCTCCTGAAGAAATCCTCATTGGACCCAGATAACCTGAACAACTATAGACCTGTGGCGAATGTTCCGTTCCTGGGCAAGGTTCTGGAGCGGGTGGTTGCCGGCCAGCTCCAGGGGCTCTTGGATGACACTGATTATCTTGATCCATTTCAATCCGGTTTTAGGCCCGGTTTTGGCACTGAAACAGCCTTGGTCGCCCTGTACGATGACCTTTGTCGGGAGAGGGACAGAGGGAGTGTGACTCTGTTGATTCTCCTTGATCTCTCAGCTGCTTTTGATACCATCGACCATGGTATCCTTCTGGGGAGACTCACGGAGTTGGGAGTTGGGGGTACTGCTTGGCAGTGGCTCCGCTCCTACTTGGTGGGTCGTCACCAGAAGGAAGTGCTTGGGGAACACTGCTCAACACCCTGGACTCTCCATTGTGGAGTCCCGCAGGGATCGGTACTGTCCCCCATGCTTTTCAACATCTACATGCAGCCGCTGGGTGCGGTCATCAGGAGTTTTGGGGTGCGTTGTCATCAGTATGCTGATGACACGCAACTCTATTTCTCCTTTTCATCCTCTTCAGGTGAGGCTGTTAACGTGCTAAACCGTTGTCTGACCGCGATAATGGACTGGCTGGGGGCTAACAAACTGAAGCTCAATCCAGACAAGACCGAGATGCTGCTGGTGAGTGCCTTCACTGCCCAGATGGAAGATGTTCATCCTGTTTGTCAGCTCTACACTGCCTCAGCAGTGTCAGGGGGGGCTGGAAATTCCTGGGTCTTTGGCAGGGAAGGAAAGTCCTTAGCCAGCAGTCGGGTTGTAAATCTGCCAGGCCTATCCGAAGCGTACTTGCCAAGTCAGAAGTCCAGAAGCGAGGTCAGTGGAGGTCCGGGATCAATTGCCAAGGAGGTCAGTCAAAGAGATGCTGCAGGGAAACTAGGTCTACACAAAGCCACGCCTGACGTTGCAGTCAGCAACAAGCTGCAGCCAAGGTGTGCCTTATAAAGAGCAGGATGGACAGCAGGTGTGAGCCCTCAGCGTTTGGGCCTTAAGGAGACAGGCCTGCCTCTCTTCTGCCTGACCTTCTGCTGTCTACGTTCTGCAGGTGAGGGGGGAGTATCCTGTTCACTGTCTGTGTCTGGCTGCAGGGCCTCTGCTGTCCCTGGGGTGCTCTGCAGCTGAGGGGCAGAAGGAGCTGGATTCTCAGGAGGCTCCTCCGTGTCTGCTGCTGTTACTCCCGAGTCGTCCTCATCTGAGGAGTCCTCTGACGGGGCTATGACACTGTTCTTGATGGGGTTACACTCCCCTTGAAGGAACAGGTTCGTAGCTTGGGAGTTCTTTTCGATCCTTCCTTGTCTCTTGAGGCCCAGGTGGCCTTGGTGGCACGGAACGCTTTTTACCATCTTCGACTGGTAGGCCAGCTACGTCCCTATCTGGACAGTGATGACCTCGCCTCAGTTGTTCACGCTCTGGTAACTTCTAGGTTGGACTACTGCAATGCGCTCTACGTTGGGCTGCCCTTGAAGATAGTTCGGAAACTGCAGCTAGTCCAGAATGCAGCGGCCAGACTACTGACGCGGATCAGAAGGTCCGCTCATGTAACACCTGTTCTGGCCCGTCTGCACTGGCTTCCTATTTGTTTCCGAGCTAAATTCAAAGTGCTGGTTTTGACCTATAAAGCCCTACACGGCATGGGACCGCAATACCTGGTGGAACGCCTCTCCCAATACGAACCTACCCGTACACTGCGCTCGACATCTAAGGCCCTCCTCCGAGTTCCATCCCATCGAGAAGCTCGGAGGGTAGTGACCAGAACCAGGGCCTTCTCGGTGGTGGCCCCCGAATTGTGGAATAGTCTCCCCGATGAGGTATGCCTGGCGCCGACGCTGCTATCTTTTCGGCGCCAGGTGAAAACCTTTTTATTCTCCCAGGCATTTTAGAATGTATTTTAATAATTGTTTTTATAGTGTATTTTAAACAGTATCCTATTATTCTTATATTTTGATGTTGCTTGGTTTTTGTTGCTTGTTGTTTTGATTTTTGATTCTGTTATATTTACTGTATTTATATATCTTGCTTGTTTTATCTTTTATGTACACCGCCCAGAGAGCCTTTTTGGCTTAGGGCGGTATATAAATAAATAAAATAAATAAATAAATAGTCTACCTCACAGGGCTGTTGTGAGAATAAAAAGTGGAAGGGGGGAGAAAACTATGTACAACATCCAGAGCCCCTTGGAGGAAGTATGTATCTGTATCAAGTGGGTCTATACAGATCTCTCTCTCACTCTTCAAGAAGGCCTCCTTACTCTTAATTTTCGGTCTCGTTTCCGGAACACCCCTCTGGCCCGGAGCCTGGGTCTCTGCAGCTGGCCTCTTTAACTGCATCTGGTAGTCGCTTTTCTCCAGCCAGCTCTGCAAGTGCTCGATGTACTCCCTTCCAAACAAAGCAGAGGTGTCAAAATTGGGGAACATGGTGGGCTTAGGGGCCGCTTCCTGGAGGCCAATGGCTTCAAGGATTTTCTCGTGCCGGAACTCAGAGGCCAGGGCGAAGGTTTGCCCCAGGAGGGCCAAGGATTTGCGGCAGAGGGACACAGTGGTCTCGAAAGCGGCTGCCATCTGCCCCGGCTCATTGAAGCTGCTGGACTTGATGTTCAGCTCATAGGCATTGCAGGCCATCAAGAGGGGTGTGGTGCTCTTCAGCAAGTAAAATTGGAGCCGCCTCATGTACCAGTCAAAAGGCTTGATCAACTCGTAGAAGCAATTCTTCGTCTTCACCACCTTTTTCTTCAAGAGCAGATTTAAGAACTGTTTGTCAACTTTGGGCGTCCTCAGCGCTGCGTGTTGCAGACACTGGACAACGGACAAGCAGAAGTCCTGGTGCTCAGCCTTCAGCAAGCACTTGAACGAGGCCAGCATCTTGGCGCAAGTCTCCGTCTCCAGTGTGAAGAGAACCCGGTACAGTTCAGAATACTCTGGGTCTTTTCTGATCTCGTTGAAGCCGGCCCATTTAATGATTTCGACCCCAAAGGTTGTAAAAATGTCCGAGGGGCCAGTGAGTTCCAAGTTCACCTCTTTGCCCTGGGTGTATTTTGTGAGGTTCAGGTTCCTATATTGCAGGGTGCCCCTTTGGGGGGGCAGATGCGGTCTCTGGCTAAGTTGCGGCCGCTGAGAAGGGACAGTTTTCCTCTTGGAATGGTTGATGGGGTCTCTCAGTAGATCATCCGTTGGGGACAAACTCTGAGCCCCCCATTTCTTGACAGGAGAACCGGTGTCCATCTTATTTTTGACCATGCCTCGAGATGCCATGCTGCGCTTTCCCCGCAGATCCCTTCTGGCATGCAAAGAGGAGATGAATTCTCTCTCGGGCTCAAGCCTGTATTCCTGGTCATAATCATGACGCTGCACAGCCCCAAATTCCTCTTCTAAGAGCCCTGGCGACCGGAAATCACCCAACACTTTTCCAGAATTCTGTCGGCGTCTGTCGACGTCATGGAGCCTGGAAGGCTCTCGAGAGGGGACACGGTCAAAGTCCCGCTTCCGAGAAGCTGGGTTCCCATAGTCCTGCTCTCTGGTAGATGGGCCGGCGTAGTTCCTTTCCACAGAAGATGAACTGCCATAGTCTCGTTTGCGAGAAGATGGCTGCACATAGTCTTGGGTCTGTGCAGACAATTGGGTGTAGTAATCCTCCTCCTCTTCTTTCTCCTCTGTGACGTGGCTGGCGGATCTATAGGGAGGCACTGAATAGTCTTCTCTAGGGGCTTCTCTAGCACCTTCTCTCCAGTCACTACGCACGTACTTCCCGTCATCCTGAAAATCCTCATCCTTGTCCTCATACCGGGCCCCCGAGGCTGGATGGGAATGAACTGCAGAGAGAAAACAAAGCTGTTGCTCAGTGAATAAAACCGGGATGGGCAACCTGTGGCCCTACAAATAATGTTTTACTAAAACTCCCATAATCACTGGCCATGCGGGCTGCTGGGATTTGGGAGTCCAACTTGACAAAGTGCCCCATGATATTCTGATTAGCAAGCTAGCTAAATGTGGGCTGGATGGAACAACTATCAGGTGGATCCACAGTTGGCTCCAGAATCGTACTCAATGAGTGCTTATCAATGGTTCCTTCTCAAAATGAGTGGAAGTAACGAGTGGGGTACTACAGGGCTCGGTCCTGAGCCTAGTGCTCTTCAACATTTTTATTAACGACTTGGATGAGGAGGAGCAGACATGCTTATCAAATTTGCAGATGATACAAAATTGGGGGGCATAGCTAATACCGTGGAAGACAAACAAAATTTAGACCTTGATAGGCTGGAGCAATGGGCTGAAAACAACAGAATAAAATTCAACAGGGATAAATGCAAAGTTCTACACTTAGGAAAAAGAAACCAAGTGCACAGTTATAAGATGGGGAATACCTGGCTCAGCAATACGACATGTGAGAAGGATCTTGGAATTGTTGTTAATCACAAGCTGAATATGAGCCAACAGTGTGATGTGGCTGCAAAAAAGGCAAATGCTATATTAGGCTGCATTAACAGAAGTATAGTTTCCAAATCGCGTGAAGTATTAGTTCCCCTCTATTCAGCACTGGTTAGGCCTCATCTTGAATACTGCGTCTAGTTCTGGTCTCCGCACTTCAAGAAGGATGCAGACAAACTGGAACAGGTTCAGAGGAGGGCAACAAGGATGATTAGGGGACTGGAAACAAAGCCCTGTGAGGAGAGACTGAAAGAACTGGGCCTGTTTAGCCTGGAGAAGACTGAGGGGAGATATGATAGCACTCTTCAAGTACATGAAAGGTTGTCACATAGAGGAGGGCCGGGATCTCTTCTCGATCGTCCCAGAGTGCAGGACACGGAATAATGGGCTCAAGTTGCAGGAAGTGGTAGGAGGGAGGTGCTCAGAATGACAAAGCAATATGATAAAAAGTCACAATTTTATTCCGTTTTTATGAATAAAAATTATATAAAAAGCCTTTTTTATTTAATTTTTATTTATAAAAACGGAATAAAATTGTGACTTTTTATCATATTGCTTTGTCATTCTGGGCACCTCCCTCCTACCACTTGTTATATTGAATGACATCCACTTTTTTTCTACCTCAAGTTGCAGGAAGCCAGATTTCGACTGGACATCAGGACAAACTTCCTAACTGTTAGAGCCATACCACAATGGAACCAATTACCTAGAGAGGTATTGGGCTCTCCAACACTGGAGGCCTTCAAGAGGCAGGTGGACAGCCACCTGTCGGGAATGCTTTGATTTGGATTCCTGCATTGAGCAGGGGGTTGGACTGGATGGCCTTATAGGCCCCTTCCAACTCTACTATTCTATGATTCTAAAGGACCACAAACATTCCCCATTCCTGCATAAGACCCTGAAAAATACAGATGGTCACCAAGGAGTAAAAGGTTTAATGAAAAACTCATTGTTCATCACGTACTGGTATAATAAAATGCAAGAGGATGTGCAACCATACATCCTGCAAGGGGGGTTGAAGTAGAATTTTTGATTATATCTTGTATAAAAATATGGAAAATGGGAATGGACTGACTTCAAGTCAGTCCCAACTAATGGTGACCCTATGAATGGGAATTTCATGGTAAGCGGTATTCAGAGGGGCCCCTTCCTGTCCGCAGCTGCCAGCTGGGGGGCAACTGGCCTCCTTGGGACTATGCAGCTTTCCCACGGCTGCACAGGTGACAGGGTACGTCACCCCTGAGCCGCTCACTGTGGGGGTGATCTTTAGCTGGCCCTTGGCACCCAGGAGACATGAGTGGGGATTTGAACTCACAGACTCTGGCCATTCATCCAGGCTCTCCTCCCCACTGGGCTATACCAGCTATAGGCTAAATACTGTAGGTTATATCCAGTGTTAGTCATACTCATTTCAATGGGTTGACCAACTGAAATTAATAGATGTGACTAACTTTTGTTTATTAATTTCACTGAGTCTACTTCAAGTACAGTTAGCTGGATACAACCCATGGAAATGAAAGATTTCCCTCAATTTTTTTTTAATATTATGGATTCATGCAAATAATCCGAAAGCTTCTATTATAATCCATTGTAAGCTTCTTTTTAAAACACTAACAGTAAAAAGTTGCTTGTAAATACTCCCCATAAAAGGTGCGGTCATATTATTAGTTCACCTGGCAACAAATTTATTATTTAGATACCATTTTTCTGGTAAGATACAAAACAAGCATTTAAGACAAGAAATAAACATACAGTTGGAATGGAAATGGATTGCCTTCAGGTCGATTCCGACTTATGGGCGACCCTATGAATAGGGTTTTCATGGTAAGCGGTATTCAGAAGGAGTTCCCCATTGCCTCCCTCTGAGGCTGAGAGGCAGTCACTGGCCCAAGGTCACCCAGTGAGCTTCGTGGCTGTGTGGGGATTTGAACCCTGGTCTCCCAGGTTGTACTCCAACACCTTAACCACTACATCACGCGGGTTGGATGTGCTGTGACTGTTTCCATTGCCAAAGACTATCACGGGTCGGCATCACGGGTCGTGACTCCCCAGGACATTAACATCCTTATTGTGAACTAGCTGGAGGTCTGATAAGAACTAGGCATTACTGAAGATCAAGCTGAAGAAGATTCTACAGCTGGCGGTTCTTATTATTGTAGATTGTGGTTATGAATGGATTTTATGTATGATTGAATGAGTGAATGTAACTGAATGAATGGATACGTAGATTCAGATGGATGAGATATAGTTATACTATTATCATTGTCATTTTTGTTATTATTTAAGGTTAGGAATTAGCTTGGACTGGATATCTGTATTGGATATCTATTGGTCATGGAAATAGGTATGGGCATTTAACATTTCAACTCCCATCCTATATTTTAGTAGTTATTATAGTCTTATAGTGATTAGATGAGTAGATAAATTGACATTAACTAATCCTGTGAAACAGCGATAGAGTACGAACTTATAGGGAACAGGTTCTGGATCCAGATCTGGATTCAATCTCAGAACTGATCCAACTCTCCGGCGTCTGGGGATAGGGACATGTGTAGATCTGGGGGGGATGTGACAAAAAGGGATGGGGGCCAAGGTATACAAACATTGGGCGGCAGACGATGGAGTGGTGCTGGAGGCAGACCATGTCAGAGTAGAGGAACAAGGGATAGATGCATAATATCCATCCCTTGTTCCAGGTCTGCCCATAACCCGAAGATAACTGGGGGATGCAAGATTCCAACCAACCTTCGTTTGCTGCTGTGTAATGCCAGGTCTGTGGTGCAGAAAACATCTTGCATCCATGATATGATCTTGGATGAATCCGCAGACCTGGCATGTATAACCGAGACCTGGTTGGACGAAGCCTCGGCACCTATTCTCAAGGCGATGTGCCCGCCAGGTTTCCGTTATGCACATCAGCCGAGGGAAGGAAGGCGGGGAGGGGGAGTGGCTGTCATCTATCGGGAGTCCTTGGTTTTTGCCAGGTCTCCTCTCCATGGGACCAAGTTTGTTGACTGCATGTACTGGAGGTTGGGCCCGAAGGGCAGTTTAGGGATCCTGCTTGTGTACCGCCCACCTCGCTGCAAAGCAGAATCCCTGGCCGAGGTGCTAGAGGTGGTCTCGGGTGTGCGCATGGTGTCCCCAGAATTGCTGGTGGTGGGTGACTTCAATGTGCACGCCGAGGCCATTCTCAATGGAGCCCCTCGGGATTTCCTAGAAACCATGACTTCTTGGGAACTGCACCTTAGTAATGCTGAGCCCACCCATGCAGCCGGTCATGCTCTCGATCTTGTATTTGTCCTGGGAGAGGAGAAAAGTGCTCTGAAGTTAGGGGCTATTACTTTTACCCCTGTGTCATGGTCAGACCACTATCTGGTAAACGTAGACTTCTCGATGCCGCACACCCTCTGCAAAGGCACTGGACCTATTAGAATGGTCCGCCCCAGGCGCCTGATGGATCCAGAAGGATTCCTGACTGCGCTGTGGGATTTGGAACTTGCTGAAGGTCATTCAGTCGATGCCCTGGTGATGGAGTGGAATACAGGGATCACCGGGGTATTAGACCGAGTGGCTCCGAAACGTCCTCTCCCCTTGAAAAGATCCCAGACAGCACCATGGTACACACCACGGTTGCGTGTTCTGAGGCAGGAGGTGAGACGACTAGAACGCCGGTGGCGTAAGTCCCGCTCCAAAGATGCTCGAACACAAGTTAGAGCAGCAGTAGCTGCCAATCATGTGGCAATAAAGGCAACTAAGATTACTTTGCTGCCTCTATTGCATCAGCGGAGTGCTGTCCCAGGAGGTTATTCCAAGTGGTCCGAAGCCTGGTCGGTCCAGTTGCTCAGGAACCCTTGGAACACTCAAAGACCTCCTGTGACAATTTAGCAAAACACTTTGCCGATAAAATCGAACATCTGAGAAGCTCAATTTCGCATACCGTGATTGCAGATAGTGGACCAGAGTTGCCGGTCATAATGTGATCAAATGGGATCGGTTTCGGCCTCTTCCTTCTGAGGATGTGGACAAGGTGCTATCAACTGTGAAGCCTACCACTTGTCTCCTTGATCCATGCCCATCATGGCTCGTGATGAGCTGTAAAGAGAGATTGAGCGAAGGGATCAAGGCGGTGGTAAATGCATCCTTGAATGAGGGTGTATTGCCATTAGCCCTCAAGGAGGCAGTTATAAAGCCCATCTTGAAAAAGCCCTCCTTGGATCCCCAAGATTTAAAAAACTTTCTCCCAATTTCAAATTTACCATTCTTGGGCAAGGTCACTGAACGAGTGGTGGCCAATCAGCTGTCAGCGCACTTGGATGAAACGGATTATTTAGATCCATACCAATCGGGTTTCAGGACTGGACATGGAACTGAAACGGCCTTGGTCGCTCTGGTGGATGATATGAGGATGGCACTAGATAGATAGGGGAGAATTCACCTTTCTGGTCCTCCTTGATCTCTCAGCGGCTTTCGATACCGTCGACCACGGTATCTTACTGGATCGTCTGGAGGGATTGGGAATAGGAGGCACAGTACTAAACTGGTTCCGTTCCTTTCTCTCCGATAGACACCAGCAGGTGGCATTGGGAGATGAGGTTTCAGACCCTTGGCCCCTCAACTGCGGTGTGCCACAGGGTTCTATCCTCTCTCCCATGCTATTTAACATTTATGTAAAACCGCTGGGAGCTATCGTCAGGAGGTTTGGGCTGCAGTGCCACCAATATGCGGATGACACTCAGCTCTACCTCTCATTTAAGACCTCACCAGAGTTGGCTGTGGAGACCATGTCCAAGTGCCTGGACTCCGTGAGTGGATGGATGGGAAGGAACAGGCTAAAGCTGAATCCTGATAAAACGGAGGTACTGCTCGTGGGAGACAAAGGAGGGTTGGGAAATATTGACCTGGTGTTTAATGGGGTAAAACTGCCCCTGAAGGACCAGGTCCGCAGCCTCGGGGTGATTCTTGATTCCGGGCTGACCATGGAGGCTCAGGTTTCATCAGTATGCCGGGCAGCTTGGGGTCAACTACGTCTCATCCGGAGGCTGCAACCCTACCTTCCTGTCCACCAGCTCCCACTCGTAGTACATGCGCTGGACCTCTCGTTTAGACTATTGCAATGCGCTCTACGTGGGGTTACCCTTGAAAACAGTCCGGAAATTACAACTGGTACAAAACACGGCGGCTCGTTTACTTACGAATATCCGCCGTTATGATTATATTACCCCAGTGTTATACAATCTTCACTGGCTTCCAGTTGTATTCCGGGCTCAATTCAAGGTGTTGGTATTAACCTTTAAAGCCCTATACGGTTCTGGCCCAGTATACCTGAAGGAGCGCCTCCAACGTCATAAAGTATGCCGCCTTACAAGATCTGCCACTCAGGGCCTTCTCTCGGTTCCGCCGACTAAGGTAGTTAGGTTGGTGAGGACTCGGGAGAGGGCTTTTTCTGTGGCGGCCCCCACGATTTGGAACTCCCTCCCAATAGATCTTCGACATGCCCCTTCCCTAGACATATTTCGCCAGGGCCTGAAAACATGGCTTTTTCATCAGGCCTTTACGATCCTTGAGACTTCCAAGATGAATTAGTTCTGGAACTGTAATACGAACAATCTACTAAATACTGTAATTCTTACTGTACTGTACTGACTATATTGTCATTGTATTTTATTACGTTTTATTGTACGCTGCCTAGAGTAGCCATTGGCTAGATAGGCGGCCTATAAAATAAAGGTTATTATTATTATTATTATTATTCTCCTAAACACACAGATAGTAGCACAAAACCTTAATTTCAAAAGGGCAGCTGCAAAAACCTTTAAATGCAACAGATTCTAAACTATACACTGAAAGCCTGTCAAAAACAGCCTTTACAGAGGCAGCTGAATACCAACCACGAGGGAGCCCGACGGACTCGAGGCTTCCCAAAGCCTCCGCAATGGCCACTGGGAGAACAGAATGCTGGACTAGATGGGCCTTTGGTCTGCCAGAAGGCTTGGCTTGATCCAAAAAGACAGTTCTTTTGTTTAAGTCCTTATGCAACCTCCCACAACTTTGGCACCAGCACTGAGAAGCACAATGGCCTGCCTAAACTCATGTAGGAAGCTGCCTTAAAGAGAATCAGGCCACGGGTCCATCTAGCTCAGCATTGTCTACGCTGACTGGCAGCAGCTCTCTGGGGTCTCAGGCCAGGGATTGAACCTGGGAGCTTTTGCATGCAAACCAAGTGCTCTACCACTGAGCCATAGCCCTTCCCAAGAGAGCAGGACATCCAAACTGGACCCAAAACATGCTTCTCGCACACAGAAGGTTGCAGGGACACAGAAGCGTATTCGTTTGCAAATTCACAGAAAAAGCAAAAGTCTAAACATCGCCAAAGAGGTTCTGCCAAGGGCCCGATCCTCAGGGACATCTGGCATCCATGGAACGTCGAGGCTGTCAGTTGAAGGAGGGCTTTGGGAAGCAACTGTCTTCCTCAAGCTCTTCACGCTACATATAGAAATGATGCGGAATCTTTGGCTCTCCAGATGTTGCTGAACAACTCCTTCCATCAGCCCCAGCATGTATGGACAATGGCTAAGGATAATGGGAATTTTACTACAGCACTATCTGGATGGCTAAACATCCCCCATGCCCGCTCTAGATGAAGCTGGACTCCAAATACCATCAGCCCCTGGTAGCTTGGCCTACTGTCAGGGATGATGGGGACTTGTCCTCCAACAATACCTGGAGGGCCACAGGTTCCTCCTTCCTGACTTACGGTACCCTGAACATGGCATATATACAGTCAGGGCCAGCACCAGCCTGCCCTGGGCATGCGGCTCCGGCCTGTTCCACCTACCTCTCTCCTGTCTTCTGGTGCGGTGCGCGCTGCAGATACACGGCTGCCACCAGCCAAGATGACAGCGGGGACATCAGCCCTTTAAAGACGCCTCTGCCACCATCTTGGTTGATGGCAGCCCTGCGCACGGCACCCGTAGCCCCAAAAGACAGGAGAGAGGTAGGTGCAGCGAGCGAACGGGCGGGTGGCCTGGAAGCTCCATCCCTGCTGCGGATCGCGGAAGCGCAGCGCTACTCTCCCACCCTAACGGGAGGCCCTTCAGGAGCCCTCCGCTAGGGCCCAACCTGGCTGCCCTTTGGCGGCGGCCCTGCGTAATAGTGGGGAAGATGCCAAGTAGACTTTTTTTTAACTTCATATACACATTATGAAGATCTTCTTCATAAGGCTATAAACACATTGAGTTTAGGGACTGGCATCTAGCCCCAAATCTTTAATATAGGGATGGGGAACCTTTTTCAGCCTAAGGGCCACATACAAACCCACCACTCTCTCTCCTCCATATGGGCAAGCAAGAGGCAGTACCCGACATATTCAAGGACATATTCCAGCAAGGCACAACACTCAAGGAAGATGCAAAACTGTGGCCTGTGGAAAGGGGGTGTGGCCTGGGCAAGTCCCAAGGGCCAGAGAGGCCACATTTAGGCCCTGGACTTGATACTTGGTACATACAACAGTGAAAACAGATCTCAGGAGGATGGGAAAAAGGGGAGGGGAAGAGAAAGGTGAGAGGATTTCCCCCCGGCTCAGAATAAGCTTGGATTAGAATTCCAGGGTTGTAACGCTCACCTCAAAGGGCTGGAAACAGGAGTCTCCTCTCTAACAGTCATCACCCTACTTAACTGAAACAGGGCCATATGCTACACTGAGAAAAAGAAAAAAAAAACGGGGGGTTGGGGGTTGGCCAGCTACCTCTAAGTTGATGGAGAGCCTCATCAATGGGGTCGCTTCGGTCCAGACGATACCGTTTTGCCTTGACCTGCATGAGGGCATCAAAAGACTCCCGCGTCATCCGTCGGGTGGCCATCTTGGTTCTGCATCCAGAAAGAAAGAGGCTCATGAGTTAAGGGGGGGGGAGAACAGCTGACATTCCTAACACCTACTGATCCTTTATCACACTTCTTCCATGTGGGATGAGGAACCAGATGTTGTTGAACTACAAATCCTAACATCTCTGGCCATGCTACGTTGGGCTGATGGCATCTGGAGTCCAACATCATCTAGAGGGTCACAGGTTCTCCGCTGCTATTATACATTGTGCTTTCTCCAAAAAGAGGACCCATATATGGTTCCCAGGCAGCCACCCATTCAGGGACAGACTTGCTCAGCTTCAGCAAAAGAGTCTATACGTCAGTCTTCTCTAATCTGATGTTCTCTAGATTTTCTGACTACAGCTCCCACAAGCCCCAACCAGCATGGCCAACAATCAGGGTTGGTGGGAGTTGTAGACCAGGAACACTGGGCCATGGGAGGCTGCTGAACAGACAGGCTGCTTCAGCCATCACCCAAGCCTACCTATACTTTCCAAGGCCTTATACCAGTGGCAGGGAATGTGCATCTCTCCAGATGTCCTCCAGGGTCTACAGCTCCCATCAGCTCTCACCATTGGCCATGCTGGTTGGATTGATGAGAACTGGGATTCCAACATCTAGAGGGCCACAGATTTCCTATCGCTACTTAAAAAGAGCAGTCTGCTCAATCAGGTCAAGGACCCATCTAGTCCAAAACCATGTTCTCACATTGGTCAACCAGTTACCTCTTTGGGGTAGCCCAACAGTAGGACCAAAGCACAACAGCAACTCTCCTCACTTGTGATTCCCAGAAACTGGCGTACACAGTCATTTACTACCTCCAACAACTGAGGCAGAACATACCCATAGTGGCTGTAGCCACTCATACTAACCACCACCATATCGAGCCCTCCAGTTCGGGTTGGCACCTGCAAATCACACCAGGTATCTGGGTTTTAAAAATATTTTAATTATTCTCCTCTTCTTTCGCCTTTTCATAATGGGAAAGCATTCTGGACTCCTGTTCATTTTTCTGCCCCTTTGCCAACTCTACAGTACCCTTTTTGAGATGCAGCAGCCAGAACTGTACACTATATTCCAAGCACAGTTGGACCATAAACTTGTGCAAAGGCATTGTGAAAGCAACAACTTTGCTTCCAAGTCCTTTCCTCATGTTCCTCAACACAGTATTTCTCTTTTTCCTTGCAGTTTCTAGTCAACATTTCCATTGCACCATCTGCCACGACCCCAAGACGGCTTTCAGGTACTAAGTGAGCTTCACAGCTGAGCAGGGATATGAATCCTGGTTTCTGATGTCCTAGTCCAGCACTCTAACCACTACACCACACTGGCTCACCATTTGCAGTGCCCAGCTGTTTTACTTTTCTCACCTACCTCCTGTCCACTTCACCCAGCATCCAGCTGTTACAATTCTTGATGTTTTGTTTTTAAGCCTTTCCATAATAATCTCTGTTGAATGTGTAGCGGTTAGAGTGTTGGACTAGGGACTGGGAGTCTAGGGTTCAACTCTCATAGAATCATAGAATAGTAGAGTTGGGAGGAGCCTAAAAGGCCATTGAGTCCAACCACCTGCTCAATACAGGAATCCACTGAAGTGAGTGAAGCTCACTTAGTAATTGTGAGCCAGGCACCATCTCTCAGCCTAATCAACCTCACAGGATTGTTGTGAGGATAAAAAAAGAAAGGGGAAAGAACTGATGTCTTCGGAGAAAAGGTGGGTAAAAATGCAATAATAAAATAAGGAAGCTGGAGAATGCCAGGGCATTTTCCTACTAAAACTCCCCTAGCCTAGCCCCTTAATCCTGCTTTCAGGATCTCAAAAGAGTACCTCTATCCATTTTAGTTAAACAAACCGCTAGTCAGGATCTCTAGAGCAGATCCCAACCTCTTCTATTCACAGCTCTTCTCTCTCTCTTGGAAGGTTTTATGGGTTGACTTAATCTGGATATATAGTTATATATCACAATGCTTGAGTAATACTACCAAAGTAGTTACATTTTTTAAAAAGATTAAGTTAAAATAAAATATACAACGCCTTCAAACAGTTCTCCGTTTATTCAATTTCTACATCCCTTCCCACTAAAAAATCCTGAAGCGATTTACAAGCAAGCTAAAAAGATACAATAATGAAAGCACATTAGCGTATTAAAAACATAGGTTGCATCCAACCAACCAAGCCTCTCTCTAGGTAGACCTATTTAATGGATTTGCCTAACTTAGGTCCATTAATTCCAGTGAGTCTAAGTTGGGCTTGGTTGGATAAATTTTTAAAAGCCTAGAAAAACAGGAGGTGAAGGGAACAGGAGTATTTGCCTGGCACGACAAACAGGCAATGATAATGGCACTGGGGAAAATTCCCAAAGGAAGGCAGCAAGACTCAGCAGCCCTCTTTCCGGTCACCTAGAGGAGACGAGCCCCGCGGGCCAACATCGAGAGCCAAGCAGGTTGAAACACAGATCTCTACAGGGATTGCCAACTTACCAAAATCTTCCTTGCACCTTTAACAGCAGGCTGGCATCAACATCAGTACGCTCTGAAAGAGATAAAGCCCCGTTACTGTTTGCCTGCAAGGGGGCACACGTTTTAAAAAGCAGAAGAGCAGGCCAAGCTAGGTGTTTGGTGGTCAGTTGGCAACCCAGCTCCCCTTTCACCAAAAGCTTCCCCTTCCTCGCCCCACATATGACGATTTTCACTCACCACAAACTGAATTAAGAACAAAAAAGCGCCACCTTCTTATTTAAATTAATTTCGAGCCTACCCAGGAACGCAAAGAGAGACCCACAGCAGCCCCTCAACGAAGCAGCGAGACTCCACTGAGCATGCGCGGAGGTTTCCCTGCGCATGCGCGGAGGTTTCCCTGCGCATGCGCGGAGGTTTCCCTGCGCATGCGCGGAGGTTTCCCTGCGCATGCGCGGAGATTTCCCTGCGCATGCGCCGAGCCTTTCTACCAACCCCCTTTTTCTCGCGCTCGGTCTTCCTTCCTCTCTGGTGCGCACGCGCGAAAAAGGAAAAAACCACCAACCGGGCAATCTTTTCTCCTTCGTGCGCAAGTGCACTACAAGCGACGGCTTCCCCGCCCCGCCTTCCTCTTCCGGCGCATGCGTGGTTAACTGCAATAGGTCGGCCTACCGCCCTCGTCTGTGCTCAGCCGCATGCGCAAAAAACGAATCGTTCCCCCTCCCCCTTCTTATAAGGAGGTTCCTGTAACAGTTAAACTACTCCTGGCCGCGCATGCGCTAGAATCCTGACAGGGTTCATAGTAGTCGCGCCCCCTCCCCCCGACGTCAAAAAATTATTATCCTTTATGTCTTCCCTTCGTCAAACTGAGCGGAAAGAACACGGAGGCTTATTCCTTACAAAAATACGTTTCAAAATATTGTCAAAATGCGCATACCCGGTAGATGTCATGGGTGAGGCAATTTGGACTCTATCTCTCACCGTTGACTCTGTTCGCTGGGGCTGATGGGAGTTGGAGTCCATCATTCATCTGCAGAGCACCAGGTTGCGGAAGATTGCCCTGTATACAGTATATCGTGTTTTGTTTGTGTGTGTGTGATGGAACTCACCTCAGCCTCTTTTGTGCTGGCACTCACAGCACTTGTATCAAGACAGGAGTATCAGCACCTCATTTTTAACCAAAAAAAAGCGCTGTGTGTGTATCACTATATAGTGCAGCAAAACATTTCCACACTGAGGGCCACGGACTTTTCTCTAACGGCTATAGAGATGCCAACGGATCCAGCAGCACTGACTGAGAGGGAGAACTTTTGGATATACTCTCTGGAGCAGCCTTGCCCAACCGGTGTGCCCCCAGATGTTGTTGGACCACAACTCCCATCAGCCTCAGCCATCGCTGAGGCTGATGGGAGTTGTGGTCCAACAACATCTGGGGGCACACCGGTTGGGAAAGGCTGCTCTGGAGTCTGGACACATTGGCGCCACACGGCCTGAACCTGGAGGACAGCACCAGCATCACTGAGCTTCTGCAAAGGAAGCCCCTCTGAGCAATCCATCCTCAAAGCTCTATAACTGCCACCTTGGTAGCAGCATTCGTATGTCGTTGTTTGTTGTTGTTATTATTATTATTAATTAGATTTATATCCCGCTCTTTCTCCCAGTAGGAGCCCAGGGCTGCAAGCAAAAGCAATAAAAACACTTTAGCACATCATAAAAACAGACTTTAAAATATATTAAAAGAAAACAACGTTAAGCAGCTATTGAAGGCAGAAGCCGAAACATTTTGGTAGTACAATAAAAACCTCTGTTACGGTGTTGAGCAGGTAATGTGCATAATTTCTGGCCATTGTGCACATTCACCAGCCCTCATGGAGAATATGCCCATTCACCTTCTATGAAGAAGGTATGGTGTATATTTCCCAGTCAGTACCAGCAGGCCTTGGGAAGTGTGCATGTATCGCCAGCATTTCCTAAGGCATGTTGGAGATTATGCATAATAGCTAGAGAATGTACAAAATTCAGCCAATATATGCAGAGTTCCTAATGTCTGTTAGAGATTATATATATTGACTGGGAAATGTGCACAATTCCCTCTTCGTGGAAGGTTAAATGTATGCATTCCCCACGAGGAAGCCTGGTGAATGTGCACAATGGCTGGTTATTATGCACATTAATCACTCAACTTACATCCCTCTTGTGTGTGTGTGGTATATGTGACTAAGGCCACAAAAGGTCCTAGAATGCCTGCTAAGTACTATTTATGGATGGTATATTGATGGCCTGAAAGGACATGGGGAATCCTAATGTTCCTTGAGACAATCCTGACCTAGCACAGGTGACCAGCTGAATGGGCATCTGTAAGCCTGATCAGGCAGAAGGTTAGAGAGTTAGGTTAGGTCGTCCATCTCTTGATCTGCCACTCCCTTCACCTCCCAGGCTCCACCCTGTGTGAGGCCTCATGATCTCTGGCATCTTTGCCACTGATGAAAGTTTCCCAAGAGATCTTTCCACCAATGGATCTTTCCACTGAGTTCAGATTTATGATGATGATGATGATGATTTGGGGCCAGTTCCTGAGGGTTGCACGGTCAGCAAAGAGGGTTTAATCAGACAGTGTTTTGTATAGTTCCCAAGGAGATTAAAGGCAGCGTGAGGAAAATTAGGTGGGCTTGAAGCAGGAAAGCAGGCACAGATACACACAGGGCCGGTTCTAAAGGGCGGCCAGGTGGGGCACTGGCCCGAGGGCCCCGGAACTACAGGGGCCCTCTGCTCCCCTTCCGCGATCAGCGGCACCATCTGCAGATCACAGGGCAGGAGCTTCCGCCTGCCCACCATTCCCTTGCCCCACCTACCTGTCTCCTGCCCTTCAGCATTGCCCTTAATGAAGATGGCGGCCGCAGCTTCCCTAAGGTACTGAAGCCGCTGCCGCCATCGTAGTTGATGGCAGAGATGAGTACATGTAGCACACACACACACACACACACACACACACACACACACACACACACACACACACACACACACGTGCCATCAACAAAGATGGCGGCGGAGGCTTCATCCCCTTAGGGAAACTGTTGCCGCCATCTCCATTAAGGGCAATGGTAAAAGACAGGAGACAGGAGACAGGTGGGGGGCTTGCGCACATGCGCACACATGCACACGCCAGGCCCCGGGGCAAGCTGATGCCCAAGGGCCCTGGCATGCCTGGAGCCGGCCCTGGGTGCACAGCTCATCTGGTCACTGTCTTTCGCACTAGGCTGAGACCATAAAATCTAGAATAGTGGAGTTGGAAGGCCTATAAAACCATTAAGTCCAACCCCCTGATCCATGCAGGAATCCAAATTAAAGCATCCCCCACAGGCTGCTGTCCAGCTGCCTCTTGGACGCCTCCAGCGCTGGAGAGCCCGCCACCTCCCAAGGTCATTGGTGCCATTGTCGTACCACTCTAATAGTTGGGAAGTTTTTCCTGATGTTCAGTCGAAATCTGGATTCCTGCAGCTTGAGCCCATTATTCCGTGTCCTGCACTCTGGGATGATCGAGAAGAGATCCCGGCCCTCCTCTATGTGACAACCTTTCACGTACTTGAAGAATGCTTTCATATCTCCCCTCAGTCTTCTCTTCTCCAGGCTAAACTTGCCCAGTTCTTTCAGTCTCTCCTAAAAGGGTTTTGTTGCGGTTCTCTGAACCTGAACTTTACTGAACAAGGTGGGGTTGTACATCTGTTTAAACAATAGTAATTATTTCAAAATTTGCATTATATATATAAATCAACTTGCCCAAATTTTATCCATATATCGGGGTCCTCTTGCCTCCTCCTTTTTTTTTTTTTTTTGGCGTTGTGGGCATTCGACAAGGAAATTGATTCGCCTTCCAAGAAAATGGACAGATTCTCCATCATAGAACCAATCCAGAATCTATTTGTGACGTCAGTTCAGAATTCCATCTAACTTTGCAGTTGAGATCTCCTCAAGCCTTGTTGGGTGAGCAGCCAGCAAGTAGATCGCTTGGCTTCAGTGGGTCAGAATCAAACAAGTGGGGGCCCCCGAGGAAAGGGGTACACTTAAAATTCTTTTTAAAAAATCCCAATCCTGCTGCAAAATACAAAGAAGTAGAAGCAAAACCCGAGTGCCATCGGTAAATTCAGAAGATTAATGGCTGGGAAATTGGTGAGGAATCTCTCCTTGTAACTGGAAATTGTTTAATAAACTATTAATCAATAAAACATGTTTTCCATCCTTGTTTTATTGTGTATTTTACTTAGGAATGTTTTCTCTTCTAATATTTGCTTAACTGGTTTTTATATTTTGTGAACTGCTGAGAAGCCTATTTTGGTAATGAGCGGTATATAAATGAATGAATAAATAACGAATTCTCTCTCTTGTTCAGATCACTCCTTTGCGAAGCCCACCTCTTCCACAAGGCTTGTGAATTATCTCCTTTATCCTGTGGGTTGTATCCAGCCATGTTCTGTGCAGAGCAGACCTACTGAGATTAATGGGCCGAAGTCAGTCATGCTCATTAATTTCAATGGGCCTATTCTGAGTATGGCTATGTTCAAACATTATGTCACTCTAACAGCATTTGTGTGTCTTATGTGCTTTTGCGCCGTCTTCTGTCTCATCCTGATGTGTCTTTCCCTCTCTCGCTTGCCTTCTCTATTGTCAGTGTTTGATTTTAACTTCCTTGGGGCAGAGACCTGTCTGTGTTGCAGAAGTGCTTGCCTTTTCTCTTCTACTCCTGACCTCCAATTGCTTCTGATGTCATTTTTCCCTCTTTGTCTGCAGTTCCCTGAAACGGATATTGGGGATTCTGAGGATGCGTGCAGAAGGACCCCGAGTGGGAAGACACCGCTTGTCCCCAAAAGAGACGTCAAGCCGGACAGCCCACCGAGCATAGATTGCGAATCCCACAACATCGGCGACTTGGCGGATCCTGGAGAACTCAAGGAGGTACGTGGTGGAGCGAGGAGAGGGAAGCATAGCCAGAAAAGTCAGACCGATGTAAGGAGAGCCTTGCAGGCTCAGGCCAGACCTCCAATGGCCAACTTGATGTTGCAGAGGATTCTGGGGGAAATGGAGGGGAGACCCTCAGCAAGGGGCATGAAGTGAATGTAGGCTCTGGAACGGGAACCTCTTCACATCCCATCCTCCTCAGATCTTGCTTCAGCCCCAGCCAGGACGCTGAGATTCAGGAGGGGGCTGACAGCCAGGGCCCCCGCCTAGCCTGGCTGCTGTGCGGGTAAGAAGGCAGGTGTGGCGCCCTTCCCTGGCTCTCCCTGTCAGGTTCCTACCTGCACGTGGCTACTGCCTGTCACTAGGCACCACCAGGGACTCCACCAGTCCGGACTGTCCTTTTTTATTGTTTCTCTCCCCGCCCTAGCACAGATCTCAACAGATCCCCCTGCTAGACAACCACCAGTCACGTCCTAATACTAGTATTCCCAGAGACTCTGAATACTGGTATTGTTATTCTCTTCACCGCTGCCACCATTTGTTACAGTTTCCCTTCAGCCTTGGTCATTACCTTACCCTCCCTTCCGGCCTGTGAAACCCCAGCCAAGGATCAGGCCTTTGGTAAACCAAATTAAGTATTTATTAAAGATAACAAAGCTAACAAGATTAACAAGATTTCTTCTTAAGGCACATAAGCATATGGTTTTACTCAATACTAATCCGAACTCCACCCCCCTCCTTCTCCACTCTCTCCTGGCAAACCACTCTCTCAAACCCACCAAACAACCCACTCTTTCTCTTCTCCCCCCAGATTCCACTCTCACTCTTCCTTTTATACGTTCAGCCATTTTAAACACTCAGCCAATCATCTAGCATTCTACTGCCCATTCACTCCCCCTCCTCTTTCACTCCACTTACCATGTATCTTCTAAACAACCAACACTTACCATATATACATTAATATAGGAACATCACATTTCCCCCCCCTTAAACAACGGCAGAGTATTATTCCTGTTCCAGGATTTATACGTCGCGTTAACAATATAAACAAGTCTCTATGGGGAAAATGTCTTTCTTTGTCCCTCTGTCTGGTTACGTCACTGCAGTCCCAGCCACTTGCCTGGAAAGTCCATCGGCCAGTACATTGTCCTTGCCTTTGATGAACTGGAAGTCCACTTGATAGTCCTGTAGGGCCCAGGGCCACCTCTGCAGCATAGTGTTATGGTTTTTCATAGTCTGCAACCATAACAAGGCCCGATGATCCGTAGTTACCGTGAATCTTCGTCCCCACACGTATGGGCGCAACTTGTTCAGTCCCCACACGACCGCTAGGCACTCCTTCTGGACCGACGAATAGTTTTTCTCCCTCGGCGTCAGCTTGCGACTCAGGTACGCCACTGGATGTCTGGTGCCTTCTCTCTCCTGCAGCAAGACGACTCCCAGCGCGAGGTCCGACGCATCTGTAGCCACGATGAATGGTTTCTCATAGTCTGGTGCTATTAATATGGGTCCTTGGCACAAGGCTTGCTTCAGTAGATCAAATGCCTTCTGACATTCATCCGTCCATACCACATGCTCAGAACACTTTTTCTTTGTTAATTCATGCAAGGGGGTTGCTATTTCCCCAAAATTTCTCACAAACTTCCTATAAAATCCAGCCACACCCAGAAATGCCCTTACTTGTTTTTTGGTTAAGGGGATCGGCCACGCTTGTATTGCCTCCACCTTGCTCCATAAGGGGGTGATTTTCCCACTCCCCACCTTATGTCCTAAATAGATTACTTCCTTTAGTCCAAACTGGCATTTCTTAGCTTTTATTGTGAGGCCTGCTTTTCTTAAGGCCTCCAATACTGTTGTCAGGTGTTGGACATGCTCAGGCACCGACTTGCTAAAAATGGCCACGTCATCGATATAGGCCACTGCAAAATCTGACATGCCTCGCAACACAGTATTGATTAGCCTCTGAAATGAACTTGGTGAGTTCCTTAGTCCCATGGGTAAGGTCACAAACTCATATAACCCATCTGGTGTACTGAAGGCAGTTTTGGCTCTGGATTGCTCGTCTAGTTCCATTTGCCAAAATCCTTTACAGAGATCTAGTGTAGAGATAATGGTTGCTGCCCCCAATAACTCTAACACTGCGTCTACCCTAGGCATAGGATACGCATCTGGGACAGTAATTTTATTGATTCGCCGATAATTAATGCAAAACCTTGTCGTTCCATCTTTTTTCAGAACCAGGACAATACTTGAGGCCCAGGGACTGATGGATTCCCTGATCACTCCTAATTCCAGCATATCTTCCACCTCCTTTTTGATCTCATTCAAAACTTTCCCATTCACACGGTACGGAACAGATCTGATTGGGGCATGATCTCCAGTATCAATGGAATGTATAACTATACTGGTTCGGCCAGGTTTGTTGCTAAAGAGATTCCTATAGGTTTTCAAAACTCTCAGAATCTCTTCTTTTACTTCCTCCTTCACCTCCTCTGACCATTCCACTTGATCTACCCCTCCTTTGTCTTTGCTTTCCTGTACCAAATCTGGAAGTTCAGGCCCACTTCCCTCAGGGAATAAGGTAACTTGCAACACCTGTGCATCCCTGGTATGGTAAGGCTTCAACATATTTACATGAACCACTTTGCTTTTGTTTAATTGGTCTGTGGTGATTACATACGTCACTGTGTCAAGCCTTTCTCTGATGGTATATGGTCCTTCCCAGTTAGCCTGTAATTTGTCCTGTTTCCTGGGTATGAACGCCATAACCATATCTCCCATGAATACACTGCCTTGATCCGTCAGCACTTCATGAGGGAAACCCAGCCTCATAAAGATTTTTAATAAAGCCTCTGCCACTACAGGGGCTTCTACAGATCTTAGTGCTTCTGCGTCTGAGTACCTGGTGGCAAAATCCACCACCACCAATAGATATTTCTTGCCATGCCTTGTGGGTTTGGAAAAAGGGCCCACCAAATCTATTCCCACTCTATAAAAGGGTTGTCCAATTATAGGAAGGGGCTTTAAGGGTGCCTTAGCCCTTACTCCACTTTTTCCCACCTTTTGGCAGATTCCACAAGATAGACAATGTTGTTTTACATCTTTGGAGATGTTTGGCCAATAATAGTGTGCAGCCAATCTCCTCTTGGTCTTTTTTATTCCCAGATGTCCTGCACATGGGACATCGTGGGCTACCTCTAGCAATCTGGTTCTGTATTTGCTAGGTACTATCAATTGCTTCACTGGTTCACATTCATCCTTTCTCTCAGCGGGCATCCACAGTCTATATAAAATCCCATTTTCACACACAACTTGATTCCTCAGTTTGTCAGTGAAAGGAATCTGTTGGGTCAGAGCTTGTTCCTTTATCTGCTTCAAACTTATATCTTTATGCAGCTCTTCCCTGAATTGCTCTGCTTCTTTCTTATCAGAGACCACTTGATACAGTTTGTCTCTTTCAGTAGGCCTGCTAGTGGTTGCTATGGTGACCTGAGGCTGGTGAACAGATTCCACCCTGTTTGTTTCAGCCCCCCTTAATATGGCTTCTTTTTCTCTGCCAATTTGCTGTCTGGTCACTACATATATCTTTCCTTGGGCTCCCATTACATCTCTTCCCAGTATTACTGGTTCTTGTTGCTGGGCATTAATGCCTACTTTATATCGGCCCTCTCGGCCTCTCCAAGTCATTTCCACCAGGGCCACAGGCAAACTTTCTGGTTGACCCCTCACTCCTTGGATAGTCACAGTTTCCTGAGGTAATATTACCTCAGATTTTATTAAATCTGGCCTCAGTAATGTTGGTCAGTGAAGCAGGCTGTGAGACTCACAGACAGGGTTTTTAGCAAAGAGAGTGAAACCTGAAGCAGAAGGGTTAAGCTGTGAGAACAGAGCGCCAGGTTTGCCAAGGTCAGCAGCTGGCTGGGAAGCCTGATAAGGTGGGATGCTTGGAAAAGCTCAGTGTGGGGGAAACGTCGTCTGTGGAGAGAACTGTGTCTAATGTCTTTGCCTAGTAAAGACTCTTACAAGAAACTTGCCTGGCCTGGCTTATTCCTGTTCTATGCGACTCTTGGATTCCATCCTTGTATGATCTATACACGCACACGCAACAGGGGTTATGGGCCCAGCTTATCATATAAGGTAGCGGGTTCGAGAGCAGTTGACGTGACGTTGTTGCAGAGAGAAACAAAGTGCAAGAAAGAGGCAAGTAAGAGTGGGCAACATGGCTGTAAACCTGTTATCCGGGATGCCGATGGAGAGACTGAATGCTGTAAACTACTCCAGCTGGAAATGGAGAATGAGAGCAGTTCTGATTAAAGAAGATTTGAATGATGTCATAGAAAAACCCCCTCCGGCAGCTCCTTCAGCAGCGTGGTTGAAGAAAGACGAGAAAGCGAAGGCTTTTATTACTCTGGGGCTGTCTGATTCTCAACTGTTGCTGGTGAGTAATGAGCCGACAGCTAATCAGATGTGGGAGAAGCTAAGAGCCGCTCATGTGCAGCAAACTGCAGGGAGCAGGCTGTGCTTAGCACGGAAACTTTATCAGATGCGTTTTACAGATGAAGTGACTATGACAGAGCATCTGGCTGAATTTCGTAGATTAAATGCTGAGCTGCAAGATAGAGGAGTGCATCATAGTGACATTCAGATGGTCTATATACTGTTATCTTCATTTGATCAAAAATGGGATGTCCTGGTATCTAGTCTGGAAACTTTACCCGACGGACATCTGAATTTGGACTTTGTAGAACAGAAACTTCAACAAGAGTGGAATAGAAGACAAGAGAATAAGAAAACAGAGTTAAAAGAGACTGTGGCTGTACAACAACAACAAAATCAAAGAAGCAGGCAAGAGAATAAAATATGTTATTTTTGTGGGTCCCGTGGACATATACAGAGACATTGTTTAAAGAAGAGAAATAACAGGGACTTTGGAAGTCAGAGAACAAGCGTGAACTTTGTTACTAAGGAGGACAATAAACTCATTAACTCTAAGTGGCTTCTCGACAGCGGAGCATCTAATTGCCTGATCACAGACTCTAGTTTATTTTACACTTCAAAGCCAGTGCAGGAGAAGATTTATCTGGCTGACGGATCGACTCAGGACGCGATTGCAAAAGGCACGCTCAGGTTGAGTACTTTGGGAACTATATTAACAGATGTGTTATTGGTTTCTGGTTTAAAATATAACATTCTATCAGTAAGAAAATTGGCTCAAATAGGTTGCAAAGTTACATTTGAAGGGGATAGATGTTTTGTGAGAAAAGATGGTGAAATATGCATGCAAGGGAAATTACAGAACCAAATGTTTATGGTTGAGTGCAATCTTGATAAACCCACGTGTGCTTGGATAGGAGTTAATAAAGATAAACATGATAATTGTTTACATGAATGGCACAGAAAATTAGCACACACACATTTCGAAAAGGTACAAAACACTCCAAAGCATAGTCAAGATTTGAAATTAACACATTGTGAGCATGTGGATGAATGTGAGGTATGCTATAAAACAAAAATGACTGTGACTCCGGTAAATAAGAGCTGTGAAAGCACGACCACTGAACCCTATCAGCTCATACATGTGGATTTGGCTGGACCTTTCCAGTGCTCAAAAGGTGGAGCAGGGTTTTACTTAGTGATTGTGGATGATTTCTCCAGATTTACACATGTGTTCTTATTGAAAAAGAAAAGTGAAGCAGAAGAGAAATTGAAGGCATTTATACAGAGGACAGAGACACAATATGGGGTTGTTATCAAAAATATCAAATCAGATCAAGGTGGGGAATTTACCAGTAATTCATTTAAAACATATTTGGAAAAGAAGGGAATAATACAGAGTCTCACTGCTCCCTTCAGCCCATCCTCCAACGGAACTGCAGAGAGGAGGAACCGGTCATTGCAGGATTCAATGAGAGCCATGCTAGCAGATGCAGATATGAATAACACTTATTGGGGTGAATATATTCTGTACACTGTTTATATTCAGAACCGTCTCATGCACAGAACAATAGGCATGTCTCCCTATGAGAAACTGACTGGAAGAAAGCCCAGGGTGAAACACATAGAACGTTTTGGGGCAAAATGCTGGGTACATGTTGCAAAACAGAAAAGGCATGGTAAATTAGGCTCAAGAGCTCAGGCAGGACGCATTTTGGGATTTCAGAATTCATATTATAGAGTTTGGTTGCCTGAGAAACAACAAGTAGTGTTAAGCAGAAGCATAAAGGTGATAGATAAACCTTGGAGAGACAGTCAAACAGTTATCCTAGATAGTGCAAGCAAGCAGGAAGCAGCAGATGTTCCTTTTGGGCAGCAAATTCCATTAAGAACTGCATTGACTGATCTAATACACGGTGGCAAACGTACTGTAAAAAGGCTGAGAAGTGAAGACATGGCAATGCAAGATACAGAAATGCCAAGTACAAGTACAGACACAGGTGCAGGTCCAAGTAAAATAGAAAGTGAGGAAGAAATGGAAATAGATAATGTTAGAAGGTCAGAAAGAAAAACGAAAGGTCAACCACCTCAAAGATTCACATTTAATGTCACACAACAGAATAATGAAACAGATAAATATCCAGTAGAATGGGAAAAAGAAGGACCAATAGATAAAGAAACAATGGATCTCATGTGGAAGTTTTGTGTTGAGGAATGAAATATAAATGTATTATCAAATGTGAGTGAAATAAATGACTCTGTGAAACTTGTGTGAATAAAGAAATAAAGAAACCTGAACTGAATTGAAAAATGTAAATAGAAACTGTAAGAAAACAAACCATGTACTGATATGTATTGTAATGAAAAGTTAATATTGTAGAAATGTAATAATGAACAATGAAGTTTTGTAATCTGTGAGTCTCAGGTGGGGGCTGTTGGTCAGTGAAGCAGGCTGTGAGACTCACAGACAGGGTTTTTAGCAAAGAGAGTGAAACCTGAAGCAGAAGGGTTAAGCTGTGAGAACAGAGCGCCAGGTTTGCCAAGGTCAGCAGCTGGCTGGGAAGCCTGATAAGGTGGGATGCTTGGAAAAGCTCAGTGTGGGGGAAACGTCGTCTGTGGAGAGAACTGTGTCTAATGTCTTTGCCTAGTAAAGACTCTTACAAGAAACTTGCCTGGCCTGGCTTATTCCTGTTCTATGCGACTCTTGGATTCCATCCTTGTATGATCTATACACGCACACGCAACAAGTAATGTCTGAGCGGCACCAGTATCAAGCAATGCCCAATAATTTGCCCCTTGTACACTCACTTCCTCTCTCAGACTTGAATCAAGGTCTGTTACTTCTGTCCAGTTTATCTGGCAGAACTGAACCTTTTTCGCTGTTTCTAAAGCCTTGGGCTCTGTTTTCACTGCCCTTGTCTGAGCAGGATTACTAATGGGGTTGGCAACCTCACATTGAAAACGTAGGTGCCCCGGTCTACCACATTTGTAGCATAATTTCTCCTCACTTTTAGGGTACACAGATCCACTCTGGGGTGTCCTGTGCCCTTCAGATTTTATTGGAGGACTCACTCGCTGTGGCACCACATCCTTTCTGCCAGCATTATATGGTCTGGGTTTAAACTCTCTTGATGTTTTCCCCACCCAGCCAGTTCTGTTAGAGGCGAAGTGATCCGCCATCTCTGCGGCCTCCTGCACCGATGTAGGGGAACGGTCTTTGACCAGGAGCCTTATTTCTGGTGGTAACTGATGGTATAATTGATCCAATATCATGAGGTTTTTCACCTCCTCCACAGACTGAGCTTTTGCACTTGTCAGCCATTTCCCAAATATGTCCATCAGTTTTGCCCCCAGCTCCACGAAAGACCTCCCTGTCTGTATCTGGCAATTTCTGAAAAGCTTTCTAAAATAATCAGGCCCAGTCTGAATCTTTTAAACACTGCTTCTTTGAATTCAGCATAGGTGAACGGGCCTGTCTGAGGGGAAATATTGGTATACCTCAGCCAATTCCCCTTTAATCAGGTTTGATAAATACTGCATGTATTTATCTTCAGGTAGCCCCCACAACTGAGCTGCTTTTTCAAAGGTGCTGAGGTAAATTTGAGGATCTTGACCAGGCTCATAGACAGCAAAGTCCTTTGGAGTAATTTTTATTTTTGCTCCATCTCTCTCTTTCCTTGTCTCCTCAGAGTGAAATTTCTCTCTATCAAATTTTAACTTTTCTACTTGTAATTCAGCATCCAATGCTCGTTGCTTCTCCCTCTCCTCAAACCCCAATCTCATTCTCTCAATTTCCAACTCCCTCTGTTTTTCCTTCTCTGCACCTTCCATCCTCAATCTCTCAGTTTCCAACTCATGCTCCCATCTTAACTTCTCTCTCAAGTACTCTATATAAGCGGGATTGCTTGAGTATTCTTCTGGGGTCTCTTCCTGAAAGGTTGTTTTTGCTGGGCAGTTGCAAATCCTATAAGTGCTACCCTCAATTCATCTACCCCTTTACCCTCGTGAGGTAAATTGAATGTTATGCACTTCTCCACCAGCTCCTCTCTTTTCATTTTTATGTATTCAGCCATGGTGTTTGAGTTCACTCACTCTTTGCCACACACTCTTTGCCAGTCACTCTCACAAGTAATCTTGTTTTGTTATTTCTGTCTGCCACACCACTGTTAAGGATTCTCTAGTATTCGTACCACTGCTACAGCCAACACCTGTGACGTAGTCTCCTTTGTTCATATCTGGATTCTCTGTTGTTCATATCCCACCGCTAACACCACCTGTGGCGCCCTTCCCTGGCTCTCCCTGTCAGGTTCCTACCTGCGCGTGGCTACTGCCTGTCACTAGGCACCACCAGGGACTCCACCAGTCTGGACTGTCCTTTTTTATTGTTTCTCTCCCCGCTCTAGCACAGATCTCAACAGATCCCCCTGCTAGGCAACCACCAGTCACGTCCTAATACTAGTATTCCCAGAGACTCTGAATACTGGTTTTACTCAATACTAATCCGAACTCCACCCCCCTCCTTCTCCACTCTCTCCTGACAAACACTCTCTCAAACCCACCAAACAACCCACTCTTTCTCTTCTCCCCCCAGATTCCACTCTCACTCTTCCTTTTATACGTTCAGCCATTTTAAACACTCGGCCAATCATCTAGCATTCTACTGCCCATTCACTCCCCCTCCTCTTTCACTCCACTTACCATGTATCTTCTAAACAACCAACACTTACCATATATACATTAATATAGGAACATCACAGCAGGCAGGTGGGGGGCTGGCTGAGGGCAGTCGGAGTTAGCGGGCAGTGTCTGGATAGCCCTCATGGGCCAACCTCCCCTGGCGCCGGAGGTTAGGGGTTCCCCAGCAAACAAGCCAATGAAGACAGACTTCCTGGGTCACTTCCAGGCTCTTTCCTGCTTCGCGTTGGGTTGATGTTGTTGTCTCTCACCCCACCCTGTGCCCTCCGTCTGTGCCAGCAGTTGGCTTCTGGCAGTGAAAACCCCCACGGCAGAGAGGTTGGCAAGGAGGATGCGGTGAAGCCCTGTGACTCCCCGAAGGAGGAAGGCAAAGAAAAGACGCAGCCCCAGAAAACACAGTGTACGAATTTGCTTGATTTTCGATGGGTAGGTAGTAGCAGAGTCCCTAAAAATCATTTGCTGAAGTGGGGGGGGCAAACATGGCAACCGTGGTACAGAGACAGATGGAGGCCTGTCTAGAGCGAACCCTTGTATTTTTCAGCCTGTGCTACGGGGCAAAGCCAGGGGTGTCATTTTTCTTTGTTGTTTGCTCTGACTACTGCTGTTATTTTTACTCCACTTTTCAGCTGAGCAGGCTCCCAGAGAAACTTGCAGATAAATAAAACACAAGACAGGCCCCCTGCCCTCAGGGTGACAATCTAAGAGGCACGACACAAAAGGAAAAACGGGATGGGGTGGGAAGAGGAAAACAAGCAAACTCGGGCATCAGTTCTCGTAGTTCCTATACCAACCAGCTGCCATGGGACCATGTAGTGGAGTGCTGAAATAGCCACTTCTGGGTGACTGATGAGGGAGAAGACAAAGGCAGATGGTCCCTCAGTAGAGCCAATGGAGTAGCCCTGCTTCTTTGTTTTTCTTCCATCCTTCAGCGTGATGGAATGGCTACTGCTGCTCGGTAACAGACCAGTAGCTTTGCCTCTCACCAAAATGTCAGAAGAGCCGACGGAATAGCCCCACTTCCCTTCCATCAGGCTACTCTGCAGCCTGATGGAGAGGCTGCTCCTCAGTGACAGTGGAGGGAGAGCCAAAGGCAGATGGCGTCTCAGCAGAGCCGATGGAGCGGTCCTGCTTCTCTTTCCTTGCTCAGCTCTGCAGCCTGATGGAACAGCTCCTTTTCGGTGACACTGATGGCCACTAGCTTGGATGGCTTCCAGAGGGGATCATTCAAACTAATTCATGGAGTCTGGATCTAGCACCAGTGGCTACTCATCACGATAGCTAAATGCAGGCTCTGAAAGCCAGTTGCTGGGAAATGACAGCAGGTCAGGGCTTTTGCGTCCACACCATTTTGTGGAGTTTCCGGAGGCGTCTGACTGGCCTCTGTGGGAAGCAGGACTAGATGGACCTTTGGTCCAAGTTCTGTAGGCGCCAGTGATCCTCTAGGAACTTCTTGGCATGTTCTGTTCATATAGCTGCTACGTGTATATGGGCTCCTGCTGGGAGTTATGGTGGGATATAAATCAAATAATAAATCAAATAAATAAAAATATCTCCCCCCCCTTGTTGTTCTGTAGCTGCAGGAGAAGGAAGAGGAAGAGGGTCGCCTCCAAGAGGACTCTGGCACCGCCCCAGAAGATGTTAGTAGCAAAGGGCTGCCCAACAAGAATTCATCTGGTGATGCTCAGGAGGGGCTGTGGCCCCCACCTGGAGACAACACTGAGGAGCCCAGAGTGCAAGAGGTAAAGATTAGTCCAAATTGCAGTTCCACAATTACTGGCTGTGTTAACCCCCATTTTAAAGCAAATTTAAGGTGCTCCCTTTGTGTTTAATATTGGAAATAGTTTAATTTTATTTTAATGTGGACTTTGTATGTTTTTAATATGTATTTTTATCTGGAAGCCGCCGTGAGTTCCAGTTTTGGAAAAAGGGCGGGGTATAAATAAAGACAATAATAATAATAATTTAAAACCCTAAAACAACTTAGGCCTCAAATATCTGAAAGGCCACCTCCTTCCCTACAGGTCCTGTCGGGTATTAAGATTGGTAGATGTGGCACTCTTGGTGGTTCCCTCAGATGTTTGGTGATCCAGGAGAAAGCATTATCTGTGGCAGTCCCCACGTTGTCCTATTCCCTACCCGTAGTGGAATCTTCATTATGGCATCTTCATTACATAGTTTTTGTCATATGCACCTCTTTATCTTTGACATATAAATATTTTGGGATCCACCCTAATTACCTTTGTAATGTTTTAAACAATTTTCATATTATATTTTTATATTGTAATCTCCCCTGGGATATCTTCATCATCATCATCTTATAACAATTCATTCATATTCATTCATTGGAATGTTTTGCTCCAAGAGCTGGTGAAATAGCCACAATACGTGGCAAGGTGGCCACTAGCTTAGACCGCCTTGAAGGGGGGCGTGTGATGTTTCTATATATTAGTGTATATATGGTAAGTGCTGGTTGTTTAGAGTATACATGGTAAGTAGTGAAAGAGGAGGGGGAGTGAATGGGGAATAGAATGCTTGATGATTGGCTGAATGTTTAAAATGGCTGACAGTATAAATGAAAGGATGACAGGTAAATCTGGGTGAATGTGAGGTGGTGAATTGTGGAATCTGGGGGGAGAAGAGAAAGAGTGGATTGCTTGCTGGGGTTTGAGAGAGTTGTTTGCCAGGAGAGAGTGGAGAAGGAGGGAGGTGGAGTTCGGATTAGTATTGAGTAAAACCATATGCTTATGTGCCTTAAGAAGAAATCTTGTTAATCTTGTTAGCTTTGTTATCTGTAATAAATACTTAATTTGGTTTACCAAAGGCCTGATCCTTGGCTGGGGTTTCACAGACCAGAAGGGAGGGTAAGGTAATGACCAAGGCTGAAGGGGAACTGTAACAAATGGTGGCAGCGGTGAAGAGAATAACAATACCAGTATTCAGAGTCTCTGGGAATACTAGTATTGGGACGTTACTGGTGGTTGCCTAGCAGGGGGATCTGTTGAGATCTGTGCTAGAGCGGGGAGAGAAATCATAAGAGAGAGCAGTCCGGACTGGTGGAGTCCCTGGTGGTGCCTAGAGACAGGCAGTAACCACAAGCAGGTAGGAACCTGACAGGGAGAGCCAGGGAAGGACGCATCACAGGGGGTTATTCAGATATTACATTGGAGACGGCATGGCTCCTGAACTACTCATCACTAAAACAAGAGGACAAAAAAAAGGCCCAGATTTGCATAAAATTTATATGTTTTAATTTATAGTCTAGGTGCAAATTTAGAAATAAGGACTGTAATTTAAAAAGAAGCACAACCCTACTCTCTGCTCTAGGAAATGGGAAGACTAGATTGTTCTGGGATAGTTACTCCTAAGATGATGCCTGCTATGACAGATGTGTACATCATTGAAAAAGGGAATAATTTTGTTCCTTGCTTCACAAATGTAGTTTCAACCCATCTTGACATTAACGTGAATATAGTAACAAAAATGGACTAAAACTCCTACTAATCCGTTGAGTTAAATCTATATTTCTTTCCCTGGATTGCAGCCCTGCTTGCTTGCTTTCTTATAACAATCCATTTTCTTCCTCCCTTCTGACGTTTCGAAGCCCGATGGTCCAGAAGGCAGCTCTGTGGATCACGAAGCTTACTACCTGTGCGATGAGGCCATGCTCCTGCAAGACTCCAGCGCCTCCCTGGGCTATTTCCCCTGCTACCGGACCTACATCGAGTTCCCCCGCTACCAGCCCCCCGGCCACCCCCAGGACAAAGGGAGCGGCCCCTCACGGGTGGGCAGGAGGAAGATCCCCCAAGAGGTGCAGGGCCCCCAGAACAGCCCACTGCTGCCCACGGCCAAAGACAGCAGGAAGTGTCCCCAGAAGAGGAAGCACAGAGGGGTCTCGGTGGAGGAGAAGGGTCAGGCCAAGCCCACAGAGCTGAAGCCGCTCTTGCAGGACCAGCGCACCCTGCCCCCGAGCCCAGAGGGAAAGACAGGACCCCACATTGTGTGCTGCCACAGCGCGGAGGTTGCGGGAGAGAGGAACCAGGTGTGTGCGCCCCCCATCGATACAGCAGGGGGGAAGATCGTGCCAGGGAGGTGCCCCACAGGGTTTGTAGCGCCACGGTAGAGCAGCTGATTTGCAGGCGGAGGGTCCCAGGGTCCATCCCTGGCCTCTCTCGTTGATGCAGTGGGGAAAGGCCTCTCTCGGCCTCAGACCTTGGAAAGCCCTGCCAGTCAGAGCAGGCAACCCTGGGCTCGATAGAGAAGCGGTCTGATCTGGGACATGGCAGCTCTTTATACGCATTAAGATTTGAGAAACAAGGATTAGGAGAGTCTCCAACGGATCACAGTGGGATGGGGGAGAAGCCCTTCAGTGGTGGGGACTCTCCGAGCCTTCAGCTGGGCCTGAGCTACAACTTCCATCAGCCCTCATTGCTGGCCACGCAGGCAGAGGCTGTTGATGGGAGTTGGGAATCCAGCAACATATGGAGGGCCACAGTGTTCCCCCTCTACCGCCACAGAAGAGCCCTGGTAGATCAGAGCAAAGGCCCACCTGGTTCAGCGTTGGGCTTGCGACAGCGGCCAGACAGATGCCTCTGGGAAGTCTGCGTGCAGAAGTGTGAGAGCACTGGCCAAAGTGGACGTGTAACAATGGCGTCTTCTTTTTCCTTTTCTTGCAGGTCGGGCCAGTGAAGGGAAGAGGGAAAGAGATCCCCCAACGGGGATCAACTGCTCAGAGTCACACCTCGGTCACGGAAACCACCGCCGCCACCACCCCATTGGAGCCCCGCAAGCCTCCTTCCCACCTCAGCTTCCATTCCATCATCTCCTGGGTTTGGAAGATCTTCAGGAAACCGTCATCGTCGCAACCGCAACCCAGCACCAGCAGCAGGACGGACGCAGGGAGGAGGCCGCCGGCCAGTTGCCTAAGACTGTGGATCACACAGTACCGTGGCCGCGTCCACCCACAGCCACCTTGACACCAATGCCCCACTTCTGAAAGGAGTCAGCGCTTTGGGCCAAGTTGGGGGGACAAGTGGAATATATTCCAGAAATCGATCATTTCCATTAAAATTTCCTCTTTATGCAAAACAAAGAAGGAGAAATATTCCACATTGCCACATAGGTGCTGCCAGAGGGTGGTGAGGTGGGACGTTGGCAAGGGTGTTCATATCAATGTAGCTGTCTCTATACTGCATGTGGGCCCAACAGGATGTTGGTGGGGATTTCCTGGTTTTCACTCCACCTTTTTCTGTGAGCGTATCCCGCCTCTTCCACTTTGGGAGTGGCCGTGCTGGGAGTGCACGAGGAGCTGGTGCTACCACAGAATTTGGATCTTTCGATGGCATGCTGTCTCTGCATGCCTGCATATGCACATGCAAATTTATTTTCTATACATATAAAAAAAAAATGAAAGCCGTCACATAGCATGACAGCAACATTCTATGTGGTGGTGAGGCGTGGCGGGCATGAGGTCAGTGTGGCGACAGCTTGAAGCAAGGACGGCAGCTGTGTGGCCGAGTGTGGCAGGCCTGAGCCGAGCGAGCGAGCAAGCAAGGTGGGAGAGCAAGGTAGCCCGGGCGAGCCATGGAGGAATTCAGGACAGCTCGGGGTAGCTCCTCATCAACCGCCCTGCTCTACTGTTGTTGTTCCCCCCCCCCCCCGGACAGAGGAGGCATGGGAGGGAGGACAAGGTGCTTGGCAACCCATCTGGAGTGAAAGTCCCTCTGTGGACACAAGTCCTTTGTGTGTATACGTGGGTGAGGCTGGTGCGCAAAGCCCCCAGTATTTTGACAATGTAATTGCTTTATATTCAAAGAATCTCAGAATGACGTACAGAAAATAGAAATCATGGTTTTCATGAGCACATCACATGACCAGAATCCCAGCTCCACCCATCTCATTCCCTGCCGAGTAATAAGCTCACAGAGACTTGAACCTGCAATGTTCAAGGTGCTGGTCGAATAAAAGGCACTTTTTTATATAGCTAACTATTACGGCTTCAAGAATGAATCAATGCAATCATTAAAAAGAGCTTTTGACAAACTAGAATGGGGCCCCAGTGCGCCATCAGTTGACATTGGTTTTTTTATATGGAAATTATGGGTTATATCCAGTGTTAACCAGACTCATTGTAGACTCATGGAAATGAATCAGCGTGAGTAATGCAGGTATGTCCGCTTCAATGGGTCTGCCCTGAGTACAGGTTAGCTGGACACAGCCATCTGAGTGCTTATAGAAGTGCAGATGGCATTCACCATCTGAAGCCCGGAAAGGGGACCGTCTCCATCTAAGACAGCCCCTGCAACGAGATGCCTGTTCATTAGGTGTGCTTTCACCTGAATGTTGGGAGAAATTGTGCCTACTTTAGTTGAAGAAGGATATAGACCAGTGGTGGGCAACCTTAGGACCAAGGGATGAATGAGGCCCTGCAAACCTATCTAGCCCTTGGGAGTCTGCACGCCACACCCCTACCCCAGCCAGACCCGTCTCTGGCCTTGCTTTGCACCCTCTTTCAACTCCCATCACCCCTGATCATTGGCTATGCCATCTGGGGCTGACGGGAGCCCAGCAATTTCTGAAGGGCCACAGGTTCTCCATTCCTGCTCTCAGGAGGGAATGCCTCTTCTAGATAAAGGCATTCCTCCATCTCTCACATGGGAGTTGGACATGCTGCTCCTTAGAACAGAGATTCCCATCCTCCAACATCCCTGACCATTGACCCTGCTGGCTGACGGTGTTAATGGGAGTTGGAGCCAGGAGAGCCACAAGTTCCCCACCCCTGGCTTAGGCAGATGGAATTCTGCAGAAAGAAAAGCTGAGGCTTGCAACTTGCATGAATTATGCTGGTTTATTCACACAGCACCCCCTTACTTTGCCTAATGTATTCTAGTTTTACTAATCCCAAGGACACCAAACCCCCAGTCACAAGCAATCTTCTCTTTGGCTTCTGAGATTTTCGCCAAAGGATTTGCTCCCAAGCATCTTGTCACACTCATAAGAGCTAGAAACTTTTATTTTTTTAAAAAAGAAAACTGACGTTGTTAGAGAGCAAAATCCTGTGGTTTTCTGGCCTCCTACACATAATGTGCACAACGTCCTAGTTTGTTTCATCCTATCAACCCTTGGAGGCTTTTTTGGCTGGTTTCCTTGCTGCTTCTACTGAAGCCAGACCTGGAGAGGCTTATCCATGGGCTCAACTGGAGACCCAAGGCCCGAAACCAGACCCCAAGGACAACCATCAGAAGACCAAAGAGGAAAAGGACTAGAGAATAACAACATGCATGCTTGTATTCACTCGGAACAGGCAACAATTGGCAGGGACGAGTGGGTGGCCCACTCAGAACAGCAAAGAGAGTTACAGCAAGGAGAAAGTCAGTGGAAGTGGCTGCCACCGTAACAGGCCTACCTGAGGCCGCAGCAGCCTTCTGTCCCGAGTCCTGTCCCTCAGTAGCAGACGGACAGATTAGGCCAAAATACAGCCAGAAGCACAACGAACGGCCCACCAGCTTTCTCCCCCATCTTCTTTTAAATTCGCACTGTGGTAAACTGGGATAATTTTATATAGTCTATAGCTCGGCAGCTGGCACCCTTCAAGCCAAAAAGCGGCACAGTTTTTGAGAGGGGGGCCAGTCGGTTCTTGAGTCGACAAGAAATCATCGTTAAACAAAATAAAACCTTGAAGACTTGGCCCCAAAAGCAACGAGAGAATACAGTTGCGGCCCTAGGCAGCCAATGCCACCTGGAACAACATAACATTTTCTCCCTTGCTTTCAACTGCTTGGGCCCAAATTTATTCCCATTTGCATGTTCCCCCCCTCCAAAGTCTATGGGTGTTGCCGACTCACTGCCTCTGAGGTTTCAACGGGCCAGGCTGCCCTTCTGGCCTGTCCAGAGTTCCTGCAGCTCCACCTTGCAGCCTAGGTCCCTCAAGGCAGCCTTGGCCACGTCATCACAGTCCCGGTGGGCGGTCCGCGCCTCAGTGATCAAGTCTTCGGCGCCCATCTCTAGGATGGGCTGGGAGAAATCTTGAGTGTGGGACACAAGATTGCGGATCAGCATGCACGCTTGTTTCTGGAGGCGCAGAGAGAGAGGGAGAGGGAGAGGGAGAGGGGGAGAGGGAGAGGGGGAGAGAGAGAGGGGGAGAGGGAGAGGGAGAGGGGGAGAGAGAGAGGGGGAGAGAGAGAGGGGGAGAGGGAGAGGGGGAGAGAGAGAGGGGGAGAGAGAGAGGGGGAGAGAGAGAGAGGGAGAGAGAGAGAACGAACACAATTTATAATTTATTTTACTAGTGGAAAGTACCCAGTGTTGCTTGGGAATCCTAAGAAATAAAAAAAGATCAGTGCAGTTTTGAAAGGTTGAGTCTGCCATCTTGATTTAAAACTGCATCCAACTGTATCCATACAGAGACAAAAACCTGCTTCTTAATCTCAGGAACCTTCAAGCCAAATCTGATTATGGTATCTTAAGAGGTGTCCAAACATACAGCTTTTATGGAAAAGCTAACTTCCAAACTTCAACAAACGAAGGGAGTCTGAAAGAAAGAGAAGTTTGTAGACTCTTGGTACCCTTTCAGAATCTATGTTAGTTAGGCAGATCACAGCTGGGCCCTGCCAACCCATTATGCTACCAGCTGGACTTAAATCGCAACTTCAATGACAAAATCCTTTTTAAAAAAATCTTTCCTATTTGAGATGCATGCTATCTCAAGTAGTTAAGGTAGAGGTTTGAAATTAGGGCTATGACAAAAAGATATTTCAGTCTACTATAGTTTTTTGATGCAAGGTTTCAGTGATATTTTTTCTATGCTCTTAAATTAGAACATATATCGTTTTTGTACGCCGCATCCCCTGTATGTTGCATCAATTGAAAATTTTATGTAAAAATTTCCAGTAAAAAACAAGTAAAAAAGAGGTGTCCAAATGCACAGAGAACATACTTTTCCAAAACATATAGTAGATTGAACAAGGTTTATATGCCTCGTAAACCTCTTAGTGGTTTACATAAAATAAAAGATTAGAAAATACAAATAAAAATCAACAGTGTATAAATAAATGCACATAATAAAGTTGGATTGTAGTCCACTAATCAGAGTAGACTCATTTAAATTAATCACATTTATTAGTAAATCAATAGGTTTACCCAAAGTAGGACTAGCACTGAATACTGTCCTGTCATTGTGCCGTTTTAAGTGGCATTGAAAAATCACAGCTTGTAGCCAAGTAAACTCTACTCGGAGTAGAGCCATTGAAATGGATGGGTCTTAGGTAGGTGCGTCCGTTAATATAAATGGGCCTGCTATGACTAACGCTGGGTGGAACCCCAAGCATCACGCTGCTTTTGTACTTGAAGGAAAGCGGCCTAGAAACCTTCAGAGGTTGTTGTGGTTATGCTGGGGAGGGCAGATAGGGAGGGAGAATATCTCCATTTCGTACTGCGCAAAACCCCACTGTTACCTGCACGCCAACCTCCCTGGGATGCATCTTCATGGCTTGCAGGGCTGCCAAGGCCCCGCCACCTTCCATGATGACCCGGCAGTTCTCTGGCTTCCGCAATGCCAGCATGCACAAGGCCGCGCAGCTTTGCTCACACACCTGACGGCAGAGAGGAAAGGGGGGGAAATCAGTGAGCAAAATCCAGCCCCAGCTGAAAAACATTTAGAAGCTCGGGCAGCTGCATTAATTACATTGGGAGGAAAATTAATACGAGCGGGGAGTAAATCCATTAGGTTGCATCTAATTACCGTTATTTATTTATCTATCAGAGCCTGGCTGGGAGTCCAGAGTCTGCGAGTTCAAATCCCCGCTCGTGTCTCCTGGGCGTCAAGGGCCAGCTAAAGATCACCCCCACAGTGAGTGGCTCAGGGGTTATGTGCCCTGCCACCTGTGCAGCCGTGGGCAAGCTGCAGAGTCCCAAGGAGCCCAGCTGGCAGTTGCGGACAAGGAAGGGGCTGGTTGTGCAGCTGTGGCAAGCTGAGCAGGCCCTAGCCAGCTGGGGAGGACTAGCCTCAGAGGGAGGCAATGGTAACCCCCCTCTGAATACCGTTTACCATGAAAATCCTATCCATAGGGCAGGCATAAGTTGGGATCGATTAGATTTACATCCCACCCTGTCTCCCAGTAGGAGCCTAAATTCAACTCAGAGTAGACGTATTTTGAAATTAATGGACCCAAGTTAGCCATGTTTAATTTCAGTAAGTCTACTCTGAGCAGGACTAACGTTGAACACACGTCCATTGATTCCAATAGGTGTCATCCTATTAACACATCTGTTATTGCAAGGATTTACACTCACACACAGGAACTCCCCCCCTCCGTCAAATCTGCTCCAGAGGGCTGCGCAACCCCCCAGAACAGATTTAGGGTGCGCAGGGGGAGGAAGGGAAAGTTCAACTGCACAAGAGTAAATCCTTGTGCTACCAGAGCAAGCGATTTACCGTTACACTGGGTACAAGCCAATGGGGCTACTCTGAATAGAATGTAGATAGATTCAATCCTGCACGTTTTAAAAAAATATCCACCCTACAACCGAACATCGTTTAATACCTAACTTTATTAGGGTAAGTACATAAAACAGGAGTCACCAACACGGTGCCTATGGGCACAGTAGCGCCCTTGAGGTCTTCCCCCTGTGCCCATGAAGCCTCTTAGCCCCCTCCCCACACACTCTTCATCATGTGCAGAATATAGGAAACGGACCTTTAGTGTGGCGGCACCTACCCTGTGGAATTCCCTCCCCTTAAATATTAGGCAGGCGCCATCTCTGCTATCTTTTCGGTGCCTTTTGAACCCTTTCCTCTTTCAACAAGCCTTTTAGGTTGAGACCTATCCCAGTCTGCATCTGTGTCGGAATTGCTTAATATGTTTTTTGATAATGCTTTTAACCCTTTTAAAAAGTTTTTTTAAAATGTTTTTAACGCTGTTTTGTTTTAATGTATTTTAAGATCTGTTTTTATGATGTTTTCAAGTGTTTTTAGCCGTTTGTTTGCTGCCCTGGGCTCCTGCTGGGAAGAAGGGTGGGATACAAATTAAATAATAATATTAATAATGTGGTGGTGAAAGTGGTTACCTTTTGCTACTGCAAAAAGTGCATCTGCAGCCAAGCAGGAAGTTGGAAGAGTGACGCTCTTTCCAACTCCCTCTTTCACCTCTGATTTTCATGGCTTAGTTTAATTATTTTATCCAGGCCCCTTGGAAAAGCTGTGTGGGTGTGTGCGTACTTTCTTTTTTGTCTCAGTGGGGAGAGGGGGGAGGCAAGAGACCAGAAAGGGTTCAAGAGCAGCAAAAAGACCTGGAAGCAACCAAGGAGAGGGCGTGAAAGTCTTCACCGGCCCCAGGACACCCCCTGCACATGCCACCCACTCGCTTACCAGAGGGCTGCCAAGATGGTGGCTCATTGCCAACACAATGAGGTCAGTCCCTCCGGCATTGACAATGGCATCTTTCACATCATCGTTGCCTGCGATGGCCCGGATGGCACTCAGCACCTGCTTCACCAGATCCTAGAATACGACAGAAGGGGAAAGAAATCTCAGACAGACCCAGGATGCAAAAACAGGCTCTCCACGTTAAAAAGAAAGTCAGTTAAGGATTAGGGCTGGGAGGGGCACTGAATGTGGCCCCCTGGGATTCTGAACCTGGCCCTGCAGGCTCTCCACAGGCCACACCCCTTCCCCTGAGGCCACATCCCTTCTTAAGTGCATTTGTCTGACAGCAACGTATCCTTGAACTGTGAAAATGCCTCTCGTTGTTGGACTTTTGTGTGGTTGGAATGTAGGCTACTGTGCAACAGGTAAAAGCCGCCCCATTCATCCGCCCACTTTTGCCTCAGGCCCTGCCCACTTTTACTACTGGCTCCGCCCACCACTGGCATGGAGCCCCCATAGAAGGTTCCCCATGAGGGAATTTGGAAATGATTCTCCAGAGCAGCCTTTCCCAACCAGTGTGCCCCCAGATGTTGTTGGACCACAATTCCCATCTTTCCTTACCATTGGCAATGCTGGCTGAGGCTGATGGGAGTTGTGGTCCAACAACATCTGGAGGCACACTGGTTGGGAAAGGCTGCTCCAGAGAGTTATGAAAGTTATAGGGAGATTCCCCCTCACCCTGAACACTTGAAACCAAATGCTCTCCCCAGGGAGGCACGCCGGGTGCCTTCTCTATCCACCTTTAGGCACCAGGCAAAGACCTTTCTTTTCACCCAGGCCTTCAGTCTTAGTCTTTTTTGTTTGGGTTTTAAATTTTGATATTGCATGTTTTTTAAAATTGTTTTATATTGTATGTTTTTAAAATGTACGTCGCCTAAAGACCACCAGGTACAACGCAATTAATTAACTAATAATATTTCAGATTCCCAAACACCGGTCCATGAGCTTCTCTGAGGTGCCCTGTGGCATGTTCGCATTAAATATTCATATTGATTTTTAAATGTATTTGTGTGGAAATTGTAATACAATGCAATGCAATATAAGAAATAAAGGAAGAAATAAAAATACAATTTTTAAAAAAATCACACAGTACCTAGCAGAGCACAATTGCTACAAGAGGCAGAAAAACCATTAAGTGGTCTGCCAAGACTATGAACAATTTTCAAGTGGCCTGTGGGAAAAAGAAATTTGGGAGCCACTGATCTATTCAATTTATTACCCACCTGTTGTCCTAAGATCCCAGGGCAAAATACAATATTAAAAACATTTTAAAACAATCTACAATCAGAACAGGGGATGGGTCCTAATATATCTATAGAAAATACTTTCTTTTTCTCCCAGGCATTCTAACAGCATGTGCTGAGTTAAAATTGTATATTTGTTTTTAATGTTCAATGTTTTTAATTTTTGTAAACTGCCCAGAGAGCTTTGGCTATGGGGCGGTATATAAATTTAATCAATCAATCAATCAGTCAGTCAGTCAATCAATCAATCAATCATCATCATCATCAATAATAATAATAATAAAATTTCATTGATTTGGATTCCTGCATTGAGCAGGGGGTTGGACTTGATGGCCTTACAGGCCCCTTCCAACTCTACTATTCTATGATCAGGTGTTAAAAGCCAGGGTAAAGAGGTGCATCTTCGGCATACAACAGAAACTGCATAATGAACATGCCCAATGCACCTCTGTGGGGAAGGTATTCCACAGAGAATTGCCTCCTCCTGGGCTGCCACCCCCTGTGCTTCTGAGAGACTACCAAGAGAGCCTCTTCTGCAGACCTTAACACCTGAGAGGGTCTGCAGGGAGGGAGACAGTATTTTAGACATTTGGGGATAATGTTACTTATAATAGGACAGAAAACACATCAATAAGCCGCTACTTCCATTTGGCTGTCAAAAATGGACTGAGCAGGGTCAGCTTTTGGTGTAACATGGCAAGAAACTGTTCTTGCAAAGCAGCAGGTCCCTGGTTCAATCGCTGGCAGCATCTCCAGTTAAGAAGGATCCGACAGCAGGTGATGGAAACGTTTTTCTCTGCCTGAGCCCCGAGAGTTGCTGCCTGTCAGAGTTAGACAACACTGGGCCACAGGGACAAAATAAACTGACCTGGCATACAACAGCTACCTATGTCCATAATACCTGGTGGTCAATGCAGTCAGCTAACAGCGCCACCATGAAGTTTAAACCTCCAAGGTCCACAATCTCTTGACAAAACTCATTCCGGACAGAGAGGTGGCCCAGAGTTGCACAGATTTCCCTCAGAACAGTGCAGTCATCAGGGAAGGCTGAGGGAGAGAGAAGGGTGAGGAAAGAAAGATGTTTCATGGGTCATAACATAGTTGTGCATACAATGCAATTCCTCCCCAAAAAAACACAGAATGTGGTACTGGCTTCATATACCGTTTTAGTTTTTAGTTCACGCAATCTGTAACCTTTTGTATTTTATTTTATCCTGCTGTGCATAGCTCCAGTAGCTTTTAGTTGGTGAAGTGGTTTATAAATCTGCCAATAAATAAAAAAATAATCTTCAGGGGGTTGGGGGAGGGGGAAAGAGGAAGAAGCAAAATTGATGTCAAGTTTCTAATCCTCATGGCTTTCATGGTTTTTAGCTTGGTTTTTTCGTAAGCCGCTTTGGGGATGCCTTGTGGAGCCAAAAGGCAGCATAAAAACAAAATCAGAAATAAAAATAAATGGCTGTGTAGCTATATCTAAAAGTACATTCTCCTGGCAAAACTCATTCAGAACAGATGGGCAGCGCCTCACTGAACTGCAGAAATGCGACAGGACTAAGGAATAAGATTTCCTGTGGCTGTAAGGCAAGATGATGGCCTGTTGCCTTCCCTCCCTCCGACTATCAAATGCAGACTATATGATGCAGTGGAGAGAAAGAAAATCACACAAATGATACAGGTGGCCCAGTTCTGGGGTTTCAGAATTCCACTTAGCACAGAGTATAACACAGGCTGCTGGCCTTCCGAGGGCATTAGAAACAGCTGATGAACCGATCAGATCCAATGCAGAACTTTGGAAGCGCACTTTATACTGAATCAGACCATTCACCCACCTAGCTCAGTTCTGACGTCTACAATTAGCAGCAGGTCTCTAGGGTTTCGGAAAGAGATCTTTTCTCCCAGCCCCACTTCGGAATGCTGGGGACTGAACCTCCTGCATGCAGATACTCTGCCACAGAGGGAAGGAAGGAAGGTGCCGCTGAATGCCAGTTGCTGGGAATCACAAGCAGGGAAGAACTCAGTACTCAGGTCTTGCTTGGGGGCTTCCCAGAAGAGGCATTTGGATGGCCTTATAAGCCCCTTCCAACTCTACTCTTCTATGATTCTATTCTGTCAGGAATGCTTTGATTTGGATCCCTGCATTGTGCAGGGGATTGGACTTGATGGCCTTATAGGCCCCTTCCAACTCTACAATTCTATGATTCTATTCTGTCGGGAATGCTTTGATTTGGATCCCTGCATTGCACAGGGATCAGCCTTATACAATGCTATGGCCACTGTGAGGACAGGATGCTGGAATAGATGGGCCCCCTTTGCCTGATCGAGCAGAGCTCTTCTTAGGTTTTGAGGGAATTAGATTCTAAATAAAGAACTATTTATTAGGGCCAGGACACCTAAGGGACCATCTTCTCCCGCATGAATCAGAGAAGCTCTTTCCTGCATCCCATCAGTGGCTGCCATATGTCTAGTGGTAACCACATTTGAAAGACCACATTTGTTGGGTTATTAGTTAATGAAAAAACACATTCATAAAGTTAACCATCTGCTGAATGAACTTTCAGTCTCCACCGCCGTGAAAAATTCCTCCTTTGGGCGGAGAGGGGGAGAAGCATGTAGACCGCCTTGGCCTCCTTGTGAGAAAAGTGGCATGTAAATGAAACAAACATCGGAGGAGGGATAATTCTACCTTTGGCAGCCTCTATAAGGATCCTCAGCCCGTTGTGTTCCATCACAATCATTTTGGCATGGTCGTGAGCGTGTCCGAACGGCACCCGGATGTCATCATCGAAGGTCATGACACGCAGCCCCAAGCAGGCCGCCCGGACGACATCGGCACGGTCCCCGTGCTGGACGACCGCCCCGGCCAGCAGCGCGAGGACACCACCTTTCACCAGGTCCTGTCGGTTCTGCTCATGCTTCAGACAGGCGTGCCAAACGCAACGGACCGCAGCAAGCGTCAGGTCAGCGTTGTCGCGCTGGTCCTGCAGCACCCGCAACAGTAGCTCCTGTCCAGAGACATCCAGGAGGTCAGGCTGGCCATCCAGGAGCGCGGAGAGGGCGTGGAGGGCTCTCAGAAGCGACCACCTGTCTTCCAAGGCCAGCTGGCAGGCGGCCAATATGGCAGGGTAAGCGCCCTTCTGCCCCGCCAAATAACGGATCGCCAGCTCCTGTCGGCACTGTTCGGCAAAGCTCACCAGCAGCTCATCCACCTCGTGCGAGTCAGCATCGACAACAGCTTTCTGAAGGCTGTCCAATGTCTATGGAAGGAATTTATTTATTAAATTTATTAGTTGCCCATCTGGCTGGTTGTCCAGCCACTCTGGGCGACGCACAACATAAAAACATACAATTCACATTAGAGCCTTAAAATTCCAACAATAACACTAAAATCTAACCCACCCCAAAGGCCTGCCTGAAGAGCCAGGTTTTCAGGGTCCGGCAGAAGCTCATCATGGAGGGGGTATGGCGGATGTCATTTGGGAGGGAATTCCATAGAGTGGGTGCCACGAATGAAAAAGCCCTCTCCCTAGTCCTCACCAGTCTGGCTGTTTTAACTGATGGGATAGAGAGAAGGCCTTTTGAGGCTGACCTTGTTGGGCGGCAACATTGATGATGCTGGAAGCGCTCCTTCAGATAGACTGGGCCGAAACCATACAGGGTTTTAAAGGTCAAAACCAACACCTTGAATTGGGCCCGGAAAACAACCGGTAACCAGGGCAACTCCTTCAGCACTGATGTGATCTCGCCGGCAGCTGCCTTTAACCAGGCAAGCCGCCGCATTCTGTACCAGTTGCAGCTTCCGGACCGTTTTCAAGGGTAACCCCACATAGAGCACATTACAGTAGTCTAAGGCGAGAGGAGACCAGATGGGAGCAGATGGTTGGGAAGGTACGAGCACAGCCTCTGTATCAAATGGAGTTGATACAATGCCGCCCGGCACCGAGACCGGAGCCTCCATGGACAGCTGGGAGTCAAGAATGACTCCCAGGCTGCAGACCTGGTCTTTCAGGGGCAGTTGCACCCCATTAAGCACCAAGTTGACACCCCCCAGCCTTCTCTGGTCTCCCACGAACAGTGCCTCGGTTTTGTCAGGGTTCAGCTTCAGCTTATTCCTCCCATCCATGGGAAGCAATTCATAAATAAAATAATGATGATCTGATCTGGATGTTGTCTCTGGGCTGGGTTCTTCTCCTGCTAAATTATGCTAAAATGGGGGGAATTTCTAAAATCAGTTTTGAAACTGGGGCACTCACTGACTGCCAGAGCTTTCGGGTGGTGTTCAGTTCTACTCAGAGTAGACCCTCTGACATGACTAACTTCAATTCATTAATTTCAGTCGGTCGATTTTGAGTAAGACTTAACTGAATACAAACCTTTGATTCTTTTTCAGTTGTTCCCATCTTTTTTCTACTTCACATTAATAATACATATATGCATATGGTTAAAACACACAGGAGACAGCTGGTATGGCACAGTGGGGAGGACAGCCTGGCTGGGAGGACAGAGTCTGTGAGTTCAAATCCCTGCTCGTGTCTCCTGGGTGTAACAGCTAAAGATCACCCCACAACAAGTGGCTCAGGGGTTATGTGCCCTGCCCACCTGTACAGCCATGGGCAAGCTGCATTGTCCCAAGGAGCCCAGTTGCCCCCCAGCTGGCAGTTGCAGACAAGGAAGGGGCTGGCTTGTGCAGCTGTGGCAAACTGAGCAGGCCCTGGCCAGCTGGGGAGGACTAGCCTCAGAGGGAGGCAATGGGAAACCCCCTCTGAATACCGCTTACCATGAAATCCCTATTCGTAGGGTAGCCATAAATCAGGATTGACTTGAAGGCAGCCCATTTCCATTTTCAAAACACACAAGAACAAACACCTCGCCTTATTTTTAAAAAAACGATTTCGATGCTGCTTTTCATTTTTGAAAAAAACCTGAATTAAAACGGTAACTACAATAAAATCAGAACAAAACAGTACAATACCAGCAAATTGGACCACTGGTCCAACCTAGCTCAGGACTGTCAACAAGGACTGGTGGCAGTTCTCCAAGAGTTCAGGCAAGGAATCTTTGTCAGCCTGGAGGGCCGCACTCCCTCAGGAGCAAACTTTTGGGAACCGCAGACCGGGGTGGGCGGGACCAGAGGCAAAAGTAGGCGGAGAAAGGAAGGTGGGATAGTTCCTGGACACACTCATGCTCCTCTCTGTAGCCCCCATCCAGGCAAGAAAAGACATTATCAGTGTTCAAAGATGTTTTCCAGCCAGGCACAAACACTCGAGGAGGGTGTGAAGCAGGGCTGGTAACAGCTGTGGGGGGCAGCAACTGCGTGTGGGGCTCTCCAGAGCCTTCTGGCCGGATCGGTCAGAACAAGGATGCTGACGTACTAGATGGCCCTTTGGCGACTCTTAGGCATTTAATCCCTCCTGGGGAATCGTCTCACCTGCAAAATAGCATGCTGCTTCTCTTGGCCATTCTCCGAGGTGGAATTGGGGGCCATCTTCACTATGTTGCTTAAGTCTACGCCTGGAGACGAGGAGAAAAGCAGCCTCAGATGCATCGTCGCCTCCTCTACACACACACAATGGCAAAACTATGTATTTATTGTTTTACTGATGTGTTACTGATGTTCTATTGATGTATCTTTATATTGGTGCTCTTTTGTAAGCCACCTTGAGGGCCTTTTGGCTGAAAGGCGGGGTAGAAATATTAAAATCAAAACTAGACAGAATTACATGGCAATTTTGCCTGGAGCCACCTGGTGCTCTTTGCTCTGCAGTCTCCATCTGGCCTGCGCTATGGCCCGGATCTGGGGGCAGGGCATCTTCTTCAGCCCAGAGGGCCGCACTCCCTTGTGAGCGACTTTTTGGGAGCCGCATGCCAGAGGTGGGCGGGGCCAGGGGCATATGTGGGAGGAGCAGTAACTGTACGTAATGCTGCAGGCTGGTTGCGACACACACCTAGACATTACCCTCCCTGTCCTCCATCCAGGCAAGCTAGCAGCTTTACCAGCCAGACAAAAGCACTCTAGGAAGGAGGGCTGGTGAGGGCTGTGGCATGGGAAGTGTTGAGGGCCTGGAGGGCTGTATTGGGTTGCCCGGGCCCTGAGGTTCCCCACCTAGATCACACTGGGGACAGCACTGAGGAATGACGGCTTCTTATTTTGAATCAGCCTGCAACCCTATGTACACTTAGGAACACAAAAAGGGGCCTCACGCTGAGGCAGACCATTAGTGCATCTAGCTCAGAACTGTCTACACTGACCGGAAGCGACCCTCCAGGGTTTCAGACTCAGGGATCGTTCCCAGCCCTACCTGGAGATGCCGCTAGGACCGAACCCTTCTGCATGCTTGACCATTGAGCTACAACCCTTCCCGCACAACACTTCTATCCAAGGCTATTGCTGATAGTAGCAAAAGGCAGCTTCCATTGTCTGCAACAGTCTACCTCAAAATACCAATTTGTGAACAGCCGTGAAGGGCTATTGCCGTCATTCCCTGCTTGTGGGCTTCCTAGAAGCACCTGGTGGCCGTTTTAAGGACACCGGGGGGGGGGGGGGGGGAGACCGCCACCTTATGCCTACTCCTGACAAATGCAACCTTCTCTGCAAGTTAAAAATCTCTGTTCAGAAAAGCCGTACCTTGAGACTCAAACTGCTGGACAGCTTCACTCACCGCCTCTTCAGGATCCATGCCAAACTCACTGATGTTTTCCTGAACCACGTCGTCAAATGTTTCCTGGGTAATCCGCTTGGCTGCCATTTTGATTTGGTCCGCACCCAGCTTTTCAGCCTGCAGAACAAGAGACAGGTTTATGTACACCAACAGAAGCCAACACAATACAAGCAAGTAAAATTAGGCAGCAGAACGTAGAGGAAGTGGATCCAGAGACAAATTTTCTCCCTCTTTTCATATTAGTAGAAGTTGGGGTAATCCAATGGCAAAAGATTTGTATAGTTTGTGGTGAGGTGGTTTGCAAAGGGGCCTTCTCTGTGGTGACCCCGCCACAGAGGGACCTTCTCTTCTGAGGTGCATCTGACCTTGACACTGAATACATTTTAACCGCAGGTCAAAACACACCTTTTTTTGCAGGCCCTTGGAAGAACATGAGATCAGATATCTCTCCCATTTAACATTTACATATTATATGATTTAATTATATGGTGTGGTATAACCTGCCCTTGCACTGCAGGGTGGAGGGTGAGCAATCAGTATCTTTACATAAATAAAGGAAAGGACCATGGCTCAGTGGCTACAGCACCCAAAGGGCCTCGGGTTTAATCCCAGTGTATAGCCAGTTTAAAAGATCAGGGAATCTGTGGCCCTTGAGATGCTACTGGGTAACAACCTCCATTGCCCCTGAACACTGCCATGCTGACCCCTGGGGCTGCTGGGAGTTGGAGTCCAGCAACATCTGGAGGGCCCCAGGGTCCCAATCCCTGAGGTCACAGGAAAGACTCCGAGAACCTGGAGAGGCACTGCCAAGGGGGCCTAGATGCACCTTCACACACACGTAGTTTCAATACCAGTGAGAAACACCGTGCAGATGTTCACTTGGACTCACAGTTGTCCTTTTTGGCAAAAAAGTTATACCAACAGTGGCTTGGGCAGAATGCCCTAAATAGGTCACCGTTGCAGGAGGAAAAAGCCCTAGAATTTTCTTTCCTGAACATGACTTGGCAATCAATTGAGCCAGCAACAAACACAGATCTGCTCTCCAGTGTAACTTCCTTCATGTCACAATTAAAAGCAGTGAGATAGAGACATACAGAGACAGAAGGTTGTTGTGCATCCCAGATTTTCCAAATCCTAATACTGCCTGAATTAGCACATGTTACCAAACACATGATTATTTGCTATAAAAGCCATTTGCAACCAAACAAGGCCTTTGCTGTATATACCTCACAGGGATATCCTCAAAAGCTTTTAATCACACAGTCCACAAGCCTTTGCTTGCGTCCACTTATACAGGAGAGTGGCTGTGAATTAAGGATTGCCGTTTGGCCCTCTAGGCATGCAGGGGATGCTAAGGAAGACCACTGAAGCAAGAACCATTTAAATAGAAACTATTACATATAGAACAAGGAGGGAGAACATCTGTGGTCCTCCAGATGTTCTTGGACCCCAACTACTTTCAGCCCCAGCAGCCAGCATGGCCAATGGTCAGGGATGATGGGAGTTGTAGTTCAACAACATCTGGTGGGCCACAGATGTTCGCCATCCCTGCTATAGCACATGAAAAGTAGACCATAACTGAATGAATGAATGGTACAGGCAGGTATGGAGAAGTTGACCTGATGGATTAAAATAAGACAGAATTCAAACCTTAAAGGTACATTCGATGAAAAATTACTTTGTTTCATTTCACATGTAACAGAGAGAGAACATGAGTGGTCCTCATCATCCACACATGCATCTCTGTAGAAAAATCTTTTAGGCTGACGATTTAAAATAAGTTATCAAACTGGAAGAAAAATGGAACACAAAGACATGCTTATTTTGATTTTTTTTTGGACCAACTGTTTGTGAAATTAAGCGATTTGCAGAAATCATTGTGTAAATGAAATTCGGTTATGAAGACACAGTCACAAGAACGTAAGCAGTGGTTCATCTAGTCCAGCATCCTGTTCACACAGTGGCCAACCAGAGGCCTGCGGGAGACCTTCTCCCCTCACAAGGCCTCACCGATAGATTGTCAATATCCAGTTCTGAACGCAATTTGATTAGCATTTGTTGAAACAGCTCCTATTGCTACATTATTTCCTCCCCTCTGTTCAAGGTTGTTTTAATAAAGTGCAATATTAAAAAAGAGCCCTCAGCCTTCATATGACTAAGCAGCCCTCAAATTCTGCCCTTCCAAGATCAGCCTCCCTTGAGCTCAATGGTATCAACAGAGAGACTAAACATTGCTACACAGAAGCAAGACTTCATAGGCTGAAAAATATTTACTTATTTAGATTAAAAATAAATACAAAGTATTTCTTCAAGCATGTTTAATACATATATCTTTTTTATTTTTTAATATCCATGAAGTCCAGTTTCTTGCAAGTAAAAAACAACCACCATTTTGGGTTTTTTTAACATCCGTATGGTGCTCATAAACAAAACAGACAGGTCTGTGTCCCCAGAGACCTTCCAAAATCAAATTATGTAGTGCAATAAAAAACAAACCCCACTCATTTGCGATAGAGATTAAGAAGCAAGATTTCAAGGGTGAGAGGATGGGACTTGTAGTGAGAGAACTGCTTCTTAGAACAGAGACGGGGAACATCTGTGGTCCTCCTTATGTTATTTGACTCCTATAGAACCTAAAATGAGCCCCGCAGTTAGATCAGGCGAAAGGGGGCCATCAAGTCCAGCACCTTGTCCTCACAGCCCCCCAGATGCTGGACCTGAGCACAGCTCCCCCCACTCGTGATTCCCACCAACTGGCATTCAGAGGCTTTTGCTGCCTCTGATAATGGCTATGCCATGATGACTAGTAGCCATTCATTGCCTTATCGCCCGTGAATGCAAGACCAGGGAGAGCCACGTTTAAATCCTCCATCAGCCATGAAGCTCATTCTTTTTCTCAGCCTGACCTACCTTACAAGTTTGCTGTGAGGATAAAAGCAGGGAAAAGGGAGAAACCAGATCTCTGACGGAAAAGCACAACGGAACTAAATAACAGATCAGCTTTACTCGTATCCCAACCTTGACGATCTGTGACAGAGGCCAGGCAGACCTTCTTCCCCCAAAGGAAATTCCCCATGAAATTAGGGGCCGAGGAAGGTGCCTAATCCTGAGCCAAAGCATTCCTCCATCAAGCCCAGTATTGCCTACACTGGGGACAGCAGCTCTGTAGGGTTTCAGGAAGGAAACATTCCCAGCCCTACCTGGAGATGTCGGGGATTGAACCAGGAACCGTCTGGGTGCAAAGCAGGTGCTCTTGCACCCTACATCCCTTCCTGAAATTCCCTTTCAGGAGATCTACAGCCAACTCCACCAGTTCAGTTTTTTAAGAGAGTTTTAAAAGCTCATGTGTCTTCCCTTGGCTTTTAACTAAGGGTTTTATTGTATGTGCTGCTGCTGCTCCCAGGGTTCTTAAATGGCATTTTGAAAAGTCTTCTGCTCGCCCTTGTTTCAATTATTATTATTATTTTTTTTATTATATTTGGAATATTTTCTGGTAACCGTTTTTTAAATGTGTTGTATGCTGCTCTGATCAGTTTTTGTTTTTTTTAAGAAAAACAGCGGTATAAAAACAGTGGAAAACATTAAATAATTTTTTTTTAATTCAAGGTCAATGCTCAGCGCTCGTTCAGGAGTGGAGAAAGAACACACAGGATGAATAAGGGCAGGGGGAAAGAGCGCCTCTGAGCATATGCGAGTGATATCCTCCCCTTATAACTACAATGGTTTCCCACCCCTACAATGCAGCACTAGAGAAAACGGTGCCTCAGAGCATATACAGAGAGCATTTCCTTCTCTCTCCTCCCCCTCATCATTGGCTTGCATCTGAGGATAAACATACAAAGCAACACTAGGGAAGAGAGTGTCCCTGAGCATGTGCTGGATGCGTACACGACGTTCATCATAGGAGCTCCCACGCGTTTGCGCCACTTACCTCGTATGTCCCTCGTCGCCCGCCGTCCCGACAATGACAAGCCCTAAAGCCGCTGCTAGGAAACCAGGAGCCGGCAAAATGCGCTGTGACAGCGAGAGGCACCGCCGCCACCGCTGCGCAATTTTGACTGCAGGCGGCCACCGTAGGTACCAAGCCGCGCGACGCTAGAGGATAAATCCACCAATAGCGAGGCTCCACACAAACACGCGCAGAAAAAGCTTGAGCCACGCACGCGCAGAGCAACCTCGACCGTGTATTGCGCAACCTTTTCTCTCCTGTGGAGGGAGGAGGTAGGCGGGACTGGTAGGCACTTCCGGAAGGAGGCGGGATCTCCCCAAGAACCCCAGCCAACTTCCGTCATGCCTCCTGGCCAATAAGCAGCTTTAGCCACGGAGGGAGAAATTTAAGAGCGACCTCCTCCTCCAATAGAGAAGAAAATCCCAAGTGCCCGGCCCCTTCCTCAGTCTTTGCTTAGCTAATGAGAAGAGGCTTCTCATATGCTTCCTTGTCCTTTCCTTCTGATTGGAGCCAATCAGAGTGAAAGGAGGCAGGTCAGCCACCGAGAAGACTCTCTTCAGTAGCCAACACGCATGTTTATTGGACCCTAGGAGCATCTGTTCTTGTGGGACAGCACATTGTACATTGCCATAAAGGCATTAAGAAGGATCTCATTGTCAAACCAGCAGGAGAGGAGTGGTTGTGACTATCATGAAGGGACCCTGCACTTCTGAATCTGCTACTAAGCTACTGCTGCTCCAGATCTGAGTCTCTGGATCAGCGGAAGCTGTCAGACGTGGAACGCAGGACGATGCCAGGCTAGGGCAGACTATTCTCCTAGGAACCTTGGCCTTTCTGCGTGCATTTCGAGGGGAGCATTTACCCCTCAGAGATCTGAGCTTTGGAGGGCCATCCTGACCTGAGCCATTAATGAAGATCCTAACTGTTAGAAGCTGTTGGGTGGTGCACTGAACACGTCTGGTCAACCAAAAAAGAACCAAGCCAAATAGCAACACTGAATGAGATTATCACCAAAACCTGCCATCGCAACACGACTCACCAAGGTGGCAGAGAGTAGCCGTAATAAGGGATTTCTAAAAAGAAAGCTGTAGACATCTTTTTCTGGTTATCAAGAGCTGCAAGGCCTGTAGGTTAATCTTACTTCAAGTTCTTTGCGCCTGTGTTTTAATCCAGAGATGAGAAACTGGCAGCCCTCCAGACACCAAACGGTGGGAGTTGGGAGTCCCAATAATGTTTGGAAAACATCAAGAGGGGCTCTGCAGCCCAAGTGATTTTAAACCAGTAGCTACATGCAAATCAAGTTAGATTCCTGAGAACCCAAAGTATACGCAGAGAGAGGAGACTATCTGTCGCTACTATGCACGAGTTTTTACTCTGGCATTCCATTAACATCATTTGACGGAATCTTCCAGTACAGGGATGGAGAATAGCTGAGGCCTTCCAGATGTGGTTGGGCTACAACTCCCATCAGCCAGAGAGCCTGATTGATGGCCAGGGGTGATGGGAGTTAGGCTTCAGTGACTTGTGGAAGGCCACCAGTTGCGCACACTGGTTTTATTTGGTGAGTAACAGCCGCTTTATTTTATTTAAGCCTAGCCCTGCAGGCCCAGCGTGGAAAACGAGTACACTGTCAATCGCTAGAGCCTTTCCCAACCAGTGTGCCTCCAGGTGTTGTTGGACCACAATTCCCATCTTTCCTGACCATTGGCAATGCTGGCTGAGGCTGATGGGAGTTGTGGTCCAACAACATCTGGAGGCACACTGGTTGGGAAAGGCTGCAGACTGTGGCTGTTTGTCCCCTGTGGAAAACAAGAGAAACCGGGACTGCAGTCACTTAGTCTCTCAGAAACGGGACTGTTGCTACAGAAACCAGCAGTGGAACCCAATGGAATGTTCTGGAAAACATGCCCAAGGATGAAGAGTAAGGAGGCCTCTTTAAAGTGATATATCCCACCCTTTCTCCAAGGAGCTCACAGTGGTGTACCTGGTTCTCTTCATTTCATCTTTAGAAGGCTCCTGAGTCCTGTGAGGTAGGCTAGGCTGAGAAAGACAGCGACTGACCCAAGGTCATCCAGCGAGCTTTGTGGCAAAAGTGGGAATTTGAACCCAGTTCTTCCCAGATTCAGCTCAGCCCTCTAACTCAGCCTTCCTCAACCTGTGTCCTGTGGATGTTGTTGGACTACAACTCCCATCCTCCCAAAGCATCACCCATTCTGGCTGGGGCTGATGAGGGATGGGTTGTCCAACAACACTCGCCGCTAGCCACTGATTCTGTTGCTAAACTGCTCTTACCATCAAGACGTTTCTCCTAATGTCCAACCAAAATCTACCCCCATTAAATGTAGTCCCGACTCGGCAGCAGGGGACAAGCCTTTGCCCTCTTTTACGTGATGACAGCCCTTTAGACATTCAAAGAGGACTTGTGTGTCTCCTCCAGGACAAACGTACCCACTTCCTTTCATGCTTTTCTCATGGCACGGGTTTTCTAACGCGTTCCCTTTTGCCTATATCCAAGGCCGGTGCCAGGCATGACTGGGCCCTTGGGCACCAGCTTGCCCCGGGCCCAGGGCACCCACCTGCAGATCCCACCTACCCCTCCCATCGCTGTGAATGCCATGTGCGCTACACCTGCATGCCTACCATCAACCAAGATGGCAGCAGGAACGTCAGCCCCTTAGGGAAGCCCCCGCCACCATCATGGTTGATGGTAGGCATGTGCGCACAGAGCACACAACATTCACAGTGATGGAAGAGGTAGGTGAGGCGTGTGTGTGGGCTTATTGAAGCCTGCACTGTCTGTATGGGAGGGTGTCTGTGATCTCCTGCTCCTCAATCCACAGCAGGGTCGGGAGCTTCTGAAGATCGCAGAACAGGAACGCTACCCTCCCACCCTAAGGAAGGGCCCTTTGGGGGCCACTCTGGGCTGCAGGGGCCCTTGGCCAGGGCCCAACCTGGCCACCCTCTGGCGCCAGCCCTACCTATATCACGGGTAGGGAACTTATTTCAGTCAAAGGGCCACATTCCTTTCTAGGCAACCTTGCGAGGGCCACATGCCAGCAGTGGGCGGCCCTGAAAAGTGGGTGGAGCAACAAATGCAGACTTTACCTTTCTACAGTAGGCTAGTTTACTTTCTACACACACACAAGCACCTCTCTCTGTCCTCCACATTGCCTAGAACCTCCATCTAAGAGACAAGAGACCTTATCAGAGATGAAGGACACGTTCCAGCCAGGCAAAACACTCAAAGAGGGTGCAAAGCAAGGCCAGAGACGGGTCTGGCTGGGGTAGGGCTGTGGCGTGCAGACTCCCAAGGGCTAGATAGGCTTGCAGGGCCTCATTCATCCCCTGGGCCTAAGGTTGCCCACCACTGGTCTATATCCTTCTGAAATTAGATGGAGACATTCCCCCCTCTGCTTCTCAAGTTCTTAAAAGGACTTGTATTACAAATAATAATTTCTATATAATAAAATGAAAACAAAACAGTGATTGATCGTGCATCGTGGTCTTCTTCTAGCTCACTGCTCTCTGGTGGTGCCAGGCCAGGTGATGAGGTAGAATACACCCTGTTGTTTTTTCTGCTCATTTACACAGAGGAAAGGGAAGGTTTTCGTAGAAATCATTGGGCACTAAAGTGAGGCCTCTTCTCCAAAGTGGGTCGTTGGTGTCAAAGTGGCTGTGGGTGGACGCGGCCACGGTACTGTGTGATCCACAGTCTTAGGCGACTGGCCGGCGGCCTCCTCCCTGCGTCCGTCCCGCTGCTGGTGCTGGGTTGCGGTTGCGACGATGACGGTTTCCTGAAGATCTTCCAAACCCAGGAGATGATGGAATGGAAGCTGAGGCGGGAAGGAGGCTTGCGGGGCTCCAATGGGGTGGCAGCGGCGGCGGTCTCTGTGACTGAGGTGTGACTCTGAGCAGATGATCCCCGTTGGGGGATCTCTTTCCCTCTTCCCTTCACTGGCCCGACCTGCAAGAAAAGGGGGAAAAGAAGCCATTGTTACACATCCACTTTGGCTCTCTCAGCTTCCAGCCAAGGGATTCTGGGAAACTGCAGTGCCATGAAGTGCCTTTTCTTAACAAAACTGCCTTTATCCCTCAAGCTCCTAGTCCCTTTTACTTCCAAGTGGTGGGGATGACCAATTTTTTATTTTCTGCTTTTGAATTGGCAAGAGCTCTAAAGGAAGTTTGGGTTTTGGCTATGGATCCATCCATTTTGCCCATTTTGAAAACTCCAGCGCAATGCAGTGTGACCGAGACACAGAACTAGGTGGGAGATTTGCAGATAAAGGAGGAAGAAGTTGGCTCAGTTTTCACTGGCTGGATTGCCAGGGGCAGGCAGCAGGTGGAACACTTAATGTTTTCATGAAAGAGTGGGAGAGGTACATGCTATGAGAGCCAGTGTAGTGTAGTGGTTAAGATGTTGGACTACGACCTGGGAGACCAGGGTTCGAATCCCCACATAGCCATAAAGCTCACTGGTGACCTTGGGCCAGTCACTGCCTCTCAGCCTCATGAAAACCCTCTTCATAGGGTCGCCATAAGTCGGAATTGACTTGAAGGCAGTACATTTACATGTTATGAAAGGACTGTTAATCCTTTCAAGATATAGGCGCCTTCCAATAATGATCTATGATCCCAAATCAAAAGATTGTGATGCAAATTTAATAAATAAGTTACCCATGGACTGGTAACCACCTGGTTCGACTACTACTGTTACTCGCTCTATGTGGGGCTGCCTATGAAGAATGTTTAGAAACAGCTGTTAGTGCAGAATGTGTGTGTTGGGTATCTAAGGAGGTCCAGGCAGTATGATCCTGTTGTGTTCTGCCACCTACACAGGCTTCCACATCCATTTCCAAGCCCAGTTCAAAGTGCTTCAGGCCTTAAGACCTGAGTCCTTGACTGATCACCTGTCTGCAAATGAACCTTACTGTGTACATACATACAGGAGGCTTCTGTGGGTGCTCCTCCTGTCTAAGAAGTGGGAGGCTACCAGGAAAGAAGAGGGACTTGTCAGTGTTGGTTTGTGAAATATTTACTCTCTCAGCTAGGTTTGCTTGGTGCCTGCTGTATTGACCTTTTGAAGCCAAGCAAAGAGGGATCCCCCATTTTAAGATGCAATTTTAATCCCGCTGACTGTTTTACGCTGCTTTTATAATCTTACGGTTTTTAGCAGATTTATATTTACATTTTCTTTACTTGCAACGCCCCCTTCCCCAAGAACAGGACTGAGGGTGGTATAAAAACACTTATGAACATAGCTGCTTAGAAGCGAATGAGTTCTAAGCCACACTCCTACAGGGTTTCAGACGTATCTTTGCACAATGAGGACTCAAACTTTTAAAAATGAAAGCTTGGAGTCCTCAGAATTTCCGCTCACACATTAGATGCAGGTCCTCTCCGCTCTGAACTGTTTCATGTTGCTTGTTATAAGAGCAACCCTATCAGCTTAAGAAATGGTCCCTGAGTTTGCTTGTTTTCTTCCTCCCTCCATATCACTTTCCCCTTTCGTGTCACGTCTTTTTCGATTGGAAGCCCACAGGCATCCCGAGAATTACCTTGTTTTTTATCTGTATACAGAGCTAAGTAAATTTTAGGTGCTTTATAAGTGGTGGTGATTATGACGATAAGAAGTGCAGTGTGACAATAATAACAGAAGAAACATGAATACAGCCTTAAGGGTTAAAGCAAGGAATTCTATCGTACTTTAAAGACTCTGGTTTCAATTCTAAACACTTACTAGGGAGTAAGTCCCCTTGATCATAATAGAACTTATTTCTGAGAAAATATGCCTATCTTGCCATATGAAGTTTGGTAGCATTTAAGGTTCCACAGGACTCTGATGTTTTTGCAAATAAGACTACACTCACCACTCTCGTGGAATTCAGCAAGATGGGCATCATTCCCCCTCTAAAGACCACCACAGTAAGAAATCAAGCATGCCCTGTTATGAACCTATATTCTGATATAGCTCAACAGTGCCACCTAGAGTGCCTGGGAGTTTGGACCCCCACCTCGAAGCAAAAATAAGCATACTGTATAGCCTCTGCTTTTTTTCTGAGCGAACGTCCTGGAGTTTTTCACAATGCTGCATCTAGTAAGAACAGGCCAGCTCTTTTATAACGCAAGAAAGTGGGACTAGCCAATTTCTGATTGGCTACATAGACCACTCATACGAGAAACTGAGCCAATTTCTCCACTGGTCAAAACAACTGTCCTCCAAAAAAGGGCTACCTTTTACTACTCAGAGTCCCTAAGCAGTGTCTTCCTGAAAACATCTGATGAAGAATCTAAAGATGGGCTGTCTCAGAACTTGCAAGGAACTTTGTGCATGCTCTGAAACCCAAGACTCAAGCAGGTAACCTGTAACTAGCTAAGTAAGATGGACTTTATTGATTTACAGCCTGTGTGCATATCTGTGATTGCTGCCTTTCATCCCCACGCCTCACCCTGGTTTCTGCAAATTTAGTTTAGACTCAGTTTTGGCACAGAAACTGCCTTGGTTGCCCTGTATGATGACCTATGTCTGGAGAGAGACAGGGGGAGTGTGTCCCATTAATTCCCTTGGACAGGGGTGTAGTCATCCAGGGTCTCGAGGGTCTTAGACCCTTTACTTTTTTGGGAGCAGGGTCCCTATGTCACCAGCATCCCACAAGCCAATCAGCAAGAAAGGGGAGTGTCTTAGCTACTAAGAAGAGTCTTCTAACATGCTTCCTTGTCCTTTCCTGCTGATTGGAGAGAATCAGAGTGAAAGGAGGTGAGTCAGCTACTGAGAAGACTCTTCTCAGCAGCTAATATTCTCCCCTTTCATGCTGATTGGCTCCTAGGGACATCTGTTGTTGCGGGATAAGGCATTAACAAGGATCTAATTCTCAACCCAGCAACAAAAAAGGGGGGAGGGGGCATGTCTGTGACAAACATGAAGGGACCCTTCACTTCTGAATTTGCCCCTACACTACTGCCTCTTGATCTCTCAGCAGCTTTCAGTACCATTGAACCCGGTATCACCTGGAGCGGCTGTCTAAGTTGGGGGATGGATAGCATTGCTTTGGACCCTGTTTGGATGGTCGCTGTCAGAGGGTGGTGTTTGGGGAGTATTATTTGGCCCTGTGGAACCTTTGGCAGGGGGTTCCTCAGAGTTCAGTTTTATCTCCTGTACTATTTAACATCTACATGAAACCGCTGGGTGGGGTCATCCAAATATTTGGCGTATTTGTCAACAATATGCTGACAACATCATCTCTCCTTTACATCTCCAGCTGTGGCAATGGATGTGCTGGACCAACGTTTTGCCTCAGTAACAAACTAGGTGAGCGGTAATAAACTGAAGCTTAATCCAGACAAGACTGAGGCACTGTTAGTGGGTGGTTCCCTAGACCGGATGGAGGTGTTGTGACTGGCTCTTGATGGGGTAACCTCTAGGCTAGATTACTGCAATGCGTTATACGTGGGGCTGCCTTTGAAGACAGTTCAGAAAGTGCATCTGGTATAGAATTCAGCAGCCAGGCTGCTCTATAGGGCAAGACGGTCTGAGCACATAACACCAATTCTGGCACAACTACACTGACTATCAATTAGTTTCAAAGTGCTGGTTTTGACCTAAAGCGTTATACGGCTGTGGCCCCAATATCTCAAGGACCGCCTCTCCCCATATGAACCAACCCGGACCCTGCGCTCAGCATTGGAGGCCCTTCTTCCGGTGCCCTTTCCGAGAGAGGTGTGGAGGATGGCCTTCTCAGAGGTGGCCCCCCATTATAGAATGCTCTCCCCAAGGAGGCATGCCGGGCACCATCATTATTTAATTTTAGGTGCCAGGCAAAAACATTTCTTTTCTCCCAGGCATTTGGCTCCTAATTTTGGAGGGCTTTCAGAGGGCTCTGGGCGTTTTACCCCTTTAGGGGGTAGGTTGTTCCATTGGTTATATTTATGTGGGTTTTTTTTTTTAACTTTTTATTCTGTTTGAAGTCTTTATACTAGTTTTAACTTTTTTATTGATTGCAAATCACTCTGGGTTCGGTTTTTTGAAAAGCAAAGCAAATCATAAGCTTAATAAATAAACAAATTAATAAATAAAATAGACCCATTTTTCCATTGGGACGTTTGCTTTCATTGGCTTCAAAAGGAACCTTCCCTGCGTACTAAGGGCTACGTGGTCGTTAAAGCTCGCCTAAGGATCTGTCACAAGGCTGTGTGTCCTCTTCACTTTGGGAAAGTAAATCTAAAGCCTCTCTCTCTTTTTTCCTACAGCTGGGCTGAAGGGAGGGTCCTAGGAAACTGGGCTTAGAAATCCCCCAAGGAGGAACTAGATTCATTAGGGCAGCTTTCCCTAACCTGGGGCCCTTCCAGGTGATTTGGACTGGAGTTCCCCTCAGACCCACACAGCACAGTCCAGAACATCTGGAGATAGATGCCAGATTGGAGAGGTTTGGTTGCAGCAGGAGGTGCATCTTGTCTCGTGGTAGATAATCATATTTCTTTTCCTTTTCTTAAGGGAGGGGGACTATTATACAAAATGGGGTTCACTAGAGTAAAGAACCCCTTGCCCCTAAGCTGGCATGTGGTGGCCTTGGAGACATCTAAAGAACACACCAAACTTATAAAAAGGGGAGGTATAGGATGCGGTTCTTAAAGCACCAACATGATTTTATCATGCCCAATGCATTTTGCGGTTAGAAAATTCATTCATCTGGGGCAACCTGGAAATACATAAAAACAGCTAATTGTAAAACAATACTGAACCAAAACAACCTTATAGAACTATTTTGTTAATTACTGAAAAGTGCCTGGTTCAAAATAACCACTGTTTACCAACTGAGCAATCGTCTTTATGAATTTCTCTAATCCTTTGGGCAGGGCAAATTTGTGGAGGGCAGTGCCCCTAATGGCGATGACGGCAAAACAGAACCTCCATGTGAAGAGGCAGTCTATCTTCTAGAATTCTAGGAACTGGGAGATCAAGAACAGGGAAGGGCCGGTGCTCTCACACTTCTGCACGCAGACTTCCCAGAGGCATCTGTCTGGCCACTGTCGCAAGCCCAACACTGAACCAGGTGGGCCTTTCCTCAGATCCAGCAGGGCTCTTCTGTGGCGGTAGGGGGGGGAACACTGTGGCCCTCCATATGTTGCTGGATTCCCAACTCCCATCAACAGCCTCTGCCTGCATGGCCAGCGATGAGGGCTGATGGAAGTTGTAGCCCAGGTCCAGCTGAAGGCTCGGAGAGTCCCCACCACTGAAGGGCTTCTCCCCCATCCCACTGTGATCCTTTGGAGACTCTCCTGATCCTTGTTTCTCAAATCTTAACGCATATAAAGAGCTGCCTTGTCCCAGATCAGACCGCTTCTCTATCGAGCCCAGGGTTGCCTGCTCTGACTGGTAGGGCTCTCCAGGGTCTGAGGCCGAGAGAGGCCTTTCCCCACTGCATCAACGAGAGAGGCCAGGGATGGACCCTGGGACCCTCCGCCTGCAAACCAGGTGCTCTACCGTGGCACTACAAGCCCTGTGGGGCACCTCCCTGGCACGATCTTCCCCCCTGCTGTATCGATGGGGGGCGCACACACCTGGTTCCCCTCTCCCGCAGCCTCCGTGCCGTGGCAGCACACAATGTGGGGTCCAGTCTTTCCCTCTGGACTCGGGGGCAGGGTGCGCTGGTCCTGCAAGAGCGGCTTCAGCTCTGTGGGCTTGGCCTGACCCTTCTCCTCTGCCGAGACCCCTCTGTGCTTCCTCTTCTGGGGACACTTCCTGCTCTCTTTGGCCGTGGGCAGCAGTGGGCTGTTCTGGGGGCCCTGCACCTCTTGGGGGATCTTCCTCCTGCCCACCCGTGAGGGGCCGCTCCCTTTGTCCTGGGGGTGGCTGGGGGGCTGGTAGCGGGGGAACTCGACGTAGGTCCGGTAGCAGGGGAAATAGCCCAGGGAGGCGCTGGAGTCTTGCAGGAGCGTGTCCTCATCGCACAGGTAGTAAGCTTCGTGATCCACAGAGCTACCTTCTGGACCATCGGGCTTCGAAACATCAGCAATTGGCTTGAGTTTTCCATTGGATTCGAAGCTGTCTATCAAGGACACCTTCAAGAAAGACATTTAAATTTTTTAAGAAAGATAGAGAAGAAATCAGGGGCGGAATCATGTGAAATAATATTTCAATCAGGTGATCAAATGAGCTTTACTTGATTTTTTATTTAATCTCAGTAATTATGTTTGCATTAATCATGGGTCACCAACCCAGAGCGGTGCCCCCAGCAGGTAGCCCAGAATCTAAGCTTTCATTTTTTATTTTTTTAAGTAAGCCTCTAGCCCTCCTAGAAAGTAAGTTATGGAGCAAAACGTGCAGGTACCCTTCTAAGTGATTTCTGTGAAATGAGCCGGCCGGGCTGCTCCTGCCTGTCATTGTTATTAGCCAATGAGTGTCATCAGAGATGTGATTGATAAGCGAGTTGTTTGGACACCAGGCAATAGGAATCCCTGGAGTCCTAAAAGATCTGCTGTGTCCCCCTCCCTTTTAGTGCACTTTTCCTGCTTCTGTCTTTTCTCCTAGTCCTTGAGATCTCCATAGTTTGCCCTTCCTTTTTCCCTAGCAACCAGGATGCGTCTTTCCTGTGCTGGGTTTGCTTGACATCAGATAGTGCATAGAAATTATTTTCTACAACACAAAAAGTGTGGATGAATGTTAAAGAATCCCCCTCCCCCCAGAAGCCAAATATGAAAACTTTGCAAAGAGACTTGGGCATGTTTTCTGCTTTGCAGAAGCTAAAGATCAGGGACTCTGTTGGGAGACAAATTCTGCCAAACTCGGCCCCTCCAAGGAATTCCTGACTTGTGCTGGAGATAACTTTCTCCTATAGAAAGTGAAGGAAGCAACTAGAGGATCGGCGATCCTTGACTTGATTCTAACCAACAGAGGCGACTTGGTGGATGAAGGGCAGTTATGGGAATTCTGGGGGAAAGTGACCACGCTATACTAGAGTTCTTGATTTTTAAGGAAACGAAAGTTGAGAGTAGCCATACAGGTACCCTGGACTTCAGGAAAGCTGACTGGAATAAACTCAGAACAATGGTAAGGTTCCGTGGCAAGTGACCCTACTGAGAAAAGGAGTCCAAGATGGATGGGAGCTTCTAAAAAAGGAAATCCTAAAGGCACAATTGCAAACAATTCCACAAGGAAAAAAGGGGGAAGACAGCAGAAGAAGCCAATGTGGCTTCACAAAAAGCTTAGAGATGACCTGAAAACAAAAAAGGACACATACAGGAAGTGAAAGGAAGGCCAGACCACAAAGGAAGAGTACAGACAGGTAGCACGGAATTGCAGATGGCGTCAGGAAGGCTAAAGGTGAGAATGAGCTGAGGTTAGCGAGAGATGCCAAAAGCAACAAAAAAGCTTTCTTCAGGTACCTCTATAGTAGAAGACATAGAAAAGAAATGGTGGTACAGCTACTCAATGAAGATGGCAAAATGATAACAGATGATTAGTTAACTTGCTGCTATGTGTTATTGATTTTATTATATTATTGTATTTTAATCCAGTTTTGTACACCGCCCAGAGAGCTACTAGCTATGGGAGGTCTAGAAATGAAACGAAATAAATAAATAAATAAAATAAATAAACAGATGACACAGAAAAGGCAGAAGTGTTCAATTCCTACTTTGGCTCAGTCTTCTCCCAAAAGGGGGTCTATGACCCTTCTGGGAAACATGAAATTGAACTTATTACAAGCTGAATATGAGCCAACAGTGTGATGTAGCTGCAAAAAAGGCAAATGCTATTTTAGGCTGCATTAACAGAAGTATAGTTTTCAAATCACGTGAAGTATTGGTTCCCTCCTATTTGGCATTGGTTAGGCCTCATCTTGGGTACTGAGTGTGGACACCACACTTTAGGAAGGATGCAGACAAACTGGAATGGGTTCAGAGGAGGGCAATGAGGAAGATCAGGGGACTGGAAACAAAGCCCTGTAAGGAGAAACTGAAAGAACTGGGCCTGTTTAGCCTTGAGAAGAGAAGACTGAGGGGGATATGAAAGTACTTGTCACACAGAGTGGCCATGCTGGCTGGGGCTGATGGGAGTTGTAGTTCAAAAAAGTAACTTTTCCAAGCTCTGGTGGTACGTCACTGGCATCAATGACTTAGGGTGGCGGTTGGCTCTCCAACACTGGAGGCATTCAAGAGGTAGCTGGACAGGCACCTGTCAGGTATGCTTGCGTTTGAATTCCTGCAGTGAGTAGGGGATTGGACTCCATGGCCTTATAGATCCCTTCCAACTCAATGATTCTATGATTCATTAAGAATTCACTATCTAGTTAACTTACAGTACAGTCGTATATACATTCACTGACAAGTCTCTTTGTGTTTGATGGGACTTACTTCCAGCCAAGTGGGTACAGGATGGCAGCTTATGCTTTGGTTTAGAGTTGGCATTGGAGAACAACAGGGTTCTTGTGCCTCTAACAGCTGCCTGGCAGGCAGAATTCAACTAGTCAAGCTTTTTCTACTATGGAAACGCAATTATGGGAAAAGCTTCACCATGACTACTTTCTACCCCCCGTGGCAGTCATGTTGTGACTGGCACCCCTAGTACTCCCTCAAAATTTGAAACGTCTTCTCTCGTCCAAAAAAGGTTGGTGACTTCTGGCATAAATATGCACTTAGGTCTCAAGTGAAATTATTCTCCATTTTTCAACAATTCGTGCCTTTCACAGTGGGCATCATTGTAAAATTGAGAATCCCAAGATATGCTATGAAGGCACACAGCTTCAAGGGAAGGGGCATTGCTCAGCGATCAAGCATCTGTTTTGCATGCAAAAACTTCTACCATGAGTGTGACTGATGTACGATACAACCTTGTGAGCGCATGCATATATGTGTGTACACTCCTGACTATTTAATTGGGGGCAACCATTTTAGTCAATTAACAGTTTTTAATCAATTTACTCTAACAGATTCATTGATTAAAACCACCCTAAAAAAAGGGGGAGTATTTATTGCATTTCCACCAAAAAGTTCAAGGAGGAGCGTCTTCCCCTCTCTATTTTATCGTCACAACAACCCTGTGATGTAAATTAGGCTGAGAGACAATGCCATGCCCCAAGGTCATACCCATTGAGCTTCATGGCTGCGTGGGAGATTTGAACCCTGGTCCCCAGGTTCTAGTCTGATACTGTGACCACTACACCAGGTAGTAGCGCCTGGAAAGCAAGCACACCTAGGTTACTTAGTACACAGTCCTCCCTACTGTGCGGTGGTGCGTCACTTCTCTGTTTACACCGTTTCTAAAGTGGCATCTACCGATATAAATCAGCACAGGCCAATTCTATGCAAATCTATGCCCTCTTTTTTCAGTGATGCGTTAAGGGGACAGACTCTCCAATTTATGGATTTCTGCGCCTTTTAAGGCCATGTAAGATAGACATGATTCAGTAGAAAAGACAATAATGATGGGAAAAACAGAAGGGAGTAGAAAAAGAGGAAGGCCAAACAAGAGATGGATTGATTCCATAAAGGAAGCCACAGACCTGAACTTAAAAGATCGGAACAGGGTGGTTCATGACAGATGCTATTGGAGTTCACTGATTCATAGGGTCGCCATAAGTTGTAATCGACTTGAAGGCACACAACAACAACAACACGATGGCCATCTGACTACCTCTTGTGGCAGACAGTTCCAGTGACTGAACTACTAAGCACTTCTGACCTCATTCACTCTGGGCTCCAAGTGTTCCTCAGTGTAGTCTCCAGGTGGGGGCCACAGCCCCTCCTGAGCATCACCAGATGAATTCTTGTTGGGCAGCCCTTTGCTACTAACATCTTCTGGGGCGGTGCCAGAGCCCTCTTGGAGGCGACCCTCTTCCTCTTCCTTCTCCTGCAGCTACAGAACAACAAGGGGGGGGAAAGATATTTTTATTTATTATTTGATTTATATCCCACCATAACTCCCAGCAGGAGCCCATATACACGTAGGAGCTATATGAACAGAACATGCCAAGAAGTTCCTAGAGGATCACTGGCGCCTACAGAACTTGGACCAAAGGTCCATCTAGTCCTGCTTCCCACAGAGGCCAGTCAGACGCCTCCGGAAACTCCACAAAATGGTGTGGACGCAAAAGCCCTGACCTGCTGTCATTTCCCAGCAACTGGCTTTCAGAGCCTGCACTTAGCTATCGTGATGAGTAGCCACTGGTGCTAGATCCAGACTCCATGAATTAGTTTGAATGATCCCCTCTGGAAGCCATCCAAGCTAGTGGCCATCAGTGTCACCGAAAAGGAGCTGTTCCATCAGGCTGCAGAGCTGAGCAAGGAAAGAGAAGCAGGACCGCTCCATCGGCTCTGCTGAGACGCCATCTGCCTTTGGCTCTCCCTCCACTGTCACTGAGGAGCAGCCTCTCCATCAGGCTGCAGAGTAGCCTGATGGAAGGGAAGTGGGGCTATTCCGTCGGCTCTTCTGACATTTTGGTGAGAGGCAAAGCTACTGGTCTGTTACCGAGCAGCAGTAGCCATTCCATCACGCTGAAGGATGGAGGAAAAACAAAGAAGCAGGGCTACTCCATTGGCTCTACTGAGGGACCATCTGCCTTTGTCTTCTCCCTCATCAGTCACCCAGAAGTGGCTATTTCAGCACTCCACTACAACAGGTCCCATGGCAGCTGGTTGGTATAGGAACTATGAGAACTGATGCCCGAGTTTGCTTGTTTTCCTCTTCCCGCCCCATCCCGTTTTTCCTTTTGTGTCGTGCCTCTTAAATTGTCACCCTGAGGGCAGGGGGCCTGTCTTGTGTTTTATTCATCTGCAAGTTTCTCTGGGAGCCTGCTCAGCTGAAAAGTGGAGTAAAAATAACAGCAGTAGTCAGAGCAAACAACAAAGAAAAATGACACCCCTGGCTTTGCCCCGTAGCACAGGCTGAAAAATACAAGGGTTCGCTCTAGACAGGCCTCCATCTGTCTCTGTACCACGGTTGCCATGTTTGCCCCCCCCCCACTTCAGCAAATGATTTTTAGGGACTCTGCTACTACCTACCCATCGAAAATCAAGCAAATTCGTACACTGTGTTTTCTGGGGCTGCGTCTTTTCTTTGCCTTCCTCCTTCGGGGAGTCACAGGGCTTCACCGCATCCTCCTTGCCAACCTCTCTGCCGTGGGGGTCTTCACTGCCAGAAGCCAACTGCTGGCACAGACGGAGGGCACAGGGTGGGGTGAGAGACAACAACATCAACCCAACGCGAAGCAGGAAAGAGCCTGGAAGTGACCCAGGAAGTCTGTCTTCATTGGCTTGTTTGCTGGGGAACCCCTAACCTCCGGCGCCAGGGGAGGTTGGCCCATGAGGGCTATCCAGACACTGCCCGCTAACTCCGTCTGCCCTCAGCCAGCCCCCCACCTGCCTGCCTTCTTACCCGCACAGCAGCCAGGCCAGGCGGGGGCCCTGGCTGTCAGCCCCCTCCTGAATTTCAGCGCCCTGGCTGGGGCTGAAGCAAGATCTGAGGAGGATGGGATGTGAAGAGGCTCCCGTTCCAGAGCCTACATTCACTTCATGCCCCTTGCTGAGGGTCTCCCCTCCATTTCCCCCAGAATCCTCTGCAACATCAAGTTGGCCATTGGAGGTCTGGCCTGAGCCTGCAAGGCTCTCCTTACATCGGTCTGACTTTTCTGGCTATGCTTCCCTCTCCTCGCTCCACCACGTACCTCCTTGAGTTCTCCAGGATCCGCCAAGTCGCCGATGTCGTGGGATTCGCAATCTATGCTCGGGGGGCTGTCCGGCTTGACGTCTCTTTCGGGGACAAGCGGTATCTTCCCACTCGGGGTCTTTCTGCACGCATCCTCAGAATCCCCAATATCCGTTTCAGGGAACTGCAGACAAAGAGGGAAAAATGACATCAGAAGCAATTGGAGGTCAGGAGTAGAAGAGAAAAGGCAAGCACTTCTGCAACACAGACAGGTCTCTGCCCCAAGGAAGTTAAAATCAAACACTGACAATAGAGAAGGCAAGCGAGAGAGGGAAAGACACATCAGGATGAGACAGAAGACGGCGCAAAAGCACATAAGACACACAAATGCTGTTAGAGTGACATAATGTTTGAACATAGCCATACTCAGAATAGGCCCATTGAAATTAATGAGCATGACTGACTTCGGCCCATTAATCTCAGTAGGTCTGCTCTGCACAGAACATGGCTGGATACAACCCACAGGATAAAGGAGATAATTCACAAGCCTTGTGGAAGAGGTGGGCTTCGCAAAGGAGTGATCTGAACAAGAGAGAGAATTCGTTATTTATTCATTCATTTATATACCGCTCATTACCAAAATAGGCTTCTCAGCAGTTCACAAAATATAAAAACCAGTTAAGCAAATATTAGAAGAGAAAACATTCCTAAGTAAAATACACAATAAAACAAGGATGGAAAACATGTTTTATTGATTAATAGTTTATTAAACAATTTCCAGTTACAAGGAGAGATTCCTCACCAATTTCCCAGCCATTAATCTTCTGAATTTACCGATGGCACTCGGGTTTTGCTTCTACTTCTTTGTATTTTGCAGCAGGATTGGGATTTTTTAAAAAGAATTTTAAGTGTACCCCTTTCCTCGGGGGCCCCCACTTGTTTGATTCTGACCCACTGAAGCCAAGCGATCTACTTGCTGGCTGCTCACCCAACAAGGCTTGAGGAGATCTCAACTGCAAAGTTAGATGGAATTCTGAACTGACGTCACAAATAGATTCTGGATTGGTTCTATGATGGAGAATCTGTCCATTTTCTTGGAAGGCGAATCAATTTCCTTGTCGCATGCCCACAACGCCAAAAAAAAAAAAAGGAGGAGGCAAGAGGACCCCGATATATGGATAAAATTTGGGCAAGCCTTTGCCGCTGTTGTTGTGTGTGTGTGTGCATTGTTGCGGCCTGTTTGGGCCCTGCTGCCGGCGGTGTTGCGTTGCCGCCGTTGCTGCTGCCTGTTCGCCCGCCCGCCATCGTTGTGCCACCGTCGTTGTCATCGCCGGCCCGCTTGCGTGCGGGCGTTGTCGTCCTTGCCGGGGGGCGCGCCGCCGCTGAGGACTCCGTTGCCGCAGCCCGCACCGTCATTGCCGTCGTCTGCCCGCTTGTACGCTGTCGCTGCTGCTAGGGGGCATGTCGCTGCTGGGGACTCTGTCGCCGCGGCCCGCGCCGCCGCTGTCGGCCAGCTTGCATGCGGATGTTGTCGCTGTTGCTGAGGGGCGTGTTGCTGCTGGGGACTCCGCTGTGACCCGTCCTGCTGCCATTGCTGCCGCCGCCCGCTTGCGCGCGGAGCGTTGTCGTCGCCGGGGGGGGCCGTGCTGCTGCCGGTGGACTTCGTCGCTGCGGCCTGTTGTCGCCGCCATCGCCGCCGCGGGTTGCAGGCGTTTTTATTATCGCTGACGGCCGTGCTGCTGCCCAGGACACTACCATTGCGGCTTACATCTTTGCTACCTTCGCCGCTTTTTGTTCGCGTGTGGGTGCTGCTGTTACTGCTTGGTGCTGTGCTGCTGTCCTGGTGCCGTTACTGCGGTTTGCTTTTGGATGGGGGGCTCGAAACTGCCATCGCTGCTTGAAGAGGATTAACTAATTTTTAATGTTGTTTGTTGGGGGGGGTGTGGGTTAAATGTGGGGTGAATGTTTTGTATGTTTGCTTGTCTGTGTGGATTTGTGTATTTTTAATATGTGCCTGGGAGAAAAGATTCCATCCTTCGTGGGGGGGCTTTCGGGGGCCCCAATTAACGTAGTGACGGGTAATGGGAGGTATGGTGTTAGGAGGAGAACAGGCCAGGTAAGGGGAACTCGTCCCAGACAACTTGTGTCTGTGCCTTGTTCCGGTTCTCCTCATATCCACAGGATTGCTGGTTGTCCTATCAGCCAGCTCTCGGATCTCCAAGTGCTGCTTTTGAATGCCAGGTCGGTACATAATAAATCCTCACTTGTCCATGATTTAATCCTGGAGGAGGGTGCCGACCTGGCATGTATAACCGAGACCTGGGTGGCTGATCAGGGAGGAGTTGCTCTTTCCCAGCTTTGTCCACCCGGGTATTTGGTTCAGCACTGTGGTAGATCTGAGGGCCGGGGAGGGGGGGTCGCCGTGGTCTATAGGAGTTCTTTTCCTCTCACCAAGCACCCTGTCCAGACGGCAACTGGTCTGGAATGTCTCCACCTTGTATTGGGCCAGGGAGACAGACTAGGAATACTGTTGGTGTACCGTCCACCTTGCTGCCCAACAGCTTCCTTAGCTGAGCTGACAGAGATAGTCTCGGAGGTGCTGTTGAGATCCCCTAGACTTTTGGTACTGGGGGATTTCAACGTCCATGCCGAGGCTGTCTTATCTGGTGCAGCTCAGGACTTCATTGCCTCCATGACAACAATGGGGCTGTCTCAATTTTCTACTGGCCCAACGCATGTGTCGGGACATATTCTTGATCTGATCTTCGCCACTGGACATGGAGATGGTGATCTGGTGGTGGGGTGTTTTTCATCTACCCCATTGTCATGGACAGATCACCGCTTGTTGAGATTTAGACTCACAGCGGCTCTTTCCCTCTGCAAAGGTGGAGGATCTATTAAGTTGATCCGCTCCCGGAGCCGGATGGATCCCGTAGGTTTTCAGAGGGCTCTGGGAGATTTTCCAGCTGATAGGACCGGTGCTCCTGTCGAGGCCCTGGTCGCACTGTGGAATACGGAAATGACCCGGGCTGTTGACATGATCGCTCCCGCGCGCCCCCTCCGGTGTAGAGCTCATACTGCTCCGTGGTATACTCCGGAGCTGAGAGCGATGAAACAAGAGAGGAGGAGGCTGGAGTGCAGATGGAGGAAAACTCCCAGTGGATACAACTATGCTTTGGTAAGTGCCACCAATAAGTTGTATACAAAAGCGGTAAGGACAGCAAAGAAACTCTATTTTGCTGCCTCTATTAGATCATCTTTATGCCGCCCAGCGGAGCTTTTTAAAGTTGTGCGAGGGCTCTTACACTCTGGCCCCCACGATACTATGGAAACATCTGAGACCCGCTGCAACGAAATTGCTGGACACTTTCAAGATAAGATCGCATGTATCCGCAGGGACCTTGACTCTGATGTTGTGACAGATGAATCCATTGAAGTGTCCGGAGCACGGCCTTGTCCTTCTTTATTGGATGAGTTTCAGTTGGTGCAGCTCGAGGAAGTGGACAAGGTGCTTGGAATGGTTTGGGCAACCACGTCTGTTCTGGATCCTTGCCCATCTTGGCTAGTGAAAGCTAGCAGGGCTGGGACCACCGGTTGGGCCAAGGAAGTGGTTAACGCCTCCTTCAGGGAGGGAGTAGTCCCTGGTAGCCTCAAGGAGGCAGTAGTGAGACCTCTTTTAAAGAAACCCTCCTTGGACCCAGATAATCTGAATAACTATAGACCGGTGGCGAATGTCCCTTTTTTGGGCAAGGTTTTGGAGCGGGTGGTTGCCAGCCAACTCCAGGCGCTCTTGGATGAAACCGATTATCTAGATCCGTTTCAATCCGGTTTCAGGCCCGGTTTTGGCACCGAAACAGCCTTGGTCGCCCTGTATGATGACCTTTGTCGGGAGAGGGACAGGGGGAGTGTGACTCTGTTGATTCTCCTTGATCTCTCAGCGGCGTTTGATACCATCGACCATGGTATCCTTCTGGGGAGACTCGCGGAGTTGGGTGTCGGGGGCACTGCTTGGCAGTGGTTCCGCTCCTACTTCGCGGATCGTCACCAGAAGGTAGTGCTTGGGGAACATCATTCGACACCATGGACTCTCCATTGTGGAGTCCCCCAGGGATCGGTCTTGTCCCCCATGCTTTTCAACATCTACATGCAGCCGCTGGGTGCGGTCATCAGGAGTTTTGGAGTGCGTTGCCATCAGTACGCTGATGACACGCAGCTCTATTTCTCCTTTTCATCTTCCTCAGGTGAGTCTGTTGATGTGCTGAACCGTTGCCTGACCGCGATAATGGACTGGATGAGAGCTAATAAACTGAGACTCAATCCAGACAAGACCGAGACATTGTTGGTGAACGCCTTCCCTGCTCAGATGGTGGATGCTTACCCTGTTCTGGATGGGGTTACACTCCCCCTGAAAGAACAGGTACGTAGTTTGGGGGTTCTTCTCGACTCTTCCTTGTCTCTCGAGGCCCAAGTGGCCTCGGTGGCACGGAATGCGTTTTACCATCTTCGTCTGGTAGCCCAACTACGCCCCTATCTGGACAGGGACGACCTCGCCTCCATTGTCCACGCTCTGGTAACTTCAAGATTGGATTACTGTAATGCGCTCTACGGAGGGCTGCCCTTGAAGACAGTTCGGAAGCTTCAGCTGGTGCAGAACGCAGCTGCCAGATTATTGACGAGGACCAGTCGGTCTTCGCATATAACACCTGTCCTGGCGCGTCTGCACTGGCTTCCTATTTGCTTCCGGGTGAGATTCAAGGTGCTGGTTTTGACCTATAAAGCCTTACACGGCATGGGACCTCAATACCTTGTGGAACGCCTCTCTCGCTATGAACCTACCCGTTCACTTCGTTCAGAATCTAAGGCCCTCCTCCGGGTACCAACCCATCGGGAAGCCCGGAGGGTGGTTACCAGATCTAGGGCCTTTTCTGTGGTGGCCCCTGAGTTGTGGAACAGCCTCCCCGAAGAGGTACGCCAGGCGCCTACACTTCCATCTTTTCGGCGCCAGGTAAAGACCTTTTTATGCTCCCAGGCATTTTAATCTTCTTAACTTTTTTAATCTTTTAATCTGTATTTTAATTTTTGTAGTATTTATTTTGTTTTTGCTGTGCTTTTCGTTGTTTGTTTGTATATGTTTTTGTATTTTTATTATGATATATTGTATTTTGTTTGTTCACCGCCCTGAGAGCTATTTCGCTAAGGGCGGTATATAAATTGAAATAATAAAATAAAATAAATAAATAATATATATAATGCAAATTTTGAAATAATTACTATTGTTTAAACAGATGTACAACCCCACCTTGTTCAGTAAAGTTCAGGTTCAGAGAACCGCAACAAAACCCTTTTAGGAGAGACTGAAAGAACTGGGCATGTTTAGCCTGGAGAAGAGAAGACTGAGGGGAGATATGAAAGCATTCTTCAAGTACATGAAAGGTTGTCACATAGAGGAGGGCCGGGATCTCTTCTCGATCATCCCAGAGTGCAGGACACGGAATAATGGGCTCAAGCTGCAGGAATCCAGATTTCGACTGAACATCAGGAAAAACTTCCCAACTATTAGAGTGGTACGACAATGGCACCAATGACCTTGGGAGGTGGCAGGCTCTCCAGCGCTGGAGGCGTCCAAGAGGCAGCTGGACAGCAGCCTGTGGGGGATGCTTTAATTTGGATTCCTGCATGGATCAGGGGGTTGGACTTAATGATTTTATAGGCCTTCCAACTCCACTATTCTAGATTTTATGGTCTCAGCCTAGTGCGAAAGACAGTGACCAGATGAACTGTGCACCCAGGGCCAGCTCCAGGCATGCCAGGGCCCTTGGGCATCAGCTTGCCCCGGGGCCTGGCGTGTGCATGTGTGCGCATGTGCGCAACCCCCCCACCTGTCTCCTGTCTTTTACCATTGCCCTTAATGGAGATGGCGGCAACAGTTTCCCTAAGGGGATGAAGCCTCCGCCGCCATCTTTGTTGATGGCACGTGTGTGTGTGTGTGTGTGTGTGTGTGTGTGTGTGTGTGTGTGTGTGTGTGTGTGTGTGTGTGTGTGTGTGTGCGTGCGTGCTACATGTACTCATCTCTGCCATCAACTAAGATGGCGGCAGCGGCTTCAGTACCTTAGGGAAGCTGCGGCCGCCATCTTCATTAAGGGCAATGCTAAAGGGCAGGAGACAGGTAGGTGGGGCAAGGGAATGGTGGGCAGGCGGAAGCTCCTGCCCTGCGATCCGCGGATGGTGCTGCGGATTGCGGGAGGGGAGCAGAGGGCCCCTGTAGTTCCGGGGCCTTCGGGCCAGTGCCCCACCTGGCCACCCTTTAGAACCGGCCCTGTGTGTATCTCTGCCTGCTTTCCCGCTTCAAGCCCACCTGATTTTCTCACGCTGCCTTTAATCTCCTTGGGAACTATACAAAACACTGTCTGATTAAACCCTCTTTGCTGACCGTGCAACCCTCAGGAACTGGCCCCAAATCATCATCATCATCATCATAAATCTGAACTCAGTGGAAAGATCCATTGGTGGAAAGATCTCTTGGGAAACTTTCATCAGTGGCAAAGATGCCAGAGATCATGAGGCCTCACACAAGGTGGAGCCTGGGAGGTGAAGGGAGTGGCAGATCAAGAGATGGACGACCTAACCTAACTCTCCAACCTTCTGCCTGATCAGGCTTACAGATGCCCATTCAGCTGGTCACCTGTGCTAGGTCAGGATTGTCTCAAGGGACATTAGGATTCCCCATGTCCTTTCAGGCCATCAATATACCATCCATAAATAGTACTTAGCAGGCATTCTAGGACCTTTTGTGGCCTTAGTCACATATACCACACACACACAAGAGGGATGTAAGTTGAGTGATTAATGTGCATAATAACCAGCCATTGTGCACATTCACCAGGCTTCCTCGTGGGGAATGCATACATTTAACCTTCCACGAAGAGGGAATTGTGCACATTTCCCAGTCAATATATATAATCTCTAACAGACATTAGGAACTCTGCATATATTGGCTGAATTTTGTACATTCTCTAGCTATTATGCATAATCTCCAACATGCCTTAGGAAATGCTGGCGATACATGCACACTTCCCAAGGCCTGCTGGTACTGACTGGGAAATATACACCATACCTTCTTCATAGAAGGTGAATGGGCATATTCTCCATGAGGGCTGGTGAATGTGCACAATGGCCAGAAATTATGCACATTACCTGCTCAACACCGTAACAGAGGTTTTTATTGTACTACTAAAACGTTTCGGCTTCTGCCTTCAATAGCTGCTTAACGTTGTTTTCTTTTAATATATTTTAAAGTCTGTTTTTATGATGTGCTAAAGTGTTTTTATTGCTTTTGCTTGCAGCCCTGGGCTCCTACTGGGAGAAAGAGCGGGATATAAATCTAATTAATAATAATAGTAATAACAACAAACGACATACGAATGCTGCTACCAAGGTGGCAGTTATAGAGCTTTGAGGATGGATTGCTCAGAGGGGCTTCCTTTGCAGAAGCTCAGTGATGCTGGTGCTGTCCTCCAGGTTCAGGCCGTGTGGCGCCAATGTGTCCAGACTCCAGAGCAGCCTTTCCCAACCGGTGTGCCCCCAGATGTTGTTGGACCACAACTCCCATCAGCCTCAGCCAGCATTGCCGATGGCTGAGGCTGATGGGAGTTGTGGTCCAACAACAACTGGAGGCACACCGGTTGGGCAAGGCTGCTCCAGAGAGTATATCCAAAAGTTCTCCCTCTCAGTCAGTGCTGCTGGATCCGTTGGCATCTCTATAGCCGTTAGAGAAAAGTCCGTGGCCCTCAGTGTGGAAATGTTTTGCTGCACTATATAGAGATACACACACAGCGCTTTTTTTTGGTTAAAAATGAGGTGCTGATACTCCTGTCTTGATACAAGTGCTGTGAGTGCCAGCACAAAAGAGGCTGAGGTGAGTTCCATCACACACACACACACACACAAAACACGATATACTGTATACAGAGCAATCTTCCGCAACCTGGTGCTCTGCAGATGAATGATGGACTCCAACTCCCATCAGCCCCAGCGAACAGAGTCAACGGTGAGAGATGGAGTCCAAATTGCCTCACCCATGACATCTACCGGGTATGCGCATTTTGACAATATTTTGAAACGTATTTTTGTAAGGAATAAGCCTCCGTGTTCTTTCCGCTCAGTTTGACGAAGGGAAGACATAAAGGATAATAATTTTTTGACGTCGGGGGGAAGGGGCGCGACTACTATGAACCTAACTAAAATAACTAACTAAAATATGTAACTTGTCCCTCGGGTCCTCCTCCGTGCCTGAGGACTGGAAAGTGGCAAATGTAACGCCAATCTTCAAAAAGGGATCCAGAGGGGATCCCGGAAATTACAGGCCAGTTAGCTTAACTTCTGTCCCTGGAAAACTGGTAGAAAGTATTATTAAAGCTAGATTAACTAAGCACATAGAAGAACAAGCCTTGCTGAAGCAGAGCCAGCATGGCTTCTGCAAGGGAAAGTCCTGTCTCAGTAACCTATTAGAATTCTTTGAGAGTGTCAACAAGCATATAGATAGAGGTGATCCAGTGGACATAGTGTACTTAGACTTTCAAAAAGCGTTTGACAAGGTACCTCACCAAAGGCTTCTGAGGAAGCTTAGCAGTCATGGAATAAGAGAGGTCCTCTTGTGGATAAGAAATTGGTTAAGAAGCAGAAAGCAGAGTAGGAATAAACGGACAGTTCTCCCAATGGAGGGCTGTAGAAAGTGGAGTCCCTCAAGGATCGGTATTGGGACCTGTACTTTTCAACTTGTTCATTAATGACCTAGAATTAGGAGTGAGCAGTGAAGTGGCCAAGTTTGCTGACGACACTAAATTGTTCAGGGTTGTTAAAACAAAAAGGGATTGCGAAGAGCTCCAAAAAGATCTCTCCAAACTGAGTGAATGAGCGGAAAAATGGCAAATGCAATTCAATATAAACAAGTGTAAAATTATGCATATTGGAGCAAAAAATCTTAATTTCACATATACGCTCATGGGGTCTGAACTGGCGGTGACCGACCAGGAGAGAGACCTCGGGGTTGTAGTGGACAGCACGATGAAAATGTTGACCCAGTGTGCGGCAGCTGTGAAAAAGGCAAATTCCATGCTAGCGATAATTAGGAAAGGTATTGAAAATAAAACAGCCGATATCATCATGCCGTTGTATAAATCTATGGTGCGGCCGCATTTGGAATACTGTGTACAGTTCTGGTCGCCTCATCTCAAAAAGGATATTCTAGAGTTGGAAAAGGTTCAGAAGAGGGCAACCAGAATGATCAAGGGGATGGAGCGACTCCCTTACGAGGAAAGGTTGCAGCATTTGGGGCTTTTTAGTTTAGAGAAAAGGCGGGTCAGAGGAGACATGATAGAAGTGTATCAAATTATGCATGGCATTGAGAAAGTGGATAGAGAAAAGTTCTTCTCCCTCTCTCATAATACTAGAACTCGTGGACATTCAAAGAAGCTGAATGTTGGAAGATTCAGGACAGACAAAAGGAAGTACTTCTTTACTCAGCGCGTAGTTAAACTATGGAATTTGCTCCCACAAGATGCAGTAATGGCCACCAGCTTGGACTGCTTTAAAAGAAGATTAGACCAATTCATGGAGGACAGGGCTATCAATGGCTACTAGCCACGATGGCTAAGCTCTGCCACCCTAGTCAGGGGCAGCATGCTTCTGAAAACCAGTTGCCGGAAGCCTCAGGAGGGGAGAGTGTTCTTGCACTCGGGTCCTGCTTGCGGGCTTCCCCCAGGCACCTGGTTGGCCACTGTGAGAACAGGATGCTGGACTAGATGGGCCACTGGCCTGATCCAGGAGGCTCTTCTTATGTTCTTATGTTCTTAACCCTGTCAGGATTCTAGCGCATGCGCGGCCAGGAGTAGTTCAACCGTTACAGAAACCTCCTTACAAGAAGGGGGAGGGGGACGATTCGTTTTTTGCGCATGCGGCTGAGCACAGACGAGGGCGGTAAGCCGACCTATTGCAGTTAACCACGCATGCGCCGGAAGAGGAAGGCGGGGCGGGGAAGCCGTCGCCTGTAGTGCACTTGCGCACGAAGGAGAAAAGATTGCCCGGTTGGTGGCTTTTTCCTTTTTCGCGCGTGCGCACCAGAGAGGAAGGAAGGCCGGAGCGCGAGAAAAAGGGGGTTGGGTAGAAAGGCTCGGCGCATGCGCAGGGGAATCTCCGCGCAAGCTCAGTGGAGTGTCGCTGCTTCGTTGAGGGGCTGCTGTGGGTCTCTCTTTGCGTTCCTGGGTAGGCTCGAAATTAATTTAAATAAGAAGGTGGCGCTTTTTTGTTCTTAATTCAGTTTGTGGTGAGTGAAAATCATCATATGTGGGGCGAGGAAGGGGAAGCTTTTGGTGAAAGGGGAGCTGGGTTGCCAACTGACCACCAAACACCTAGCTTGGCCTGCTCTTCTGCTTTTTAAAACGTGTGCCCCCTTGCAGGCAAACAGTAACGGGGCTTTATCTCTTTCAGAGCGTACTGCTGTTGATGCCAGTCTGCTGTTAAAGGTGCAAGGAAGATTTTGGTAAGTTGGCAATCCCTGTAGAGATCTGTGTTTCAACCTGCTTGGCTCTCGATGTTGGCCCGCGGGGCTCGTCTCCTCTAGGTGACCAGAAAGAGGGCTGCTGAGTCTTGCTGCCTTCCCTGGGGAATTTTCCCCAGTGCCATTATCATTGCCTGTTTGTCGTGCCAGGCAAATACTCCTGTTCCCTTCACCTCCTGTTTTTCTAGGCTTTTAAAAATTTATCCAACCAAGCCCAACTCAGACTCACTGGAATTAATGGACCTAAGTTAGGCAAATCCATTAAATAGGTCTACCTAGAGAGAAGCTTGGTTGGTTGGATGCAACCTATGTTTTTAATACGCTAATGTGCTTTCATTATTGTATCTTTTTAGCTTGCTTGTAAATCGCTTCAGGATTTTTTACTGGGAAGGGATGTAGAAATTGAATAAACGGAGAACTGTTTGAAGGCGTTGTATATTTTATTTTAACTTAATCTTTTTAAAAAATGTAACTACTTTGGTAGTATTACTCAAGCATTGTGATATATAACTATATATCCAGATTAAGTCAACCCATAAAACCTTCCAAGAGAGAGAGAAGAGCTGTGAATAGAAGAGGTTGGGATCTGCTCTAGAGATCCTGACTAGCGGTTTCTTTAACTAAAATGGATAGAGGTACTCTTTTGAGATCCTGAAAGCAGGATTAAGGGGCTAGGCTAGGGGAGTTTTAGTAGGAAAATGCCCTGGCATTCTCCAGCTTCCTTATTTTATTATTGCATTTTTACCCACCTTTTCTCCGAAGACATCAGTTCTTTCCCCTTTTTTTATCCTCACAACAATCCTGTGAGGTTGATTAGGCTGAGAGATGGTGCCTGGCTCACAATTACTAAGTGAGCTTCGCTCACTTCAGTGGATTCCTGTATTGAGCAGGTGGTTGGACTCAATGGCCTTTTAGGCTCCTCCCAACTCTACTATTCTATGATTCTATGAGAGTTGAACCCTAGACTCCCAGTCCCTAGTCCAACACTCTAACCGCTACACATTCAACAGAGATTATTATGGAAAGGCTTAAAAACAAAACATCAAGAATTGTGACAGCTGGATGCTGGGTGCAGTGGACAGGAGGTAGGTGAGAGAAGTAAAAGAGCTGGGCACTGCAAATGTGGTGAGCCAGTGTGGTGTAGTGGTTAGAGTGCTGGACTAGGACATCAGAAACCAGGATTCATACCCCTGCTCAGCTGTGAAGCTCACTTAGTACCTGAAAGCCGTCTTGGGGTCGTGGCAGATGGTGCAATGGAAATGTTGACTAGAAACTGCAAGGAAAAAGAGAAATACTGTGTTGAGGAACATGAGGAAAGGACTTGGAAGCAAAGTTATTGCTTTCACAATGCCTTTGCACAAGTTTATGGTCCAACTGTGCCTGGAATATAGTGTACAGTTCTGGCTGCTGCATCTCAAAAAGGGTATTGTAGAGTTGGCAAAGGGGCAGAAAAATGAACAGGAGTCCAGAATGCTTTCCCATTATGAAAAGGCGAAAGAAGAGGAGAATAATTAAAATATTTTTAAAACCCAGATACCTGGTGTGATTTGCAGGTGCCAACCCGAACTGGAGGGCTCGATATGGTGGTGGTTAGTATGAGTGGCTACAGCCACTATGGGTATGTTCTGCCTCAGTTGTTGGAGGTAGTAAATGACTGTGTACGCCAGTTTCTGGGAATCACAAGTGAGGAGAGTTGCTGTTGTGCTTGGGTCCTACTGGTGGGCTACCCCGAAGAGGCAGAGTTTGGAAAAGTTACTTTTTTGAACTACAACTCCCATCAGCCCCAGACAGCATGGCCACTGGATTGGGCTGATGGAAGTTGTAGTTCAAAAAAAGTAACTTTTCCAAGCTCTGCGAAGAGGTAACTGGTTGACCAATGTGAGAACATGGTTTTGGACTAGATGGGTCCTTGACCTGATTGAGCAGACTGCTCTTTTTAAGTAGCGATAGGAAATCTGTGGCCCTCTAGATGTTGGAATCCCAGTTCTCATCAATCCAACCAGCATGGCCAATGGTGAGAGCTGATGGGAGCTGTAGACCCTGGAGGACATCTGGAGAGATGCACATTCCCTGCCACTGGTATAAGGCCTTGGAAAGTATAGGTAGGCTTGGGTGATGGCTGAAGCAGCCTGTCTGTTCAGCAGCCTCCCATGGCCCAGTGTTCCTGGTCTACAACTCCCACCAACCCTGATTGTTGGCCATGCTGGTTGGGGCTTGTGGGAGCTGTAGTCAGAAAATCTAGAGAACATCAGATTAGAGAAGACTGACGTATAGACTCTTCTGCTGAAGCTGAGCAAGTCTGTCCCTGAATGGGTGGCTGCCTGGGAACCATATATGGGCCCTCTTTTTGGAGAAAGCACAATGTATAATAGCAGCGGAGAACCTGTGACCCTCTAGATGATGTTGGACTCCAGATGCCATCAGCCCAACGTAGCATGGCCAGAGATGTTAGGATTTGTAGTTCAACAACATCTGGTTCCTCATCCCACATGGAGGAAGTGTGATAAAGGATCAGTAGGTGTTAGGAATATCAGCTGTTCTCCCCCCCCTTAACTCTTGAGCCTCTTTCTTTCTGGATGCAGAACCAAGATGGCCACCCGACGGATGACGCGGGAGTCTTTTGATGCCCTCATGCAGGTCAAGGCAAAACGGTATCGTCTGGACCGAAGCGACCCCATTGATGAGGCTCTCCATCAACTTAGAGGTAGCTGGCCAACCCCCCGTTTTTGTTTGTTTCTTTCTCAGTGTAGCGTATGGCCCTGTTTCAGTTAAGTAGGGTGATGACTGTTAGAGAGGAGACTCCTGTTTCCAGCCCTTTGAGGTGAGCGTTACAACCCTGGAATTCTAATCCAAGCTTATTCTGAGCCGGGGGGAAATCCTCTCACCTTTCTCTTCCCCTCCCCTTTTTCCCATCCTCCTGAGATCTGTTTTCACTGTTGTATGTACCAAGTATCAAGTCCAGGGCCTAAATGTGGCCTCTCTGGCCCTTGGGACTTGCCCAGGCCACACCCCCTTTCCACAGGCCACAGTTTTGCATCTTCCTTGAGTGTTGTGCCTTGCTGGAATATGTCCTTGAATATGTCGGGTACTGCCTCTTGCTTGCCCATATGGAGGAGAGAGAGTGGTGGGTTTGTATGTGGCCCTTAGGCTGAAAAAGGTTCCCCATCCCTATATTAAAGATTTGGGGCTAGATGCCAGTCCCTAAACTCAATGTGTTTATAGCCTTATGAAGAAGATCTTCATAATGTGTATATGAAGTTAAAAAAAAGTCTACTTGGCATCTTCCCCACTATTACGCAGGGCTGCCGTCAAAGGGCAGCCAGGTTGGGCCCTGGCCGAGGGCTCCTGAAGGGCCTCCCGTTAGGGTGGGAGAGTAGCGCTGCGCTTCCGCGATCCGCAGCAGGGATGGAGCTTCCAGGCCACCCGCCCGTTCGCTCGCTGCACCTACCTCTCTTCTGTCTTTTGGGGCTACGGGTGCCGTGCGCAGGGCTGCCATCAACCAAGATGGTGGCAGAGGCGTCTTTAAAGGGCTGATGTCCCTGCTGTCATCTTGGCTGGTGGCAGCCGTGTATCCGCAGCGCGCACCGCACCAGAAGACAGGAGAGAGGTAGGTGGAACAGGCCAGAGCCGCATGCCCAGGGCAGGCTGGTGCTGGCCCTGACTGTATATATGCCATGTTCAGGGTACCGTAAGTCAGGAAGGAGGAACCTGTGGCCCTCCAGGTATTGTTGGAGGACAAGTCCCCATCATCCCTGACAGTAGGCCAAGCTACCAGGGGCTGATGGTATTTGGAGTCCAGCTTCATCTAGAGCGGGCATGGGGGATGTTTAGCCATCCAGATAGTGCTGTAGTAAAATTCCCATTATCCTTAGCCATTGTCCATACATGCTGGGGCTGATGGAAGGAGTTGTTCAGCAACATCTGGAGAGCCAAAGATTCCGCATCATTTCTATATGTAGCGTGAAGAGCTTGAGGAAGACAGTTGCTTCCCAAAGCCCTCCTTCAACTGACAGCCTCGACGTTCCATGGATGCCAGATGTCCCTGAGGATCGGGCCCTTGGCAGAACCTCTTTGGCGATGTTTAGACTTTTGCTTTTTCTGTGAATTTGCAAACGAATACGCTTCTGTGTCCCTGCAACCTTCTGTGTGCGAGAAGCATGTTTTGGGTCCAGTTTGGATGTCCTGCTCTCTTGGGAAGGGCTATGGCTCAGTGGTAGAGCACTTGGTTTGCATGCAAAAGCTCCCAGGTTCAATCCCTGGCCTGAGACCCCAGAGAGCTGCTGCCAGTCAGCGTAGACAATGCTGAGCTAGATGGACCCGTGGCCTGATTCTCTTTAAGGCAGCTTCCTACATGAGTTTAGGCAGGCCATTGTGCTTCTCAGTGCTGGTGCCAAAGTTGTGGGAGGTTGCATAAGGACTTAAACAAAAGAACTGTCTTTTTGGATCAAGCCAAGCCTTCTGGCAGACCAAAGGCCCATCTAGTCCAGCATTCTGTTCTCCCAGTGGCCATTGCGGAGGCTTTGGGAAGCCTCGAGTCCGTCGGGCTCCCTCGTGGTTGGTATTCAGCTGCCTCTGTAAAGGCTGTTTTTGACAGGCTTTCAGTGTATAGTTTAGAATCTGTTGCATTTAAAGGTTTTTGCAGCTGCCCTTTTGAAATTAAGGTTTTATGCTACTATCTGTGTGTTTAGGAGAACCAGTGTGGTGTAGTGGTTAAGGTGTTGGAGTACAATGTGGGAGACCAGGGTTCGAATCCCCACCCAGCCATGAAGCTCACTGGGTGACCTTGGGCAGTCATTGCCTCTCAGCCTCAGAGGGAGGCAATGGGGAACCCCCTCTGAATACCGCTTACCATGAAAACCCTATTCATAGGGTCGCCCATAAGTCGGAATCGACCTGAAGGCAATCCATTTCCATTCAAACTGTATGTTTATTTCTTGTCTTAAATGCTTGTTTTGTATCTTACCAGAAAAATGGTATCTAAATAATAAATTTGTTGCCAGGTGAACTTATAATATGCCTGCACCTTTTATGGGGAGTATTTACAAGTAACTTTTTACTGTTAGTGTTTTAAAAAGAAGCTTACAATGGATTATAATAGAAGTTTTCGGATTATTTGCATGAATCCATAATATTAAAAAAAAATAGAATAGGATCATAGAATCATAGAATAGTAGAGTTGGAAGGGGCCTATAAGGCCATCAAGTCCAACCCCCTGCACAGTGCAGGAATCCAAATCAAAGCATTCCTGACAGATGGCTGTCCAGCTGCCTCTTGAAGGCCTCCAGTGTCGGAGAGCCCACTACCTCTCTGGGTAATTAATTCCATTGTCGTATGGCTCTAACAGTTAGGAAGTTTTTCCTGATGTCCAGTCGAAATCTGGCTTCCTGCAACTTGAGCCCATTATTCCGTGTCCTGCACTCTGGGACGATCAAGAAGAGATCCCGGCCCTCCCCTATCTGACAACCTTTCATGTACTTGAAGAGTGTTATCATATCTCCCCTCAGTCTTCTCTTCTCCAGGCTAAACAGGCCCAGTTCTTTCAGTCTCTCCTCATAGGGCTTTGTTTCCAGTCCCCTGATCATCCTTTTTGCCCTCCTCTGAACCTGTTCCAGTTTGTCTGCATCCTTCTTGAAGTGCGGAGACCAGAACTGGACGCAGTATTCAAGATGAGGCCTAACCAGTGCTGAATAGAGGGGAACTAATACTTCACGCGATTTGGAAACTATACTTCTGTTAATGCAGCCTAAAATAGCATTTGCCTTTTTTGCAGCCACATCACACTGTTGGCTCATACTCAGCTTGTGATCAACGACAAGTCCAAGATCCTTCTCACATGTCGTATTGCTGAGCCAAGTATCCCCCATCTTATAACTGTGCACTTGGTTTCTTTTTCCTAAGTGTAGAACTTTGCATTTATCCCTGTTGAATTTCATTCTGTTGTTTTCAGCCCATTGCTCCAGCCTATCAAGGTCTAAATTTTGTTTGTCTTCCACGGTATTAGCTATGCCCCCCAATTTTGTATCATCTGCAAATTTGATAAGCATGTTCTGTTCCTCCTCATCCAAGTTGTTAATAAAAATGTTGAAGAGCACTAGGCTCAGGACCGAGCCCTGTAGTACCCCACTCGTTACTTCCACTCATTTTGAGAAGGAACCATTGATAAGCACTCTTTGAGTACGATTCTGGAGCCAACTGTGGATCCACCTGATAGTTGTTCCATCCAGCCCACATTTAGCTAGCTTGCTAATCAGAGTATCATGGGGCACTTTGTCAAGTTGGACTCCCAAATCCCAGCAGCCCGCATGGCCAGTGATTATGGGAGTTTTAGTAAAACATTATTTGTAGGGCCACAGGTTGCCCATCCCGGTTTTATTCACTGAGCAACAGCTGTCTTTGCTTTCTCTCTGCAGTTCATTCCCATCCAGCCCCGCGGGCCCGGTATGAAGACAAGGGTGAGGATTTTCAGGATGATGGGAAGTACGTGCGTAGTGACTGGAGAGAAGGTGCTAGAGAAGCCCCTAGAGAAGACTATTCAGTGCTTCCCTATAGATCCGCCAGCCACGTCACAGAGGAGAAAGAAGAGGAGGAGGATTACTACACCCAATTGTCTGCACAGACCCAAGACTATGTGCAGCCATCTTCTCGCAAACGAGACTATGGCAGTTCATCTTCTGTGGAAAGGGACTACACCGGCCCATCTACCAGAGAGCGGGACTATGGGAACCCAGCTTCTCGGAAGCGGGACTTTGACCGTGTCCCCTCTCGAGAGCCTTCCAGGCTCCATGACGTCAACAGACGCCGACAGAATTCTGGAAAAGTGTTGGGTGACTTCCGATCGCCAGGGCTCTTAGAAGAGGAATTTGGGGCTGTGCAGCGTCATGATTATGACCAGGAATACAGGCTTGAGCCCGAGAGAGAATTCATCTCCTCTTTGCATGCCGGAAGGGATCTGCGGGGGAAGCGCAGCATGGCATCTCAAGGCATGGTCAAAAATAAGATGGACACCGGTTCTCCTGTCAAGAAATGGGGGGCTCAGAGTTTGTCCCCAACGGATGATCTACTGAGAGACCCCATCAACCATTCCAAGAGGAGAACTGTCCCTTCTCAGCGGCCGCAACTTAGCCAGAGACCGCATCTGCCTCCCCAAAGGGGCACCCTGCAATATAGGAACCTGAACCTCACGAAATACACCCAGGGCAAAGAGGTGAACTTGGAACTCACTGGCCCCTCGGACATTTTTACAACCTTTGGGGTCGAAATCATTAAATGGGCCGGCTTCAACGAGATCAGAAAAGACCCAGAGTATTCTGAGCTGTACCGAGTTCTCTTCACACTGGAGACGGAGACTTGCGCCAAGATGCTGGCCTCGTTCAAGTGCTTGCTGAAGGCTGAGCACCAGGACTTCTGCTTCTCTGTTGTCCGGTCTCTGCAACACGCAGCGCTGAGGACGCCCAAAGTTGACAACCAGTTCTTGAATCTGCTCTTGGAGAAGAAGGTGGTGAAGACGAAGAATTGCTTCTTCGAGGTGATCAAGCCTTTTGACTGGTACATGATGCGGCTCCAAGATTACTTGCTGAAGAGCACCACACCCCTCTTGATGGCCTGCAATGCCTATGAGCTGAGCATCAAGTCCAGCAGCTTCAACGAGCCGGGGCAGATGGCAGCCGCTTTCGAGACCACTGTGTCCCTCTGCCGCAAATCCTTGGCCCTCCTGGGGCAAACCTTTGCCCTGGCCTCTGAGTTCCGGCACGAGAAAATCCTTGAAGCCATTGGCCTCCAGGAAGCGGCCCCTAAGCCCACCATGTTCCCCAATTTTGACACCTCTGCTTTGTTTGGAAGGGAGTACATCGAGCACTTGCAGAGCTGGCTGGAGAAAAGCGGCTACCAGATGCAGTTAAAGAGGCCAGCTGCAGAGACCCAGGCTCCGGGCCAGCGGGGTGTTCCGGAAACGAGACCGAAAATTAAGAGTAAGGAGGCCTTCTTGAAGAGTGAGAGAGAGATCTGTATAGACCCACTTGATACAGATACATACTTCCTCCAAGGGGCTCTGGATGGTGTACATAGTTTTCTCCCCCCTTCCACTTTTTATTCTCACAACAGCCCTGTGAGGTAGACTAGGCTGATAGAGTGAGTGACCAGTCCAATGGTGGTCCAGTGAGATTAGTGCTTGAATGAGCATTTGAAATTGGGGGCTTTCCTCTCAGAAGTTGTAAGTCTAACCCAGCTGTCCCCAACCTGGTGCCCTCCAGATTTTGTTGGACTCCACAGTGCCCATTGTCCTTGACCATGGGCTTTGCTGGTTGGTGGGGCTGTTAGAGTCCATCAACTTCTGGAAGGCCACAAGTTTCCCTATCCCTCCCCTACGAGACATTCCCCTTTCTCGGGATGGCATGCTGCTTCTACAAACACCAACAAAATAATTAACCTCCCAAAAAAATTCTAAGAACATTTTAAAAGCAGTTCCAATTAAAAACATTATTTGATCCGGTGATGTCCAAGTTGCCAGGGACAGTCTCCTTCAGCTGTCAAATGCCTGGGTAAGCAGGAATGTTTTCTAATTCCTCCTAAAAGACAGCAGTGAAGGAAACAGATGCACCTCACCTGGGAGGGCATTCTGCAAACAGGAAGCCACCACTGAAAAGGCTGTGTCATGAGTCAACGCCAACAGGGCCAGCCCCCGGTCACTCACATGCAGTAAGGAATGCTGCTTGTTAGCTGAAGGATGGGGAACATCTGTAGCCCGAGATATTGCCGGACTGCAACTGATCATTGGCTGCGCTGACTGGGGCTGCCGGGAGTTGGAATCCACCAACATTTGGAGGGCTGCCGGTTCCACATTCCTGTGCTAACATGTTCTGCAATTCAGATGTACATTTGTATGCTTATATATCTGGGTCATCCCAGTTGCTTGGCTGTGGCCTGCAGTGGGTGATTGAGTCCTCATTTGGCCCCTGGGCCTGAGATGCCTCTCCCCTGCACCCGAGAACAAATGTCCAAACATTGGGATAGTTTGGGGCTGTGGCTTGTGTGACAAGGAAGGGCTCCCTCCCCTGCCCCCCCCTGGCAACACTCCAAATAGCTGGTAATGTTAATGGTTTTGGCGGTTGATTGAAAACAAACATACTTGCAGGATCTGTAATAAGTTTGCTAGCAGTAAAATGTTTGGCAAGCTCCAGTGACCATTCTCATTGGTATTGTGAACTTTTCACTTTCCCCCCCATCTACCCAGTCCCGCAACGTGCTGATCGGAAGGTCACTGAGACAATTGAGAAGCTGGTGAACAGCATCATTTCCGGCATGCTTACGGGAAGAGGGAGAGCTGAGCTGAAAGGCAACCCAGAGTATTGGTAAATATCTTCCTTTTTCTTTTCTTGCCTTTTGGAGCCTTCAGGTGGCAGGATTTCTAGGGCCAGCCTAGTCTGTCACTCGGGGCTGTCTTCAGGCTAACCACCTGACAACCCTGCAAGGTAGGTTCTGCCGGCCTGAGTCTCTGCGTCCTGATGACGATGGGAAGCCAGTGGATACCTGAGGGAGGCTCAGCTGGAGAAAGTAGGGCTGGACTTCAGTACCTGGGGCAGCTCTGTGCAGGCAGCTGGCTTTAAACCAGGGATAGGAAGCCTGTGGCCCTCCAGATGTTGTTGGATTTCAGATTCCGTTGTTCCTCGCCATTGATCATGCTGGCTAGGGCTGATGGGAGTTGGAGTTGAGCAGCATCTGGAGGGCCACAGATGTTCCCCGTTCCTAATCTAAGATGCAACGTCCTCTGCTGCAGCTTTTCCCAACCTTTGGATCCCCAGAGCTTGCTGGGGTACAGTTCCCATCATTCCTGGCCATAAGCCATGCTGGCTGCAGGGGCTGATGGGAGTTGGAGTCCAGCAACATCAGGGGACCCAAAGATTGGGCAAGGGGGCTCTACTGCGTGTAAGAGATGGAGGAATGCCTGAGAGCAGAATGCTTCCTCTTAGATGAGATGAGGAAACCTCTGGCCTTCCAGATGTTGCTGGACTCCAGCTCCCATCATCCCTGACTATTGGGTGTGCTGACGGCGGTGGCTGCTGCTGGGAGTTGGAGTCCAGCCGCATCTGGAGGGCCATGGATGTTCTCTATCCCTGCTTCAAATAAACGTCTGCTTTTTACGTTTGTAAACTGCTTTGAGCATCTCCTTTTTGTTGGGGGAGGGAAAGAGAAGCAGGCTAAATTTTTCTAAAGTAGGGTTGTCCCCAGTGAAGGCCTACCCAACCTAGGCCCATTCATTGCAATGGGCCTGCTTTCTAATCTCCTTTAATTTCAATGGAACTACTCTGGGTAGGGCTAGCATTGGCTGCAAACTCTCGTCGCTTAAATGAACAGTAGAGAATATTAAAATACCCAGGAAGGATTTGATCTTCCCCACTGCCGTGATACTACTTGGCATGTACACAACCCTGCATGTACCACAAAACTCTCTCTTGCATGCACCGGGTTTCTGCCTGGCTTCCAGCAGAGTTCCCATCCCCTACTAAAATAGTTTTGTGCCTCGGTTGCCTTCTTCTGTGCTGAGACCTGGCAAGGAGCTCTTTGGGGCCACATCCAATGGGGACAAAAGGCTCTTTCCGCGTATGAGGACACCTCAGCTGCTCTGTCCCATGCACAGTGGGGGATTTGGTGGCCATGGGCAACTGCAGTGCCCTGGCCGAGCCTTTGTTGCTGTTCATGCTGGCGGAGAAGGGGTCAGAGAGCCCTTTGCCTGTTTCTCAGCGAGCCTTTTAGAGCCCTTTGTTGTAGTAGGCTAATGTCTGCACGCATTTGAGCATCCCTCTCTATCCTCCATCCAGGCAAGCGAGAGGCACAATCAGAGTTCATGCCTGAAACGTATCCCAGCCGGGGAACAACACTCTGGAGGATGTGGAGCAAGGCTGGTGAGGGTGTGGCCTGGGGAGAATTCCAAGGGCCTGACAGAGAGGCCCGGAGGGCCGCATTCTACTACCAGGCCCAGTTCTAGAGTAAGGTGTCTTGATTAAACGGCTGTTCCTCCCCCGGTTAAACAGGTTCTTGTATGAAGAGGAAAGCCTGGAGCACAAATATTACAAGCTGAAGCTGGCCGAGATGAAGCGGCTGATGTCCACCGTGAAAGAAGAGCCGAAGGAGGAGAAGAGCCCCGAGCAGCGGGCCTCGGATGCTGTGCGGGCTTTGCTGTATGCGAGGAAAGTTGCCAGCGTCAAAAAGAAGCTCTTCCGGAGGAGGCGGCCTGGGATCCTCCAGCGGGCAATGGCGGCTCGGAAGGCGAGGAGGGCCACCGTTGGGACCCAGACGCTCCTGTCTGCGGGGACGGTGCTGAAGCAGCAGCAGCCACCCCAGAGCCCCACAGCTGCCTCGGCGGAGCCTTCCTTGGACAAGGCCGGGGCCTGCGACTCGGCCACTGACCCGGAAGAGGCCCCAGGGGAGGTTTTGGGTGCTGCCAGCTCGCCAGGACTCCCTGGGGATCCCCAGCCGTTAGTGTGCCAGTTCCCCGATGGTAGGTGAATTCAAGGGGAAGGTGCAGATAGGAAGGGGCCTTTCCTTGCTCAGTGCTGTCTTTCGCATCCTCTGCTGCCTGACTTCCAGTTCAGCGGAAGATGCTGGGGGTTGAACCAGGGCCTTCTGCACCCAGAGCGGATGCTGTACCGTTGAGCTGCGGCCCACATCCCGTAGAAGGCTGCCTTCTACTGAGTCGGGTCCATTGGCCTGTTGATCAGCTTCCTAGGATCTCGAGCAAATGGCTTTTCCCCTCGTGTGGTTCCTCTGATCCTTTTCACAGGAAATGCAAAGATTTTTGCCCTTGGGGACCTTTTGAATGCAGAGACGGTGCTCCATCATTGAGCTGACCTTTGCTTCCAGAATTCCAGCTCTTAGCTTCCTATTGGTACGTGTAGGAGGTTGCCTTATAGCAGTTTGAACCATCAGTCCGCTTAACCCAGGATTGTCTGCTCGAGGTGTAGAGAACCCCTAATTAGGCGTACTGTGCCTCCCCGCTTGGCCAAACGGGTAAGGATGCGGTTGGCTAAAAGAGGGGTTGCAGGCGCCAATCAGCTGCTTAGCTGTGCAGGCAGGAAAGGGTCATCTGACATGATGTCAGATGATTGGCAGGTGGCTCTGCCCCCTTATCAAACATGGCCCATGGGGTGTGAGGGAGATGAGGCTCTGACCTAGTTGTCACACCTAGATTGTTCTTCCCATCGCCTCAGAGGTCTTTTTAATAGAATTTTCAGCATTTAAACACTAACGGGCTAATCCATTTTTAAAAGCTTTTTTAAAAAGTGCCCTGTATTAATTAATGAGCAGTATCCAACTGGACAAAGTTTTAGCTGCGCAGTAGAACTTCCCCACTCTGTCCTCTCCTCACGTGATACCTGAATGTGTTCTGGGGGATTCCTTAGCCCCTCGGAGCCGATCTGGGGGGCTGTGCAGGGAGAGGAAGGGGCAGAGAAGTTCTACAAACACAAGGAGTTTTAGCTGCACAATGGATGCCACCTTACGGCTTCAATGTTTACGTGGCAAGATAATAATCTATTAAACCCGCTAAACTTTAAAAGGTGTCCCCAAATGATCAAGTGGCAGTCTTTTTTTCTTTTTTAAAATTCTAAATCTTTTATGATTAATACTATTAGAAAAATGATCTTTTTAAGAATATCCATGCTATCACACACAAGGCATTGTTTTTGTGTTGAATGTATGAAAGTTTGAATCCATTACTTAATAAACTAAATCTGATATGATCATGAGTTCAGATTTCTTTTCAGCAGGTGGCAGCCCCAGAAAACATGCATATATAAATGTAAATGGAGCCACGACAAGAGCACAATTCAAAGAGATGACATGAAATGATTTTAAATCGTGGTTACTATTTCCTATCCTGTATAGCCCTCTTAACTCTGTTCCAGTATTTTGTGTTGTGTATTACATTTCTGTCCCACTCTCTTCCTCTTAACAGAGGAGTTTAAGAGTGCTTTACATGGTTTACCCCTCTGCCTCCTTTGTCTTCACACCAACCCTATGAGGTAGATTAGGCTGCCTAGCTTGCACAACATGGTAAACCATAGTCAGCAGTTTCCCATTATCTGGGATGTTTTGTCTCCTCATTCACGCAGGAAGGAAACAAGCCATGGCCCGTAGCTAGGCAGTAGCATGTGGAAGTAGCTGTGTTTGAACAAACCATGATCGGTAAGCCTGTAATGAACTTCTCTACAGATCATGGTTTTGTTGGGAGTGAAGCAAACCACAGTTGCTGGTTCAGACATGCTAAGCCAGAGATCGTGGCTTGTTTCCCTGCTGTGCAAGCGGCACACGACCTCATGCACAGTAAGCCACAGTTTATGGCTTAATGTGAGGTTCAATCGCAGCCAGGGTTGACTAATGTGAAAACTCCCAGCATGCTTCATAGTTGACTCGGGCGTTGAACCTGGGTCTGTGACACTAGCCACTACACCACACTGCCACTCAACGAATAATGAATTAAAACATGCACACACATTGCCATTCATACAGCAGCCCTGCAAGGAGGTCAGTATCATGTTTCTTATGTATTAAATCTGTTATCAGTACTTCATTCATTGTTTTGGGGGCGGGGGGGAAAGGCTGGGATGAAAAAGAGGTATACAAATAAGTTGTGGCATGTGTCCAGCTTGCTTCTACTCAGAGTAAACTTATTTATATTAATGGACCTAATTTAGTCATGTTAATTTCAATGGAGTATGTACGACTCATGTTGATTATGACCCATTGATGTGGGGTGGAAATTTTCCCCATGCAATTAACTTTTTTTTCTGTAGGAGAAAAAACCCACTTTTACAAAATGCATTTTTCTCTAAAACTTGATAACTAATATAATGAACAAGCACATACAAGTAAGATTACATAACTGGAATGGACATACTACCAGTCAAATCTAGAACTGAAAGTTCTATTTAACTTTTTTAAGACATCTTTTTGTAGGAAGCATGTACATTTGTGCCCACTTTGGCTCCTTAGGTATGCGAAAATTAGTAAATAAAAACATATTTTGTGCGTTCCATTTCCCCTTAAACTTTTGAATAATGCTCATTATGGAAAAGGAGGTGTACATTGTTGAATTGCCATGTCTTAAAATATTTCCAACTCATTGAATTTGTTTGAATATAACATCAGTGGCTATTCATAAAGATGGGTATGCGTTGCCTCCACTGTCAATACCATTTTGTGGGAGAGTCGCTGTTGTGATCAGGTCCGAGTTGTGAGCTTCCCATTGGGACATGGGGTTGGCCACTGTGAGAACGGGATGCTGGACTAGATGAGTCACTGGCCTGATCTAGCAGGGCTCTTTTGTGCTAACATTTCATAGAATCGTAGAATCGTAGAGTTGGAAGGGGCCGATAAGGCCATCCAGTCCAACCCCCTGCTCAATGCAGGAATCCAAATCAAAGCATTCCCGACAGATGGCTGTCCAGCTGCCTCTTGAAGGCCTCCAGTGTCGGAGAGCCCACTACCTCTCTAAGTCATTGGTTCCATTGTGGTATGGCTCTAACAGTTAGGAAGTTTCTCCTGATGTCAAGTTGAAATCTGGCTTTAAACCACAGTGTGTGCTTTATCGATTTCCCCCCAATCTCCTCCCCAGTCAAATATTCTAGTTCAGTTGCTTGAGGTATTAATTTTTTTTAAAGAAATATTTCATGCACCTTTTGCAATTCACACACCATACTTTTTAAGAAACTCTTGCTTTACTAAATGCATCAACTAAACAGGCTAAATCTTCAATGATTAGGATAGTGGAAATGTTACAGTAAACTTGCAGATTCAGGATTTTCCAGAAATATTCATCACTGGTTTCCCACCATCCACTAAAGCTGCAGTCCTATGCCTTGGCTCCTTTCTCCACCTCACCCCCCCCAAGAGGTGTTGCTGAACTACAATTCCCACCATTCCTGACCACAGGTTGTACTGGTTTGGGAAGTTGGAGGCTCACAGATGGTCCCCACTACTGCTATCACTATTTGTTTGGAGGTAAGCCTTGCTGAACTTGATGGGAGTTTTCTTCTAAATGGAAATGGACCGCCTTCAAGTCGATTCCGACTTATGGCATCCCTACAGATAGGCTTTTCATGGTAAGCAGTATTCAGAGGTGGTTCACCATTGCCTTCTAAATAGATGTGGAAAAGAGAATAAACAGCTCACGGTTAAAACCCAATCTTCCTTGAGCACCAATTTGAAGCCAGGCATCTCCGTAGCCCAAATAGTGACAGTCTATTTACTTTATAGAAATTTGAGGCATGCACTCTACGAGTTAGGAAAACACCCTTTGAGAAATGTTACTACTACTTAAGAATAAATTAACAGCAATCAAAGTCCATGTAAGGATGGTTATTGTCTTGTTTTATTTTTGTTTTATGTATGATACGTTCTTTTGGCTTTTCATGATGATGTAAGTTGGCTTGGAGACCTTTAGCAAGTGACTGATCAAAACAACAATAATATTTGATGCATTCAAAAGGGCCTTGGCTCAGGGGTACAGCTTTGCACGCAGAAGGTCCTAGGTTCAATCCCCAGCATCTCCAGGTAGGGTCAGGAGAGACCTGCCTAAAACCTGGAGAGCTGCTGCCAACCAGTGTAAACAATACTGAGCTAAATGGAACAAGCGTCTGACTTGCCAAAAGGCAACTTCATCTTTAAATCAGCTCTTAAACATGATGACTGGAATCTTTTTTTTAATAGAAGAAAGGGCTATAGCTCAGTGGTTGAGGACATACTTTATGCTCAAATGTCTCGTGTGTCTCCAGGTAGGCTTGGAAACACGCCTGTCTGAAACACCTGAGAGGACCTTCTGCTGGTCCTTGTGGATAATACTGGGCTAGATGGACCAGTGGTCTGACTCCGTATATAAAGCAACTTCCTCTGTTCCTGTAATTTATGGTTGTAGCTCACCAACGTGTGCCCCCTGTTTAAAACTGAGTAATTTGATACCATTTTTCCTGTCTTTTCAGTGGATCCCAAAACGATGGTAACAGCTGAGAGACTGGCCAAGTTCGTCGCCGAGGTTGGCCCAGAAATTGAGCAATTTAGTATTGACAACAGTGCGGATAACCCTGACCTGTGGTGAGAGTCCTCCTTCTTCAGTCTTCTTACCCCCCAATAGTAAAATAATGGGCTGTGTGGAACTAGTCTGCTGTGGAGAAGGTAAAATTCATAGAATCGTAGAGTTGGAAGGGGTCTACAAGGCCATCAAGTCCAACCCCCTGCTCAATGCAGGAATCCAAATCAAAGCATTCCCGACAGATGGCTGTCCAGCTGCCTCTTGAATGCCTCCCGTGTCAGAGAGCCCACTACCATTCACACTTGTTCCATCCCCTTTTGCCTCTGGCCGCACCCACTACTGTCATGTGGCCCCTGGACGTTTGCCCAGAAGGGAATTTGGCTCTCATGCTGAAAAAGGTTCCCAGTGCTGTATAGATTGAATGTGGGTCTGTCTGCTTGCAGAAAGCTTGTGCTGAGCCATGGACCCCTCCCCTCGGAAACTGCATAGTCCCTACGCTGTTCCATCAGCAATGTTTTCGTCAGCTTGAACATTTGATGGATTTCATAGAATCATAGAATTGTAGAGTTGGAAGGGGCCTATAAGGCCATCAAGTCCAACCCCATGTTGTGAAACGCATGGAACCAGGAACAAAGTGTTGGTTTACCCCTGAAGAACCCTTGTTTTACCATTTAGATCTGGAGGGGAGGGTAGTGAGTTTCAGATGTGGCAAGACGAGCGAGCCCCATTTTATGTTACCTTGAGCTCCTTCTGGAAAGGCGAGATACAGATGTCATAACGAAGCAATATAGAAATGAAATTCTTCTCCCTCTCAGGTTTTTACATGATCGAGAAAGCTCGGCATTCAAGTTTTATCGGTTGAAAGTGTATGAGCTCTGCCCCTCCATCAGCTTCAGCGATGTGCAAGAATCCACTGGCGAGAGGCCTGAGCCGATGGAGGGTGGCTGGGAGAATTTGGAGGAGGAGGAGGAAGAGGAAGAAGAGGCCCTCCAATCTGGAGCAGAGGAGGAGGAGGAGGAGGGGGGAGCAACAGTGTCGGAAGAGGGGCCTGCCCGAGCGGAGGCCTCTAGTGCATCTGAGGAAGGGCAGCCAGGCTCTGCACCCACAGGGATGTCTGCACAGGTGCTCCCCCAGGGCACGCCCTTCGGGCGCAAGAGGATCAGTAGCAAATCCTTGAAAGTGGGCCTGATCCCAGCGTCAAAGAGGGTCTGCCTCATCAACGAACCCAAAGGTGCGCTAGGCGGCTGTCTGGGGCGCAGGCTGCACGGCCTGCTGGGAGGTCATTTCAAAAGCGGTTTCCATGTTGCATGTATTTATTTATTTATTATGCTAAAAGAGTTGCACTGGTTACCAGTTGCTTGCCGGGCCCAATTCAAGGTGTTGGTTTTGACCTTTAAATCCCTATACGGTTTCGGCCCAGTCTATCTAAAGGAGCGCCTCCAGCATCATCAGTGATGCTGCCCAACAAGGTCAGCCTCAAAAGGCCTTCTCTCCATCCCATCAGTCAAAACAGGCAAACTGGTGAGGACTAGAGAGAGGGCTTTTTCAATTGTGGCCCCCACCCTGTGGAACTCCCTCCCAAATGATCTCCGCCGTGCCCCCTCCTTAATGAGTTTCCACCGGGCTGTGAACACCTGGCTCTGCAGGCAGGCTTTTGGGGTGGGTTAGATTTGATCTTCATTGTTTTTAGATTTTTAATGCCTACGTATTGTATGCCTACGTTGTACGTCGCCCAGAGTGGCTGGACAGCCAGCCAGCCAGATGGGCGACTAATAAAATGAATAAATAATAAATATTTATTGCATTTGTATACCGCCCCATAGCCGAAGCTCTCTGGGCGGTTTACAACGGTTAAAAACATTAAACACAAATAGACAAAGTTAAAAACGCATTTTTAAAAAGCAATTTAAGCATGCATCTTGAGTACCAGTTTTTTCCTGTGTCCTTGACCGCCGATTAATCCCTCTTGCCTGCCTGGATGGGAGGACAGAGGGGTGTGTGTATAGGACTTAGTACTGTATGAAGGTAAAATTTCCAATTGCTGATCCCTGGAAGGTTGCCCAGAAAAGAAGGTTGCCCTCGGTCTGAAAAAAGTCCCCCCGCCCCGAACTAGAAGGATCCGCTCTTTAAGCTGGGGAGGTAATTCTTACTAAATGTTGTTTGTGTTTGGATTGACTTTGGACCTCTTGGAGCTCTTTTTTGTTTCTTTTTTTACATTGCAGTTCATGACCCTATCAGGATCTCGTACGACCGACCTGGTGGCCGTCAATCATTTGCAAATAAGAAGGTGAGGGGGGCAAGCGGCTTGTTTCTTGCAACATGTAATTACAGTACAGATATTATTAAGAGATTTTAGGCCACTTTGAAAACTAGTTAAAACTGCTGTAAAAGATAAAATACACACTGCGTTGCATCAAGGAAGTCGTACTCGGAGTAGAACTGTTGAAATCAGTGGACGAGACTAACTCTTTTTAAGTCCATTGATTTTCATTTTTATTGCAAATATAATGAAAAAGAAAAAAAGTCAGCTCACATTAACAATAAGAATAACCCATCCATCCTAATTTAAACGTACTAATATAAGCAGTCCAAACGGATATCCAAAAGAGGTGGGCATTTATCAGGTACTAGCATCCTTGTGCCTGGCTTTGCTGAGGAATTCTAAGAAACCTTAAAAAAAATGCAGTTATGAAAGCTTCAGTACGCCATCTTGATTCCAAATGGTGTCCAATGGTTTGCAAACATAAACAAAAGCCTGCTTCTCAATCTCTGGAATCATCATGTAAAATTTAGTTGTGCTATATTAAGAGGTGTCCATTAGCAAAGAGAATAGGCAACCCGCTTTTCAAAATGTGTACTAGATAAAGTTCATATGAAAAAAGGCAGTGAGTTCTTTAAACCTTTGAGAAGTGAATGGTGGGTGTTGATCCTTCCAACCTTGAAGTATCAACTCTCTTTGCAACTGTTAGGGCTCGCGGGATCCATTTTTGCGGTCCATCCGTTAGTCCTCACATCACAAGAATATAATTTAATTTTAAAAGTCCGTGAGGATTGGCATCTATCAAGGCTTTTCCAAAACAAAGTTACCAAAATAAGACATCGCAGGACATGGCGACATCGTTCGCCTCAAAGAGGTAGAATCAGTATTACATAGAATGTGTATGATCCTGCCGTTGTCTTCTGCTGTGTGTTTAATGCAATGAGTGGTGGTTGTTGTTCTTTTAATCTGGTTGTCAGTGGCAGAAGTCAAAGAATTTGGAGTTTTCACACAAGAAGCTGAGCCAAAGAAACGTTGGCTTCCAGATGCTCCAGAAAATGGGCTGGAGAGAAGGGCGTGGGCTTGGCGTACGCAGCCAGGGCATCAAGGACCCTGTCAAAGTGTAAGTAGCGATAGAGGAATTGTGCTGGTTTTTTAAAAAAAAGCCTCTAGAATTTCCCAGCAGCTCCTTGCAGCTATTTCCTATTGTGAGCAACAAGGCCGTGTTTTGTATAGAGAGTAGGGAGCATCTGCAGCCTTGGAGGTAGAGTTCTCTGAGCAGACCTCCACGGTTCCTCAACGTCTGCACCACAACCTGTTGACGGCGCAGACCCCTTGACCCTGTGCGACCCCTTCAGCTTGAAGGATGCCTTGGACTACAGATCCCATCAGCCCTAGCCGGCTTGGCCCATGAGAAATAGCCTGGCAGCAACTCTAATGCAGATTGTTGCATGTTTGTTAAATGTATATCTCGCCCTTCCTCCCATTAGGAGCCCAGGGCAGCAAGTTGTTGACCTCATAGCAGGGGTAGCCAACCTGGTGCCCGCTCCCATTATCCCCGGCTTGACTTGCTGGCACTGATGGTAGTCCCAATGGCAACTGGAGGTCATCAGATGTTGGCCGTCCCAGCCTTACAGTGGGGGAACCTCACACCTGGGAGCCAAATAAGCTCTCCAGACTTCTCTGTCTGACTGTCGGACCTCTCTCCAGGCCACACACCCCAGGACAAACCCCTCATTTGCCTTCCTTCACACCCTCCTTTGACGGTTTCTGCATGGCTGGAATATATTCTTCAACTCTGATAACGCCTCTTGCCGGAGTGGGGTATGCAAGTGAATATAGCAACTAGCCTACTGTACAGAGGTAAAGTAAAGGTAAAGGTGTCCCCGCACTTATAGTGCGAGTCGTTTCCGACTCTTAGGGTGACGTCTTGCGACGTTTACTAGGCAGACCATATATATGGGGTGGGATTGCCAGTTCCTTCCCCGGCCTTTCTTCACCCCCCAGCATATGCCGGGTACTCATTTTCCCGACCACGGATGGATGGAAGGCTGAGTGGACCTCAACCCCTTTTCCCGGAGATTTGACTTCCTCCTTCCGTTGGAATCGAACTCCGGCCGTGAGGAGAGCTTCAGCTGCATTACTGCCACTTACCACTCTGCGCCACGGAGGGTCTACTACTCTTAATGTCAATTAATTAATGACATTAATTGCTGCACGCACTTTTGCCTCCGGCTCTCCCCTCCCCAGCCCTACTGGCCACGTAGCACCCTGAAGGTTACCCAGAAGGGAATGTGGCCCTTGGATGGAAAAAGCTTCCCTGACTCTGCCTTCTAGGGGGGAGCTTAGCTGGAATCTCCCAGCTTGTCACAGCATGTAGGGCTCGCAGGAGGCCCTGTTGCTACTATCCTCGCCTTCGGAACAGATGCTCTTATTGGTTGTTCTCATGGGATACGCTGAACAGATGGCCTCTGTGAGTGGGGAGGATGAGCCCAGCTAGCTGGTGAGAACGCCTCATCCCTGGACCCGTGTTCTAGTTGGGGGAGGGGTATTCTGCGTTGCATGCTTGTGCACACTCACAGAATGAGTCCAGCCTCCCCGTTTAAAAAGAGTTTCGGCTAGCTGGGTGTGAGAACTGCTGCCACTCCTCATAGGTCACGCCGGGCGTGCTGGACCGATGGCCTGACTTGGTGTAAGGCAGTGTCCTGCGTTGCACCAGGAGCACCCATTTTGCAGCCACAAGGGTTTGGTTTCTGCCTTCTGCCAGCGCAAGGATGGGGAGGGCTGCTACCTGCTCAAGCGAGCCCGTCATTTGCAAGCCAAGTCCCAAGGCTGCTTCAGGGAGATGATCGGCAATAGTCTAGCCCACTGAGGTCAGTCTTCCTGTACAGCTGGGGTCGCCAGTAGAGTGTTGAACGCAGTGGGTTCACAGCAGCTAGCAACTAATTAACAGATACCAGCTGACAGCCAGACCACAAATCTGCGAGGCAGGAGGAACCAGGAGGCCAGGCAGCGTGTTTACTGTTTGGGAAGCGCCGAAGGAGGATGCAGGGGAGTTGAGTCCTTAAGGCAGTCCAAAGGTCCAGAAGCCAAGAGATCCAAGGCACGGGTCACAGGGGAGCCGGAGCAACGTCTGCGGCAAGGCTTGACGTTGACTCTAGCAAGGAGTCTCCCTTTCCTTCCAGTCTTTTATGCTCGGTGCTCAAGGCCAGGCGCTTACAATCAGCCTGTGTTCCTGCGAGCTCTCCTGCTCCTTAATCGAGCTGATTGCCTTCGTTGCTGCAACACCTGTTGGCGTCTCCTCTCTGCTGGGAAAGGGGCAGCTTCCTGGTCGCTTTGCAACTCTGACAGGCGGGCTCCCTCGGACTTGCCCCTGGTCTGACGAAGGATCCTGAGCTGTCTCCCTGCTTGTCCCCTCTCCTGGGTCTACGGTCTCCCTCTTCCTCCTCGGATGAGTCCTCCGAGGGGGGCATGACATAGTTTCCTTCGGATGTGGTTGGATGGCCAGTGGTCCGGGATGATGGGAGTCCAGCAACGTCTCAAGGACTGCAGATTACAGAGACCTGCCTTAATAACAGGAGGCGGCCTCCGTGCACCAAAGTCCCAGAGCAGCAGGACGCGCAAGTCTGCTGCTCGCCTCGGTAAGGAAATCTTAGCACCGGAAGGGGTGGTCATTGTGTCACTGGGGCCTGTTGGAAGTGTAGAACGCCTCTCAGAAACCAAAGTGATCTGAAATTGTGGTCCAAGGAGAGCCCCCACCCGGCTTTTGTGAACGCAAGGAGAGAGTCGTGTTTTTTTCCTCCGACCTTTTTTGCAGAGGTACGTATGGAGAACATTTTGGGAGGGGCGTTTAGCATATGAAATGTACATCATAGCCAAGTGGTCCGTTTTCTCTTGGATGGCCGTGTGACATGTCACATGATCAATACAGGAAGTGTTGCCAGCAGGGAAGCTTTTGAGAGAGGGGGCCTACTCTGCAGTGTGCAAGGGGGTGGTTTTTTTTTATTATTTCCTGTGCTGAAAATGGAGCATTTGGCCACTTTGGACATTCAAAGTTGTGATCGCAACCTGTATCCCGTTTACTTTCAAACGCAGCTTTGACAGAGCTTCTCTCCTGGACAAAGGAATTCTGCTGTGTGGTAGAGCACCTCTCCCTGGTGTCTCCAGCAGGAAAGAGTCCCTGCCTGAAATCCCAGACGGCTGCTGCTAGTCAGTGTCAACAATACAGAGCTAGGTGGACCCAGTGTTTGGTAGAAGGCAAATTCCTTGCCGTGGGGACCCTGTAGCCTTCTAGCTGCCCCTGGCCTCCAGCTCCCATCATCCCCGTCTTCTGGGGAAGGGCTGCAGCTCAGTGGTGAGACGGTGCTTTGCATGCAGAAGGTGCCAGGTGCAATCCCTGGTGGCATCTCCAGATAAGGCTGGGAGCATCTCCTGCCTGAAAGCCTGGAGAGCTGCTGCAAGTCTGTGTGGACAGTACTGAGCTAGATGGGCCAACGTCTGACTCCATATAAGGCAGCTTCCTGTTTTTGTTTGTGCAGCCAGGAAAAAAAGGGTTAATTGTAATTGGTTCAGCCCAGCACCAGGATCCCTTGCAAGGCACAGCAAACCAGCACGGAAACGATTCTCAGGGCGTGCAGCGGTTGAAAACCATGCCAGGATAGCCGGCCCGATATCGTACGGGAGCTTCACAATGTCTTTGTCTTTCTCCTGTCTAAATGCTCCCCTAGGTGCTGCCAGCCTCTTTACAACAGGAGCAAGGACTCTCAGGCCCATGGGCCGAATATGGCCCTCTGGGCCTCGCTGGGTGACTTTCAGGACTCTCCCTGGCCTGCACCTCTCATCAGCCTTCTCAAGCACTTGAAGTGTTGGTTGCCTGAACCGAGAGAGGCGTGCGCATTTGTGAATGCGTGGAAACCTCCCTGACTCGAATGTAACCTACTGGCCAAAGGCTAATAGCTGCATCTGTTGGTCTACCCACTGTTTGCCTCTGGCCACGACCACCGCCGACATGCCGCCCCTGGAAGGTTGCCCTTGGACTGAAAACAGCTTCGCTTCTCCTGGGGCAGACAGTTCCGAGGTAGACCAGATGGTCTGACTTGGTACCGAAGCTGCTTAGTATGTGCACAGCAGTTTCGTTGGCACGCTTCTTTTGAGTCTCGTAGGCATCATCAGGCAAATGACATCAGCGGAGGCGGCTGTTGGAGGGCCTGATGTAAAAAGGCTTTGTGGTTGCCTTTCTCGGCTTGGGCTAGCGGAAGGGGAATGTGCCTGGCTGCCCTGGAGGCAGTAACAAGATTTTGCTGCCCAAAGAGTTTCTGTTCCATTGGCCAGATCGTCATCAGTGTCTCCAAGAACTTTGCTCTTTTTAGGAGGTATTTTGATTTTTTGTTCTGGGTTTTTTTGGCCATATGCCCAGCTTGACAAGGGCTGTGGCTTGAAAGTCGTCGCTCAGTGTTAAAAGCACCCGCTTTGCAGGTTTGCTCCCCCGCATCTCCAGGTAAGGGTAGGAGAGACTTCCTGTCTGGAATCCTGGCGAGGTGCTGCCAATCAGTGTAGACATTACTGAGCTTGATGAGCCAGTGGTCTGATTTGGCACACGGTAGCTTCCTGTGCTCTTTATTCAGAACCTTGAGGGCTAGAATCTTTAGCAGAAGGGCTGTAGCTCACTGCTTTGCATGCAGAAGGTCCCAGATTTAATCCCTGGCATCTCCAGGTAGGAGAGCTGCTGCCAGCCCGTGTAGACCATTCTGGGGTAGAGGGATCAGCAAACTGACTCAGTATGAGGTAGCTTCCTCTGTTTAAGACTGCTGGGCTTATCTCCAGGGTCCGTGACTAGCAGTCTTTCTGTCATGATTAGGTTTTCATCTTAATTCCATTTTGGGATCCCCCTTGCTCGGCAATTCCACCTGATAGCTGCTTTTTAAGAGAGGTGCCATTAATTCCATTCTCACATGGTTTTGTTTTCATTTATTTTAAGCACGTCTTCTCTTTCTCTGAAATCTGATTAACTTCACTTGCTTGGAAACTAACGCAATATGCGGAGGTAGCTTTTAATCTGTGGCAACCCGTCTTGTGACTGGCAGGTCCCGTTAAGCACTAAGAAGGGGAAACATGGTGAATAAAATTATGCATGGTGAGGAGGAGGTGGGTAGAGTTCTTACCCCTAATTCTCGAACACAACGGGGGTGTCATCCAGCGAAGCTGACTTTTTCAAGATTTAGGATAGACAAAAGGAAGGACTTCTTCACACCGTGCATGGTTAAACCGGCATTTGCTCGCTCCAGATGTAGAGATGGCTATCAACTTTGGATGGCTTTGAAAAGGGATCAGACATTCATTGCGGAGGATAAGGGCATTAGCTCTTAGCTAAGTACTGGACCCTCTGTCAGAGGCTCTGTGTCTCACGATTCCCAGCAACTGGTATTCAAAGTGGGGAGAGCTGATGCTGTTTCACTCGGGTCCCGCTCGTGAGCTTCCCGTCGGGGCATCCGGTTGGCCACTGAGAACAAGATGCTCGACTAGATGGGCCACCTTTGGCCTGATCCAGCCGCAGGGCTCTTTTTTACGTTACTGTTTTTGGGAAGCAAGAAGATCTACAGGAAACTGGAGAGTAGAGCACCTTGGAGTTGGAACGGGATGTGTCATTTGTTGGCTCTCTCTAGTATGCTGCTTGTATTTCTGGGAGAAGGCCATGAAGCTTGTGCCAACTTCCTGTCTTGTGACCCCATATGGAATGAAGTGGGAAGAGCGTGGCTCCTCGTGGCACCTTCCCGCTCCTTCACAAGGACAAGCTTTCTTGGATTTGTTCGCTGTGGACAACATTGCATGGAGCCTCACAAAACCAAAGGCCACCACACAGCTACGAAGGCTCAGCTTGGGGCCGGCTGCCAGCTTCCAGCCAACCCCACCTGTTATGATTCTCCTGAGGATAAAATTGACCTCTGAGCTTGTCAGAAGAAGGACAAGATAAGAAATTGTTAGTTTCTTGTGTGAAAGTCTGATACACCGTTGATCCTGGGAATCGTCCAGCTTGCGTGCTGTGGAGAAAGTGGATAGGGAAACGTTTTTCTCCCTGTCTCGTAACACTAGGATTCGTGGGCATCCAATGAAGCAGAATGTTGGAAGATTCAAGACAGGCAAAGGGAAGGTCTTCCCACAGCACAGTTAAACTACAGAATTTGCTCCTGCAAAATGTAATTATAGCCACCATCCCGGATGGTTTAAAAAGAGGAGTAGTCAAATACATGCAGGGTAAGGCACTGTTCTGCCTCCACCACTGGAAGCCAAGGGCCTCTGAATACTCTTTACCAGAAGGGGAGCATGTTTCTGTTGCGCTCATCCCTGTGAGACCAGGAGGCTGGACTAGATGCCCCCCCTTTGTCCCGATATCCATCAGGACTGTTCTGATCTTACATTTTTCGACAGGCTAATAATGCAGTAGCATATTTTTTGGGAGGGGGGTTTGGATGGCTTATTCCCTGGCACTGTCCAAAATTGGCAACTGTGCCTTTTGGGTTTGCACAAGTGGAAGGGGGGGGAAACCAACTGCACGGTTCGTTGCCTCTTTGGAAACACAACCGCTGACGCCCTGCTTGTTGGTCCTGTGCCTTGTCAAGGAAGCCACCGGTGAGATGTGTGTGCTAACTCTCCGCTTTTGCCTCCTTTTTAGGGGCTCTACCTCAGGAGGGGAGGGCTTGGGTGCGGCAGGGGACGAGAACAAAGAGGACACCTTTGCTACTTTCCGTCAGAGGATGATCCAGATGTACTATCTGAAAAGAGCCAGTAAATAGGTAGGTTGTATGCAACAAGTCAGTTTTGTTTTTCTTTTGAATTAATTGCAAGATTAAAATAATTGTTTTTTCTGTCTTTTTAAAGCTTACCTTCTTTTTTTTGCCCAGTGAGACATTTGCTGTGCCCCACACCAAGATTATCTTGACTTCCTAAAAATGCTATTTTTTGTGTTTTGGAATTTTTGTGTGTGTTTCAATTTAGAAAGTCCAGAATGACCTTTGAACCAAAGAAATAATTATTGTGCTGGAGAGGGCTTACTGCTCTTTGGTAAGCCGTCTCCTGAGAAAGTAGTTATGGAATAATCCCTAACATCCTAAGTGAAGAGTTTGCCGTTCTTTGGATGCAGAAACAGTGAACCTGCTTTTCATCAAAGACCGACTTTCCTCTCTTGACAAGAATTTATGACATATCTGTTCTGGACAGGACAAGAAAATTGACCATCCCCAGTGCGCATGTGTGATAGTCCTACCTGTCTTCCTCAAGATGCAGAAGATTCACCTTTATATACTTTGATAAATTTTCTTTGTAATTGCTTTGGGACTAGACAGCAAGTTCAGTTATTGAATAACTGTCACTCAGTTTATTGGACCATCGGATTGTTTATTGATAAATAAAATTTAAACAGTATGTAGGAACCAATACTTTAATGTGTAGGGCGAATATGAATCTCGCCTTTGTTTTCTGGGGCCTTTATTATTAATGCCTCGGGAGGCTTTCCTCCCACCACCAGATGGGTAGTAGTTCATTTGATCTGTATTTCCATCATCTTAACAGCCTTGATTACCGTTTACCCCTGCAAAGAAACCTCAGCATTTTTTGCAAGAAGGCCTCTTTGTGGTTTTTGGGGGGAGGCAAGGTTGTCTGGAATTCAGGATTCACGCACATCTGTTTTGTATGCCACAGGGCCTGGTTAAAGAATCTGATGATTTGTTGGAGGTGGCGAGTGGCCCTCTTGAAGACTCCTCCCCCACACACCTAGTCCTTGCTTCACTAAATACAGTCGCTGCCGTAATGACGGCAAAGACTCGCATTGACGAAGAGGACACCCTTTAGAATGTTAAGTCACACAAAAGGAAACCCCACTTGCAAAGCGACTGGCTGGCATCCCAATTTGAATGTAACACTCTTTGAATGTTTTTTTAAAAAGTACTTTCTCACCATGCCACTTTCCTTGGGAGTTCTGAAATAACAGAATTTGCCACTGGATCTCTCCACTGGATCTTTCCTTCTGGCTTTTCTGTAAAATACTGCTTCAATTTGTTGACAGGACAAAAGCATGTACTATTTGTTATTCCCAACGCTCTTGCAGTTCTGAACATTCTTTCCCCACAGCCACCCATTTGTGTAGATCTTGTGATGTGCAGGATTATTTCCACCACCATCCTCCTTCAAAAAGTTGGCTTCATGTGCAATGGGAGACCCTTTCCTACTTTGGTTCAGTGAGTTCCTGATTGCTCACTTGGAATGAGCTTTTCTATGCCAGGAAACGCCAAATTACAGAGCCCGGCGTTGACGCTAGCTTGAGTTTCATGCTGTCAAGCACATGTGGTGCATTGTGTGTCTTACCCGCATTTTCAGAGAAATTCAAGCGTCGTTCGTGTGAACTGGTTGGCTCCATCGTTGTTTGAGCTGAGATGTTTGCTGCCGCAAGTGAGATAATTGAAGAATCGTAGGAGATCCCCTATCCTTCGCTCTGCTGGATCCAGTTCTGTCAAGTGGAAGCTGCCTTGAAAGTCTGGCCAGCCTCTCTCGTTAAGCCTTCCTGTGTTTGTAACTACTTTATTTCTAGGAGTGTTTAATTTCTCTTTCCTGTGCATAGTTAGGTGTTGCATTTAAAAAGAGCAATATATCTATATATTGGAGCTCTGTCCGACTTGGCCTTTTTGCCAAATGAACTGGTCTAACCTTCTCTGAGTCTGAATGCCGTTTTCTCTTGCCCTTAAATGGGTTGGAATGGTCTGGAGAGTACCTTTTTAAAAAAGTATTATTTAATGTGAAGCTTCTACTGTGCTCAACCACACTTTTGTGTGTTTTTAAATTTTAGTCTCAGTCTTTCATGTAGCTAGGAACTTTTTTTCTCTTGACTTCAGAAACTTGCAGAGAGTGAGATGGCTGCTTAACGAAATGTATTCTCTCACGTTTTGGGGGGAGGGACAGGTTCTCTTTCCCAACTGGTTTTATGCCCTTCGTGGCTTGAACCTAATTCTTGGGTGTCAACTTAAGAATGTTCATATCCAGATTAATGAAATAAAATGGCTGTGGGTTTTTTTAAACCCAGTTTTGGTGGGGTGGCCCTGATATTTTAAGCTCGCTTCAGAGCTGCATAACGAACTCCTTAAAAAGATGGAACGCTACTTCTGGGGTGAGACCAAAGAGGAAACCTTTTAATCCTCCTGCCCTCCATGATAACTGTGATTACAGCCAATCTTCCTTTATGCTAAGATTTGGTTTGGGACATCATTTAATGGAGCAACACTGGTGTCTTTAAATTCCCTTTGTTGCTTTCCGCTGCAAAACTTTTTGGGTTATTTGAAAACCAAGATTCTCTCCATTTGTGTGTGTCTCTAATGACCTGCTTTTAGCAGGTCAACTTCGGCCAGGGAACATCAGAATGCATTTGCAAAAAAAATTAAACAATAATTTCCACTTGGTAGCCTTGTCGGTTCACTGGTTTTTCTTATTCTAGTTTTCCAGGCTCTCTCACGAAGACCACAAGCACCCACGAACGCTTTCTGATCCCGTCACTAGGGCATGAGTGTTTTTTCTCCTCCCCCCCCCCACTCTTGGTTTTGGAATTATTATTTTTTTAGTGATTCTTGCTCAGAATACTTTTTCTCCCACCCTTTCCTGTGGTATCATAACAGTATTGACCAATAATAGAGAGAAGTTTGTTAGCTGATACAACATTTCTTTTAAAAATGTTTAATGGCATGTAATCCTTTTTTAACAAAAGCCTCCAATAAATGTAAATGAAAAAATCCAACCTGATTCCAAGCCTCATTTCCTGTTGCTTCAAGTAGTCTTGCAAATGTAGGATAACTACCTCCACTCACAAATGCAACGTACCATTTTCTAAAATAGTATTGCTTTCTAGATTTCTTAGGTGCCTTTCACCCGAAGTCCAACTGAGGGTTACAACAATGTAAAAATACAATATTAAAATCAGTTAAAGCAATTTACAATTGGAAGCATAGGTTGGGCCCTATTTATATATGCCCTTCTCAGGTGTCAAAGGCCAGGGTGAAAGGGGGTGCATCTTCAGCATATTATAAAAGCTGTACAGTGAAGGTGCCAGACACGCATCTGTGTGTGCGAGAGAATTCTGCAACTTAGGGGCTGCCCCAGAAAATACTACCCAAAAAATCTTCTGAATGGGGTTGAACTATCCAGAGGGCCTTTCTGCTGATCTTAACACCCAAGAGAGTCTGTAGGGAAGGAGGTGTTTTAATCAGGTATTTGAGGCCTAAGTCATTTAGAGGTTTATAAATCGGGGATGTGTGTGTGAGACAGTATATTCATCATCAGGATGGTTTATTTGTATACTGTCTTTCCAAAGTCATCTATGCTCAGGGTGGCTCGCAACATGAAAAAAGTTACATAAAATTCAAATAGGCAACCAGTGAGCTAAAAAAATGTCATTAAGAAATATAATTGAAACAATACCCTTATAGAATCATAGAATCCTAGAGTTGGAAGGGGCCTTGTAGGCCATCGAGTCCAACCCCCTGCTCACAGCAGGAAATCCACAGCTAGAGCATCTCCCGCAGATAGCTGTCCAGCCTCTGCTTGAAGACATCCAGCGAAGGGGATCCCACCACCTCCCTAGGCAGTCTGTTCCATTGCCGAACTGCCCTTACTGTCAAGAAGTTCCTTCTAATGTCCAATCTGAATCTACGCTCCTGCAACTTAAAACTATTAGACCTAGTCATACTCTCTGGGGTACCCTCATAATAAAGTCCAACAGCAAAAATAACTGACCAGCAGAATTAAATTTCGGCCACAGTCAGGATGGTCTCTTGCAACTTCAGGTAGTAGCGGCTTCTTCACCCAAAGCTCCCAGGGTAGGTTACAAGAATTTCAAAATACCACATTGAAAACAATTTAAAAACAACCTAAAATCCCAAAAGCTGCAGCTAGTGCAAAATGCGGCGGCAAGACTGCTCACCGGGGCAGGACATCACCAACGTGTCACCCCGCTGCTGAAAGAATTGCACTGGCTGCCTATTTGCTACAGGGCTAAGTTCAAGGTTCTAATCTTGGTGTACAAAGCCCTATACAGCTTGGGACCAGGATACCTGAAAGACTGTCTTACTCCTTATATGCCCAGTCGATCACTGCGCTCTGCAGGTGAGGGCCTTCTTCAGACACCATCTTATCAGGAGGTCCGTTCTGCACAACATAGGAAGCAGACCTTTGGTGTGGTGGCACCTATCCTGTGAGACTCCGTACCCTTAAATATTAGACAGGTGCCATCTCTGTTATCTTTTCAGTGCCTACTGAAGACCTTTCTCTTTCAATAAGCCTTTTAAGTAGAGGCATCTGCATCTGTGTTGGAATTTTTTAGATTTTTTAAAGATGCTTTGTTTTAATATGTTTTCGTTTAAGATGTTTTAGAGTGTATTTAGTGTTTTTGTTTGCTGCCCTGGACTCCTAGGAGGGAGGACGGGATATTACATAAATAAAAATAGGGTGGATCCCTATTTTGCATGTCTTCATTGTCAGGCCAGGGTAAAGAGGTTACATCAGGTCTAAAGGGAAATCCTCGCCAGTAATGCTGCATTTTGGACCAGTTGACATTTCCGAGTCATCTTCAAGGGCAGCCCTATGTAAAGCGCATTGCAGTAATCCAGTCTGGAAGTTACCAGAGCATGGAGCACTGTGGCAAAGTCATCTCTGTCCAAAAGAGAGACAGACAGGAGAAGTAGGAGAGACGGAAGATCTGGGGCTTCATAGCCGTCGGCGAGCCAGAACTCGGAGGAAAACAGAAATGAGCCTGTGGAGATTCATTCCATGATGGAGTTGTGGAAGAGGGCTTTTTGCAGCATTGACTGCTTGGGAAAGTCCTAAGGTATGATGAGCGCAGAGATTCCACTTGGGGAAACAGAAGCTCATTGCATGCCCTGTGATGTAAGAGGCAGGTGTGGGTTTCTGAGAACGTTTTGCCTCTTGCCTTCACAACCCCACCGCAGGGATATCTCGGAGATCCTCACCACCACCTCCTCCATTTTTTCCTCACAACAACTTTGTGAGAGATGCTAGGCTCAGGTATAGCAAATTGGTCCAAGGGCAGCTGATGAGCTTCATGCCCAAGTGGTATTTGAAGCTGAGTCGGTGCTTAGTGCATCTGTTGCTGAAGGCCCCTTTGTTAAGCAAGCACATTATATAAATGATTCCACCTGAGAAAAGGTCTGTCTCGCCTACCCAGCTTGTGATGTCATCCTGCTGTTAAAATAAATCCATACAAAATTAACCACTGCTTTCTGGTTTAATCTGACCTTCTAAACACGCTCCCTTTCCCTATTGAGCACATGTAATGTGAGATCAAATTGGAGGGAGGACAAGGAGGTACAGTATTTAAGACTAAGCGGGGAGGGAAGTGGTGTCCTGCATCTACAACAGTGAATTGCAAATACGTACTAGAACTCCAGACACAAGAAGAGCCGGCTGGATCAGGCCAATAGCCCACCTAATCCAGCCACCTGTTCTCTCAGTGGCCAACCAGATGCCCACTATGGAAAGCTCGCAAGACAAGAAAGCCTGAATGTTGGGAGAAAAGGAAGAATATTCACACGGCGCATAGTTAAACTGGAATTTGTCCCCACGAGAGGTAGCGTGCAGGCTTCCAAATGAGCCATATGGCTGGCCAAATCTGGCCACCTAGACCAGGTCTTTCCCTAGAAAATGTTTCCTCCTCACACTGAATCCCACACTGGCCCTGCGCCATGTCAAACGCTTTTGCTTAACTGGAATGAGTCCAACTGTGATGATGTCAGGCTAGAGAGATGTGCACACACCGTACATCTGCTTTGAACATGGCTGGGATGTAGCCTGTCGCACAAAGGTGAGTGTCACAGGTGTTGGCTCCACCTACTGGCATGCGGGGGCCCAGTTGTGGCCCTTGGAATGGAAAAGGCTCCGCACCCGTTACACATTATGATGTGGGTGTGTAAGAGTTGAGTGTGCCTGCAGTGTTAACGCTTAGGGTGTACGTTGAAAACTAATGTGGAGGATATGACTCTCGAATAAATATTGAGGGGTGGTAGGTAAAATAGAATAAATACGGTGTGCATGAGGGAGAAAAAGATGCGGGCTGGATGGAGAAAAAGATGCAGAACTAATCTGTAGTTGTCTAGATGCTAGACTTCATTTTATTTTTTATGTACAACATTTATATCCCACCTTCAATGAGCTCAAGTTGGTGTACATATCAGAGCTTGGAAAAGTTACTTTTTTGAACTACAACTCCCATCAGCCCAATACAGTAGCCATGCTGGCTGGGCCTGATGGGAGTTGTAGTTCAAAAAAGTAACTTTTCCAAGCTCATGGTTCTCCCTATTTTTATCTTCACAATAGCCCTGTGAGGTAGGTTGCGGGGCGAGACTGACTGGCCCAAGTTCACCCAGTGAGTTTCATGGATTATCAGCTGCGGCAGCCACATCAGCAATGATGGTAGTTGTAGTTTAGGCCTGCACCTTTCAGGTCTAAACCCCGTTGAGATGTTGTGGCAGGACCTGAAAGGCGCAGTTCATGGTCGAAAACCCACAAATGTCACCGAGTTAAAGCAGTTCTGCATGGAAGAGTGGGCCGAAATTCCACCACAGCACTGTGAGAGACTGATCAAGAACTACAGGAAGCGTTTGATTGCAGCCATTGCTGCTGAAGGTGACATAACCAAGTTTTGAGTCTAAGGGGGCAATTACTTTTTCACACGGGGCCATTGGGTGTTACTTAACTTTCTTTAATAACTAAATGAAATAAGTATCCAAAATTTGTGCTGTTTGTTCACTCAGGTTCCCTTTTCCCTAATACTAGGTTTGGTTCAAGATCTGATTACATTCAGTGCCAAAAATATGCAACTACGCAGAAAGTTAGACAGGGGCAAATACTTTTTCACAGCACTGTAAATGCAAAACTGCATCAGCAAGGGGTGGTGGTGAAGACCCTCTGGTGGGTCTCGCAGGATAACCTTCCCCCTCTGGAAAGATAGGAATTGTAGCCAGTGTTAGTCCTACTCAGGAGTAGACTCTTTGAAATTAAACAACATGACTGACTTAAGTCCACTAATGTCAGGGGTGTAGTCATCCGGGGTCTTAGGAGGTCTTACTCCCCCTACTTTTATGGGAGCAGGGTTCCTATGTCTCCAGCATCCCATAACATCAACATAAAAGGGGAGTATATTAGTCACTGAGAAGTGTCTTCTCACATGCTTCATTGTCCTTTTTTGCTGATTGGAGCCAATCAGAGTGAAAGGAGGTGAGTCAGCCACTGAGAAGACTCTTTTCAGTAGCTAATGCTCCCCCCCCCATGCTGATTGGCTCCTAGAGATGCCTGTTGTGGCAGAAAGCATTGACAAGGATCTCATTCTCATCCCAGGAACAAAAACGGGTGTGACTATATTATGAAGGGACCCTGCACTTCTGAGTTTGCCACTGCGCTACAGGTTAACGTCAATGGGTTTACTCTGAGTAGATTTAACTGGATACAACCTTATATAACTAAAAACAGGAGTGGAGAATGTTTAAGAACCAATTTTAAAAGTATTTAGGATCTTGCACAGGATGCTCTGAATGTGACAGCAGGACAGCAACACCAATACCGTACTTTTTATACTTATATTGTTAATATTGCTCCAGAGCTTGGAAAAGTTACTTTTTTGAACGACAACTCCCATCAGCCCAATCCAGTGGCCATGCTGGCTGGGGCTGATGGGAATTGTAGTTCAAAAAAAAGTAACTTTTCCAAGCTCTGCTACAAACTACAGAAATTTCAGAGGGGAGAAGGATGGAGGAGGCAATCTGCTGCTCAGAGATGATGATAATTTGCAAAATACGGAATTGTAGTGGGGGCGTCGGGGAAGCTAAATTTAAAAGCGAGGGAAAACCGCGACGAAGCCTCAAGCCAACCGGAGGTTCCCTTTCCTTGAGAAGCCACGTGCTGAGCTGCGCGAGGGGCGGGGCTCAGGGGCGGAGCTACGGGTGACGCAGGTTTATAAAAGACGCGCCCAACTGCCGTTTTCCAGGCAATTTATGGTGTGAGGGAAGGGAGGGTTCCTTTGTGGGGAATGTTGGTTGTCCTGGTAAGGGGGTAATAGTGGCGGGAATAAGGATGAGGAATTCTTGGGAGGGGGCCTTTGGCCTGGAAAGGTGTTATTGGAGGGAGGGAGGTGCCTTGAGGGGAATTAATATGGTGGGGGTGGGGAAGCAGACTGGAGACCAGGATATGGGATTCCTGAGAGGAATATTTGGGGTGGGGGTGGTTTTTGATCAGGAAAGTGGGGGTGGAGATGTCCTGAGAGGAATAATTATGGGGAATTAATACAGGGGTTGTTAGTGGGGTTATGGCTGGAAGAGGAATATTTTTTGGGGGGGGAGATGTTCTGAGAAGAATAACGAAGAAATGTCATGAGAAAAGTATTGGGGGATGTCATTGTTGTTTTTATATTTGTGTTTATTTTTTGTAAGCCGCCTTGAGGGCCTTTTGGCCAAAAGGCGGGGTAGAAATAAACTATTGTTATTGTTATTAATAATAATAATAACAGGAGTGAAAAAGTAATAGGAAATGACTGGCGATAACAGTATTCATGGGTTGAATCCAACGTTAGCCTACTCAGAGTAGCCCTGCTGAAATTAATGGACACTTATTAAATTTCTCTCATAACATCACAATGTTTAAAACAATACAGTTTAAAATGAAACATATGTGAAGCAATGAGAACCACCTGAAAACATTTAAAAAAGATTAAGAGCCCATCTAAAAACATTTGCGGAACCGTTTTAAAAAAACATGAGTTCACTCCGGTGGGTTCTCCCCAGAGGTATTTGGAGGCAACCTCTGGAAAGTGGGGATTGTTAATTCAGGATATAGGGGTCAGGCTGGAAAAGGGGTTGGTGAGTGCAGGAGATTCCCAAGGAGGCTGCTGGGCTCATTGACTTAAAATGGGAATTGGCATCAGGTGATGGGGAATAATACCCTCCTCTGGAGGGTATTGGGGGCTATTTGGTGGGAGAGATTTACTTTCAAGGACTTCTGTACTGTTGTGGTTAGAGTGCTGGACTCGGACCTGCGAGAGACCCGTGTTCAAATCCTCCGCTCAACCATGAAGCTCATCTTGAGTCACCACCTCCTCTCGGTCTAACCTACTTCACAGGGTTGTTGGGAGGATAAAATGGGGAGTTGTGGGAGAACCATGTATGCCACCTTGATTTCCTTTGAAGAAAGGTGGGATATAAATGGAGTAGTAAATAAATACTATTTACAGTGATGCTCTCCAGATGTTATTGTCTTCAGCTCCTATCAACTTAGCCCATGATCTGGGACGATGGGAGGGGTAGCCCAGCAACATCTGGAGGGCAGCACATTGGCTACCCCTTCTTTAAAGGGTATTGTAGGTTGCTCTTTGGTGATGGGATGTCCTGAGGAGGACATAGGGGTGGTTGTCTCTGACCGGGTGGTATGTATTTCCTGAAAGGAAAATGGGGAACAGTGGGAGAGGGATATTTTGACTTGGGGTGAGGGTCTGGGTATGGTGGGGGGGCTGATGGGAAAACCGGGGAAAAGGTGGTCATGATTTTCATGAACCATCATCTTCCTGGAAAGGTTCAGGATTTTTGCACATTGACTTTTGCAAAGTCTGCTTTAGATGCTGCAGACTTTACCTTCTGGGTCAAATGAATGAATGGACTGCCTTCAAGTCGATCCTGACTTATGGCGACCCTGTGAAGAGGGTTTTCATGGTGAGCGGTATTCAGAGGGGGTTCACCATTGCCTCCCTCTGAGGCTGAGAGGCAGCGACTGGCCCAAGGTCACCCAGTGAGTTTCATGGCTGTGTGGGGATTAGTCCAACACCTTAACCACTATGCCACACTGGCTCTCACCTTCTGGGTCAAGCAGGATTTAACTCTTTAACCTTTAAAATCATATTGTGAAGCATGCCAGCAGTTGCATCTCTCATGCCTCAGATTGTTAAATCCCACAGAGTCAACACGGGACAGGTTGCGATGTTCTGCAACAAAATGACAAGCACCATCGCTGCCTTCTGCCTTTCAGGCCTTTGGGGAACAATCCAGCTACTGGAAGCAAGGGATCTCCAGAACTGTGTGCCAAGAAAAACAGTGGCATACCAACGTAGGTGTCCTGCTGCAACTATTAACAAAAAGCATGTAGATGCAGTCTTTTGGGCTAGTCCCGCCTTTGCCAAGCAGGTGCTCTCCAGATGTTTTGGACTACAATTCCCATTAGCCCCAGCCAGCATGGGCTCTGCTGGCTAGGAATAATCAGAGCTGTAGTCCAAAACATCTGGAGGGCACCAAGTTGGCAAAGGCTGGACTAGGGGGATCTTTGGTCTGGTCGGGCAGAGCAACTTTTTATCATCTTAGATGGGCTCATTTTATAACATACTATATTTATGAAGAGGAAGGCAATGGTAAACCACCTTTGAATACCTCTTGCCATGAAAACCCTATGAATACATCCAAAAGATTCATAGGGTTGCCATAAGTCATAGTTGACTTAAGGCATATAACAACAAACTATATTTATGAGATGCCGCATGAAAAAAAATTCTTGGTCCAAAGAACAAAAACATAACACTAAAACCAGGCTATACAGTTGCTGTGACAGCAAAATGGAACTTCCATGTGCAAAAGGGGAGGCCATTTTACCTTCAGGCATGGCTTGTGAACTTCTCAGAAGCAGGGAGTTGGACTCGATGGCCTTATAGGCCCCTTCCAACTCTTCTATTCTGTGATTTGGCTAGTCACTTTCAGAATGCTGAATTTCAGAGTTCATTTTGACTGTAAAGCAATTTTTTCAGTTCAGAGTTTCTGAGACTTCATTAAGTGTCATTGTATCTGTTGTCAATTTTTCCCTTGGTTCATAACCATGAGGACTAGTCTTCCTTTTACTTTAATTTTGTTAAGGAGAACTAAGTCCCAGGCTATGGTCTGAAGGCACATGAGGCCAGCACCCTGCTCAGGTCTGGCCAGTGCCTGGATGGGAGACCGCTTGGGAACCGTATGTAAGCTGCCTTGGGTTTCTAGCATGGAAAGAAAGGCGGGGTATAAATGTAATTAATAATAATAATAATAACTAAAATTGGGTCCATAAAATATTGGAGGCCATATAGGGTATTGTTTTCTTCTGAAGTTCATTTATTCACACCATGATGAATCTGAGACTTAAGGTAGTTGAATTTGCCACCCTGGGCTCCTACTGGGAGAATGGGTGGGATATACATTTAATAAATATATTTGGTCCCATTGAAATCAAGGTGAAAATCCCTTTGATTTCAACAAGAAGTGTGTGCAGCTAACTTAGGCTGCATTCCAATACACACTAACTTGGGAGTAAGTCCTTTTGGACCCAGTGGAGCTTACTTTTGAGTAGACATGTATTGGATTACAGCCTTAGTCTAGCTCCGTCCCATCTAATCAGTTTTCATTTTAATATGTCCATGGCAGTGAACAACATTTAAAAAGGAAAAAAGTGATGCAACAGACATTGTATATAAGTAAATCTCTCTGTTTTCAGACAGATATATAATTATGTCATTCTACCAGATCTTCATTTTAGATCTTTAGGCATTTCTTTCTTTTTTCATTTTTAGCTGAAAATCTGAACATTTTTTGGAAACCAGGACTGTCCAATTTTTCCACTCTCTTGGTGAGTGAAGAAACCAACACTTTGTATGCCGGAGCTAAAGATTATATCCTTGCTCTTGACTTGAATGATATCTCTAAAGAAATAACCAGGGTACGTAATATTTTAAAAATTTGTTTTAAAATAAAATAGAAATGGCCTGCCTTCAAGTCGATCCCAACTTATGGTGCCCCTCTATATAGGGTTTTCGTGGTAAGCGGTATTCAGAGGGGGTTTCCCATTGCCTCCCTCTGAGGCTGAGAGGCAGTGACTGGCGCAAGGTCACCCAGTGAGCTTCACGGCTGTGTGGGGATTCGAACCCTGGTCTCCCAGGTCATAGTCCAACACCTTAACCACTACACCACACTGGCTCTCAGTTTAAAAATAAGCACACACATATCACTTGGGGCACTTTTGCAAAGACAGAAGCAGGGCCATGATCCTAATGAAAAGGCAAATAGTTGACTTATTTTTGGACTTCCCTTAATAACAAAGTAGAATTCCAGTCCTGATTTAAGTAGGAATACATGAAGTTCCAGAAGGAGATATTTCCTGTCACCTGATCTCCGTTCAACTGGGGACGCCGGTTGAAGGGACATTTGGCATGCAGAGCCCACATTCTCCCATTGAGCTGTGGCCCCTGCTGAAAGGGCAAGTGTGCGAGAGAGGATGCATGGTATGGAGAGAGTGGATAGGGAGACTTTTTCGCCTTCTCTCCTGATACTAGAACTTTGGGGCATCCAGTGAAGCTGAGCGTTGGGAGATTCAGGATAGGCGAAAGGAAGGACTTCTTCACACATGCGTAGTCAAACTGTGGAATTTGCTCCCACCAGAGGTGTTATAATAAATTATAATAATATAATAAATTTTATTTCTAGGCCGCCTATCTGGCCGCTCAAGCGGCCACTCTAGGCGGCGTACAAGATAAAGTAAAATACAACATACAAACTACATAAAAACCCAAGAACTACAATATAAAACGAAACCGAACCCACCCATAGCTAAAACCAATGGCACCCAAAAGAAAACAAAAACAAAACAAAAGACAAAAACCCAGGCCACCTCAGCCAGCCGGCTTATGTATCCCTCCAAAGAGGGACAGGTGATGGAAATTAGTCACAGCTGGCTGGGTACCTGGGACCTGGTCCTGCAGGAGGCACGTCTGCCAGGCAGCAGTCCCACTGGGAAGGGTGGTGGAGGTGGTGTTCCAGCAGCAGCAGCAACAGCAGGCTCTCCTTCCCTGGGTGGCGATGTTCTCCCTCTTCCTGCAGGCACTGGAGTTGACCTGGATGGTATTAAAAGGGATTAGCCACAACAGCTACACTCCAACTGTGGGAGGCAGTATGCCAGTTTCTGGGAATCGCAGGTGTGGAGAGTGTTGTTGTGCTGAAGCTGCTTGTGGGCTTCCCATTGGGGCGTCTGGTTAGCCACTGTGAGAACAAGGTGCTGGACTAGATGGACCCCCTTTGGCCTGATCCTGGAGCCTTTTTTACCGCTGAGCTGAGAGGGAACAGGGCGCTCTATGAGCAATCATCTTGCATGAGGGGCAAGGCCAAAATCAGCACTTATCTAAAGCCAAAAGGGGCTCCTCCGGGCTCCTCGGATCACTGGTCCTTGTTGGGCAGAAAGCTGCAGTTTACCTTCTTGCCTGCTTCAGTGGTGGAGCAGGTCCTCCGCCTGCAAGGTGCCTCCATGGCCAATGCTGCCCAAGTCCCTTGTCTGAAGCCGCCAGCATCTTCAGAGTTAATTATTCCAGTCAGTACAGGAGCATCCTAACTGAAAATGCTGGGGACTGAACCCAGGCCCTTCTGTCGGTGAAGCAAGTGCTCTACTACTAAACTACAGTCTTTTCCTTAAGGCCCTTCCCCTGTTTTCCCCTCAGCTTTTTATAGGATTGGTCTGTAGTATATTTTACCTTATGTGTTGTTTTGCGGCCTTGGTCCATTGCATGAAAAAGATGAGATATAAATTCAAATAGCAAGCAATGGCAATATGCAAGGACCCCTATCGACAGCTGCTTCAGAAATGCGGAAAGCATGAGCGGTCATAAAGAATGTATTCAGTTTGTGTCTCTTGTACCAATGTATAACTGTTTTCTCCATGTCCGGAATGTGTTTGGAAGCCCTATAAAGGGGGGGGGCAATTGGGGAGGGGCATTAATATTAAAACAGTAAAAAATAAAAAAAATCAGGTAAACAATACTCATTTGCAGAAGTGTGTCTGTGTGAGAAAGAGAGTGGCAGGGGGTGGGGAAGTCCCAACTGTATGAATCCTAGGCACAAGCCACAAGATTGTCTCATTATGCTGTCTTTTACGAGCCTTCAGGAAAGAAAAACTACAAGACTCAAAATGCAACATGCCTAGCAGGGAGCTGGAAAAACGTAGACCCAAGGTAGACCCTGTGTTTAGGGTGGAAAAGGGGGGGAGCACAGCTACCTTCAACACTTTGAGATAAGACAGACTATAGAAAAGCTTAAATCCAGCTCCCCTTTGCCCCAGCAGCCATCACAGTCAAACTCAATGGTCAGGGATTGTGATGGGTGTTGGGAGTCTAGAGCACACAGAGTTCCCCATTCCTGACCTAAGAAGCAGCATTCCGAAGTGCATGTGAGCGATGGAGGAATACCTCTGGTTGAACAAGGCATTCCCTCCTGAGAGAGGGGAATGCCTCTTATGGTAGGGATGGAGAACCTTGGGAACTCCCGATATTTATCAAGTCCCAGTAGTTGGGGATGATGGAAGCTGGAGCCCAACGGCATCTGGAAGGCTGCAGGTTCCCTGTCCCTGTGAGTCAGGAGGAGACGATTCATGCATCAGAGGTCAGAGATGAACCCAGGAGTCAGAGTCGTGAAATGAAGCCACAGCCCAAGAAAAAACAAGCACACCAGAGTCAGAAAGGCCATTATTGCTCAGGCAATATCTCAGCCCAAACAGGAAGCCCTTTTATAGCCCTTCCTCTCTGAGAGAGCCCTGCAGCCTGTTTCAGTAGGCAAGACCTATCCAGAGCATACTTCTTCACTGCCCTGGAAGAGCACATGCGGCTAGGTGGAGGGCTTCTGCACACCAAGCTAAAACTTCCACTTCTGACAGTGATGAGTTGATAGGAACAGGAAGCCGCTGGCTGAAAGCACTGGTGTTGGTACAGTAGAATGTTTCATTGGTCAGCAGCTTCAATTCTTTTAACATTTCATTTGCTTTTTGGTTTCCAGGAGGTCTGGTTTGCCCCAGAGGACAGGCAGCTTGAATGCCTTCGCCGAGGAAAGAGCAAAGTAGGTCTTGGCACTGTTGCAGCCCAGGCGCAGGACATAATCTGTGCCACAGGCTTCAACTGCTTTAACTGTCATTCCCTCTCCCTCAGAGAACTCTGGAGACGATGGCTCTGTTCAGATGAGTTTGTGTCCTCTAGCAGAAAGACTCTCACTAGGTTTTGCTCGGAAAAGTTGGCCAGTTAAGCTGGTATAAAAGCCGATATAGAGCTAAGTCCTCAGGTGTGCCAAAAGTAGCTCTTTGAATTCCAGCCTATTTATTTAGAAAATGTATAAACTTCTTGCTAAAAAAATCACCAAGCAGTGTAACAAGTCCAATTTATATAAGAAACATGACTAAAATACACAAACCAATAAAAAACATCCTGTCTGTGCAAGATTGTGGCAGGCTTCTTGAGGATGGAGCATGTGCACGCAGAAGGTCCTGGGTCCCGGTTAAAAAAAATCTTGGGTGGCAGTCCTAGAGGCCATGGAGAGGTGTCGTAATAAAAGAATTCTGGGCTCGTTAGGTGGTCTTGGTACAAGGCTGTTTTGTATTTTTAGGGGAAGGCCCATAGCTCAGTGGTGGGCCCCTGCTTTACACGTGGAAAATCCCTGGCTAAATCCACACTACCAGGCTGTCCACGAGGGAAGAGACAGGATGCAGGACCGCTCCATTGGCACAGTTGAGAGACCAGCAACTTTTGACTCTTTCCCTCCTGGAATTATTCATCCCGAATTAGTCATTAGAGGAACTTTGTAACTGAGAGCTACTTTCCTCCTCCTTCCTGCTCCATTTTCTTTTTGTGTTGTAAGCCTGAGGGCAGGGATGTAGAATAATCATAATAGTAATAATAATGATGTGTGATCTTTAAGCTGCTCTGTGAGCCATTTTTGGATGAATCTTTGAATGAATTCATCCCGGATATTGTAGTTGGGTAATTTTTGAGTCTGGACTTCTTAACTTTTAAAGCAGCAGAATGGTTTTATGTAATAAGGAACAGAAATACCCACACTGTTTGTTGTTAGTGTTTAATTTTGTTTGCTTTTTTCTTTAAAGGCAGAATGCCAGAATTACATCCTCCTCCTTCATGAGATAAATGCGACCAGCTTCTACATTTGTGGAACCAATGCTTTTCATCCAGCTTGTCGTTACATGGTAAGTACACAAAATACATTTTGTGGATTGCTTATAATATCATGCCCTTTCCCCTCTCCCATAGTGAGGTTGAGCTGTGAGTGCTGTTCCTCTTATAAGTCTTATTTATTTACTTTGTGATTGTACGTTTCTCAGTTGTTTTTAAAGATGTATTTTAAACAGTTGTAACCTGCCGTGGGATCTCAGAGGGAAGGGTAGGTAATAAAATAATTATTATTGTTGTTATTTTTTAAAAAGTATTTATAAACATGGTATGGGATATAATGTTATTGGAAAAATTGACAAATAAATTAAGGTTGGTACAAGACACAAGAAAGAGAGACAATTTTATAATGGTTTGGTTTGACTTTATTAGACATGTAAATGAACAGACTGGTAGCCCAGTTTTACCAATGGCATTCACTTGAATGTGGAGTAGGTGATTGGAAGGTCTTTAAGATAGATAAAGTGAAGTTGCCTGAAATGGTCTTGGAAAAGTAAAAGTAAAATGGATTAGAAATTCATAGCTTTGTAAATGATTTAAAGTGTAGTATAAATGGTAGGCCCAACGTAACACCCAGATTAAGGAACTGATGTATGAAATGTGTAATGAATTTTGTTCTTTAGTTTTATTTAATTTAGTAATTATGAGCTTGTAATGATTAAAGAAACTAATAAAATTATTTGTTTAAAAAACATGTATATACCACTTACTGTTTAAAAATCTTGTAAGTGTTGTACAACATAAAAGCTATAAACTCAATGTCATTAAAACAAAAACAGCAGTATAAAAACTGGAATTCAGGGAATTTCAGCAAATAAAAAACAGGGTCTGATCTTATGGGTTAGGGAAATCCTGGGCAAACAGATGTGTTTTTACAAGATGCTGCTTCGCATGTGACCTGGTTTGCGCATAATGCTAAGCCATGGTTTGTTTTAAGCTTAGGTGGGGGCCCTTATTCAGCCAGAGGACCACATTTTCTCATGGGAAAACTTCTGGGGGGGGGGAGTGCACGTTGGTTGGTGTGGCAATGAATAAGACTCTTAACCTTGGCATCAGGGCTGTGGAGTCGGAGTCGGAAGCAATTTTGGGTGGAGTCAGAGTCGGTAGAAATGTACCGACTCCAGCTTTAGAATAAATTTTGATTGACAATTTTTTTAAAACATACATTCAAAATGTCAAAGAAGCTTCCCATGAAGTCAGCTGTAGCTGAGCATTTCACCATAACTGAAGATGGAAAACATTTTGTGTGTCAGTGTATGACACAGGACCCAGATGAAGACAAATGCTGTGATGCCAAGATCAGCGCATATTCAGGCAATGATAAAAATGCTCCTATGAGAGCTTCCAATTTAAAAAGACATTTACAGCCCATTTCAGGGCTATGGAGTTGGAAGCAATTTTGGGTGGAGTCGGACAGTAGAAAAATAGAGGAGTCAGAGTTGGAGTCAAAGGTTTGGCGTATCGACTCCACAGCCCTGCTTGGCATAGTCTGCAACATTCTACCATGCAAAAGTCAGAGGCTTCTACACACACACCTCTGCATCAGACAAGCAGGAGCACTCGAGGGTGTGAAGTGAGGGGTTTGGCCTAGGAGGCAGCATGGACTGGGAGCTGAATAGAGAGGCCTGCATCTCTTGGCCCATCCACTTCAAAAAGCCTCACCTACCCCGTCATGTGGGCCTCCAGGATGCTGCCCGTGAGGGAGTTTGGCCCTGGGCTGAAAATGATTCCCCACCCCAACATAGGGAGATCTGGATGAGGTGAAGCACTGTTTCCTATACAGAGGTGGTTCCCGTGTCAGAATTATGTAATATGGACCTGCTCTCTTCAAATAGAAATCTCAGCTCATTTGGTTTTGCTTTCTCCAAAATAGGTCATTGACGACAGGAAGTTAAAGCTGCAGTCAAAGGCTGTGGAAAGCAGAGGTAGATGTCCCTTTGAGCCAAGGACAAGATATGCGTCCTTGATGGTTGGTGAGTTTCCTCATTGCCACATGAGTGACTTGATATCTTTCCCGCTTAGTCATGGCTGTCAAGTGCTAATTGCTCAAATTAGGTGTCTGAGCATATTCTGGATCTGATGTGTCCTTTCAGGCCCTGAATGAAAGACTTTATTTGAAAACCTTTTTACTTACTCCCACTCAGCCAGCCGCCGCTGTCTGCTTGCACATTGATTCTCCCCCAGTGACTGACTGACTCTTAACTTTTCCCAAAAGATGCTGGGTTGTCTCCAATTGAATTCTACTCATAGTAGACACATTGAAATTAATGGATCCTCGTTCATCATGTCCATCAGTGTTAATGGGTCTACTCTGATTAGGACTTAGTCCTGAGAAGCATTTTTCCAACTCCGCCAGCCTTTAATCTCTATTTCTTCTTCCTTCCTGGATATTTTGAGAGGAGGGGAGGGGCTGCATGCTGCTCCTCTCCATATTGCAAAGGCAGAAGCCTATCAAATCTAACAAAACAGGAAAGCGCGGCCTATTGGAAACACAGTCTGCTGTCTTTTGACAACCACAGACGTGTCCTTTAAATCTGGGAGTTGCTTTTTCTTTGGAGAGCTGTTTAATTCAGTTTCTGGGGGAAAGAACTGGCATCTTCTCTTTTGGAGATGGGAAGTCTGATGCTGTCCACACGTTGTCAGACTCCAAATACCCCATCATGGCCAGTGGTCAGGGATGATTAGCGTTGTCGTTCAGCAAGATTCAGAGTTCCTCATCCCTGCTCTGAGAAGTAGCTTTCCCAGTGATATGAGAGAGATGGAAGGACGCCCCTAGTTAGAAGAGGTACTCCCTCCTGAGAGAGGGGAGTGCCTCTCTTTAAGTCAGGAATGGGGAATTGTGTGTCCATCCAGGCGTTGTTGAATCCCAACTCATCCGCTTCAGCAGCCGGCATTGATCTAAAGGTACGATGGGCGCTGGGAGTCCAGCAGCACCTGCAGGTCTACAGATTTTTCCAGTGCTTGTTCTCTGTCATTGACTACTTTCGCAGTACTAGCTGTTTCTCGTGTTACTTTCCTCCAGAGACAGGGGATGTGGCTTCGTGTTTGGGGTGGCTGGGCCAGCAGGATGCCTTTAGCTACCCTATGGCCTCCCTTGCTCCATTTCCTCCGTATTGCCACTGGTGCACATTCACTTTCCTGTCCTTCTGGGCTTGATCAAAGAGTGTTTGCGCGGGCAACGTTGGGAAATCAGTGAGGGTTCCCCAATTCAGAAAAAAATGTGGTGCTGGATTGTGGCCCTCATACCTGCTTTTCCTTCAGAATAAAAGTGGGGGTGTTAAGCACTTTTTTCCCTGCGGTGGATGAGTGGATCCAGCCATGGATGGGTTGACCAGGTGTGAGGCAGAGTATCCAGTATGGCTGAGTTAGTTGAAATTAGGAGAGGGGTACCTTTTTCAGCCCAAGGTCCCCGTTCCCTTCTTGGCAATCCCACGGGCCACTCGCCAATGGTGGGTGGGGCCAGAGGTGAAAGTGGGTGGAGCAATCAGTGTAGTCTTTTCCTTATTAACCATAGGCTCGTTTCCTCTCTCTCTCTCTCTCTCTCTCTCTCTCTCTCTCTCTCTCTCTCTCTCTCACACACACACACACACACACACACGCACACGCACATGCACATGCACACACATGTCCAGGCAAGCAGAAGGCATTATTGAACTATAAGGGCACATTCCAGCCCAGCCAAAACACTCAAGGGGTGTGTGAGGCAGGGCTGTTGAGAGACCAGACCAAACCAAACCCTGGAGGGCTGTATACAGGCTCTGGGCCTCAGGTTCCCCATCTCTGGTGTAACTTGTCGCTTGGCCCTGAGAGGAACCACCATCGTAGCCATGGTGTGTATTATCTGTCCTGTTGCTGCTTCTAAATATAGCTGTCTCGCACACACAGGGTATGCGTCCACATTTTCAGCAGGTTGTGGCAGGGATTAAAAAACATTTCTTTTTATTCCCCTCCCCCACCCCCAAGACGGTGCACTTTATTCTGCCACTTCAAACAACTTCTTGGGTACGGAGCCAATTATACTACGGAGTTTGAGGAATCCTTTAAGGACAGAGTTTAAAGCATCCTGGCTTAACGGTAAGGCCTTTTTTATGTAGTTAAGTGTCACCAATTAACGGTGTTTGGGGTGCTTCTTTCGAACCTGTGCTATTAAGTCTTCTGCTGCCCCTTGTCACGTATCAAAGCCCTTGAGCGTGCAATTAAATCCACCCTTTAGAAAATGCACACCCTACTGCAGCATTGTCTGGTGAGAAATGCTACATGCACAGCTTTGCTTTGACGGTAGCTTAATAAACAGGTAAATTTTCATTGAAATGCCAAACAGATTTTGTTAAAGAAAGATCTTCCTTTTATAAAAATATGTGAGTTTAGTGGGGGAGGCGAAGGGTGTGTGTTAAGAAGTAGTGCAAGGCAGTGTTTTAAGATATATTATTCCAGCCCTTAGATCGAAAAGGGAAATTGATGTACAGGTTTGACTTGGAAGAGATTTGGGGAAGGGTGGGTGGGTGAATAGATGTGCTGGATGTAGCCCACCCCTCTGTATGCTCACATCTGTCTTTGCCCCTGTGAGGTGCATTGGTTGTTAACCATACAAGTAGATCTGAGACAACAAAGCCGATTGGGGCAATGGCTGCAGATGTCACAAAGGCACTGCCGACTCTCTAAAGGGAAGGAAGGCTACTTCGCTCGGCTCTCTCCTGTTGCTTGTGCCCTATCAATGCCTTCCCTCCCACCCAGATTCCTTCCAGCTGTGCCTCTCACAAAGCAGTTTAGCCAGGACAGGTACTTGTAGACACATGGGCTGTTGTTATAGAAGGTTATTTTGCCTCTGGTTCCTTCTTAATTCACTTCCCTGCCTCTTGTCCTTTTCTCTCAAGCCTCATTCTCCATCCACTCTGCCTTCTGTGTCTTCTTTCCCAATCCCAAACACCTTTTCTTCAGCCTCTAGGCTTTTAATCCTTTTGCTTTCCTTCCTCCCTGCTTTTCCATCTTTGCCCATCCCCTGTGGAGATTTAATCCCAGCCAAGCCAACAACTTTCCCTTCCTTAACACACATTCTGCTGCAAACGGCTTTGTTTCTGTTGCAGCGAATATGGTGTGCTATCACAGTTCTATCAGTGCCAATCAGCACTGCAGGCTTCCCTGTCACAAACACACACTACAATGTGGAAGTCATTTTGCGCCTAACAATAAGTGCTATCTTTTGGTTTATTAAATTTCGTTATTAAATTTTAACTTGCAATCAAGGTTCTCCCAAAGGGGCTCTATAACTGATGTTTTTGTAATTTGTAAATGTGCTTCATGTGATTAAGTCCTTCCAAATCAGATAATTAATCCATAAATAAAATTCTTTAATCTGTTGACAGGCCTATTTTCACCCATTTTACATGCCACCAGGAAGGCTTTATTCATTCTGCTGCATAACAACAGAAAGGAGATGCAAGGGAATTTAATTAGTTTCTATAAACAGTCCCTTTATTTAAAACGGGGCAAAAATGTTCTTATTTAGCGTGAATGATAACAAATTGTCCTTCCTCTGAAGGATTCATCTAGGTTTCTGCATATTGCTGAATGTTTGATGTTAATCTGTGTAGTTTTTGCTGCAGCCCCCACGCACCCACTCACCCACGGCAAGCAACTATACTGAGAAATAAAGTTTTAAGAAAGAAGGCGGGCATGTACAAAACACTTAAAATATAATAATGAGGGGATTCATGTCCCATTTTCACTCATTCTCTTTCACTCTCTTGAAAATTTATTTAAACTTTTTAGATTTGTTTAAACAATTTGCACTGTTATATTTTCCTTTTCATTTTTAATGGCTGCTGCTCTGCAATTTTGTCCTTTCATTGAGTGTTGTTGCAGTTGTTTTTACTCTTATAAATTATATACCTCCCTGGGAGTCTTTTACTGAAGGTGGAAATGTCCAGAGGGGATAACCTTCATGCGCTTGGTGAAGTGTGCTCTAGTCCATGAAAGTTTATGCCATAAAATCAGTTTTGTTAATCCTGAAGGTGCTCAACAGAATTCTTTTTGTACCAAATAGCGGTTGATAAATCTGCTAATAAACACTTCAAAATTCTATTGGTTTTATATAACTTTTATGTCACAGTTTCCTCCTCCAAAGAATCCTAAGACTTGTTTGAGTGGTGAGGCTATGGTGCTTTCTCTGGTTAAGATCTTTGCCTCTGCTTTTGTAGAACTACACTCCCCTGGAGAGAAGGAGAAATTATTAAACAAATGTGAAGGTGCAGTCCTATATATCCTCCAGCTGAGAAGTGACAGGACAGCGGTGGAGAATCTCAGCCTTGGGGGCCAAATGCAGCTCTTCAGACCCTTGAAACCATCCCCAGCCCTGCTTCACACCCTCCTTGAGTGTTTTTGCCTGGCTGGCATCTGTCTTTGCACTCTACTAATGACTTGTTTGTCTGGAGGATTAAAGAGCATATGTGGAAACCTAGTGCTCAAAGGTAGAATTTACATCTGAAGATGGTTCAGAAGCTTCAGTTGGCTCAGAATGCTGCTGCCAAGTTGTTGGAGTGTAGAACTCTGATATTAGGCCATTTTCATGGGCTAAAACATATCTTCAGAAGCCTCCTAGCAACAGAAGCTTGACATCCGTGGAGGTCAGTCCATTTGGGTAACCGAGGCACTGCCCCGCCAACCTCGCTGTGTCCTCAGCCAGCCCTCACCTGCTTGTCTTCTTACTTAACAACCAGTCCAGCTGCCAGCTTCCTCCTCCTTAGTCTCAGTGTTGCAGTTGTAGAACTCAGCAAAGAAGAGGATGGGACAAGACTAAAATTAGGCCTCTGGCCTGTTGACCATTGAACCACACTGTCACTGAGTGTTTTTCCATCAAGTCTGAAAGTGTGGAAATCTGTAGCTAAGAGAAATGTCTTTGCCCAGTCTGGGAACGGATAGCCAAGGCCGTTGTCATGGCAGCATCAAGATAGACTGGGAGAGTTCTAGCAGTTATCTGTGTTGAGCTGTGTCTTCTGTGTAATGTCTTTGAACTGAGAACTTCTCTCCTAGAGGGGGGGGATGTTAAAGCCTTAAGCCATAATGTCTTAATAAAAGACTCTTAACCTGATCTAATGCATCTGAGAAGTTTGTTGAGCAACTTAACTCCAACGTAACGTATGCTGTTTCACGCAACAACGCACACACATCAACAGGGTTATGGGCCCAGATCCACAGTGCATTACACGGGAGTAAGTTGCTGGTCTGAACGGCAGACGGAGTTCCAGAGGGCAGCTTGATTGATTGTACCAGACAGAGGTGAGCAACATGGCTGTAAACCTGTCTGGGGGAGGCTTGCCAATGGAAAGATTGACGGAAAAGAATTATGGCAGCTGGAAGCCGAGGATGCGGACTTTGCTGATAAAAGAGGATTTATGGGACATTATAGATAGACCCCCTCCGGCGGTACTGACCGCGGCCTGGACGCGTAGAGATCAGAAGGCGCAAGCTTTTATACTTCTGGCTCTATCAGACTCTCAACTTCTACACGTGAGAGATGTTACAAACGCCAAACAGATGTGGGACGTGTTGGAAGGCATTCATGTGCAACAGACTGCGGGATCTAGATTGTGTTTGGCACGGAAGCTTTACCAGATGCGCTTCACGGGTGAGTGCGAAATGAGTGAGCATCTCACGGAATTCAGACGTTTGTTTGCTGAGCTGACGGACTGAGGCGTCGAACACTCTGAACTTCAGAAAACCTATCTGATCCTGGCTTCGCTCGATGGGACTTGGAATAATATGGTCATGGCTTTCGAAGCCATGCCTGACGGAGGTCTGAACGTTGCGTTTATTGAGGAAAAGCTGACCCAGCAATGGCAGCGGAGACAAGAGGCGAAAAGTGCTGAGGAAAAGCAAAGAGCCAAGCTGAAAGAAGAAAGCAGCAGCAGACAGGAAAACAAGCAAGAACAGCAACGGCTGAAGGCTTGTTATGCCTGTGGGGCTCGTGGGCATCTCCAGAAAGACTGTGCAGTCAAGCGAAACTCCAGGGACGGAGGCTTGAAGCAGGGAAATGTGAACTTTGTTTGTAAACAGAAGTCTCAAGATTTAGCACCTGTTGACTGGATTGTTGACAGCGGGGCGAGCCATATATTAATTAAAGACAGGAGTTTGTTTTACACGTCTACAAATGAGCAGGACTTTGTTTTACTTGCGGATGGATCGCAGAAGAGCGTGGAAGCCCGAGGACTGGTGAGATTTGATAAACTGGGAATACTTTCAGAATGTTTGTTTGTTCCAGAATTAGCTCATAACATTTTGTCAGTCAGAAAACTGGTGAGTTGTGATTTTTCTGTATTGTTCCACAAAGACAAATGTTATGTAATGAGGGGAGATCAAGTGTGTTTGCAGGGAAGCCTTAATGATTCACAATTTGTAATAAAGAGCAGTCAAGCAGGGTGTGCTGTGTTAAATGCTGAGGCACAGGTACATCAGGGCTGCGTCCATGAATGGCATCAAAGGCTGGGGCATGCAAACCTTGACACGATTAAGAAAACCCCAATGCATAGTGAAGACATGCGTTTAAGAGATTGTGGACAGTTAATGGATTGTGATTCTTGTCATAAAGCTAAAATGACTATTGCACCAATTAACCGGGAGGCTGAAAGAACCACAACAGCTCCCTACCAGCTAGTTCATGTTGATTTATCAGGGCCAATAAATGCTTCACGTGGAGGTGCGAAATTCTTTATGGTACTGGTAGATGATTTCTCTAGATACACCAATCTTTATTTGCTCAAGCATAAAAGTGAAACTGAACAGAAGCTGAAGCTGTTCATTAAGAGAATTGAAACTCAACATGGCGTCACTGTGAAAGCGATACACTCGGACCGGGGGGGGGGGAATTCACGAGTAAAGCATTGAGTGACTTCCTTGAGAGTAAGGGAATAAAACAGAATTTTACTGCTCCATACAGCCCGTTTTCCAATGGAACTGCAGAGAGAAAAAACAGGGTGCTGCAGGAGGCAATGAGAGCCATGTTAATGGATTGCAGTTTAGGGAATTCTTTCTGGGCAGAAGCAATTCTTTATGCGAATTACATTCACAATAGGGTATTACACAGTGCTCTTGGAATGTCTCCTTATGAGAAAATCACTGGCAGAAAACCGAAAATACAACACATTCAAAAATTCGGGGCAAGATGCTGGATCCACATTCCACAGGGAAAAAGGAGGGGCAAGCTTGCACCAAGGGCGCAGCAAGGTTTTGTTTTGGGATTTCAGAATGCATATTTCAGAGTTTGGTGTCCAGAAACACAGCAGTTAATTCTGAGCAGAAGCATTAAAGTCTCAGAAAAACCTTGGGATCAAAGGGAAACAGTCATTCTTACAGGGTCAGATGACACACAATCACAAACATTTAAGCCAAATCCAGACATAAAGGTAGAGGGCACACATATTCCTCTCAGAGATCGTTAAATGAGCTCATTTGTGGGAAACGAAGATCAAAGAAACGTAAGGCTGAGGAAATGGAATCTCCTGCGCAGGCTGTGCCAAGCACAAGCACAGATGGGGGGGCAGAGAGAGCAGAAGCCATTAAGACGTTCTACAAGAGTAAACATAGGGAAACCGCCAGAAAGATATACTGTGGGGGTAATTACCAGTCCTGGAATGAATAAACTGGTGGACATGGATCCTGACATTTTGTATTTGACATGTGTACAGCCAAAGTTTGATTGAATAAAGTTTTAGCTAAATTTTCAGAGGTGTTCTGAACTGTACTGAAATGTAAGCTGTATTGCAAGATGTATTGTAGAAATGTATTATTGTAATTGTTGTAATGAATTACAGACATGATGGGAAAAAGGGGGGATTGTTGACCATTGAACCACACTGTCACTGAGTGTTTTTCCATCGAGTCTGAAAGTGTGGAAATCTGTAGCTAAGAGAAGTTATGTCTTTGCCCAGTCTGGGAACGGATAGCCAAGGCCGTTGTCATGGCAGCATCAAGATAGACTGGGAGAGTTCTTGCAGTTATCTGTGTTGAGCTGTGTCTTCTGTGTAATGTCTTTGAACTGAGAACTTCTCTCCTAGAGGGGGGGATCTTAAAGCCTTAAGCCATAATGTCTTAATAAAAGACTCTTAACCTGATCTAATGCATCTGAGAAGTTTCTTGAGCAACTTAACTCCAACGTAACGTATGCTGTTTCACGCAACAACGCACACACATCAACATGGCCTTGCCTACTGTTGGCCCCATGCCCCTTTATGCCTACCAGTCCCACTGGGCACCAGCCATCACTGACAGGCTTGAGAAGGGCCAGATGGGGCTATTTCTGTGATAGGCCCAAGACGGAGGAATGCCCTCCCGAAGGAGGACCTCCTGACCCCATTTGTGCCTCCTTTAAAAAATTTTTTTATTCCTGTTGTATTTTATGAATTGTAAATCTCTGAGACATTTCTGTGAAAAGCAATGAATAAACTATAATTATTATTTTCTGCGAGTCTTTTGGGAGGAGGGAATCTACTACTTCGTATTGTGCTAGGCTGTGGGAATAGAAGAAATGTCTCGATTCTGCCCACAATTTTGTTAAAAAATCAATTTTAAAAAGAACAATAATAGCAGATGGTACTTACTGACTTGTAATTGTTTGTTCCAGAGCCCACCTTTATTCATATTGATCTCGTACAGGAGAGCAATGCAAGCTCCGACACGGATAGGATTTATGTGTTCTTTACTGAAACTGCCGTTGAGTTTGAGTTCTACGACAAGCTTCTGGTCTCCCGGATGGCCCAGATCTGCAAAGTGCGTGTTTGGCCACCTGACCATCTTATGTGTAGGATCAGGTGGATGGATATGTAACTTAGCTCAAGCTTCATAATCTGAAATTATTATTAATATTCTTATTATTAAACATTAAGTGCCTAACATTTTCTAAGCTTTGTACAGAGATTAAAAGATACGACAGTCCAGCTCTCTGGCTTATAATCTGATAGGCACGATTCAAAAGGAACAAGCAGGGAAGAGGGAAGAGAGCGGTGAGAGCAGTTGCTCTTTTGCTGGCCATTGGGTGGGGCCAGTGTCAGGAATTACAAGGACCAGAACAGGGATGAGGAGCCTCAAGGCTCCTCTGCCCGGCCTTTGGGGCTCTTCCTGGGCCACACCTCCTTGAGTGTTTCTGCCTGGCAGGAATGCGTCCTTGAACCCCAATAACGCCTCTTGCTTACCTGGAAGGAGGAGAAAGGGGGGTCTGTGTGCGTGTATGTAGAAACTAGCCTACTGTAGAGGGGTAACATTTACATGTGTCACTCTGTCCACCTCTGGCACGTGGCCCCCGGAAGGTTGTCCAAAAACTACTGTGGCAGTCAAACTGAAAAAAATGCTCCCCGTTCCAGGGCTAGAACCTGGCATCTTCAGCTCTATGAGGAAAGGGGAGTGGGCGAAAAATTAAAAGGTGTGTCAGAAAGAAAGAGAGAGAAGGGGTGGCAGGAAGAGGAAGCAGAGGGTGCCAGGAAGAAAAGGAGTGGTGGCATCCACTTTTGTTTTGGGCCCTGCATGCAGCTGCTGACAGATTACCCCTGAGGGTGTGTGGCCCTTGATAGAGGAAAAAAATGCCACCCCGTCTTATTAGCTTCTTTTTTCCCTCTACATGTAGGGTGATCTTGGCGGGAAGCGCACACTGAAAAAAAAATGGACTTCATTTTTAAAGGCCACCCTTGTCTGTTCTGCTCCTGAATCAGATTTCCAGTTCAACGTCCTTCAGGCTGTCTTTGTGTTCAAAACCACGAACTGGCGGGAAACCATCTTTTATGGGATTTTTACCCAGCAGTGGTAAGATTTCATCCACTCGTCCCCCCCACACACACACAAAGCAAAAGTAGTGGCCAACTTGGTGCTCTCTGGCTCTGTTGAACTACAGGTCCCATCAGCCCCACTGAGCACATGGCTAAAGACAGTGCTATATTAAGCCCCCTGTGGAGCCACCACTTTAATTCTGCTTTCAGCTGATTGCAGAAAAAGCAATGCCTCAGCATCACTGCAGGCGCCCTAGTATGGTAATAAGCAAACTGATACAAGTCTTCTAAATAATAGATACATCTTCAGGTTAGCTCTGGTTACATTTAGAGACAGAGTTTGACTTCAGGCAGAAATCTCCCTTGTGAATCTTTTTCTCCCTCCTCCCTCTTTTCTGTTTTCAGACTTTATTATTATTACAAGAAGATGCTTTGTCATAAAAGGGTGATAAAAAAAAGGCATCTTGAGAGATTGCAATTAGCACTTGAGAAACAATGAATGTATAATGCGGACTCTGGAAGTTTTTCTATCCTTATAACAATAATTCCCAAACTATGGTCTGTATCTGGTTAGTAATGCTCAGAGCATACCTATTAAAACTAATGGGCATTACTAATGTAGGTCCATTAATTTTGAATGGCTGAGTCGAGCTTGGATGGGTGACATATCTTATTTTTAGCCATATTTCTTCATCAGGTATAATTTGAATCCTTTACGTTGTATCCAAGTAAGTTCTACTCATCCACTGAAATTAATAGACCTAAGCGAGTCATGTTCTTTATTTCAATGGGTCTCCTCTGAGTAGGACTAATGTTGGATACAACCCTTTGATGGTTCCTGATGCAGGGATGCACTCTCAAAAAATCATGTCTGTTGTAAAACTAATTGCTTGCTTTCTCATTTTAAGGGGGAGATTGGACATCTCAGCTGTTTGTGCATTCAAAATGGAAGCTGTGAAAGATGTCTTCCTGAAAGGGAACTTCAAAGGCCCTGTTGCTGTCGAGAATTCCCACACAAAATGGGTGGTGCACAGGGCAGATGTCCCCACTCCTCGCCCTGGTGCTGTAAGTCTCCTGCCTGCCCTGGGTGGACAGCTGTCGTTCCTGGTTGCGGTCCAGGGAGGGTCCCTAACTTTCTTAGGTCATCTCCAGACTATTTCCCTGCAGGAAGGAGGAGATCCATGGATGGGTTTTCTTCTCCCACTTGCTCCACTGGGCAGAAATATGCTGACGAGCATTGCTCAGCTGAGTGGGAGAACAACTCCTTTTCCCAGTTCACTTCCTGCCCAGCTCCACAGCAGGACGTGTTCATCTCAGTTCTACCTTTTTGTGGGCAGCAGTAGGATATTTTCCTTTTTCTCAGCGCTCAGTTCTTCTGATCTGTTTCTTCTTCGGATTGCTGTCCTATAAATATATAAATATTGTTTTAGGGTCATTTTTAGAAGTTTATGTTCAAGCTGAGGAATATTGGGGTTGAAGCGAGCTGGGACTGTGAGTTCCCCAGTCCTTTCTGCCAATTCCTCCAATGACTCCTGCAGGATTCTGCCTGCCCGTGAAGGGGGATGGGGTTTCTTCAGTGAGCTCCAGATAACGCTTCTGGATTGCTGGTCATTGCAGGGACCTTGGTTCCACGTTTTAAGCCCTTGGAACTGCCTCATCATTTGTCTGCTCCTCTGGTAAGGTGGGAGTTGGAGGGAGGTGTTCCGCATTTGGCTACACCCACAAACCCCCATATTCTGTGATTGAGGGCCAGTCCCTACACTTGGAGTTTTGCCACTGGTTCACCTTGTCTTAATTCAGGCCGTTCCAGCTGGCCCAGTATCAGCAGCTTGTGTGGCTCAACCATCTTTCCTGCCATCAGTCCAGGGTTGACAGCCTAGTCCCCAGGTTCTGCCTGTGGGCGATCAAGCCTGTCCTCTGGCAGTCTCCCAGGCCCTGCCTGTGCTGGATCAGACCCACCCACTGTCTTAGGCCTGGTCACGTCAGCCCAGCTGCCATTTTCTGCACCATTTTTGGTGGGAAATCTCTCATTCTATTCATCATCAGGGTGGCGGGCCCCTGGGGGCTCCGTAGGACCCATAGAGCCTCACACAAGCATCATCACTCCCCATCTCTCTTGGGTGGAGCTTCCCTGAAGCACACGAGCCTGGCAATTGTCCCTCTGCCCCTTCAGCCCCTGAGAGAGTGGTGGCCATGCGTTTTTGCCCCGCAGCCTCCATCTTCCCTCTGAGAGGAGGGGGAGCTTTTGGCTGATGAGGGGGAGGGCGATGAGTTGGGTTCAGTTCAATTGGTTTCTGTGGGGGATCCCAAGCCTTTACCTAGAAAGACATGTGGAACTGTGGATCTCTCTGCCTTGGCCTCTCAGGAGGCTAATTGGGCTCATTCCTCTGGGGGAGCGGCCAGGGTTTTTCCAAAATGCAAACTCCTGAAGTGCATTTCCTCCTCTCTGGAGGATTTTGAGTAGGAAACTCCTGGATCTTCCAAGGCCATCAGGTCCTTGCTCCAAAGCCTCTATCCGTATGACAAGGTGGAGGTAGAATTTTTGAAGGTCCCCCTTGTAGATACCCCAGTGGCCTCTTTGGCCCATGGATCAATAGTGGTTCTGGATGGGGATGATCTTCCAAAGAACCCTGAGCACAGAAAGGCAGAGATTTTTTTGTGCAAGGTGCGGGAAGCTTCTGCTCTGGCCCTAAAGGCCTCTTCTCCAGCTTCCTTTGTGGGCAGGGCTTCCCTTCTTTGGGCTCAGGCCCTGCTTCAGGAGGTTCCGCAAAGCACACTTGCTTCAAGGTCTCTGTAAGCTGTCCAACACTGCTGCTTACATGGCTGATGCCTCTGTTGATGCCTTGCCGTTCCTTGCCAGGGCTGTGGTTGCTGATGTGTCTGTTAGGAGGCAGTTATGGCTAAAATCCTGGAATGCTCATGTCAGAGCAGAGGCTAGTTTGACCACTGATCCATTCATGGGTGGCACGCTTTCTGGTGGCAATTCAGATTATGTCCTTGTAGAAACAAAGGACAGAAAGAATAGCTTGTCTCATGCAGGCGAACAGGAAGGGAAGCAAGCACACTTTTTCTTCTTTTTGTCCCTTTAGAAGATATTTTGTTCCCAGAGATGGCAGAGGGCCCAGTGGGGTGGGCATGGATTCCAGCAATGACAGCAACAGTGCAGCCAGGTCCTTCTTCTTCTGGAGTTCTCCAAGTCTGACTGGTCTGCGGGGGGGGCTAAAGGAGGTGGACAGAATCAGCATTCACAAGAGCAGCATTCCTGACAAGATTGAGCTTTCAGAGGGGTGTCGGATCCAGCATTTCCTTCCATATTGGCCACAATCGACATCAACTCAATAGGTCTTTAACGTTGTTCAGTTACCTGCTGGAGTTTGCCCAGTTACCTCCTCACCGTTTGGTCTCCTCCCACAAGCATCAGAAACACCACCTGATGCTTCAAGCCATCAAGCATCTCCTGGAAATCAGGGCAATAGAGCCAGAGCTTTCATAGTGGATCTACTTTGTTTGCTACTCAACTATTTCACCATAATTCATCATTCCCAAGAAATTGGGGGTTTGGAGGGCAATATTGGATTTGCAGCGGGTAAGTCAGTATTTAAGGATGCGGAAGTTCTGCACAGAAACACTCGACCATCTTGGAGAGCCTCTGGCCAGGGGATTTCATGGCCTCCTTGGATTTGATGGCCTACTTCCTCATACTGATTCCCCTCCTTCACAGGCATTACCTGCGCTTTGCCTATCAGGGCAAGCACTACCAGTACAGAGCTCTCCCCTTTGGGCTGTCCTCAGCCCCAAGCGTATTTATGACGGTATAGGTAGCAGCAGTGGCACATCTGCGATGATAGACGACGCATGTATTTTCCGACTTGGGTTATCTGCTTGTATTGTTGGACTCTCTCCATCAGGGCTACGAGGATGTGGAGACAACCATGGGCTACCTTCATCGCCATGGTTTCCTGATAAACGTGGTGAAGAGCCAGCTGGAGCTTCTTAGTAGATGGTACATGTGGTTTCCAAGATGGGCCTGGTTAGTTTGCCGCAAGATCACATTTGTACGTGTTACAAAGCAGTAAGGACCATTTTAGCTTTTCACAGGTTGAATCTGTTTCACCTGGCTCATCTTCAAGTGGCCTTGATTGCCTCCATAGGCTGTGTTCCCTGGGCAAGGTTCCACTCAAGAGCTTCACTGGCTTCATCATAGAATAGTAGAGTTGGAAGGAGCCTATAAGGCCATCAAGTCCAACCCATTGCTCAATGCAGAAATCCAGCTTAAAGCATACCCAACAAGTGGCTGTCCAGCTGCCTCTTGAATGCCTCCAATATTGGAGAGCCCACAACATCCCTAGGTCATTGGTTCCATTGTTCTACCACTCTAACAGTCAGGAAGTTTTTCCAGATGTTTAGCCAAAATCTGGCTTCCTGTAACTGGAGCCCATGTCCTGCACTCTGAGATAATCAAGACAAGATCCTGACTTCTGTGGCAACTTTTCAAGTACTTGGAAGAGTCCTATTATATCTCTTTTCAGTCTTCTCAAGACTAAACATGCCCAGTTCTTTCAGCCTTTCCTCATAGAGCTTTGCTGATCATCCTCATTGCCCTCCTCTGAACCTATCCCAGTTTGCCTGCATCCTTCTTAAAGTGCGGCATCCAGAACTGGATGCAATACTCAAGATGCCTAACCAGTGCCAAATAGAGGGGAACTGGTACTTCACACAATTTGAAAACTATGCATTTGTTAATGCAGCCTAAAAGAGCACTTGCCTTTTTTGAAGCCACATCACACTGTTGGGTCAGTGCCAACCATTCCAAGACCCTTTTTGCATGTAGTATTGCTGAGCCAAGTATTCCCCATCTAAGAGCTGTGCATTTGGTTTCTCTTTCATAGGTGTAGAACTTTGTTCTGTTAAATTTAATTCTGTTGTTTTCAGCCCAGCCCAATGCTTCTTGCATTCCAGCAGCAGATTATCCAACACCAGCCCTTCCAGGTATCTGGAAGAGTCTCTGGAACAGTCTCTTTGCAGATGGCTTTCTCCTGCCCCTGTTCGGGGATCTTTTTTGAAGCAGCCTTAGGTTCAGGTCACTACGGATGTGAGTCTAATGGGCTGGAGTGCTCACTTGGGGGAAGCTTTCACCCAGGGTTGATGGTCATCGAGGAATGTGACTCTAAATTAGCTGGAGCTTCGGGCAGTCAGATTGGCCCTCCTGCACTTCTTGCCTCCATTACAAGCATGCTTGTGCCAGTTTGCACAGACAACATAAGCATTAACACGCACCTAAACAGACAGGAGAGTCCAGACCTTATTCCCCAATGCAGGAAGCAAGCTTTCTGCTGGAATGGTAGAGGTCTGTCTTGAATCCCTGTCAGCAGAGCACGCCTCCAGAGTCTCAAACATCCCGGCCAGTTGTCCCAGCTGTCAAGAAGTCTCAGTAGAGTGCGGAGGAATTCAGCCAGATCACAGACAGATTCAGGATGCAAGTGGTGGACTTGTTTGCAACACTGGAGAATTGTGAGATGAGCATCTTTTCTCGATTCATGATATGAGGAGCTCCGGGCATAGAAGCTCTGGGATCAACTTGGCTTCTAGGTAACTTCGACAGGAACTGTATTTTGCAGCAAGACTCTGACATTTTGCAGTTAGATCCGTCTTATATGCCTAAAGTCAACTGTCTTTTCCACAGAGCTCAGGAAGTTGTTCTACCATCTTTCTATCCAAAGCCCAAGACCTCCAACAAGAAGGAATGGCATACTTTGGACGTGCACTGTCCAAAGGGCTTTCCATCCGCCAGTCTGATTCTTGCTTTGTTTCTTTCCAGCCAAGCACAGTGGGCTGGCAAGTCTCTTCAGCCACATTATCACGATGGATCAAGGCCTGCATTTCCAGAATCTATGAAAGCTGTGCTTCTGCTGTCCATGGAAGCATCACTGCTCCCTTTAGAAGGAGTGCCTCTACCTCTGCCTCTTTCGGGACCAGGGCTCTTTCGGGGGACATATGCAGCGTGGCCATTTGGTCCAGACATTACTGCCTTTACAGGCAGGTATTGCAACAGGTGCAATCGATTCAGGGTATTTTAAATTCTGGTTTGTCTGTTTTCCTCCTTGCTGTTTCTTGTCGTTCCTGAAGATCTGTTTGTTCTTTTCCGAGTTGCCAGGTGGCCTTTGCTGCTGACCTTGGGGCCGCATTATTTGCTAATTTTGATATGTTTTTTCAATGGGCTTCTGTGTTTCTTGTTTGCTTTGCCAGTAGCAAGCTGAGAGAAGGAGGAGTTGTCCTTCAGCGGAGGAGACAAGCCATCCATAGATCTCCTCCTTCCTGCACAAAAGAAACTCATCATGGTAAGTGCCAATGTTCCCTTTTGTGGGAGGGATTTAAGCGCATACCAGGAATTTTAGGTTTGCACAGTTGAAGTAGATTTAAGGGCTGTGTCAAAACTGTTTTTTTGCTGCTTGTAAAATGATGAGGAAATGCACTGAAAAGTGTGGGACAAACGAATGACTTAATGGGAAGACATAAATGCCCCACAAACAAATCAGAATGAATGCCCTGTGAATAGTCTAACCTCCATGTAAGCAAGTGAAACTAGGATGAGTAAACAGGTTGTCTGAGGAGCCCTCAGATGCTTTTGAACAAGAAATCTCCTTGCATAGCACGGTGGCGAAGTGCTTGCTTTGCACATAGAAGGGCTTTAACTCTCTGGCATCTGCAGTTAGCCTGTGATGGGGAAGGCCTCTTTCTGCTACTAGAGAATGACAGGACGGGCAAATAGTCTGTCCTGGTCCGAGGCAGCTTCCTGTGTTCCCTTGCATTGGGAATAGTGAAGGGCCGTAGCTCAATGGCTCAAGCATTGGCTTTGTGTGCAGAAGGTCCCAGGTTTAATCCCTGGCATCTTCAGGTAGGGTTGGGAAAGATTCCCTGCCTGAAACCCTGGAGAGATGCCACCAGCAGAGTAACTTCATGGTTCCACATTTCCCTAGAGATACACAGCCTGGATAGCAGATGGAAGATTGAACCCCAACATCAGGCAGCACCAAGGAACATCAGGGAACAAAGACCCAGAATCACAGTTCTATTTTTATGGGGAAAAGCCCAGCAATAGCCAGGAATTAACTAGCCAATCAGGGGGCTTTCTGATGATAAAATCTTCTGGAGCTTTCGCACCTGACGGTCACACGCTTCTCCAGCCTTCCCAGTCCTGTGGCCTTGAGGCACCAGTCTCAGGCTGATAAGCAGGTGTTCTTGCTTACTGCTTAATTAACTGAGTTCAGCTGTGAGAACTGACCTCTCATGGCTTCCCAGAGACTCTAATTCAGGCAAGATGTTTCCCCCACAATTCCTTGCCACAGAACCATTTTAACTGACAACCTTACAAGCCAGGCGCTCTTGACAGGGTGGGGTTAGCCTAACCCAGTTGTGTCTACCTGAGTACTTGGGACAGCATCAAGGCAGGCTTGAGGGTCAAGGAGGTGACATTGCTGTGGTCTATAGGAATTCCATTTCTCTCTCCAGCTTCCTGTCTGCTTGAGTGGGGATCCAGAGTGCTAGGAGGAAGGGCGGGATATAAATCAAATAAATAAATAAAATAGCATGTCTGTCCCTGGTGTTGGGCAATAGGGACAGATGGGGGACTCTGCTGGTTTACTGCCAGCCTCACTGCCCAGCAGTCTGTGTTCCTAAGTCGATGGAGCTGGTCTTGGGGATGGTGTTGAGGACTCCCAGACTCTTGGTTCTGGGAAACTTCGACATCCATACCAAGGCCACTGGCTCTGGGGCATCTCACGACTTCATGGCCTCTGTGATAACCATGGGGCTGTCCCAACATGTCACTGGCCCAATGCATGTGGCTAGCCACACTCTGGATCTGGTTTTCTCAACCAGGCATGAAGAGGGTGATCTGAGGGTGGAGGATATTAACATGTCCCTTGTCATGGTTGGATTGCCTCCTGTTGAGATTTAGACTCTCAGTGACTTTTCCCCTGTGCAGGGAGGGGAACCATTAGGATGGCCACCCCCAGAGGCTGCTGGATCCAACTGATTTCCAGACAGCTCTGGGGGTTTTTCCAGCCAATATGACTGGCACTTCTGTTGAAGAGCTAGCTGATCTGTAGAACACCCAGAGGGCCCGGGCTGTTGACATGATGGCTCCTGAGCTCTCTCTCCCACTTAATAGAGCCCATTTGGCTCCTGGAGATACACCAGAGCTTAGGGCAATGAAACAAGTTGGGAGACAGCTTGAATGCAAGTGGAGGAAAACTCCAAATGAACACAACTTAACACTAATAAGTGCTCATTATCACGCCCGCTCAGTGACAGCGAAGGCAACGGAGAAAACGTACTTTGCTATGTCCATTGCATCCTCACTGTGTTGTCCAGCAGAGGTTTTCCAGGTATTGCAGGGCCTTTTACAGTCTGGCTCAAAGGAGGTAGTGGAACCTACGGTGGCCCGCTGTGACTTGTTTGCAAAACACTTTGAGAGTAAAATCGTTTGCATCTGCCAGGACCTTATACCACTCAGGACCCCAATACCTCACCTCAAGGACTGCCCAGAGCTTGGAAGATTACTTTTAAAAAGTAATAAGTTACAGTTACATGGCCCAAAAAAGTAGTAATTACTGTTACAATTGCTCTGAAAGTAACTGAATACTTTACTTATTCTCAAAAGTAATCGCTACAGTTACATTTTAGTTACTTATTTAAAAAATTGCTACAAGGTGCTGGCCTTGGCTGCTGCACATCTAAGTAGTCTAAAACAACATTAAAAATAAGCACACACACACACGAGGGTAGTAGAACCAGGGATAAGCAGGCAGAAAAAGCCACTGAGGATCAATTTAATCTACACATGACATTAATCATGTGGTTTCTCTTTGCGTGCACTATTTTTCTTTCAGAAATAGGCACTGTGGGGATCTGACATGGATTGGGACCCTGGTGTGGTAGTGGAGGCATTTACCCCTTTGGGTCCTGAACTGCATCACTCCTTGCCCTGTAGTTTGCTTGGCAGGAAGCTCCCATTCACCCCAGTGGGAGTACAAAGGCAAAACCAATTTTAGACTGCATTCATTAGAACTGGAGTTTGTAAGTCATAGAAGTAAACATTCGCCTAATTCTGCACTAGTCAGGCCTCAGTTGGAACATTGCACCCGGTTCTGGGTGCTGATCTAGATAAATTGGAATGGGTTCAGAGGACAACAATGGAGATCATCAGGGTGGTAGGGCGAGCGAGCAGCGATCCACCATCCAGAGTGAGTCCGGAGATCACCCCTGAAAGCTAGAAAGGGTAACCCTAATTCACACACACATTCTCTCTCTCTCTCTCTCTCTCTCTCTCTCTCTCTCTCTCTCTCTCACACACACACACACACACACACACACACACACACACACACACACACACACACCATCATCACTCTTCTCCACAGCTCTTAATCTCCATTCTGCTGCTGCCTTCTCCACGACCGCCTGGCTCTCCACCTACTCCCTTGTGGCCTAACACAGAGCACAAGGGAAGAGCAACACTGTGCAGAAGCCCAGTGTGAGGCACATGTCTTTTGTCCACCAATCAGAGGAGTGGAAGACTTCCCCTGCTCCCTCCCAAGTAATGCTCAAAAGTAACACTGGAAACGTTATAGTTGCTGCTCAAAAGTAAGGAAATGACTACTCATGCTAGTACTAGCAAAATGTAACAAAGTTACCCACTCACTACTAAAAAAAGTAATAAATTACAAATAACTCGTTATTTGTAACAAGTTACTTCCAAGCTCTGCCTCTCCCTATGTGTACCAACCTGGACCCTGCACTCGGCATTAGAGGCCCTGCAAAGGAGGTGCGGAGAGTGGCAATATGAGAACGGGCCTTCTCAGTAGCAGCCCCCCTTCTGGAACAGTCTTCCCAGGGAGGTAATCAGGCTTTTGCTTCTTAACTTTGGAGGGATTGTGTTGTGTAGCCTTCCTAAGAAGGGTTGCTCCACCGCTTTATATACTGTTTAAAAAAACCGTATCTATCCATCCATCCATCCTGAGCATATCTAGCTATCACTTTAATTGTTATTAACTGTAAGTCTCTTTGAGTGCACATATTTGAGTAGAAAAGTGACTAACAAATTTTAGTAAATAAATAAACCTTGCTTTATGTTTAAGGGTAAACATGTTTTAAGAGGTAGAGCATGCAGAAGGCCAAGTTCCCAGAAGCATCCCTGGGTTAGGGTTAAGATTGGAGAGAACTCCTTCTGAAATCTCGGAGAGCTGCTTCCGCTCGCAGTGCGCAATACTGAGCCAGATGGGCTTAGGCAAGCAAGCAAGAGGCATTTTACAGGTCAAAGCCAAGTCTAGCCAAGCGAAAGCACTCAAAGAGAGTGCAGGATGGGACTGGTGAGGGGGAGGGAGGGGCTACACAGAGAGACCTTTGCCTCTTCTGCCCCAGACCTGAGGCTGCTCACCCTGATATACCACCAGATACCACCTGGGAAGGTGGCTGTAGGTTCCAGTTACATGAGGTTAGCCACAGTGCTTCTTGGTGTTTGGTGCCAATAATCCAGGGAACAAGACAGTGATAATGCTGGCTCTAATGAGGTGGCCGAAGGCTACTGATGACCCCCTTCTGCTAATTGTTCAAGTGGCTACCACGCAGCTCCTGCTTGTTCAAATCCCTTCCCCCCTTGGTGTGTACCAACAGCCAAGTGTCTGAATGAAGGGAATATTGCAACTGGCTTTCTTTTCTAGTGCCTTGACAATTCTGCCCAACGCCAGGAATACAGCTCTTCTCTTGACTTGCCAGACAGAGTCCTCCAGTTTGTCAGGGATCATCCTCTGATGGACAGCAATGTGGACCCTGTTGGCCGTCAGCCAGTGTTGCTGAAAAGAGGCACAAGATACACACAACTTGTGGTAGACCGAACCAGGGGCTTGGATAATGCAACGTATGACATATTTTTCTTAGGGACAGGTAAGCAAATTTTTAGGCCGCTTCCTAGTTCGGGGATTACCAGCGTGGCACAAGCAGGTGCCAGTGTGCCAACTAGTATCTCCTGCTGCGACAACCACTGAAGAACTCAGTAAATCCTGAAAACTGCAATGCACAAGGGACTGCTCTTCCTGCTCAGTTCCTATTTGCGCTGGCTCAGCCTCTTCTACTTTGAATGTGGCCTGCCCTCCCGTCTGTTGTGAATAGAGGAGAGGTGCAAAGAGCTTCTCTCTTTGAGTTGCGGTGGTGCCTTTTTTCTATTGATGGTGCAGCTAAATAGGGGGACATGACCACACTGATTCTTTTTCTGCTTGTTTTTACGTGATGCAGCCATTTTGTGTTATACCACATCCCATAGCAGCCATGTTGTGCTATGCTACACACACATGCACCCATGGTAGCCATTTTGTGTGACATCATACTTCCATGGCAGCCATTTTGCAACTGGCACCCATGACAGTGTCTCAAAATTCCTCACTGACCCCCAAATGTTGGCAGATCTGTCCTAGTAGAGCGCATGCATGTGTGAGACAGAGAAAGAAAGCAGTATATTTCATGGGGAGGGACCATAGCCCAATGGCAGCGCACCTGCTTTGTGTTTCGAAATATTCCTCCTTTAGAGGCATGTTTTGCGTAGCTGTTTCCATCAATTGCATGAATCACTGTTGTAACTCCTAGAGTTACTCTGCCTGGAGCCACTGCTGCTGCTTCCTCTTCCTCTTGCACCAGTGGTGTTTCCAGGTTTTGTAGTCATTTTTCTAGATGAGCAAATAATCTGATCCTAGTATAAAGCAGATTCCTATGTTCCTAGTATATAAAATATATTGATTTATAAAAATATTTGTATACTGATATTTTGTTAAAAACATCAAAGTGGTTTACAACACGTTAAAAACAACCACCTCCATAGAATAGAAAACATTAAAAATACAATAAAAACAAAGGTCAACTGTTGCAAAAAAAGTATATATACTCCCACCCAGCAAGGAGCTCAGGATGGCAAATATGGTTCTCCCCTGGCAGCTCATTTTATCCTCACAGGAACCCTGTGAGGTAGGTTAGGCCAGAGCTTGGAAAAGTTACTTTTTTTGAACTACAACTCCCATCAGCCCCAGCCAGCATGGCCACTGGATTGGGCTGATGGGAGTTGTAGTTCAAAAAAGTAAGTTTTCCAAGCTCTGGGTTAGGCTGAGAGATAGTGACTGGCCCAGGTCACCCAGTAAGCTTCATCACTGAGTGGGGATTTGAACCATCTCCCTGGTCTGAGTCATACAGTCTTAACAGCTAAACCACACTCATGTGGTGTGCATAGTATTTTCTGCCACACAACAAATTGTTAAGGGTGTTTCTTACCTCCTCGATATTCTAGATGAGGCTCAGAGATTTGAGGTATTTCTCCTCAGTGTGTGCCTGTGGCAAGGGGGTTGATTGTTCGGCAGAGTTTCAACCCTCAGTGGCAGTTTTTGTTTAGTTTTTCCATTTGAGGATTCCACTGAAAGGACCATCAGGACCCCATTTAAGGGAATCTTGGGGAAATGAAATATTCACCTCCAAATCATTGGGGGATCTGAATGATCCCAACGAACGGGGAAAAGTCATTTCATAACGTAGTGGTTACTTTATGTTGGATCTTAATATTATATGATTATATGGTTGTAACCTGCCCTGGGACCTAGTGGTGAAGATTGGGTAAATAACTACTTAGATGGTTATTGTGGATTAATTTTGTTAAATAAACTAAAATATAAATAAGATGAAGATGAATAAATAAGATGAAGAGGGGATAACCATTTTTTAAACATCAAATCAGAGTCTTTGTTAAATACTGGCTCTTTTTTGTTCTTTTTACAGCTATGACTTGACTTGGGTCTATTTGGCTTTACTGTCCGTTGAGTAAAGTGCTTTTTACATGTGCAGGAGGATTAGCATACATTTTCCTCTGGTTTTGGGTCATTTAGACCATGGTTCCTTCTGCCAGTATTTTACTCTACCCCTTCCCTCCACCTCCTCCGTTTACTTTAATTGCGGTTTAAATGTGTGCTTGATTTCATACAGATAAGGGCTATCTGCACAAAGCTGTCAACCTCCAGGGGGCGATGTTCATTGTGGAAGAGTTGCAGCTGTTTCCATCGCTGGAGCCTGTGCAGACACTCAAGCTGGCTCCCCAAAAGGTACAACATCTGTCCTGGCCTTAGAGATTATGGGCGGATTTGTCGATTTCAGTTTCTCATTTTCCCAGTCTTCAGTTCTCCACATTTCTACAAAAGTTTGCAAATGTTCTTTTTTTAAAGTCCTCATGAAAATTCACCAGCATCTTAGTGCCAATTTCTCCAATTACGCACATTTTTGTATGCAATTTTGCCTACTATACACATTTTTGTAAAGCAGTTTCCCCTGATATAGTGCATTCTTCACTAAATATATGCATTTTTGTGCGTGCTTTACCCTCATATGTATATTGTTGTACGTATTGCTTTGCTGAAGAACTACATTGCAAAATTCAGAGAACTGCAAAATTCAGGATGGCTGCATTTCAGTTCGTGTTTTGGTTTGGATGTGCAGATTTGGTAAGTTTGCCTTCAAATACAAACTGAATCCAATTTCTCCACCATCCCTATCTAGCCTGTGCAGCGGGGTAACCTTCCTGCCTCCTTTTCTTTGCTTTCCTTCCACTTCCTATTTTGCTTACTCTTTTGCACGTACCTATTTCAAATACAGTTTAATCTAGTGCAGGAAAGATGTTTGCTTGGTGCTGTATTTCCAGGGCCTCTTCTATGCTGGGTCTCCCTCCCACCTGGTGCAGATCCCTGTGGCAACCTGCAGCCAGTACAAATGCTGCTTTGATTGCGTCTTAGCCAGAGATCCTTACTGCGCCTGGTCCCTGTCTCTTCGCAGTTGCATCCTCGTGACTAACCAGTCAGGGGGCTCACAGTGAGTACTGACATCTCCCTGTGGGGCATATACTAATTAATACTAGTAACAATGCTAATTAATGTTTATACGGCATTTACGAGTGTTTGAAAGTACGGCCATACATTATTTACTATTCATTTAACATCACTTCTGGTTTCACTCTAAGCCTCCTCAGCAAATAACTGAAATAAACACGCACCCTTTTCCTACTTACTGCTGCTTCCACCTCCCTTACCTCAGTGATGGAATACGCAAGCTTTGCATGCATAAGGTCTCGGGTTCAAACCCTGATGTCTCCAGGCAGAGCTGGGAGAAGCTCCTCTCTGAAATGTTGGTGAACCGCTGTCAGTCAGTGATAGACAGTACTGAGCTCGATGGAGCAACTGGGTTGACTCAGTGTAAGGCAACTCTTTAAGGTTGTATCCAACGATGTTCTACTCCAAGTAGACCATTTAATTTAATAAACTTGTTACTGTTCATCAGTTTCAGTGGGTCTGTTCTGAGTAGGGCTAACACTGGATATAACCTTTAGTTTCCTATTTAAAACTAGCTCTTTATGCAGGACCATGAGGGCTAGAATTTTGCCTTTTCTCTAAACAGATGGACCATAGCTCAGTGGTAGAGCGCCTGCATTGCATCCAATGCTTTGCATGCAAAAGGTCCCAGAATACAGGTTCAGTCTCCAGTGGCATCTTTAGATGGGGCTGGAGGAGACTCCTGTCTGAAGCCATAGCCTAGAGAGCCACTGTCAGTCAGTGTAGACCAGGAGCGGATAAATGTTTTCATCCCAAGGGCCACCTTCCCTTGTGGGCACTCTTCCAGGAGCCACATGCCAGTGGGGGGTGGAGGTCAGAAGCAACACATGGCTGGTCCAGAGGCAAAAGTGGATGGAGCTTTGAATGTGACTCTCACCTTTGTACACAAAAGTCAGAGGTTTCTACGCATACACTCCCCTCCGTAGAGGTAAGCAAAAGGCATTGTACTCACGGAGGGTGGGAAGCAGGGCCAGTGAGGGATGCAGCTGGGGGACAGAATCATAGAATAGTAGAGTTGGAAGGGGCCTATAAGGCCATCAAGTCCAACCCCCTCTGGGAGAGTCCAGAGGGCCACATAGAGAGGTCTGTATTTGGCCCTCAGCCTTGAATTTTCCCACCTCTGGGGTAGGCAAACTAGAGCTACTTGGACTAATGGCCTGACTCTGTGTAGGCAACTTTCTGTGTTCCTGTTGAAATCAGTGCTTCAGGGGAAGGAGCATAGTTCAGTGATGGAGCACTTCCTTTGCATGAAGAAGATCTCTGGTTCATTCACCATCCGCCTGGACCTTGCAAAGCACATTTGTCACTTACTGAACTCTAGCCCTGCCTCAGTGTAAAAGAAATGCTTGAGGTAAGGCTTTTGAAACCCACACTGTCTCAGCATCAGCAGTTACAAGTACACACTCCAGCTTGTACCACCAAAGCACATTGTTCTCAGTCTTCCTTTACAGGAGAGTTCTAGTTTGCTGCAAGCCCTCAACCATCAAATTTCAAGGCTGAGCAAGAATGCTTTCTGAGAGAGATTGTTGTGCAACAATGAATGTTTGTTAATGCAGTATTTATTTGAACCCATCTCTTTCTTTTCCCAGGGATCTGATTCAGTGTGTCAGGAATGGTGATGCCTCCAGGTGTCCTGAAGTGGGTAGGAGAACGTTTTCTCTTTCACAGAGATAAATATTTTGTAAGCAATTGCTACGTTTGGATATGGTTAGCAGAATTAAATTAAAACAACACTGCAGGATGGGAGAAGGGAGACAAATAATGTTAAGCATCGCAAACCTGGCTCTCTTGGGGAGCTTGGCCTTCTTGTACCTTTCGTATCAGCCCCCCTCAGCTACTCTTTTAGAGGAATATGGTGGGGGTCTATGTTTGACTACATCATAGGGGTTGAAGCTTCTGGATTTCAGAAACAGGCTCCCTACCTCCCCCATGCCAATAATCTGAGCACTAAAGAAACTGTGTGTGTGTTTTTAAAAGTAATAAATTCATCACCAAGAGGGACCCCAGAAGAGTGAGATTTGACAGGTTTTATAAACAATGCCAGTTTAAGTTGTTTTGCTAAATTGGTTCTGGGGAGGGTCTAGGTGAGCTTAAGGCACCCCCCACCCCACATCACTGGAAATGTTGTTCAGCTTTTCTGACACTCTGGAGATTTTGGCAGGACTTGCCCCACAGACATGTTCAGAGGTTACCTACTTTTTGCAGTTAGGAAAGTGTCGTGGAGATGCATTGGAAAGTGTCGGATAAACTGTTGATTGCCGGGAAAGACGTATAACCTCCTCGCAAACAAATTGGGATGAATGCTCAATAAAGAGCTGACATCAGATAACCTTTGCAAGCAAACTGGGATCAGTCCTCAATAAACAGGTCATCTGGAGGAGCCTCTTCTCTCATGGATGACAGAGGTCTCCAAGTGGGTAATATGGCTCCTCCTACAGCCCAGAGACAGGAAACACTTCAGCGAATATTTGCTCCTCCCCTGCCGCTGAGGCTCGTTTTTAGTTTCCTGTCTCAGCCCGGAGCACATCCTCTTGGATTCTCTCCTTATTTAGAGATAGTCTATTCCTACCTACAACTTTCCAGCGTTTTCTCCTTCCGTTACTGTGTATCTTTACCTTGAGTTACCTCTGTCTGTCTTCTGATCCCTCTGCAGTTTTTCTTTCTGTCAGTTTCACTTCAAGGTCCTCTGTATCTTCCCAGCTTCTGTCAGAGTATCCTCTTGTCAGTTTCACTCCCCCCCTTTCCCTCTCTCTCTGAGCTATGGAAAAAGCAAAAAGATCGAAGTCAGGGGAGGAAAAGAGCATGGATAAGACTAAGAACTACGTTTCCAGAAAGAAGCATCTTAAGAAAGTCGGGCAATACCCAGCTGCGGCTTCGGTCAGTTCCCGATCACTGCGCTTTCCCGCCACTTTTCAGCAATGGCTGCTTACTGGCGAGGATGACCCGATGGAAGGGTCTTCTTCAGGAATCTTTTTGCGCAGCTCACCAGCCTCGCACCCGGCTCTGCTAGGCAGCGGGGTAAGTCGATACGGGGATGGGCTCATTCCCCTGGCAGGGCTGCAGGAGGAGATAGCGCTGAGGCGCGATGAGGCGGTTGCGGCCGCCATTTTGGATCCGAACACAGCAGCGTCCACCATTTTGGAAGGCGCTTCTGCATTAGCACCGGTCATGACTGAACGGAGCACCTGTCCTGCTTGATATCTCAATGGCTGCTGCTGCTGAGGGAGGCATCCAGGCCACGTTAAGGGCACGCAAACAGCATTCTCATGCAGCCCCTCCCCATTCTCCTAATCCTCCCCGCCTCATTCGTAATATGTCGAGGCAACTGGACTCGCTGTCTTCTGAGGACGAAGGCATCACCAGGTCGACCCAGCGTGAAGCACCTTCCCAAGCCCCGGCTAGGGAGCCCCTCCAGGAGCCTTACCCAATAATTCAGCAGCAATTACTGTCTGACCTCTTCTCTCCCGCTGTGCTGCGTCAACTTAGAGAGGCCATCCTAGGGGATTTACCCACGCAAGGGGGACAGAGAGCCCGAGGGTCCTTTTCCCAACAAGGGAATACACTCGATCGCCCTTCCCTAAGGGGGCAGTTAGAGCAACAGGAGCCAGATATAGCCCACTCTCCTGGTCCCTGTTCTGCTGCTAAAGGGCAAGACAGACGGAGGGAACTTACAGTTAATGAAAGTCACTCTGATGATGGGGGAGATGACGTTTTGGATGAAGGGGATGGGGAATGGAGTGATGGATCCGAGCTGGAGGACTTTGGCTCTGCTAGACTTTTTCTGGAGGTCTGTTTCCCGCCTCTGTTTCACAAAGTGTTGACTGCTTTAGACCTGAACTTAACACAGCAGCAACAGCAACAGGAGCCAGTATCTAAAAGCGCTTTGGTCTTGCCTGTCCCAAGACTGTCCACCAGGTGCATTCCTTTCCCTGCTTCTTTTAAGTCAGTAATGAAGTTGGAGTGGGACTCTCCACTTCTATGTAAGAAGGGTACTAACTATGCTAACAGATTTTATATTCTAGAACCTGAGATCATGGAACAGCTGCGAATCCCGGCAGTGGACGGTCCAGTCTCTGCTTTACTGTCCAGGGCTTTCCTCCCTCGGGATGGGGATGCTCAGATGAGAGATCCCAATGAGCGAAAGATGGAGGTAGCCCTAAAAAAGACTCATGAGGCGGCTGCCCTTTCAGTAAGGGCTTCAGTTTCGGCCTCAGTATTTGCCAGAGCAGCACTCCTTTGGGTAGAGGACCTTCTAGACGATATGTCCCTAGATCCCGTGCGAATGAGAAAATCTTTATTGAAAGTTTCTAGATCACTTACCTTTATAGCGGATGCAACTATGGACGCTTCCCAATTTTCGTGTAGAGCTATAGCGGATGCAGTGGTTGCTCGCAGACACCTTTGGCTTAATCATTGGGATATAGATGCCCCTTCTAGGGCTAATCTGGCATCTGTGCCCTTTCTGGGTTCCAAATTATTTGGAGACACTGCATTACAGGACGTCTTAATAAAGTCTAGAGACAAAAAGAAAATTATGCCGGCTCAGAAGAGGGAAGATCACCGTTCCTTCAGACGTCCCTTTCAATCATCCCAGTCCTACCAGTCCTTTCGTGGGAATAGATTTGGGGGCAGGAGTCTTGATTTTCGATCAGGCCGTCCCTCTTGGAACAGACAACGGTTCCAACAGAGAAGCCAGCATCCATTCTCTTACAGGGGATCTTCAAGTCAGACACACCAGGGACGTCAGAACCAACAGTGCTTCCTCTCTCACCCTGTTGCCAGTAGGGGGCAGGCTAAACCAATTCTCCCAACAGTGGCAACAATCTACCCAGGACAAGTGGGTTTTACAAATAGTCATGCAAAAGTACAAAATAGAGTTGAGAGAGTATCCACCAGCCAGGTTCCTTCCTTCTCCCGTTTCCAAGTCTGGAGTGAAACAGCAAGCAGTGTCCAACGAAATTCACCGCCTATTGGCTATTTCGGCCATAGAGGAGGTTCCTTTCACAGAGTCCTTCTCAGGATTTTACTTAGTCTTGTTTTTGGTCTAAAAGAAGGACAGATCCTGGCGCGCTGTACTCGACCTCAAATTTCTCAACCAGTTTGTGGTCACTCGAAAGTTCCGGATGGAGACTCTATCCTCCATAAAAGAGGCACTGCAGCCCCACGGCTTTCTAGCATTGGTGGACCTGAAGGATGCTTACCTGCATATACCTATTTGCCCAACACACAGACGCCTACTACGCTTTTACTACAACGGCAGCCACTTTCAATTCAAAGCCCTACCCTTTGGTCTCGCCTCTGCCTCATGAGTCTTCACCAAAGTCATGGTGACTCTGATAGCCGGCCTTCGTATGCAGGGACTCCACGTATATCCCTACTTGGACGATCTCTTAATCCGGGCCGGCTCTCTTCCCCGAGCTCAAGAAGTTGTCCAGATCACTTTAGCTCATCTGAAGGATCACGGATTTTTGATCAATTCTCAGAAAAGTCATCTCGTCCCATCACAGGTTCTAGTGCATCTGGGAGCACTTTTGGACACAGAGGTCAATCCATGTCCCTTTCTTCGGAACGAATTCAAAAGATCACAAAATTGGCACGCATGGTGATCTGGTCCCATTCAGCCAGTCTCATGACACTTGCGAAACTACTTGGCGTGATGGCTTCGGCCATGGGCATTACTCCCTGGGCTCGACTACACTCACAACCACTTCAATGGATGCTTCTCCGTTTCCAGAAAGAAATCACGCTACGTTCCCACCGTTACGTTCTTCTCTCCCGGCAGACAAAGCAATCTCTTCTGTGGTGGATGGATTCCCACAACCTAACAAAGGGAGTTCCTCTCCAGGAGCCTCCACGATCAGTTATAAACACCGATGCAAGTCTATCAGGATGGGGAGCTCATTACCAGGGGCAGTACGTCCAGGGCTGTTGGACCTTAAAAGAGTCAAAGAGAAGCATCAACTGGTTGGAGCTCAGGGCAGCACACCTAGCCCTGCGCCACTTTGCAAGCAAGCTCGAGTTACCGGACGTCTTGATTCGCACGGACAATACCACGACTCGGGCTCATTTAAAAAAGCAAGAAGGGACCCGGTCGCAAAGCCTGCATGTGGAAGCAGTGACAATGCTATCGTGGGCGGAACACCATGTGACGTCAATCAGGTCAGAGTACATCCAGGGCCATCTGAATGTGACGGTAGATTGGCTGAGCCGCCAGCAGTTGTTTCCTGGGGAATGGTCCCTCAACCGAGCAGTCTTTCTCTATCTTCAATCCCAGTTCGGCAAATTCAAAGTAGACCTGTTTGCTTCTGAGTCGAACCACCAGACTTGTTGCTTCTTTTCCCGCTACCTCAGCCATGGGGCGGAGCAACAGGATTCTCTAACGGTGACTTGGCCAACCGGGCTACACTATGCATTTCCCCCAACTCCGCTGCTCTCCAGAGTATTAAAAAAGATAAGATCAGAAAGGGCTCACATTGTGTTGGTAGCACCGTATTGGCCAAGACGTCCGTGGTTTTCAGACATCATTCAACTGTCTCAGACACCACCCATTCGACTTGTATCACGTCCTGATCTGCTCCATCAAGGTCCTCTTCTCCATCAAGACCCACAATGGCTTCAACTGACCGCCTGGGAATTGAACGCAGCAGTTTGTTAGCATCAGGCATATCCCCAGCAGTTGTGTGTACCATACTGGCATCTAGGAGGCCTTCCACAATTCACAGCTACCAAGGTACCTGGAAGGCGTTCTCAGCATGGTGCTCTAAGTCGAACATTCATCCAGAAAGAGCAGAGGTACCCGAAGTGCTACGCTTTCTGCAAGACGGGCTTCAAATGGGCATATGACCCAATACGTTAAAAAGACAAGCATCAGCCTTATCTTCTGTTTTACAAGTCCAGGGAGCTCCCTCCTTAGCCTCTCACGAACTCGTGAAAAGGTTTCTCCGTGGGGCTATGACTCTTTAGTCCACCAGTGAAACATTGTTTTCCTACGTGGAGCCTGCACACAGTGATCTCTGCATTACAAAAACCACCATTCGAGTCTCTAAGTTCTTCATCATTAAGAATACTTTCGTTCAAAATAATTTTTCTAATTGCTATAACAACAGCGCGCAGGATTTCAGAGTTACAGTCACTCTCTGTCGACAAGCACTTGTGTGTTTTCCATAAGGATAGGGTTGTTCTACGTACTAACCCAGCCTTTGTACCCAAAGTTAACTCTCCTTTCCATTCTCAACAGGACATTATACTACCTTCTTTCTGCCCTAACCCTGCTCACCCTCGAGAGAGGGCGTGGCACTCCCTTGATGTCAGAAGGGCACTAAAATATATATATATAAATAGAACTAGGCCCTTCAGGAGGTCTGACTCCTTGTTCGTTTCCTTCCAGCTGGCCACATTCGGACAAAAAGTGTCTGTGGCGACATTGGCAACGTGGATTAAGGCTTGTATTTCCTTAGCCTACGAAACACTTCATTTAACCTCTCCTTTGCACATCACGGCACGTTCCACCAGATCGGCGGCTACGTCGGCGGCGTTTTCCACAAATGCTCCCATACTAGATATTTGTAGAGCAGCCACCCGTTCCTCTCCTAGCACGTTCACAAGGCACTACAAGATAGAGCTATACGCCTCAGCCGAGGCTTCATTTGGGCGCAGGGTCCTGCAACAGGTCCTGCCTTCGTCTATCCCACCCTAGGTCTGCAGCTTTGTTACGTCCCACTTGGAGACCTCTGTCATCCATGAGAGAAGGAACAGTTTGTTCTTACCGTAAACGATATTTCTTCATGGACGACATGAGGTCTCCAAGGCCCACCCAGTCTAGTATTAAGGGTTGGGACTGCGTCAATGAGTGCCATGAGCTCTGTGTCCATGAGTTCTGTATCCTTAATTCGCACCAGTTTCCATTGTTTGGTTTGTCTAACTAATTCTGGGCATGTTGCCCCCGTTCTGTTAATTCTTCATTTACTCGCTGAGGCTGATGTCAAAGCTAGCCAAGAAAAGAAAACTGAGCCTCAGCAACAGGGGAGGAGCAAATATTCGCTGAAGTGTTTCCTGTCTCTGGGCTGTATGAGGAGCCATGTTACCCACTTGGAGACCTCATGTCATCCATGAAGGAATACCGTTTACGGTAAGAACAGATTGTTCCTTCCCTCTTTCATAATATGATACCTGTCTTCGCTAGGGATGCGGTTCGCTGCCTGTTTCCGATTGGCTTGCATTTCGCTTGCCCATCGTTTGATCCTGATCTGCCCTTGGTTTGCTCCCACTTGCTCTCGCACTTGCCGATTCAAAATGCTGTGCCCTTTTTTGTGTGATTTGATCCGCAGCTTTTCCCTGGTAGCCAAGATTTTGTAGTTATTAACATAGATACTTATGTTGATGAGGGCATTGGATATCGGATCGGCAAGTATTTTTTTTCAAAATTTCCTCCTAGTTTATGTCATTATTTTTCGGTACCTTATGTGAATGATCACAGTGTTCCACATGGTTTTTTGGCAGCAGGAAAAACATTGTGTAATTTTAGGTAGCTTACATGAGTGTATATAATGCAAAAAAAAAATGTCTTCAATGTTAATTGTCAAATAATCTTGCAGTGTTGTTTTTCAAACCGGCGGCCACAATCAGATCAGCAATTTTTTTTTAACTTTGACCCCTATTTTATGTAATTATTTTTAGGTAGCTTACGTGAACAATCACAGTGTTCCACGTGGTTTCTTGGGACATGTTTTTTTGGCAGCGCTTGCACAATTCTTCACCCATCACCATTTCAACGAAACTCATTTACCCTCCATTCCCCTTTTTTTAGTTTCCGCTGTGTGGTTGTGAACTGTCCTTTAATTTACTTTAGCAAAGAAATTCATGTACTATTTTCAGATCTATTATCTATCAATCAATTGTACATCATAACCTGGGGGTTGGGGACCATGATGCCTGTCTGCCTGCATCAGACTGGCCAATATGTGGCGTCTAGAGAACAGCGCCTGTACAAGACTGTCAGTGTCACTGTTTTCCCAGTACTATTGTTGCAGGAAAACCTTCAAAGTACTAGCTGGGTTGTTCGTCATAATCCAGTGGACTTTGATGTTTTAATTGGCTATGTAAATCATGAGGATTAAATTTATATATATATATAGATTTGTCCTGTCTTGAGAACCTGTAAGGGCTACTTTTCTTGTAAGAATTCTATGCATGGTCAGGAACTATGGAGGTCTCAAGGTATTTAGAATATACGTTAAAGGTCTGTATATCACATAAGCTAGTTTATGCAATGGGTTTTTTTAAAAAAAATGTGGAACACTGATCATTCACATAAGCTACCTAAAAATAATTACGTAAAATAGGGGGGAAAGATTGAAAAAAAACAACACTTGTTGATCAGATTGCGGCCACTGGTTTGAGAAACATGACGTTGCAGGATTATTTGACAATTAACATTGAATGAAGACATATATTTTTTGCATTATATACATTTATGTAACTTACCTAAAAAGTATGCAATTTTTTCCCGCTGCCAAAAAACCATGTGGAACACTGTGATCATCATTCGCGTGAGCAAGTTTACACAATGTTTCCACCCCCAAATGAAATGATTGGGGAAAGAAACCTTATATATATAATTTTCTGCATTTCATGTAAGCTACCTAAAAGTTACACAATGTTTTTCCCACCACCAAAAAAACACGTGGAACACTGATCATTCACATAAGCTACTTAAGAATAATTATGTAAAATGGGGGGGGAGTTTGAAAAAACCTTGCCGACCTGTTTGCAGCCATGACCACAAAAATCCCTGCCGATTGCAGCCACAGCTTGCCACAAGATATTGATGCCGGCCTGAAAGGATGTCAAACTAGCGAATTTGGCCAAGAGCCTGTGCCAGGTCTGATTTTACAGATATTCTGCTCCGTCCCTAGTCTTCACCCTGTGATTCTTGGGGTGCCAAATACCATACCCAGTAAAACATTCTTGTACTTGCCAGAATTGCAGAATGCTTCTTAAAAAAGCTTAAGAGTTTTATTTAAATATAAGCAATATATAAATGTTCTAAATAAATAAAATAAAAAAGGCCTGGGAGCAAAAGGCAGCACTTGAATCTGTATGCCTAAGGAGGGCAAGCGAGGAAGCATCAGAACCAGTTTAGACCTCTCTGAGGCTGAGATTTCAAAGGATGGGAGCTGTGGAAACAGAGGTGTCGGGTCAGTCATAGAGCTGGGAAGACAGATGTTAGCAGCCAGCATGAAAAAGCTGCTCTTCAGACCAAGGCTGCTGCTGCTGTTTCTATTATTTTGTTAACTTTCATTGATAGAGAGAAAAAATCCTCCGGGTATGGAAGAGACAGAAATGCCACCCTATTGGGCAGGATGCTGTAGTTTTAAAGGAACCGGCCCATTTAAGCTGAGGAATCCTCCCGCCCAATGGGACTGATCTGAGCTGGGAGTATCTGCCAGGGCTTAACTGAAAGGTGTCGTGCGCAGCCTCCACTTCCCGCTGCTGCCACCACTCACTTCCCTAGCACTGGTCTCCATTTGTGTTGGTGCAATAGAAGCCTCTCGGAGCCTTACTTTGCCTGGCAACAGTAATGTCACAGGGAAGGGGCTGGAGCAATGCACCTCTCCAGCAATGGTGTTGGTTTCTCCATGGTAATGACAACATTGCTGCCCCCCCCCATGGATGCAGGTGCTCTGCGAGCCACCAGGCACTTTGCGATTGCACCTGAAATCTTTCGACATAGTGACCGCAGGCGCATTTTCCTACTTCACCGCTAGTGGTTGCTGTGCCATCCAATTCCCCCTTAGGCAACTCTTAGCCCTTAGTGCATTCAGGATACATTCTATCTACGCTTAAGGCTAAAGGGTTGATTCAAATGCAGTAGTCCAACAGTTCACTAATAGACACAGGTTTGCTGTCAAAATATATATAGGGTGTGGACATAAGAACATAAGAACATAAGAAGAGCCTGCTGGATCAGGCCAGTGGCCCATCTAGTCCAGCATCCTGTTCTCACAGTGGCCAACCAGGTGCCTGGGGGAAGCCCGCAAGCAGGACCCGAGGGCAAGAACACTCTCCCCTCCTGAGGCTTCCGGCAACTGGTTTTCAGAAGCATGCTGCCTCTAACTAGGGTGGCAGAGCACAGCCATCATGGCTAGTAGCCATTGATAGCCCTGTCCTCCATGAATTTGTCTAATCTTCTTTTAAAGCCATCCAAGCTGGTGGCCATTACTGCATCTTGTGGGAGCAAATTCCATAGTTTAACTATGCGCTGAGTAAAGAAGTACTTCCTTTTGTCTGTCCTGAATCTTCCAACATTCAGCTTCTTTGAATGTCCACGAATTCTAGTATTATGAGAGAGGGAGAAGAACTTTTCTGTATCCACTTTCTCAATGCCATGCATAATTTTATACACTTCTATCATGTCTCCTCTGACCCGCCTTTTCTCTAAACTAAAAAGCCCCAAATGCTGCAACCTTTCCTCGTAAGGGAGTCGCTCCATCCCCTTGATCATTCTGGTTGCCCTCTTCTGAACCTTTTCCAACTCTATAATATCCTTTTTGAGATGAGGCGACCAGAACTGTACACAGTATTCCAAATGCGGCCGCACCATAGATTTATACAACGGCATGATGATATCGGCTGTTTTATTTTCAATACCTTTCCTAATTATCGCTAGCATGGAATTTGCCTTTTTCACAGCTGCCGCACACTGGGTCGACATTTTCATCGTGCTGTCCTCTACAACCCCGAGGTCTCTCTTCTGGTCGGTCACCGCCAGTTCAGACCCCATGAGCGTATATGTGAATTTAAGATTTTTTGCTCCAATATGCATAATTTTACACTTGTTTATACTGAATTGCATTTGCCATTTTTCTGCCCATTCGCTCAGTTTGGAGAGGTCTTTTTGGAGCTCTTCGCAATCCCTTTTTGTTTTAACAACCCTGAACAATTTAGTGTCATCAGCAAACTTGGCCACTTCACTGCTCACTCCTAATTCTAGGTCATTAATGAACAAGTTGAAAAGTACAGGTCCCAATACCGATCCTTGAGGGACTCCACTTTCTACAGCCCTCCATTGGGAGAACTGTCCGTTTATTCCTACTCTCTGCTTTCTGCTTCTTAACCAATTTCTTATCCACAAGAGGACCTCTCCTCTTATTCCATGACTGCTAAGCTTCCTCAGAAGCCTTTGGTGAGGTACCTTGTCAAACACTTTTTGAAAGTCTAAGTACACTATGTCCACTGGATCACCTCTATCTATATGCTTGTTGACACTCTCAAAGAATTCTAATAGGTTACTGAGACAGGACTTTCCCTTGCAGAAGCCATGCTGGCTCTGCTTCAGCAAGGCTTGTTCTTCTATGTGCTTAGTTAATCTAGCTTTAATAATACTTTCTACCAGTTTTCCAGGGACAGAAGTTAAGCTAACTGGCCTGTAATTTCCGGGATCCCCTCTGGATCCCTTTTTGAAGATTGGCGTTACATTTGCCACTTTCCAGTCCTCAGGCACGGAGGAGGACCCAAGGGACAAGTTACATATTTTAGTTAGCAGATCAACAATTTCACATTTGAGTTCTTTGAGAACTCTCGGGTGGATGCCATCCGGGCCCGGTGATTTGTCAGTTTTTATATTGTCCATTAAGCCTAGAACTTCCTCTCTCGTTACCACTATTTGTCTCAGTTCCTCAGAATCCCTTCCTGCAAATGTTAGTTCAGGTTCAGGGATCTGCCCTATATCTTCCACTGTGAAGACAGATGCAAAGAATTCATTTAGCTTCTCTGCAATCTCCTGATCGTTCTTTAGTACACCTTTGACTCCCTTATCATCCAAGGGTCCAATTGTCTCCCTAGATGGTCTCCTGCTTTGAATGTATTTATAGAATTTTTTGTTGTTGGTTTTTATGTTCTTAGCAATGTGCTCCTCAAATTCTTTTTTAGCATCCCTTATTGTCTTCTTGCATTTCTTTTGCCAGAGTTTGTGTTCTTTTTTATTTTCTTCATTTGGACAAGACTTCCATTTTTTGAAGGAAGACTTTTTGCCTCTAAGAGCTTCCTTGACTTTGCTCATTAACCATGCTGGCATCTTCTTGGCCCTGGCGGTACCTTTTCTGATCTGCGGTATGCACTCCAGTTGAGCTTCTAATATAGTGTTTTTAAACAACTTCCAAGCATTTTCGAGTGATGTGACCCTCTGGACTTTGTTTTTCAGCTTTCTTTTTACCAATACCCTCATTTTTGTGAAGTTTCCTCTTTTGAAGTCAAATGTGACCGTGTTGGATTTTCTTGGCAATTGGCCAGTTACATGTATGTTTAATTCAATAGCACTGTGGTCACTGCTCCCAATCGGTTCAACAACACTTACATCTCGCACCAGGTCCCGGTCCCCACTGAGGATTAAGTCCAGGGTTGCCGTCCCTCTGGTCGGTTCCATGACCAACTGGTCTAGGGAATAGTCATTTAGAATATCTAGAAACTTTGCTTCTTTGTCATGACTGGAACACATATGCAGCCAGTCTATGTCCGGGTAGTTGAAGTCACCCATTACTACCACATTTCCTAGTTTGGATGCTTCCTCAATTTCATATCTCATCTCAAGGTCTCCCTGAGCATTTTGATCAGGGGGACGATAGATCGTTCCCAGTATTAAGTCCCTCCTGGGGCATGGTATCACCACCCACAACGATTCTGTGGAGGAGTCTGCCTCTTTTGGGGTTTCGAGCTTGCTGGATTCAATGCCTTCTTTCACGTATAGAGCGACTCCGCCACCAATACGTCCTTCCCTGTCCTTCCGATATAGTTTATATCCAGGGATAACCGTATCCCACTGGTTTTCTCCATTCCACCAGGTCTCCGTTATGCTCACTATATCAATGCTCTCCTCTAAGACCAAGCACTCCAGTTCTCCCATCTTGGTTCGCAGGCTCCTAGCATTAGCGTACAGGCACTTGTAAGCAGTGTCTCTCTTCAAGTGTCTTTGGCACTTGTGGTTTGGCCTGTGGTAAGTTTGCTCTTCTGAATTTATATCCTGTGCCCCTGCTCTCACAATGCCTACTTCTAGGCCTACCCCTTTTAAAATTTCATCATTTCTTTGGTCTTTATCCCAGGGGGGAGGTTTATTCCGAACCGGACCTTCCTCAGCTCCTGTCGGGTTTCCCCCCTCAGTCAGTTTAAAAGCTGCTCTGCCACCTTTTTAATTTTAAGTGCCAGCAGTCTGGTTCCATTCTGGTTCAAGTGGAGCCCGTCCCTTTTGTACAGGCCCAGCTTGTCCCAAAATGTTCCCCAGTGCCTAACAAATCTGAGAGCTGCAATACTTTATTCTTATTGTTATTGAAGCCATCCATAGTGAAAGTGAGAAGTACTCTATTGAATAAAGCATTTCAACAACATAAATCCCCTGATGAAAGCCTAGTTATAAGGCTGAAACGCGTTGGGTATTTTAAGAAGAATTTTTTTCTCTTTTAAAGAAAATAAATAAATCTATACAGTTTGGAACTTCCCTCCTTGACATTCTGGGGACATCCCCTCTCTTTTTTCAATACAGGTTTGCTGTCGCCTATTTGGTTAACGGCGTACATTTCCTTTTGAATCTGGTACATAGTGACTTGTGATTTTCCCAGAGGCACTGCGTGAAAGCTTTGTGCTTGGTTTTGTTTAGTTTAAAAAACCCTACTGTTGCTCTGGGACTAATACAAAAAAGGTATAGATTTTTATTGAAAGCGTCATCCCTTCCTGACTCCAAGAAGGGAATTAAAGGCAAGGGCTTGTGTGTTTGCTTTTCCTGTGGGACCTTTTATCTTGGAAGCGTTGTCTTTTGCGTTTAACTTGGGTTAAAATTGGGGAATTCCCCTGGTGCTTGGGAGTGAGTGGCTGCAGAATCAGCATGGTGGTGGCTTGTCGTGAAAATTTTGTGTGCTGCTGCTGCTGCTGAGCGCATCTCACACAAGATGGCAAATATTAAAGAGTAGAAAACACATTAAAATTTCATTAACCCCAAACCACCATGCAACACATTTTAAGCAGGGCTTCCAAAGAGGCAGGGAGGGGAAAACAGCCAAACTCTTTCTCTGAAAGCCACTACACAAAAGGAAAGTGCCTGTAGCATTTGCCTGTAGAGATTAGAAGATAACCTGCACCTTGGCTGTCTCTTCCCAAGTTCATAAAGGCTTTTAAGCCAAACCCTACATGGCATGTAATTGTTAGAACATTATTTATTGCTTAAACTATCAATACCCCATCTTTCAATTCCAAACTGGGACCTTAGCTAGCAAGCATCATAAAATCCTCAAGTGCCAGTAAGCCAGCCATATTTCAAACCACAACAGTACTAAATCAGCAGGACAGCCCAGATGAAATCAACTCAGTTCAGAAAGCATCCTGATGAAATGCCCATCTAAATGTTCTTAGCCTAAACTCACAAAAGAGGTGGATTTTGCCAGCTCACAAAGGGTGAGGAGTTGTATAGTCTGGGCATCACTATCAAGAAGACTCTTTCCCACATTCCTGCCCCTCTGCACCTCAGACAGCGATGGGGCACAGAGCAGGGCCTCTTGTGGCGGTTGCAGTGTGTTGGTTGGCCCTAGTGTAGGTCTATCTGTTATTTCCAGCACAGAAATGCCGCTATAGGAATTTCATTGATGGATGAAGTAGCTGTTTGTTAGTGTGTGTGGGTTGGTTGGTTTGTTAAATTTATATCCCACCTTTCCTCCCAGAAGGAGCCCAGGGCGGCAAACAAAAACACTAAAAGCACTTTTAAAACGTCTTAAAAACAAAAGTCTTTAAAACAAATTAAAGCAAAACATCTTAAAAGTAAGTAGCTATGAGATGAAGAGATTGGTATCTTTGGTTCTCTAACTGTGGCAGAGCTTCTTGCTGCTGAATATACTAGAAGAATCTTAACCAGTGGGGGTTGGTACTCTTTGGGACTGGCGGGGTGGAAGGCAGGGAGTCCACACAGTAGGTGTAGCCAGAGGCAATGACAGGCAGGGCCAGCGAGTTCTAGATTTGTCTTTATCCTCTTCCCTGATAAGTTCTACAAAGGGCAACACTGAGACTGAGGAGGAGGAGGAAACTGACTGGGCTGCTTGTAAGTAGGTAAAAACGCAGGCAGGTGGGGGCTGGATGAGGTTGGTGGGGTGGTGCCTCATTTGCCCAAGGGAACCAGCCTCCTCTAAATCTTACCTTTTATTTTTTGTTGGAAAGCCACGTCCCTACTGAGCCTTCAGGATTTTTGCGTGCTTTGGAAACATGCAGGCTGTGCCTTGTAAAAGCTTGGAAGCTATATGGGCCCTGGGCGGATGAGTGAGCGAGCGAGCGAGCGAATGAATGACCCGTAGCTGGCGAGAAATGGACAAGGAAAGTAAATGCCTGGTTGGCATTGCTTTAGTGGGCGATAGAGAAAGTAGGCGGGATGGGACTTCAGATGCCAGAGTTCCAGGATCTGGCAAATCAAGGGTAATGCGTTTTCCTTCCTGCTAGCAAACGCAGTGACTAGGAGCAGGCAAGACAGCACAAGGAACGGAAGGTTCCATTCAAGGGAGTAGGAAAGGGAGTACAAGAAGTGAGAGAGAGAGCGCTCAGGGGCATAGAGGACTTTGACAAGCATGAGAACTGTAAGTTGAAAGTTGATGCAGAGAGTTGGGGGGAACAAGCACAAAAGCTTTAGGGGAAGGTTGGCATGATCACTGAAATGAGGGAGGAAGGTGAGTGTAGCAGAGGAGTAACCATTCCTGGCTTCTTTGCTTTTTCAGAAAAGAACATCAGGAGGTACCCTGTTGCCCTTGGTAGCAGCCCGCATCTCAGCTGCACCCCACTGTCCAACCTAGCAAAGTCTGTCTGGACATTTAACGGTAGCCACCTGCAAGAAGAAGAGGCGAAATATCTCTTCCATGCTGAAGGGTTGGTCGTGTTTAATGTGACAGCTGATGACATCGGGCTGTATGAGTGCCAGTCTGTTGAAATGGCCAATGGGAGAGAATTCAGCATTTCTGTGTCTGCCTGTCTTCTTTACCCCCAGCAGGAGAGAGATTTCATCATGGCCCCAAAGAGCAATTTGTCAAACCAGATGTGTGCCATCTCAGCAGCAACAAAGAGCCAGTTGTCAGCGTCTCCCCAGATGGTGGACCCAGCAAGATTAGAGCAGCCCCAGGGAGTCCGAGGGCTGTCGTTCACTTTGATGCTTTGGGGCTCCACGTTTGCCCTACTTTTCCTTTCCTTGCTCTCCTGGAATTTTTACAAGGGCCACCTCTCTCTCCCCTGGAAAACCTCTGGCAGCAGGAGGTCAGAAGTGGCAGGCACAGTCGGACAAGCAAGTCTCGACCTGAGTCTAGGGCAAACAGTCTTGACTCAGGAAGGCTTCGCTGCCTGTCCTATTGCCACCTCCACCAGCGAATCAGGCCCACTGGTGAACTCATCCAAAGATGAGTGCGGCGTGAAAGCGAAGCAGAGCACCAGCCTCGCCAAGGGTGGGATGGTGTGTGGCTCTTCCAACTGCCTGGTTATGAATGAAGCCTTGCTTTGAAGTATGACGGTACCGATGGAGGGAGCTCAGCACCATCATGTACACAGGCGTCTTTTAAACAAACAACAGGAGTTGCTAAATGTGTTTGGAGTCTCTTTCTTTGTCACTCCCATTGTCAGAGAGTTTGTGAAAATTAAAATTTTTAGGAAAGTTTCTACCAAGCTGCCTTTCTTTTAATGTTTTGTTTCAGAAATGCATGTTTCATCTGCTATGCTAAAGTGTGGCTGCTTATCACTTCCTCTCCCAGGATTCCTTTCCTTGTGGTTGCTGGTCAGCGCAGCTGTTGAAAACTGGGGAGTTTTGTGTGTGAATCCCAAGGTATTCATCACTCCTTTCTAACGGTGAACGCAGCTGGTGGGTGCCGCTAGGACTGTAGCCCAAACAAAGCAACTGAGAAACAAGAGACAAGTATCAGCATGCTTGAGAGAACCATGAGGTTTGTAGAAATAAACAAAATTTAAAAAAGAAATACCTAAGGTGGGTACCCTCTAAAAAAACACACACACTCCACAACCTGATGAGGACTGACAACTGGGAAAGAGTAGGATGCTTTGCTTGGAGGGGATAACTGCATAGAAACCCCGAACAAGAGAATACTCCTTTCTTTCATGGATGCCATGAGGTCTCCACGTGGGTTATAGTCCCCAATCAGCTCGAGACAGGAACCTGTCATAATTTTTTCTTGGCTCCTCCCCTTCTTACTGAGGTGATGCCAGTTCTGTTCCTGTCTCAGCTCGGGCAACAACCTTTGGCTGTTTTTCTCTCACTTCTGTAGACTATCAGCCTACGGCTCCTCTATTTTCCTTCGTTCTTTTCTATACTTCTTATTATCTTTCTCTTCCTCTTTTCGTACCTATTCTTTCTCTCCTGGCTGAGATATGGAAGCACTGCTGTCTTCTCAGACCGCCAGGACAAAAACCCTTAGAGGAACAGGGCAGCACACAGTGGCTACTGTGGTCGGATCCCTGCAAGGCCATAAAGGGTCAGGGCAGCACTCAGCTCCTGCTGCAGTCAGTTCCCAGCCGCCGTCTGTCCCACAATCCCAGAACAAGAAGGGACACAAAAAATCAGGGCAGCACCCAGCTCCTGCTGCAGTCAGTTCCCTGCAGATATTGGGCATGACGGCAACAGCTCCAGCGGACGCGCAACGTCCGGCCAGGGAGCATAGGCAAGAAGCCTCACGTCAGAGCATGAATTTCGCTGCTACATCGCGGCACAGTTCTAATCGGGGCGGAGGCCTACTGTGCGAAGTGAGCCTTTCACCACCGCCTACTGCCTCTTCCAGCTCCCTAATGATTTTTCCCGCCGAAAAGGCAGCGGCGGCCATCTTGAGTGGCACTCAAGAGACGTGTTCGATAGAGCCTGCAGTCCAGCGCCATCTACTGGAGCAGCCGGATGACAGCAGATCGGAGGATGAGGGAACGACGGAAGCCCATGGGCGGTATGGCCCCCCCGTCTCTCCACCCCAGCTCTCTCCTCAGCCTATGCCAGCTCCTTTAATAACCCCTTCAATGACGCTGGCACAGTTGTTTTTGCCTGACGTAATTCGGCAACTTAAGCAGGCACTATTAGAGGAAGTCCCACCATTTACTATGATACCCCCCAATACTCCACAATGCCCACAGCCTACGGCAGTAGCCGCCCCCCCACCATGTAAGAGACCACGCCAGGTTGCCAGACAGCTTTCCCCTGACCGGACTTTGGTGGCTATGGGTACGGGGTATTATGAGCGGGACCACCAGGATGCCCTATCAGAAATCGGATCTACAGGGTCCATGGATGACGGAGAATGGACCGATGCCTCAGAAACAGAGGCTCAAAACTCGGTCAGACTATTTTTGGAAGTTCATTTTGAACCATTATTAAAAAAGGTGATTGCTTCCCTGGAGCTGACTGCTTCTTCTGAGGAACAACCTACCTCCTCCAGGCCAGCTATGGTACTGCCTACTGTTAAGACCGGCCCTAAGGGCATTCCGTGCCCACCTATGCTGTTGGCTAATATTCAACAGGAGTGGGAGCTACCGCTATACCCCAAAAGAGGGACTAACTGGGCCAATAGACTATATACCTTAGAACCCAGTGTTATGGAACAGTTGCGGGCCCCAGACGTGGATGGGCCTATTACTGCGCTCCTGTCACATTCGATCTTGCCACGGGATGGGGATGCTCATCTCAAAGATCCCATACAGCGCAAGTCAGATCTAGCACTTAAGCGGGTACATGAAGCGACGGCTATGTCCATAAGAGCCTCTGTGGCAGCTTCAGTATTCTCTAGGGCATCACTGCTGTGGATTGAGGACCTAGCCCAAAATCAGGAGCTGGAGGTCTCCAAGTTACGAAAGTCCATTTTAAAACTCTCACGCTGCATGGCCTTCATAGCAGACGCTACTATGGATTCCTCACAATTTGCAGCCAGGGCTATGGCCACGGCAGTGGTAGCCAGGCGCCTAGTATGGCTTTCACATTGGGATGCGGAGAATGCATCCAGATTTAATCTAGCCACGGCTAAATATACAGGTGGGAAATTATTTGGGGAAGACAATCTGGCGGAGGTATTGGTGGACAATAAGGATAAAAAGAAAGTTATGCCCTCACAGGGGAAAGAGGAAAGAAAGCCATTCCGACGCTATACTCCCACTTTCCAGACGCATTCCTTTCGTGGCTCAAGGCCCTTCTTCAGCAACAGACAGAGGGATTTTAGAGGCTCCCATTTTCCCTGGCAAAACCAGAAGCCTCCACAGAGATTCCACCAGAATAGACAGCAGTCCTACCAGACTAGGCAGCAGCGTCAACCACAACAACGTTTCTGACTCTATACCTGTCGGAGGTCGACTCAATTACTTCCTAAACCAATGGCAGACAACAACAAAAGACAAATGGGTCCTGAGCATTATCAAAGACGGGTACAGACTGGAGTTACATCAGTATCCACCCCCACGTTTCGTCTTCTCACACAGACCGACATCACTACAAAAACACGGAACATTCCTAGCAGAAATAGAGCACCTTCTACAAATCTCAGCTATAGAACCCGTCCCCATGGACGAACGGTTCTCAGGAGTGTACTCCCTCTTCTTTTTGGTGGCAAAAAAGGACAGTTCATTCAGGGGGGTGCTCGACCTCAGGTTTGTCAACCAGTTCCTGAAACGCAGGACTTTCCGGATGGAAACTATAGCTTCAATCAGAGAGGCACTCCAACCCCAGGACTATTTGGCATCCATAGACCTCAAGGAGGCCTACCTGCACATTCCAATTCACCCCACGCACAGAAGGTTGCTCAGGTTCACATACGACAAGAAACACTTTCAGTACAAAGCCCTGCCATTTGGACTTGCCACGGCACCCAGGATCTTCACCAAGGTGCTGGCAGCAGCACTCTCAGGCCTACGTCTGAAAGGGGTGCACCTCTCCCCTTATCTGGACGACCTACTTCTCAGGTCTCAGTCGTTTACCCAGGCAAACAAAGACTTAAATCTTACACTCAGTTTCCTACAAAACCACGGTTTTTTAGTGAATGTTCAAGAGTCACCTCTACCCCACGCAATCACTTATACACCTGGGCACGGTGATAGACACCCTTGCTCAAACTATAACACTGGCGCCACAATGAATCCGGGCCATCACAGACCTAGCACGCTCCATACGCGACCAAACAAAATCAGACTTGATGCGCCTGGCAAAACTGCTCGGGATGATGGCATCATCTATAGCAGTTACACCATGGGCCAGACTTCATTCACGTCCTCTTCAACATCTTCTGATCAAGTTCCAGAGAGACATCGCCTCGAGGCGACACCGTGTGATTGCCTTACCACACAAAGTGCGTCAGTCTCTCACCTGGTGGCATCGGGACTCGAATTTGTCCAGGGGGATCCCGATACAGGACCCGCCTCGCACAATAATTACTTCAGATGCCAGCCTCTGGGGCTGGGGGGCTCATTATATGGATCTCTTTGTACAAGGACGTTGGAGTCCACCAGAGACAGCCAGGCCCATCAACTGGCTGGAACTGAGGGCAGCTCACCTGGCGCTGAAGCATTTCTTTCCCAGTCTTCACTACCCCGATGTATTGATCAAAACAGACAACACCTCGACCAGATCATACATAATGAGACAAGGAGGGACCCGATCCAAGCTCCTCAGCGGAGAAGCAATAGCCATGCTGTCCTGGGCAGAGCAGCGCCTTACATCTGTATCGGCGGAATACCTGCAGGGAGCAATGAACGATCGGGCGGATTGGCTCAGCAGATGTCAGATATTCCCAGGGGAATGGGCACTCAACAGAAGCGTCTTCCTGATGGTTCAACAACACTTCGGAAAATTAGAGGTGGACCTCTTTGCCTCGGACACAAACTATCAGATCCCTCGATATTTTGCAAGATTCCACATGCGTGGGGCGGAACAGATAGACGCACTGACGGCGAGTTGGCCACAGCTCCTACTGTATGCGTTTCCACCAACTCCTCTCCTCGCCAGAGTCCTCAACAAGATCAGGAGGGAAGAGGCGCAGGTGGTCCTAATAGCCCCATACTGGCCGAGAAGATCATGGTTTGCAGACCTAGTCCAGCTGTCTGTCAGAACCCCCCTTCCACTTCCAAATCGACACGACCTGTTACATCAGGGACCGGTCCTCCACCCAGACCCAGCCTGGCTTCAGCTAGTCGCCTGGAGGTTGAACGGAGCAGGCTGTTAGCATTAAATATTTCACCTGATGCGACAGCAACTATCCTGGTGTCACGTAGGCCATCTACGCTCAGGATATACCAATCCACTTGGGCAGCTTTCCTGCGTTGGTGTACAGCGCATGACACCAATCCTATGATGGCATCCGCACCACATATCCTGCAGTTCCTCCAGGACGGCCTCCACCAGGGTCTACGTCCTAACACCCTCAAACATCAGCTATCGGCGCTTGCATCCGTTCTATCTTTAGACGAAGGGGTCTCTCCAGCGTCACATTCGCTGCTCAAGAGATTTCTAAGAGGAGCAACCGTTATCAGCCCTCCAGGAGTGCACAGATTTCCTTCATGGCACCTCCATACAGTGTTGACCGCACTACAGAAATCTCCATTTGAACCCCTGCAGATGGTTCCTTTGCGAATACTCACCTTCAAAGTCACGTTCCTCATAGCAATCACGTCAGCACGCAGGATATCAGAGATTCAGGCTCTATCAGTGCAAAAACACCTCTGCATTTTCCATAACAATAGAGTTGTACTGAGGATCGACCCTAGCTCCATACCAAAGGTCAGGTCTCAGTTTCACCTGCAACAGGAGATTGTGCTGCCCACGTTCTGCCCAAATCCTAAACACCCCATGGAAAGGGCATGTCACTCCCTCGATGCGAGGAGGGCGTTGAAGGTATACATCAATAGGACAGCTCAATTCCGTAGATCGGAATCTCCGCTGGTATCATTCCATCCTCCGACTCTAGGCCACAAGGTGTCAAAATCAACTATAGCTAGATGGCTAAAGGCATGTATTTCCTTAGCCTACAGATCACTCAGTAAACCCGTGCCACAGGGAATCACGGCGCATTCCACTAGAGCGGCAGCCACAACAGCGGCCTTTTCAGCTAATGCCCCATTGGAGGAGATCTGCAGGGCAGCAACTTGGGCCTCACCTTCGTCATTTACCCAACACTACAAAATGGACTTATACGCATCTGCGTAGGCCGCATTTGGTCGTAGGGTTCTCCAGCAGGTTCTTCCTCAATAGACCCACCCTATGGCCGAGCTTTGGTACGTCCCACGTGGAGACCTCACTGGCATCCATGAAAGAAGGTACTTACCGTGAACGGTGTTTCTTCATGGATGCCATGAGGTCTCCACGACCCTCCCTATGAGGGGCTGGGAAATCCATCTGCAATCTGTGTTATCTGCTCTTATTCTGTTGTTATATCTTCTGATTTGTTCTTTCTATGTTACACTGAGGTGAAGTTCCGAGCTGGTCAAGAAAGAGAACTGGCATCACCTCAGTAAGAAGGGGAGGAGCCAAGAAAAAATTATGACAGGTTCCTGTCTCGAGCTGATTGGGGACTATAACCCACGTGGAGACCTCATGGCATCCATGAAGAAACACCGTTCACGGTAAGTCCAACCGTACCTTCTGGAGGGTGGATCCACTGCAGCATTTTTTGAGGTCCTCTTTGTAATTAGCTATTTCCATTTTGTGTCCAAAGAAGACTTCTTTTTCAGCAAGGGGCTGTACTGTAGCATTTATCACTCATTTATTTGTTCATCTCAAAGTGGTTTCTGAGGCATGCTGATTTTTTCTCTCCCCCTGAATTAAAATTAGAAACCACTTGTTATACTTGAGTGTATAGGAGTAAGAATGACGCACCTTCAGAGATGTCCACTCTCCACCTAAGAAGCCCAGGGCAGTGACTTATACAGAGATACAACAGACAACCTCCTTCTGAAGGTCAGCAATTCTGGTGTATGTCTGCATCGGAAGTTACTGATTCATTCATGCCTGATACAGAGATGGCAGAATCGTGTACCTCCCTAGTGGAGGCTAATTGGAAGAAGGCAAAGCCAGAGTTACGGTTGCTCATGTATGGTTGCTGTGGGCAGTGCCCTCTGAGGACAGGTACTTCTGCTGTATGTCTACATTAGGAGTGATTTGAATCATCCAACCTCACCCATCGCAGAGATGGGGCAAAATTACCTGCCTTTCCTCAGCGGAGCCTGATTGGAAAGGGGGGAAAGCTGGAGCACAGACTCATACAGAGACAAAGCAGGGAGGCTCCTGTATGTAAGAGGAGTTGTTTTGAACTTTGTTTCTTATAAAAGATAAGCAGTTCTAGAAACCGTGGTGACTAAAGTGAGTTATTTTAAATAAGGTGTGATTGGATAAGCACTCCAACAATTTCATGGGCGTCTATATCACATTCTAGATCCGGAACTATCTTTTCCTCTCTCTTTTTTTTTGCTCCATTTTCCTGTCCTGTATCACCACCAGTAACAAATAGGCTAAACTTGAACTGTGCTAAAGACACCTTGGAAAGTAGGACAAGCGGCATCCTCAACTTGCTATGGTTGGGCTATCCGGTATCGATGGCTCCTTTTAGAAACTAATTATTTGTCACATGGCAGATTGCCTTAATTGAGTCGGCAGGAACTGGAACAGGGAGGGAAACGTTTGCAGGCCTTGCTCCGTCCTGCTGAGAACCAGAAGTGCGTCTCCTGAACCTTCAAGGGGAAACTGAGGGGCGATTTTATTTAGAGCATTAATCGTTCAGCCGTTCACAAGTTTCCATGTGAGCTTCTTGCTGCGGCTTGTGAGTCAGATGCTCCTGCTGCTTGTGGCTGTTTTTCCCCCCCAGAGGGCAGAGCAAGGGCTACGGGTGCTTGAACTGCAGCCAGCCCAACAGCAGCCGCCTTGAAAGCCCTGTTTATCCCTAACCTCTGGGGCAAGGACAGATGCCTTGTAAAAACTGGGGGCAGTGCAGGAAAATACTTTCCAAAAGCTTTCCATAAACAAGTAAATGAATGAATGTTTTCTGAGTCCTGCTGGATCACACCAAGTTGGGTCCATCTCGTTCAGGGATGGAAAACCATCTCTTCCACCACCACCCCTTTGGGTTCTTCTCCCTTGGGGCGGGGGGAGGCAGTCTGCATAGCAGCAGAAGTCAGGACCAAATACAGCCATTCGCTCACTCTCACACACTCCCATACATACTTGGCTTGCATGCTGAGAAAAGGGCCTCTTCCAGTCCAACATCCTGTTTCCCAGTGCCGGCCAGTTGCCTCTGGTGGAAGCTCACAATACAAGTTCTGAAAGCAGTGGCCTTCCTTTGCCATTTGTCCCCACCGTATGCTATTCAGGGGGTAGACTGGTTCTGTACATGGAGGCGCCATTGTTAGGAATCATGGGTGGCAGCCACTGACTGATCTGACGCAAGAAGATCCATCCTGGATCAGACCAAAAGCTTCATCTGATTCAGCGTCATGCTGAACATGCTGGCCAAATAGATGTCTCGGGCAATCTCATACCCCCCTTAGTTTCCAAGCAAAGTGTGGAGGTGCAAGGGCATCCCCTGTTGTTTGCCCCCAGCATCTGAGACATCTGCGTCTGAACACGGAGGTTCCTTTAAAAAAAAAGTCACGGGCAGCTAATGGTAGGATTCAGCCAGGCTGCTCTTGTGTTTTTAGCTAAGAATGGAGCCTCCACACTGAGAGGCAGTCTGCCTGAATGCTAGCTGGCACAGAGGAAAGAGCAGGGAGCAAAAATGCTGGACCAGATGGGACCCTCTGTCTAAGGGTCTCTTCTAACATTATATATCATTGCTGGGGAACATCAAGCCAGGAGCTGAATGAAGTTCTCCTGGGTGATCTCTCTGGTCCTGGGGGCTCTTCCGAGGCCACACCCTCTCACTGGCCCTCCTTCACACCCTTCCTCCAGTCTTTTTGCCTGGCCAGAGTGTGTCTTTGAAGTGAAAAATGCCTCTTGCTTGCCCACATGGAGAGCTGTGGGGAGGGGATGCACATCCAACTACAGTGGGGCTGGAACATAACATTGTTCCACCCACTGGTGTCTTTGGTTCCTCCACGACCTGCATGTGGCCTCTGGAAGCTTCCCCAGGAGGGGATGCGGCCCTCTGGCTGAAAAGCCTTCCTCACCCTTGATATATGATCTTTTGTGAGATAGTGCTTTTGAGTATCTGTTCTGAAACTGACATGGGCTGGCACACCCTTTCATCTTCAGATTGCGCTCTCTGTCCTGCAGTTGCTTTGCTCCCAGGTGCTGTGAACAATCCTGGAAAATGCCCTGAGTGCCAGCGGAAAGGCTCTGGCGTGTGGCTGCAGAAGACGTGGGAGTTCAAGAGTCCTCCAGCAGGTGGTGCCAAGGAGCCAACAAAGAAGACCCCCCCCCTTGCAAATAACTCACAAGAAATGTGACCGAGAGATGAAGCAGAGTTGGTAGAGGAAGGAAGAGAATTTTTTTTAATTTAAATAAAAAAGGAGAACAAAGACATTGCCAAACAACCTTACAAAGGACACAAAAGGGGTAAGGAGACACACTTTTATTCTGATTTATTTTTGAATATTGTTTGAGCAGAGCAGGGGACGCTTTGGCTCGCCTGAAACAGAGGAAAGGAGAAATATTTGCAACACACAAAAAAGCCAGCTGACAACCTCCTCCTTCTGTTTCCGCCCTCTTCCTAATGGGAAGAATCTGTTAGCAGGAGAGGCAAAGTTCTCCCTGGGATCTCCCCCCCCCCCGGGATGTGGGCTCCTTGGGGAGGGGGTGGCTCCGCTAGTCTTCCCACACCCTTAGCAATGTATGGAGATATATATATATATATATATATATATAACATTTCTCCCTTTCATCTGCACATCCTCCCCCTTTTTCCTTCTGCTTAAGCAACTAGTGGATTTCCAAAGTGAAATTCCGGAGGAAATTTGAGGAGTATCCGGATCCGGAGAAAGAAAAAAAGAAAGAAAGCAAGCAGGGAAAGGCAACGTGGAAAGGATCAAAGGCAGTGCTGAAAGAGAAGACACAGCCAGGAAGACGATGGGGTGAGGAGACAGCTTTGACTTTTACGGCGCATGCAGTAAAGAACTGAATTTTGTCACTTTTTGAAAAACAATCTGGGTGGGTTATATGTGTGTGTAGTTTTTTATTATTTTTTTTAAAAGAACATGAATGAACAGATTTGCAACACAGGATAAGCAATAGCAATTTCAACGCTCAAAGTTTAGAGGTCCCAGGGTGGAAATTTTCTGAAATTCTCTGTTATGAGGTTTTAATTTTGGAATGGAGGAAATCATTCTGGTCAGTGTACCCTTCCCGTGTGTAAGAGAGTATTTATTTTCTTGTCAGCTTATTGGCTGTGGTGACCTTTTAAACTGATACTGGCGGCTGCATGCTTCCTCTTTCCACCACCTCACACTCCTTCATCACAGCATGCAAGGTTTGATTTAAAAAAAACAACAGTCTGTCAACAATGACCACCCCTTTTACCTCTTCTCTGCCGAAATGTAGTGTATATCTGTGGGGAATATAGCCTTGTTCAGCAACTAGTTTCATAGGAGCACCACTTTTGGAGAAAGGGAGTGCTGTGTAATGGGTCCGTCCACCCCCTCCTCAACTATTACCCCCATGAATTCCACAAAGTGAGCAGCTAGCAACTGGATACAAAATCAAGCCGGCTGTTGTTTCCCCCACCCCGGGGGGGGGAGGCAGATTTGGCTCTGAGACCTCCAGTTGCTGATCTCTCATCGTACTTGGAGATATGGGGCAGGGTGTCTGTAGATGACCCAGTGATGCTTTTCAGGGACTGGCACAAGGAAACGTGTGGACTTAATTAACTTTTAATACAGGGCTCCTCTAGATGGCCTTTTTGATTGTGCATTCATGATGATTTGCGCTTAGGATAGTATTGAGGGTGTTATATTCAATCCCGCTTTCCATACTATTCATTTGCAAATGTTTTGGGATTGACATACTGCTTCATTTCCAGTCTGTGCATGTCCTGTAGCCTCCTGCTGAAATCCTGTAACTTTTCATACCACAAATGTTCTGGGGGAGGGGGGTAACCTGCTTTTGCGCAAGAGTGCTATGACAATCATGCGGAAACAATGGGGAAGCATCGCAAAATGACTGATGAAGCAGAATGGTGTGTGGATAGTCCACCACTAATGTGCTATTATTGCATGAATGACTCTCATTGTCGGGCATTAACCTTTATATTGTCATTCTTTTTCCTAATTATTTATGTTATTTTTATTTATTAGATTTATGTTCTGCCTTTTCTCCCAGTAGGAGCCCAGGGCGGCATCAATTCCCTAATGCCCATCCATGAGCATTATTCGTGCAGTAATAGCGCATTAGTGGTGGATTTATACTGGACCATTTACACATCATTCTACTGTATTTGCAGTTCTGTGATATTCAGTCTGGGGGCGCCCCCTGAGTAAGTTTTTCTGGTCCTGTGAAACCTTACCAATTTTGGCAGTGGCAAAAAAAAAACCCAACCAAGTAAATAAATAAATAAAAATAGACCCAGATCGGTGTGTGCATGCAGATGCAAATCACCCCCTCCTTTATCATCAGATCGCTCGTCTGATGAGCAGGGAAAAGCTGGTAACCTTTCTCCTGAGTCAGTTTGCACAGATCTAACCTCTTTGTGTGTGTGTGTGTGTGTGCACATGTGCAAGAGAGTGAAGTTACCACACACCCCACTGACATGCAGCCCCTGGAGGGCTGGCTGATGGTGAATGCAGCCCTTTTGCCAAAAAAGGTTAGCCATCCCTGCTATAGATAGGAGCTTATACAGTTGTGTGCAGAAAATGAAGGCATTTTTTCTCCACTTCAACTTGGGGTTGTGTGGGTTATCTAGGTGAAGGAGTCAAGCCATAGATTCGGGATGGGCCAAAGCTGTCACCAAATGGGTGGCTCCTGGTACGATCCACTCTTTGCTTTTCCGTTATAAGCTGTGAGCAGAATTCCCATTGGCGTTCCCATTGGACATATTTCTACTTTTTTTCTGTGTTGACCTCCCACTATGTTGCCTCCAAGCCAGTGAGCGCCATCTCTGTTATCTTTTCGGCACCTTCGTCTGTCAACAAGCCTTTTAAGTTGAGACCTTATCCCAGTCTGCTTCTGTGTTGGAATTGCTTTTTAATATGTTTTTAAACCTTTTTTTTTTTAACAAGGTGTCTTCAAAGCTTTTTAAAAGAATGTTTGTTTTGTTTTAATGTATTTTAAAGTCTGTTTTTAGTGCTTTTGTTTGCCACCCTGGGCTCCTGCTGGGAGGAAGGGTGGGATATAAATCAAATAATAAATAAAATAATGAATAGCTACCATGGGTCCACACACATACTATCATACTTATGCAGGCGCTCTTTTATGACCTTGTTTATTATTCTATTGAGCTCTTGATTAGCGTGAATACAGATAACACACGATGATGGCAGTGATGATGTTTTTAGTGATACTGCTGTTTTAGCAACATAGTTAATGTCAGTGACTGAAAAGGTGTTTTATTTGTGAGCATTAGGCTAGAGCTGGAGAACCTGTGGTGCTACCGGATGATGTTGGACTCTGTCTCCCATCAGCCCCAGCCAGCATGGCCAGCACTGACGGATGGTGGGAGTTGTAGTCCAACAACATCTGGAGGGCCATAGGTTCACCAACCCTGCACAAAGTCATACTCGCAAGTTAATTGATTTCAATGGGTCTACTCTGAGTATGACATAGTTGCATACAACTCATTATGTTATAGAGCTATACCTCTTCCATTTCTTGTGTATTTTAAAGCATATAACCGGAAAGGTGTTAGTCTTGAGAGCCAAAAGGATCCTCCATGTCCAGTCACAGTCTATCTCTAAATCCCTGCCTACCGCTTTCATGTGCTGCTTGTGAGCTTCCCAGGGGCACCTGACCTACCACAGTTGGGGTGCTGGGTGAAGTGCCTAAAAATACTACATCAGAACAAACATTGGAAGCCACCTTTTACTGAGTCAGACCATTAGTCCATCTAGCTCAGTATTTTCTATACCGGGGTGGAGGACCTCAGGCCTGGGGGCCAAATGTGCCCCCCCCAAGTCTCTCTATCTGGCTGTTGGGATTCTACCCAGGCACACCCCCTCCTTGAAAGGTTTTGCCTGGTTGGGATGCATCCTTGAACTCTTTCTTGACTGGATGGAGGATAGAGTGGGGTGTGTGAGAGTGTGGAGAAACGGGCCTCCTGTGCAAAAGATGAAATTTGTATTCATTGCTCCACCCATCTTTGCTTCTGGCTTGCCCACACTGGCATGTGGCCCCCAGAAGGTTGCCCGAAAGGGAATGCGGCCCATGGGCTGAAAGTGGTTCCCACTGTCCGGTCTGTTTTGCTGACTGGGAGTGGCTTGCTAGGATTATCAAACAGGTCTTTCTTAACCCTGCCTGGAGATGCCATTGGGAACTGAACCTGTGACCACCTTCTGCATTCAGCATGTGTGCTCTTCCACTGAGGTATACAATTCCTCCCCTAATTTTATTTTTAAGATACAGCTCTCTTTTCCGCCCACTCACGCAAATTTGTCCTAATGTCTCTCAACAAATTATATCCAGCGGGCAACCCAAAGGATTGAATTGGCTTCCTCCCTGGGGCAAGGTCGATGTACACCATGCAGATCTGATACCATTCAGTCTCTTTCCGACCAACCGTATTGCATGGGGGCAGTGGCATGGGATACTTTTCTTCTTGGCAGGGTTTCCCACCCACCCACGTATATGAATCTACATGAGCTATAAAGAGAGAGATGTGAGCAAGCTCTCACCTTGGAGCATTCAGCCCAGCCGACTCAGCATGGCACTGGGCTGGCCGCCAGCTCTCTGCCGTGTTTTCCCAGGCTCGTTGTACACTAAGGAGCCTTGGGAAAAGAAGGCAGATTTTTGAGAATGTTCAGATACCAAAAAGAGACCTCCTCCCCGCCTCCTTGGATGATTCATAGAGGACTGGGACGGAGATAACTGAAGACCCATCCCCATCAGAGAGAGGCAATGAATTGAGGGGAGTCTTCAGCGATGTGCAAACAGAATGTAAGGAGAGCCCTTAGCTGGGTCAGGCCAAAGGGGGCCCATCTATGGGAAGCAGGCCCTGAGTGCAAGAGTGACTTTCCCCATTTGTGATTCCCAGCAAGTGCTGGGGAGAATTACTGTTGCGCTCATACCCTGCTTGCTTCCTAAAGGTTTCCCACTGGAGACATGGTTGGCAAGTCTGAGAACAGGATGCTGGACTAGGTGGGGCCTCTGTGGCCTGATCCAGCCCCACAGGGCTCTTACGCTTGTTGGAGTTTCTGAAGGTTCCAGGATGATGTACTCGTCCATGGACACATTTATTTATTTATTTATATACCGTCCCATAACCAGAGCTCTCTGGGTGGTTTACAAAAATAATTGAACATTAAAAACAAATATACAGTTTTAAAAACCATACAAATCTAAAACCATGAAGCACAAATTAACAAGTTGGGGGCAGAGCTCAGCACATGCTGTTAGGATGCCTGGGAGAAAAGGAAAGTCTTGATCCAGGCATTTTAGCATGTTTTTTTAAATTGCTTTTTAAAAAATGTGTTTTTAAATTTGTATATTTGTTTTTAATGTTTTTAATTGTTGTAAACCGCTCAGAGAGCTTCGGCTATGGGGTGGTATACAAATGCAATAACAGATTAGATAGATAGATAGATAGATAGATAGATAGATAGATAGATAGATAGATAGATAGATAGATAGATAGATAGATAGATAGATAGATAGATAGATAGATAGATAGATAGATCTGGTGCCAAAAAGATAATAATGTTGGTGCCAGGTGAACTTCATCAGGGAGATCATTTGGGGGCCACCATTGAAAAGGCCCTCTCCCTCTCCTTGCAGTAGGCACCCGCAGGAGGGCCTTGGATGTTGAGCGTAGTGTATGGGTGGGTTCGTGTCGGGAGAGGCGTTTCGTCAGGTATTGTGGTCCCAAGCCATGTAAGGCTTTAGAGGTTAAAACCAGCAACTTGAATCAAGCTCGGAAACATACAGGCAGCCAATGCAAGCGGGCCAGAATCGGTTTAATATGTTCGAACCGTCTGGTATCTGTTACCAATCTGGCCGCTGCATTTTGCACAAGCTGTAGTTTCCGAACCATCTTCAAAGGAAGCACCACGTAGAGCGCATTGCAGTAATCTAATTTGGAGGTTACTAGAGTGTGGACAATTGAAGCCAGGCTATCCTTGTCCAGATAGGGGCATAGCTGGGCCACCAACTGAAGTTGATAGAAGACACTCCGTGCCACCGAGGCTACCTGAGCCTCAAGTGACAGAGATGGTCTAGGAGAACCCCCAAACTATGAACCTGCTCCTTCAGGGGGAGTGCAACCCCATCCAGAACAGGTTGGACATCCACCATCTGGTCAGAAGAACCACCCACTACCAGCATCTCAATCTTGTCTAGATTGAGCCTCAGTTTATTAGCCCTCATCCAGTCCATTGTCGCAGCCAGGCACCGGTTCAGCACATTGACAACCTCACCTGAAGAAGATGAAAAGGAGAAATAGAGCTGTGTGTCATCAGCATACTGATGGCAACGCATTCCAAAACTCCGGATGACCACACCCAACGGTTTCATGTAGATGTTGAACAGCATGGAGGACAGAACTGACCCCTGCGGAACCCAATAGTGGAGAGTCCAGGGTGCTGAGCGATGCTCCCCAAGCACCACCTTCTGGAGGCGACCCGCCAAGTAGGAGCGGAACCACCGCCATGCAGTCCCTGCCACTCCCAGCCTTCCCAGAAGGATACCATGGTATCAAAAGCCGCTGAGAGATCAAGGAGAATCAGCAGAGTCACACTCCCCCTGTCCCTCTCCCGACAAAGGTCATCATACAGGGCGACCAAGGCTTTTTCCATGCCAAAACCAGGCCTGCAACCCGACTGAAATGGATCCAGATAATCGATCTCATCCAAGAGTGTCTGGAGCTGGCCTGCAACCACTCGTTCCAGGACCTTGCCCAGGAATGGAACATTTGCCACTGGCCTATAGTTATTAAGATTTTCTGGGTCCAGGGAAGATTTCTTCAGCAGTAGTCTCACTACCGCCTCTTTCAGGGGGCCTGGGACCACTCCCTCTCGCAAAGAGGCATTAATCACCTCCCTGGCCTAGCCAGCTGTTCCATCCCTGCTAGCTTTTATTAGCAAAGAAGGGCAAGGATCCAGCACAGAACTGGTTGCACGAACCTGTCCAAGCACCTTGTCAATGTCCTCAAGCTGCACCAACTGAAACTCATCCAAGAAATCGGGACAAGGCTGTGCTCTGGATACCTCACTTGATTCACCTGCTGTAACACTGGAATCGAAGTCCTGGCAGATGCTTAAGATTTTATCCTGGAAGTGCCTAGCAAATTCATTACAGCGTGCCTCAGAGGGTTCTACCATGTCCTTGGGGCCAGCATGTAATAGCCCCCGGACAACTCTGAAGAGCTCCACTGGGCGGCAAATTGATGATTTGATAGTGGCAGCAAAATATTGGTTTTTTGCTGGCTTCATTGCCCTGATACACCTGCAGAGGCTTCTCCCCCTGCTGAAATTGAGCTTGAAATAAGCTTTATATAATAACAAGTATCATAAGTTGCTGAGTGTGTGTGGTGCCGTGTCCGGATTTTAAATGTGCCCCTGGGCCTAAAAAGGTTGGCAACCCCTGGACTAGGAGATGGATCTTTTTGGATTGATCCAGCTGAGCTCTTACATTCTTATTAGGTGCTGCTTTGTCTTATAACTGACTTTGCTTGAATTTCTCAAAGGTTTCTCTGACGCTATTGCCTCGCACACGTCCTCCGGCAGCATCCACTGCTGACTGGTGTCAGCAACAGGATACTAGGCTTGTTTGACCCTGAGCCCGTGAAAGCAGCACTCATGCTCTTTCTTTATATAGATTAGTGTGATTTCATTCTCTTGACATTTTGGCCGGGTCGAGAAGGCAGCTGTGGCATCTAAGGAAAGGCCTTTTGCCAAAAGGAGGGATGGAAATTTAGCTCTGTGCTCACTCAGCAAAGAGGGAGGAGGGACAGAGCAGGCGTGGAGGACATGAGCAGTGATTCAATGAACCAAACGCGCACGGCCCACAGGACCTGAAAAAGAAGCAAGGGGGAGGGACAGAATAATAATGAAAGCTGCCAAAGGAACATTTTCACATATTGGCTGCAGCAGGAAAGGCGAAGAGGGTATGAATTGGCAAGCACAAGATCTAGTCAAACCTCTGCTTCTCTCTCTCTCCCCCCCCCAGCCCCAACCTCAGCATAGCATCCCATTGGATGTGTGAGATGGACAACAGTGACCAATCAGAACCTCATTCCTCCCCTCACACCCCCTTTAGACACAGCAGAGTTATAGATATGGAAGTGACGGTTGGGTGGGGAAGGAAAACTATTTTAATAACTGATGTCTGTGTGGTTGGGGATGCTGCCACTGACATGGAATGGGCGAGAGAGAGATTGGACATGAGAGTCTGGAATTCCCCAGCAATCCCTTTTCAAGTTTTGGCAGGGAAGAGCTGATCATACTGAATGTGAAAACAGTCTTCCCTTCCCCAAGAGCAATTTACCAGGGTCTTTTTTTAAAGAAGAAGAAGAGAGAATGAAAAAGTGCGTCACACAAGACCCAGTTAATCTGTGGGACTCATGACCACAAGATGTTGCAATGACCATTAGCTTAGATTGCTTTAAAAGAGGGTTATATGCATTCATGGAGGAGGAGGAGGAGGAGAGCTCTATTAGCAATGGCAGCTGAATGTGATCTTCATATACAGAACTGGCCTACTACGGAATACAAGTTGATGGGGGCCAACCATAGGGAGAGGTGATTGCTTTACTTCTCTTTCCATGCTGTTGTGCTGGTTGTTGCTCACAGTCCTTTTCAACCTCATGAGGTTGTGGTGTAAGCTAAATCTAAGGGGGGAGGGGAAATATACTCCACCCTGAGTTCCTTAGAAGAAGGGCAGAACCTGAAATAAATGTTTGACCCTTGCTTCCGGACCCAATATGTGTGTTAGTGTCATTCCCCTTTCCTTAATGTGAGGCAAGTTGGTTGCTAGACATGCAGAAAGGTTTTGAGTGAGGAAAGGGATGTGGTGGAAAGGAAACAGCACTTGCTGATGCTGTAACAAAGGAAGCAAAGAGAGGGGCTGAGATAATGATTGGGAGAGGGACAAAGAGACCTCAAGGATTTGTTGGAGCTGAAGATGAAGGCCAGGATGGGGATGGTTAAGCAGGGGATGGCTTTTGAGGACTGGCCTGAAAACAGAGGTGACATGCATCCTTTCTGAGCCTCCACGTCTCTTTCATCTTGCTTTTCAACTTGTGGTTTACCTCTGTTTTTAAAATAGTCACTGGAAGAACCAGAGGAAACGAGGATAAAGAGAACTTTGCCTGTGGAGTTGCCATGCAGTGTCTGTCTCTCTTCAAATAGCACTTATTTCCATGTGGCATTGCCTTCCCCCCCTCTCTCTCTCTCTCACACACACACAAACACAGAGCACTCCATCAAAGTCAGGCATTGTCAGTATCTGCTGTGTGTGCAACGCTGGAGCCTCTGCACTCAAAACTGGGGAGAAGGGAGGGAAAGAGAGATGTCTGCCCGACCTGAGAGTGTTTGGAGGCTGTTTTTAAATGGCTTGGACGCTGTTGTTGGGGTTAAATTGAAATCCCCAGTGCTTGTAAAACTATAGTTCACTTGTCCTATCTAAACCAGCTTGGGCTTTATGGGAAATAGAACCAAAGTGGCCTTTATTTGACTTTTGATATAAAATGTCGGTTTATTTCCTGGTGACCTGACCCTTACCTACATTCCAGTGGCTCGCATAATAAAAGCCGGTTTAAGCTGGAAACTTCCCTACTATGTATCTCTTGTATCACATCCATGCCTATGACCTTGTTTATTGCTATAAAGGTGCCTTGCATAGAAATGTTATAAGCTGTTCCGCTGCCCCTCAGATCTTGACTTGTGAAACCCTTTGATATGCAAGCGTAGTAATTTTCATGTCTGTCTCCTACCCATGGGGCGCCCGGTTGCAGCCGGCCACCCCTTTACTCTTCCCTTCTTCTGTAGTTGCATAGTGCTTATCTCTAGGACATGCGAAGTATGCAGACATGGAATCTAAGAGATAATCTTAGTGTTTCCACTTTCGTCCTTCCCCCTACACCCCTTTACCTCCTTTTGTCTGCCCCAAAGCTATAGTGTCTAGCAACTGCTTCTTTTGTATTTTGTGACGTATGCCCGATACTGTAAACTTCGGGGTGAGCCTATATAAACCCTATGACACCAATAAACGAGGTTCCCATGCTGGCCTGCTTCGGCTTGTAAGTATTGGGTCCCCTTTGCAAAGGTTTTTGTCTCGTGTTACTTGATCTCTGATAGTGGGTTCATTTGCACTCAACTCCGCACTCTTCCCGGGTGTAATAAGCGAGTTGGGGTTGACAGGGCGACTTGCGTGTTGGGTTTGGACCTAACACTGTGGTGGCAAAGGGGTGGCCAAAAACATCAGAGCATGGATGGGCGGAGGCCAGACTTTTCCACCAGTAGCAAGAACTGACTCTGTGCTCTTCCTTTGGTTTTGTTGGCTTGTTTCTTTCCTTCCTACGGGAAGGGCCATAGGTAGAATCATAGAATAGTAGAGTTGGAAGGGGCCTATAAGGTCATCAAATCTGACCCCTTGCTCAATGCAGAAATCCAAATCAAAGCATTCGCGACTGATAGCTGTCTAGAGCCCCTGCTTTGCATGCAGAAGTTCCCAGGTTGAATCCCCGGCATCTCTAGGTAGGGCTGCAAACGTCCCCCTTCCTGAAACCCTGGAGAGCCACTGCCAGTCAGTGTAGTCAGTACTGAGCTAGGTGAAGCCAATGGTCTGACTGGGTATACAGCAGCTTCCAATGCTCTTCCTTGCTTTCCTCTCTCCGATTGCGATTCTCTTCTCTCTCTCATTTCTCCAGCTCCGCTCTTCTCTCTGTCAGTCAAGGCTGACTAATCTTGCAATGCAAGGCTGTGGATTCAGTGTCCCTGCCAGGTGCTTGTTGGACTCCAAACCCCATCAGACCCAGCCAGCGTGGCCAGTGGTGATGGTGGGAGTTGGAGCCCAGCAACATTTGGAGGGCATCAAGTTCCTTAGTCCTGCTCGTTAACAGGCAGAGGAGACAGCAAGCCAGCCATATGCTTCAGGGCCTCTGTGAAGTGCCTGGGTAGCTGCACTCAGGAGGAGTGAAAGGGCATGGAAGCACTTGCCTGAATCAGGGCCTGGCTACGAGGCAGGAATGGTTGGAGCCTCCCGATCCTATCTAAGCCTCCAGTCTGAGCAGAAGCAGCATCTCCCTTCTAGCTCCAAGCGCCAGCCCTCCTGAACTGGAGAAACAGACATGTGGCGACACCACAGGACGCGGTTCCAGGCACAAGGGGCGGCAAGCGGTGATGACTGATTTTAAGTGCCGTCAGGTCCGGCACCCCTTTTCCAACAGCGGCACCTGGAAAGCTCACGATCAGGGCATGATGGAAAGACGGACATCCGGTATTCACGGCTCCTGTTGTCTGGTTATTCAGAAGTAGGCCGGCTGCGAACATGGAGGTTCCACTTAGCTATAATGAAGAACGTAAGAAAAGGTCTGCCTGATCACATCTAAGGTGCATCTAGTTTACTAAGAACTCTTTATTCCTATCTTAATTTTTTTTATAAAATATGTATTCTGCTTAAAACATAAGCAGTTGTTGTTGCTTGTCCTCAGTACTTGCTTATCCAGAGGTAAACTGTCTCTGTGTTGAGATTCCATTTGGCTTATTGTAGTTAATGCCTGTTGAGAGGCTTCTCCCTGGGAAGCCTTCTATGGAATTAGACCAATGGTCTATCAACTCCTGCATCTCAGTTTTCATCAGCAGCCAACCAGATGCTTCCAGGGAGTTCCCACAAGGCAAGCATAAGGGAGGCAGCCCTTCCCTGTTCTTAGCTTCCATATTCAAAGGCAGTCTATCTTTGGTTTCTAGCTGCTGACAACAAAGGACAGACAATGGCTCTCTCTGTCATGTCATCCATGTGTGTGTTTCCTAACTGGCTGGAGACGAGAATGCTGGACTAAATGACTGGATCCAGTAAGGCAGTTCCTGCACCCCAGGCTCAGCCTGATTTCATGCTTATGGCAAGGAGCGGGGGAAAAGAGGGCAAGGGGGTGTCAGAGAAAGAGAAGGAGTACCCCATGCACCATTGGTTCTGCCCACTGGTGCTATGCAGCCCCTGACAGATAACCCCCAAGGGAATGTGTTCCTTGACAGAAGAAAGGGTCCCACTTCACTGGGAAAAGGTTATGGGCATGACTTGGGTCCATTTATTTCAATGGGTTAGTTGTTGTTGTTTTTACTTCTCATTCCTCAGTCCTTGCCGTCTCACCTTTGTCAAGTTGATTACTTCCTTCCTTTTTCATTTTTTAAAAAAAGTTCCCTTCATTTTTGTTTCTGTTTCCTACCAACTTCCTTTGCTCTCCCAACAAGCAATGTATCGCATCATGCCAATCTTGCATGCCTCAGAGAGTCTTGAGAAGGGGATGGTGTCTCTCTCTTTCTCTCTGTCTCTCACGCACACCCCAACACATACATGCGGAGACACTCTTTTCTTTCTGTGAGGCTGCGCTGGTGGCTGGGTGGTTTGTAAGAGCCTCTCTTAAGCTCTCGTCAGCAGAGCATAACGTTCTCCTGCTGCCTCTGGGCAACCACAGGCTGTTGGCGCATAAACCATTCAGTGCACATCAGAACAGAGAGATGCAATCCCAGCAGCTGCTTTGAGACATCCACGTGTTGCGTAGCTCAACTCCATAGGACTTAAAAATGTAAATGTACTGCCTTCAAGTCGGTCCCGACTTATGGCCTCTCTATGAATAGGGTTTTCAGGAGGCTGAGAGGCAGTGACTGGCCCAAGGTCACCCAGTGAGTTTCATGGCTGCGTGGGGATTCGAACCCTGGTCTCCCAGGTCGTAGTCCAGCACCTTAACCACTACGCCACACTGGCTCTCTTGACAGACATAAGGAGGACTATAATGAGCTACATTCCAGACTGGCTGTTTTGCAGGTGGGATTCAATTGCATACTGGCAAATTCAGGTTCTGCAATTAAAGTGTGCTAGAAATTAACTTTTGCACAGTAGTCCACTCCCCCTTAATTCCTGATTGACTAGAGCCCTGTTCAGGGCTTCAGAAGAACAGGCGAGGGCTCAAAACGTGTAGGGGCACTGGATGTGCACCCCATCCCAGCCCAAGATATACGTGCCGTCCCCACTCCATGCTGGCCTGACTTTCATGCATTCATTGAGCACAAGGATTCTAATTGTATTCAGCTGAACACTGTTGGAATCCTCCCTCTGATCAGGGAACATCAGGATTTCCCTTTTGCATCAGCCCAAAGGCCCATCTAGTCCAGCATCTTGTTCTCACAATGGCCGAGCAGATGCCTTGATGAGAAGCCCACAAGCAGGACCTGAGTGCAACAGCGGTTCTCCCCACTTGTGATTCCCAGCAACTGGTATTCAGAGGCATCCTGCCCCCAACACTGGCAGTTATATATAACCATCCTGACTAGTACCCATCAAAAGCCCCTCTGGGGCATTGATAGCTTCTGCGCTCAGTGACATGGGAACTGGTCTGCACTGAGCAGACCTGTCATTGCATGCTCCTCCCCTCAGCATCCATGTGTTCAGTCTGAATGTCCGTGCAGAGGGAGTCTTTGCATGTGTGGCTGTGTGCATGAAGGTTTCCCCACATCTGGAACTCTGAACCATCCCAACGTCCTCCCTTTGCCTTACTCTATTTCTAGATGGGTTGTCATCTGACCAGGAAAAAATGGTCTGGCTTGTTCCTGTGCCTTTCTAAATAGCAGCCTGGTTTTAAGAAATCAGCCATGCAAATGGTTCCTGGCATAGAAATAAGTGCGATTTTCTACAAATCAAACTGCTTGTATATGTGTTAACACACAGAAAGAGAAAGAGAAAAGCAGGCAGTCTGCGCGTTGGAGGTGGGCGAGGGGCATTGGTAGCTGGATTGTATGTCTGTAATGGAAGTTGCAATGTAGGAGTCACGCTGTCAGGGAAGTGGTCCCCACCAGGAGTGCCCTTACAATCCTGCGTCTGTTTTCACCCTCGACTAGTGGCCCAAAGGTGCTATTTAGGATCACATGCAGGGATTATCTTGGAGCAAAGACAAGGAATAAACTCGATGTGTTAACAAGTCATTTCCACACCCAGGGAAGATTCCTCATTTATGCTCCAACCTGTATTGGGAGGAGGAGGGTGATTTAAGGATGGTTCTGCACCTTCTGCTGAATTTCAAAGTCCACACTCCTTAGATAAACTATTCCTGGCACCCATCCCAGTTCCTTTTGTCTGATGTTATCTATCTCCTCCATCACCAGCAGGATTGATTGCCTGAATGTTCTTTACTGTGTTAGGCTGAAGGCACGGAGGGTCAACAGGAAGCTGTGAGGGTGCTGCCCTCACCAAGCTTCTCAGCAAATTGGCCCCTGGCTTTTTATCTACCTTTTAAAAAAAATAAGCCACGCCTCTGGCAAAAGAAACCTGACACAACATTGTTTGTTTAATAACACTTTGATGTATTACATGCACCTGATACATTCAATTTGGTACCCAGACCCAGGTATGGCAAGGATCCAGATCTCTTACAGCAAATCAGAAAGTGCTGACGAGGCCAGAGAGCCTGGCATTCAGGGATTGCAAAGATTTACCGCATATTCTCTCTCCCACCCACCCCGCGCGCACACACGCGCACACACACACACACACACACACCCCTGTACAGAATAAACATCTTTGGCTAGACTAAGCTCAGCAATATTAGGTGTTTTCTGCCTTGGTCCCTTCCCCCTCTTCTCTCTCTCTCCTGTGTTTTGCGTCTCAATTAACAGCCATCATTTTCTATTGCTAGGAAATGAATCAGCTGCCAGACTCCAGCCAAATTGGGATTTTGGCCTAGGGAAGGAACTAACCTGATTGTTGATGACAGTTTAACCCCCCCCCCCATCCCAACAGTCGCCTAACCACCTGCTTCGATCAGTATTAACCAATGTCAACGATTAGGTAATGCCTTTCCTTAATCTCCCTCTTATTCTACTGCCTCTGTGTGTGTGGTGCGTTAACATTCAAACTAACAAATGCTAGACTTTGAAATCCCTCCTTTGATCGGGGCTTTGAGCTGCAGGGTGGAAAACAGAAAAGAGCTATTTGTAAATTAATTGCGGTTAGCCGGGGTATTTCCTGTAGTATTGGGGAAGTGACATAGCTCAATGGTAGAGTACCTGCTTTCCACGCTGAAGGTTCCAGGCTCAATCCCGAATAGCATCTCCACGTAGGGCTGAGAAAGAACTCCTGCCTGAAACCCTGGACAGCTGCTTCCAGTCAGCATGGATTAGACTGATGATACAGACCTGGAAGGACCTAGTGGCCTGACTCGGTAGACTGTTTCATAGAATCATAAGAGTTCAAAGGGGCCTCTAAAGGCCATCCAGTCCAACCCCCTGCTCAATGCAGGAATCCAAATTAAAGCATCCCTGACAGATGGCTGTCCAGCTGCCTCTTGAAGGTCTCCAGGGTTGGAGAGCCCACCACCTCCCAAGGTCATGGGTTCCATTGTCATACTGCTCTAAAAGTTAGGACATTTTCCCCGATGTTCATTTGAAATCAGGCTTCCTGCAAGTTGAGCCCATTATTCTGCACTCTGAGATGATTGAGAAGAGATCCCGGCCCTCCTCTGTGTGGCAATCTTTCATGTACTTGAAGAGTGCTATCATATCTCCCCTCAGTCTTCTCTTCTCCAGGCTAAACAGGCCCAGTTCTTTCAGTCTCTCCTCATAGGGCTTTGTTTCCAGTCCCCTGATCATCCTTGTTGTCCTCTTCTGAACCCATTCCAGTTTGTCTGCATCCTTCTTGAAGTGGGGAGACCAGAACTGGATGCAGTACTCGAGATGAGGCCTAACCAGTGCCAAATAGAGGGGAACTAATTCTTCATACAGTTTGGAAACTATACTTCTATTAATGCAGCCTAAAGTAGAATGTGCCTTTTTTTGCAGCCACATCTCACTGTTGGCTCATATTCAGCTTGCGATCAACAACAATCCCAAGATCTTTCTCGCATATAGTATTGCTGAGTCAAGTATCCCCAGTCTTATAACTGTGCATTTGGTTTCTTTTTCCTTGGTGTAGAACTTTGCACTTATCCCTGTTAAATTTCATTCTGTTGTTTTCAGCCCAATGCTCCAGCCTATCAAGATAGCTTCGGGGTTTTTTTTCTGTCTTCCAAGGTATTAGCTATCTCTCCCAATTTTGTATCATCTGCAAATCTGATAAGCATTCCCTGCACCTCCTTAATCCAAGTCATTAATAAAAAAGTTGAAGAGCACTGGGCCCAGTGGTACCCCACTCGTTACCTCTGCCCAGTTTGAGAAGGAACCATTAATAAGCACTCTTTGAATACGATTCTTGATCCACCTGATAGTTGTTCCACCAGCCCACATTTAGCTAGCTTGCTAATCAGAATATCATGGGACACTTTGTCAAACGCTTTGCTGAAGTCAAGATATATTATGTCCACAGCATTGCCATAGTCCTACCAGGGAGGTTACCCAATCAAAAAATGAGATAAGATTAGTCTGGCAGGATTTGTTCTTGACAAATCCATGTAGGCTTCTAGCAATCACTGCATTATTTTCAAGGTGCTTACAGATTGACTGCTTTATAATCTGATCCAGAATTTTCCCAGGGGTCAATGTCAGGCCAACTGGTCTGTAGTTCCCAGGTTCCTCCTTTTTGCCCTTTTGAAGAGAGAGGAAACATTAGCTCTTTTTGCAAAGATAATAGACAGTGGTTCTGAGAGTTCTTCAGCCAGTTCCTTCAATACTCTAGGATGCAGTTTGTCAGGCTCTGCCGATTTGAACTAGTTCAAAGTGATTAGGTATTCCTTGACCATTTGTCTATCAGTCTCAAGCTCCAATCCTGCCCCTTCTACTTCATGTTTCCCGGGAGGGTCACAGATCCTTTTTTGGGAGAAGACTGAACCAAAGTAGGAATTGAGCACTTCTGCCTTTTCTTTGTCATCTGTTATCGTTTTGCCATCCTCATTGAGTAGCTGTGCCAGCATTTCTTTTCTCTGTCTTTTACTATGGAGGTACCTGAAGAAGCTTGTTTGTTTCTTTTGGCATCTCTCACTAACCTCAGCTCATTCTCAGCTTTAGCCTTCCTGACACCATCCCTGCAATTCCGTGCTACCTGTCTGCACTCTTCCTTCGTGGCCTGGCCTTCGAAACATTGCCATTTGCTTTGCAAAAATTTCATCCTCGTCTTCTCCTTGATTGGGTGGTCGGTAGTAGACTCCAACCACCATGTTCCTTTTATTCCTTGCCCCATTTATTTTAATCCAGATACTCTCGGTGGAGCTACCAAGCTCATCCTCCTGTATTTCTGTGCAAGGATATATATTTTTAACATATAGCGTGACTCCACCTTCCTTTCTATTCCTTCTGTTCTTTTTGAACAAGTTAAATCCTTCAGTTGCTGTATTCCAGTCATGGGAGTCATCACCAAGTTTCAATTATACCTATCAAGTTGTATTTACTCTCTTTTTTTTCATTAAGAGTTCCAGTTTGTCCTGTTGGTTTCCCATACTTCGGCATTAGTATATCGACATCGAAGACCATGTGATTTATGGCCTGGCTTCCTTCTTACATTTTTATGAAGACTATTCCTGGGCCCCATTAGAGCCGTTCTCTCAGTTCCTGTTACTGTGCACAAGCCTTTGTTAGTTGTTACCGCCAAGTTTATGTCTCCCTCCCCCTTAGGATTCAGTTTAAAAGTCTCCTGATGAACTTCTCCATGCTGTGGCCAAACACATTCTTCCCAGTCCTTGTGAGGTGCAACCCATCACTTGCCAACAGTCCATCTTCTAGGAAGCGTAGCCCATGGTCTCATAATCTAACTTTCTTGTGCCAGCACCACTTCCGTAGCCAGTCATTCACCCAGAGTATTTTTCTTTCCCTTTCTACTCCTCTTCTAAGTACTGGAAGGATGGATGAGAAAACTATCTGGGCTCCAAAGTCCTTGAGTTTCCTTCCCAGAGTTTCAAAGTCTGATGTGATTTCTTCGTAGCTCCGCTTGGCAGTATCATTCATTCCCACATGGATAAGGGATATCTGTCAGTGGGCTTTATGAGCAATGGCAACCCTTCTGTCGCATCTCTAATCCACCCTCCAGGGAGGCAGCATACCTGGCAAATCCATGGGTCTTCTCGGCATACTTGGGTTTCAGTCCCACCCAGGAGGGAGTCTCCCACCACGCCTCCTCCTTGTCTTGGTTTCATTGCCTCTGCTTGACTGAGCTTCAGCCTCTTGCTCGCTGTCGCCTAGGCAGCTTCTTAGGTTGTTCATATGAGGAAAGCTAACTTGTGCAATTGGAAGGGGCCTATAAGGCCATCGAGTCCAACCCCCAATTAACTTCTGAGTAAAACTAGCATTGAGTCCCCTCATCATTTTTGACTATTGGCAATGCTGGTTGCTGGGAGCTAGAATCCAGCATCATCTGGGAGTGTCACCGTCCCTGGTCTAACTCCTACGTGAGGTCTCCCTCCCGTCCTTCAGCCAAACTGACCGGCTGCGTCTTAGCCCCAGAATAAGCCACACCTTAGAGCAGAAGAGCACGCCGGGGAGAATGAGGGCGAGAGAGAGTGCCATATGGTCTTTTAGGTGACGGCAATCGTTGAACTCAATTCTCTGCCACTGCTCAGCACTTCCTGTTCCCATTCCATCCACCACCACTGCAGGGAGCAACCGATCTTCAGCACCAGGGCCCACATCTTCCAGATCGACCCAGCCACCAAGAGGAATTGGATCCCTGCTAGCAAGCATGCCTTGACAGTCTCCTACTTCTACGATGCCACCCGCAACGTCTACCGGATCATCAGCGTGGGGGGCACCAAGGTGAGGCTCAAGGGTGGGGGATCTTCTTCCAGCCCATGGGCCAGGTTCCCTTTTGGGCAGCCTTCAAGGGGCTGCATACCAGTGGGGGGCAGGACCAGAGGCAGACGTAGACAGAGCCAATAAATGTAACTTTTGCCTTTGTACAGTAGGCTAGTTTCTGCACACACTCGCACCCCCCTCTGTGTCCTCCATTCAGGCATGATCAGAGTTCAGTGGCACATCCCAGCCAGGCAGTCAAAGAGGGTGCAAAGCAGGGCCAGTGGGGACGGTGGCTTGTGGAGAGTCCAGAGAGCCAGATAAATAGGCCTGAGGTTCTCCCACCCATGCCCAGCAGGCAAGCATCTCCCATCGTTCCTGTCTGTTGTTTTGAAGCAATGAGGACTATAAACTTAGGGGCAGCCGTGGTGGTCTCTTGCAGCATAAACAATCCAAGAGTCTTGTGGAGCTTTAAAGACTAACACATTTATTACGGCTTAAGCTTTCGTCGACTCAAGCCCACTTTGTTAGATGCATGAAGTGAAGCTCTTAGCTGGCAAGAAAGTGTAAGGTGAGAGAAGATGGTAAGGTGGGAGTTGCATTGCAAAGAGATGTAACAACTACAGTAGGCGGTAATTAGAGTTTAAATGTATGTTAAACAGGCCCACCTTTTTTCAGTATTGTTTATTTATTTGTCAAACTGTCTATACCACGTGAATGTAAAGACTTCTAAGCAGTTTACAAAAAATATTAAAAATTATCAATAAAATAGTTAAAAACAAGTAATCAAAAACTTTTTATTAGATTGGTGATAATACAGTCATCTCAGCAATGCTGAGTAAATTAACAGCCGCAGTGGGGCAGGGAACCATTTGCAAGAAACAGTCCTAGAGAGCACAGATATCCTGGCAATCGGTATGCCAATTAACACAAGTAGCGTGACAAAAACCCTTTGTCTTGATTTAACGCTGAACTTTTGAGGAATGTTTCAGATTGTATTCTTTCCTCAAAGCTCCTTTTTTACTGTTATTACTTATATCCTGCTATTTCCTTCAGGAGCTTTTATCCTCACAATGACCCTGTAAGGTAGGTTAGCCTGACAGATGGTCACCGAAAGTCACCCAGTGAGCTTCACGTCAGGGGCTGAAGTTGGGTCTCCCCAGTCTGAAACACTAACCGCTGTACCACACTAGCTCTCCCAGGAGGATTTTCGTTTGTCTGTGTTTTGTAAAAGCAGCTAGATTTAGTAATCTAACGCCTGACTTTTAGACCCTAAGCTATCCAAGAGCCTTGACTTAAGGCCAAACAACACCCTTAAAACCCTTGGTGTTCTCTGTCTTTGTAGGCCATCATCAACAGCACCATCACCCCCAACATGACCTTCACAAAAACCTCACAGAAATTTGGCCAATGGGCAGACAGCAGAGCCAACACGGTATATGGACTGGGCTTTGCCTCTGAGCAACATCTCTCCCAGGTAATCGGAGGGCAGGGGGAGGAATCTCTCATCAACCCTCCTGTACTGATGAGAAATAGACTGTCCCCAGTTGGTCCAAGGAAGTTTTCCTACTGGAACCCAGGAGGCAAGCAGCTTCTCTTGTTCCACGTCAAGATTCGTGACTTAATCTCTGAGTGGAGTTTCCTCTTCCATTCAGCGTTTTGTAAAAGGTGCCAGAGTTTGATTAAGTGGCAGGACCGTTTCCCCTAAACCAGGGGTGAGGGCTGCATGCTAATAGCGGTGGGGCCATGTTCCAGCAAAAGCACTAAAGGAGGATGCTGTGAGGAGGCGTGGCCTGGAGAGAGGGGGCGGGGCCTAGGGAGAGTCCCAGACAGCCAGTTAGAGAGAGAGAGGCCTGGAGGGTTATATCTGGCCTTTAGGATGGAGGTTCTCCATTCCTCTCCTAAGCAAACTTTCTCAGAGACTGTTCTGTAGGTCCCACTACCCTCCGAGATGGAACTGGTGATAGCCAGAGAGAAAGAGAGAGAGGGGCCTTTTCAGGATTGGTTCCCCAGTTCTAGAATTTTCTCCTGTGGTGGTTTGCCTGGTGATGACTTTGCCGTCTGTTCAGTGCCAGGTTCATTTTCCCAGGTATGTTATGCTCTGGTTTTATTCCTGTTTTATGCTGATAGTTGTGTGAAGTCCTGCTGATTTGTATTTATATAGTGCTACAGATTTGTTTTGTCCTATTTGTTTACTATATTTATATTCGGTTCCCATCATCCCTGACCATTGGCCAAGCTGGGTGTTGTGTAGTCCAGCAACATCTGGAGGGCATCAAGTTGAGGAAGGCAGTGCTAGAGTTTGGCCCTCAGTTTTGGGAGCTGTGGGTCTCAATCCTGACAACCAGATCCTTATCTGTGTGTTGGAAACGTTGACTCCCTTCCCTTTAATGTAGGGAGTGAACAATCCTCAGTTAATTCGACAGAATGGGTAATCTGACATAATCAGGGCTGCCTCTTCATGGTTCACATGTGCTTGGAAAATCCAAAATGGTGGCTGATACTATCAGTCTTATTTTCCCTCCACTGCGGCAACAGTTTGCAGAGAAGTTCCAAGAAGTGAAGGAAGCTGCTCGCTTGGCCAGGGAGAAATCGCAGGATAAGACGGAGTTGACCAGCCCAGCCCTCAGTCTGACTTCCCACCAGGTAAGCAGTCAGCATAGACTGGGAGCCCCATCCTCACCCATCCCCATACTGAAGGGCGTGGCTAAATTTAGTATGAACTAAAATTATTCACTAGAATGGAGGAATTTGCCTCATATCAGGCATCAGGAACCTCTGGCCTGCAGGCCAAAATGGGCCCACTCGGGACTTAATTTGGCCCGTGAGGCCATTTTCCCCCACCCATGCCTCCCTGCCCCACATCTGTCATCAGGCATGGTAGGGATGGAGGAGAAATTTGATGCAGTTCACATTTAAAGACGAACTTGCTGAATTTGCATTTTCGCAGCAGTGCAAAAACCAAAAGAGCCATCCTTTGAATTTCACACTTCTCTCATGGATGACAGAGGTCTCCAAGCGGGTAGTGTAGCTCCCCCTACAGCTCAGAGACAGGACGCTTCAGCAAATACTTTTGCCCCCCCCCTTGTTCAGGCAGTTCGTTTCCTGTCTCAGCTCAGAGTAAATCCTATTTGATTTCTCTGTTCTTCTCCTCACTGCAGACTGTATGCTTCCTCTTTTTTCCTATTGTATATGTCTCTCTGTCCTCCCCTCATACCTTTCTCTGGTTATTCATAAAAAAAGGGGGGGGGAATTCTCTTATTTAATTTTTTTCTCTTTCTTCACTAACAACGGAAGGCTGCCCGTTTTTCTGTTTTTTACATTTCTCTTCCTTCATAATTACTTACCTTAAAAAAAAACACTATCTGCTTATCAACTTCTCCTGAATCTCCGCTTTCTGTTCAATCATGGATAAAGCTAAGGGGCAAACTACGGCATAATCATGAAAGAAAAAACATCTTAACCTGGGTAGTACTCAGCGGTAACCATGATCAGTTTCCAGTTGATGCAGCTTCCCGCCGTTTTGCAGCGAAAGCCCACTACGGGAGCCGATGACTCTGATGAGGGAACTTCATCACGCTCTTGTTTTAGCAGCCTGTCTAGGTCCACAAATAATTGCCACAGAGCTGAGGTATTCCCAGGTGGGGAGTCCACAGAGGTGGCCCTATTGCCTGTGGGGGTGAGGGAAGCGGTGGTGCCAGAAGGGAGCGGAGTGACAGCGCCCGCCATTTCAGAGCTCAGGACGGTGACAGGCACCATTTTGGATCACTGTGGAGTGGCAATGCCCACAATGGTGGCACTCAAGAGGACTGTAGCCTCCACTATTTTGAATGAGGGCAGAGCAGCACCACCCGCCTCTGTGGCACCTCCACCATCCACTGCATTGCGCGTTGCTGCCCTGTCAGAGGCACGGCACCCGTGATCTCCGGACCCACCATACCTTTCCCCAAATAAGACTACGGAGCTGGAGCTGCTGTTTTCAGATGAGGAAGAGGCAGTATCTTTGGCGCAGAGTTGGCAGATTCAAACTTTGGAACAGCTGTATGTAAGGAGGCCTACTGGGCCGCCACGGAGTGTCCCCCCTTTCAGACTTAGAGCAGGAGCAGCCGTCAGTGGTACAGCTGTAGAAACAACCGCCCAAGGTCCTGTTGTCTGATCTTTTCCCCCCTGCGGCGCTCCAACAACTTAAGGATGCCATGATTGGTGATTTGGCTTCTGAATTGGCGAAGGGAGGGGCACCAAAGCGATCCCTACCTCCCCCACAGGGCGCAATGGACATATACTCCCCCGCAGTTAAAGAGACACTCAAGGGGGCAGCAGCGAGATATTTTGCCATCCCCTAGCCCTTTCGCAGCTGCTAGAGGGCATAGTTCTAGGAGCTAGGCAGCATCTTGAGACTGAAGGGAAGAATATGGTAGAAGAAGGGGAATGGAGTGATGGTTCGGTCTAGATTAATTAGTTTCAACAAGACCATTCATAGATATATATTACCCTCCTTTGTTTTCCAAAGTAGTAACTGCTCTGGATTTATCTCCAACCCAGCAAAAGCAGCAGCGGACCCAGCCTCCAAAAGTGCCCTACCTGTCCCAAAAACATCAAGTAGGTATATTCCATTACCAGCTCCATTTAAGGACATTATGAAATCAGAGTGGGATTTACCACTTCAGTGCAGATAGGGTGTTAATTATGCAAATAAGTTTTATGTTCTACATGCTGATGTTGTGGAGCAACTCAGGACTCCGGTGATGGATGACCCGGTTTCTGCTCTATTTTCCCATGCGCTTTGGAGATGCACAGCTGAAAGATCCAAATGAGTGAAGGTCAGTTATAGCCCTCAAATGCTCTCATGATGCTAAAGCTCTGTCAATACATGTTTCCGTTGCAGCTTCCATATTTGCTAGGGTGGCACTGCTTGGGTAGAAGATCTGTTAGATAATGCTAATCAGGATCCAGCTAGAGTTAGGAAAAATCTGCTGAAAGTTTTCAGATCCTTAACATTTATAGCAGACGTGACTATGGACTCGGCAGTAGTCGCTCAAAGGCACCTCAGGTTGAACCATTGGATGCTTCCTCACCTGCTAATTTAGCTCCGGTCCCCTTTTCTGGATCTAAGTTGTTTGGTGAGGAGGCTCTAAAGGATGTCCTGGTAGAGACTAAGGACAAAAAGAAGATGATGCCATCACAAAGATGAGAAGACAAACGTTCATATAGGTGCCCTTTTGCCTCCTATTAGTCCTATCAGTCCTTTTGTGGCTCCAGACTTGCAGGACAAGGTATGGACTTCAGAAGTGGCCATCCCTCTTGGAATAGACCGAGGTTCCAGCAGTAGCCCCAACAAGCCCCTTTCTCCAGGAATTCTTACAGTCAAGGGAGGCAGGGATGCCAGAACCAACAGCGATTCTGACTCAATTGCACTGCCGCCAGTTGGGGGAAGACTCAGCAAGTTTTTCCATTGCTGGCAGGATGCCACTCAGGACAAGTGGGTACTCAAGATTGTCGGGGAGGGATACAGGATAGAGTTGATGGAGTACCCACCTGCCAGGTTTCTTCCTTCACCTGTTTCCAGGTCCAGCATGAAGAAGCAAGGGGTCTAAAACGAGATTCATCACTTATTAGACATCCCTGCAATCAAGGAAGTTCCTTCCGAGGAATTTTTCTCAGGGCTCTACTCAGTCGTCTTCTTGGTAGGGAAGAAGGACTGCATGTGCTGCAAGGTACTTGATCTCAAATTCCTCAACCAATTTGTCACCCAACGGAAATTCAGGATGGAGACCTTTTCATCCATAAGGGAGACCCTTCAGCCCCAGGACTTCCTAGCATCAGTGGAATTGAAAGTGACCTATCTGCATGTCCCAATATTCCCAGCACATAGGCGGCTGTTACATTTTTATTACAACGTGGCCCATTATCAATTCAAAGTCCTACCTTTCAGCCTGGCCTCTGCACTGAGAGTTTTTACCAAGGTAATGGTGACATTGGTGGCCAGTCTTCAGATGCAAGGTCTGCACATATATTCTTATCTGATCTCCTGATTTTGTCCAAATCACTCCATCAGGCCCGGGAGGACGCCCAGATAGCATTAGCCTACCTGAAGGACCATGGCTTCTTCGTGAACACTCAGAAGAGCCAGCTCAGTCTGTCCCAATAGCTGCAGCACCTGGGAGCATGGTTGGACACAGTCCAACAGTCCATCTTGCTCTCACCAGAGAGAATTTAGAAAATTGAGGCAATGGCTGCGCCTCTGACTCGAGTTCGTTTGGCAGATGTCATGGTGCTCGCAAAGCTGTTAGACATGATGGCATCGGATATAGGGATTACTCCATGGGCTCACTTGCACTCATGCCCACTAGCAGCTACTCCTCCGTTACAAGGAGGACATAGCGCACTGCAGACACAGCTACGTACCAGTTCCTCGGCAGGTCAAGAAGTCCCTGCTGTGGTGGGCGTCGTCAGCATACCTGCAAAGAAGCATCCTTCTGCAGGATCTGCCTCGTTCATTCTTCACCACCGATGCAAATCTAAGGGGATGGGGATCCCATTGCCAAGGGCAGTACGTACAAGGTTTGTGGTCACCAGTAGAATCGCGCAGAAGCATCTAATGGCTGGAGCTATGGGTGGCACATCTTGCCCTCCGCTACTTCTCCCACACCCTGAAGTTTCCAGATGTCATAATATAGACCGACAACGATGACTCAGGCTCATTTAAACAAACAAGGAGGTACTCGATCGATGGCCATCCATACAGAAGCAATGGCAATACTATTGTGGGCAATGCGGCATATTTTGTCGGTCATGGCAGAATACATTCAGGACCATTTGAACATTACAGCAGACTGGTTGAGCCGCCAGCAACTGTTCCCAGGGGAATGGGACCTCAACAAGACAGTGTTCCACTCTCTCCAGGCAAGGTTCGGCAGGTCCAAGATAGACCTCTTTGCCTCCAAGGAAAACCATCAGAGGCAACATTTTTTCTCTCAATTCCTGACTTGGGGGGCCGAGCAGACAGATGCTCTGGCAGTTCCTTGGCCAAAGGGCCTACTTTATGCGTTCCCTCCAACTCCACTGTTGTCCAGGGTGCTAAAGAAGATTCAATCAGAGAAGGCACATGTCGTGCTGATAGCTCCCTATTGGCCAAGACGTCCCTGGTTCTTGGATATCATCCAACTGGCAGTGTCACCAACATTCCATCTCCCGGAGCGCCCAGAACTGCTCCACCAGGGTCCTCTCCTTCATCCGGACCCTCAGTGGCTTCAGCCGACCACATGGGAATTGAGCACAAGCGACTCCTAATCTCGGGACTTTCCCCACCAGTAGTGAATACCAACTTAGCAGCAAGATGGGCTTTGACCATTCAAAGTTACCAGGCAACATGGAAGGCGTTTTCTATATGGTGCAATAAACATGGTAGTATCCCTGAGTCAACCAAAATACTTTTGTTTCTACAAGACAATCTTCAGATGGGTGTGCATCCTAATACTCTGAAGAGGCAGGCATCAGCCTTACCATCTGTTTTGCAAGTGCAGGGGTTCCGACACTCTGTCTTCCCATCTGTTAATGAAAAGATTTCTCCAGGGAGCTACAGCCATCAGCTCGCCAGTCCACCACTGCTTTCCAACCTGGAGTCTGCACTGCATTTTTTCTGCTCTACAAGGCCTCCCTTTGAGCCACTGAGATCAGTCTCTTTAAGGATTCTCGCATTCAAGACAGTCGTCTTGGTGGCTATTACGTTGGCGCGTAGGGTGTCAGAGCTGCAGGCTCTATCCATCAATAAACACCTTTGTACGTTTCACAAAGACAGAGTGGTGCTACGCACTGACCGGGCCTTCACCTCCAAGGTGAACACAGCCTTTCACAGACACCAGTAAATAATCATTCCTTCTTTCTGCCCTAACCCTTCCCACCCCAGAGAGAAGGTGTGGCACTCACTAGATGCTAGGTGTGCACTCAAGGTGTACATTGGGAGAACCAAGCCATTCAGGCAGTCTGAATCCCTATTTGTGTCTTTCCATCCTGCCACCATGGGAAAAGGAGTGTCAAGTCCAACCCTAGCTCGCTGGATTCGGGCTTGCATCTCATTGGTATATGAGGCCTTTCACTTACCTTCACCTTTGCACATTACAGCACGCTCTACCAAGTCTGCCGCCACTTCAGCAGCTTTTCCTGCAAATGCTCCCATACTAGATATTTGTAGAGCAGCGACCTGGTCCAATCCTAGTACCTTCACAAGACACTACAAAATTGACCTTTGTGCCTCAGCAGAGGCTTCATTTGGTCGCAGGGTTCTGCAGCAGGTCCTGCCTTCCTCTGACCCACCCTAGGTCTGCAGCTTTAGTACGTCCCACTTGGAGACCTCTGTCATCCATGAGAGAAGGAGCAGTTTGTTTTTACCTTAAATGGTGTTTCTTCATGGATGACAAGAGGTCTCCAAGGCCCACCCTTGCCGTATTTTTCTGGTGGAGGGGATGAAGTCATTGAGTGCCATGACTCTTTCTGTTTGGTTTGTTGTCGGTCATTTGACCATGTTCCTAACATGCTGTGTTTCTATTAAGTTTGTTGTGCGGTTGAGTGTTCTCTTGTTTGTATGCCTTGTTTTCATCCTTGAGTTTTCTGTTGAGGCTGACTTCTGGAGCTTTTCCAAGAAATGAACTGAGCTCAACAAGAGGGGAGGAGCAAAAGTATTTGCTGAAGCGTTTCCTGTCTCTGAGCTGTAGGGGGAGCTACGCTACCCACTTGCAGATCTCTGTCAACCATGAAGAAACACAGTTTAGGGTAAGAACAAACTGTTCCTTCCCTGAATTTTGCAATACAGTTCTCCAGCTAATGTGTACAGAAATGCTTATACTGCAGTAACAACTGCATATGTTAGTCAAAATAAAAATGCATATTAGGGAAAAATGGCTTTGCAAAAATGTGCATATTAGGAGAAACATACACTGAAATGCTGAAGGATTTTCACGAGGAATTGGGGGGGGAAACAAATTCATAAACGGATGTGGAAATGTGGAGAACTGACTTCCGGGAAGGGTGACTTCGCTTGTGCCTGCTTTTGGGACAGGCTCCCGCCTCAAAAGAAGCTTATTCAGATATAAATCAGTCAGAACATTTTTTTTTTTGACTGATGAAATTTCTCCCGGGCAGGGAGAAACGTAGAGATCAACCTCAAAGCCTGTTTTTGTTGGGAGGACTGGATTTCATTAATTTATGAGATAAGGTCCAGCCAACAATGCCGGACGGACTTTCTAACAAGCTCTATCTGCTTAAGCGATACGTTTATCTTTTCTTCAAAGAGAGAACGGACTAACAGGCAAGCACCCTTCTTTCTATTATTTTTTTTACTTGGTTTAAATTGTTGCAGCAAAAGGAGATTTGTCAGATTGATCGGCTTTGGACAACTTCTGGGTGAGATATAGCTCTTCTCTGTTATTCACGAAATTAACAGCTTATCTCTGTTTCTGTCGCAAAAAGCTGTCCTGGAAGTGCATTCTAAAGATAATAAACAGAAGAGGGATTTCTATTCCTGATTTCTATTCCGAGGAATATTATATTGTCTGGGACTATTCTTTTTTTGGTCTATTTTATTTTGACGAATCTGCTTCTTCACGACGCCACTAACTGTTTTGATGCTGGGAACTAAATTTGTTTTGCATTCTTGCACAAGAGAGATAAGGCAGGTTGCTCTGTTTATACTGTGATGTCATCAAGCCTGGAATATTAACCCAATTGTTGTTGAAATAAGAAGAGGTTCTTCTTTATTTTTGTTTTGCTTTGTTTTCGTGGTTTTAAAAATGGCAATCAAGAAAGTGGCTGAGAATCTGGAAGTAATTATGTTTCAGAAAATAATGGATGAGATTGAGATAACGAAACAAACCCTGCGACAGGGTAGTAAGGAGCTGAAAATTGAACTGAGCAAAATGACGCAGGAGCTTAAAGAATTAGGGGACCCTGTGAGAGAGGAGAATGAGATCAGAGATGAGAAAAGAAAAAATAAAGGGAAGATACAAGCCCTGGAGATTGGAACAAATGTGGAATTGGAAAAAGATCTGGAGTTTATGGATTTTAGAAATAAAATCTACTGTTTGGAATTTAACGTTATCTCTGAAGAAATTAATGAAGATATTAGAGATAAAGTTATCAATGGCTTGGATAATCTTCTGGACTGGAATGATGTGATGGAGCTTGATATAGAGAAAATCTATGGAATTAACTGCAGCCATGTGACAATGGAAAAACTCTTAAGAGATGAGCCAGTGCATTTTGTAAAAAAGAAGAACACAGATATGACTTTACAACAGTATTTCAGCAACTTATTCAGAATGGATGGCAAGAAAATATTTGGGATAGAGGAAATTCCCATCAGACTCTTATTGTATGACTATGGCTACAACAGCAAGATTATTATGGAATACTGATAATGGAAGATTGGACACTGAAATTACTGGACTTAACAGGACTATTGAAGATGGAAGATGGAACTAATAGGGATAATGGAATAATGGCTATTGAAATTATTGGACCTAACAGATTCTGATGAGATGGATTAATCGAAATGTTTATTTGGACTATGGTTATGACAATAAGATTATTATAATTATTAACGAGATGGATTAATTGACATGTTTATTTGGAGAAAAATTGATAGATATATTTCTTAAAGAATTGAAACCTCTCTTTGACTTTTTGTGGAAAGAATAAAGTAATGTTTATGAGATTTGATGATTAATTAAGATAACTACTGGAGGAAAGTGATTTTATAATATGATTTAAGAGACAGGATTGTTATATATTGTAGACCTATAACTGATTTGATATGTGACAAATGGGAAGTCAACATTTTATTTTATTTTATTGTTTAATCATTTTTGTTTTGTTTTGTTTTTTGTCTTTGAATGTTTTATGATTTTGTTTTCTATGCTTTATGAAAATTTGAATAAAAATTATTAAAAAAAAAAAAAAGGAAATGTGGAGAACTGACCTTAAGACTAGAGAAATGAGGAACTGATATTGACAGATTCATCCATCCGCAGGTGTGGGACAGATAAATCTGCAGCTGCAAAAGAACCATCAGGCTCCTGCTGGGAGGAAGGGCGGGATACAAATTAAATAATAAATAAATAAATAAATAAAATTTATTTAAGCACCCTCCCAATCCTTCCCTTTAATGTTCTGCCATCTGACATCATGTGATTGACTCTGCCTGCCTGCCAAAGTGACCCACAACAGGGAGTGTGGCTGCACAGGGTCAAACCCGCCAGCCAGATCCTGTTCCTCACCCCTGCTTTATACCAAGTTAAAGTTTTTGTCCAGCCCAGCGTTGTCTACTTATGACTGGCAGCAGCTCTGCAGGGTCTCGGGCAGAGAAGGGTCTTTTCCCCATCACCTGACCCTTTTTAAACTGGAGATGCTCAGGACTAAAGCAGGTGCCCTGCCATCCTGAGCTGTGGTCCCTCCAGCAAAAGAAGAGCAGATCTGAGGCAAGTTATACTGAAGCTGTTGAGGAGCTGCCTAGCCGAGAGGCAGTTGAATAATAATAATAATTATAATAAATAAATTTTATTTGTTAGTCACCTATCTGTCCGATTTCACGGACACTCTAGGCGACTTACAACCACAATTAAAATACAATATACAGTTCATTTCATATCAAAAACATCTATTAATACAACAAAAAGCTAGTCCACCCCAAAGTTATAGGCCTGCCTGAATAGCCAGGTCTTTAAAGCTCGGTGAAAACCCATCAGGGAGGGGGCATGTCAAAGATCATAAGGGAGAGAGCTCCAGAGGGTGGGGGCCACAACCAAGAATGCCCTCTCCCTGGTCCGCACCAGCCTAGCTGTTTTGGCCGGTGGGACCGAGAGGAGGTCCTGTGTGGCTGATCTTGTGAGGTGGCCTACTTGATGATACTGGAGGCGGTCCTTCAGATAAACTGGGCCAAAACCGTTTAGGGTTTTAAAGGTCAGCACCAACACCTTGAATTGGGCCCAGTAAACCACTGGTAACCAGCGTATATCTACTAACACTGGGGTAATATGATCCCAGTGACGGCTATGCTTAATCAAGCGTGCCGCCACATTCTGTACCAGCTGCAGTTTCCGGACTGTTTTCAAGGGTAACCCCACATAGAGCGCATTACAGTAGTCCAAGCGAGAGGAGACCAGAGCATGTATCACCTGCGGGAGCAGATGTACAGGAAGGTAGGGTCGCAGCCTCTGTATCAGATGAAGTTGATACCAAGCTGCCCAGCTCACTGCTGAAACCTGAGCCTCCATGGACAGCTGGGAGTCAAGAATGACCCCTAGGCTGCGGACCTGGTCCTTCAGGAGCAATCTAACCCCATTCAGGATCAAGTCGATGTCTCCCAACCTTCTCCTGTCACCCACGAGCAACACCTTGGTCTTATCGGGGTTTAGCTTCAGCCTGTTCTCACCCATCCATCCACTTACGGACTCCAGGCACTTGGACATGGTTTCCACAGCCAACCCTTCCCCTCCCTGGACCACCAGTAGCTACAGTCCTTGGTTCCTCCTACCAAGTAGGCCTTGCCAAGCCAGCACCTAGCCTGGAGTGGGTGGGGCTGTGGATCCGTGTGCCGCTTCTTGCAAGCATCCCTCCCATCAGGAAAGGTCACCCCAGAGGCTTCAGTGATGATCCTGGGGCTGTGCATGGGCTTCCGTATGCCTCGGCTGCTGGGAGACAGAGTGGTTTGTTTGCCACCACCATGCTGAGATGGCGAAAGTTAGGCCCTTTCTGCAACCAGATTTGAACAGAAATGGCTTTGGAGACCAATCCAATGCTGGCCAGCTGGCAAAACAGGTGCCAAATCCTGGGGGGTTATGCTTGGAGGGGACACTTCCCTGTCACCTCTACAATGCAGGCGAGAGGTGGCTGCTTCCCTCTGATCTCCTGGGTAACGGGAACAGACGAATGTATCTGGGGGACAGAGGACACTGCGTTCCTGGGGCTAGGCACAGATGGATGAGCAGCTCATGAGGAGGAGGGAGTGTGAACAGTCCCTTGGCCTGGAGTAGCAAGAGGGAGAAGAGGAGGAGCTTTGCATCACTCCCGGTGTGTGTGTGTGTTAATAGAACCATTATCGTAATACTTACATTTTTTCCGAAGTGCTTTTGGCTATCTAATTGCAGTACTATGGTTCCAACAGAACAGGCTCAGTAGAATGTTGAATGTCCAGTGGCAAAGAATTCCAGCGGAACAGCAAAAAAAGGGGGAAGAGAGAGAGAGAGAGATGAAGTTCTAGGTTTGGATCCCAATGGGATTGATCACGGGGTGGGGTGGGAATGCCTTTGCGTGTGTAAGATCCTTTCTTCCTAGAATACTGCCTTGAGGCAGGGAGTGGCCCTTGAAGGCACCCGAAAACAGATTCTGCCTTGCATTCCCTGACACCCACACCCCTGCTCTCCTTGCCCCATAGATCCTGCCCAGCCCTGTCATTAGTTCCAATGGTCCTGGAGAGGACAAGCTGTTCCGGAGCCAGAGCGCTGACATGGAGGTGACAACGGAGAGGGAGCGGATCAAGAAGATGCTCTCAGAAGGGTGAGGACTGGAGGGGGATGGGCACTGCTTGCTGTGAAGCCCAGGTCTGTTGGTGTTTGTGTCTGCAGATAAAAGGAACAGCATCAGGACACTTGCAAAGCATTCCTGCATGGCAGCTGTCCCAGAGACATTGGTTGCCCAAGGGAAATTATAATTGTGTAAGTGCATATGCCCCCCCCGTTACCTTATTGTATATCAAGTCGCATAACAGAAGCAAGTGAAATGATCAAGAGGTGTCTCCATGCAGTATTTTGTTAAATGTCAATCACTTATTGCTGCCTTATCACGTGACAGTGTGGCTAGTATTTTCTAAGCACTGTACAGAGTTTGACAAGACAAGACCGTTCCTAGCCACACAGCCTCACAATCTGATCGATATGATAAAAGAGTGAGGGAAGCGAGCAGATTTCAGGTGTCGATTCTTGAAGTTGCCTAATCTCAACAGTATCATCTGATTTGGACAAGTGGGCCAGTGGGCCACCAATTGCATTGGCTTCCGATCCATTTCTGGACTCGGCTCAAAGTCCTGGTTTTGACTTTTCAGGCCCTCAACAGCTTGGTGCCAGAGTACGTGAAAGGGGTGGTTGGTGCTCACTGGGATGGGTAGGGCAAAAGGCAGGGAGGCCCAGACGGCGAGTGAACCCTCTCCTCCCCCCAGCTGAGTTCTACAAAGGCAACACAGACTGAGGAGGAGAAGGGAGCTGACAGCCTTACCGGTTGCAAGGCTGGTTCAGGACAGACTGAGGCTAAGCCTCCACTGGTACCTGAAGGCCCACCTGTCTCCACGTACACCTGACCGTACGCTTTGTCAGAGGGCCTTCGCTTGAGGCCCCTGCCATCTGGAGTTCAGCCAGGTAATTGTAGTGGTGGAATGCTAGTTACCTTGCTTCCACTTTGATGCCGTTTCAGCACCGGGCAAGTGTTTTCCCAGGTCTTTTTAACACTTGCTTGACTTAACACTTCTCAGAAAACATTTGGGTTTCATGCAGCTAACTCTTGTTTTTAGTGCAGCCTTGTATTTAACCTGGTAGCCATCGGTGACTATAAATTACATGCAGGCAACTATATGCAATTCCAGGCAGGCAGGTGAGCAGGCCCTACCCCTCCAGCCAAGAGACCAAGTGGGTTGCCAGAGGACTTCTCCATACCTCCTCTGCCTGCCCCCAAGAAGTCTATTATTATTAGGCTTGCTAATATCATCATTATTATTATTCTTTGCAAGCTAGTCAGTGGGCTTCGGACAATGAAGCAGCGGCTGCTGCAATGCTCACTTTCTTCTTCCCTCCCCATTCCTTCTTCCTTTTGCATTGTGTCTGAGAGATTGTGAGCCAGCAGGCAGGGGCTGCCTTCTCTTTCAATGCAATCCAACTCAGGGCAAGCCGGCAGAAGAGGAGCTAGTGGGAAGGTCCACGGCACCCAGTTGCCATTCAAAAGCCTCTGGGCCAGCTGAACACCAGCTCAGGCAGCAGCTGCATGCAGGAACTAGAAAAGAAAAATTGGCCCTCACAAATACCCCTGCCAGAGAGTAAGCATTCTACGTTGGCTTCCATTGCAAGTATTTTCTTAGACCAACCTTTTTCCCTGCATAAATTTCCCCTGGATTGGGACCTGCAGGAGTTCTCCAAACATGAGTAGGATGTGGCCTAAGTCCCTCCCCTTTGGCCTGTTCTCCAGCACACCTTACGCTAGTTTCCATCGGCTCCCCTTCCACCCAGCTGGGTTCTGGCTCTGCTGCGGCTGAGCTGGCATGAGGGGCTTCAGCATAGCCTGGCTGAACCGGGACCCCACCATATCCAACTCCCATCAGCCAGGCGTAAATAGCAATTGGATTGCGCCCTTAAGGCTGTGTCCCTTTTTAGTCCTGCCCAGAGTAGGCCCATTACTACTATGTAATAATGGACATGACCAATTTAGGTGCCTTAATTGCAGTGGGTCTACTCTAAGTAAAACTTAGTTTTGTTCTTATTTCTAGATCTCATCACATATCCAGAAATGTCCTGAAGCGATTTACAATAATAACATATAAAACAATAAATACACTGAAAATAAAATAATACAAATATAAAATGCTAAAAGTATTCATCCAAAGAAAAAGTCATCTAAAACATCTTAAAATATCCGTCCCCTTAGAAACGTGTAAGCACTTTCATGAGGGTTATAGTAGTAGTAATATTTACAAGGCTCTTTTAGTGTATATTCTATATTTTATATTGTTTTTTAATTTAAATAATGTAAGTGGCCCTGGAAACACAATGGATTAAAAAGCAGGGTATCAATGTAGAACATCTGTCAGTGTCTTTAACACTGTTGGTGTCCCCCGCCCCCCACAACCTCCAGCTCCGTCTGCGAAGTCCAGTGGGAAGCTGAATTCTTCAGTCTGCAAGATAACAACAACAAGCTTGTGGCCGCCTTGCACGAAGCCAACGCCAACGTGGAGCAGTGGAAGAAACAGCTGGCAGCCTATCAGGAGGAGACAGACACCTTGAGGCAGCGAGTGAGTAAGGTGGGGCCTTTGGGAGGATGGAGCCTCTAGAGCAGCCTTTCCCAACCAGTGTGCCTCCAGATGTTGTTGGACTACAACTCCCATCAGCCTCAGCCAGCATTGCCAATGGTCAGGAAAGATGGTAATTGTGGTCCAACAACATCTCCTTCACTTCCAGGCCCTGCATGCCCCAGAATGTCCTGCTGATATCCTCTCATTTTTCATGCCACAAATATTCCAGAGTTTTGTTTTTGTTCAGCTTTTGTTGTGCCGTAGGCAGGTCGGCAATTAATGTGGCAACAATTAGGAAAGCGTCTCAGAACAACTATTAAAGTGGAACGATGTGTGGACAGTCCAGGATAAATCCACAACTAATGCACTATTTTTGTGTCAATGACATATTACAAAATACACCTGCAAAAAAACCCATCACCAGTCTAGAGAAGCCCACTGTATTTCTCCCCCCCCGAATTAATGATTCCCTATTATTTGCACTCCTCTAAAAGAATAACAATTGCCTGCTATCAGATAACCCTCTTCCCAGGGTTCTGAATGAGATGGGGGTTGTTGGTCAGTGGTGCAGAAAATGTCTGCATGTGAAAGTCCTCTGGCACTCCGGTTAAAAGAGACCTGAGACCCTGGAGAGCCACTGCAGATCAGACCATGCTGGTCTTGATGGACAAATAAGTCTGACCCGGTAGGAAGCAAATTCTTGTATCCACCCTGTCCCATGTATGACTAGAAGGCAGGAGCAGTGACTCGCATAGAGACCTCCTCTGAGGGCAGGCAATTCTGCAATATCTCTGCATTTGAGTGATTGGGTGATACAGTCCTACCTGGTGCAGAGGCAGAACTAGCCACTTCCCAGTGGAGGCTGAACGGAGGCAAACGCAGATCAGTGACTCACACTGAGATATAATAGACAGCCTCCAAGGAAAGGTAATTTGTATAGGGAGCAACTGATCTGATTGTAGAGATATGGCAATATCATCCTTCTTCCCCAGCAGAAGCTTGATTGGTTGGAGGCAGCAAAGCAAAGACTTGTGAAAAGATGCTCCTCTCTGGGGTCAGGTCCTCGCCGGAGATTGCTTAATTAGGCTCCTTCCCGCACATGGGGAGTTGTAGCCGCAGCGCAGAGCTTGGGAATTGACACTAGATATCACTGGGAAGTATTTCAATACTTGCAGAAGAGAGAGAGATGCAATTTACTTTCCCAGCTCTGTTTCCAGAGATTGCCTCACAGGTTTTCCCCATCTTGCTGCAGCCACTTGGCATGGCAGAAGATGCTCTTGGCTTGCTAATATTAGCTCGTGCCCAAGGTCAAGGTTAGACAGGGGCCGGCTAGGGAGAGAGACAAATTGCCCCTCGTTAAGCTCCAGTAGCAAGGCCCTGTTGCAATCAGACAAAGAATTGCCCCACACTGACTGGACATCTCCTTTTTGCTAAATAAATAAATAAACACACGCACAACACCCTCTCTCTCCCCTCATCTTTTTGTAAACATTGTGTGGCACACCTTAACCTGTATCCGTGAGCATGTGGCTTGAATGTGTAATTACATAGGGTCATATGTAATACCAGTTGTCCATTAGCTCAGTACCGTCTATGCTGGCTGGCAGCAACTCACTCCCCCCTTCAGGGTTTTTCAGACAGGGAGTCGTCTGAAATGAGACCTTCTGCATGCAAAGCAGGTGTTCAGCTTTTCTGCATTCCTGCAGGGTAGGGGGCTGGCCTGCCCTCCGCCGCCACCCCCATACCCTTTCTCTCTCTTCCAAACTGTTAACCATCAAAACCTGTTTTCATCGACAAGCACAAACCCATCTTGATCAATTGTAGAAAGGTGGGCAGCCAGCATTTTAAACAAACCGATTTAAATAGAGACCCTGGAAATGTCTTTGCGGGTGGGGGATTCTGAAGAAAATCCTCTCAATGTGGATTAGCTCTCAGGGAAATGTAAGGTGATAGCCAATGTTAGTCATACTCAGAGTATACCTATTAATTTCAGTGGGTGTACTCTGATACCACCCTTTGATTCATTTTTTTCTTCTTTACATCATTATATTTTGTTGTGTTTTTAACTTTCGTATTGGAGCTAGGGGTGTGTTTCTTATTTATTTATTTGTGGTAGAGGTTTTTTAACTCTGAAGCAGCAGACGAAGATAAACACACATCATAATATTGACAAAAACCAAGAAAACTAATTAAAAAAAAAAACCCTCTGGAAAAAAAAAGGAAGCAACAGAAAGCTCCAGCAGTAGAAGCCCAAACACCCTTTGAAAAATAACTTTTCACATGTCACCATGGGCGGGGAGAACCTTAAGGCATAAAAATGGAGTGGCACACCTTGATGCGTAACATTATGCCCTTAAAATTGTATAACAAGCTTTAAGATTAACGGACGGATGGACAGACATTTCAACAGTTAAGTCGCAAAACGGACATTTGAAACTCTCTGCCCCATTAAGTTCACAACAGGTTTTACTCCCAGGTAACAGTCCCATTAAACTCAAAGAGACTAACATGCATAAGATTGCACTATTTGTGCAGAATTTAAATATATCATATTCTGGTTTTATTTACGGTCAACGGACCACAAATACATATGATTAAATGTATGAATGCACGAAAGAGTGCACATTAATACAGACCAGAGAAAATTCACAAAATTATAAAAAATACATGTCAACAAATATAATCAGCAAACAGTTTAAATATGTTTAGCACAGAACATTTAAGTCTAGGAGAATCTGATTGCCATGGTTCTGCAGGGTAAGGCACTGAATACTGGATGCAGACGAACGCTTCCCGAGAACCTTTGCTCCCATTAAAAGAAGTTCTAGCCCTTATGACTTGAATGTTTATGGACAATGCTTGTGGAAAACTGAGAAGCCAGAGAGGGGGCTGATCAAGGTTTTTGGGGAGGGTTTTTTTTGGGGGGGGGGAGTGAGCAATGTGAGGATTCAGTGCCCCTACCCCATGGCTGTAAACATACTAGTTGCCAGATCAAAGCGTTTCCATTAGGTGGGGGAACAGGTTGATCTGCCAATCAGTTGCAAAATCTGTTTGAAGCTGAATTAAGAAAAGCAAAACACTCAAGCTGCTCCCACCAGGTTTTACAATAAAAAGGGGCAGGGTTTGACTAGTGTCATGGAGTGTGTTTCTACCCCATGTCTAAGGAAACTGGAATAAATTGCACAGAAGGCTGGTGCAAATTCACTGTACTTGCATAATTTATAGAGGTCGTTGAATTCAGCTTTTCTTTTGGGTTGCCCAAGTACCACATTTTAAATATTTTCCAGTATGAAATCCGTAGACTCTGTCCATACCCCTAAGAATGCATGCCTATTTGTGATAGCACCCTAGTTCTCCTTGCTGGGCTTGTGGAGGAAAGAGTCTGAGCATTCGGTCTGATTTGTTTGCAGGGAGATTAGAGGACATTGGCTGTTTAGTGAGCATTCTTTCCTATTTGTTTGTGGGGAGGTTAGATGACATTGCATCAAAGTAAATGTTATCCCAAGTAGAATAGCGGCAGATTTATTTATTTATTTATTACATTTATATACCACCCCATGGCCAAAGCTCTATGGGCGGTTTACAAAAATTAAAAACATTGGACATTAAAAACAAATATACAATTTTAAGACCATACAAAGTTTAAAACCAAGAAGCACAGATAAACAAGTTAAAAGACCTGGGGTCAGAGCTCAGCACATGCTGTTAGGATGCCTGGAAGGAAAAGGAAAGTCTTGATCTGGCGCCGAAACGATAACAATGTTGGCCCCCAGGCAAACTTCATTGGGAAGATCATTCCTTAATTTGGGGGCCACCACTGAATTTAGAAGTGCAGGCCCCCTCACAGCCACACTCCCTTCTAAGACTGTACAATAAGAAGAAGGTTTCAGTCTCTGGGATTGATTCATGAGTTGTTTGGGCACCAGGAATCCCTGGGGCCTTGAAGAGCTGCTGTTTCCCCTTCCCCTGCACTTGGCTGGTGGCTTCTGTCTCTGTGTAATCTCCATCTGAGATCAAGTACTTCTTAAAAGTTATTTTCTGCAGATTCTACTACACAGTAAGTATGGGTGGATGTTTAAAAAATCCCCACGGTATACATGTCTGCTTAGAAGTAAGCCTAAGTCTAGGCTAAGAGATAGTGACTGGCCCAAGTGAGCTTCAGGGCTGAGTGGGGACTTCAAATCCTTTTTGTTCAAAAAAGAAAAAATGCTATAGTTATTATGAAGTATTAATAACTAACAATAGCAAATGAATGCTCGATTTTTGACTATTTTATCCCAGCATGAGCATCTGAAGAAAACTGCTGTAAATTAAATCACTTTCAACCCCCTCCATTTGAAATACAGAGCCTGATCTTGCTCTGAATGTAGCATTGCCAGCCTAAGATCAGCAGATGAAAGACCTAGAGTAACATAACTCCACACACCCCAACAGAAGCATCCAGATGCACCCCGCTGTGTATTGAGCTACACACACTCCCCCCCCCCATTTTTTTGCTTTCCCTTTCTTAACTCCTGGCATTGGGCTGGAACAAAACCACACATCTCCCCCCCCCCTTGGATTTCTCTCTCTCTCTCTCACACACACACACACAGAGTTTGTGTGTTTGTCCATGCAGAGTAGATACCATTGGTCTGCCACACCTGATCTTGCCAGAAGTGAGCTCCACTGAACTCAGTGGGACTTACTGCTGAGTAGACATGTAAAAGATTGCACTGCCAGTGATTTCAAGAACATTTTAAAGGCTAGGGAGATATTAATCCATTTTGTCTAAAGAATGTTGTTGAAAATCAAGAGCTGTAAGCTGATGAATGAATGTTGCATCCCAACATTATAGGGATGACTGCTCCAAAACAGTAAGGTACCAGTCTGAGAAGGTTACCCCTTTAGACTGGAGTCCTGGGATTTCATTTGCTTTGTCAGAGTTTTCTGACAATCTTCTTCTGGTTGTGAAATACACACTTACCTGGTAGTAAGTCCAATTGAACACAGTGGGGCTTACTTCTGAGTGAGCATGCGTAGGAATGGGTTGTGAGGTTGCTTGTTGTTTTGATTTTTGATTCTGTTATATTTACTGTATTTATATATCTTGCTTGTTTTATCTTTTATGTACACCGCCCAGAGAGCCTTTTTGGCTTAGGGCGGTATATAAATTAAATAAAATAAAAAATAAATAAATAATCCAAGGCACATTTACTTAGGAGTAAGTCAAATTGAATTCAGTGGGATTTACTTTCAAGTAAACATGCATAGGAATGGGCTGTAATACTCTCCCTCCCTCTCCAGCTAGCCCTAGAACAGGTTTTTAAAAACAAGCGGGGGGGGGAGGTGCAGACCATAGTTTAGGAGCCTCTGCTTAAAGAATTAAAGAAAATAAATGTGTGGGTGGCCTGGCTATCCATCCTCCTCTCCTCTCTGTAAACTCTCTCACTGTTGTTGACCTTACCTTCTTGACTCTGCTCCTGGTGACTCTCCTTCCACAACAGCCAGTGGGAGCCAATCAGCATAAAAGGGGATTAATCCTGATTGCTGATTGGCTGTAGTGCTGGCTGAAGACACAGGGACCTGGGAGGGAGTGGCTCCAGTCCCACAGCCGGCTATTCCCCACTTTCCAGTGCATCTTTTGGAGAAGCAGGTTTGTCACTCCAAATCAGCTTTAATTGCATAATCTGAATTTGCCTGTGTATGTCTGAATCCCACCTGCAAAATAGCGACAACCTGGAAGTGCTGAGAAAGTCCTGGGAAATTAATTCTAGGCTTGGCAGCTTTCTCTCCCCACACCCACCCAACTCCCCCAGCTTTGCTCCACAGTTCTTTTAACCACAGCCTGGTGACTCCATAATGAAAACAGAGTGAAGCTTTACTCCACTGAATAACCCTCAGCACCCTGGGAAACTATGCCTGCACAGTCAACCCAAAACTGGCCCCCTTCCAGCCTCATCTGCGCCTTTTATCTACAGCAGTTGGTTTCATTGTGGCTAGTCCCTGGAGAACCTCTGTGGTTTTCTCGGTGGGCTTTTATTGGGTAGCTGATGCTTCTGAAATTCTCCTTGCCCGATCTTTCTCCCTGGAATTTAGAATTTCAGGTCACTTGGGGTCCTTTCAGTCAGAGAGTAGGAAGGGACATAACACTGCAAAAAGTCCTTGAGATTTTGCATGTGGCAACAGATTTTTTTAACTTAACAGATTTTCCCCAGAAAGGGAAAATGCAAATTAAAGGTGGGGGTGAATGAATGAATGAATGAATGGTTTTATTACGGTCACAGACCAGATATTAAAAAAGAAAAACAGGAAGAAAGATTAAAACATTTAAAAAACAATGCTACCGAAATTCCTACATTCCTAAATTAAAGGTGGGGGGTGGAATGCAGCCCAATAGCTAAGGTGGTGCAAATGGTTGCACCCCCTGAACTGTGCTTCACCACCACCCCATATTTTTTGGGGGGGGGGAATTGTGTTTTTAATTTGTAATATGACAGATAATGACAGACTCTGTTAAAGAACGGCAGCTTGTTTTAAGAACAGGAGCAATTAAAGGATAGGACCCTCTGAAAAATTCAGTGAATAAGGCAGGGCGAGTGCAGAACAAAAGCGTCATCGGGAGGAGCCCCAACAAGTCTGCTCACTGAAGACTTTCCCTGACAGGGTGGATTGTTCATTATCACAATCACTCAATAAATTACTTAAGAGATCCTGGGGGGAAAAGCATGTACAGTAACATGACTCTTGAAGAGTTAAAGATTAGAACTTTGTATTATGGGCTAGAGTTCGACTCCACTCCTTGGACATTCCTTTGCTTTGCGTTTCAGTTTCACTTCCAGCTGTGTTCTTTACCCAGACAGCAATAAAGAAGCATGTTTGTCTGCACTAAAAAGTGAGAGTTAATTTATTCTGCAGTTATGATGAATTGAGCAGGGTTGGGTGCTTATTGCTAAATGGTGAAATAAAGAGGTGATCTAAAAGTGTACCCTAAGGTACCCTTTACCCTCAGTTACCCTTTACCCTCAGTTACCCTTTAAAGCACTCACTACACTCAGTCATAGTGGCGGGTTTTTTTCCTTGTTTTTCTTGCGTACTGGATGACAAAGGATGAAAACAACCCTAGAGGTAAAGAAGCAATTCTGTGCCCACTACAGTTAGCTGGCTGGCTGGCCACCTAGGCTGTAACTCAAGCCTAATTCCTGATTTTCCCAATCTGCGCAGCTCAGCATGAGGTCTTTTTAGGGCTCTGGGCAGAAAAATCACCCCAGCAAGCAAGTAAAAAAAGTCCTAATGTTTTCCACAGTTAGTTTCCAGTTACTCAGTCCTTTATGTAGCAACCAGTTAAAAAGTTTTCCCTTGAATGTTAATGAGTGGGAGGGGGGATTGGCTGGGGCTATGCACCTCCTTCCCCCAAAATGCCTCACTTAACAGGGAAGACTGGCTACAGGGCTTGGTAGGAGGGAGGAAATAGGGGCTGGGATTTTGATGGCAATAACATTGTGTGGACACTGCAAAAAAACTTGTAGGAAGAGCGCTCTTCACACAATAAGCATCTGACTGGAAGCAGTCCAAGTCTGTTTCCAAAGTGTGTCACAGTTCTTTTCCTTTTTTAATTTCTGCATTTTGAACAGAGTCCTGTGCATGTGTGGCTTGCCACAGCTTTGAGTTCATTTATGCCATTTGGTATAGCAGAAGTGAGTTTACTGCTAAAGCCAGGAGTGTCATTTAGAGGGTGGACGAGAGCAGGGTGGAGGACAGAATATCAGACCACCAACTCATAATTCCCAGTGGTGGCTGGTGCCCACTGGGATTGGTGGGGTGGAATGCAAGGACAGAACTAGGATAAATAGTGTCCTGGGCAAGGAGTGCTTTCACTTGCCCCCTCCCCATGGTCAGCTTTGCGGGGGCCACCCAGAGAGTTTATGGAGCCTGCTGCAGATGTAATTATGGGGGCCCTGCTGCTGCCCCCTATAAGGAACCATGCATGTCTGTACAAAGCTGGGGGCCACACGTGAGAATTACTGCATGCATGGTCTACATCTGAGAATTCTTGCCTGCAGCTCCTCCTTGCCCTGGGATCAAGCAGAATGATAGATGTGCTTCATTTTTTCTTGCTTGGGGATAAGGGAATAGGGGTTGGGCTGTGCTCCTCCTGAGTATGTCCTCCAGATTCCAAACCCCTTCTGGCAGAGCTTCTTTCTGCTTCGTGGGTCTCAGTCTCACAGGTCTTCTGGTTCTGACCTGCTGCTGGCCTTCTCTGCTGCTCACTCGGGAAGGATTCTTCCCTTAAGGCTTGTTCTCATACCACGCTCCACATTTTTTGACATTATTTTATAAAACATTGTATTTTATCTCTGTACCTTAACTCCTTTTTTGGAGCACTGTGTTTATGTTAAGGTAGATTTTAACTCTATAGTTTCCTTGTTCTCATACCACTCCTATGTCTTTCCCTGGAAAATTTACTTTCCAGTGGCAACTTCCTTGGAAATCTTAGGTGGCGTTCACTCACTTAGTCACTACTTGAACTCTCTCCCCATGAGTTCTTTCTGTGACAAGAACAGGCCACTTACTCTGCCACAGAATCCCTTCTTAAAGCCTTCCCTGTTCCTTCTGTCCTTACAACAAACTCTGTAACCAGGGCTACTTGTCCTGGGACAATCATAAGCCTTATCTCTATTGTTGTCCAGACATGAAGATTTTTCCTTACCGTGATGGGTTAAGACTCCCTTACGCTTGGGCTACAAGCCTCACTAACAAGCAGGCCCCTCCCTTGCAGCCTTCCAAGGATACATTTTACAGTCAGATTAGCATCTATTATGTTCCATACACATCTATGTAAAATGTTTACTTCATCATGAACATCCATTATTTCTATGTTTGAAAATAAGAAAGGAAACCAATAAATAGAAGATATCCAGTTGACCTCTTACAGCTTATGCCTTTATTATTATTTATATAGCATTTATAGTATTTGAAGTGCTGTCGTTGCCTCAAAGTAAAGTTGTGTTCCCCTGATTTTTACCTAGTGCAAATGATATCAAAGCAGAAAATGAGAAAAAAGCTAATTGAAGGAAGATCATTTTTGCCGTTAGTACCCAAACGACCTATAGAAACTTGAAAAAAAGGTTACAGACACTTGCTTTTTGCCACCATAGCTCACTCCAGACAGTACATTAAAAAAATACAGTCACTGAGCAGAACTTGGCATCCCACTCAGCCCAGCTCACCCACCCCTAAGTCCAGGCCCATGAAGGGAACCCAGCAGTAGGCGGAGCCAGAGCCAATGACAGGCGGAGCCGACTCATTCTAGTTTTGTCTCCCTCCTGCTCGCTGCCGAGTTCCACAAGGGCAACACTGAGATTAAGAAGAGGAAATGACAGCCAGGGCCACCCTCTGGGCTGGCTGTAAGTAAAAAGGCAGGCAGCTGGAGGGGTGTGTGGCTGGCTGAGGGCAAACGGAGGTGGGTGGGACAGTGCCAGTTGGCCCTACTGGACCAGTCTCCAGTGCTAATTCCTCAGGAGCATCTATAGCTTTTATGATTGCAAAAAATAATATTGTGTTACTTATTATATCTCTATCCCATTTTTCCTTCAAGGAACATGCACATTTCCCCAATCCTCCCTACCACCCATCTTATGCTCACAACAGGTAGGTTAGGCACAGAGAAAGAGAGAGAGTAAGGGCCTGGTCCAAGGTCCAGTGAGCTTTATAGCAGACTTGAACCCTGATCCTCCCAGGTTGTAGCCTGACACTCTTAATCACTGGAATGTCAAGAAGAGAACCCTAGTCTAGATGGACATTTTTTGGGGGGGGGGTTGGCTCATAGGATAGTAGAGTTGGAAGGGGCCTATAAGGCCATCCAGTCCAACCCCCTGCTCAATGCAGGAATCCAAATCAAAGCATTCCGAAACATGATTGTCCAGCTGCCTCTTGAAGGCCTTCAGTGTCGGAGAGCCCACCACCTCTCTAGGTCATTGGTTCCATTGACGTACCGCTCTAACAGTTGGGAAGTTTTTCCTGATGTCCAGTCGAAATCTGGCTTCCTGCAACTTGAGCCCATTATTCCGTGTCCTGCACTCTGGGATGATCGAGAAGAGATCCCGGCCCTCCTCTATGTGACAACCTTTCATGTACTTGAAGAGTGCTCCTTAAGCTTATCTTTACAGTCATGAGAGTTACAATCTTTCTTTCATGTCTGAGGTTCTGAATTAATCCCAGGAATCTTACTATTTTCCCCCCTGCCCCACAACCATTGATAGAGGCTTATCCTTTTAAGCTTTCTCCAGCTTTGTCTCCCCGTGGCTCCGAGCCCCACCTCACTCAAGCAGCTGATGCAGGCTTGAAGAATGAGCTTCTAAAAATGAATCCATCTCAATGAATAATTGACATTCTCTCTCACTGACCCGGTTCTCTGCGCTGCAATGTTCGGAATATAGGAAAGTGCCCCGCTATCTCGCCACTGGGTTTCACAACGTTGAAATACTGCAGTATCCCTGCTTGGCTTCTGCAGAGGGAAAGAAACAACATAACAGACCTGAGGATCCAGCCCCGTTGCTACACTTTTGCATCAGCTGACCTGGCTTTGCAAGCAAGTGTGGAAAGAAAGAGGAGGCAGGACATAGAAGCTGCTGATAAAAGGAGGCGTCAAGGCAAGGCGGGTGTTGATAACTGGAGTTCATCTTAGGAAGAATTGGAATCTGCCTTATACCAAGTCAGGCCACCACTCCATCTAGCTCAGTACTGTGTTTCCAGTGACTTTTATCTCAAAAAGGCTGATTTTTGGGGAAGTGGGATTGTTGTGCAAGACCCTCCCAATCAAGGGTAATTGTGCCACATGAATGAGCTGGTATGTGATGGAATCATAGAAGAGTAGAGTTCAAAGGGGCCTATAAGGCCATCAAGTCCAACCCCCTGTTCAATGCAGGAATCCCAATCAAAGCATTCCTGACAGATGGCTGTCCAGCTGCCTCTTGAAGGCCTCCAGTGTCGGAGACCCCACTACCTCTCTAGGTAATTGGTTCCATTGTCGTATGGCTCTAACAGTTAAGACGTTTTTCCTGATGTCCTGTTGAAATCTGGCTTCCTGCAACTTGAGCCCGTTATTCCGTGTCCTGCACCCTGGGACAATCGAGAAGAGATCCTGGCCCTCCTCTGTGTGACAACCTTTTATGTACTTGAAGAGTGCTATCATATCTCCCCTCCGTCTTCTCTTCTCCAGGCTAAACAGGCCCAGTTCTTTCAGTCTCTCCTCATAGAGCTTGGTTTCCAGTCCCCTGATCATCCTTGTTGCCCTCCTCTGAACCTCTTCCAGTTTGTCAGCATCCTTCTTGAAGTGCGGAGACCAGAACTGGACACAGTACTCAAGATGAGGCCTAACCAGTGCTGAATAGAGGGGAACTAATACTTCACACGATTTGGAAACTATATTTCTGTTAATGCAGCCTAATATAGCAGTTGCCTTTTTTGCAGCCACTTCACACTGTTGGCTCATATTCAGCTTGTGATCAATGACAATTCCAAGATCCTTCTCACATGTCGTATGGCTGAGCCAAGTATCCCCCATGTTATAACTGTGCATTTGGTTTCTTTTTCCTAAGTGCAGAACTTTGCATTTATCCCTGTTAAATTTCATTCTGTTGTTTTCAGCCCAATGCTCCAGCCTATCAAGGTTGAATTTTGTTTCTGTTTTCGATGGTATTAGCTGTGCCCCCCAATTTTGTATCATCTGCAAATTAGATAAGCATGATCTCCTCATGCAAGTCGTTAATAAAAATATTAAAGAGCACTAGGCTCAGGACCGAGCCCTGTGGTACCCCACTCGTTACTTCCGTCCAGTTTGAGAAGGAACCATTGATAAGCACTCTTTGAGTATGATTCTGGAGCCAACTGTGGATCCACCTGATAGTTGTTCCATCCAGCCCACATTTAGCTAGCTTGCTAATCAGAATATCATGGGACACTTTGTCAAAAGCTTTACTGAAGTCGAGATATATTATGTCCACAGCATTCCCACAGTCTACAAGGGAGGTTACCTGATCAAAAAATGAAATGAGATTAGTTTGGCAGGATTTGTTATTCATAAATCCATGTTGGCTCCTAGTAATCACTGCATTCTTTTCAAGTTGCTTACAGATTGACTGCTTTATAATCTGCTCCAGAGTTTTTCCAGGGATTGATGTTAGGCTGACTGGTCTGTAGTTCCCTGGTTCCTCCTTCTTGCCCTTTTTGAAGATAGGGACAACATTAGCTCTCCTCCAGTCATCTGGTACTTCACCGGTCCTCCATGATTTCACAAAGATAAGACAGCGGTTCTGCGAGGTCTTCAGCCAGTTTCTTCAATACTCTAGGATGCAGTTGATCAGGCCCTGCTGATTTGAACTCATTGAAAGTGAATGCCGCCTGCAAAACAGCGACAGTCTGGAAGCACCCCTTGGTTCTCTTGGCCCAAAGAGCAGTTTTCAGTAGACGAAAAGAACAAATTCATAGGTCTTAAGAAACCTTGAAAACGTAGTGTGTGCAATTGTTGGGGTCTGTAGAGGGGATGGGTGGGAGGGTAGAAGAGGTGCCTTACCTCCCAAGTAGCAACAGAGATCCATCAATCTTTGCCCAGGCATTTTAACATTTTAATATTTTAGTATTTGTATTTAATGTTGTATATGTTAGTTATATGTTTTATCTGTTTGTCTAATTGTTCATTTGAGGATAAGGTGGTTTTTATATTGAAATGTAAATATATATTTTTATTTGTTGTACACTGCCCTGAGAGCTTTGCTATGGGCAGTATAAAAATAAAATTAAATAAATAAATAAATGGGGGGGTTGTGGGAGGGGGAAGCTGCTGATTTCTCTGAGGAACGCCTCCCCCCATTAACCTGGCCTTGTAGAGAAACCCCTAAAAGTTGTTTGCCTGCAATTTATTTTTTTGATAGCTTGCCAAGAGACTAGTAGCCTGCACTATCATGCTGGCTGTGAATCGGAGAAAGCCATTTAGTGGGTTAAGTTGTTATTATTATTATAAGTAGTAGTAGTAGTAGTAGTATCCTCATCCTCATGATTATTATTGGGTTGTATCCAACTAACTCCTAGTCAGAGTAGACCCGTTTGGGGGGGGGAAGAACATGACTAACTTAGGTCCATTAATTTATAGGGTCTACTTTGAAAAAGGATTAGTTGCACACAACCCATAATTATTAATTGAACTTGTTAGTCATTTGTTAAATAAAAAATACAATTCATTTTTAAAAATCCACAAAACAACTGCCAGCAACAGCAAAAAACATTGGCAGCATGATTTACAGCAGGACAGGCAACCTGTGGCCCTCCAGATGTTGCTCAACTGCAACTCCTACAGCCCCAGCAGCCCGTATGACCAGCCATGGAGGCTGATGGGAGCTGTAGTCCAACAACATCTGGAGGCCCAAAGGAATTTGCAACAAACAACCTAATTGTAGTCCATCAAATGCCGAGCGAAAGAGGTACACGTTTACCTGCTGCCTAATAAATGCCAGGGAAGGTTTCCAAATTGCGTGAAGTATTCGTTCCCCTCTGTTCAGCACTGGTTAGGCCTCATCTTAAGTACTGCTTTCAGTCCTGGACACCACACTTTAAGAAGGATGCAGACAAACTGGAACAAGTTCAGAGGAGGGCAACGAGGATGATCAGGGGACTAGAAACAAAGCCCTATGAGGAGAGACTGAAAGAACTGGGCATGTTTAGCCCGGAGAAGAGAAGACTGAGGGGAGACAGGACAGCACTCTTCAAGTCCTTGAAAGGTTGCCACACAGAGGAGGGCCAGGATCTCTTCTCGATTGTCCCAGGGTGCAGGACACAGAATAATGGGCTCAAGTTACTGGAAGCCAGATTGCTGAACATCAGGAAAAACGTCCTAACTGTTGGAGCGGTATGACAATGGAACCAATGACCTCAGGAGGTGGTGGGCTCTCCAACCCTGGAGGCCTTCAAGAGGCAGCTGGACACCCCCCTGTTGGGCATGCTTTCAGTTGGATTTCTGCATTGAGCAGGGGGTTGGACTTGATGGCTTTATAGGCCCCTTCCAACTCTATGATGCTATGACTGTAAGGCTCAAGGCGCACCTCACTGGAGAAAGTGTTCCACAAATTAGAAATCACAACTGAGAAGGTCTGGTAGAATATTGCCTCCTACCAAGCAGAGGAGGGCTGGAGTGGTCTGTGTGTGGTACATGGCCTGTGCTGTGCCCCCTAAGCCAGCCTGCTGCTCTCAGGTGTAACGGAGGATGGAGTAAGATTCAACTCAGCACAGTTGACTTTGGTACTTGGAACTGGGGGTGGGAAGTTGGGGTGCCGTCTTGTCCTTTACCCCAGGCAACCACCCATTTTGAAGCAGCCTTCTGTCCCTGCCATTCTGAGTAAATCTGTCCACTTTCCCGCCATCCGTTCACAGGTGGCCGAGCTGGAAGCCCAAAGAGGCCACAATTCCTTGAGTGAAGTCAAAGAGGCCAGTCCGGCCCTGGAAGAGTTGGAGCAACTAGTGAAAGCCAAAGATGAGGTAAGTTGCCGTGTCCCACCTGGTGGCTAAGAAATAGCTACAAATTCAGCAGTCCACAGTTTTTTAGGGCCAGAGGCAAACTGCTCTGTTTCAGCCTCAGTCCTGCAAAATGGAAACAGTAATGTAGTCCTACCTTGCAGGATTGCTGTAAGGATTACATTACAAGATAACTGCATGTCAGATGTGCTTTGAAAGAAAGTGCTGTATAAATGCGGAGGATTGTTGCAGGTAAGTCCTTACCGACAGAAGAAATCTTACTTGGTTCATTGTATGAGTTTTTAGTTGGTTGTGAAAGTTGATGTCTGTCTTCCCCATTGTCAGTTTTAAGATTGTACGCTCCTTGCAGGCAGGGGACACTCTCTGTTTTTTTCTGTTTTGCCTATCAATGTCTACAAGGCATCATGTGGACTGAGTGCACGGGGGTTTTCACTTTTTATTTATTTATTATTTGATTTATATCTCTCCCTCCCAGCAGAAGCCCTGGGCAGCATCACCGTTTGAATCATTGTGCGCAGTGAAGGTTGTTCCATTAGGATGAGTGGGGCACAGCCCCACCAGCCTCATTCTGCCCCCAGCCAGCCCCCACCTGCATGCCCCCTTACTTCCAACCGGTTCAGGGGGCAGCCGGGCCTGTCAGCTACTGCTTCCACCTCCTCCTTAGTCTTGGTGTTGCCCTCAGGGAGGAGGGTGGGCACAAACCATGAATTAGTTGGCTCTCCTTGTTATGGGCTGTGATTCCAGCTACTATTTGGGCTCCCTGCCTTCCGCCCCACCTGTCTTAATGTCCACCAGCCACCACTGGCTGTGTGGAAGAGGCTGGATACAAATACAGGAGACTTCTCCTCTTTGGCACCCCTAGTGCAGATCCTGGGGATGGCCTTAGGGTGCCCCGATAAGAATATAAGAGCAGCCTCACTGGGTCAGGTCAAAGTTCCATCTGTTCCAGCATTCTGCTTCCAACAGGGGACAGCCTCTAAGGGCAACAACCCTCTCCTGCTGCCCCTCCTCCTAGCTGCTAGTATTTAGTGGTGTGTGTGACTGTGTATGTTAGGGGGAGTGATTTTGTGGGGGAAAGTTGGATACAGAGTATGTGTATCCAAGGGGGCAAGAGAGATGAAGTGAAATATTAAAACAGTTCGCGTGTCTGCCTGCTTTGGCCGCACTCATGAATGAGAATCGTAGTAGAGTTGGAAGGGGCCTGTAAGGCCATCCAGTCCAACTCCCTGCGCAATGTAGGAATCCAAATCAAAGCATTCCTGACAGATGGCTGTCCAGCTGCCTCTTGAAGGTCTCCAGTGTCGGAGAGCCCACTACCTCTCTAGGCAATTGATTCCAGGTAATTTCTAGGTAATTAAGATGTGGACCCTGACAGGTTTTGCTGATTCAATGCAAATAATTTTCCTCAGGCCTAATCTGATCCCCAAGGCCATTTTTTGAGGTTCTCCTTGAAAGGGACAAGACACAGTCCACGCTGAATACCCTTCACCCTGCCGGGATCGCAATAGCCAAAAATTGTTTAGTGCCATAGCTGTGCTGAATTGCTGAGGGAAGTGGTGGTGGGGTGGTGAGAAACTCTCTCTCTCATTTATCACTTGGCACTCGCACCACACTCCTTGGCAGGGCGCCACTCCTGTTGCCCTGATAGGTCAACTGCTCTCTCTTTCTCTCTCTCTCTCTCTCACACACACACACCCAGGATAGATTTGCTAGAATCCCCCCACCTACTCCTGCATTGCGCCCCTTTTTCCCATCAGCAGCTGACGTGAGCCTACGCTTCGTCTCCTCTCACGCAGGTGCCAATTAAATTAACAGTTTAAAACAGAGGTTTAATTACAGGGCAAGTGCCTGCTCATCTGCATCCCCCTTTCCAAGAATGCTGGGCAAGCCCAAACTCCTGCCTTGGTGAGAGGAGTCAGTGTTCCTCCCTGTTTTTTCTCTCCCCTCCCTCCCTCCCTCCCTCCCAGTAATAAGAATGAACTTTTCTCCTCTAAAGCAATGAGTGGGCAGACTCCTCCAGCCTTGGGGGATCCACTTTGGGATTTTTTTGGTTTGGGTTTGCTAGAAGCCTGAGGTCCACCAGACAGAGGCGGGTTCAAAACAGCAGTTCACAATACACCAAGACTTAAGAAGCCAGGTGCCTCAGTCTGAATGCGCACTCAGTGCAGGGATTTGTGACCAGTACCAGAACCGAGCTCGCCAGTAGGGATGGGGTTGAAATAGGTATCAGTTCAAAGTGACCCTACCTAATTTGCATTTTCCAAGCCAATATGCAAATCAAAACTGAAATTCACACTTCTCTGAATTTTCACAGTGCACTTTCCCAGCAAAGCAACATGTCCAGAAATGCAAATACTGGGCTAAAGGGTGGATAAAAATGGACACATAAATGAAAACAACATTGTATTGGGGGAATCGCTCTGCAAATATGTGTATATTAGGCAAAATTGCATGCAGCACTAAAATGCTGGTGAATTTTCATGAGGATTTTTTTTTAATTGCAAACTGATGTGGATCTGTGGAGGCCTGATCTTCGATTGGAAAAGCGAGGAACTCAAATGGGCCAATTCATAGTCACAAGTCCTTCTGTGCCCAAATCCATTCCTGGTTCCCCCCCCCCAATTATGTTCTTCAGCAGCCTGATTTTAATTTACTTTTTTGTGGGGTGGGGGCAAATCTATTAGTCATTTGGGAGTCAGAACCCCTTGCTGATTGCTACAAATTGCTTAGCAGGTCCTGAACTAAAGTATAAGAGGGTTAGAAAATGCTTTTGAGCAGGTGTGTTTTGGAGGGGGGGATGCTTCGGGTCCCCAATCTGCCACCCGCTCACATACACACACCGGGACGAAGGAGGAGGCGAGAGGGGAGGGGGCTCCCCAGCCAAACCATACAACAGAGACTTCTGCAAAGCTTCTCCAAACACCGTGGGGGGAGAGACAGGCTGTTGGCAGTCGGAATTAAGCAGATATTTGCTCACCCCAGCCTACAGCCTGCCTCTTGCCCTGCAGTGTGGCTCTTCCTCCTGGGGGGGATATTGCTGCGGCCTCCGCTGTCTGGATGTGCTGTGGGGGCTCCTGCCTCCTCCTCCATGGTAGTGGGGGTGGCAGATCTATAGCTGCGCAGTGTCAGAGGGGTGTGTGTGTATGTTAGGGAGGTGGCGTGAAGGGACTCTGCACTTGAGAGAAGGAGGTTACACAGGGGGAGGGTGGGAGGCAGTTGCGACCCCGGGAATGACTATTTTGACTGAAGATCTCCCAGCCTAGGAAGGAATTGGATATTGTGCTTGCTTCTTGGGTTTTTTACCCCCTCCCAGAGGGGATGGATCAGTTCAGGTTTCAGAAGAGGAGGAGGGGCACATTAGTTGCAAAGCATTTGAAAGGGATGAAGAATTGTGCCTTTCTCTCTCTCTCTTTCAAAAAAAGAGGCTTTAGAAGTTTGTGAGTTCTTCCCGCCTTCTCCCCCCTCCGATTCCCTTCCCCCCCACGCATCTGAAAGTATTCCTGATGCAAAGCATTATAATTATAATTTGCAAATGCAGAAGGAAAATGGGTGCTTCTTGCCTCGGTTTGTTGCATGAGCCACAGATTATTCAAAGCAATGTCTTCCCTTCTCTGTCAAACTCTGCCCAGACACATCTCTCTCTCTCTCTCTCTCTCTCTCTCTCTCTCTCTCTCTCTCAATTAACAAATTTAGGCTGCAATCCAGTACACACTTACCTGGGAGTAATTTCCATTGAACCAGGCATATATTGGATTGCAGCCTGAATCTGCTTCCTGTGGGGAATGGATGCTGCTGCTGTGGGAGGAGCGGACTGAGGAAGCAGTTTTCTCAGCTAGGAAGGCAACACCACCAACATGTTAAAGCTAACTTGGTGTACTTGGGAGTAAGCTTCATTGATCACAGTGGGGCTTGCTTATGAGTAAACATGCATATGATTGGGTTGCATGAGACTAGAGCAGATTTATCTTGATAAAACAGGTTGTTAATTTCTTTCTTTGGCTGGGTTGTATGACAAGATTAGAGATAAGAAGAAAGATAGTTAAAGAATTCATGTGAATTAAAAAATGTAAATCTCCTGCCTTCAAGCTGATTCCGACTTATAGCGACCCTCTGAATAGGGTTTTCATGGTAAGCGGTATTCAGAGGGGGTTCACCATTGCCCTCCTCTGAGGCTGAGAGGCAGTGACTGGCCCAAGGTCACCCAGTGAGCTTTAGACAATGCTAAGCAAGATGGACTCAGTATAAAGGCAGTTTCCTGTCTTCCTGTCTATCTTCCTAGACTTTAATACTTCCTGTCTTCCTATCTTTAATACTGAGAAAGAGTTGTCTCCAAAAGAAGGAAAATAAAGAAGAAAAGTTACCTGTATTAGTCTCATTTGACAAAGGCCGGCCGGCCTATGAAGTCTGTGACCAAAAAAGTCTATCAGACATGTAGGATGGTTTGTCAGAGACTTGACAAAACTCCTATTTGCTGTTTACATGAAATTACAGAAGTGCAGATTGTGAAGTAATTGCAAGCCACAGTACTTGGCTGTGAGTATTGTTTTGGGGCGGGGGGGGGAGAAGATTATCTTGTGGATGGCCGATGAGTAATTTTGGGGCTGAGGGAGTGTGCAAGGGAGTTGGTTATTCTACGTGTGCTGGTGAAGGTCCAGGTAATGGAGGGGGGAGGAGAATGACGGGAGGCTGCACTGGGGGGTTCCCAAATCCCTCTGAGCAGAACATGGGAAGGGATCCGTCCATGAGGACTGAGAGGAAAGGGTGAAGCTTCCACACAACATCATGCAGGTTTTTCCTATATTGCTGTAGCTTTCCAAGTCACTTATGCAGGCCCCAAGAGTGTCAGTGGCATAACCTTAGCAGGGGTGGCTGTGGGAGGCATGGCATGACTCACAAAGGGACCCTGCACTTCGCAATTTGCCACTACACTACTGCTTTTGAGTTACATTGCCTTTGCAGTCTTTACAATAACCCTGTAAGGTAGGTTAGGGGTTATTGCTGGCTGGAACTGGTGGGAGTTGTTGTCCAAAAACTTGGGGGGGGGTTGGTGAAAGGCTGGCTTAGCCTTTATTTTCTAAAGTGCAGAATTAACAAGGTAGGAGACGCTGGTCAGAATGTATTCCTTTTTGTTTTAATAACGTTCATCTCGAAAGCTCTTTCTAAAACAACAAATAGATTTGGTGTTTTTGGGGGAGGAACTGTCAGACTTGACCATGGCTCGTTTTGCTTTGCAGAGCAGGACAACTTGAGACATAGTTTCATTTCTGCTTCTTTTTTTAATGACCCCCCCCAATAATTCAGGAGCTTCAGCAGCTAAAGGGCCAGAAAGGGAGATGCTGGGAAACGGATGAGGAATGCGAGGACACCCGTCAGAAGGTCCAGGTAATGGAGGGGGGAGGAAGATGACGGGAGGCTGCACTGGGGGTTTCCCAAATCGCTCTGAGCAGAACATCAAACTCTTTTTGCCCTGATTAAAAACATTTCTTGCTGTTGTTTCTTGGCCACTAAGCAACTTTGGCCTGTCTCCAATTCCTCCTGTAACTCCAGATGTTGATGGACTGTCATCATCATCTCTGACCATTGGCCATGCTGGCTGCTGGGGCTGATAGCCGGCATGGTCAATGGCCAGAGATGATGATGGACACCTGGAGGGCCACAGATGCCGCCCACCCCTGCTGTAGCAAGCTGTGTGGCGGCCATTTCTTTTCCGTTTCCCTGGAACCAAGTGGCAGGATTTGCTTGCTTGAGCCGCCTTGAGCTGAGCATGAGATGTGAAGCTGCCGTGTGTAGACCATCCGTTCCATCTAGCCCAGAATGGTCCCCTTCGATGGTGGCAGGCAGGACCAGCAAGAAGAGCCTTTCTCAGGGTTCAGCATTCAACATTAGTCCTGAGTAGACCCATTGAAATTAATGGACATGACTAACTTAGGTCCAGTAATTTCAATGGGCCTGCTTTGACTAGGATTTATTTGGATGCAGCCCCCAGTGCTGCTACCAGATCTCCTTTTAAACTGGAGGTGCTGGGGATCGGGGCCAGTGTCAAGGTCTCAGCATGTTGAGGACTCAGCTCCCAAGCAGGGAATCCCAACAGGAGCCCTCTGGACTTGCTCCTTCTCTTCACTACTAGCGTCTGCTTTGCATGCAGAAGGTCCCAGGCTGAGTCGCCAACGGCATCACCAGGCAGGGACTGGGAATGGCCCCTGCCTGACCACCTGAGAGCTGCTGCCAGTCAGTGTAGGTGGTCTGGCTGATGTAAGGCAGCTTCCCCTGTCCCCACGACAAGGGAGGGCATCTGGTGACAATGGCAGTGAGGAGGCAGGCGCTTGCTGAGGGAGGGAGCCCTATGGAGAGTGTCGTGGTCAAGGGCTGTCCAAAGCCTGGAACCTTCTGAATGCCAAGCAGGTGTTCCTCCTCCTTCCCCAGTTGGTGCCTGAGCAACGGGGAGCTGGGTCCCTCCAGATTGCAGGGCCTCCCGAGACCCCTTCCTCTCCCCTTTTTCTCGTCAGAACCTGGAGCAACGCAACGTGGACCTGGAGCATCGTTTGCGCCTGGCGGAGCAGTCGCTGGCCAAGACGCTCTCTGAGCGAGAGAAGATGCTGCACGAGGTGGCCAAGGTCGCAGAGATCATGGACATGAAGATCTTTGAGCTGGGCGAGCTGCGCCAGGACTTGGCCAAGCTGGTGGAGAGCAATTGAGCCTGGGCGGGAATTGGGGGGGGAGGGGAGGGGTTGCCTGATGATCGTCCTCAGAACGTGGACCTGGTGGAAGCGGACTAGCGATGTGGCTGTGAAGTGGGTGGCTAGTGAGCTGCGACGATGGTCCCTTGCGCCTCTGCCCTCCGTGAACCGTCCTTGAGAAGAAGAGTGAACACTGCCGTCAGGCTTGTTTTCCTGGCCTTCGTTCCCTTTTGGATGCTTCCATTTCTACAGATGTGTCTTTTTTTAATAGTACCCCCAACTGCTCTAATGGTTTTTGATAGAAAACTCTTCTTCCTCGCGCCCTTCCTTACTGGAACCCGTCTTTCCTGTAACCTCCTTGCTGTGTCTTTTTAACAAGATTGCTTTTTATCGTTTCCCAGAGACTTCCAAAACCCCAGGGGGAACCTTGACTCTCTTCCTGGAAGAAAAATGGCTCTCTGTTTTCTACCCTCCTTCCATTGTATGACTCCCCCCCCCAAAGCAAGCAGTGGGGTAGGCAGATCTGTCCATGTGATACTCATCTTGGAAAAGCTGGCAGCAAGCGGGGAGGGACAGGTGTTAATGTCAGAGAAAAAAGCTATTTTGGGGAGGGGGCAGCCTGCCAAACCAGCTGCCAGTTTGGCAGTTTTCCCACTTTTGCAATTCATAAGCTCTAAGCCCACAAACTGACCCTTTCTTGGATTGCTAAGGAAGCGCATGGGCCAGGGATATTCTGAGAAGGAGTGCGAGGGGGTTGGTTTATTGGCAGGAGTGCAAGTCCTCCCCAGCTTTTCTCCAGGGCAGCAGCAGGGAACCTCCAGTCTGTGGGACTAATTAAGCCCAGCAGGGGTCCCACTGGGGCCGGCCAGGCTGATTTCCTCAAATCACAATCAGATTAAAAAAAGATGGCTGCAAAGAATCCAGCGGGGAACTTAAAGGGTGCTTCCCATTTTTTTTTTTTGCAAGCAGAGCACATGGATGGCAGCGCCAACACCAAGTGCTCTTGAAGTTTTCTGGATGCAAGCGTAATTTGGATTCGAATTACACCTGCAAATGGACTTCAGAGGCACTTGCTGCAACCACCAATGAGCTGATTGGCAGTTTACAGTGAGCCCCTTTGGAGACGCACAGTCAGCGCCAGACAACTGACTGCCTCTGACAGAGTGCTTTCCAAAGGGGCTGCTCTCAGCATGATCTCCGCTGGAAAAATAGATCCGGATACGAGAAGAGCATTTTATGCCTTGTGTGTGGAAGTAGCCTTAAGGTTGGGGTCCAGGGCCAAGCTGGAGCAACGGGCTCTGGGGCCTGCTGTCTCTGGAGTAAGCACTCTCTTCCTGCCAGGGCTGTCCCTAGTACCGTTAGGCAGCGTGATATGGTGGCCTCGGCAAATGCTGGGGGCAGACGGGGCAGAACTGTGTTTGCACCACCTGCCCTGCCTCCCCCCCCACTAGCTTGGCTGCAGTAAAAAGGATGCTCTCCCATCACTATGTTTGAAGATTCCTCTACCACTCTGGTTGGTTTCTGCACATGGAATGGAGTGTCAGGGAGGGGGTGGTCCAGTGCCCCCAAGACCCACAACTCGAATGTGGCTGTCATGCTCTGACTGGGGGGGTGGGGGGGTTGAAGCTCAGTGGAAGTTCTGCTTCTGCTACTTTGGTTTGGTACTAAAAAGGGGGGGGAAAGCTGGAACTATGCCCTTAGAATCTGTTGTGTGGACAAAAGCCTTTTGAATTGTGCAATTGCCCAAGGCACACTGATACACCTAACGTGAAATTTGGTAATATCCCAAATTCTGAATCTCATATTCCATTTAAGGTTCTAGCCCTCTTGATTTTGAAGATAAGCTTAAGGACCCAAGAAGAGCCCAGCTGGATCTGACTAAAGCCCGGCATCTTGAGGCCAGCCCCAGGGCCTCTAGGCAGCTCATAACCAGGCCAGGTCAGGTTTGTTTTTCCTTAGTATCCAGTAGTGAGGTATGCTTCCTCTAAGAATGGAGGCTCCATTTGACTTATGTCTGATGTGTTGCAGAGTAACGGAATTTGGTATTTGAGCATCTGAGTGAGCTTTGTGTATTTGAATCTTTGCTAAAGATTACACCTTCCCTGCGAATTAGAGACTTTAAGCTTTAAAATAAGAAATAACTACTTTATTCTGGAAGTACATACTTGACAGGAAAGAGTTCTACATCTAGCTAACTAGCTAAGTTGGAGATGCAAACACTAAGCCTAGTGTTTGCCTTCATGCTGGGAGGAGAGGGAGAGACAAAGAGAAGATGTCTGTTCTCCCTCTCAAGAGAAGGAGGGAGATGTGGTCAACATCCTGAGAATATCAGTCTATCAGGAAGGGAGAGACAGCAGGAGATGAAAGGAGAGGTATTAGCCTGGCAATCAGGAGGTCTCCTCTCTAGCTACCCTTTTTAACCCCATGCAGCCTCAACCCACGAGTTCGAGTTGAACCACATATTTCAACATGATGTACACTGATTGGCCTGTTTCCCATGAATCTGGGCTCCTCTCAAACTTCTAATCCCTAAAGAGAAAAACAACTAAACTCACGGCCCAATGTCACATCAGTTGGTAAACCTGATTATGTGTTGCATGAAGACAAAAGCTTGAATGATTTGGGGCAATGCCTGGTGAAAGCTCTAAAGCTAGAAAAGTGTTGTGGGGGGCAGAGTTGAGCAGGAATTATTTATTTAGTAGTCCAGAGGCAGCTCTTGCTCCCCCCCCCAATTCTAGCCAAAGCAGAATATAATTATATCTAGGTAGACACAGCCTGTGAGTTAGCTTTGTGCCAAATGTCCCCATATTGCCAAAGGATGTGTACAAGTGAATCTGTGGATTAAGCACCCTGACAATTGTTGGGTTTAATGTAGTGGTTTAATGAGACAAAGCGATGGCAGAATCAACACTGCAGAGGTTTTTTACTTCGCATGCTCTTTTCCTTTTAGTCAGAAGCATAACTGCTAACAGATATAACGACTGCTCCACACAGCGACTGAGTCCTAGTTGGCACCGATTTCGTGGCAGGCCTTTCCAGGTGCCTTCTGTGTTTGTCATTGGTGGCATTTTAGCAAGGTGGAAGAAAAAAAGGCCAGAGAGGGTCCTTTCCAGGGACATCTACCTCGTACCTCCCCACCCATCCTTTTGAGAGCAAAGGGATGTTTTTTGAACGCAAAAGGAAAGGGCGGGGGGAATCCCTTCTGGCACCACTTCTGATCGGGCCCAGAAGGTTTGCCTCTTGGGCTGCCCTACAGTGGAGGCTTTCCCCAGAAAACCCATCCCATCCCCAGCAAAGCACACCGTTTAAGCAAAGGTGAAGTTGTGGGGCTTTCTTGGCAGTGGTTGGGCAAAGAGCCTGCTGACTGCGGCAAAGGGGGTGGAGGAAGAGAGGCAGAATCTGCTGAGAAAGGGAATTGCTCCATTGTTGATGGGGAATCGCAGCAGGCAGACAGCAGCTGCAGATGACCAAGGGTCCAAAGTAGCCCCCGGGAGGCATGTTGCTTGGAGATCAGGGTGGGGGGGGGCAGGGCAGGGGGAGCAGCTGTCTCCAAAGCACGTGCCTTTGGGCGCCTGCCAAAATGCCCCACAGCTAAATTGCTCGTGGCACTGAGACCACAGACCCACAAAGGGTGTTGGGGGGGCAGGGCTCGTAGTACAGCTAGTTCAATGCCCTCGTTCTGGGGAATGGCTAACCTTTGGGGGCGAGGGTCGTGTTGACCTTCTGGGAGCTGCATGTCAAAGTGTAAAAAGCCAATGCGTGAAAGCAGCTATGTCAAAAGGGGGGAAAAAACACCTCCCTGTTTTCAGTGCTTGCTCACTCCACAGTAATATTAACCAATTGTTTGGTTACTACATTAAGAAGCTGCTCTATTAATTTCTCACTTTATAGTTAAAAAGCAATAATGCAGACACACATTTCCCCCGTAACATACCCTTGTCCCTGTTCCCAGCTGGGTAGCCATTTGTTGGATGTGCTTTAAGTTGGATTCCTGCCTTGCGCAAGGGGTTGGACTGGATGGCCTTACGGGCCCCTTCCAACTCTCCTATTCTAAAATTCTCTGCTCCCCAAAAGATGGCTCTCCAGCCAGTGGGAGGCCACCACCTCCCTCTGGGTCAGGGATGGGGAACTTCTGTCGCCTTCACATATGTTTGACTCCAAATCCCAGCAGCCATCGCAGCGGATGGCCAGGGGAGTTGGGAGTCCTACAACATCTAGAGGGCCCCCACTGCTGCTCCATTGTCCATTTGTTACCTGTTGACATTTTACCACCCATACTCAGCAGCAGTCAGGCCCCCTGTTTCCCTTGTCGTGCTTCACACATTCCTGGAATAGCCATTTCCATTGCTCAAAGCATCCCTGCCAGCCTCAGCCCATAAGGGCAAACAGGGCACCAACCTCAGTCTGCCCCCACCTTGCTAGCCTTTTTACCCCACCTTGCCAGCCTTTTTACTTACAAGTCCAGGAGGTGGTCATTGCCCTCCTTCGTAGTCACAGTCCTTGTAGAACTCAGCAGGGAAGAGGAGGGGGACAAAACTAGAATGAGTTGGCTCTGGCGCCACCTACTGTTGGACCTCCCTGCCTTCTGCACCTTCAGTCCCCATGGGCATCAGCCACTACTGGCCACAGCTCCTACTCAGCATAACGTTCCTCACTCCCCCCTGCAAATCTGGGCGACCACGTCCTTGATGACCAATCCTTGCTTCCGTTCTTTATGTATGACCTTAAAAAAACAACCAGGTTTCTGTCAGTTGCCTTGGCTTTTCCAGATTCTCAGTGGAATTTGTGTTGTTTGTACCTTTAGTAAAATCTTCAGGAATTCTGTCTTGGGCTCATTTTCCTGCTAGTATATCTAGCCAGGGAAGCCTACCTCGTATTTCTCTGAGTGTATTAAAACCAGCTTTTCTGAAATCCCAGTACATGTTTCTCAATGGGCCCCTCCATATGTCCTTTCTATTGCACATTCATGCTTATTTGTCCTCATGATGATATTAGGGCAGTTATACACGATCACACTTTCAACGCTGTTTGGACCGGCAAAAAAATCAGGGTGGCCATACTGTGCTTCCAGTATGTGCGTGTCCCAGAACTTCCTGCTGAAATCTTGTAATTTTTTCTACTGCAAATGTTCCAGTTTATTTTATTTTATTGGCCCTGCTTTTGTTGCACAAGAATTCCCGTCTAAATGGCAATAATGCAGTAGCATTGGGGAAGTGTCACAGGTTAGAGTGATGTGTGGATGGCCCAGGATAAATCCACCACTAATGTGCTGTTGTTGCATCAGTGGCATGTTTCAGAATACACCCACGCACCTCTAAAACAACCCCAGTCTGGAGGGGGCTATATTTTCTCTGGAGTGGCTTTGAGTAACTTTCTGGGTGAGGTGAGTTTTACAGAGGGACTTACTAACTTCCCCAATACAAATGCAATTTAACTGGGGCAATACCCTTCATCACTTTTGGCTCCGATCCAAGGACTGCTGCAAACAAGTGAGTGATGGAAGCATCATTAGTGGCCCCAGAGAGAGTGAAAGGGAAGAGATAGTCCTAAAGAATGGATGAGGATTGGGTTGAGCGCCTTGTATCTGAATTTATGTCCACACCCAGCTGAGAGCTGGGATTCCTGACCCAGTGAAGGTACGGTGGGTGGAAGCTTGATTGCTAGACTGGGATACCTCTCAAAAGAGAAGGATATCTGCCGCCCCACATCAAAAATTATGAAAACGTGCTCAATTGTGGAATCTGTCCAAGAGAAAACAAGAGATGGGTCTTGTCTTTCCCAAGTGGTTCAGAGCTTTCAATCCAATGTAGCAGCTGTCAGGTGGTGGTGCCAGAATTGAGTTGGGAGGTTAACCTCTGCTGGCGTTCGTTCAGTTCCCTGCCAGTTGTCACCAAGCCCAGAAACAAGGTGCAGGGAACAGCGCTGATAATTGAAAGAAAGGGACAGCCCACCCGCTCAAGCCCCCAACACAGCTTCAGCTCAGATGCCTTTTTGTTGCGGGGAGGGGAACTGAGACCTCCCCTTGCAGCTAGACCTAGGGGGTGGCATCCAACTACATCATACTCTGAGTAGACCCATTTAAATTTACGGGCATGGCTAATTATAAGTCTGTTAATTTCAATAAGTCTACTCCGAGTACAACACAGTCTGGGATAACCCGCAGCCTCTTTCTGGCCCCCATCTTCGGGATCTGGAGAAAGAGTGCACAGAAGGGAGGCCTCAGACAATTCAGATCTTCAGCTGGGTGTGTGTGTGTGTGATGGGCAGCTGATGAGAGGAGAGTTTGGGAGGCATTAATTCCACCCCCGCGCTAATCCGCCTGACCTGAACTGCCGTTGAGCTTGCTGCTTAATTAAATTACTGCTTGGGAGTAGGAAGGCTGGTGGCTCCGGGGCAGAGCATCTGTTCTGCATGCAGAAGGTTGTTCGTTCAGTACTTGGCATCTAGGCAGGGCTGGGAAAGACTCCCGAATTTGAAACCTTGGAGAGACGCTGCCAGTCAGTGTAGACAACACTAAGCTAGCTGAACCAACTTGGTATAAGGCAGCTTCTGGTGTTCATATTTATATCAGTTCTTTTTTCAGAACCATGAGGTCTAGAATCTTTATCTTTCACAGAAGGACCATAGCTCAGTGACAGAGCAGCTGATTTGCATGCAAGTAGGCCCAGGTTCAATACTTGATGTCTCCAGATAGGTCTGGGAAAGCCTTCCTACCTGAAACCCTGGACAGCTGCTGCCGGTCAGTGCTGACAATACTGGGGTAGGTGGACCAATGGTCTGACTCATATAAGCCAGTTTCCTATGCTCCTGGCAATCAAACAGGTCCGGTGTCACTACAAAGCATCCAGGAGTTGGTCCTGGTATAGCTCAGAGCCAATGCCTGCCCCGGATCGTTGTTTATATGAAAATTAAAAATCAACACTCTGGCCTGAGCAACTTGACAGCTGCCATTTTGAGTTTCCAAAATGCCCTGAAGTGATGATACCTCTGGGGAACTGGGGACATTTTAATGGCAGGCACCTGGTGCTGATCTCTGTTGCAATGAGAACATTTTTGGCTCTTTCAGCTGAAATGTGCATCCCCAACAGGTCTCAAGGAAGATTTAGGAATAACTCCTCTATTGTAGTTAACTGTAAGACAGGCAACAGTTTGATGTGTCTTTTTTATGGGTAAGCATTTACTTTCATGTAATACTAATTTGTATTTAGATCAGCACCATACACCTTTAAGGGTTTTTAAAAATTTTCTGCCTTTAGGGTGTGGTCGCACCCACCTGTGTGGGAGCTGTTCATCATCCTCTTGTTAAGAGCCAGCTGTTTGTAAGAACTCAGTTTGCTACACTGACAAGAGAGCCACATGAGACTTCCATTAGGTATTTTGATTTTCTTATCTTCTCTCTGTTTTTAGGTCCATAACAAAAGTTTTGTAAGAGTTTTCAAATTCAGGGTGTTTGTTCACTTGTAGTTCTTTGTCAGTGTTGTGTGGTTAAGTGCCTTCAAGTTGTTTACAACTTATGGCAGCCCTATGAATCAATGACCTCCAATGTTGTTGTTGTTATGTGCCTCCAAGTCGATTATGACTTATGGCGACCCCATGAATCAGTGACCTCCAACAGCATCTGTTGTGAACCACCCTGTTCAGATCTTGTAAGTTCAGGCCTGTGGCTTCCTTTTCGGAATCAATCCATCTCTTCTTTGGCCTTCCTCTTTTTCCACTTCCTTCTGTTTTCCCCGGCATTATTGTCTTAGTGCAATGTTAGTGTTGTGTTCATGTTTTTAGCAAATTATATGACAGGCATTAGTTTCATGCTCTACTCATATGGATGTTTGCTTTTACTTTTGAGTGAAATTAACTTCCATCAATACCAGCAGTGCATACCTTCAGAAATTTAACATCCTTCTGCTGTTAGTGCATTGTCGCACCCACTTTGTGTGCCGTTGTCCTCCTCTATCCAAGAGCCGGCTGTTTCTAAGCATTTCGTTTGTTTGCATACCGAGGAGACAGCTGTGCGGTACTTGGACTAGATATGCTGACTTCTCTTTCTGCGTTTGGTGCATTTGAATCGGAGACAGCCCTGCAAGAATTTTGGCTGTATGTCAATTCATATTTATATTTGCATTTATTTTCCTCCCCAATTATTTTCAGTGTGTTTTGTTTTTGATTTTTCCTTCCCCTAGAGCCATTCTCATTCAACACATTTAGTTGGACATATTGACACATTGTCAGCTGGGCTACCGTGAAAGTGGTTTGAAATAGGCTCAGCTACCTTGAATGTGTCATGATGACCCCAGAATACACTGGCCCTTGCGGGTGAAGGAAGACCCCTTTTCACTCTCCTAGTGAATTCTTGTGGGAAGAGGCCCCAATAGGACACAATGTGAGACTACTGTATAGTTATTTGGCATACATTCTGAACCCCAAACTTCACTCTAAAATTCCTTGCAGCTCTTGCTCAAGGGGTGGGGCTCCGGCGGGCAGTAGGTTCTGCTTTGGAATAGAAAAGGCTACTTGGGGACTGAATTAATACTGGGTCCTTTCTATGACCTCTTGCTGCTGGATGGTTCCTATCACAAGGCCATCCCATCCCTTTGCACCCTGCCTCGCACATCCCACAACAGGAAGTCTAGATGTTGGTGGGCTCCCAGCAGCCCTAATAATCTGGGAGGATGAAAGCACCATCTGGGAAGGAAATGGATGTTCCCCATCCAGTGGCAGTGCATCTCTCTGCTGCCAATCCCTCCAGTTGCATTAAACCTGGAGCTGTTCCTTTACCAGCAACAGGTACCAAGGCAAGTGGCAAAACATGCCCCCCACCTTTATGTATTTAAAATATTTCTATCCCACCCTTGTACCTTATAATAGGTCACTGAGGGCATCTTGCAATAAAATCGAACATATACATAACAAAATTGTACACAATAAAGATCACAAAAACATTAAAACAAATTAAAATACATAAAATACAATTAAAATACATACAGGGACTAAAGAGGTAAAATTAAATTAGAAGGTGTAAAATCAGTTCAGGCTCTACTTTCAGTTCCTCCCAAAGGCTCTCCGGAACAAGATCATTTTCAGAAGTCTCCGGAATGCCATCAGGGAGGGAGCAAAGCTTGGGGGCCACAGCTGAAAAGGCTGTCTCCCGCGTGCCTGTAAGTCTAACATCTTTCATTCCAGGCACACAGAGGAGACCAGAGGCAGATGATCTTAAATCCCGGGCAGGTACATATGGGCGTGAGCGGTCCCTCAGGTATATTGGTCCAAGGCTGTTTAGGGTTTTAAAGGTCAGAGTCAGCCCTTTGAATTGGAAACAAATTGGTAGCCAGTGGAGTCGATAAAGCACAGAGGTGATATGCTCCCTGCGCCGTGCTCCAGTTAACATTCTGGCTGCTGCATTTTGGACCAACTAATTTCTGAACCGTTTTCAAAGGCAGCCCCACATAGAGTGTGTTACAGTAATCAAGCCTTGATGTCACCAATGCAGGTGTCGCTGTGGCCAAGTCAGCTGCTTCCAGGAACGGACACAGCTTGTAGACACAGTTTGAGTTGGCCAAAAGCACTCCTGGCTACTGCAGCCACCTGATATTTAAGCAGCAGGGCAGGATCCCAGAGGACTCCCAAACTGCGGACCTGCTCCTTCAAGGGGAGTGCAACCCCATCCAGAACAGGTTGCAGCCCTATCCCTGGCGCAGTTTCCCCCTTGACCAGCAACACTTCCATCTTGTCTGGATTAAGTTTCAGTTTGTTAGCCCACATCCAGCCCTTCACAGCCTCCAGGCACCAGTTTAGGATGATCACTCCCCCCCTGCAATCAGGTGGTAGGGTGAGATAGAGCTGAGTGTCATCAACATATCGATGACATTGTACTCCAAATCTCCTGATGACCTCTCCCAGCGGTTTCATATAAACGTTAAAGAGCATGGGAGACAGAGTGGAACCTTGCGGTACCCCACAGGCCAATGGCCAGGGGGTTGAGCATCAGTCTCCCAGCACCACTTTCTGGGTCCTGTCCATCAGGTAGAACCGGAGCCACCATAAAATGGTGCCACCAATCCCATCCCAGCTAGACATTTGCTTTCCCTGCTGTTAATGAAGAGCCATCTGGGCCTTTCTTTCCCAGGGAGAATGATGACCTGGCATGCCTGGAGGTTGCAGGCTCTCTACTCCCAGGGGACAGTGATAGCAGACCAGCAGCTTTTCTCTGTTTGCCGCCCCTTCCTACTCAAGCAAGATCCTTGTCCCCAGGGGAGGTTTGTGCTGTGGTGATGAAGAAGGGACTGTCTGTGCAGCTGTTGAAACAAGGAAGGTCACCTTCCCAAGGTTCCTGCAGCAGCGGCTTGCCAGGGAGCTGTGTTCCCCAAGCAAACAAGGAGGCCTTCATCCTGTGCCCGTCCAGCAAAAGCAACACCAAGCCTCCCTGAAGCAGATGTGCTCTGGGACAAAACCCTCCACGCAGGCCCAAGGCCTCCATGACTCAGGCAGGGGACAAAAGCACGCAACCTTGCTGTGTGAATATATATAGTGTGGAGGTGACTGCTGTACAGAGAGCGAGAGAGCAAAGGCTCCTGCTCCAATAGTCTTCCCATTTTTAGACAGGGTACTCATGGCTCATTTGGGCATATTTCCAACAGTGCAAGCCGTTCAGCCGTGGAACGGACTGCCCCGGAAGGTGGCGGCCTCTCCCTTGTAGAGGGTGGGGGACCCGACCTCGTTTTATTACGGTCACAGACCACATATTAAAAAATGGACAGCAGGAAGGATTAAAATACTTAAAAAACAAAACTACCAAAATCCCTAAAATCCATGAATAATCTTTTAAAGAGTGGACTGACAACATTTTTTCCTAATTTGCATTGTAGTGAGGAGAAACTTTGTGACATTAACGGTGACATGCGATGACACATTATTTGGGATGCTGTAGCTGCATCCTTTGCTGAGCTAGATGACCTCCCAGAACCCTTTCAACGTGATGGTTCTGCAATTTATCTTTCATGTTGGGCCCACTCTCCAAGTGGACAAAAGGGTAAATCCAACTTAAGCGTTGACCCACTGAAATTAATGGACCTAAGTGAGCAATGTCTTTTAATTTCCTCTGAACAGGACTAACATTAGATGCAACCACAAGGTCGAGGGACGAGGCTACTTCTGGACTCTGCTCCTTCTTGATGAGTCAAGACCGTTGGCCCCACTGGCTGCTGGGAGCTGGTGGCCAACAAAATCTGGAGGGCCACAGGTGTTCCCCACCCCGTGACAAAGAATACAAAAAGAGGCGAGATTTGAACTGCGCGGCTTTCCAGGTGGGACTATTCGCGGGGGCTTTTTGGGCTGTTGCCTTTATGCGTGTTTGTCCTCTTCTCCCCCACCCTGGACTCTTGGTGTCATTCACAGCACTTTGGAGGCGTAGCCAAAGGTTGGCATCACCCGTGGCAACCTTGCCAGGGCCAATTTTCCAGCTTCCTGCCGTCGGGTACGGCTACTCAGTAAGCCAGGGGTAGGGAACCTGTTGCCCTCCAGATGTTGCTGCACTCCAGCCCTAGCAGCACACAAGAGGCTATGTTATTCCAAGTCAGATCCTTGGTCCATCCAGCCCAGTATTGTCCGCACTGACTGGCAGTGGCTCGCCATGGTTGTAGGCAGGGAGCCTTTCCCTGCTCTACCTGGTGCTGCCATTGGGAATGGAGCCTGGCCCCTTCCACAGGCAAAGCGGCACTCTCTGGGCAGCTGGTGCCCTGTGGCGGCCGGCTGAGGCTCTCCGCACAGAGTTCATCACCAGCACCAGGAAGATTCTGGGGTGCTGCCAAGGCTGGAAGAGCATTCCTCCGATGGTGAGCCTGCTGGTTCCTACTGGGAGGAACGGGCACCTCACCCGCAGAGCTCCCTGGCTGATTTACCTACGCCCACATTTCAAACTGCAGTGCAGCCACTGTGGGCCCTCGAGAGTCGCGCTTTCAGCGCTGGACCCATTTTACAGAGGAATCGGGAACATGACATCAGCCGTTTCCAGCTTCCCATTTGGCTTCTCCCCCACCCCAACATGCTGCCCTGGGCTCCTGCTGGGAGGAAGGGTGGGGTATAAATCAAATAATAATAACAACAACATGAGGATTAAGGAATGATGAGACTTGATGGCCTTACAGGCCCCTTCCAACTCTGCTATTCTGTGAAAAGAGCCACATTTGCTGCCACCTACTGGCTGCCAAAACAACGTCCACTGAGGAAGTCCGGTAACTCTGGGCCGTAGCTGGGGCAGTTTTGTCAGCCTGACGCTTTCCTGCGGGGAGAGACACATAGGGAGTCTGCCAAGGCCAGAAGCAAAGGTGGGTGAAGCAACCAAAGTGAATTTCCGCGCACACGCCTCTGTGTCAGGCAAGCAAGAGGCATTATCAGAGTTTCCCCCTTGAAAGATTCAATAACCTTTTGTCCTTCATTCAAAGTTGGGAGGAAGGACAGAACCTACACACCTCTGTGGCGAGAATTGGCATCACCTGTCCAATTTCCTGCAAGGTTTTTTTCCTGCCCATTCAGCCCTGCACATTAATAGCACAAGGAGACCCTTTTTAAAGAAAAAAAGAAAGAGCTGCAATTTAACACATTCATTGGTCGATTCCGTCAGCAGGTGGGAGATCTTTGTTAGTCCAAGGGCCGCATCCCCTTCCGGGCAACCTTCCAATGGCCATCTCTCTGTGGTAGGCGAGGTGTAGTCATCTAGGGTCTGGGGGGGGGCTGTATAAGACCCTTTACTTTTTTGGGACCAGGGTCCCAGCAAGGTCCCTATGTCTCCAGTATCCTGCCAGCCAATCAGCATGAAAGGGGAGTCTGTTGGCCACTGAGAAGAGTCTTCTCACACGCTTCCTTGTCCTTTCCTGTGGGTTATAGCAAATCAGAGTGAAAGCTGAGTCAGCCACTGAGGAGGCTCTTCTCAGTAGCTTACACTCTCAATCTTATTGGCTGCTAGGGATGTCTGTTGTTCTGGGAGAAGGCATTAACAACGATCTCACTCTCAACTCAGCAGCAAAAAAGAGGGAGGTGTGGTTCTAACACGAAGAGACCCTGCACTTCTGAACTTGCCACCACACTACAGGTGGCAGGTGGGGCCAAAGGCAAAATTGGGCAGACCACCAAATGTCAGCCGTTCCTTTGTACAGTAGGTTAGTTTCTACACACACTCGCACCCCTCCCTCCTCTTCACGCAGCCAAGGAAGCCTTGAAGGGATGCATCTCAGGCCGGTGAGGGGTGTGGCCTGGAAGAGGCGGTGTGGCTGGGGAGAGTTCTGAGGGCCAGACAAAGAGGCTTTGAGGACCATATTTAGCCCCTGGGCCTGATGTCCACCCCCTTCATAATGCCTTTCCCCATAGAAGGCCGTTGTCCAGTGCAGAGAATCCTGGGGGCGTGCAGAGCCAGTTGCAGACTTTTCCCCCCCAAGGGGAGGTTGGGCTCAGTCAAGATATTTTCAGCCAGTCCATGGCCGACTCGCCAGTTGCCCATTTCTCTGCATCCCCTGCCTGACCCAATACACGGTATCTCCCAGGGGAGGAAAGTGAGGCACGCAGAGATGATGCTTTGCTTGGAGAGGACAGGTGGCTTCTGTGCCTAGGGGCCTCCTGGCCCTGCACATCCTTGTCTGTGCAGAAGGCAGAAGCCATTCGGTCAAAAGCTAACAGGGGGGCTGCAAGGCCTCCCCCATGGCCCTGCTGAAAGATGAGCCACTTTCTGCTGCCTCTCCATGCTCGCTGGCCATTCACAACAACTATGCACCACAGAACTAGTGCTTGCTTTGTTTCCCCCCCCTCCTTCCTCCCAAATAACTTTTTCCTATTGTGCTGTGACTATAAGAGAGCCGTTTTACTGATATTTGCAAGCCTCTCTGGGCACCTTTTCAGCTGAAGTGTGGGATTTCTTAAAGCTTTAAATACTAAAGAAATGAACCCCGTCGAGCCCTGGCGCTGGGCCTGGGGCCACAGGTTGAGACAGCGAGGAACAGCACTGCAAGCGAAACAAGGCCCCTGCAGCAAAGCGCTGACAGGCTTTGGGGACGCAGCCCAGTTCAGTACAGGCAGAATGAGGACTTGGGAGAGGAGAGGGAGAGAATGGCCGCCTGGCCCAGCATCAGCAGCTGACGCCAAATGAGGCTTGAGCCAAGCGCTTCCAAGGATTCCAGCTTGCCGACTGCACCCAGGATCTGCAGCAGGGAGGTGCAGCGGTGCCTCTGGCCATGTAGGACTCGCAAGGACTTTTGAGGCTCTAGGTGCTGCTCCGGCCAACGACACAGAGAAACGGCGACAACAAGTGAGCCAAGAGGGAGAACTCATGCACTAGCCTCGTGAGCAAGCTTGTGCATGTCTTGTGCGCTCTCGCTCTCTCCCGTCCGTAGGAAAGTGCTGGATGACGAGTCAGACCACTGGCCCATCTAGCTCAGTGCAGGCTACACTGACTGGCAGTGGCTCTGCAGGGCTTCACACTTGGGGGGTCATTCCCAGACCTACCTGGAGATGCCAGGGATTGAATCTGGGACCTTCTGCCCGCAAAGCAGGCACTCTACCTCTAAGCTGTGGTTCTTCCTTACCTCTGTGCTATCCCACCCCCTGGTAATATAGAGGGATAACCATTGTCAGGACTGTTTGTATAATCTGAATTTTGCGGGGGGGGGGGAAATCACAATTTTATTCTGGTTCTTTTAATCACAAGAAGGGACCAGGACACGGATGCCGTTCACCTCCTCCCACTGGCAATCGTATTCAGCCAGCCATTTTGAAATGCTGAAGTCTAGCAACTTGAATTTTTTTTTTAAAAAACGAGCTTGTTAGGAACGGGAATGCTGTGCCCTGTATCACATGTGCTCCCATGGAATGTGCCGTGAACACATAGCGTTGAAGTGACGTATGAATGTGCATGACTATGCGTTGTTATATGAAATAATTAAATATGATGGGAAAGTGTGTATATGTTTCAGGAAGCCTGCTGGGAGTTCACCTTGCAATTGCAAAGTACCTGAGAAACCGCCAACACCACCAAATGATTTAAAATAAAAATTTTAAAAGCAAGTTTCTAGGTCTACTCAAAAGTGGGTGGGATTCCTGCCGACAGTACAGCTGAAGAGCTCCAGCGGCTGAAAGCAGGGTCCATCTGTGCCCTTGGCTGTTCCTTCAAGGAGGTCTTTGGCACAAGGAGAATGGCAGTGTCCCTGCAGGAGGGACTGTTGCGCCTCAAGCATTTGTCTGCACCATGTGCACATGGGTATCCTCCACAGTCAGCTAGTTCGTTGCAAGAATTTCCCCCCTATCCTTCGGTTGCTGTAGTTGCTTTTCCCCGTCTCTGCGGTGAAAAGAGGGCTGGTGCACACCGCATGGAAAGAGAGGGGGGTGGAAATGAGGAAGAAACAAAAGCATCCATGCAATCGAGGGGCTACCTTGGGAACGGTATCCATGGCAACCGAATCAGGGAACCCCCTCCAGCTCAGCTGAAGGAGAGAGAGAACACGTGGAGACTGGTGAGGAAGACAGTAGTGGCTGAGACTCAAGACCAAGCTGACATCTAGGGGCAAGGGCCGTAGCCCAGTGGCTAGAGCAGCTGCTTTGTATGCCCACTTTCAGCCCCCCGGCATCTCCAGGTAACAGTAGCTGCAAAAGTCACGTCTGAAACCTGGTATAAGGTATATGGCAGCTTATGTTCCAAAATCCACGGCATGCAAAAATAAGTGGACTTCATTTGTGCATGTGGAGTGAGGGGGGAGACAAAAAAACAGTAAATTCATGTTCCCCGCTGCGCAGGAAGATTTAAAGAACCCAGCATCAAACAACACGGTACTCCACCAGCCATCAGACAGAAGATGCTCTCCTCCCCTTTGGGCTCTTGGAGAACTGTCAGGAGCAGAACAGGGCCCTGCTTCAAAAAAGACACAGGAAGGATAATAGTACACGAGAAAAACAGTTCTTGGAAGAAAAATGAGTGTTGCTTGTCGAGAGCCGTCTCTTTAATTTCCGCAACAGCAGGTGCATGGTGAGAGTGAGAAATCACGGGGGTGTTTTGGCAGCTAATAAACATATTATTATTATTAAGATCCATCCTCATCTGCCAAGCTGCCTGCTTCTTTAGCACGGAGGGTCGCTCTGCCCATCAGCAGCGCCACGCAGGTCCTCCAGGGATTCCGAGACAGTTGGAGCATCTGCTGGCCGAGGGCTGCACAGTGAGGCAACATGAATCCGAGGAAGAGCCAGATTTGAAAAAATGCAGACTTGGATTAAATCTAGGGCAGCATCAACACACACACAAAGGGGCTGCAAATCCTTTAGGAGGACAGCAGGATGTTTGTGCTTAGGTTCCAGGCTAAGAAAAAGTGGGAGTCTTGGAGTGAGCGCACAATCTGCAAATTAAAGCAAACCTGCAGATTTTGCCTGATTTATGCTCCTCATACAAGTAGCCTTCCCCAGCCTACGCCCTCCAGCTGTTGTTGGACTACAGCTCCCAGTCAATGGTCAGGGTGTGTAGTCAAGACATCAAGTTATGGGAGGCTCTCATCAGGAGAAGCCTGTCATGGCTGGCCCTGCCCTGGTGCCAGATCCCAAGTCCTCAGAGGATGGACAAGACACCCCACAGTTTAGGGACCTTGAGGAGCAGGCAGCCCCCCCCAATCCTGAGGATCTCCTTGAGGGGGGACCCTCTGGATTGATACTGAAGTACAGCTGGAAATGTCAGAGGAGGAGGAAGTGGAGCTGCCCCCTCCCCTGTCCTCGAGAGCACCGACATCAGAACTTGCATGCATCCAAGAAGAGATCCCGGCCCTCCTCTATGTGACAACCTTTCATGTACTTGAAGAGTGTTATCATGTCTCCCCTCGGTCTTCTCCAAGCTAAACATGCCAAGTTCTTTCAGTCTCTCCTCATAGCTCAAGTTGCAGGAAGCCAGATTTTGACTGAACATCAGGAAAAACTTCCTAACTGTTAGCATGGTACGACAATGGAACCAATTACCTAGAGAGGTAGTGGGCTCTCTGACACTGGAGGCATTCAAGAGGCAGCTGTACATCCATCTGTCGGGAATGCTTTGATTTGGATTCCTGCATTGAGCAGGGAGTTGGATTTGATGGCCTTATGGGCCCCTTCCAACTCTACTATTCTATGATCCCTTCACTGCCAGCAGCTGCAGTTAGGGCATGGTTTAGGAGGCCAGAGATGATAAGGCCTCTTCTTGAGCCTTCTAGTTGCTGGAACAACATCCGTCTCTGGCTCCTTGCTGTGTTGTTACCTTGTGGAATACCCTGTGACGTTAACCTTGGACTGTTTCTTGATCTTGTTCCTGCATTGTTTTTGACCTGTATGGATGCTCTGTGTTTGACCTTGGTTTGTTTGACCCATGCTGCACCAGAAACCCTCTCTGTGCTGGTCAGCACTTTGGTGACAAGCTGATATTTCTGGGACTGAGGGGACACTTCCTTGCCATTCTTATTCCACCTGATTTTCTGAATTTTGAGAGTTCAGCAGGGATACTTTATATTTGCAGACATAAGGGACAGAAACTTGACTTTTTATTTTATTTTAATGCAAGCCTGAGTATTCCACGGCCAAAAACATAATCCTGAAATCTTCACCTTTTTATTGTTAAAGTATCTACCCCATTGGGTCTTTTTTTTTCCAGACTGAAAGTGAATTCACATTTCAGTTTTACCCTGCCTTCCTCTCCCCCCGCCCCCAAAAGAAAAGTGTATAAGAGGAAGAACTACCTGCCCTCAGAAAAGTTCCCAATCTTGTGTTTTCATACAAAGACTGGAGGGAAAGCCAGAGCAGAGACTCATGCAGAGAACCATCAGAAGGTTCTCTGAATACATTGGGTTCACAGTAAACTGTATTTATTGGCACAAAGTTTGGGAACTGTTGGTTGAAGTCATCCGAGTTACAGAGCAGCCCCTTCCCCTCAACCTGACACAACTAGAATGGGGAATGGTTCTGCGGAAGGAGGGTCTGCCACACAATTTTTTATTTTGGCCTAGTGACGGGGAGTCAATCTGTTCAATTCCCAACTGCCTTTTAATGACTGGACTAAAACCCTGAGAATGTCAAGAGTTTGCAATAAAATACCCACCAGTTGAAGAATCCAGCTTTTCTTGTTGTGGAACTAAACTATCTAAACCTCAGATATACGTGCAGCCACCTCAAGAGAGCTAGAAACACGGATTATTTCCTCCCCACATGGCTGAACACAATTTTTCTACAGGTAACACCTAAAGCAGCTGAATTCCAATGCTACAAGAGCAGGAACTTCTGCCATCTTAAGAACGCAAACCAAAGATCTCTTATGATAAGGTGGGCGGTGCAGCTGCTTTGCAAATCCAGGGAACATGAGAGAAGAGACAGACACAAGGAACCATGAAGGTGATCTTCAGACTATCCTGAGGAACCTGAAGCAACTCAAATGGCTCTTCAGTTGCAAGGAAAGGGATGCCCATCTGGGCAAAAACATAACCGCTGCAGAGCGGTGAATGTCCTCTGGAAGATCATAACGTGCCCCTTTTCGTATTCAGATTCCCTCTCTCATTCCTTGGAAAGTGTGGAGTCCCAGCATCCTTTAGTTCCTGACTCCTTGTAGGAAGGAGTTTGTTCCCCAGAAACTCCCCCCCCCCAATAAATTATATGTGGCAGAGTATGGCCCGGCTGCGGAGCACCCATCCTGCCTGCGGCTAGTCCTGGATGGAGAAGATGTGGGCAAATGCACCCCTTTCTCCCTCCCTCCCTGCAACAGCATCGGATTGAAGGAACCAGCCGCCTGGACAGCAAGAGCAGGTGGGCGAGCCTCACTTCTCCACGGCCGGCTGTCGCCACGCTCGCTTCCTCAGCTTGTGCCGGAGCTGCAGATGCTTCTTTTCCTCCAGCGTCTGCTGGACTCTACTTCGGAACTGGGCGTTTTTCTTCCTGATCTTCGCCAGCTCAGCTTTCCGCTGCGCTTCCAGATCTGGGTCCTAGCAAGGCAGAGAAGCAGACCCGCTTGGCTAGAGGCACACCAAGCACCCGACTTTACCAATCCTGGGCAGGCCGGGGCAGAGGGGGGTTGGTGGGGCAAGGCCCCATTTGCCCTCGCAGACGAGCCACCACTGGTGGACGTAACCCTCTCAAAGACAACGTAAGACAAACGAATGAAGAGATCAGAGCACAGCTAGGGAGAAAGGAGGGAGTGGACGTTTGCTAGACTGGCACCTGCAAGGGGCAAGGTGAGCGCTGCACAGGGCCTGAGGTTCCCCCCACCTCAGAATTCCTTCCCCCCACAGAAACTCTTGTTACCTTTCCTTCTAAGATCATCTGTTTCCGCTTGTTTATTTCCTTCTTCTCGTCAAAATCAGTTGCCTCCAATCTCTAGAGGAAAAAAGGTTTATTTCATCGCAGGTTCTACCCTGCCTTACCCAGATAAAGCCTTGATTCTGGAGCAGGGGGGCAGTTTCCAGGTTCAAAACCTGTTTCCTCATAAAGTTGTTATTATTTATTCATTAAGTTCATTTCGCCCGTGTGTTTTCAGCCCTCAGTGAAGCTCCCTCGGTGCCACACACACACCCAGCCCATCGAAGCCCTTGCTTACAATCTCGCATTCCCGTCGCACAACGTTCACTTGGGTGAGGATGTTCAACACGGTTCGTTCCTCCACCGAAAACTCTTGCAGCTTCATTTCTACAAGGCAGAAAGGCAAGAGGGATGTTTCTGGGGAGTGCCGGCGGATGATTTGACTCTGCATCGCACTTTAGCGGCTGAACCGGGCTGCATCTTGGACAAGGATTTATGACATGAACACCTTTGTTAAACTATATCATTGCTATTGTTGGCGAATACGGATGACAGGGTGAGAAGAAGTCACCACAAAATAACTGGTTTACTAAGTGATGGAAGATTTATAAGTGTTAATGGAACTGTACATTTACTTCCCCCTTCACCATCCTTGGTGATCTCCAGGTGTTTTGGAGACAACTCTGCACTGGGTGGGAGTTGCAGTCGGTTGGAGGGTACCAGATTGGGCGAAAGTTGTTTCGCTGTGTCGTCCCCTTGCCAAGCATGGCCATCTTCTTTTCTAGGCTGCCGGTCAGAGGGGCACTCGAACCAGTAACCAGGTTCCCTCCCGCATGCTGAGCTGCTGCTCCCAGTCTCTTTCCCAACTTACTGATCTGCACCTCGATGGCATGGACCAGGTGGATGTCGTACTGCGTCACCAGAGTGATGGCGATGCCATTTCGACCTGGGAAGGATGACAGAAGGGGGCGTGTGAACAGGACAGTTCCCCTCCCCACTGGGGACCCCCAATATCAAGGTAACATTCAGGATAAGGCAAGAGCACTTCTCCATGTGCAGAGTTAACTTCCCTATGAAAATGGAAATGGACTGCCTTCAAGTCGATCCCGACATATGGCGACCCTCTGAATAGTGTTTTCCTGGTAAGCGGTATTCAGAGGGGGTTTCCCATTGCCTTCCTCTGAGGCTGAGAGGCAGTGACTGGCCCAAGGTCACCCAGTGAGCTTCGTGGCTGTGTGGGGACGTGAACCCTGGTCTCCCAGGTTGTAGTTCAACACCTTAACCACTACACCACACTGGCTCTCTAACTTCCCTATGTGGGGTCTTATATTTAGGGTCTTATCCAGTGTTAGCCAGAGAGGAGACCCACTGGGTTGCATCCAGCTAAATTCTACTTGGAGGAGAGCCATTAAAATGAACAGCTTTACATCAGCCATGTCCACTAATTTCAGTGGGTCTACTCCAAATATGACTAACATTGAATATAACCCATTGAAATGGCTTACTTAGGTCCATTAATTTCAGGGGGTCTACTCTGAGTAAACTTGGCTGTATACAATCCGTTGTTACTATATTTATACACCACTTCATCAAAACTTTTCCAGGGTGACTTACAATTCATAAAGAGAGTCAAAGATTATTTAAAAAGGGGGGGGGGCAGGAGTAAGTTGAAAGAGCTCAGCTAAGAACTCTCGTATATGGCAGTTGATAAGAAAACAGAGGAAGTGGGGAAGGAAGAAATGGGAAACAGGGCCTGCTCTGTCAGCATTGCTGAGAGACCCAATCAGTTGGGCTTCCCTTCTCCCTGAACAGTTTCCATTCCAGTGGGTCATTATAGAAACTATCATGTAACATTACAAACTGGTGCCCTGAGTGTGCATGTTTTCCTCTTCCCTCCTCTTCCCCTTTTCCTTTTGTGTCATGTTTATATTGCAAGCCTGCATGCAAAGACAGTCTGGATCTTAACGTAAGCTGCTTTTTGGGTTGAAGAGTAAGATAAAAATGCTTTAAAGAGAAAGAAAGGAAGTTGCCTAGACAAATAAGATTGTTTTTAGCCAGTGCTTGAAATTCAATAGCGGGCTGCAGGACAGCCTACCTAGGGATGGATATCCAAAGATAGTCAAAACAAAAAGGGCCCATTTTCTGAACACCAACAGCCCAGAGCTTGGAAGTAACTCGCTACGAATAACAAATTACTTGTAATTTATTACTTTTTTGAGTAACGAGTGGGTAACTTCGTTACATTTTGCTTGTAACAGAACGAGTGGTAATTTCATTACTTTTCAGCTGCAACTGTAACATTTCTGGCGTTACTTCTGGACGTTACTTGGGGGGGAAGTCGTCTGCTGCTGTGATTGGTGGATGAAAGACATGTGCCTCACACTGGGCTTCTGCGCAGCATCACTCTTCCCTCGTGCTCTGTGTTAGGAGGGCACGAGGGAGGAGGGAAGAGAGAAGAAAATTGCTTCAAGAATGGACGGTGGTGGAGGAGAAAGGAGTGGAGGGAGAAAGCCAGTGGGCACGGATGAAGGAAGAGGAGGCAGCAGCAGAATGGAGGTGAAGAGCTCTCTCTTGCGCTCGCGTGCTGTGTGTGTGTTAGGGTTACCAGACCTTTCCAGCTTTCAGGGGTGATCTCCGGACTCACTTTGGATGCCACTCACCCTCCCCCTGCCTGCTAGCACACTGGCCCTCTCACCCACCCCGCTCTCTTGCCCCCACTCGCTCCCTCGTCTCCTGCTTTCTCCTGTTGTATGGATCTCCATCTTTCCCACCACCCTTCCTCTTCTTTGGGCCTCTTAGGAAGAAAGCCCTCTGCAGAAGGCCACATGGATTTTTGCATTCTTCCCTGTCCCATCACTGTGTTCTGATTTTTTTTTTTTTAAAAAAGAAAGATTCTCTTCCCCCACTTCACAGTCCTTCTCCTTCTGTCACACACACACCCCTTTTCGGGAGCATTCACAACCCAACCCAACAAGTTTGCTCTGTGTTTAGATTCTTGAATTAAACAGTCTTTTGTCAAGATGTTTAATGTATTTAACACTGGAGACTGGGGGGGGGAGCTCCCCACGAGCTGCACTTATACAGGGACAAGTACAAAAGCAAATTTGCCGTAGAGCCCATGCCTGAGGTTTTGCTGCTCTGTTGACAATGACTGCGTGCGCACTTGTTTAGCCTTGTGGTGGTGGTCTTTCTCTCGCTTTCCCCCCGTCCTAAGGCGTTGGGCAGAGAGCATCAGCTCCAATGTACTGAACTTGAGAAGATATACCAGAGAGCCTTCGGGCTTAGGGCGGTATATAAATTAAACTAAATAATAATAATAAATAAATATAATGGTGCTGAAAGGTCCAGTATTCCATTTCAGTTCTGCTAAGTGCATGCAGGGCAAGGGTGGGAATGATTCTGGGCCTGAGGGCTCTAGCCCCCCAGAGATTTGGGGGTGGTTGTCTTGTGATATGACCTGCCAATAAACACTTCAAAACTCTCTGCCTATTCTTGTCCCATTGAGCCCTTCTTGTTGCTGATCTCCTGTAGGGGATAAACACAGCAACTACTCCTGAATTCCTTGATGCCTCTGAACGCGTAGCAAACCCCAAAGGTTCTGGGCAAGGGCAGTTGAGATTCTCTAGCATGACTACAGTTTCAGAACCCACACATCTTAATCAGAGCAAATTGTCCCTGATAGAATAAACATTCTTCTAAAGATTGGAGTGGGGAGGGAGAGTTTAATTTCCAATGCCCTGAAGAGGGAAGGCTACTCAAAAACTGTCTTTAACTCATGTTTTTGAAGTGGTAGACTCACAGGATTGGGCAGGAAATAAGCCTGATTAGCATTTTGCAAGCAATTGTGAGTACAAAAGATATATTAACAATAAAAGTCAAAATTTGTTGTCTACCATGGAAGTTGACATTTGTGTAGTGGGGAAAAAGGTAAATTGAATCCATTAAAATGACATTAAATAAATTAGGATATTTGTTTGCTTGTACATTGCTTATCACTTTTGTTTTTAGGAAATAAGGGTGAAGCACTCAAGAATATAATTTGTGTGGAGGGGTAACATTGATTTTGATGGCCTATGACATGTTTAAGTGTGTTATTCTCTTGCGGTTCTTAATTCACATCACAACAGTCTCCAGCACACTTTACTTCAATACAGCAATATTTGTAATTTTAGGAATATGCTAGGTTTATCTCAGAGAATGTATATTGATATCCTAAGGGGCAAGATTCAGTTGCATTCTTGTGTAGTGCATATGGAAGGTGTGTGCTCTCTGGAAAAACACAAAATGCAGCTGACTGGGTTATGAAGCTACTCTCCAACGCACACAAGATCAGAGAAGTGTGTCTGGTCTGCTGCTGCCTCCACATCGGTCAAGAGAAGAATGGAACACATTTTGTTTGTCTTGAAATAACTGTTTTAGCAACTGGTTTGTTTCTGGGCACAATTCAAAGTGCTGGCCTTAAATTTTGAATCCCACAACAACTTGGGAGCAGCAAACCCAAAAGAATGACTTTCCCTCCATGAAAGTACTCGGATATGAAGATCTTTGACTGACTGAGGGCCTCCTTGAGCTCCTCCCATCCTTAAACAGGACCAGGGTGGACAAAAGCCTTTCCTGTGTCACCTTGTTATTCTACTACCTTCTGTGTGTGTGTGTGTGTTTACTCAGATGTGCAGCAGCCAAGGCCAGCACCCTGTAGGTGGTTTTTTAAAAAAAGCAACCGAAATGCAACTGTAGTGATTACTTTTGAGAAAAAGTAATCAGTTACTTTCCGAGCTGTTGCCTTTGTAACGGTAATTACTACTTTTTTGGGCCATTTAACTGTAATTTATTACTTTTTAAAAGTAATCTTCCAAGGTCTGCACCAGCCTAACATTGACAGGTGAGAACACAAGAGAAGCCCCCCCTTTTTAAAAAAAGAGTAGAACCAATGTCAGTGAGGAGGAGGAAATGGCTCCTGATGTAGCCCTTGCAGAATTCACAGCCCTGGCAACAGTTTCAAAGGAGGACTGGAGAAAGCTGGGATGTAGTCATCCGGGATTGCGGGGGGTCATAGACCTGTTACTTTTTTGGCTAATCATTATGAAAGGGACGCGTGTTAGCCACTGAGAGGATGCTTCCCAGTAGCTAACATACAGACTCCCATTTTGTGTTCATTGGCTCCCAGGGATGTCTGTTGCAGTGGTGTGTGGACTCTGAGATGACATGGAGAGCAAGGGAGGAGGACAGAAAGTGGAAAGGGTGTGTGACTATCATGAATGGACTCAGCACTTCTGAATTTGCCACTACGCTGCTGCGAGAAAGTCAAAGGGATGGCTCTAGAATCAAATGGCTTCTAATCAGTAGAGGTAACTGGAGCTCTCCTTACCTGCCCGGGCAGTCCGGCCCACCCTGTGGATGTAGATTTTGGGGAGCCCTGGCGTATTGTGGTTGATGACCACTTGGACTGTGGGGATGTCTAGCCCCCTATATTGAAAAAGGCAAAGAAGAGAGGGGGACGGGGTTAGGTCCAGAATTCAGGCTGAATTGTTGTTCCCGCCCCCCCCTCCCAAAAAAAGGAAAACGCCCGGCTGCAGAGAGCCATCACCCACCTGGCAGCCAAGTCTGTAGCTATGAGGATCTTAAAGACGCTGGATTTGAATTTGGCCAGAGCTGCAAAGCGTTGTTTCTGTTAAAATAAAGAGGGGAAAGAGAGAGACCAACAGGTTCAGAGCAGGGAACTTAGGAGGCTGCCCTGTGCCAGATCAGGATAAGCATCCCTCTAGCCCGCCAGGAATGACGGGCATCAGATCTGTGTCTCCTGCATGCAAAGCAGGTGCTCTGTCCGCTGAGGGGAAGCTAAACTGGCACCATTTAAGCCCTGCCAGAATTCCCCCTCTGGGGGGTTGTTTGTTTTTACTGGGAAATATTCTCTCATGCTAAGGGGACCACAGCAACTGCGGCTTGGTATGGGAAATGTTATGGTGTGCTTGAGTTTGTTTTTCCCTCCTCCCTCCCACTCCTCCTTTCCTCGCATGTTACGTCTTTTTAGACTGCGAGGCTGAGGCTGCCTTAGTACTGATTTTTGTTAAGTCACTGCAAGAGACTTTTTGGCTCAAGGGTGGGGATATAAATGGCATAAACAAACACTGGTGGTGGCTTCAGCAGGAGGAAGGGCATGAACACAAACTATGCGATTAGGAGCGGCACAAGATTTCTGTTCTCTTTCAGCCACTTTGGCCCTGGAGCCATCAGGGACAGATTTGGGGACAGACTCCAGGGCCTTGCTCCGCAAAGCGAGCAGCAGAGTCCCCAGGCACACACTTCGGATGCAAGCAGGGCTGAGAGTCCACATTTTGAAGGGGAAAGCGCAGTACAGACCTTCTAAAATGACACTGCAGCACCAGCAGCACCAGGGGAAGATCCTTGCAGCCAAAGGAAATCTTTCTTCCAATTCACAGTGAGAAGTCCCATCCCCCCCTGCTTCGGCGGCTTCTGGCTTACCTGCTTCATCATGGAGTGCAGAGCCACCGAGGGGAAGTTGAACTTCCTGAGCATCATATTCAGAATTTGGCAGTTCCTACAAAAAAGAAAAAAAAAGTATTTTCCCCCCTGCTCTCTGAAGGAGATGACCTGTTTCAGAGCTTTGCTCGGAGGGGAAGAGTAGCAAATGCGATCTTAGACTGCATTAACAGAAGTATAGTTTCCAAATTGCGTGAAGTATTAGTTCCCCTCTATTCAGCACTGGTTAGGCCTCATCTTGAGCACTGCATCCAGTTCTGGACACCACACTTAGATGCAGACAAACTGGAACGGGTTCAGAGGAGGGCAGTGAGGATGATCAGGGGACTGGAAACAAAGCCGTGAGGAGAGACTGAAGGAACTGGGCATGTTGAGCCTTGAGAAGAGAAGTCTGGGGGGAGATATGACAGCTCTCTTCAAGTTCTTGAAAAGTTGCCACTCAAATGAGGGCCGGGATCTCTTCTGGATCATCCCAGAGTGCAGGAGATGGAATAATGGGCTCAAGTGACAGGAAGCCAAATTTCTAATGAACATCAGGAAAAGCTTCCTGTTAGAGTGGTACAACAATGGGACCAATGACACTGGGGGCATTCAAGAGGCAGCTGGACAGGCACCTGTGAGGGATGCTTTAAGTTCAATTCCTGCATTGAGCAGGGGGTTGGACTTGATGGCCCCATAGGCACCTTCCAACTGTAGTATTCTATGAGTTCTGCAGCTTCTCAGAAACACCCTTGCCACATCCTTGCTGCCCCGCGAAAATGTCAGAACGACTCAGGCCTGTGCAAGGACATTTTATTACTGTTGGCGGTTCCTTTCTCTATGGCCAGACAAGCTTCTAACTAACAACAATCTCAATCATTTGTGGGTGTGCGCATAAAGGCTACAGCTGTCTTGAGCTCAGCCTGGAGAGATCCAGTCTTGAGCAAAGGCATAATACTCCTTAGTTAAGAGTGGAAAATCAGACCGGCTCATTGGAAAGTCAGGGTGCTGCTTAGATCTGGAAGACCCGGGGTTCAAAAACCCATGTTTAGTTCGCCCTAATTCCTCTCTTGTAACCCTAGCTTACTTTGTAGGGCTGTTGAGAGGACTGGTTTTTCTGAGTATCGCCCTGAGTTTCTTTGAAGGATGGGATACAAACAGGAAAGCGCGCAAACGGTCTCTACCTACCTCAAAGCCTTTCCCCGCCACCCAAAGATATTCTTATATCTGCAGTGTCTTTTCTCTTCTACAGGTTAAGAGCTTGTACAAGCCAGATTGGCAGTGAAGAATGCTTCTGAGCATACACAAACTACCTATAGTTTCAAAGGCACCCCCGTTGCAAGGGGAACATCAGAAGAGCCCTGCAGATGGATCAAGCCAGTGGCACGTCTAGTCCACCAGCCTCTTCTCACAGCGGCCAAGGAGATTATGAGAAGCCCGCTAGCAGGACCAGAGCACAGCGCAACTCTCCCCACTTGTGCTCCCCAGCAACTGGTGTTCACAGGCATGCCGCCTGCGACAATGGAGGTAGAACATAGCTAGAAGTATGAGGGCCCAGGGAAAAAAACCAGAAAAAAAAGGTCTCCCCTCCCCTGGACCTTTTCTGTGCCTTCACATCTCAAATTGTAGCTAGCAGCCATTGATAGCCTTAATCCTCTCAGGATGGGGATGGGAAACCTGTGCTGAACCCAACACCCAACCACCCCTCCTGGGGTGGAGCAGCCGTTCAGGACTGCCTGAAAGCCAACCATTAGTTCTGGGAACTCTTGCTCCCCAGGAATTAAAAACTGGAAGTCAGCTTTGAGATAACGAGAGGGAGGGAGGGAAACTTAAGGCCAACTCTAGACTCACTTGCAGGTGTTGGTGAAGATGATGATGGACCAGTCTTGGTGCTCGTCCTGGAATGTCTGGACCAGGTAGACGAGGTAGGCATCCTTGACCTTCTCGGGCACCAGCAGGTAACGCTGGTCAAGTTGCTCCACCGTCTGTACTCTGGTGGGAGAGAAGAGCCCACTGGAGCTCGTGAATAGTTTGGGTAACACTGCAGGTTGCCTTACACCAGACCAGGCTCTTTGCCCATTAGCATGAGATTGTCTCCTCTCTGACTGGCTCTGGCTGTCTGGGAGAGGTCTTCTCAACCCTTTGGAATGGAGATGGTGGGGACGGAACCTGGAAACCCCTGCATGCAAAGCACGGGCCACGGTTCCATTCCCTCAATTTGCGACGGGTCTAGAAGATGGTGTTGAAAATGCCCCCGATGGTCGAGAAGCACCCGAATCATAATCATAATAATCCTATACATAATCTAATAATTATACCTGCAATTTGGAAAATGTTCTCTATACATTCCAACTCCTCTTAAGTTGTTATAACCAAATTTAGCAAGATGGTTCCTGAAATGAATGAGCAGGTTTTGATTTATGTTTGGATACTGTCAGACACCATTTTGAATAAAGATGGTGGACTAAACCTGTCAAAACGTCATTCATTTGGACACCCTCTTAAGATATTGCAACTGCCACGCCCCCATCAGAGGAAGACCCGACGCTCCCAAAGCAACCATTACTGTGGGGCAGGTTGAGAGGAACAGGACAGTGAGACAGAGCAGGGGGAACTAGGCCTTCAGGGGTCATGACGCCACAACCTCCTCCGCAAGACCCAGAGGGCCCTGCACAGAACTGGAGCCTGAGCCACTGCTGACTCTGGAGGAGCACTGGCACCAAGAGCAAAGGCCCAGTCGGCTGCCGGAGCACCTGCCTGAGGAAGGAGGACTCCTCAGGAGGAAGGGTCTACCTGTGAAAAACCTACTCCTCACAACTGGACCAAGCTCTTCAGACAACCCAGATGGCCTGCAGCTGGGCTCTGGATGGAGCTCTGAAGGCTTATGCTTGAAAGCCTCCAGTTCCTTGCATGGAAATGGAAATGGACGGCCTTCAAGTCGATCCCGACTTATGGCGACCCTATGAAGATTGGGTTTTCATGGTAAGCGCTATTCAGAGGGGGTTTCCCATTGCCTCCATCTGAGGCTGAGAGGCAGTGACTGGCCGAAGGTCACCCAGGGAGCTTCATGGCTGGGTGGGGATTCACATAGTCCAACACTCTAACCACTATGCCACACTGGCTCTTCCTTGCATACAGGGCTTGCAAAGCATCCTTGAGCCAGCTCCCTAGCATGCTGTGTGACCTAGCTGCTTATGGGACTTTGCTGCATTCTGATTTTAGACTGTTTCTGCCTCTAGTGCAGTCCCTGTGGTTTGACTTTGGACAGCAACTAGGCCTTTCTTTTTGGATTGCCTCTCTGAGTGGCCCTGGGACTGCTGGATTGGCTTCATCTGAGGGAGGGCAGTAACTTGGCACAATGGCTCCTGAGATCAAGGGCCAGGTTTTTGCCTGTTTGAATGCAACAGGATGGCATTGTGAATCAGGATCACAGGCTGAACCTTTCAAAGCTGCATTGATCTTAACTAGTGATTTCAAAGCTACACTGACTTCTTTTGGCTTCCTAAAATTCCCAAGCAATGTTGGGCACGAGGCTGCTAGTAAATAGCAAAACAACTGCTGAGCATGCTTCTTTCAAGTGGTCAGGGTGCTTCAGGTGAATTTACAACGCTCAGTGGCAAGCACTTGCATGTAGAAGGCCTCAGGTTCAATCTCCAGCAGCATCTCCAGGGAGGTCTGGAAAAGGCTCCCTGCCTGAAACCTTTTAGAGCTGCTGCCAGTCTGTGTAGACAAAACTGAGCTGATTTTATGGCTTCTACGTTAAATTTCACCTTTGTAGTCCCTTTAGAGCCAATCCTTATATATATGTATATGTATATATTGTATTTTATGTATTTCAATTTTAACGTTTTTGTGATTTTACTGTTTACAATTGTATTATGTACATGCTTGATTTTATTTTTGTAAGCTGCCCTATTATAAGGTAGAAGGGCGGGATAGAAATATTTTAAATAAATAAAAATAAATAAATAAATATGGTCAATGGTTTGTCTCTGAGTCAGGCACCTTCCTAAATTTCTATTTAAATTTCTCCTGCATTCAGATCATGACTGGAAACTTCCTGCATTTTTAGGGGTAACAGCTGTAGCTCAATGGTGCAAACAGAAGGTCCTAGCTACAATCCCTCGGCATCTCCCAGCAGGGCTGGGAACATCCCCTCTCTGAAACTTGGACAGTTGCTGCCAATCAGTGCAGACAAAACTGAGCCCAACGGTCCAAAGGTCCTGGCAATGGACTGTGGGACCGCGTGCATAATCTAACACTGAGCTACGGCCTTCCGTGCGGACTCATATGGAGGGGAGCCCAGGGGAGGGGGGCCAGACTCACTCCGATGTGGACTCCCAGAAGAACGGCTTGTTCATTGCGATCTGCCTGAGCTCGTGCAGTGTGTCAGTGAGGGTCGCGCTGAAGAGCATGGTTTGCCTGCTGGCCGGAACTGCCGCCAGGATAACTTCCAGGTCTTTGGTGAAATCAGTGCACCCCTGCTCCAGCAGCCGGTCAGCTTCATCCAGGACCTGAGCCAAAACAGAGGGGGAGGAGAGTTGGAAAGGAACCACCGGAGATAGCAGAGGGTTGAGGAGAAAGGGGAATCTTGTCAAGTGGCAGTCTGGGCAAGGCAGAACAGGGAAACCATACGGGAAATGCAAACCTCCGTGCCCACGGCGATACTCCTCCCCCTGAGGCGGCCGAGGTGCACCTCTTTTCCCGAGGGCAGGCAGGGATGTGGCCTTTGTCATGTTGCTGGACTCCAGCTGCGGCAGCTCACACAGCCAATGGTCAGAGTTGCTGGAAGCTGGGAGGTCAGCAATAGCAGGGGGGCCACAGGTGTTCCCATATCCGTTCCGGGCCCTTTGGCTTTTCCCTTAGCCAAATTAAGGCTCCCCCCAACGATTTTCAATGCATCCATAAAGGAAGCCACAGACCTGCACTTACAAGATCTGAACAGGGTGGTTCATGACAGATGCTATTGGAGGTCGCTGATTTGTAGGGCCACCATAAGTCGTGATCGACTTGCAGGCACATAACAATGACCAACATTTCCTCTATAGCATGTGAACTTTGTGCGAACATTCTGGGACATCACAGAAGCCCACAGGAAGGAACAAGGCAGCTGGTCAGCCAGGCCACCGGTCTATCTAGCTTAGTTCCTGTTTTGAAAGAAAGTTTTTCTCCCTTCAAAGTGGTTCTCTTTTTGACTTTGCTGTTATAAAACAAATGTTTCCAGGCTCTAGTACTATAGAACCAACCTTGGGAACAAAGAGAGAGAAAAACCTACCCACAAAAAAAAGTCTGTCTGAGACTGGGTCTGCAAGTTCAAAACGGTGTCCTCAAGATACAGAATTTGGTATTGAAAGAAGTGAGGGGTGGGCAGTAGCTCAGTGGCAGAACAGCTGCTTTGCATGCGGAAAGCCTCGGGTTCAACCCCTGGCCTCTCCAGGAAGGGCTGGGAGCGAACCCTGCCTGAAACACGGGAAAACTGTTGCCAGCCAGTGTGGACGATACTGAGCTAGACACACCAATGGGCTTCCCATCTCAGCTTCCGCCAAAATAAGGAAACATTACTAGATTTTGTGGGGGAACAAAAGGAGAACAGTGTGTGTGTGTTGTTGGAACAATCTATCGAGACCAGCATGAGATGGGGAGGGGGAGAGAGGCTTTACCCAGCCCTGTTAAGGCCTGAACACGAGATTTTTCCATATTGCAAGGCACAGGCCTGACCACTGAACTAAAGGGTCTTCCTCTGAAATTAAGGCAAGGGGACACTCTCTGGCCTTACCAAGAACTTGATCTTTTGAAGGCTGAAGGTGCCTGAGCTTCGGAGGTGGTCAGCCAGCCGGCCTGGGGTTGCGATGACGACGTGGGGTTTCCGAGACAGCTCCAAGGCCTGCACCACCATATCTGAGAGGCCAGCAAGGCAGGAAAAAGGGAACATTTATTTAAAATATTTCTATCCTGCCCTTCTACCCTATAATAGGGCGGCTTACAAAAATAAAATCAAACATGTACATAATAAAATTGTAAACAATAAAATCACAAAAACATTAAAATAAATTAAAATACATAAGTTACAATATATACATATATATATATAGGGAGTGGTACTAAAGGGGATTACAAGGGTAAAATTTAACGTAGACGGCATAAAATCATAAAATCAGTTCAGGCTCTACTTTCAGTCCCTCCCAAAGGCTCTCCGGAACAAGATCGTTTTCAGAAGTCTCCGGAAAACCAATAGAGAGGGAGCAGAGCGGGCCTCTTGGGGTAGGGTATTCCAAAGCTTGGGGGCCACAGCTGAAAAGGCTCTCTCCCGCGTGCCTGTAAGTCTAACATCTTTAATTCCAGACACAGAGAGGAGACCAGAGGCAGATGATCTTAAATCCCAGGCAGGAACGTATGGGCATAAGCAGTCCCTCAGGTATATTGGTCCAAGGCCGTTTAGGGCTTTAAAGGTCAGAGCCAGCCCTTTGAATTGGAAACAAATTGGTAGCCAGTGGAGTCGATAAAGCACAGAGGTGATATGCTCCCTGCGCCGTGCTCCAGTTAACATTCTGGCTGCTGCATTTTGGACCAACTAATTTCTGAACCATTTTCAAAGGCAGCCCCACATAGAGTGTTACAGTAATCAAGCCTCGATGTCACCAATGCAGGTGTCGCTGTGGCCAAGTCAGCTGCTTCCAGGAACGGACACAGCTTGTAGACCAGTTTGAGTTGGCCAAAAGCACTCCTGGCTACTGCAGCCACCTGATATTCAAGCAGCAGGGCAGGATCCAGGAGAACTCCCAGACTGCGGACCTGCTCCTTCAAGGGGAGTGCAACCCCATCCAGAACAGGTTGCAACCCCGCCCCTGATAAAGTTTTTCCCTTGACCAGCAGTACTTCCGCCTTGTCTGGATTAAGTTTCAGTTTGTTAGCCCACATCCAGCCCTTCACAGCCTCCAGGCACCAGTTTAGGATGAGCACTCCCCCCCTGCAATCAGGTGGTAGGGAGAGATAGAGCTGAGTGTCATCAACATATCGATGACATTGTACTCCAAATCTCCTGATGACCTCTCCCAGTGGTTTCATATAAATGTTAAAGAGCATGGGAGACAGAGTGGAACCTTGCGGTACCCCACAGGCCAACGGCCAGGGGGTCGAGCAGTAGTCTCCCAGCACCACTTTCTGGGTCCTGTCCATCAGGTAGGACCGGAGCCATCGTAAAACAGTGCCTCCCAATCCCATCCCAGCTAGACGGCCCAGAAGGATACCATGGTCAATCATATCGAAGGCCGCGGAGAGGTCCAGCAGCACCAACAGGGATGCACTCCCCCTGTCTGATGCCCGGCGTAGGTCATCAAGCAGGGCGACCAAAGCAGTCTCTGTCCCATGACCAGGCCTGAAGCTTGATTGAAAAGGGTCTAGATAGTCTGATTCACCCAGGAAAACATATTTATTTTTATTTATTTATTATTTAATTTGTATCCCGCCCTTCCTCCCAGCAGGAGCCCAGGGTGGCAAACAAAGCGCTAAAAACACTTTAAAACATCATAAAAACATATCTTAAAATACATTAAAACAAAACAGCGTTAAAAACATTTTAAAAAGCCAACCTTAAGAAAGGGTTAAAAACATTATTAAAAATATATATCAAGCAATTCTAACACAGACGCAGACTGGGATAGGTCTCAACGTAAAAGGCTTGCCTTTGAAATGACTATAGGCAGTTTGTGCATGCTCAGAAGCTGAGCAGCCACTACCCTCTCAATCACCTTGCCCAGAAAAGAGAGATTAGAGACTGGGCGGAAGTTGTTAAGATCTGCAAGGTCTAACGAAGGCTTTGTTAACAAAGGTCTTATCACAGCCTCTTTCAACAATGTTGGTATAGAATCTTCCCTCAGGGAGGTGTTAATTAAATATGCCAACCAGTCAGCCACTCCCCCTCTGGCAGATTTGATTAACCAGGATGGGCAAGGGTCAAGGGAATATCTTAGCTCCTCTCAAAGGGGGCAGCCTCAGAAGCATCACATGTCCCACCCCACTGTGCATGAATTTGCCAAAGAGAAAATATTTTCAGCAGTCTGATAATCATAGAATAGCCAGCTGGAAGGGGCCTATAAGGCCATCAAGTCCAACCCCCTGCTCAGTGCAGGAATCCAAGTTGAAGCATCCCCAACAAGTCCAGCTGCCTCTTGAAGGCCTCCAGTGTTGGAGAGCCCACTACCTCCCTAGGTCATTGGTCCCATTGTTGTATCGCTCTAACAGCTAGGATGATGATAAGCCTTCATCACCCAAGCTGTCTTAATTCCCCATTTTCAAAATGTGGCTTACGTACCCATCCCGCCAACAATGATGCAATCCTTTAGGCCCAGTGGCTTCCCCAGGACCCGGAACTGCTCGGCGATCTGATAGGCCAGTTCTCTGTCAGAGAAGGAAGGTTGAGAGAGGAGGGCAGAAAGAGAGAGACAATTAACAAAGAAATGCTGCTGTTCTGCATTTCCTTATTTCACCTCCAAACAGTCCTGCAACTGGATCACGCGGGGGGTGTGTGGCATTTTAGTCCAACATCCTGTCCTCACAGTGGCCCACCAGATGCCCCAACAGGAAGTCTGAAAGCAGAGGACTCACCCAGGGCCCTTTACAACAAATAAGGCCTTTTTCCAGCTGTTGTTATATGCCTTCAAGTCAATTACGACCTACGGCGACCCTATGAATCTTTTTTGGATATATATTCATGGCGTATGCATATTCAGAGGAGGTTTGCCACTGCCTTCCTCTCAGCACCCCAGATTCCCAAGCGGTCTCCCATCCAAGCAATAACCAGGCCTGACCCTGTGTAGCTTCCGAGATCAGACGTGTTCAGGGTAGCATGGCCGTAGTTTAGTGCCATAAAGTCGGCACGTGTCTCTCCCTGTGGACACTCCCTGTCAGGTATTGAACTGGTTTCCCACTCCTTCAAAGTGTGCATGGCTTCTAGCCTTTTCCAGTTTAAACAATGTACAGTACAGCGCAATCCTATGAATGCTGACTCAGAAGTGACTTATGGCAGCCCAATGAATCTTTTTTGGATATATATTCATAGGGTTTTCATGGTAAAAGGCATTCAGAGGTGGTTTGCCATTGCCTCCCTCTAAGCCAATGGCACCGGGCATTCCCAGGTGGTCTCCCATCCAAGTATGAACCAGGCCTGACCCTGCTTAGCTTCCGAGATCAGACAAGATCGGGCGTGTAAACTTGAAAAAAATGACTTGTTCTTACCTTGTGGGTGTCAGCACAAGGCAGAAGATGCCAAAAGGGTCTTCTGAGAGTTTCTGCAGGATGGGCAGCACGAACGCAGCTGTCTTGCCGCTGCCTGTCTTGGCACAGCCCATGCAGTCGCGCCCTGCAGAGGCAAAGCGGATGTGAGGCAGCAAGCGAGGATGAACTCTGCATAGGCGCAGAGGCACGCCCAGACGGCCCACACAGGCACAGGAATGGCAGATGCCCTCAAAGGGATTTGGGGACCTGCTACACAGAAGAAAGCGCTTCAAGGAGTCCTGAGAATCAGAACTCTGGGCAGGGGGAGGCACTGACAGGAGGGGCGGGCTTGAGAAGTCCGAGGGCGTGGCTTCAAGTGGGGGCGTGGCTTCAGGTGGGCAAGGCGTGGTCTGTTGGAGGGATGTACCACTCCAAAGGACGACCGAGGGGGCGTGGCTCCCAAGCACCCTGAAGGGCTGCTCAGTGGGTGGGCGTGGTTTAAATGGCAATTGGAGCGGGGCTTCGGGCAGAGCGACTGCCGGGGGCGGGGCTTCACAGCCCTCATGACCGTCTGCGAAGGCGGCCTTACCTTGGAGCGCGGGCGGGATACAGGCCTCCTGCACCGGGGTGGGCCTCGTCAGGCCCAGCTGCTCCGCCTGCGCCGCCAACCAGGGCGCCAAGCCCAGAGCGCGGAAGCCGGACATGGCTCGAGCCGCCTCACGCCGCTGAGAGAAGAGAGAGGAATTAGTCCCACAATGCACCGCGACGACGGCGGCGCCTTTCTATTGGGCGCCTCTCGTGACGTCAATGGCGGGCGCCGCAGTGCCTCGTTTAACTACGGCTCCCATCACCCTCTGCGGCTTCCGACGCCCAATCAACGAACCCGACGCCTCTTTATAGAGTTACAATAAAGGTAGACTCACACTGTATGTCGTGACCACGTACAATTGAGGGTGGTGATGATGGTGATAAGAATAGCGAACCACATTGCAGGGAAGTTGTAAGTCGTGCACCCTCCCTCCTACGCATGCGCCTCTACAATCATGAGTGGTATCGGCAGTGGCAGGAAGACTATTACTTTCAATGTTTTTATTCAAAAGTCAAGCTTTTTTTCCGGCTGGCCTGTCTTAGGCAGAACTCTTGACATCCCGGTACAAAAAGAGGAGGCGGCGCAAGAAGGAGCATTCAGTCCCGTCAGCACGAAGTGAGAAGTTCACTTTACATTCCCCTATCTCTATGGGTGGCATCTGACTTCCTCTTTTTCTACAGCAACGTCATCGCTTCTTTCCCACCAGCCCCCCAAATCCTACAACTCCCATCAAGCATTTCGCCTACTTGGGCTCCCGGTTTCTGATTGGCCGCCCGCTTCCTCAGCTGCTAGTGGGCGGGGCGAAGAGACCCAGGCAGCCAACCGGCGTTTCCCGACGTGCCTTGCGCCGAGAAGAGAGACGAGGACGTATCAGCTCGCGAGGCGGCGGAGGTGGCAAAGGGGATCTGGCCGGAGTGATGGCGGCTGCCGGGGCGCAGGGCGAGGCCGACGAACTCTTTGATGTGAGGAACAACTTCTACATCGGAGCTTCTCAAGCGGCCATCAACGAGGCGCAGCGAGTCAAGGTGAGGCGAGGAGGGGCGGGATAAGCCACGCCCCGGGCAGAGACCCCGCCCCTTTCGTACGGTCTGTGCCCCCCGAAGAGCCCGCAAGTGGCCCCGCCCCGATGCAGAAAGGTAGCAGGAGGGGAGGAAAGAGGAATCCTCTGAGCAGGCAGGTGCTGTGGGTTTTCCTTGCTCCTGCTGGAAGCAGATGGCACCTGTTGAATCGCTGCCTGTCTTTTGCTTCTCTGTCTGCTGTTGGGGATGGTAGCGTCTGTGGAATCACTGGCTGTCATTAGGCTTTTGCTCTGGCTTTTGTTTTGTTGTTGTTGGATATTTTATAGCTAAACAGGATATAAATCTTATCGACTAAGTTACTTTCCGCTCTGTTGGGATGTGGGATGCTGAACCTTTTGAATTGCTGGGCTTGAGCCATAGCCATACTGACTGGTGGCGTTGGGACTCCCAGCAGTGTCTGGAGGGCCACAGATGTCCTTCATTCTTGCCATATACTGCATTAAGATGAAACTCCCCACACACTCCTGGTTTGTTCTGTTTTTAAAAAGTGTTTAAAAAGAACTTACTGCCTTAAAGAGGCATTGGCAGTGGCTCCGCTCCTACTTGGTGGGTCGCCACCAGAAGGTAGTGCTTGGGAAACATTGCTCGATGCCCTGGACTCTCCATTGTGGAGTTCCGCAGGGATCAGTACTGTCCCCCATGCTTTTCAACATCTACATGAAGCCGCTGGGTGCGGTCATCAGGAGTTTTGGGGTGCGTTGCCATCAGTACGCTGATGACACGCAGCTCTATTTCTCCTTTTCATCTTCTTCAGGTGAGGCTGTTAATGTGCTAAACCGCTGTCTGGCCGCGATAATGGACTGGATGGGAGCTAACAGACTGAAGCTCAATCCAGACAAGACCGAGACGCTGTTGGTGAGTGCCTTCTCTGCCCAGATGGAGGATGTTCATCCTGTTCTTGATGGGGTTACACTTCCCTTGAAGGAACAGGTGCGTAGCTTGGGGGTTCTTTTTGATCCTTCCTTGTCACTTGAGGCCCAGGTGGCCTCAGTGGCACGGAATGCTTTTTACCATCTTCGACTGGTAGCCCAGCTACGTCCCTATCTGGACAGTGACGACCTCGCCTCAGTTGTTCATGCTCTGGTAACTTCTAGACTGGACTACTGCAATGCGCTCTACGTTGGGCTGCCCTTGAAGACTGTTCGGAAACTACAACTAGTCCAGAATGCAGCGGCCAGATTGCTGACGCGGACCAGAAGGTCCGCTCATATAACACCTGTTCTGGCCCGTCTGCACTGGCTTCCTGTTTGTTTCCGGGCTAGATTCAAAGTGCTGGTTTTGACCTATAAAGCCCTACACGGCATGGGACCGCAATACCTGGTGGACCGCCTCTCCCAATATGAACCTACCCGGACACTGCACTCAACATCTAAGGCCCTCCTCCGAGTGCCATCCCATCGAGAAGCTCGGAGGGTGGTGACTAGAACCAGGGCCTTTTCTGTGGTGGCCCCCGAACTGTGGAACAGCCTGCCCGATGAGGTGCGCCTGGCGCCGACGCTACTATCTTTTCGGCGCCAGGTGAAAACCTTTTTATACTCCCAGGCATTTTAAAGTGTGTTTTAATAGCATTTTCATCATTATTTGTATTTTGGATGTTGTTTGGTTCTTTTATTGTTTGTTTGTTTTGTTTTCTTGATTTATTGTATTTATACATTGCTTGTTTTTTTATCTTTTTGTACACCGCCCAGAGAGCCTTCGGGCTTAGGGCGGTATATAAATTAAATTAAATAAATAAAAATAAATAAATGCTGGTGTGCCCAGGAATGGCCACAATCCAGAGTCCAAAGCAGCGACTGTCTTCCTCTTTTCAGGAGCCAAATTTCAGAGAGGTTGCTGTCTCACTTTGTCACAGCAAAAAACAGTAAAGAATCTTGGACCATCTCAAAAACCCACATTTATTGTGGCAGAAACACTTTGTGGGCTAGGAACCTGATGTGTCTGATTTCATCAGTTTACACCACAATAATTATGCTGACCTTTAAGGTACTATGAGACAAATCTATGGTGCAGCCATAGCATTTGTGAACAGTTCTGTTCCCTTGCCTCAAAAAGGATATTGTGGAGTTGCAAAAAGGTCAGAAAAGGTGACCCAAAATGATCAAGGGGTCAGAGCGACTCCTGTATGAGAAAAGGTTACAATATTTGGGGCTTTTTAGTTTGGAAAAAAAGGCCAGTAAGACGGAACACAGCAGAGGTGTACAAAATTATGCAGGGTGTGGAGAAAGTGGTTAGAGAAATGTTTCTGTCTGTCTCTCATAATACTAGAACCCAGCATGGCTATCCAGTGAAGCTGATTGTTGGAAGATTCAAGATAGGCAAAAGAAAGTCCTCCTTCACACAGCACATAGTTACATTACAGAATTTGCTCCCGCAAGACACAGTGGATGGCTTTAAAAGAGGGTTAGACAAATTTGTAGAGGGGAAAAGGCCACTAACTTTGATAGTTATATTCCTCCTCCACTGTTGGATGCACTGTGCTGCTGAACATCAGGTGCTGGGGATCACAAGTGGGGAGAGTTGCTTTTGTGCTTAAGTCCTGCTTGTGGCTTCTACCCATTGGGCCATCTGGTCACCCACTGTGAGATCAGCATGCTGGGCCAGAAAAGACCCCTTTCCAGTTGCTGCAGGCCTCTTCCTACCTTGCTTTGTGGCTCTTGCAGCTTGTTTTTCTATGAGAGGAGTAGTTTTTTTTCACCAGCTGGTACAAACGCTGATCTTTTTTTCTTGCTCCTTTAGTCTTCCAGTCCTGAAAAAGAGATGGAGAGAGACATTTTCCTCTATCGTGCCTACATTGCACAGGTGAGGCAAGCAGATTGATCCGGGGGGGAAGAAACGGCTACTTCTAGATTTGTCTGACCTTCCCAAATATGTAGTGTGTGTGGACGGGTTGGTTTTGAAACGGTTCATGTATGTTTCCTTCCTAATAACATTATTCATTTATTTGTTTAAAGTATTTTACTACGCTCTGAACAGCACCTGCTCCTGCCTTCAGACTTACAATCTGAAAAGTACTACGCAAACTTGAGTGCAAGCGTTTGGTTATGAAGTTCTTAATAAGTTTCTTTCTGTTTTGGCGGTGGGCGGGGGAAGCAAGCGCCCTGCAGGTGCTCCTTCTGTGGCTGATGGATGGTCATCCTTGCCATCGTGTTCTTTCAGGGAAGTGCAGCCCCCCACAGTGGCCACTGGACCCCCCCCAGCTGATAGCAGAAGTGAGTGTGCGCTGCCTTCCGCTTTGTGGTTTCAAGGCAGCTGTCAGTTGCTTCCCAATCAGGATTGCCTCCCAAAGCAATTATCTGCTCTTTTTCCTGAAAACTGAAATCGCTGGGTTGTGACCAATGTTCGTTCTGCTCAGAGTAGGCCTATTGAAGTTGGTGGGTATGGCTAACGTGGACCATTAATTTCAGTGGCTCTGCACGGAGTAGGACTTAGTGGGATACAACCTACTGTTGTTGGGGAATATGTGGCATGTTTATGGCAGGGGTCTGTCTTGATCCCTGGCCGCTGATGTTCCGTCTTCTCCCTTTAGGGGAAGAGCTGTAGGTCAGGCCTGGGGGCCAAAGGCAGCCCTTCAGGCCTCTCTCTATGGCCATTAGGGCTCTCACAGGTCATGCACCTTCCCAAACTGCATCCCCTCAGCACCTGCCCTCTGCACCCTCCTTGAATGGTTTTGCCTGGTCAACAATGTGTCCTTGAACTCTGATAATGTGTCTTGCTTGCCTAGACAGAGGACAGAGGTGGGCGAATATTCAGTAGGCTAGTTTCTATACACACAAGGTAAAATGTACATTCGTTGCCTTGCCCACCTTTGCCTCTCACCCAGGGCATGTGACCTCTGGAAGGTAGTTCAGTGAGGAGTGTGGTCCTCTGGCTGAAAATGGTTCCCCACCTCTGAAGGCATCTTTCTCAGAAACAGCTATGGCGCACTTTTCACCTTTTGTCTTACTGGATTCGTTTCTGCAATTCATAGAAACAGGATTTTTTTCCCCCTTTCCCCCCCAAACTCTTCCTTTGGACAGCGAAAATATGGAGTGGTGCTAGATGAGATCAAGCCCAGCGCGTCTCCAGAACTCCAAGCCGTGTGGATGTTTGCAGAATATCTTTCCAACGAGAGCCAAAGGTGGGTTTGGGTGCCAGAGTCCTGTGGCCCTCCTCGCGTAAAGGCAAATTTTGCAAGACGCTGCTGATCACTTACGTATGCAAGGCTATATTGTAATCTCCAGATTTTAAATCACAGCGCTGTCTTCATGGGTTTTGTCCCTTGTAGACTGTTCAGAAGTGCTGGAGGTGGTTGAGAAGTAACAGCCTAGCCATGAGGGAATGTTTACCCCCGTATTTAAACGACAGCAGCATTTACCATTTTGTATCTGGGCTCAGTTTTTGGAGCTGGTTCTAATCTTGAAAGCTTCGCATGGTCTGAATCTAGGATTTCATGATGAGTGCCTTCTTCTATACAAGTTCCCAACTCATTTGAAGCTGGTGTAGTAGAGAGTTTAAGAGGCTGTGGAGAAGTCCTGGGTTAACATCTCTTAGCCATGAATTTGCTTATAAGCAAGCTACTCATTTCTCTTCCCATCAGTAGCAGAGCAGGGGAGGTAAGAACTGGACTAGACAGGCCTTGGGTGTGATACACAAAAGAAGGTCCCTGCAGCTAGATCAGGCCAGGAAGGACCTGAAACACAGCAGCAATTTTCTCCACCTGTGATTCCTAGCAAATGGTATTCAGAGGGGTATAGTGCCTCTGGCCACGGAGGTAAATCATAGCCATCATAGCTGACAGCCTTAGAATCATAGGATAGTAGAGTTGGAAGGGGCCTATAAGGCCATCAAGTCCAACCCCCTGTTCAGTGCAGGAATCCAAATCAGAGCATTCCAGACAGATGGCTGTCCAGCTGCCTCTTGAATGCCTCCAGTGTCGGAGAGCCCACTACCTTTCTAGGTAATTGGTTCCATTGTCATATGGCTCTAACAGTTAGGAAGCTTTTCCTGATGTCCAGTCGGAATCTGGCTTCCTGCAACTTGAGCCCATTATTCCATGTGCTACACTCTGGGATGATTGAGAAGAGATCCTGGCCCTCCTCTGTGTGGCAACCTTTCATGTACTTGAAGAGTGCTATCATATCTCCCCTCAGTCTTCTCTTCTCCAGGCTAAACAGGCCAAGTTCTTTAGGTCTCTTCTCACAGGGCTTTGTTTCCAGTCCCCTGATCATCCTTGTTGCCCTCCTCTGAACCTGTTCCAGTTTGTCTGCATCCTTCTTGCAGACCTTGTTTTCCTCCATGAATTTGTCTAATTCCATTTCAAAGCTATCCATAAGAACCTAAGAGGCGACCCTGAGGCTGGCTCAGGCCAAAGGGAGCCCATCTAGTCTGGGATTGTGTGCAGATGTCCTAATGGGAAGCAGGCAGCAGGGCCTGAGCATGACAGCAACTCTTGCCACTTGTGATTCTCAGCAACTGATCTTCAGAAGCAGGCAGCCTGCAATCCTTTGAATCCGAGCCAGGATCCAGCATAATCTAGAGGTCAGGCTAGGAGCAGGGAGACCCAGGTTCAAGTCTCCAACTTGGCCATGAAGCTCATTGGCTGAGCTCAGGCCAGTCACCCCTTTATTTTTTTATTTAAATATTTATGAAATGCACTTTCATTTAAAAAAAAAAAAAACAAGGTGGTGTACAGCATGAAAACATAACAACATCAAGAAAGACTGCTTGGTAAAATATTTATCTACCTCACACGGTTGTTCTGAAGATAAAAAAAAGTGAGATGAGAGTCTTGTACGCTGCCCTGAGATTGTTGGAGGAAGGGTGGAATGCAAATGCAACAGCAGGGGAGGGCGGGGAGAGAATTCAGGAGAGGCCCCACATTTGCAGTCCCCTGTCGTGCCCTCATCCTCTGAAGAGAAGTGTTGGGGATGTTCGGAGCTTCAGGAAGGGGCTGGTGGTTGCGGCCTTGACATCTCCCAGGACCAAGAGAGACGATCCTGGCTTGCAGTAGCTAGCTGAGGAGTCTAGGTTGCTTCTGTTTCCTGATACTGACGTTTGTGGGGTTCTTCCTCCCCACACCCTGCCCCACCTTCAAAAGAGATGCGATTGTGGCAGAACTGGATAAGAAGATGGCCAAGAGCGTGGACGTCACCAACACCACTTTCCTGCTGATGGCAGCCTCCGTCTACTTCCATGACCAAAACCCAGACGCAGCGTTGCGCACCTTGCACCAGGGGGACAGCTTGGAGTGGTGAGTGGATTACACATCTGGTCCCCCTCTTTTTCGTGGCTTAGTGGTGGGAAACATCTGTGGCCCCTCAGCCAGGATAGACAATGGGCAGGGATGATGGGAGGAGCTGTCCACCAACATCTGGAGGGCCACAGATGTTGCCTGCTGCTGTTGTAGGTGGTCCTAGGCTGTTTAAGCCTTTGTAGGCCGGATCCAGCACCTTGATGCTTAGTCGGTGCAGACTCTCTATGAATCGTTTAGAAGTTAAGAACTTTGCTCTTGCCAGAGCAAAGGTCCACAGGGAAGGTGCCAGTGATTCACAGCTGCCCGATCCTAAAACGGCTCTTCCTCTCGTTCCCTCTAGCATGGCGATGACCATTCAGATCCTGCTGAAACTGGACCGCCTCGATTTGGCTCGGTAAGTTGCCCTAGCCCAGCTCCTTTCTGTCGCAGCCAGTACCCTCCTTCCAACCCCTCCTGTGCCGCCTCCTAAGTGTGCAACTGGGAAGCAGCTGCAGAACACTCGGCTTTGTTGCTCAGAGGCCTGCACCAATTCTGAGTCCTGTAGCCGGAGGCCTCAGCCCTCAAATAAGCCCTCTTTACCCAGTGGTGCCTTGGAGGGTCAGGGCTGATTTTTATTGGGAGAGAGCCCAGAGTTTCAGCCTTCCTGTAAGGACCCTCTATTGTCGGACTCCCAACTCCCATCATCCCAGCCATTGGGATATGGCTGAGGACTAGAGGTGAGCATATGCTTGCCTGTAGAAGGTCCCAGGTTTAGTTCCCAGCATCTCCAGGTAGGACTAGAGAGAGCCGCTGCCAGTCAGTGTAGACTACTGAGCTAAGTGGACCAACGGTCTGGGTTGACATGAGGCAGGTTCCTCTGTTCTTGTTTAAAGCAGCCCTCTTTTCTGAATTCTGGGGGCTAGAAACTTGTTCTCTTTTTAAGGGAAGATCCATAGCTCAGCGATAGAGTGTTTGCTTCACGTCCAGAAGGTCCCGGGTTCAATCCGTGGCAGAGACTGCTCTCTGAAACCCCAGGGAGCCGCTGCCAGTCAGTGTAGACAGTACTGAGTTAGGTGGACCAACGATGTGTCTCGGTGCAAGGCAGCTTCCACTCTTCCTGTCTTCCACTGCCTGGGGCTGATGAGATTTGGAGTCCAAGGACATCAGGAGGGCCTCAGGGTGTGGGGCAGCTGCTCCAGAGCGCCCGCTTGGAAGAGGGTGACTTTCATTTTCTTACCTTGGGGGGGAGTGTGCAGCAGGGTGGGCGCCTTAGAGGAAGTGCTCCGCTTTGCAAGGGTGGCCCGAGGAGCACAGCTCCCAAGGGGCTGACTCTCCGAGAGCCTCCGCCTTTACGGAGCGCCTGCCCTTCCTGTGGAAGGTCCCTGCTTCTCTCCCCAGCGCCTCCCGTTCATCAATCTTAAGGAGCAGCAAATGGGGAGGACTGCGGAGATCCCCTTGGCAGCCAGAGTGGGCGGGGCTGGGGGAAGAGCGACCAATCCGCTCTGCGTTTTGGGAGAGTGCCTCTCTGTTCTCTGTGCCTTCGGGCGCCTCTGAAGACAATCGCCAGCAGATTCTGCACAATGGTTCCCGAGATCAAGGAGCAAGTTTTCGTCCGTGTTTGGATAGCGTTGGATGCCATTCCCAGTCAAGATGGCATGCGGAACCTTTCAACACTGCACTGATTTCTGTTTCGTTGGTTTGTTAGAATTTCCAAGCAACGGCAGATGGGAGGCTGCTAGTGTTTCAACAAGGCAGCTTTCTGTGGTCTATATCTCTTCCCCCCTCCAAACCCAGAGGTTTTCTGCACTGTCACTCTCTCTCTCCCTCCCCCTCCAGGAAGGAGCTGAAGAAGATGCAAGAGCAAGATGAAGATGCAACTCTGACCCAGCTGGCAACAGCGTGGGTCAACCTCACCCTGGTGGGTACCATATTGTACAGTCCTATGGCAAGGGTGAAACCAGACAACATGTTTGAAGGGAGCGGGGCTGATTTTGTGTGCTGAATTGCATACGAAACACATCATTTTCTGGCCTGGAGCGAGCTCTGTGGAAAGCAGGGTGAGAAGGGGAACTGAAACCCACCCAGTTCTGCCAAGCTGTATTTTTGAACAGGGCCACAATGGGCTACGGTGGGTACCTGTGGACCAGATTCAATGGCATCACCAACTCACTACTTCTCCCGCTCTTTTCCAATCCCTGTAGCAATTTTGCAACTGTTTATAGAAAAGGCTGCAAGTTTTTAATTTTGTCCTGTGTACCCGGAAGACAAAAGTAAACAGCTTTTGAACATAAGAGTTCTGCTTTAGGTATCGCAAGCAGAGCTCTGCTGAATCGGACCAAGAATCCCAGCTAGCCCAGATTTCTGCCGCCCACCAGGAGCCGGTCAGATGCCTCTGGGAAGCCCCCCCACGCCACCATTCCAGTGTCCTGTATCCGGAGGGTTTTTGCCTGAGAAAGCAACTGCCCATGGATGGTTCTGCCCTCTGTCCATTGATCTCATCCCCCATTTGAAAGCCACAGAGGTCTTCGCTGCTTCTTGGCTGATAAGTGAATCCCGCCATCTAATTCTGCTTTGTGTGACCAAGTCCTTCCGTTTGTCATGAATCTACCACCAGTCCAGCTTCACTGGGCTAGGGAAGGACTGCAGCCCAGTGGTTAGAGCATCTGCTTTGCGTGCAGACAGTCCCAGGTTTGATCGAGAGGCTCCCTGCCTAAAATCCCAGGAAGTGGCTGACCGTCAGAGTTGACAGTACTGAGCTAGGCAAGCTGATGGTCAAAATCCTGTATAAACCAGCTTCTGAGGTTCCTATTTGAACCATTCCTTTATTCAGAACCATGAGGGGTGGAATCTTGGCTTTATTTGTAGGGGAAGAGCCCCTGCATTGCATGCAGAAGTTCCCAAGTTCAGTCTCCAGTGGCATCTCCAACTGGGGCTGGGAAAAGACCTCCGTTTGAATCGCCACTGCCAGTCAGTGTAGACAAACTGAGCTAGATGGGCCAATGGTCTGACTTGGTATTTAGGAACCTGGGAGGCTGCCTGATACTATCAGATGACTGGGAGTAGGTGAACATCTGAGCCTGGTGTGAAAAAGATGGCAAACAGTGACTTAGCAGGATTCCTAGAGCTTTTACCGCCAGCAGGCTGCCTTTTCGTTGCTGCCCTCAAAAGGTGCAACTATCCCTTATGAAAGCAGCTTGGTCTTTTGTTGAACACACCTTTAAGTAAAAAATTAAATTTAAAAATTGCCAAAAAAAACTGGGGCCTTCTGTGTGCAAAGCTCTGCCACTGAATTACACTTCTCTCCCCCAAAGGAATCTGCTTTATCCGAGGGCAAGTGATTTGTCTCTTTTGCTTGGTAATCTGCTCTTAGGTATAGAAGGGTCTTTTCCCTCGCTTGCTTCCTGTTATTATATCATTATCATTATTTGATTTATATCCCACCCTTCCAGCAGGAGCCCAGGGCGGCAAACAAAAGCACTAAAAACATTAAAACTTCATAAAAGCCAACTTTAAAACACATTAAAACAAAACATCTTCAAAACGTTACTTAAAAAAGATATGAAAACATCTTCTAAGATTAAAAACATTTTCAAAAAAGGAAGATGAAGAACATATTAAAAATCAATTCCAGCACAGATGCAGACTGTTATGAAGATTGAACATGGGCTAACGGCGCCCCCACAAAAAAAATGCCCTCCAATGAGCACTTAAAGCAAGGGGGAGGAACTCAGACCTGGAAGCCTTCAAAACTCTCCCGAGGCCAGACCCCTCCCTAGCCCTGCTTTGCCCTGGGAGTGTTTTTGCCTGGCAGGGACAGGCCCAACTCTGATCATGCCTCTTGCCTGCCTCGATGAAAGATAGGGAAGGGTGTGCGTGTGGAAGGCACCCTGCTGCGCACACACACACAGCATTTACATTCATGGTTCCACTTTTGCTTCTGGTAATTGGGTGTTAGAACAAATTAAACCAGAACTGTCACTAGAAGCTGATGAAACTGAGGTTATCATACTTTGGACACATCATGAGAAGACATGATTCACTAGAAAAGACAATAATGCTGGGGAAAACAGAAGGGAGTAGAAAAAGAGGAAGGCCAAACAAGAGGTGGGTTGATTCCATAAAGGAAGCCACAGACCTGAACTTACAAGATCTGAACAGGGTGGCTCATGACAGATGCTATTGGAGGTCACTGATTCATAGGGTCGCCATAAGTCGTAATCGACTTGGAGGCACATAAAAACGACAACAACTACCCATCACTGGCACGTGGCCCCTGGAAAGCTGCCCAGAAGGTAATGTGGCCCCCCAGGCTAAAAAGGGTTCAACCCAGCGCAGTTTCTTCTCTGCTCCGAATGCTGATTTGGCTGTTTATTTTGCAGGGAGGCGAGAAATTGCAGGATGCCTACTACATCTTCCAGGAAATGTCTGAGAAGTGGTCGCCCACTCTGCTGCTCCTCAACGGCCAGGCCGCCTGCTACATGGGCCAGGGCAAATGGGACGATGCCGAAGGCGTGCTGCAGGAGGCCCTTGACAAGGTGTGGATTTTTTTTTCCACCTGGAGAATTTTGGAGGTCTGCCTTGAGATCATAGAATAGTAGTGTTGGAAGGGGCCTATAAGGCCATCAAGTCCAACCCCCTGCGCAATGCAGGAATCCAAATCAAAGCATTCCCGACAAATGGCTGTCCAGCTGCCTCTTGAATGCCTGCAGTGTCGGAGAGCCTGCTACCTTTCTAGGTAACTAGTTCCATTGTCATATGGCTCTAACAGTTAGGAAGTTTTTCCTGATGTCCAGTCGAAATCTGGCTTCCTGCAACTTGAGCCCATTATTCTGTGCCATGCACTCTGGGACAATCGAGAAGAGATCCCGGCCCTCCTCTATGTGACAACCTTTCATGTGCTTGAAGAGTGCTATGATATTTTCCCTCAGTCTTCTCAAGGTTAAACATGCCCAGTTCTTTCAGTCTCTTCTCATAGGGCTTAAGAATTTGCTGTATAAACATATGGTACATTGGCAGACATCTCCACATTAGTCTCTTTGTGTTTACTGGGGCGTAATTTCGGGCAAGTGAGTACAGGATGGCAGCCTAGGCTTTGGGGGAAGAACAGGGTTCTTGTGCCTTTAACGGCTGCATGGCAAGCAGAAATTCAATAGGTGAAGCCTTTTCTAGTATGGAAATACAATTACGGGACACGCTTCACCATGACTGCTGTCCAATGTTGTGTTGTGCTATGCCACATGGCAACCATTTTGCGACTGGTGTCACCAGCACTCTCTCAAAATTTGAAATGTGTCCTCTGGCCTTGACGACACTGACTGGCAGTTGCTTCAGGCAGGCAGTGTTCCTAGCACTCCCTGGAGATCGAACTTGGCAGCTTTTGCAAGCAGTGCTGGTGCTCTGCCACTGAGCTACCTGTGGCCCTTCCATGTTTCTCATGAGTAGACAATAAAAGGCTAGGTGGGTGAATCACCTGACCTGGTTATAAGGCAGCATCATAAATTCTTGTTTTAGGGCTGACTTACTATTTTTTCCCCTGCTTCCTTGTTTTCTACAGGACAGCAGCCATCCTGAGACCCTGATCAACTTTGTCGTCCTCTCGCAACACCTGGGGAAGCCCCCGGAGGTGAGACTAAAACAGCTAGGCTGGTGGGGACTAGAGAGAGGGCCTTCTCAGTGGCGGCCCCCACTCTCTGGAACTCCCTCCCATATGATCTTCGGCATGCCCCTTCCCTGAATGTATTCCGCCAGGCCTTGAAGACCTGGCTTTTCAGACAGGCCTTCGGGACTTCCGGGGAGGGTTAATCTTTTTGACTAATTGCCTGCTACTCTGAACTGTCACTGTTTTACTGTTTTATTGTTTTATTGTTGTACTGTATTTATTATGATGTATTTTAACTGAGTTGTACGTCGCCTAGAGTGGCCATTGGCCAGATAGGCGACTTATAAATTAAAATTATTGTTATTATTATTATTAATTATTTCCTTCTGTTCACCTTGCACAGAGATGGGCAATGGTTGTGGCCTTCCAGATATCACTGGACTCAAACTCAAAGCAGCCAGCATGTGCAGTGGTCATGGATGATGGGACTGGGGGGGGGTGTCTAGCAACATCTGGACGGCCACAGACATTCCCCATCCTTAATCTTGGAAGCAACATTTCTTACTTCAAGGAAGAGCTGGAAGAATACCTCTATTTAGAAGACGCTTCTCCTCCTGAAGGCGAGGAGTGCCTCTTTTTGTATCAAGGTTTGGTAAACCTGTAGCCCTCCAGGTATCACCAGTATGGCCAGTTGTCTGTGAGGATGGGAGCTGTAGTCCAACAGCCTCGGTGGGTTGTTTGGCTGTTTAACCTCATCCATCTGACTCTCGATGACTGTGTTGTGTAATGGTTAGAGTTGTTGGACTAGCACTAGGGAGATCTGGCTTCAAATTCCTGCTCAGCCTAGAAGGTCACAAGGTAGACCTTGGGGCCAGTCACTGTTTCTTGGCCTAACCTACCTGTCAGGGTTGTGAGGACAAGAGAAGGTAAAACACATATACTAGCTTGCTCTCCTTGGAAGAAAGATGGGATAGGAATAATAAAAATAAAATGGAAACCCTCGATGGCTGGGCTGAAGGGCAGTCTTTCAGCTCCATGTTTAAAAGGTCCTGGGTAGGGTTGGGAATGCAAAAACTCTCTGCCTGAAACCCTGAAGAGCTACTGCCAGTTTGTGTAGACAATACTGAGCTAGGTAGACCAAGCAGCTTTCAGTGTTCCAATTTAAACCGGCTCTTCATTAAGAATCATGAGGGCTGGAAACTCAGGGCTGTAGCCAGCTAAGCACTACTCAAAGTTGTCCCATTGAAATGAATGGGCCTAAGGCAATCATGTCCATTAATTTCAATGGGTCTGCTGTGCATATGACGTAACATTGGACACAACCCTTCATTTAGGGGTTCCCAAACGGTGGTCGTTGAGCTTCATTCAGGGGATCTGCGGCAATATAATTGCAATATTGCAATATAATAAAATTGCAATATAATAAAATACAAGTGAAAGAAGCAACGAAAATACGATGAAAACTCTGTACATGCATCTAGTGCAGCTCATTACAACTGCTACAACAGGCAGGAAAATGATTAAGCAGTCCGCCAGCATCATGAGCAATTTTCAAGTGTTCCTTGGGAGGAAACGTTTGGGCACTCCTCCCTTAGCTCATTTGGGAGCGACGGGTTAGGACTCATTTGTAAACCACACATTTTACTTGAAAAAGGTCCCAGGTTTAATCCCTGGCTTCTGCATATACCTCTGGGAATTGTCCCATCCCTGAAACCTTGGGAGAGCCACCACCAGTTGGTGTAGATAATTCTGAGCTAGATGGAGCAACTCAGTATAAGGCAGGTTTCTATCTGAATCAGCAGAACCATGAGGACTGGAATCTTAGCTTATTTTTTAAATAAAAGACTGTAGGTCAGTGGTAGAATGTCTGCTTTGCATACAGAAGAGCCCACGTTCAGTCCCTGATATCTTCAAGTAGGGCTTGTAGAGAGAACCCTGCCTGAAAGGCTGGAGAGTCACTGTTCGACCAATGGTCAGATTTTGTGCCAGGCAGCTTTCTGTCATCCTCAGCACGCTGACCGTGGGGATTTCAACATCACCCTCCCTCTTCAAAACGGGCACTCATAATAAATGAACCTGCCCTTACGGTGCCATTTGGCGCCTCTTCCGCTTCTGCATATGTTTTTGTTCCTAGAAAACTTTTACATGTTGTTCTCATGGTTTTTAAACAGTACCTTCTTAATAGAGCTAATGAAACATGTCCTGGGTGGTTTCTTTCCTCTTTCTGTAATGCATTTCAGCGTTTTTTTCATAACTGAAAGACGGCTCCTCCTTTCCCCTCGTTCCTGGTCTCCTTTTTGCTGTCTGCTCTCCCCTCTGCCAATTCTTAGACTCCTTGACATCCGCACTGAGCCAAACTTCCCACGTCAGACCTCTGTGGTTTTTAAAAAAGACCTTGCGTTTAAAAAAGGCTGGGAACTCTTCAGACCCAAATTCTTCTCTGAATTCCACCTTCTCCCTTTCCTGATCATCCCACCCTCCATTTCCTCTGTGTATTCCTATTTTCATACATCCTTGCTTCCGTGACTGTGTTAATCAGAATTCCCTATGTCAAATGGCCAGAGGATGTTTAGTGGTCTGTCTTCCTCATTTATTATCATTATTGTTCTTGTTGTTAAATTTATTTATATACTGCATTTTCCACAAATACACTTGCGCTCAAAGCGGTTCACACAAACAGTCCAAATGCTGCAACACAACGACACGTAATAAAAAGTATAATCACTACAACATTAAGAAAAAATATATACATCAAAGTATAAATGAGGATAAAGCTCGATAGCAAAGCCAAAGCAAAAATATTAAAAAACTAATCCTCCTTAGTTGCTTGTTACGCAAAGGTCTCCAAGCGACTTACCGCACATTCAAAAACATAAGCGTCAGTAAAAATACATTATAATATCAACACATTCACATAAGCACATGCAGTTCATATATACTCTCTTTCTCTCCATAATATCACAGAAAGTTTTGGCAGCACTCTAAAAAAAGCCTTGCTGTGAGAATTATATTTTAAAGTACTGTAATCGTACAGGGGCAGCTCTGGGAGGCCTGCAAAGCAGGGAGGCTGGCAACCTGTTTGTGTGGGGGGGAGGTTGGCCACCCATGAGAGGGAGGAGAGCACCAGAGCGAGTGGGCCGCTGTGGCCGGGGCGACCCCCATACGGACAGGTCAGGGCATCTCGGACAGGCCGCTGCCCCAAGGCATGCACAAGAGTAGCTTGTTTTTATTATTTTTAAATGCCTTTTTTAAGTTCCTGCAAAACAAAAGTAAAAATCTTCATATATATATATATATATATATATTTAACGGTTGTGTTTGTAACCAATTTTTCTAAAATTAGAGTTTTAAAGATTATTCTTATTTGGTTTTTTTATTTCACGTATTTACTGGTGGGCGGGCAGGCTAGTAAGAATTGTGCTCGGCTAGTGACTTGTGTGAATGCATTTGCAAGGCTGTATTCGTTCCCCGTTTGCTTTTGTTTGAACCACTTTTCCCTCGTTCCGAATGGCAGGGCTTGTACGTGGCAGGGAGGCTTCCACATGCAAGCCGTTGGAATGAACAAATTAGAGAACAAATGCCTTCAAAAATGCCCTGTCCATCGAAAGATGCGGTGTCTGTGTTGTTTCTGCTTCCAACGGCCCCCTTCTCCCCCACCGCTTCGTCTGACTCTTGTTCTTCTCCCTCTCGTCAAGGTCACCAACCGTTACCTGTCGCAACTGAAAGATGCCCACAGGCACCACCCCTTCATAAAGGAGTACCAGGCCAAGGTAATAACACCAGCTCCCCCCCCGTCCCATATCCCAATCGAGAGGGGCTTGCGTCTTCGTCACCTACCATTGGAAGAACATTGCTGGGGGGGAACATAATGCAAATGTAGTGTTGAAAGGCCTCTATTGAGGATGTACTGTTTAAAAATGGAGGTGGGGAACCTTTTGTGCTCTGCGGGCCAGCATTCTTATCAGGAAACGGTTTGCATCGGGATCTCTTGCTAAAATGAAGGGTTTCCCCCCTCTATTTTAGCAGGAGTTTCCATGCATCAGGAAGAGATTTGCTTGGAATCCTGCTGAACTGTGCAGGATTTAAGCACCACCCCCATGGACATGGCCTCACAGGCCAGTTTGGACCTCCTAGCAGGCCCACATTGGCCTGCGAGCAAGAGACTCCCCATCCATCTATGGTGAGTGACCTTTTTTGCCCATGAGATTGGAGGCTGCTTGTGGGGCTGGTGGTAGTCACTCACTCAGGAGGACATGCGTGGGGACAGTTGACTCTCACTTCCCATGCACCACTCTCCTGTCACAATTGCATTATCCCCCAAGCATGATTATGCTGGGAGGGTGGCTTGTGGGAATATCTTTCCTCATTTTAAATGTGTCCTTCATCAGAATTGCGCTACAAAATTGTTAGAGGGTGGAGGTGGGAGTTTGTAAAAGAAAGATTTTAACAGGGAGTCTTTAAATTTCTTTTGCTTCTTATTTAATTTTTGTATATTTACTCCAAGAAGCTGATAATTGTGGTACACAATTATTTTTTGTAATAAGGGTGGCATGTAGGTATCCTAAATATTGCATTAAAAAAATTGGCCACCCTTCACATAGGTCGCTCCTGTGTCTCTGTTTGAGTTGCTGATCTGCGTGTGGCTCATGTAGAGAGGTGAGCCTCCTCTTAACACCAGGCAATTCTGATGCATCCAGTTACACTGGGTAAAATTATCTGCCCTCAAACAGAGGTTAATTGGGAAGGCTGGAGCAGTAGATCATGCAGAGACAGAACAGGAACTACCTTCTGTGGACAGGCACTTTTTGAGGACCCTTTGAGGACTTTTTTCTCACAACATACCGTTTGGCAATTATTTTGCTAGGCTCCTGTCAGATCAGATTCAACTGAGGCTTTGATTCCTTGAAATTAAAACTTTCCCTTCTCCTTTGCTTTGAAGGAGAACGACTTTGACCGTCTGGCCTTGCAATATGCTCCCTGCGCCTGAGGCTGACAGGACAGGAGAAACTCCAGACCGCAACATCTTGTGGGGTTGCTGCCTGGGCTGCATGCAGGGAATTGGCACCCCTCCCGGTTCAAGCGAACCCAACGCTGGTTCTCCGAATGTGGGTTATGACAGAACAACATGGAAATCCTTTTGCGTGCAATGTCTCAAGTGCGTGTTTAGCTCCTGCACAGCACAGAATAGAGACTTTTATGTGCAGCACCTTAGTTTAAAACGGTCCAAATAAAACCTTTGATTACCCAGCTATTTCTGATTGTGACCACCTTAAACTGCCTTGGACCGGGTCAGACTATTTGCCTTTCCAGCCCAGATGCCAAGTGGTGGTGGTTCTCCTGTTTCTGTGCTGAATTTCGGGGGGGGGGGGGGAGGAAGTGGGGTGTTCCTCTCAAAATCAGAGACCTTTTGAGTATTAGGGAGTTCAGTGATGCTTAACCATAACAAATTTGTCCTCCTTCCTATCCTGTGATCAGATCTTAACAAGGTTCTGTTGTGGACACAAATAAGCAGCACATATAATGCTACAGACTTAAAATAGTTTTAACTGTCTCTGTCTCTTTCCCCCAGGAAAACCTGGAAACTGGGGGCCTTGTATCAGTTCATCCTGAAGGGGGCCTGCAGCCCTCAGACACAGGCAAAGGGCTCCGTAACCCATTCTCTTCCAGCATGAACTGGTTAAGAGCCTCTGGCAACGCCCTTTGGCTCACAAAGTGTTGTCTGGCTGTCTCTGCGCAGAAGTTAAACCAGCCGAGGTGCATCAGATTGTAAGGGCAGAGGGCTCATAGAATCATAGAATAGTAGAGTTGGAAGGGGCCTAATAAGGCCATCGAGTTCAATGCAGGAATCCAAATCAAAGCATTCCGAAAGATGGCTGTCCAGCTGCCTCTTGAAGGCCTCCAGTGTGGGAGAGCCCACTACCTCTGTAGGTCATCAGTTCCATAGTCGTATGGCTCCAACAGTTAAGAACTTTTTCCTGATGTCCAGTCAAAATCTGGCTTCCTACAACTTGAGCCCATTGTTCCGTGTCCTGCACTCTGGGACGATCGAGAAGAGATCCTGGCCCTCCTCTGTGTGGCAACCTTTCATGTACTTGAAGAGTGCTATCCTATCTCTCCTCAGTCTTCTCTTCTCCAGGCTAAACAGGCCCAGTTCTTTCAGTCTCTCCTCACAGGGCTCTGTCAATGCCTCTTTGCGCTGCAAGACAGGAGAGGTCAAAGAACCCTTCATCTTCCAAGAGATGGTGAAAGTGCCCTTTTGGCTCTGCTAAAGCTCTTTTTTCTTCCTGTTCAAAGTGGGGATTTGTAACGCCAGGGGTGAGCACTTTGACTTCCTGAAGAGTGTCTCCGGAGGTGAGCGCTTTGGCCCTCGCAAGTGGAAACAGAATTGGAGGCAGTGTGTCATCACTGGGGGCAGGAACTGTCCTGGGAGCCTGATTCCACCCTCGACCTCCTACCTGCCTATCCTGAAATTTCATGGCTGTTTCTTTCTCCTGATGTACCTTTGAAGATGGCGAAACGGGGCCTCGCTCAGAAACTGTCCTCCCTAGTCAAACTCCTTATATGTTAGTGAGGTTTCATCACCCCTCCTTTGCCTATCCCCTCCCCGCCCGCCCTTTGCTGAGCTCTTAAAATGAGGCCTACTGCAACGTGTGGTTGGGGGGGGAGGGAGAGGAGAGGGTGCGTGTAGAGGGGGGATTTTTAAACTCCCCCGCTATAATGCCTTTGTCTCCACTGCACTTGCAACATTTCTGAATGGCCTCATTGTCATTTCCTCCGTTGGTGGTGGTGCAGCAAGCTGTTCCCAGCCAAGAGTCCCCGGCAGAACCCCACGGGGGTGGGGGCAAAATGAAGGTCTCCTTTGTCTAGTGGTGGTGGGGGGGATCTAAAAAAAATGAGGTTTGTGTGTGCTTCTTGGTGCCTCCAGCCCCTGTTTGATGGGTTGCAAAGAATGAATAGACTTTGACAGGATGGCTGGTCTGGGACCGAAATAAAAATTTCATTCATTCATAGACTTTGACAGGACCAAACAATGGCTATAGGGCTGGTGACTCTGTTCCGTTCCTTTTTTTTTACCTACTGGACTTGCCAGCAAGGAAGGGGACAGGAAGAGGGGCTGTTTTTCTGAGTTGGTTCTCTGTACGTGCTTTGAAATCTGGAGAAGATTGCCCCACAGGAAAAGCTGTTTAACCCCTTTCTACAGCGTGAGTTCAGTCATTTGCTTTCTGTAATTTTCAGCGCAGCCATGGAACTGCGTGCGTGCTTGCTTGCTTGATGTTTAAAAGCACAGAATGCTCTGTTGGGACTAGAACTCGGGAAATTTTCATTTTTCAAAAGTCAGGTTTCTAGTCCTTACAGAAACAGAGTGATCCTTGAAAGTGTGGGTTCCCAGAGGCACCTGGATCACAGGGGACATGATTCCCGATAGCATGCAGAATGACGTCCAATATTTCTCATAAGAACGTGAGAAGAGCCTTGCGGCTGGATCAGATCCCAAAGGCTATCTAGTCCAGCCTCCTGTTCTCACAGTGGCCACCCAGATGCCCCCAAAGGGAAGCGCCCACGCAGGACCAAAGCGCAGCAGCAGCTACTCTCCCTGCTTGCAACTCACAGCAACTGGTATGCAGAGCAGGCCTGGTGAATAAGCGGGAGATGCGACAGAGGTGCATAAAATTGTGCATTGTGTGGCAAAAAGTGGATATGGAGAAGTTTTTCTCTCTTGCGTAATAATATAACCCAACAGGGTCACCCAGTGAAGCTGAAGGGTGGGCGATTCCAGGATGGACTTCACTCGGTGCAGAGCTAAACGATGGAATTTGCTCCCACGAGATGTAGAGATGGGCACCAACTGGGATGACGAGGGAAATCCATGCAGAATGCAGCTAGCGATGGCTACTACTAGCCGCAACGGCTGGCAACCCTAAACATCTTTCCAAAAAGGCACTGGGGCCCAAGTTTGGTTGCTTCCCCACCCTGTACTCCTTCCCAGTCTCTTCCTTTTGTGCCTTTTTCGGTTGCCAGCCCTCAGGGCGGGAGGTCTGTTTCATCTGTGCTATTTGAAAGCTGCTCCAAGAATCTCTTTTTACTGAAGAGTTGGGTAGAAGATGACTGTGCACATGAATGGATGTGGTGTAGGTGGTGGAACAGTGGGACTGGGCGCCCAGGGTTCAAAGGCGGAAGAGACATAGCTCAATGGCAGAGCCATCTTGCCTTTCATTCAGAAGGTCCCAGGTGCAATCCCCAGCATCTCCAGGCAGGGCAGGGGGGGAAACACGCACGAAATCCTTGAGAGTTGCTGCCAGTCAGTGTAGACAATACTGAGCATGTGTGTGTGTGTGATGTGCCTTCAAGTCGATTACAACTTATGGCGACCCTATGAATCAGAGACCTCCAAGAACCACCCTGTCCAGATCTTGTAAGTTCAGGTCTGTGGCTTCCTTGATGGAATCAATCCATCTCTTGTTTGGCCTTCCTCTTTTTTTACTCCCTTCTGTTTTTCCTAGCATTATGGTCTTTTCTAGTGAATCAGGTCTTCTCATTATGTATCCAAAGTATGATAACCTCAGTTTCATCATTTTAGCTTCTAGTGACAGTTCTGGTTTGATTTGTTCTAACACCCAATTATTTGTCTTTTTCACAGTCCACGGTATCCTCAAAGCTCTCCTCCAACACCATATTTCCAATGAGTTGATTTTTCTCTTATCTGCTTTTTTCACTGTCCAACTTTCACATCCATACATAGAGATCGGGAATACCATGGTCTGAATGAGCCTGACTTTAGTGTTCAGTGATACATATTTGCATTCGAGGACCTTTTCTGGTTCTCTCATAGTGGCCCTCCCCAGACCTAGCCTTCTTCTGATTTCCTGTTGTCTCCATACTGAGCTTAGATGGCTCAATGATCCAACTCTGCACAAGGCAGCTTCCATGTTCCTCTTTAAATCAGCCCTTTGTTCGGAACCATGTGGGACTGGTAGTTTATTTTGCCTCTAGAGGAGGAAGGATCACTCTGCGGTAGAGCACTTGCTCTGCGTGCAGAAGGTGCTGGGTTCTCCAAGTAGGGCTGGGAATGTCCCCCACCAGAAACTCTGCAGAGCTGCTGCCAGTCAGTGTTGACAACACTGAGCTAGATGAGCCAGTGGTCTGACTCAGTGTCAACACAGTGTTCTAGGTTCCTAAATCCCCAACCCAGCCCTGAAGCTCAGTGTTTTGGGCTAGTCAAGAGTCTTCCTCAGCCTGACCTACTCACAGGGTTGTTGCGAGGATAAAATTGGGATGGGAAGTGGGGGGGAGAAGCCACTTTGAACTCCTTGTGGGAAAGGTGGGATATAAATGCAATATATTTGTGTTTGTTTAGTGTGGTATTCAATGCTAAATTAAATTAAATTACTATTTAAAAATGTGTTTTTAAATTTGGATATTTGTTTTTCATTGTTGTAAACTGCCCAGAGAGCTTCGGCTATGGGGCGGTATACAAATGTAATAAATAAATAAATGCTCGTCCTACTCAGAGCAGACGCATTACAGTTAATAGGCATGACTGACTTGGGCATGACAGTAACGTGAATAGGCATGACTGACTCCGGGCCGTTAATTTCAATGGGTCTACACTGAGTAGGGCTGATGCTTGGACCCATAAATGGCAATTAGCGACTAATTAAACGCCGCCCGGCTTGAGCTTGCTTTCCGGCGCGCTCTCTACCGGCCACCGAGGGCTCTGCCGCAGGGAGGCGCGCGTGCGCAGCGCGAGCTTGCCGCTGTTCCAGCTGCAAACAGCTGGCGCGGAGCTGGTGCGCGCCTCTTGGGCGGCTGCGGCGCGTTTGCTGCTGTTTGCTCGTCGCGGCGCTCCTGCACTTTGCCGTCCCCAGAGCCGGGAGGGATGGAGGCGGCGGCGGCGCTGCCGGGCTACGAGCAGCTCGTGCGGCTCGGGTACCGGAGCCTGGCCGGCACGCTGCGGAGCTGCACGGACTGCGGCTGGGAGCTGGCCCGGCGGACGTGGGCTGAGAACGCGCGGCTGGCCTGGAGCGAGGCGCTCCTCTGGGGCCTTTGCGCGGTGGGCTGGACGGTCGCTCGCGGCGCTGCCTCCCGGCGCCTCTTTCGGGTCTGTCGGGGGCGAGAAAGGGGGCTGGATTGCGGCGGGGGGAGAAGGGCAAACTGCCTTGCATTGCAGGTGCTAAGTTCACCCTTGCAGTGTCTTTTGGGGGGCGGCTGGCTTAGCATTGCAAGGGTTAAATTGGCGGTTGCTTTGCCTTTTTTTTTTTTTGGAAGGGGTACCCTGGTTTTGTATTGCACGGGGGTTAAAAATGAGCATTGCGTTGCCTCTCAAAAGGGGGAAAGGAGGATCGTGTGTGAGAGAGAGAGATTTGGGGCCTTTTGGGGTGAAGGAGAATCCGGCCTTGCGTTTGCAAGTGCAAAATATGGCATTTGGCTACGGAGTAGGCAGAGTGGCTCATGTCATTGCGTTGTGGGGTTTGGGGGGCATTGTGGGGGGTGTTTGAGAGAGCGAGCAACAGAGAAATCTCTTTTATGGTGGAGGGGACTAAAATGGTAATTCGTTTCATGGAGAGGCAGGTGAAATGAGTCATTGTAAGGGTGGGAGAATATGGCATGGGGGGCTGGGGACAGTGTTCGTGCCATTGCGTTGCAGGCCGGGGACCGCTCTGCTCTTGAATGGGGGGGTGGAATTGGTTATTGTGTTGCGTCACTTTATGGGCACAAAATGTTGGCTATTTGGAATAGGGTGGCCTTGGGTCTTGTGGGGTGCGTGTGTTAAAGACGTCGCATCGCATTGCTGCTGAGTGTGAAACCTGCTTCTTTAATCTTGCTTTGTATTGTAGAGCTGAAATGAGGCATTGCATCGGATGAGAGTGGATGTTGAAATAGGGCCTCGTAGGTTGAAATCTGTGGTGTGTATGCATGGAGGGCAGTAACGTAAAACTCTGCAGGGAGTGAGCAGTCTTGTTTCCTGTGGGGGGTTTAATTTAATACAGGAATAGGTTTTATGACTGTGTTCAGATCCGGGGGTTGTATCCACTGTCAGTCATGCGTAAGATTAGATTCGTTGAAATTAACGAAGATGACTAACTTGGGTCCCTTAATTTCAGGGAGTCTGTTCTGGGTATGGCTGACACTGGGTACAACCTATGTATGTTGTGTACATATGTATGTGGTATTGGAGAAATAATGACTGGGGCAGATCAAAATTTATTTATTGACACTCATTTGTAAATCTGGCTTTTCTGTTTTGAAAGCTGTTAAAAGTGCTGGAAATATTGATGTTGATAAAATATGCCCAGTAGTTATCTGTGAGGCTGTTAGAAAGCTTCTTTGTACTGAGTCAGACCATTGGTCTGTCTGACTGGCTGTCCAGCCTTCGAACTAAGGAGTTTTCCCCAGCCCTTACTGAGATGCTGTGGGGGTTGAACCTGGCACCTTCTACATGTAAAGCAGATTTTCTGTTGCTGAGCTACAGTCAGACCTTCCCCTAATTTTATTAGTTAACCAATCATACTATAGGCTGTCAAATTTATTTATTTTTCTATTTTAAGTCTTGGGGGAGTCTCCCAGATTTTTTCATTCACAATGGTGTTTTAACATCCACCATTTTGCATGCCAATTTGTTCAAGCACAGGACAAGAACTTTGAAAAGCCACTTTTTGGACAATAAAAACTGGAAAACTAGCTCAATATGTTCTCATCATGAAAAAACCCAAGAACCTATAAGTAAGTCCTGTTGAAATAAATATGTTTTCTCACAGCCTGCTGAAATGCTGCTGCTGCTGCTGCTATTATTATTATTATTATTATTATTATTATTATTCATCCTTCAACCCAAGGTCCCGGGCGGTTCACAACAATTTAAAATACAACATTAAAAACAATCACAAGGAAAGCAAAGATGCAACTGGGTAGACACCCATGAGAGGGCTTACCATGTGAACTGGATATAACCTGTTCAAAAAGAACAGAAGGAACAGAAAAGGAGGTGGAGTCGTGCTCTGTGTTAAAAATATATATATATATCTGCACAGAAATACAGGAGGATGAGCTTGGTAGCTAAACCGAGAGTATCTGGATTAAAATTAATGGGGCAATGAATAAAAGGAACATGGTGGTTGGAGTCTACTACTGACCACCCAATCAAGGAGAAGACGAGGATGAAACTTTTGCAAAGCAAATTGTCAATGTTTCGAGGAGGCATGAGGTAGTAATGGGGGACTTCTATTACCCTGATAACTGTTGGAAGACAAATTCTGCTAAACAGAAGAAATTCCTGACTTACGTTGGAGATAACTTTCTCCTAGAGAAAGTGGAGGAAGCAACTAGATCGGCTATCCCTGACTTGATTCTAACCAACAGAGGTGACTTGGTGGATGAAGGGCAGTTATGGGAACTCTGGGGGAAAATGACCACGCTATACTAGAGTTCTTGATTTTTAAGGAAGTGGAAGCTGAGAGTAGCCACATGCGTACCCTGGACTTCAGGAAAGCCGATTTTAATACACTCAGAACAGTAGAAAGCAAGGTTCTGTGCCAAGCAACCCTAATGAGAAAAGGAGTCCAAGATGGGCGGGAGTTTCTAAAAGAGGAAGTTCTAAAGGCACAACAGCAAACAATTCCATCAAGGAAAAAAGGGGAAAAACAGCAGAAGAAGCCAATGTGGCTTCACAGAAAGCTTTAGAGATGATCTGAAAACAAAAAAAGGACACATACAGGAAGTGGAAGGAAGGCCAGACCACCAAAGGAAGAGTACAGACAGGTAACATGGAACTGCAGGAAGGCTAAAGCTGAGAATGAGCTGAGGCTAGCAAGAGATGCCAAAAGCAACGAAAAAGCTTCTTCAGGTACATTCATAGTAAAAGACAGAGAAAAGAACTGGAGGATGGCAAAATGATAACAGATGACAAAGAAAATGCAGAAGTGCTCAATTCCTACTTTGGCTCAGTCTTCTCCCAAAACAGGTTCTATGACCCTCCTGGGAAACATGAAGTTGAAGGGGCAGGATTGCAGCTCGAGATTGTCAAACAAATGGTCATGGAATATCTAATCACTTTGAACATGTTCAGCTCTCCAGGGCCCAATGAACTGCATCCTAGAGTATTGAAGGAACTAGCTAAAGAACCCTCAAACCACTGTCTATTAATCTTTGCGAAATCATGGAGGACTGGTGAAGTGCCGAACGAATGGAGGAGGGCTAATGTTGTCCCTATCTTCAAAAGGGGCAAAAAGGGGGAAACTGGGAACCACAGAGCAGTCAGCCTGACATCGATCCTGGGGGAAATTATGGAGCAGATTATAAGGCAGTCAAGTCTGTAAACTCCTTGAAAACAATGCAGTGATTAGTAGAAACCAGCATGGATTTATCAAGAACAAATCCTGCCAGACTAATGTTATCTCATTTTTTGATCGGGTAACCTCCCTTGTTGTTGTATCCAGGTTGGGACTCAGGAACCAGACCAATTGGTGAAAGCAAATCAGTTTTTATTAAAGTAATATCCAGACAAAGACTACGCCTTCTCATGAAGTTTCACTACAAAACATAACCTGCGACTTGAAAGAGAGTTGACAGAACAAGGAACCACTATTCCCCCTGTCCCTTAAGGGCAATCGACCGCGAATTCTCTCACTCCACCTCAAAGTGCTCTCATCCACTCCCCTCCTCTCCCCCTTCTTTTGTTGTCTCTTTTGCTGTCTCCTTGTACGTGGTGAAGGAGGTGCTACTGCCCCCTCCCCTTCTGAGGACTCTGATTCAGGTATGGGGGAAAGCGGGGGGGGGGGGCAAGGCCTAAACCATCTGGCTGCTTCTCTTTGCTTTTCCCTAGATCAGGAGGAGGTTGGATTCCCCCTTGCCCTCCCTCCTTCTCCAACTGCTCTGAGCTCGAAGGGGGGGAAGGCGTGGGAAGCTCACGGGAAGGATCTGTGTCTGTTGGACTTTCAAGGTCTTCGCTGCCAGACAGTTCCATCTCTGAGATTCCCTCCCCCTCTTCTGCTTCTTCTTCACACGGCTCTGGCCAAATGACACCCTCCCTCTCCTCATCTTCTGAAACATCAGGGCCCCAATCCTGCATCCTGACACTTGTAGACTCTGGGATTGCTGTGGACATATCTCAACTTCAGCAAAGCTTTTGACAAAGTGCCCCATGATATTCTGATTAGCAAGCTAGCTAAATGTGGGCTGGATGGGGATCCACTGTTGGCTCCAGAATCGTACTCAAAGGGTGCTTATCAATGTTTCCTTCTCAAACTGGTCGGAAGTAACGAGTGGGGTACCACAGGGCTTGGTCCTAGTCCCAGGGCTCTTCAACATTCCTATTAATTACTTGGATGAGGAGGTACAGGGAATGCTTATCAAATTTGCAGATGATACAAAATTGGGAGGGATAGCTTCCCCAGCAGGAAGAAACAAAATTCAAGGTGATCTTGATAGACTGAAGCATTGGGCTGAAAACAACAGAATGAAATTTAACGGGGATAAGTGCAAAGTCCTGCCCTTAGGAAAAAGGAAACCAAATGCATAGTTCTGAGATGGGGGATACTTGGCTCAGCAATACTACATGCAAGTAAGGTGTTGGGATTGTTGTTGATCACAAGCTGAATACGAGCCAACAGTGTGATATGGCTGCAAAAAAGGCAAATGCTATTTTAGGCTGCATTAACAGACTGGTTAGGCCTCATCTTGAATCCTGTGTCCAGTTCTGGACACCACAATTTTAGAAGGATGCAGACAAACTGGAACTGATTCAGAGGAGGGCAATGAGGGTCATCAGAGGACTGGAAACAAAGCCCTATGAGGAGAGAATTGGACATGTTTAGCCTTGAGAAGAGAAGACTGAGGGGAGATATGATAGCCTTGAAAGGCTGCCACACAGAGGACAGCCAGGCTCTCTTCTCGATCGTCCCAGAGTGCAGGACATGGAAGAATGGGCTCAAGTTGCAGGAAGCCAGATTTCGGCTGAACATCAGGAAAAACTTCCTAACCATTAGAGCGGTATGACAATAGCACCAATGACTTCATGGAGAAAAGGACTATCAGTAGTTACTAACCATGATGGCTGTATACTATCTCCGGCAGTGGAGCCAGTATGCCGCGCAATACCAGTTGCTGGGGATCTTCTCCATCAAACGCAGATGTGCACATGCCCTCATCTGGGGGCCCTGCCCAGTGGCATGGAAAAGACTCCTATGGGAAGTTTGATTTTGTTCTGCATGTTGTCAGGAATCATTATGTCCCCTCCTAAAAACAAATAAGATCACATCAACCTGCAGTTGTACCACATTTTGGATGGAGAAAGGATTGTGTGTGTGTCCTTGTGCAAAGGGGGAGGCATGAAATCTTTGCCCTATAGATAGGCTGGCAGAGAGCGAGCTTTGGAATCCCTGCTTTAACAATCTCTGGAGAGGATATTTGAACAGGCCTCGCTGCAAAACGCAGGAATGGTGATAGTCAGTGTGGGATAAGGAGACATCACGCTGGTTACAAAATTTCCTTCCATCTCTATGCTTCACGCTTTTATGAAGTGAGGAAGTTCAGAAAGCTTCATTTTCTTTTTCTTTCTTTCTTTCTTCCTTTCTTTCTTTCTTTCTTTCTTTCTTTCTTTCTAAAGATGCTTCAAGGACAGGGAGCACACATTCTTCCCCTCCCCTCCTCCCCACTGATTTTTGGATAATGAATTGAGGGTTTGCTGCTTTTGAGAAACTGAGGGCGATGAGTAGTCATTGCATTCTAAGTGCACTGTCGGGGGATTTGAGACTCCCAGCCGGGGTTTGACCCCCTGGGGTTGATGGGGCTATGCAGCACGTGCATAAAGACCTAGCGGTTGAAAGGGGTGGAAAATATGGTTTAATTAGGAATGATGAGCCTCATAAATAGAGTGCCAGCAGTGAACCCCTCTGTATTGAATAAGATGATTCTACAATACAACAATATTCCTTTTATTTAAAAAAAACCAATTCCCTCCAAAGTTTGCGCCGAAAGGAATGAGGCCGCCAGGTGGGAAAGGTTGCCCACACCTGCTCCACCTGGCTGATTTTAACCTGGGAGGGGGTGAGTGGCTCAAACTCAGAGGCTGCCTGTGCATTTTTTGGTATACCCAAATAACAGAGCCTGATGCATGTCAACTCAGGAGGAAGTCCCATTGAGATAATGAAACTTGCTCCCAGGAAAATGTCTTAAGATTTTGACCCTAATGGGTTATGGAAGCTTATTTTGGAGTTAATATCATCATCGTCATGAAGAAAAGAGAAATATTTGATCAGAGAGGGAAGCATTAACTAGCGGAGTACAGTCAAGTGATAACATTTGGAACATCCTTTTGGTGGGGGTGGGAATTTGTTTTTCAAGGCTGTGGTGGGACTTGGCTGAAAAGGGTGGGAGGGGAGGTGGGAAAGTCTCTGGTTGGCATTGAGTGGGGTTGTTTAGAGAAGGACAGAGGTAGAGGAGGCAGGAGAGCCGAGGAAGAGTCTGGCGTGGGTGTGTGAGATGGAGGCAAACTGTGGCAAGGATGGCAGAGAATGAGATGCAGGGGTAGGGGGAACAAACGCATGTATACGTTTGGACATTCGTTTTGAACACACAGCATGATTGGTCTGTGTGTGTGTGTTTAAAGTGAACTCCAAATAACTTGCATAGGTATGTGTGGGCATATGAACTAGTGACTTGGAATTTATTTCCTAGAAACTTATCTGCAGGTGAGGGGAAGATGGGGGAGGACTTCTCCTAGTGTTTGAGGAGGTTAGGAAAATGTTATGTGTTAGTTTCGCTCTCAGACTCATGGAGCACATTTAACATTTGATGCAATGGTTTTGGCACTTCTCTGCATTTTTATTTATATGAAAATCAGAGGTGGTTTTATAACGATGACTTCACCAGCCTGTGGTAGGACTGGGGAGGGCAGCTGTGAGAGAACCAGAAAAGATCCTCAAATGCAAAGATGTATCACTGAACACCAAAGTCAGGCTCATTCAGACCATGGTATTCCTGATCTCTATGTATGGATGTGAAAGTTGGACAGTGAAAAAGGCGGATAAGAGAAAAATCAACTCATTTGAAATGTGGTGCTGGAGGAGAGCTTTGTGCATACCATGGACTGCGAAAAAGACAAATAATTGGGTGTTAGAACAAATTAAACCAAAACTGTCACTAGAAGCTAAAATGATGAAACTGATGTTATCCTACTTTGGACACATCATGATTCGCTGGAAAAGACCATAATGCTGGGAAAAACAGAAGGAAGTTGAAAAAGAGGAAGGCCAAACAAGAGATGGGTTGATTCCATCAAGGAATCCACAGACCTGAACTTACAAGATCTGAGCAGGGTGGTTCATGACAGATGCTCTTGGAGGTCGCTGATTCATAGGGTCGCCATAAGTCGTAATCAACTTGAAGGCACATAACAACAACAACATACATTTCTACCTGTGGTGATTTTATCTCCTTGTTTCCAGCTATGCCCCATTTTATCACTTTTTAAAAACTGGAATCAAGTTTCTGGCTCTCATGGTACGGCTGAATTTGAAAGCAACCATTGAATAAGGGCTACGAAACTGAATTGATGAGAAGCAAATTATTGGAGTTTGGTATATATAGCAGTGAAGTGCAGAAATGCATCCGTCTAGTAAGACTGATGGGTGAAAGAAGAAAGAAAGTTTATTGCTCCTGGGAAATAAAGCCATTCTGAATACGGACATACATGTGGCCAGTATGGAATCATGAGGTTAACACTCTCACGCTGTCTAGAAGGAGGGGAGAGGGAGGGAAATCTGAGAAAAACAAGAAATGTCTGTCTATCATGCCCCCCCCCTGTACTTGTTACAAACCTTAATGCTTTCACAAAGTAGGCCAGAAATTCAGCAGGTACAGCCTTTCTCATCTCTGCATGTAAAACATTTTTCATATAGGGAGGAGGAGTAGACAACAGAGGCAAGGGTAGATAATACAGAGATGTCTACACTGACTGAGAATTACAAATAGCACAGCATTTAAAGAACCCGTCAACACAGCTATTAAAGGTGCAGCAGCTATCTCTTGTAGCCCTTGGCCTTCGATCCTTTTGTTGATATTCCGCTCCCACCCCTCCTCCAAAAAGATCGTGATCTGCTTGAGGACTAGGAACTTGCTTCCAGTTTTTTCAACAGAAGAATGGTGATTCTTTGCCTTTGTGTGGAGCCTGCAGAATAATCCCCCGGTGTATTGTTCCCTGACCTATTTGGCAAGGTCACCTCATGTGGCGTCTGCGCTTACTGTGAGATGATCAAACCGCACCTCCAGGCAGCAGGCTCTGACAGAGTCGTACTTAAGTTTCCTCTTAATGACCTGAAAAGAGCAAAGTGAAACTAATTCTCCTTGTTCTTAACAAAGGCTTTCTCTCTTTCTGTCTGCTCTCCCCCACCATTTTTACTAAATGACACATCATTCTCACGTTGAACATGGTGGCTTGAGCCTCCCTGCATAGACTGTGGAGGAAATCTGCATTCGGCCACAAGGGTGGAGAATCTGTCAGCAAAATTGTGACCTGTATGGGAATCGACTTGAAGGCAGTCCATTTCCATTTCATGGCTGTCCTACCCATGACGTTTCCCTATCTGCAGGGGAGATCTTTGAAAGCTTGCTTTGGGTGTGTCAGAGGGCCCTGGGGTTTTGAGAAGCTAAGCTAGTCTTAAGAAGAGCCTTTCTCCAGTGTGCCAAAAGATCTATCCAGTCTAGCGTCTTGTTTCCAACTAGGGACATCCCACATGCAAGCCTTGCCTGTTGTTCGTTCCCATATTATGTTTTGTGTGTGTGTGAATTTCAGCTATTTTTTTAAAAAAGAAACAACTACCAAATGAGTTTGGTACATGCGTGGTTAATAAAACCAAAGAGTTTGGTGGAAGCAACCAGAACTTAAGCAGAGGATTGTCATGTGGTAGATCCCATGCGTCCTCTGAATCCAAACAGTTGCACAAGATACCTTAATGGAACTCCCCTTTTCAGAGGCAGTCTACCTGTGAATACTGAATGCGGAGAAGGGGGCAATTGAGGGATTTCAATTTGGCTGAGTGAGTTCCAGGGTCATCTAGAGCCGTGAGCACAGAATCTCAGACCCACGGAGCAAATGTTGCCCTCAGAACTCTCTGCAGGCGACCACCCCTATGTCGTCCTTGAGTGTTTTTCGGTGGCTGGGATGTGCCTTTTCCCTCTGCTGCTAGCCTGGATAGAAAGGAGTGTGTGAGTCCATGTAGAAACTTGCCTACTGCACAAAGGTGACATTTACATTCATTGCTCTGCCCGCTTCCATGTGGCCCCTGGAAGAGTGCCCAGAAGGGAATGTGGCCCTTTGGCCAAAAGAGGTTCCCCACCCTTGTGACTGGTGGTTGCACCTATAAACGGGTTTTGTGCAATGCCAGGGATGGACCATGCAGCCTTTATCAGTGAGGAGAGTCACTGGATCCACCACAACCCATGGAAAAAACAACTTGATAGGTGTCAACACCATAGGCCTTGTGGGCAAAGGTGCGATAAGGACCAGGAACTGTGTAAAGTGAATCCAGGTTGCCTTTTCCACATCGTCCTGCCTGGGTTACAATCTGCCCTTCTTATATTGCCATCTTTTATTGTCAATTCCATTAAGTCAGCAAGCAATAAATTTTACCCTGTTTCAGAGCCACCCCTTGACTGAAGGGGGGGGGGGAGGCGCAGGAGGTATACCCCCAAATATTTAAAACAACTTAAAATTGCCAAAGTACAAATATCACTGTTGGATAAAGTAACATGGAAACTGTTATAAAACAGGGATGAAAGTGAAAGGGGACGCCAGCAGTTGCGTAAAACTGAAACAGCCAAGTATGACGTTAAAGTATCAGGTGTAAAAAGCTTGTGATAAGAGAGAGATTTCTTCCTGTGAGCAAAAAAAGATATTGACATATAGATACACGTGCGCATTTATAGAGGAAAACCATTTTTAAAGCGTCAGACAGCGCTCCAGATAAGTTTGTTGTGGATTGCGGAAGGATGTGGTTAATTACTAAAACCATGCATTTAGCTGACCGACGTGACAGTGAGATTAAGAGGCAATTAGGTTTTTAGCTTCTGCCTTCTCCACCTGCTCTTAAGGTGAAAGAAAAATGCTTCGCTTTAAGACATTAATAGCTCTGTTATATTAAGTCACTGTAGTGTGTATGTGTGTATTACATTTAATCTGTGTCTGTAAAAATCATAAAGCAAGTCCAACAATGGCTGCTGCCCATGAAACATATGGGCTCCTACTGGGAGAAAGGTTGGGATATAAATCTAATAAATAAATATAGCCAGATCCTCCATATTCAAAGGCAGTCTATCTGCATCCATATATTATGCTTGGGCATTTTGCTACCCAGAAAATAAGGCCTTTTCTCTCCCCACCCACCCCTCCACCCGGGTGCATGGATGACACAGGAATGCAAGCACCCTGCTGGATCAGACTAGGCCCATCTAATCCAGCATGCTGCCAGCCGAATGCCTTCATTGTCCACAAATGGGTGTAAAGGGAACAACCCTCTCCTGCTCTTACTGTCCCTGGCAAATGCCTTCCTGGGGTAGACTGCCTCTAAACATGGAGGTTCTATAAATATAGCTCCTCCCTAACAATTTGTCTGATCCCCTTTTAAAGCCATCCAAGCTGGTGGACACGGCCGCTTCTTGTGCGAGCAAATTCCACAGTTTAACTCTGTGAAGAAAAAAAAGGTAAAGGTGTCCCCGCACTTGTAGTGCGAGTCGTTTCCGACTCTTAGGGTGACGTCTTGCGACATTTACTAGGCAGACCGTATACATGGGATGGGATTGCCAGTTCCATCCCCAGCCTTTCTTCACCCCCCAGCGTATGCCGGGTACTCATTTTACCGACCACGGATGGATGGAAGGCTGAGTGGACCTCGACCTCATTTACCGGAGATTCGACTTCCTCCTTCCGTTGGAATCGAACTCCGGCTGTGAGCAGAGCTTCGGCTGCGTCACCGCCGCTTACCGCTCTGCGCCACGGAGGGACTTGTTGTAATGTTAGACTCTGTTAATTGAAACAACCCAGAATAAAGCATTAAATAATGTCACTTTTTATTCATCACAAAGACAAATATGATGAGGATGAGATTTATTACCGGCCCTTCACCAGAAAATCCCAGGGCAGGTTACAGCAATACCTTTTAATACCTTTTGAAATAAATGAAAGGAAGGCGGTAATAGTAAACCATCTAGAGCAGCCTTTCCCAACCAGTGTGCCTCTAGATGTTGTTGGACCACAACTCCCATCAGCCTCAGCCAGCATTGCCAATGGTCAGGAAAGATGGGAATTGTGGTCCAACAACATCTGGAGGCACACTGGTTGGGAAAGGCTGATCTAGAGTGAACAGAGCCTCAGGGTATTTGGACTCTGGTTTTGAGTGTCCCAGCGTATACAACAATGCCTCTTCTTCAGCACTAATTCAGGAAGCTCCATATCACATTAATAACAATATGTGTAACAGGCAGAATGTCAACTGGGGAAGCTTTCCCCATAATTGTATTCCCATGCTAGAAAAGGCTTCATGTAATCTGTTTAATTTCTGCCCACCATGCAGCTGTTAAAAGCACAAAGGCCCTGCTCTTCCTTAATGCCAAACCTAAACCATGCGAAGAAATCAAGTTAAGAGTAAAAACGACAAAAATTGGGCAACCCAACATACTTTAAAATATTTAAAATATATTTAAAATGAACATATACAACAGGATAAAAACACACTCAAAGCCTTGATAAACAGCAGCAAAAATACACTGAGCATGTGCAATTTCATATTTAAAAAACTTACTTTACCAATCTCTGTTCATAGTCACTAGAAGCTAAAATGATGAAACGGAGGTTATCCTACTTTGGACACATCATGAGAAGACACGATTCACTAGAAAAGACCATAATGCTGGGAAAAACAGAAGGGAGTAAAAAAAGAGGAAGGCCAAACAAGAGATGGATTGATTCCATCAAGGAAGCCACAGACCTGAACTTACAAGATCTGAACAGGGTGGTTCACGACAGATGCTGTTGGACAAAACGTTACCAATCATTCTTTGCTCACTTACTGCCTGGAGTCAGCCACTAACTCTCAGCCTAACCTACCTCATATGGCTGTTGCTCCAACTGAATTCCACAGGAGTTACTTCTGAGTAGACCTGGTTAGGATTGCAGCCGAAGTCCTTGTATTATAGAAATCATTTTTTACTTCCTTTAACAAGAATGATGCGCCTTTGTACTATAAAGCCCTGTATAAGTAGTACAGCTTCAAAGCTTCAACAGAATCTTCATTTGGTCTGATTACAGCAATTAGATTTACATGGGAGTTGTTGTTATGTGCCTCCAAGTCGACTGCGACTTATGGCGACCCCATGAATCGGCGACCTCCGATAGCATCTGTCGTGAACCACCCTGTTCAGATCTTGTACGTTCAGGTCTGTGGAGTTCCTTTGTGGAATCAACCCATCTCTTGTTTGGCCTTCCTCTTTTTCTACTCCCTTCTGTTTTTCCCAGCATTATTGTCTTTTCTAGTGAATCATTTACATGGGAGGAAGGCCCATTAAATATGAAAATACTTACTTCTGAGTAGACATGTATACATGGTACTACAAGTTAACAACACAGTGGATTTTTAATGGTGCCCAGGTGTGCATTCGTGAGGAATGTTCCGGGAAGTTGTCCTGCTCCTTTTTTAGCAGGTTCCCCCCCCCCCCCGGGGTCTTTCTGTCTTTACAGCCAGAGCTAATCAGCTCGATCAATCTTTCCTCGCTGCCACTGACAAAACAGCGGGGATGCACTCGCTCGAGTGCTGTGCTGCGGAGCTCTCTGTGTGTGGGGAACTGACTGTGCCAGTTGGAAGGAAGGCAGAAATGGCTGCTTCCACATCCAGTGTAGGCTCACAAGTTGGTGGTACACAGACCAGCCATTAATTACCTTTTTAATTAATTAATAATTCTTCTCTTGGGTCTTTGCGACCTCTCTGGGATGACTTCGTGACCCCCAAGCTGGGAACCACTGAACTAGAGTATTCATTACAGCACAGACTGAAGTACCCATGGATTAAAGACACAGTGATGCAAAGCACTCCAAAACACTTCAGGGCTTTTCAGTTAACTCTAATGCAGTGGTTCATAAATAATGAGCTATGCTGGGAGAACTTTTTAACTTTTTTTTTTTTTTACAATTTTGAAATGGTATATATTATAGTATTGTTGGGTTTTTGATATTTTTGTGTCAAAAGATGGGGAACTTTTTTCAGCCCGAGAGTCACAGCCCCTCAGTGGGAAGCTTCTGGGTGCTACATGCCAGCAGTGGGAGGGGCCAGAAGAAAAAAGTGGGCAGAGCTATGGATGTGATCACAAGTTGAATATGAGCCAAAGTCTGATGTGGCTGCAAAAAAGACAAATGCTATTTTATGCTGCATTAACAGAAGTATAGTTTCCAAATCACGTGAAGTACTAGTTCTCCTCTATTCGGCACTGGTTAGGCCTCATCTTGAGTACTGTGTCCAGTTCTGGAACCGCACTTGAAGAAAGATGCAGACAAACTCACAGGCCAAGAGGAGGCAACAAGGATGATCAGGGGACTGGAAAAAAAGCCCTGTGAGGAGAGACTGAAAGAACTGGGCCTGTTTAGCCTTGAGAAGAGAAGACTGAGGGGAGAGAGGAAAGCACTCTTCAAGTCCTTGAAAGGTTGCCACACAGGGGAGGCCAGGATCTCTTCTTGATCATCCCAGAGTGCAGGACATGGAATAATGGGATCAAGTGACAGGAAGCCAGATTTTGACTGAACATCAGGAAAAACTTCCTAACTGTTAGAGCCATACGACAATGGAATCAATGACCTCGGGAGGTGGTGGGCTCTCCAACACTGGAGGCCTTCAAGAGGCAGCTGGACAGGCACTTGTTGGGGATGCTTTAAAGTGGTTCTTACCCTGAGGTAGGGGTGGACTTGATTACCTTATTCATTGGCGTCCACTCATGACCGAGTAAGATTGTCTTCCAAAATAAAGTCTTTAACAGTGGGTAAGCGACTGTGGAGGCCAATCCAAGATCCACACAGCCTCTCACAATGAGGACATAGGTTTCCAGATGGAAGACGGTTGCAATAAGGATTTGTTTGACGTGCTTTCCGCTTGGCTCGATTGTCCCTTTCGCTCTGTATTTGTGCTTCTTCAAATTCCATAGCACCTTTGATAATAGCCGACCTCCAACCAGGACACTCGTGGGCCAGGACTTCCCAGTTGTCGACGCTCATGTTACATTTTTTTAGATTATTTTTAAGAACATCTTTAAACCTCTTTTGCTGTCCACCAATATTCCGTTTTCCATCCTTAAGTTGGGAGTAGAGTAGCTGCATTGGAAGACGGTGATCAGGTATTCGAACAACATGGCCGGTCCAGCGAAGTTGATGTTGGAGGATCATCGTTACAACACTGATAGTCCTTGCTTCTTCCAATACGCAAACATTAGTCCATCTGTCTTCCCAAGTAATTTGCAGAATTTTCCAGAGGCAGTGTTGGTGGAATCTTTCAAGAATCTTTCAAGAAGTTGGGAGTGGCATTTCACCTGTGTACAGTAAGGTCGGTAGTACGATGGCTTTGTAGATAAGCATTTTGGTCTCCCTGCGAATATCCCAATCCTCAAACACTCTACACTTCATTTGGGAGAATGCGGCACTCGCAGAGCTCAGACGATGTTGAATTTCGACGTCGACGTTGGCTTTTACAGAGAGATGGCTGCCAAGACAAGAAAAGTCATCAACATTCTCCAGCGTTGCACCATTAAGCTGGAATGCTGACGGTGCTACATTTAATAATAATAATTTAGATGAGAGATGAGAGATGGCTGCCAAGATAAAAAAAGTCATCAACATTCTCCAGCATCACTCCATTTAGCTGTAGCTGATGTTGCTACAGAGGGACTAGTTTGCACTTGCTGATGAAGCACTTTAGTTGTTTTGATATTGAGCAAGAGGCCAAGCTTTCTATATGCTTCTGCAGAGACATTTAGGATAGTTTGAAGATCTTCCTCTGAATGTGCGGAGACTACATTATCATCGGCATATTGAAGTTCTACGACAGGTTGTACTTACCTTACTTTTTGCTTTCAGCCTACTGAGATTAAAAAGCTTTCCATCCGTTCAATATGTGAATTCCACACCAGTGGGAAGTTTCAACAAGGTCTAGAATCATGGCATTGAAAATGGCAACTAAGGTCACAGCAACGATGCATCCCTGTTTGACGCCTGATCCGACTCTGAATGGATCGCTTTGAGGGCCACTGTTATCCAAAATTGTCGCCGTCATGTTGTCATGGAGGAGTCGCAAAATATTCAAATTTATCAGGGCATCCAATATTCAGAAGGATGGTCCACAGAGCAGTTATCAAAGGCCTTAGTCAGATCAATAAACGCCATATACAGAGGTCGGTTTTGCTCCCTGCATTTTTCTTGAAGCTGTCGTGCAGTGAAGATCATGTCCACTGTCTCCCTGGAAGGGCGGAAACCATTTTGGGATTCAGGGAGGATATAGGTAGGAGGTGATTTGTGAGGATCCTTGCAAGGATTTTACCTGTGGTAGCAAGAAGAGAGAAGCCTCGGTAGTTCCCACAATTTGTTCTATCACCCTTCTTAAAAAGAGCGATAATTATGGTGTCCCTAAAGTCTTCCAGGATCTCCTCCCTCATCCAGATGTTTTCCATGAGCTTATGAAGCTGTTGTGTAAGTTCTTTAAAGACTTCAGCACGAATCCCATCAGGTCCACTAGCTTTGTTATTTTCCATTTGATTGATGGCTTTACTGGCTTCATCCCGATTTGGGGATACTGCAAGCTCCTCTGTGGTTTGTTGTTGAGGAATTTGTGAGAAGACCTCTCTAGCCATGATAGAGTTACAATTAAGGAGGTCGTGGTAATGCTCTTTCCAACGCAGTGCAATAGACTCTTTATCCTTAAGAAGTTTGGTACCATCCTTTGAGCGTAAGGGATTCATACCATAATTTGTTGGTCCATAGATGGTCTTTGTGGCATTAAAAAAGCCCCCTATATCCTCAGAATCTGCAAAATGCTGGATTTCTTGAGATTTCTTTGTCCACCGGGGGTTCTTAAGTTCTCTAGTTCTTCGTTGGACCTCAGCCTTTGTAGCATAGATTTTCTTCTTAGCAGCACAGTCAATGTCATTCTGCCATATTGGGAAGACCTTCCTTTTCTTGTCGATGATACGTTAATCTCACTATCATTCTCATCAAACCAGTCCTGATGTTTCTTAGTTTGGTATCCAATAGTTTGGTTGACATGCTGCAATAATGGAAGTCTTCAGTTTAATCCAGTGTTCCTCAACATTCTCAGGGATTTCCATAGGTAGATGTTTCTTAAGTGTTGTTTGAAAACAAGCTCGTTTAATAGGATCTTGAAGAGCATGGATGTTCATTTTACCCCTTGGTTTTCTTCCTTGGAGCCTACGCTGAAGAGCAATATTAATGGCCATAGTGGATCGAATTAATCGGTGATCTATCCAGCAGTCATCAGCGCTCGTCATGGCCCTAGTGAGGAGAACATTATGATGATCTCTGGCACGGACAATTATGTAATCCAGGAGATGCCAATGTTTCAACCGAGGGTGTTTCCATGATGTTTTAAATTTATTTTTCTAGCGAAAGACAATGTTTGTAATAACAAGATTACGCTCTGCGCATTTAGTCAGAAGTAGAATTCCATTCAGGTTGCTGTTGCCGATGCCTTCTTTCCCAATGGTTTCTGGACATAAATCAAAATCATGCCCAACTCTTGCATTGAAATTGCCCAGGAGGATAATTTTATCCTCCTTAGGTATCTCTGATAAGATGGCATCCAGCTGGGTATAAATATAATAATAATAATAAATTTTATTTCTGAGTCGCCTATCTGGCCGAGTTAACGGCCACTCTAGGCGACGTACATAATAAAATGATATACAACATATACAATATAAACCAGAATACAATATAAACCAAAACCAGAATCCCTAATTAATCTAAAACCACCCACGTCTTATAACAAAAGAAAACTAGTCCGCCCCAAGAGTCCTGTAGGCCTGCCTAAATAGCCAGGTTTTCAAGACTCGGCGGAAACTTGCCAAGGAGGGGGCATGGCGAAGGTCATAGGGTAGGGAATTCCAGAGGGTGGGGGCCACAATCGAAAATGCCCTCTCTCTGGTCCGCACCAGTCTAGCTGTTTTAACTGGTGGGACCGAGAGAAGGTCTGTGAGGCTGATCTCGTCAGGCGGCATGATTGGTGATGCTGGAGGCGCTCCTGCAGATAAACTGGGCCGAAACCGTATAGGGCTTTAAAGGTTAACACCAACACCTTGAATTGGGCCCGGTAAACAACTGGTAGCCAATGTAGATCTTCTAACACCGGAGTGATATGATCACAGCGGCGGCTGTTCTTAATCAAACATGCCGCCGCATTCTGTACCAATAAAATATTTCCTTGATGTCTTCATCAGCATCTAATCTTGGCACATAAGCGCTTCTAATAGTTTCCTGCTGGTTTTGGGCGAGTGTTAATTGGACAGTTGAGAGCCATTCATTAATGCCAATCAGAACTTCTGACAAGTGTTTCACAAGAGTATTTTTAATAGCATATAGGCCCCTTCCAACCCAACGATTCTATGATTCTATATGATTCTTACCTTGGTAAGGCTACATTCCAGCCACACCCAAGTCACAATTTCTACACCCACATGCATGCACCTTTCTCCTGATCCCGGCAAGCAAGAAGCATTGTCACAGCTCAAGGACATATTCTAGCCAAGTCACATTTGTCGGGGGTCTTAAAGCAATGGTTCCCAAACCTCTTTCCCCCCATAGACCCCTTGAAAGTTGCTGAGGGTCTTGCAGACCACGTTGTCTTTTTTACGCCTGTTGCAACAATTGTAACACGCTGTGATAGACGCGGCATAGTTTTTAATGGTATTTTTTACTGCTGATTTCATTTCTTGCAGCGCATTTTATTGAATTACAGTTTGCATCCCATAGAATTCAAACTGAAATACAATACAAGAAATAAAAGAGACATTAAAAGACAATTAAAAATCAGTAAGAATATTTAATGTGGACATGCTGCAGGCCACCTGAATGAAACTTGCGGACCACTGGCGGTCCATGGACCAGTTTGGAAACCCCTGCCCTAAAACATAGAACAAAATTTTATTTTTTTAACCACAGAGATTTCATTTAAAAAAAAAAAAAAAAGATTGGTAGACGAAGCACAGGTGAAGCCGGCTCACCTCTGGTTTAGGAGGTGTGCAAAACAGAGATTATTTATTCTGCAGATCTCTGTGGGTGATAGGTCTGGTTTTTTCTCTCTCTCTGACTTTTCTGGATGTAACACGCAAGCATGCTGCCATTTCCCCCACTCTGCTCTGCGTCCAGTGGGGAAATAAACATGAAATACACACCCCAAGGGAAAGATCAAATCTTGTCCTCCTGCACTGGAAAATGTCAGGAATGGGCAGAGGTGCTCCCTCCCTCATACGAATATAAATCAGAGGCTCTGGGCTCTGCTCACCTGAACTTTGGGATAAGCCACCGGGTCATGCAGGCTTGGCTCTTGCTGGTGAATGTAATTGAAGCAGGCATCCGCTGGGCAATCCAGAACAACCTAAAGGAGGGGGCAGGACAAAAGCTAGCAGGCATCAAGTGACAGGAAGGTAGATTTTGGCTGAGCATTAGGAGCATCAGGATCGCACAGCTGATCCCTGCTGAAAGCAACTTTGCCAGACATAAATGCAGGAAAGCCCCCTCCCCTGCACTGTGCTCTGGAAGCATCTGACCACCTCTGCACATGGGACTTTGATGGGTGGGCGGGACAATCCGCTTGTCAATCATCTGACATCATAACAATGACCAGTGAGTTGTGCTGCCCGGCGGTCAACGTTGGGCCACGGAGGTGGGGAGCGATAAGGATCTGGCCCTCCAGGCCAGAATGGTTCTCACCCCCTGACCTAGAGGAATGGAGGGCTCTCTTCCTTGCTGGAGATCTTCAAATGGAGGCTGAACAGCCACCTCTTGAGAATGCCCGAGATGCTCTGCATTTCTTGCAGTGAGTAGTGGGCTGAGCTAAATGACCTCAAAGGGTCCACCTCCAACCCTAGGACTATATAAATCCACCTCCAGAGTAAGAATCTGTGGCACTTGGAGATGCTGGGGATTGAACCTGGAACTTTTGCATGAAACACAGGTCCTCTATCACTGGTTTATGGCCCTCACCTTAACAACAGAAGGTTGTATCCAGGGTTAGTCATACTCAGAGGAGACCCATCAAAATGAACAAACATAACTTAGGTCCATTAGTTTCAATGGATGTCCTCTGAGCAGAGGCCCAAATTGGCTTGTAAAAAGGTAAAGGTGTCCCCGCACTTGTAGTGCGAGTCTTTTCCGACTCTTAGGGTGACGTCTTGCGACGTTTACTAGGCAGACCGTATATATGGGGTGGGATTGCCAGTTCCGTCCCCGGCCTTTCTTTACCCCCCAGCATATGCCGGGTACTCATTTTCCCGACCACGGATGGATGGGAGGCTGAGTGGACCTCGACCTCTTTTACCGGAGATTCGACTTCCTCCTTCCGTTAGAATCGAACTCCGGCCGTGAGCAGAGCTTCGGCTGCGTTACCGCCGCTTCCTGCTCTGCGCCATGGAGGGTCTGTGTGAAGAAGTCCTTCCTTTTGTCTGTCCTGAATCTCCCAACATTCAGTTTCATGCGACAGCTCTGAGTTCCAGTATTATATGAGGAAGAAAAACCTGCCTGCCAGTCGACTTTTTCCTGTCGACTATGCATAATTTGATACACCTCCATCATTTATTTATTTATTTTATTGCATTTGTATACCGCCCCATAGCCGAAGCTCTCTGGGTGGTTGCCTTTTTCTTTCCCCCAGAAGACACGCCCTTGCTGTGATTCAATATTGAGTAGCAGCATTTAAATTCATTTAAGGTGAATTCCTGTAAAATAAATAAATAAAGTCACCTTTGTGGCAACCCTGTAAAGTGGGCAAGTATCATATATCTCCATACTGCAGATGGGAAAGACTGAGGCTGAGTGTGAAAGTGGGTCTAGGGCTATGTAGTGAGCTTACTACAGAGATTGGAATTGGGGGCTTACCTACCCTTTGCTATTTCATGGAGTGCCATGGATGTATGTAAGGGCTTTTCTATGGATCTCCATAACCCTGATCCCTGTCCCAAGGAAAATACAGTACATACAATTCAAGGAGAGGGGAAAATAAATGCAGTTGCTCTTTGTTGGTTCCTGTTACAGATCAGGACTGGGGAGGGGGGGGGGTTAGGCCAAAGGCTTTCTAGGAAAAGTGGGTTTTGAAGAAGTGTCCACAGGAACAGACAGAGAACTGGCACCATCTGTGTTGGTGTCATGAGAGAGGGTTTGAAAAATGGTATATAAATGCCATAAATTAATACGCGTGAATGGGCAGAGTCTTTTAAGGGAGCAGAGGATCTTTGGGGTCTGGGAAGGGGCTCCAGATATAAGGGGCTGCCAGGAGAAAATGGTGTAATTATTTGAGGGATCTAGGGGGCTCAGGGAGACCGTTGCAGACCAAAGGGGCAGCTAGGGAGAATAAGGAGTCATTTAAGGAAGTAAAATCTATGGGGCTTAGAGGGGTGCACCAGGGTATAAGGGACAGCCAGGGAGAATGGGGTGAAGACCTTGGGGCAGTTATAGGGTGGTGGACTTGGAGGAGTGATGGTCATGGGAAAGGGGAGGAGGGGGAAGCCAAAATGTAGAGGCCTGACAGGTGGGTTTATATCAAGGTTTGTACGTAAAAAAAACCTCAGGGCCAGTCACCGTCTCTTAGCCTCACCCTACCTCCCACGGTTGTTGTGAGCATAAAATGGGAAGGGACAGAACCTTGTATGCCACCTTGAGCTCCTTGGAAAGGTGGGTTATATTTGTCTGTTGTTATGTTTCTAGTCCACAAGAACTAAGATTGTATAAAAGTGAAAAAGTAGGGATGCCCTGTGCTCTCTGCTGCAGCTACAACAGTGGAGGAAGACCTCTGAAAATGGGGGGGGGGGAGACTAATTTTACCCAGGCAAATCACTCTTAGTCACACTTGTTTCATTTATTCCCATCCTGAATTGCAAAAACAAGACTGGGCCTTCTCCCCTGGGGAGAGAGACATGCTGTAGCCTCAGGCATCAATAGTTTCTCCTGCTACCCCAGCGCCCCCCCCTCCACAAAGCTCTCATCTTTTCTTTTCTTTGTTAAGTATAAGGTAGGTTGTCTGAATGACAGCAGAGGGTACCTTTTGGCTGCCATCCAGCTGCTGTTGCCACGGCAACCAGCACAGGAAGTCCTCTGTTGCTAGGGGCAACTGGGGACCTGCCGTTGAAGGAGGATGCCTCTGATGATGTCTTCAGCAAAACAACTCCAGGCTTTTAGAGGGTGATAATAGATAGCAGATGCAGTGGGAAGATCTCGCCACCACCTCCCACACTTGAAACTTGGCACACCCATCAATATCTAAAATGGACCCAACCATTTTCTTTAAAAATAAAAAAAGGGCCTGACTGGTGTTCGGGACCTGGACAGAAGAAGGAAATTAGCCTAACTCCAATATTTTCAGTTATTTAATTACCCTCCCCCAGTTTTTCCAGAATTGGTTCTGCCTTCCCCAACTTGTGCAAAGAGTGTTTGATTGGGTTAGTCCTAGTCAGACTAGACCCACTGAAATTAAAGGGCAGGACTAATTACAATCCATTAATTTCAGTAGCTGCAATCCTAACTCAGTTTACCTGGCAGTAAACTCCACTGAGTTCAGTGGGACTTTCTTTGGAGTAGATATGGTTAGGACTGCAGCCTCGGCTGCGGAGAGTCCTGTGGCACCTTCAAGTCTTAACACATTCATTATGGCGTTATAGTTTACTTTGCCAGATCCATTGCTGTTGCGAGTTGGAGGACATCGTAAAAAGTGAAATCAGAGGGAATTGAGATGCAGAATAGTATAGACTGTAAATTACGTACTTCACAAAACAGTAGTTGATAACACTGACATCCTGACATTGGTAAGCCAATTGACACATATAATGTGCTAAAAACCTTTTCTCACAGTTCAGTCCACAAGTTGAACCTCTTGATGTATTGTAATTCAGTGATTATTTATAGAGTGTTTTGGTAGCAGGTTTTTTTTTTTTAATTGTTGATTTGTCATGAGAGTTTTACAGTGCAATCCTTTCCATGTTGTCTTAGAAGTAAATCCCACTGAGTTCAGTGGGGCTTAACTTCCAGGCAATTGGGTGTAGGATCTGAGCCTTAGTCCACTGATGGATCATTTAGATTTGCGAACAGATTGTTCCGGAGCAAAAGGCAAACATGATGAACGACTCTTCACAAAGAAGGTGTTCTCTTCTGTATGATGCAGGTGAAATGTCCTTGTAGATGCATTTTTATTTTTTAACTGCTTGCATTCAATCTTTTTTAAAAAGTTGGTTTCTGATTGATTCAAGGCATGTTGATTACAATGGTTTTTTAAGCGATTAATCTAACCCAGAGGTAGCCTTCATGGTGCCCCCCAAATGTGGGTACGCTACAGTCATCCTTAACCATTGGCTGTGCTGGCTGCAGAAAGTTGTAGTTCAAAACATCTGGAGTGCACCACACTGGCTACCCTTGTTCTAAGTAATGGGATTTTAATCCAGCCTTCCAAATGTCATTGAATTCCAACTCCCAGCAGCCACCACGGCCAGTGGCAAGGGATGATGGGACTAGGAGTCCAGCAATGTCTGGTGTGCCACAGGTTCCAAATCTAGGTCTAAAAGACTCTTTCTTTTTTTGAAAAAATACTTTTGATAAGCTAGTGACCCCCCACTACAGCTCCTGGCAATAAAGTCCAGGCTGAGACACTCCCCACTTTGGAAGGAGGTCACAGGAGGTGTTTGTTTCCAAATGTACAGAGTTGGAGGTGCAGCTTTAAAATGGGGACAGGGATGCTAAGAATATAACGAAGAGGGCTGTGGCTGGATCAGGCCGAAAAGGGCTCTATCTAGTCCAGCATCCTGTGGCCAACCCAGATGCCCCAACAGGAACCCTAAAGCAGGATCTTAATTCAATAGCAACTCTCTCCACTTGTGATTCCTAACAACTGGCATTCAGAGGCAGTGGAATCCATCAGCCTTGACTATGAGGCCATAATGGCTGCTGGGAGTTGAAGTCCAACAACAAATTGAGGGCTGCAGGTTGTACATGCCAGGCTTAAAGGCTCACTACACCCATATATCAAATCACTACACCCAGCCCCCTAAGATGCTTACAGTGTGTTCTCTTTGTGAGTCTTTCAGCAGTTGCTACAGTGACGGTCTGTTTTGCTCCTTGCGACTAAGGTCAGTCACAACACGGCCCTAGTTCTCAGTGAGGTGGGGAATCTGGATGAGTCCACTTGGACCACCACCTACCCTTTTTAGTTCCCATGGAGATGGATCACTATCAGAGCCCTTTTGCAAAGTCCCCATTCTGGCAAACCAAAACACTGACGTTCCTTGCCAAAGTCTGTTAGGAAACTAGTTGACAGCACATTTAAGTTCAAGTTATACAAGGACATAATTTGGGCCCATTGACCGTCAGTTTAGCTGCGAGGGCACTTCAGCTCCAGGGTTTGTGATATGGAAGGTTTGGGTGGGGCATATTGAAACTTGTGTTGTTATGTGCCCTCAAGTCAATTACAACTTATTTATTTAATTTATTAAATTTATTATTTGATTTCTATCCTGCCCTTCCTCCCAGCAGAGCCCAGGGCGGCAAACAGAAACGCCAAAAACACTTTAAAACATCATAACTTATGACTTATGGCGACCCTATGAATCAGGGACCTCCAACAGCATCTGTCGTGAACCACCCTGTCCAGATCTTGTAAGTTCAGGCCTGTGGCTTCCTTTATGGAATCAATCCATCTCTTGTTGGGTCTTCCTCTCTTTCTACTCCCTTCTGTTTTTCCCAGCATGATTGTCTTTTCTAGTGAATCCTGTCTTCTCATGATGTGTCCAAAGTATGATAACCTCAGTTTCATCATTTTAGCTTCTAATGATAGTTCTGGTTTAATTTGTTCTAACACCCAATTATTTGTCTTTTTTATGCACAAAGCTCTCCTCCATCACCACATTGCAAAGGAGTTGATTTTTCTCTTATCCACTTTTTTCACTGTCCAACTTTCACATCCATACATAGAGATCGGGAATACCATGGTCTGAATGAGCCTGACTTTAGTGTTCAGTGATACATATTTGCATTTGAGGACCTTTTCTGGTTCTCTCATAGTGGCCCTCCCCACTCTTAGCCTTCTTCTGATTTCCTGCTGTCTCCATACTGAGCTTAGATGGCCCAATGATTCGACTCTGCACAAGGCAGCTTCCATGTTCCTCTTTAAATCAGCCCTTTGTTCTCGACTGTTGTCTCCATTTTGGTTAATGACTGTGCCGAGGTATTGACAATCCTTGACAAGTTCAATGTCCTCGTTGTTAACTTTAAAGTTACTTAAATCTTCTGTTGTCATTACTTTAGTCTTCTTGGTGTTCAGCTGTAGTCCTGCTTTTGTGCTTTCCTCTAAGAAGTAGCATTTCCTACTCCATGCAAGCGATGGAAGGATGCCTTTGCTCAAGGGAGGCATTCCTACCAGAGAGCAGAAAATGCTTTTTCTTAAATCTGGGATAGGGAAACGTGTGGGGCTGTCTAGGTGTTGCTGGACTCCAAACTCCCAGCAGGCCCATGGTCAGGGATGGCATGAGCTGTAGGTCAGCAATATTTGGAGGAGGTCCACAGGTCAGTTTAAAGTGGTTTGCGTGTGTGTCCAGCATGTGAGCCATTCTTCTGAGTTATTCCCTGATCAAGACACAGCAAAGCCTGGAGCACGGGGGAGGTGGGGGGCTTGCTGCAGGCCCAGCTATGACCCGGTGCAGAGCAGCTGAAGTCTTAATATAGCATCCCAAGGGGGAGCTGGCCTCAGAAGCTGCTGAGTCTGGTTCACAGTCCTTCCCCCCCCCTCCAAGTCTCCTGCTCTTGGTCCCAGGAAGCTTTTGTTGCAAGAGCCCTTTGCAGAAAATCCAACTCTGCAAACAGGAAATCCAGTCCATGAGTGGGGAGAAAGAGAGCGTCCATCTGATGCAAGTTTTAAAATTTATTCTATTGGGGTGGGGAGATCAACCAGAAATGGCTAGCCTGGCAGTAAGGCAGGGCAGGGACGGTTGACCCTTTGGCCCCCAGATATTGTTGGACTACGAGTCCTACAATCCCTGACCATCAGCAACGCTCACTGGGTCTGAAAGGACTTGTGGTGCAAAACATCTGGAGGGTAACATCTGGAGAAAACAGCTATAGAAAGTATGCTTATTTTGGAATTACTAGGGGGTGTATTTTAGCCCATATGCAAATTTAGTCAACTGATTCCATTACGGGGTGGAAATCAGTTGGATTTCGGCCCTTCCAAAAGTGGTCAAGGGTTTTCAAAACAGTCACTTGATTAGAACAGAGATAGGGGAACAACTGTACCCCTCCAGATGTTGTTGGACTACAACTCCCCATCCCTAACTATTCGCCATGCTGGGTGCTGGGGCTGGTGTCGGTTTTAGTCCAACGACTTCTGGAGGACTACAAGTTCCCCACCCAAGGTAACGTTGACTGGCTCTGATTCTGCCAATTGCAACATCAAAATGAATTAAAATCAATGGTGGTGGTGTTTTTCTGGTGGAACTCTCCGCAACGGAGTACTGGCACCTTTCATCAGGCTGCCCCTGGCGCACCTCCTTTGCCCTGTGCCGGGTGGAGTGGGGGCTTATTAAAAAAAAAGGTTGCGAGAGAAGGAAGGAGCTGTGGGTTATCCCTGCACACCCAGGCTGCACCTGGGCGGAGAGAGAGGGAGACAAGGAAAGTGTGATGTGTGTTCTTAATGAAAGAGACAGAGAGATGCACGTGTGTTTGTGATCTGTAGGTGAAATGGTTCAACCTAAGGTTGAAAGGGATCAGGGAGGTAATCTAGCCCCCCCCCACCTATGATCTGCTACACAGGACTTTGCAATGACAGCATCCCTGACGAGATGCCTGCCCCACCTCTGCTTAAATACCTTCACTAAAGGAGAGGCCACCATTTTCCAAGCCAGTCTGATCCGCTGCCCAACAACCTCATACAATTAGGAAATTTCTGCTAACGTTTAGCTGAAATCTGCCATTTTGCTGTAGCCCTAGAGCAAGAAAGAATGTGCTTTCTCCATCTTTGGCGCGATAGAGTAATTCATTGCATGAAGGGCTAACTTTTGATTATGCCAGGCAAGGTTTCCATAAATGTCTATGCAACAGTCCAGCTCCAGGGTTGGAGATCGGTACATTGGTTCATACAGACAAATGTCACCGATTCAAGAGCCAGTGTGGCATAGTGGTTAGAGTGTTAGACTAGGATCTGGGAGGGACCCAGGTTCAAATTGTCACTTGGCCATGAAGCTCATTGGGTGAGTTTAGGCCAGATAAACTCCCCCAGGCTAAGCTATCTGACAGGGTTGTTGTGAAGATAAAATAGAGAGAGGGAAAATGATTGGTTGTATCCAATGTCTTCCCCAGAGCAGACCCACCAAAAATAATGGAGACAAATAATTGGGTCATAGAACGAATTAAACCAGAACTGCCACTAGAAGCTAAAATGATGAAACTGAGGTTATCATACTTTGGACATGCAATGAGAAGACACGATTCAGTAGAAAAGGCAATAATGCTGGGAAAAACAGCAGGGAGTAGAAAAAGAGGAAGGCCAAACAAGAGATGGATTGATTCCATAAAGGAAGCCACAGACCTGAACTTATAAGATCTGAGCAGGGTGGTTCATCACAGATGCCCTTGGAGGTCACTGATTCATAGGGTCGCCGCAAGTTGTAATCGACTTGAAGGCACATAACAACAAGATCAGGGATGGGGGAACTTCTGTGGCCCTCCAGATGTTGCTGGACCACAACTCCATCATCATCATGCCTGATCATTGGGCCATGCTGGGAGCTGGGAGTCCAGAATTTGGCACCCCAACTTTGGCCTGCATGTATGTTTTGTTCTGGGTGTGTTTACTTATTTTTATTTATTGTAAAAGTTTGCTGCATAAGTTGAGCAGAGTTTTTTTTATTATAGTTTTTCTATAACAAAAACAATCAGTAAAGAGCTGAGAGTTGTGGTGGTGGAACGGGGGATCCTTTCACAGTTACAGAAATTGTTCCTTCCAGCGTTGGCTGAGTGTGGTATCTGATTGAGTCATACTCAGGGTAGACTCATTGGAATCAACTTTTAAGTGGCTCTGCTCTGAGTAAGACTTAGTCAGACACAACCCTGAGCACGTTTGGTGGGCATAGAATGGTGGCAGGCTGTTGCTGGTGGGGAAACGGAATGGGATATCTGATAAAGGGCATGGCCGGCTCAAACCTTGTTATAGGCCTCACTTGTGAGTACGTAATAGCGCTGCGTTAAAGTGCACATGTGTATGTGAAGAATTTTGGGGACAGGTGGAACTGGGAGGCGTGATCTTGCCAATGCCCTTTCTTATCTTGGGCAGCCCTTTGCCGAGTGGTGTCAGCTGCCCCCCCAGGATGCTGCAAAGATGCCAGAGAGTGCGTGGAAACTGGCCTTCTACACCGTGTCCTGGTCATATGGGGCCCACCTACTGTTCTTCGCCGGCTACCCCTTTTTCTATGACCCTCCTTCTGTCTTTTACGGTACGGTAAGCAGCATGGACACAGTTGAGAGGAGGGAGGGTCAAGGATTTATTTTGGGGGGGAGGGGGTTGCCATTGCATTGTTTAGATTGGGGTGGGGAATGTCAGGCTTGGGGAGTGAATGTGGTCCTCCAAACCTCTTTTTCTGGCCACATCCCTCACTGGTCCTACTTCAGGCCCTCCTGGAATGTTCTCGCCTGGCTGGAAATGTGTCCTTGAATTGACCGTGCCTCTTGCTTGCTTGGATGGGGATAGAGGGGGGTGTGTGCATGTGTGTAAACTAGCCCATTGTGCAAAGGCACAATTTGCATTAGTTGCTCTGCCTACTTTTGTCCCTGGCTCTGCCCACCAACTGGTATGCAGCCTCTGGGGGGTTGCCCAGAAGGGAATGCGGCCCTCGGGCTGCAGGTCCCTTACCCCTGGTTCAGTTCCCCTTAGAAGATCAGCCCAGAGCTCACTTCACAATTCGGTGGTGGACTTGTGTAGTGGCACCCCCTTAACTCCAGAAGATGTGGCAGGGTGGAACCCCCAATTTCTCCCCCACCTCCTTTGACTTTCACGGTGCTCTCCTGTATTTATTTATTTATTTATATATTATTTTATTTATATCCCACCCTTCCTCCCAGCAGGAGCCCAGCGCGGCTGTAGAGGTGGTGAGCGCTTTCCCAGTTTTGGAGAAACTTTTAAGTTTCTCCTAATGTTCGCCCAACATCTGCCCTCTGCCCACTTAGGCCCTGCCCTCGGGGCTTTGTGTAACTGCCATGCATGGATTTGAAGAGGGCTATCTTAGCCCCCCTCCCCCAGCCTTCTGCAAGCCAAACATACCAAATTCCTTCCACTGCTCCTCATTGGAGTTATTTTCCGTGTCTGAGACCCTCTGAGACTCTTGCAGTTAGTCTATACCCTTCTTATGTTGGACACAGTGCCTAGTTCAATACTCACTGGCGGTGGCTGTCAGGGATATCAAGTAGGGTCCCTCTTAGCCCTACCTGAGGGATTGCACCTGGGACCTTCTGTGTGCAAAGCAGGGGCTCTGCTGCTGAAGAAGGGGGCCTCATCTTTGCTTTGGTTTTTCTCCAAAACAGATAATGCATAGTGAGTATTTGTGAGTAAATGTAAGAAAAGCTATGCCTACAGGTGTACCAGTGTAAAATAACCGATATCTTGGTGTAGGATATGGTGTGTGTTGCTGTCTTAAATCTTCCATTTGCAACCTTTTTAGATTTGTTTGTTTTGGATCAGTTTAACTCCACAGCAAAGTATTATCTGAGATATTCTGGGTTTCGTCCAGGTGGTGGTGGGGGTGTGTGTTTCACTGCAACAGGGCCCCCTAGTGGTCATAAGCTGGAATGTCCACTCTGGACTCCTGGGTCCTTGAGGCCAGATCAGTAGCTAGATGCTTTGTTCCTCTGAGCATCTTGGGTTTCTGATTGGAGGGGGTGGTTGGATCTGAGCAGCAACTCCGTTCCTTGAATTGCTTTGGTTCCAGTGCATTGACTTCACTTTTTCCCTTCCTTCACGGCTGTCCAGACTGGAAGAAAGGCATGGAGGTGCCGACCAACATTGCAGTCGCCTACCTGATGCAAGGCAGCTTTTATGGTCATTCCATCTATGCCACGCTCTACATGGATGCTTGGCGCAGGGACTCCATCGTCATGCTCGCCCACCACGTGGTCACTCTGGCGCTCATCACCTTCTCTTACATGTTCAGGTTTGTCACCCTCCGCACCGGTTCACCTGACCATTAATTTGCCATCTGGCTCCTTCGCCTTTCTTTCGCTGGCTAAACCATTCCCAGACTTTGGAATTCCCTGCCCCAAGAAGCCCGCTTTGCTCCCTCCCTGATGGTCTTCCAGAAACGTGTAAAAACCATTTTGTTCCAGAGAGCCTTTGGTTGGGACTGACAGGTCAGCCTGACACTGTTTAAAGTTTTTTATCTTTTAAGTTCTTTCATTCTCACTCTTTTATATGTGCATGCACAATGCATTTATGTATTTTAATAGCATTTTATGCATTTTAATATACTGTAATGTTTGTGTTTTTATTGTGTATTTTATTATATATGTGTGCTATTTTCTCATAGCCGCCCTGAGTGCCCTATTGTAGGGTAGAAGGGTGGGATAGAAATATTTTAAATAAATAAATAGCTCAGTGGAAGAGCACCTCCTTTATATGCAGAAGGTTCCAGATCTGATGCCCGACATCGCTGGGTTGCGCCTGATAATGGTCTGAAATCCTAAAGAGCTGGTGCCAGCTAGTATAGACTTTCTTTCTTTAATATCCCGCCATTCCTCCCAGAAGGAGCCCAGGGTGGCAAGCAAAAGCACTAAAAGCACTTTAAAGCATCTTAAAAACAAAAGACTTTAAAACATGTTAAAACAAAACTTTAAAAACATCTTAAAATGCGATTTCAGGACAGATGCAGATTGGGATAAGGTCTCTCCTTAAAAGGCTTGTTGAAAGAGGAAGGTCTTCAGCAGGCGCCGAAAAGATGTCAGAGATGGCGCCTGCCTACTATTTAAGGGGAGGGAATTCCAAAGGGTAGGTGCCGCCACACTAAAGGTCCATTTCCTATGTTGTGCAGATGTTGTGTCCTGATAAGATGAGGCCCTCACCTGCAGAGCTCAGTGATCGACTGGGTATATAAGGGGTAAGACGGTCTTTCAGGTATCCTGGTCCCAAGCTCTATAAGGCTTTGTATACCAAAACTAAAACCTTGAACTTGGCCTGGTAGCAAATGGGCAGCCAGTGCAATTCTTTGAGCAGCGGGGTGACATGTTGGCGATATCCTGCCCCAGTGAGCAGTCTCACCACCACATTTTGCACCAGCTGCAGCTTCCAGACCAACCTCAAGGGCAGCCCCACATAGAGTGCATTACAGTAATCCAGCCTGGAGGCTACCAGTGCAAAGGCAACAGTGGTCAGGCTATTCTGGTCTAGAAGCAGCCGCAGTTATGTTACAACTTGAAGCTGGGAAAACGCACTCCTAGTCACGGAGGTCACCTGGGCCTCTAGTGATAAAGATGGATCCAGGAGCACCCCCAGACTACGGACCTGCTCTTTCAGAGGGAGTATGACCCCATCCAAAGCAGGCCACTGACCTGTTATCTGAACTCGGGAACCACTAACCCACAGTGCCTCTGTCTTGCTAGGATTCAGACTCAGTTTATTGGCCCTCATCCAGCCCACCCCTGAGTCCAGGCACTCGTCCAGGGCTTGCACGGCCTCTCCCGATTCAGATGTTACAGAGAAATAGAGATGGGTATTGTTAGTGTACTGCTGACACCTCACCCCAAATCTCCTGAAGACCTAATCATCTAAGGCCCTGCGGAACCCCACAGCACAACTGCCAGGGGGCCAAAAGACAATCACCCAATGCTATTCTCTGAAAATGACCTCAGAGATAGGATTGGAACCACTGTAAAACAGTGCCTCCGATACCCATCTCACCAAGTTGGCCCAGAAGGATACCACGGTCAATAGTATCACAAGGTACTCAGAGGTCAAGTAAGAGCAACAGGGTCGCACTCTCCCTGTCCTTCTTCCAATAAAGGTCATTCATCAGGGTGACCAAGGCAGATTCAATCCCATAACCAGGCCTGAATCCAGTTTGGATTCTGTTTCAGTTGCAATTGCTGCACCACAACCCTGTCAACATACAAAATAAAATACAAAAATGCATTATATAGGGAAAATTGCTTTGCAAAAATGTGTATATTAGGGGAAATTGTATACAATAATATGTAATATGTATTAGTAGAAATTTGCACTAAAATGCTGAAAAAAAATCTTGGAAACCTTTTCCACTGATGTGGAAATGTAGAGAACCGAAGTTAAGAACTGAAGACTGAGAAACTGGATTGGTGAGATTCATGGCCCTCCGTATCCCCAGGCTGGCTGCTGGGAGTGGAAGTCAAAGGGTGCCAGAAGTGGAGCTCCTCTCGATGGAAAGGAGTAAATGGATAGTGACGATTACAATAATGATAAAAAACAGTAATGATGATTATAATTGGCATTTGTGTTTTCAAATATTCCGAATGCATTGCCTTTGCTGGCCTTACAACAGTCCTGCGAGGTAGATCAGTTGGTCTTATTATCTCCATATTGCAGATGGAAAAACTGAGGCTGTGAAAGAGCAGAGAGACACAGGATGCTGCCCTCTCTTGCCATACCATCAGTCCCGTTACTCGAGTGTTTAGGAAGCAGCCTTACACTGAGTCAGACCGTTGCTCAGTATTGTCTACACTGACTGGCAGCAGCTCTCCAGGATTTCAGGCAGGAGACATTTCCAGCCTTACCCAGGGATGCCACAAGTTGAAGCTCTTCTGCATGCAAAATAGGTGCTCTACCACTGAACTACAGCCCTTCCCAAATATAAACATAGGAAGTTGACTTACACAGTGTCAGCCCTGACTGGAGATGCTGGGGACTGACCGCAGGACCTACTGCATGCAAAGCATGTGCTATATCACCAAACCAGAATAAGATTCTAGTCCTCGTGGACCAAACAGATTGAAGTAGGAACACAGGTGCTGCTTACACAGATTATTTGCCCATTTAGCCCAGTAAAAACCTAATACGGAAGGGTCTTTGCCACCCGCCTTCCAGAGGCTGGGGACTGAACCCAAGACCGCCTGTGTGTAAAGTGTTGACACAGTCCTTTTCACCTCGCCCCAGGTACCACAATGTGGGGATTCTTGTCTTCTTCCTTCATGACATCAGTGACGTCCAGCTGGAGTTTACCAAGCTCAATGTCTACTTCAAGTATCGTGGCGGGGTCTACCATCGTCTGAACGACATCGTCTCCAGCGCTGGCTGCATCTCCTTCGGCATCAGCTGGTGAGTACAGCTGTCCTCAAGCGCCCTCCCTCTCCACAACTGGATTCTGGAGAAGTGTGGCTCTCCAAACCTACCTGTGCAAACACATGCAAAGGCAGTAGGAAGGCATATTACAAATTAGTGTTCAGTTTTGGTCCACGGCTAAAACAATTACTTCTGAATCGCCATGGTGCTTGCTACTGCTGCTGAAATCACAGGATTTCGCTGCTCAGATAGACTGCTCTTGAGCAAAAGGTTTTGTGGCTACAACAAATCAGTTTTGCATTATTGTGATGCTGAAATCCCAGGGTGTTGTCCTCAGATAGACTGCTCTAGTGCAAAAAGCTTTCTGGTGACTGGAGCCCTCTTTTACATGCTTCTGGTGTTCTCTTTTATTCACATTTAATTTTTAAAAAGCAACTGGGCATTGATGGAATATATGGAGCTATCATTAGGCTATCATTAGGCCGTGTCGTTGTCATTGTGGCTTCTTCTCTTTTTCACTTGAAAAATGAAAAACGCTTCCATATGGAGGTTTCCGTAATGTGTAAATACAGTTGATTTTTATTTGAATGAGAACATTTAAGGCACCCTGTACTGAGTCAGATCCATCTAGCTCAGTATGGCCTACACTGACTGGCAGTGGAGTCTTTCCCAGCTCTACCTCGAAATGCTGGGACCTTCTGCATGCAAAACAGAAGTGACGCTCTTTTCCTCCTCTTGACAGGTTCTGGTTCCGCCTGTACTGGTTCCCCCTCAAGGTGCTGTACGCCACTTGCCACACCAGCCTCCAGGCTGTGCCCGACATCCCTTTTTATTTCTTCTTCAATGCTTTGCTCTGCATTCTGCTGCTGATGAACATCTATTGGTTCCTGGTGAGTCTCCAGCCCATAGACCTAATTATCTTCCTGTTCTTAATTCATAGAATCATAGTAGAGTTGGAAGGGACCCATAAGGCCATCTAGTCCAACCCCCTGCTCAGTGCAGGAATCCAAATCAAAGCATTCCCGACAGAATAGAATCATAGAATAGTAGAGTTGGAAGGGGCCCATAAGGCCATCTAGTCCAACCCCCTGCTCAATGCAGGAATCCAAATCAAAGCATTCCCAACAGATGGCTGTCCAGCTGCCTCTTGAATGCCTCCAGTTGATTTGATTTATTACCTGCCTTTCAACCCTAAAGTCCTTGGGTGGGTCATAGCAGTGTAAAATACATCACCAAAACAGTTCAAAACAAATTACAATCACAACTAGGATGTGTCCTAAATAATAGACATCTCAGGTCTCAAAGGCCAGGACAAAAAGATGCATCTCCACCGTTCAATGAAAACCATACAATGAGTTCCACAATCTAGGAGCTGTCACAGAGAATGCCCTCTACTGGGCCGCCCCCCCCCCAGCTCTGAACTTCTGAGGGCGGTGGAACTACTAAAAGAGCCCCATCTGCTGATCTTAACACCCAAAAAGGTCTGTAGGGCAGGAGGTGGTCTTTCAGATATTTGGGTCCTGTTTGGGGCTTTAAACGCTGGCATGAACACCTTAAATTAGGCCCAGTAACTAACTGGCAACCAGTGCAACTGTTTTAAATCAGGGGCTATATGAGATCTTAAGGGAACCCCAGCCACTAATCTGGACACTTCTCAGACACTTGGCCTGCGGGGCCATTTTCCCCAAAGTATGCCCACCTGCCCTACCTTATCTCTTATGGGTGAGGGGCAGGTAAGGATGCAGACTTGTGCCAAAAAGGAAAGAAACGCAACCTAAACAAGCCCGGAAGTAGCCGACTGGGCTAGTAATTGATCTATTGAAACTTTAAATGTGATTTTGTGATGTTTGAATGGCTATCAGTCATGGGGCATGACTGAAAAAAATTCCTTATCTTAGCGGTAGGTTTTTCTAATGCATTAAAATTTATTATATATAAAATTAGCCAGCATTCATAAAACTTTATATAAAATAACCATATGTAACAATAAAATGTCTTTGTACTAAACAAATCCCATCTAATACATGTAAGTTTAATATATATATAAACTGGCTGAGATAACAAGCCATTTATTGAATTGGAGAGGCTTACATCAGTAAGGATTCCTAACATTCATTTTCCAGTCTTGACTGCACAAGGCAATATCTGTATAGAAAAGGTGTAGCGCTTCCTGCTTGTATAACCCAAGAATGCCAAAGGAACGTAACAGCTGATAAAAATTCACTACTCCCACTGAAGAAGACCAGAAAAGGTTGAAACACATTTGGAGCTTGTTCAGCCAAAAGGCATTATTATAATACATGATTGCCTTATACAAGGTTTTATGAATGTTAGCCTTTTTTCTGTATACGTATTACACTTATGGAGAGCCAGTGTGGTGTAGTGGTTAAGGTGTTGGACTATGACCTGGGAGACCAGGGTTCAAATCCCCATGCAGCCATGAAGCTCACTTGGTGACCTTCGGCCAGTCACTGCCTCTCACCCTCAGAGGAGGGCAATGAATACCGCATACCATAAAAACCCTGTTCAGTGTCGCCATAAGTCAGAATCGACTTGAAGGCAGTCCACTTCCATTTTTCATTACACTTACATGTATTCGATGGGATTTGTGTAGTACAAAGGCATTTTATTGTTACATATTTATTTATTTATTTATTTTATTATTAAATTTATTAGTCAACCATCTGGCTGGTTATCCAGCCACTCTGGGCGACGTACAAGCTAAAAACAGTACTATGATTGTTTTATATAAAGTTTTACGAATGCTAGCCATTTTTATATATATAATAAATGTTAATGCATTGGAAAAACCTACCACTAAGATAAGGAATTTTTTTAAGTCACGCCCCATGACTGATAGTCACAAAATCACATCTTATGTTTGAATAGATCAATTACTAGCCCACTTCTTCCAGACAGGTAAGGATGCAGCCATAAAGCTATAAATTAGGAGCCTTTTGTGAGTTCCACTTGTTTCTTTACAAGCGGAGCTCTCCGTCAATGTCAATCAGCCAGTCAGTGCTATCAGCAAGCCCCTTTGAAGGCGTGCTTGCATTGATCAGACTGCTTCAAAGAGGTTCATTGCAACCCCTGATTAGCTAATTGGCAGTTATAACTAGCCCCTCTGACCTTTGACAGGTGGGTTTCATGCTGGAAGAAAGTTTGGGTTTTACATGTAATAGATACATAAATCTTTGGGTTATTTATAAAGTTGAATCTGGAAATAGAGGATGCAAAGCAGTGGCCAGCTAGCTGACTAGCCTTCTCCCTTTCTCCCTGCAGTACATCATCCTCTTTGTGGCAAGGGTCATGCTGGGGCAGGTTCAAGAACTGAATGATGTGCGGGAATATGACGTTGACGCGGCCTCGAGGAAGAAAGACTGGGAGCTTCACATCCCCAGCTCCTGGAAGGAAGGGTAATTATGCCAGGAGGGAGGGAGAAAAATATATATTTGTATCAACATCCATCTCACCCAGCTACCTGCTTCTGACAGTGGACATGTCAGGTGCTTCTATGGAGTCAATGAGCAGGGCTCAAGAGCACCTCCCCAAAAACTAGTATTTGGAGATAGACTGCCCCTTAAGGTGAAGGTTCTTTTGCTAGAACTGTCTTTTGTAAGAATTTTGTAAGGGTCTGACTTGAACATCATTCTGTTTATGGTAGTGGCCAGTCTGAAGCCCAGAAGCAGAGCATGAAAACTAGCAGCCTGCCTTCAGAGGTAGAATGCATCCAAATGTGGATGTTCCATTCAGCTCTCAAGGAGCTACCTTCTGCTTTGAAAAGAGGGGTGTTGGGCAGGGGAGGCCTGGAATCAAGGCGTCTGTGGGGGCCAGGGTGACCCTCTGTTAGGGGTTTGACAAATACATGTTTTAAATTTTAATTTTTAAAACTAAATTTTAGTTTTAAATTTTAAATTTTAGATCGCTCTTAAGTGGAAGCTTTGTAAAGCAGTTTGTAATTCTATTACTTTAAGTAATGGAACAACACAGTTTTAAAACTGTGTTTTATAATATTTATGTAAAACGCACAAAATTTTTGCTAAAGCCAGTGCAAGAGTTGGAAAGTACCCTAGAGGTTATCTAGTCTAATCTCCTGTGTTCAGTGCAAGATGTAAATGCAAGTGTAGCTATTGGTATCTGGTCGTTCCAGTAATTGGTTACAGAATCTCATTTTCCCGCGTCTGGATTTCCCACAATGCTTTGCTTCCTGTGCCCCAGAGAACCTGTCCAACGTAGTTTTACAGTCAGCTAAGTCCTACTCAGAGTAGACCCACTAAAATGAATGGATCCACATTAGTAATGTCCATCAATTTCAATGTGTCTGCTCTGAGTAGGACTAGCATTGACAACCAAGAAAAGCCACTACACTGGATGTGCAGTTAAAATGCCTTGGGTTGAGCAGAGTTAGCCCTCTTCCTGATAAGAACTTATTTTGTATATGAGGACACATCATCCTCACAAGAAGACAATTAGTGAATTGCGACATTGACTACTTATACAATTTGCATTTTCTTCTCTGAAGATGTTTATGGGGAACTCAAGGCTGGCTGCTAACATCTGAGTATCTTGAATATCTGTCGTGAGCAACAGAGCAACCCAGAGTTGTATGCTTTTTATATAAAGATCAAAGGGATTGGGGACAGCTTAAGCACACAGTCACAGAGGTAACCTGATAAAGAGACTCAGGCAGAGTCTCTGGGAATACTGGTTATAGGACGTGACTGGTGGTGCTGCCTAGCAGGGGGATCTGTTGAGATCTGTGCTAGAGCGGGGAGAGAAACCATAAAAAAGGACAGTCCGGACTGGTGGAGTCCCTGGTGGTGCCTAGTGAGAGGCAGTAACCACAAGCAGGTAGGAACTGATGGGAGTTGTAGTTCAAAAAAGTAACTTTTCCAAGCTCTGCTCGTGAGCCACTCTGTTCAGATCTTGTAAGTTCAGGTCTGTGGCTCCCTTTATGGAATCAATCCATCTCTTGTTTGGCCTTCCTCTTTTTCTACTCCTGTTTTTCCCAGCATTATGGTCTTTTCTAGTGAATCAGGTCTTCTAGTAGTAAATTGCATTTTAACTGCACATCCGGTGTAGTGACTTTTCTTGGTTATTCATGTTACTATCAGGCATCTCTTCTTCCTTTTTCGTTGGTAGGACTAACATTGACTACAGCCCAAAATCTGACATTCAGATTCTTTACAAAGCTACATTGAGCTGACGTGGTTCAAACCTCTCTCTCTCAGCTTAGCCTACCTCACAATGAGGTGCTGTTAGACTGAATGCTATTCGTTTTTTTTTAAAAGTCCAAGTAATTTTGACAAAGATTCCCTTTTAAAAAAATCTTTAATATACATATGTTGTGTCTTCCTACCAGCTCAAATTGATGTGCAAGATTCTCTCTGTCCATTGCTTTATCTTCACAACAGCCCTTTGAGGTAGCTCAGGCTGAGACAGGGACTGTCCTGAGGCCACCTTGTGAGCTTCACGGCTGAACAGAGATTTGAACCCTGCTCCTCATCCATTGCTCTCACCACTACACCCGACTGAGATAACTCCTTCCTGTTTTGTGATGGAGCTGGTCAGGGCAGGATCCCAATTCTTGAGAAGCGGGCATTCTTGTACGTGCGGATGGGCTGGGGTGTGTGTGTGCCAGGCCACGGGCCCCAGTCTTTTCAAGGGGGCATGTACCAGGGGTAGGTGGGGCCAGAGGCAAAAGTGGGCACAGCAACGAGTGCAGCTCTGTATTTTGGTATGATTGCCTGCATTCCAGCCATACATGCACCTCTCTCCATCCTCTTATCAAGGTGAGCAAGAGGCATTGTCACAGGTTAATGATATATTCCAGCCAGGCAAAAGCTCTTGAGGGAGGGCATGGAACAGGGCTAGTGAGGGCTGAGGCCTGCAGAATACTGAATGGAGGTGCCTGGGGGAGGGCACATTTGGGCCCCCCTGCTCTGGGCTGTTGGCCATGCTGGAGTGGCACAGAATGCTGGGCCCTGCCTTCATGTGCTGATTGCCCTCTCTCTTCCACAGGAAGCATTTGAAGAATGGGCTCGTGAAAGACAAGCGTTTATAAGCGGCGCCTGCTGGACCTCAGCCTGCAAGGACCCCCTTTGCTGAAACCCCGGCCTGTTTGGCGAGGCACAGAGGAAGAGCCAGCCATTCCAACCCTGTTGAGACCTGGAGCCAAAAGGGGTGGGGGAGCACCCGTGGGTGACTTGTGGTGGGGGCGGAGGGTGTTTTATCAAAAGAAAAAAACACGCTTGCTAGGGTTAGGGTTGATCCTGGGGAATGCAGTTGGTTGGCGCAACCCAGAGGCCTGTGGAGAGGATGGCCAGATTGGAACAGGCCGCTCTTACAAGATAACAACACGTTCTGACTTCAGATGGTTGTAGCATGTCCAGCAGAGAGACTGGACTGCGACCTGGGCGGGGAAGGGCATTGCATCTCCTCACCCAACATCCCCTGTGCAGCCTTCTTCAGAATGCGCCGGACTCAACCCCTTGGTCTCTCGCTTCCAGAGCCCCGACTGGCGAAATGAACAAGAGTTCTGTTGGAATCAGACTGGATGAGCACACGTGTGAATCTGCGGATGCTAATCCCACCCTGTAGCACTTTGTTTGTGTCCCCCCCCCCCTTTTTAATATATATATTTTCTGGATCGGTCTTTAGCCTGGTTGGGAGAGGCGAATTACGTCTTGTCTCAGGGTGCGTGTTTTTTTCCTGCTACTTGATTTTGGGTCATGTGCAAATAAGCCCTGAACCCACAAAATGACGATTGATCGGGACCTCTTCTGAATTTGTTTCTGAAAAGAGACTTTTAATTTAAAAAAAAAAAAATGGGGGCGGGCAGGGAAGAAACGGGAGAAGTTGCCAAACTTAGGAGAATACCCAAATAACTAGGGGTGGTCGGAGACAAAGGGGGTGGCACTAAATGCACTGCAGTTTCCCCGCTGATGACAGTTGGAGCCTCCATGTGCAGAGACTGTTTACCTTCAAATACTGTACCATAGCATGCAATGAGGAAAGAGGATCTGTGTGAGAAAGATGATCCTGTAGTGGTGGGGGAGTACCAATGGACAGAGACGGGTGGCCATTATTATTATTTTTTGCAAGGGGGATGTTGTTTAGACTATTAAAACTATTAGCATCCATATTTTTATCCAGCTGTCTGTACATCTGGTTATTCCAGTTTTATATTCTTTCTTGGGGAATACCATGCAGAGGTACTAGTATGAGCCGCCAGTGAAGTGTGGGTAAAAACAATCTGGGAGGCCTGCTTTATTATTTATTTTTTGCTCTGCCTCGAAGGATCTCATGACACCTCCCCCCATCGCACAATAACCCTGTGAGGTAGGTCAGGCTGAGAGTCAATGCGTGGCCCAAAGTCACCCAGCGAGCATTGCGGCTGACCAGAGATTTGAATCTGGCTCCTGCCCAGCGCCAGTCTAACTGCTGATGTTTGGGGCTCAGCTAGATTGGATCACAAGGGCCCACAGAGCCGACTTTAGATTAGAGCCCACCCATGTATGGCTGCTAAACCCTCACCCTACCTGGCACCCCCTTTCCACCCACACAGCCCGTTCAACCCAGAGGAGGAAGTTGGCATCGGTGGGAGCAAGATGGTGGTGGTGGTGTTTTGTGGGAAATTGGGGGTAATTTTTGAAGGAAAAAACCAAAGTGGGGGGCAGGGAACCCTAATGTCTCCCAGTGCATTCTAAGGGTCTCAGCTTTGTTTTACTGGCCATGTGGGACTGCAAGATTTACAGCAGACGTGGGGGGCCTCTGAGCCAGATGTGACCTCTGCCAGGCCCGCCTCAGTCTGCTCCCAGGCCCCACCCACCCTTCTTATCTCTGCTGCCCTCTTTTTCCTGCTGCTCAACTGAATTTTAGCGGTTAGGTGAGGAAAGGCCGTTGCTCCGTGATAGAGCGCTGCACGCAGGAGGGCCCAAGCTCAGCCCCGGCATCTCCCGGTATGGAAGGGAATGACGCCTGCATGCCAGCCAGTCTACAAAATGCAGAGCTGGATGGATTGCCGGGCTGATTCGTATAAGCCAGTTGTGGGGTGGAACAACATGTCGTTCCTTAAAAGGGTTAGTATGTTTTGAGCTTTTAAACACAACTAAGTTGTATCCAGAGCAGACCCACTGAAATAAATCCACACAATTAATTTGCACCCATTCACTTCAATGTGTTATATCCAACTGGTCAGAACAGACTCTAAGTAAGTAATGTCCATTAATGTCAGCAGGCCAACTCTGAGTATGACTAACACTGGATGCGGCCCACTGCAATGTATGTATTATTGTTATATTTATATCCTGCCGTTCCTCCCAGCAGGAGTCCAGGAATTAAGTTAGCCATGTTCATATGCGTCAGCTTGGAGTATGAGTTTGCTGTATGCAATCCTTTGGGTTGTTTGACAGCTCAAATCCCACCTTTTAACAGACAATTTTATTTATTTATTTCATTTACACCCCGCCTTTCTTTTCATTATAGAAATGCAAGGCGGCTTACATATGGTTCCCAGGCGGTCTCTCATCTAGGAGGTTCCCTATCCGGTGCACAGGCAGCATCATGACAAAATTCACATCAGACTTCTAGTCCCGCTACAGATCAGTCCCTTGAGTCGACTGTGTGTGTGGCTTATGGTCTCACTTCAAAAGGGCGTTTTTTGGCATGTGAAGGAGCCAAGGTGTTTTCCACTAACAATTGTTATTTGTGTTAATTTCAGGGCCAATCTTGTGGAGAAATTCTCATTTAAAAAAAAAATCACACTTGTAAAATCTTGTCTGCAGTTTTTTGCCATCTTTCAAGCCATTTAAAATTGGATGTTGAATTCTGTATTCCTGGTGATGTTTTCTATCTCTTGACATGCTTAAAAGGTTGTCGTCCTCAAGATTGTCTGCATCTTATGCATCATTGGAGGACAGGACCAGGCCTTGCTGGGGGAGGGGGCCTGGAGGGGAATTGCACCCCAAAATTGCAAAATCACCCCAAACCTCCCTCTCTCAATGCAAACCTTTTCTGGGGAGGAAAACCTACAAACAAATCCCCCACTCACATGGGTTATCTATCTCTCAGCCTAGCCCACCCCACAGGGTTGTTGTGAGGATGTAAAACAATCACAACCATGTATGAGCTCCTTGAGCGAAAGGGAGACAATACACAAATAAGAGCAACAAAAGGCCTTCCTCACAGCACACTGGACTGAACTCACCTGGTTTGGAAGCCATCCTGTGCTGGGGGGGAAGGTTGGGCATCAGGTTAGACTTTACCCAGAAAGCTCCAGTCTCCTTGTGAGCTGCCAAAAGATCAAAGACCTCCTTTTAGCCAATCAAGTCCATCAACTGCCTGCTTCTCCACCCCCCCTTATCTGTTAGTTTCTTCCCACCCATCCAACATAAAAAAGTAGATCTTCTTTGGACTGCTTCCCCCCCAAGACCCTTTGCAGCCTCAGAAGCTGTTGCTGTGCAAAACAAGCGCCTTTGTGAAAGCTTCTCCAAAAATAAAAGCTTTTTTTTTTTTAATGGGGCATTTGCACTACCTCCAAATCAGCCTGGCAACTGGGGTGCTTTGGGTCTTGCTGGTAGGGGGGATGGATTTGCACAGGCAGGAAAAGATGTTGTTAAAATCTCTGGGGCTGAATATGAGGCCCAGCCCCAGATCTCCAGCCCCAGTGCCCCCTCTGGTTTGGAAGATGTTCCAGAAGAGAGCCAGGCTTTCTCCAGCTGCAAAGGAAGGGAAAGGACTTTGTTGGGTGGAAGAATTTAAGATACCCGGGAACATCATCCGTGTTTTTCCAGATCAAGGTATGATGAAAAATGTTGGGGTGGGAGGTGTCTTTTATGGGTTTCTGCTTTTATCCCTCTGTGTTTTCTCTCTGTTGGAATACGCTGAGCAATCCTTTACAGGTCTACTCAGGAGTAGTGGGACTTACTCCTAGGTAAGCGTTTGTTCATCATCTTGGAAATCTATCTTTGCATTTTATATCCTGCTTTTCTTTATCAAATACACCCCAAAGTGGATCTCTCCCCCACAAAGTTCCATAAAATACATAAAAGTAGTCCAACTTCCTAAAATCAGTTTTGTGGAATAAAAGCCAAATCCAGGATAAAAACAAAATTCAACCTAATTTTATTTGTTTTGATTTACTTAGGCTTCTGCTTAACAGATCTTGAGGCCAAAAGTGTTGGAGAAGGGTTAGGGTTGATTGCAAAACAATAAAAGCCACACTATGGGGTGTGAGTCAGGGATCCATCAGAGCAGACTGGTCCTCAGGTATAAATTAGCACGAGCGTAGACAGACAATATTTGCAAGAACAATAATACTTCACAATACTGCAGGGCTTCATACAGCTTCAGAAGCACAAATCTAAATTACAACTAGATTTGTGCCTCTAGGAGTTTGCAAACTTCCAATAAAGAAGTTAACATAAGGACTATAATCCCATGTTAGTCATACTCAGAGTAGACCTATTGAGATTAATGAACATGAGTAACTTTGGTCCATCAATTTCAACTGGTCTGCTCTGTGTAGAATTTAGTTGGATACAATCCCAGCTAGGGTAACTCTGGTCCCAGCTGGTTAACGCAATGAGATTTGGCACAAGACGGGGGGTGGGGCGTGGAATGTAATTTTTTTCTGAGCAATTTTGCGGATTTGGCTAGCTCAGTTTCAACACATTACTCATTTGCCCTTTTCAGTTTTAACAAGTACCTCTTCCAAGTCAGCCTGGAGACTGCCCTGTAAGGCCACTGACAAAATGAATGAAATAATAATTGTTTTATTTATGTATTTATTGGGTGCCATTTATGAATTGCTTACCATAGAAATATCTTGAAGTGACTTCACAGTAAAAAAATAAACATAAAAACAATTGAAAAACAATTCCATATATAAAAACATTTTTCAAATCTAAAACAGATATTGCCTGCAAATGATGAATAGATTTGTGAAAGACTGGGGCCGTTTTAGAAAGGATTTAAAAGCCAACCAAGGAGATGTAATCAGTTTTATCCTCTAAGTCCTCTGCAGAGGAGACCGATTGAATTCAATGGACTGGCTAACTTTTTAAGTCTGTTGATTTTTCAGTGGTAAAAATTTCTGGGTGGATGGGTGTGTTGCTATCCTAGCCCTTGCAGCAAAAGCAACCAAGAGGCTTGTGGGGCCATAAAAACTACAAAAATTATGTCCTCAATGGCCCAGATATCCTTATCTTGGCAAGCTATTTAACACATGTTGGGGGATGATAATCCTTTGTCTCTGTTAAACCCACAAATGATGGCAACAAACTTCAGTGCTCCTCTACAGGTGTTAATATAATCAGCTCAGCAATGCTGAGTAAATTCTCACCAGTCTGCTATGGTAGAAGGTGTGACTATTTCACATACATTTAATCTCTTAACTATCACTAACCTGAATTCAGTGAGCAGACTTCCAAGCAAAGGACAGTGACATAAAGCTTCTTCTAGTTTATTGTTTGAGGATCCTCAGCATGTTTACTCAGAAGTAAGCTGAGCCCAGCTGAGTCTACTTCCTGATCAGTCTGCTTAGAGGAGCCTGTGGGTTGTATCCAACTAAGTTCTACTCAGAGTAGACCCATTGAGAGCAGATGAGTTAAATTAATCATGACCATTAATTTAATTTAGTCTACTCTGAGTACAACTCGCAATGGATTCAACCCATCGTCTCTGCTTAACCACCCCCACTATTAATTTGTTACTGGACTGACTCACTAGACATAGCTTGACTCATGATTGCATTAATATCGTATGTGTTCGTTTACGTAAAAATGCAATCCAGATTTTAAAAAAACCCACCTTATAAGAAATCTTGCATGATCTAAATCGCAAGGCAAAAAATTCAAAATTTATTGAAGGAAAAGTGTTCCGATCTTTGCAGGCTGTCTGTTTACAAAAATAAAAATTGGGGGTGGGTGAGTGGGGAAGAAACTCTCCTTTCGTTTTCCCCTGGGTTCTGAGCATCTTTAACAGAGTTTGTCCCATACCAGATGCAAATGAATGTGGCCCTTATCACCTTGTTTCATCTGTCTCTGGCATTGTGGAATACACATTACCAAGATTGCCAGCTGATGTATGGATGGATGTGTGTGTGTGTGTGTGTGTGTGTGTAAGAAATCAGAGCCTGCAGCTCTTCCTGCGTTTTTCATATCTGCAAGGATTAAAACGAGTGAGAACTCTCACATCCTGGTGATGATGAGCACCATTTGCCATCTAAATGTTTGCAAATCAAGCTGTTCTTAAAGGCGTTGGTGAGCATGCTGTGTATGTAGGTGAGCTTGGAGCAGGGCTCCAAGTTCAGACCAGTGAAAAAGGAATCTTGGGCTCGCAGAAAGCTGAGAGAACCATTGCCAATAGGAGGAGACTATGACTCCTCCACGCCATACATTTAAAGCATATGGCTTCCCCAAAGAATCCTGGGAAATATAGTTTACCCCTCAGAGGGCAACACTTTCTAGCACCCTTTACAAACTAATACTTCCTAGGATGTTTTGGGAGAGAGAGGGAGCCATGTGCTTTAAATGTATGATGGGTGAGCAGCCCATACTAGGATGGGATGGACCTATCGTGTATTTCAGTGTTCAGCCAATGGGGCACTCAAGACATTTTTAAAGTAATGGTTGTGTGTCCAAATGGACACTCAATCCTAGCTTTTAGACACCCACTGTTTTTAAATTTCTATATATATTTTTAATGTTTTCAGTTGTTTTAAACCGGCCAGAGAGCTTCAGGTATGGGGCGGTATATGAATGTAATAAATAATAATAATGAATAATGAATGTCGTATTGGCTCAGCAATACGACATGTGAGAAGGATCTTGGAATTGTCGTTGATCACAAGCTGAATATGAGCCATCAGTGTGATACGGCTGCAAAAAAGGCAAATGCTATATTAGGCTGCATTAACAGAAGTATGGTTTCCAAATCGCATGAAGTGTTAGTTCCCCTCTATTCAGCACTGGTTAGGCCTCAGCTTGAATACCACGTCCAGTTCTGGTCTCTGCACTTCAAGAAGGATGCAGCCAAACTGGAACAGGTTCAGAGGAGGGCAACAAGGATGATCAGGGGACTGGAAACAAGGCCCTATGAGGAAAGTCTGAAAGAAATGGGCATGTTTAGCCTGAAGAAGAGAAGACTGAGGGGAGATATGATAGCACTCTTCAAGTACTTGAAGGGCTGTCACATAGAGAAGGGCCAGGATCTCTTCTAGATCGTCCCAGAGTACAGGACACGGAATAATGGGCTCAAGCTGCAGGAAGCCAGATTTCGACTGGACATCAGGAAAGACTTCCTAACTGTTAGAGCCATATGACAATGGAACCAATTAGAGAGGTAGTGGGCTCTCCCACACTGGAAGCATTCAAGAGGCAGCTGGACAGCCACCTGTTGGGAATGCTTTGAGTCAGATTCCTGCATTGAGCAGGGGGTTGGACTTGATGGCCTTATAGGCCCCGTCCAACTCTACTATTCTATGATTCTATGAAATTTAATCAATTAACCAAGAACACACATTCAGATTGGAAGCCACTGAAACACTGAATTTCAGGCACGAATGTTTAGTGAAATTGAACAGAAACAGTAGATTATAGGCGCCATTACACAATTTCATACAAACTACATGTCTTTCTGAAAAAAAAAACTCTTAACAAAATCTCTCCCCCCTGTTCACAGTGATGTCCAGTTCTCTGTATCTTCATTCTTGTTTTCGGTACAAGCAGGGCGTGGATCATAAGCTTTAATTATAAATGCAGTAAATAAATAAATAGCTTTTTAATTCATATATTTCCTGCAGGGTAGGCAGGCTAGGAAGACTTTTGCTAGGCTAGTAACATGTGAATGCATTTGCAAGGCTGTAGTCTTTCTTTTTTTTCCGTTTGAGCCACTTTCACCTCAGTCCAAATGTCAGAGCTTGTACATGGTAGAGAGACTTCCACGTACAAACAATGTGGATGAAAAAATGGTCATCCAGTAAGAATTCCCTAAAAAATGCCCTGTGGGCACATGTAAAATAAACATGCCCAAGAGGCTGATGTAAAAAATTAAAGGCATGGTTGTAGTCTACCCTGTTGAGTGTTTGAAAGGAAACTCTTTTTCTTGTTTAAAATATCGATAAGCTGCTTTTTAGGACAAATATCCTTGCAAAGAGGCTTCCATTAGAAAAAATGCAATTGCCGATCAACTGTTAGAATCAATAAGATGCATCATTCTCACAGCAGACCCATTGACATTAATAGACCTAAATTAATCATGTCCGTCATTTTTACTTGGTCTGCTCTGAGTATGACTAACATTGGGTACAACCTGGCCTCATAATACCATTTAAGACCAGTCCAGAGCCATTTAAAACCCCTTAAGGCCATTCAAAAATCAGTGAAAAGCAATAGGATCACAGAACTTAGTTAGAAAATGCAATCAGAAATGATTAAGTCTTAACTGCCTGCCTGAAGGCCTCTAAACCTTGATATGTGAGAGATAACAGTTTAAAAGAGATCTTTCATCTTCCAGGTTAATGTATTTGGAGTACTTTTGCATAAAGGGTTGATATTTCCTTTGTGCAAAAATCTTGGGTGTAAGGGAGGGAGGCGAGATACTGTTTCTACTAAAGAGCAAACTCACCCTTCCCCTCCAATTTATATTGCTATGTCTGCTAAACCCTTTTTTTTCTTTATGCAAGCCTACAAAGACGTAACTGTATTTGGAAAAAAATTAGGATACCTTGCTTTTAACATCTTATTTTATCAGTAATTTTACTATATATTTTGATCAATAAGTATATAAATCCTGTTAAATAAAAATAAATAAGTAAACAGGACGATGATGCTAGAAATGCTTTAAAATGGCCAACTTGTCAGAGATGCTGTAGAGATCCTGTTGTGAAGTGGCGAGGGGGGGGGTTAGATGACCCTCCCAGCTCAGTCAAGTTGACAAGAATAAAAGATGTCTTTGATTTAATCAGGCAGCAGACTTTTGTTTCTTTAATACAGGGATATGTTTATATTTTTAATGTTTTAATGGGACTTTTATTGTCTACAATAAAACCATGATCTGTTCTTATGGGTTGTATGTCAACAAGTCTTTTAAGTAGGACTCTTAATCCCAGTCTGCATCTGTATTGGAATTGGTTTTATTATTTGATTTATTTCCCACCCTTCCTCCCAGCAGGAGCCCAAGGCGGCAAACAAAAGCACTAAAAACATTAAAACTTCATAAAAACAAACTTTAAAACACATTAAAAAAAATCTTCAAAAACGTTTCTTAAAAAAAGCTTTCAAAACATCTAAGATTAAAAACATTTTAGATTTTAGACGTTTTAATTGCCTCGTTTTATTACCTGGGAGGGAGGGTAGGATATAAATTTAATTAACAAATCGATACCTATTTGTGTATTTGATTTTAGTGCATATTTTGACACTGCTATAAACAATAATTGTTAAAATTAGTAAATAATCATTACACAATTAACACTTATTATTAATAATGGTAAGTTTGGCCCTGCCTAAGAGTTGTTAATTTCTCTTTTTCTTCTAGGCCAGTTCATGCACAGGGATGAGCCCCGGAGCTGGTTGTGTCTACAAAAGCGGCTGTATTTTAATTTCTCTGCCCTGGATGAAGGGGAGCAGGTGACCATGGCCCAGCTGGAGATTAGGTTCCACCACAATCAATACCATGCTGCTAAGCCGGGTTACCCTTTTGAGCTGACCCTCTACAAGGCTTCCCAAATGGCCCTGTGGGGCATGTCCAGCCACGCGTACAGCCGGAAGCTCTTGGCTGAGCAGTCCTTCATCCACTTGTATAAGTCGTTCGTCTTCAATCTGACTGAGGTGGCAAAGGGTTGGCAAGTCCCCACTAGGAATTTGGGTCTGGTCCTTGAAATTGGTGTCCCAGCTTCCCCAGAGCAACAGCTTTGCTCCAGCATCGATTCTTTCCTTGAGGCCTCCCTGCTTGTGGTTTCCCTCACCCCTAAAGACTGCAGAAGTGCCCGGAAGAGACGGAGTACTTACTATGTCCCAGCTGCTGCCAGCAACATTTGCAAGCCACGCCGGTTGTACATCAGCTTCAGTGATATCGGCTGGGAGAACTGGATCATTGCCCCGCAAGGTTACCTGGCTAACTACTGCCTGGGGGAGTGCCCTTTTCCCCTAACAGAGGAACTCAACAGCACCAACCATGCCATTTTGCAAACAGTGGTGCACTCTCTCGACCCTGAAGGGACCCCCCAGCCTTGCTGTGTCCCAGTGCGCCTTTCGCCCATCTCTATCCTATATTACGACAACAATGATAACGTTGTGCTGAGACATTACGAGGACATGGTTGTAGACGAATGCGGATGCCGATAAATGGGGCAATATGTTCCCTTGCGCGGCTCTGGCTGAGGTCAGCAGACTCATTTTGATTGGGTAGTTGTGCAGGGGGGCATTGCCTAGACTCTTCTTGCTGCATCTCTGTTGGAAACCAAATTATCCATACCCCTTTGGTTTATAATGCGCTGGCATGTTAGGGGATCGCTCCACTTCCACGGACGACTGCTTGCTTAAAAGGATTTCAAAATCTCAAAATTTTATTTTCTGCGTCAAAAATCTATTTTCTGAAGCTGTGCGTAAGTATTGTCATGGGGGGGGGGAGTTGCCTTTTGCAGGGTTGCACCAGGATTTTAAACATCAGTTATCACTTCCAGATTATTTTCTTGGGATAAAAATATATCTTCAGAATATAACTCTAATGGTCACCGCGATGATAATTGAATAAGTTGTTTTTTACAAATGTTTTAATAACCTTTGTGTGTGGGGGTTGCCTGTGTGAGTTTTTGCTGGAGAGAAGGGAATCTGTTTGTCGTAATTAAAACAGAACTAAAATGAGGTTGAGGTCTCTTTTTAATTGATGGGGGGTTAAAGCAACAACAGTATACACACTTGCCTGGAACTAAAGCCCACTGAACCCTTTGAATTGAGTACACATGCATAGCACTACATGGTAAATTTCCAAATCAGGAAAGATCCTAGGCATAAGAGCAGCCCTACAAGATTAGACCATCTAGACCAGAATCCTATTTCTCTCCATGGCCAACCAGATGCCTCCAGGAAGCCCCCCTTTGATGTGAAAGCAACAGCCCCTTCCCTCATTATATGTGCTCTTGGTATTTGATCCTCGGAGGTGTCTTGACTCTTAATAGGTGTTGACAAGTGGGGCCCTGCATCAAAATGTTGCAGTGTGAAGGGCTTCTGTTCGGAGAATCACAGAATAGTTGAGTTGGAAGGTGCCTATAAGGCCGTCGAGTCCAACTCCAAGCTCAATATAGCAATCCAACTTAAAGCATACCCAACAGGTGCCTGCCCAGCTGCCTCTTGAATGCCTCTAGGGTTGGAGAACCCACCACCTCCCTAGGTCATTGGTTCCATTGTCGTACGGCTCTAACAGTTAGGAAGTTTTTCCTGATGTTCAGCCAAAATCTGGGTTCCTGTCACTTGAGCCCATTATTCCAGGTCCTGCACTCTGGGATGATCAAGATGGCTGTCCTCTGTGTGACAACCTTTCAAGTCCTTGAAAAGTGCAATCATATCTCCTCTCAGTCTTCTCAATGCTAAACAGGCCCAGTTTTTTCAGTCTCTCTTCATAGGGCTTTGTTTCCAGTCTGCTGATCATCCTCGTTGCCCTCCTTTAAACCCGTTCCAGTTTATCTGCATCCTGTGTACTGTGGTGTCCAGAACTGGACGCAGTACTCAATATGAGGCCTAACTATTGCTGAATAGAGGGGAAGATCATCTCAGTCTTCGATATTGCAGGGCTGGTGGACTACACACTTTTGTTAAACATTATAGAAAGATAGCTTTCATCCATTGATGCAGCATTTGATAGGATAGTTCTTCACAGGATCGTTCAGCACTTGATGTGGGGCAGAGGAAGCCCACCCAGGTAATGCAGAAATGCTCTGTTATATTCCTAACACAGAATGTCCTCCACTGCCAACAGGCAAAAAGGTTACCGTAAACGGGGTTTTTTCATGGATAATTGGTCTCCAAGAGGGTAGTGTAGCTCCCTCTACAGCTCAGAGACAGGAAATGCTTCAGCAAATACGTTTGCTTCTCCCCTCTTGTTGAGGCTCAGTTTCATTTCTTGGAAAAGCTGTATGAGTGTGTTGGGTGTGGATTTTTTTTATGGACTTCAAGATATTGTTATTATAATAAAACCTTAGGACAAGTGTTACTGTAGATAGTGAATTATTGTTGGAATGTCTTTAACCCTCTGTAAATGGAAGAGAGTTTGCTATGGATTCTTTATATTATCTTGTAGTTAAAAGTTCAGTTCAGAATTAAAATCAACCACGAAACAGTGCCCTGTGGATTCTCTGTGGTGGGAGGCTCACGGTCGGATTGTGTTGACGGTGAGGCCTTGACGTGATCTTGGTGTTTTTTATTATTATATATTAAAACCTGCCTTTTCTCCCACCTCAGGGTGGCATATGTGCTTCTCCACCTCCCCATTTCACAACCTTGTGAGGTAGGTTAGGCAGAGAGAAAGTGACTGGCCTGAGGCCACCCTAGGAGGTTCATGGCTGACTGGAGAGTACTCCAGCACTCTATAACCTCTACACCACACTGGCTCTCTTTAATCACCTCCCTCTCATGTCACCAACAAACCCTGAGGAGCAAAACCATCTTTCTTGCTCTTCCAGCCACAGTTATCCAACTGTAGTCTCTTAAAGGGTAGTTGCTATTGCACTAAAACCAGAGCCAAGAGCGTCTGCAGAAATATGGGGGGGATTTGTAGTCGTGTGTGGGGGGGTCCCTACTGTGTATTAAAATCAGAGCTTGGAAAAGTTACTTTTTTGAACTACAACTCCCATCAGCCCCAGCCAATGCTGGGGCTGATGGGAGTTGTAGTTCAAAAAAGTAACTTTTCCAAGCTCTGATTAAAATATCATTTCTGCACAACAGGAATAATGTGATGTTACACATGATGGATGGTGGTATGGCCATGGGATTCCCTCAGGTTGTAGATGGATTTCACATTCCGATAATGACTTGCACCTGACAGGGAGAGGAATTCATAAACCGCAAGGGTTTTTATTAAGTATTATTCAGGACTGGACATGGAACTGAAACAGCCTTGGTCGCTCTGGTAGATGATTTAAGGAGGGCGTTGGATAAGGGAGAACATGCATTCCTCGTCCTCCTGGATCTCTCAGTGGCTTTTGATACCATCGACCACGGTATCCTTTTAGATCGTCTGAAGGGAACAGGATTAGGAGGCACTGTTTTACGGTGGTTCCATTCCTATCTCTCAGACAGACATCAACGGGTGGCATTGGGGGACGAGGTTTCAGACCCTTGGCCTCTCAATTGTGGTGTGCCACAGGGTTCTATCCTCTCTCCCATGCTATTCAACATCTATGTAAAGCCGCTGGGAGCTATCATCAGGAGATTTGGGCTGCGGTGCCACCAATATGCGGATGACACCCAGGTCTATCTCTCGTTCAAGTCCTCACCAGAGTTGGCTGTGGAGACCATGTCCAAGTGCCTGAAGTCAGTAAGTGAATGGATGGGAGGAAATAGGCTGAAACTAAACCCCGACAAGACCGAGGTGCTGCTCGTGGGAGATAGGAGGTTAGGAGATATAGACCTGGTGCTAAATGGGATAAAACTGCCCCTGAAGGACCAGGTCCGCAGCCTCGCGGTCATCCTTGACTCCCAGCTGTCCATGGAGGCTCAGGTTTTGGCAGTGAGCTGGGCAGCTTGGTATCAATTACATCTAATACAGAGGCTGCGACCCTACCTTCCTGTCCATCTTCTCCCACAGGTGGTGCATGCCTTGGTCTCCTCTCGCTTAGACTACTGTAATGCACTCTACGTGGGTTACCCTTGAAAACGGTCCGGAAATTACAGCTGGTACAGAACGCGGCGGCGCATCTGATTAAGAACAGCCGTCGCCGTGATCACATCACTCCGGTGTTAGAAGATCTACGCTGGTTACCAGTTGTCTTCCGAGCCCAATTCAAGGTGTTGGTATTAACCTTTAAAGCCCTATACGGTATCGGCCCAGTGTATCTGAAGGAGCGCCTCCAGCATCACCAAATATGCCGCCTGACAAGATCAGCCACTCAAGACCTTCTCTCCGTCCCACCGGTTAAAACAGCTAGGCTGGTACAGACCAGAGAGAGGGCATTTTCAATCGTGGCCCCCACCCTCTGGAACTCTCTGCCTTATGATATTCGCCATGCCCCCTCCCTGCCAAGTTTTCGCCAAGCCTTGAAAACCTGGCTATTCAGGCAGGCCTATAAGACCCCGGGAACAGTCTAATCTTATCTGCCATAGCTATGGGTGGTTTTTAGCTTAATTTTATATTGATTTTTGTGTTATATGAAGTGTATATGTTATATTTTATTTATGTGTACGCCGCCTAGAGTGGCCGCTGCCACGGCCAGATAGGCGGCCTAGAAATAAAATATTTATTTATTTTTATTATTATTGTAAGGGACTTGTGAACATACTGGACGTTTCATAAATATTGAGGTGGGTGGAGTGGGAGAAAGCATGACTTTGTCTTCTTGAATTCAGCAATCTATCAAGCAATGGATGCTGGAGTCTTCATGCCGGGGAACCCCACAATAACAATCCGGGGGGGTTCAGGTGCCTACACTCATGCTTTCTGATGTGCCTGCCCAATGCACAGGTAGCTGATGAAGTCCTATGGCGGACAACTGCAAGATGGGTTTTGAGTGTTTCACCACTGCAAAAATGTGGTGGGAAGTTTTGGACGCTACAAGTCTAGCTGGAGATGTCTAACTGCTCGCGCTCCTGTTGCTGAGGAAAGACTTGATAGTGTGGTAAATTCCTGTGTGGTATTAAACAACATTTCTCCCAGGGGCAGAAACAGGACAATGATTCAGGTACGCCCTTTTTTTTCCGGAAGAAAAAAAAAGGAAATATAGAACATTTGGATAAGCAGCGTCCCTCAATCAATTTCTCTTTATTTATAAATTGAGGCAAGGAACAATAGCAACATGCGGTTGGGAGAACAGAATGGCTTGAAGGACAAGTTCGGACCTGAGCAAGATGCCTAGTGCAAAGGAGCATTGTTGCCCGCCAGCTGCAAGTGTTGCACAAGGAAGCTTGTGGTTGTGCAACTGTGGCAAACTGAGCAGGCCCTACACAGCTGCTGCGGACTGTCCGCAGCAGAAGGAAATGTCAAACCAATATTGACTCCTTAGCAAAGGACTATGCCATATCCCTGCCCAAGGGCTCTGAATGGAAAGCTAGGCCTTTTCCACCATCACTGGGCAGACTAGGACCATAAAAATGGCGGGAAACCTCCCCTGGTACCAGAAAAATGGCGGGAAAACTCTTCAGCAAAGGGCTATGCCATACCTCTGTCCAAGAGCGCCGAACGGCAAAGTTAGGCCCTTTCCAGTCACTGGACAGACTGGGACCATAAAAACGGCAGGAAACATCCTCGGGAGAGGCCTACACCATATCTCTGCCTAAGGATTCTGCGTAGCAAAGCTAGGCCCTTTCCCCGGGGTTCTGAGTGGAAAAGCTAAGCCCTGTCCAGAGTCACTGGACAGACTAGGATCCAAAACACAGCGGAGAGTGATAAAGAACTGCCTACTTCTCTCACCCCAAGCAGCGTCCACACCAAACGTTGCTGCTCTGGCGCAATTTCTGAGTACTTGGAAGGTATTGGCTGCCTTGCTTACCTGAGGGCCTGAGGTGACCACGTACTGCACACGCAAGGCAAAGCCCAAATTGCAGGTCAACATTCCTCCTGGTGGAGTTCCTTCTAACACGGGCTGTGAAATGTATGAAGCTGATGGCCACGGAGACGGCTGCAGCTGCGTATCACTGCGCTGTGCCTCAACGATGCCCATAAAAACAGGCCAGGATGGCGCAGCCACGGTTACACGCATGCAGTGAAAGGGAGTGGTACCAGATATTACGTGGATAAATCCCTAATTAATAAACACACACACAGGTAGAGTGGTGCAGTGGATTAGTGAAACCAAAAATAACCACATACAGCAGAGGGGAGCGGTTTGACCTCTAAATGCAGCCAAGGGCAAAATTAGCAAGGCCAAAATCACTGAGCTCTAAAAGCAGCCAGGAGCAAAAATCACACCTCAGGATAAAAAAGGTTGGGCAGTAAGACCTGTTGGGCTGTTGCTGGATTAACCTGCTGCAACTGGCCTGATCTGCGAACAGGCTGCTGTTCTACAACTGAAGCATGGCTTGATTGGCCATACCCCATTTACTACCACCTCCTCAACAGAGGATGGGGTTCTTGCTCCCCATATACACTTGGCATTAAATACGGGGGATCTGGAAAATGCAATTTGTCAGGTGTAGCAGCTCCGCTGTGCTCCAAACAGATGGTGCCACCGCTCCTTTCCACAATGGCAGGCACTGGTGCTTCCCTGAACCCCCGAGATCTTAGTGGCACCTCTGTGGAGTTATCTACCGGGATAGTGCAGAGCCCCTTGAGGAAGTCCTCTCAGCGGGATCAGCAACATCCAGTTTTGGTGCCTGCCACATGATGGCGTGAATCTGTAGCGGCTGGGTGCTGACCGGCTACCGCCGAGTGCTTCCCAAAGCTCTTAAAATGCCTTTTGTTCTTTAAGGCTGCCTGCGGCTGGGTGCAGAGGCCTCGGTAATTGTGAGTAGGCTTATGGGGGCTGCAAAGCTAAGCCCTGAAGACATCCCTTCAAGCAGGCCATCGCCGCCAATAAGCAGCCCTTGCTGAAAATTGGTGGGAAGCTGGAGCGGGAGGAACTGACTGTGGCCACTGCCGAGTGCTGCACAGGCTTTTTAGGGTATTTCTTTCTTGCTGCATTATTATTATTATTATTGAATTTATTAGTCGCCCATCTGGTTGGTTCACCAGCCACTCTTCACCAGCATGACCTTTCGTTTTGTCCATGTCTCACAGGGAGAAAGACAGCCGACAGAAGGTGAGGAAAACTGGCAGAGGGAAGGAGACAAGAATGTGACCAAAAAAAATTCTTTTTTAAAGAACGACAAACAGAGGGGAAAGAAGCGTAAGAAAGGAGGAGATAAAACACATAAGGGAGAAGAAACTATTATCCTTCAGAGAAGGAAGACAACTCAATGGGATGTGCTCCAAGCGGAGGCAGGAAACACACTGAGCCTCAACAAGAGGAGCAGAAGTATTTGCTGAAGCGTTTCCTGTCTCTGAGCTGTAGGGGGAGCTACACTACCCGCTTGGAGACCTTTGTCATCCATGAGAATGAAAACTTGACTTACCGTAAATTTCCGTTTGATGTCGGCAGTGGAGGACATTCTCCCTACCTCACCTTCCTCTGCTGGTTTGGGACAGGAGGGGGTCTTTGGGCCTCTGCCTCCATTCTACACTGCTAAGAATGTTTAGGTTGTCTTATCCCATTGTACTGTTTTATCACGTACATGTTGATGTTAAGGCTGGAGTTCCCATTGTTTTGATCTGCGTGTTTTTTTCTCAGATTTTGACTCCGGTGCCCAGAGGAGTTCTGGGCTTTGTTAATGTGGGGTTGAGAAGTTGTTCTTGCTCTGCCACCCCGACTGGAGAGTGGCACCACTCCTCCCCTGGAGAGGACGCAAAGGATTCTGGACCCTGCCTGTCAATCCAGTGTCAATCCATCCTTAACATAGAATGCCCTCCACTGCCAACATCAAACAGAAATTCAAGGTAAGTAAAATTTCCGTTTCGTCAGAGATACCAGATGCGGAATGCACCATTTCAGGAGGAGGTTTCCACTTCTGAAATGCTCTACTATTAAAAATAACTAGGTAGAAAGATTCTACAACCACCTTCCACCAACTATTAGGTACTTCCTCCCCCCAGCACCTCAATTTACAGGGAAGCATCTAAATATATAATCCTACATTGCTACACATATGGAGCGTTGCTCCTGGACCACAATTTAGAATATAACCTATGCAAGTATGTGCCTGTAGTTGATGTGAAGATATAGATATAACTTTAACAGCATCTATTTTTCCTTCTAGGGACAGTACAGTAAAAGGCCCAAATTATGGGATATACAAGACAGATTATGTATGTATGTGTTATTTGAGTGCTATGTCAAGAAAGCTAGGAGAGGTTGAGAGAAAAGCGAGTTCACACGTCCTGAAAAACGTTAGCTAAGCTGTGGGCCTTCAGATGTTGCTGAACTCCAGCTCTCCTCAACCCAGACCACTGGCCCTGCTGGTTGGAACTGATGGGAGATCAGCAACATCTGGAGAGCAACAGATTAGTCACCCGTGCTATAGAAAACACAAAGACAATTATGACTCTCCTTCAAACTGTTTTAAGAGAATCTTGAGGCTTTTAAAAATAAAAGTGTCCATGAACAAGCTGAACTTCATCATACATGCTTAAGTAAATTTCCCAGAGACTGAATGCAAGAGCTCTTTATTGATTTGATGACAAACAGATTTTAAAACAAACTTTAGATGGACTTTTTTTTCCTGAAGAAATAACACCGTGCTGCCACTGATGTTATATGAAAACTCAAGAATTTCGTAACTGCTACAAAGGGGGGGGGGAAATAACCCAGCACAAAGCAGACGCAAGCGGTTGCTAATGAGTAAAATGTGAGAAAGGGGTGGGGAGGAATTGGGGAGGCAGTGGAAGGGGCGTGGGAAGGGGGGGCGGGAATACAATACTCAGTGGATTGCCTTGCACAGAAAGGGATAGCGCTTAAAAGTCTAGCTCAAAAATCTATGCAGCCACACAGCGTATCCAACAGGGCAGGAAAGAAAGTGAAGGGGCAGCCTTCTGGCAAGTCTGAATAAATAAAGAGTCGTATCTTTCAGGAAGGATGGTAGCCTGCAATCCCCTTTTCCTTACTCATGGCAGAAGTCTAAGAATTCTGGAGATCTGTTTTTGGGTAATGAGAACTGTGAGGGTTACTCACATTCCCATTCCATATGCTACACTCCACCACTAGGATCTGGAGCTATATCAGCCAGGGCTGATGGGTTCTGGGGAGGATCAAAAGAGATCAGTCAAGTACACTTCTTGCAGGACAGAAGTGCAGGGGGGTTTTTCTGGGTGGGAAAGATGGAAGGAATGAGGAAGACAAGATTTTCAAATTTTCTTTTAAAAAAGCATGGGGGGTTCTCTTTTAAGTACATTTGCGTAAGTTACCTCAAGTTCCTCAACACAGAAAAGTTAAACAGATGCTTAGAGCCCTTTGATTGGAAAAAGCCAAATGAATTGATAAGCTTTTTTAAAAAAAAATCACATCTAGAAAGCTGATCAAACTGTCTCAGAGAGGTAAAGGACATGAGAATATTTATGGATCACTAAGGGCAGAGGGGAAATAAACCAACAAGGCAAGGGTCAAACAGGAATTCCTATTTTTGCATTTTTTTCCCTAGAACATTTTTATGAAGATAAAAAATGCTTTCTACTCTGAGGGCAGCCAAGGTGGGTTTTCCCAAGTGCCCTTTTCTAGTCAGACTCAAAGCAGTGGTAGTTTGAAGGAGCCCACCAGAGGGTGCTTGCCCCCCCCCAAAAGAAACATTATCTCCAGTTTTGTTTAAACTTCCGGCACTCAACTCACTTCACAGCTCCCTGCTGCACAGAACCTTCCAACAACACCCCAATATGCTCCAAGAATTAGGCCAACGTATTGCAGCCACCTTCCACCAATCCTCCTTGCTCCTCTGCCTGCCCCACTCAACCTGCCTCAACATATCTTTATAAGAGTCTTTACTTCAAAACCAATATAATCCCCGGTTTCCACTACAGTTCTCCCATTGCTGGTGGGTCCAGATAAAAAAGCAGCCCAGTCCCAGCATCCTTTTTCAACTATGGGGGGTGCAAAGGGCACAGATACCCAATCCCCCCTTTCGTGAAGCGCATGGTAAGTCGTACAGAAAAGAAAAAAACTCCGTCGTCACACAGAGCAGAGCCCAGACAGAAGCCAATTTAAAGGAAGATGAACACACTCAAACCTTCCGCCTGGTGGCCGGGATGCACTGGCTTTCCTTGCTAACTGCTACCCTCCATCTGAAGAAGAGGCTGATTGACTGAAATCACACTGAAAAGATCTTTTAAAAGACTGGTGCTCTAATTTTTTTTTAAGCATTAAACTTTTTATATATATAATTTTTTTTAAGCTTCTTAGAACAAGGATTCCCAGCCCCTTCCCGGTCCACTAATAAGATTTCAGAGACAAACTTCTAAAAAAATATCCAGTGCTTCTTTGAAAGAATCTCTTTATGTTTTTAAAAAAGGAAAAAACAAAGTCACCCCATCTTAGCCCATTCAGAATGTGGGCGACGCCACACACGAGGACCAAAGCTGGATTCTGGACAGCAAAACCGTGCACCTCAGAGTAGAGTACCAGCCAGCTGGCTTCCCATGAACATGGGCAGATGTATTCCTCTTGGATGATGCGCTTGCTCCTAAAAAATATCATCAGGTGTCACTTTAAAAAAAAAAAAATGGAGGGGGGAAGAGAGAGATCGGTACACACATAACTCTGAGATGGGGTTTTTTCCTGTGCCAGCTCTGCTCAGGAGAAGAACGGAATGAAGTGGATCTTTGCTTCTAAAGCCCTTCTCTCTTAATCTTTCTCTCTCTCTCTTTCTCTCTCAATGTGTGTGTGTTGACAGGGGAGGACAGGGAATTCCGCTGACCACTCTGTTCTTCCAGGGCGAGTAGGCTCCCCTCCAATGAGGTGCCAGTCAGTCCGCTGGGGGTCCCTCTTCCCACCTCTGGTCAGTCTCCTTGTCTCAGTGAGCTAGCAGTGGGCTCTCTCTCTTCCTCTCGCTTGCGCGCTCTCTCCTCTTCTCTATCCTCTCTGTTGGTTCCTCTCTTCCTCTCCCTCTCTCTCCTGTTGCTCTCACAGAGTTGCTTCAGTTTTAGCAGTGGAAAACAGGTATCCATTTTATTTTATTTTTATTACCCAGAATAAAATGCTGTTGAACTAAGCTCCACACAAGCTTAGCTCTTCTCCTTCAACCTAAATTAAAGACAAAAAGAGGAAAAGGGGAATGGCATTACTGTCACAAGCCTGGGGCTGTTGGTTGCAAGAACGCTTCTGAACACAAGAACTTGTCATAAATGGCTCAACAAGCAGAACCAAGACTCGAGTGTTGGTTTCACCGCTATGAACAGCCTGTACAATTAGGCCCAGTGGGTATAACTTCCTCACCACACCTTGAAACATGTCACCACTCACAACATGACCCATTTAACACACAAGAGTCTCCCCTCGCCCAGCGCCAGACAATGGCCCTGAAGTCAGCTCACAAGCAGGGTGGCCAAGAGCCATTGAGACTTCATCCTCCATGAATGTTCCTAATCCTTATTTATGCACCAAGTCTGCAACCACCACATCTTGCAGCAACCGAGTCCCACTAGGTAATGGTGTGAGAAGTTTCACAGAAGACCCCTGAATTCTGATTTGCCCTTTAAAGCAATTAGAGAGGCAGAGTAGATTTCATTGTTTAAAAACACCCCCAAAAGGCACCAAGGACAAGATGTCATCACCCAATGCACCTCAACTCCTCTTCCTATCGCCCTGGCTCCTTCCTACATTTTTGGATTAGAGAGCAACTTCCTGGTAGTCCCAAGCCTCCCTGCCAAAGTCAGCAACCCCAAGGACCAGGGAGCTGGGTGTTCCATGGTGTGTGCAAGGGCTGCTGATGGGACCATTTCTCTGCTTCTGTTCTCCAAAGGACCTTACACTCTAATACTGTGACAGTCCCGTCACTCCATGTTGATATGCACGCTCCCCCTGGTAAGTCGAGTCCTGTGACAGGGCCACGTCGATCTGAGATTTGAACTCATCACCAAGGTAACTATCCTGAAGAGAAAAAGGGTGGGGGAGAGAGAAGAGAGATTATTTTCCTACTGGAAGATGGGAGGGGGCTGGGAAAAGGAAGAGAGCAGGGACGACTCCTCCTCCTCTCCATCTGGGAGGGCACACAGTTATTTTTAACTTATATCCTGCTTTTCTAAACATCATTTAAAGGAGCCGAACAGAAACCACAGAACATAAGAACATAAGAAGAGCCTGCTGGATCAGGCCAGTGGCCCATCTAGTCCAGCATCCTGTTCTCACAGTGGCCAACCAGGTGCCTGGGGGAAGCCCGCAAGCAGGACCCGAGTGCAAGAACACTCTCCCCTCCTGAGGCTTCCGGCAACTGGTTTTCAGAAGCATGCTGCCTCTGACTAGGGTGGCACAGCACAGCCATCACGGCTAGTAGCCATTGATAGCCCAGTCCTCCATGAATTTGTCTAATCTTCTTTTAAAGCAGTCCAAGCTGGTGGCCATTACTGCATCTTGTGGGAGCAAATTCCATAGTTTAACTATGCGCTGAGTAAAGAAGTACTTCCTTTTGTCTGTCCTGAATCTTCCAACATTCAGCTTCTTTGAATGTCCCCGAGTTCTAGTATTATGAGAGAGGGAGAAGAACTTTTCTCTATCCACTTTCTCAATGCCATGCATAATTTTATACACTTCTATCATGTCTCCTCTGACCCGCCTTTTCTCTAAACTAAAAAGCCCCAAATGCTGCAACCTTTCCTCGTAAGGGAGTCGCTCCATCCCCTTGATCATTCTGGTTGCCCTCTTCTGAACCTTTTCCAACTCTATAATATCCTTTTTGAGATGAGGCGACCAGAACTGTACACAGTATTCCAAATGTGGCCGCACCATAGCAAAAGCAATACATGAAACAGCAGCACAATTCAATGTTTGAACAGGCAGGTGAAATAGAGACATGTGGTTCACCCCAGCCTGCCAGATCTCCATTGGGAGGGCATGCCACACAATTTTAGCATCAACAAGGTGGACTCGTCTCTTGCACCCATCTGTGAGATGGAAAGAGCAGGCCCTCTGACCTCGAGCCTAAGGGCTGGGCAGGTTCTTATGGCAAAAGGTAGTTCTTAAGGTACTGGTCTTAAAGCCATTGAGGGTTTTAAACTTTAGAGTCCATTACCTGCGACAGCTCTGGCTGGGACAGGCCTGGCTGGCTCATCTGAGATGGCTGGCTCATGGAGATGTAGCCCTGAGTCAAAGGGCCCTGAGAGAAAGGCTGGGAGACCACGTCCTGACTGGCCTGGCTGTTGGGGAGGTTTGACTGACTGGCCCCTGGAATCCCAAAGCGATTCTTCTGGCGCCCACCACGGCCAGTCTTGCCTTTTGGGTTTCCACGTCCTAAAAAAGCAATCAGGTCTCAACACAGAGAGAAAACACTCATTCAGTAAGCATGCACCTCTGCTGCACTTGGAATGAAACAGCTTCCTGACAAACAGCACATATTAGGGGGCAGAGGAAAGCTGCAGCCAGAGAAGAACACAAGACAGCCCCAATGAAACAGGGCAAAGGCCCATTTAGTCCAGCACTGACCAATCAGATGCCTCTTCTGGGCAGCCCACAAGCAACAGCGCTTTCCCACTTGTGATTCCCAGCAACTGGCATTCAGAAGCATACTGTCTCTGACAGTGGAGGGAAAACTTAGCCCTTGTGGCCAGTAGCCACTGACAGCCTTTAGCCTCCATGAATTTGTCTAAACCTCTTCTGAAGCCATCCAAGTTGGTGGCCATCATCACCTCTTGTGGGATCAAATTCTATAGTTTAACTATGTACTGTGAAGATGTCCTTTGTTTTGCCTGTCCTGAATCTTCTGACATTCAGAGAGTATGTTTAAGTCCTCCGATCAGGAAATTAATGCCCCCAACAGAGAGGTTTCAGCCCTGTACCTCACACCAAAGGCCCTTTGCATCTACCACTCAGGTACCAATAATGACCAGAATAGTATTTCTTTTCAAAGTATTATGCCCTCACAGTATGCCAAATACCTCTGGGAAACTCCCAAGGAGACTGGTACAAGAACACTCCCTTCTGTTTGTCTCTAGAATCTGTTATTCAGGGGTATCCACTGGGTTATAACGCAGCTAAGTTCTACTCAGAGTAGACCTATCTGAAATTAATGGAACTAGTTTCGTTATGCCTGTTAATTTCAACTCTAATGTTGGATTCAACCCACTGTAGCTACCAGAGATAACGCTGACAGACCTATCCTCTGAATTTGAGAAGTACTGATTAAATATGGTGAACTGATCCCAATCAATGAATTTAGTCATTGGTATTGAATCATAACTAAATCAATTCACAACATTTAATCAGTTCTATGTTTAATCAGTTTACAGAGCATGACTGGGCTCCCCTTCTACGTTGGCTATCTAAAGTATCTGGCCTTAGAAGCACCAATGGAAGATTAAAGAGTTTGCAATTATTTTCCTGGAACTTCTCACAAAGCAGTAATCTATCCCAGACTGACCTCCTTCACTGACAGGGAACACAGTACGTTCTTCCACCACCTCACATTGTGGATTGTTGAAGTCACTGGCATGTGCACCGAACCAGAGACCTACTTATTGAGGTTTTTCAAATAAGCATTGCTGGAGGAGGGAGCAAGCTGCAACCATACCCCTAACACTCCTTCTGCCCGGACACTTAGCATTGCGGAAGTCACACAAGACAAGACAGAGACAAGTCCGTATGTGGAGTGCAAACCCCAGATATCTCCTACCAGCAGCAGGCCCGTTGGCCTGTCCAAAATAGCCTGGGGGCGGCATGGGAGGCATCACCAAGTTGAATGGGATGGGAATGTTCATGGCGGTGACATGACTAGGCCCGGCAGAGATCATCCCAATCTGATCGTGCGTTTGGAAATACATGTTGGAGGGCCGGCCTGAGGACAGGACACAAAGACCTCAGAGAGAACAACTTCAAGGCAGCAGGGACACAGAATGAGATTGCAGACACAAGCCTTTGTCACCTCTTTCAGTCTCCACAGATACAGAGTTCATGCAGGTTCTGAAACAGGCGGTGGTGAGACCGCTCCTAAAAAAACCCTCCTTGGACCCTGATAATTTGGACAACTATAGGCCGGTAGCAAATGTTCCATTCCTGGGCAAGGTCCTAGAGCGTGTGGTCGCTCGCCAACTCCAGGCTCTCTTGGATGAAACTGATTATCTGGACCCATTTCAATCGGGCTTTCGGCCGGGGTTTGGTACAGAAACGGCCTTGGTCGCCCTGTATGATGACCTCTGTCGGGAGAAAGACAGAGGGAGTGTAACTCTGTTGGTTCTCCTTGATCTCTCAGCGGCGTTTGATACCATCGACCATGGTATCCTTCTGGAGCGACTTACGGATTTAGGAGTGGGAGGCACTGCTTGGCGGTGGCTCTGCTCCTATCTCGGGAATCGTCTCCAGAAGGTGATGCTGGGGGAACATTACTCGAGTCCCTGGGTACTCCAATATGGAGTCCCACAGGGTTCAGTTCTGTCCCCCATGCTTTTCAATATCTATATGAAGCCGCTGGGTGAGGTCATCAGGAGTTTTGGAGTGCGTTTCCAGCAATATGCTGATGATACGCAGCTCTACTACTCCTTTTCGTCTTCGTCAGGTGAGGCTGTTGATGTACTAGACCGCTGCCTGGCCGCGATAATGGGCTGGATGAGAGCTAATAAACTGAAACTCAATCCTAACAAGACTGAGATGCTGTTGGTGGGAGGGCCCTCTGCCCAGATGGTTGACGTTAGACCTGCCCTAGATGGGGTTACACTCCCCCTAAAGGAGCAGGTACGTAGTTTGGGGGTCTTATTAGATCCGCTCCTGTCACTTGAGGCTCAGGTAGCCTCGGTGGCACGGACTGCATTCTACCAGCTTCGGCTGGTAGCCCAACTACGACCCTATCTGGACAGGGAGAATCTCGCCTCAGTTATCCATGCTATGGTAACCTCTAGATTGGACTACTGTAATGCACTCTACGTGGGGCTACCTGTGAAGACGGTTCGGAAACTTCAGCTAGTGCAAAATGCTGCGGCCAGAGTTCTCACTGGGACAAAGAAATTTGACCATATAACACCTGTCCTGGCGCAGCTGCACTGGCTACCGATATGTTTCCGGGCCAGATTCAAAGTGTTGGTTCTTACCTATAAAGCCCTAAACGGCATCGGACCGCAATACCTGGTGGAACGCCTCTCTCGCTATGTACCTACCCGTTCACTACGCTCGACGTCGAAGGCCCATCTCCGGGTCCCAACTCATAAAGAGGCCCGGAGATCAACAACTAGATCTAGGGCCTTCTCAGTGGTGGCCCCCGAACTATGGAATGCCCTCCCAGACGAGATACACCTGGCGCCTTCTTTGTTATCTTTTCGGCGCCAGGTAAAAACCTACCTTTTCGCCCAGGCTTTTTAAACATTTTAAATTTAATTTTAAACCTAATATGGATTTTAATTTATAAACTCATGGCAATTCTATTTCGGATTTTTATCATGTTATATTTTTCACACTTGCTCATATTTTAATTGTGATTTTATTTGTTGTACACCGCCCTGAGAGCTTTCTGCTATAGGGCGGTCTAGAAATGTAATAAAATAAATAAATAAAAATAAATATTTGCCCCCTAACTTTGGGCCTTTTAAGCAGCACAAGGAAAATTTGTTCTAAGACTCTAGTATTTTATTGACAAGGCTAACTCGGCACCCGTCTACAGCACACATCTCCATTATGACACGAAGATGAGTTGTCATTCATGAGGCACACAAACACACACACACAAAAAGCTTTGGCTGGGATGAAAAGCTAACAGCCCGTTGCTCTGGAGCCAAGAAGTGCCTTTTGTTTTGACTGGGAGAGATTCCCCCAAGTTCTTACCTTGGCTGCTGCGGTCATATACTGATCCAGGGATGATAGCTTCACGGGCATCATACATGGCAGTTGTCATGAACCGGGCTCCCTAAGATAGATGGAGAAATTGAACAAAAGGCCATTTAAAGCTTTTACACGCTTTGTGTGAACAGTTACTATTGGCCGACATAGGAATCTTCTAGCCAGAAACTAGATGTAGGAAGACATGGGCCTGCCTCTCTTCTTTCAAGGCGTCTTGCCAGCAGAAGTCTGCACACAGTTATGAAGCGAGGAGTTCCCAGTTCAACCACAGACACCTGCATGGGCTGTGCTCCACAGCCATCACCAAGAGAGGCACGGCTGGTGAAGACGCACGAGAGACACGGCCTTATCAGTGGCAGCTGAACCACTGCGAAGCTCCCTCCCGAAGGAGGCTGGATGGGGGTCTCATCGGCATCTTTTCAGCATCGTTTCAGACAGAACGCTCAGACATTTCTGCACCACAAAACTATTAGTGTATTTTAACCTTGCCTATTGTGCGATGAGGGCTCGCTCTTTAGCTGGTTTGCCTTGGCTTATTTTATTAAATGGTACGATTTTTACTTATTCAGCCATTCCCTCCAAGGTGGCTTACAAGTTCAAAAGGTAGCATGTTTGGGTGATGAGATGTTTTTTTCAAGCGGTCGTTTCCCATCTCCGTTCTGTCACTCACCTGTGCCAGGGGGTCCAACCTGCTTGACTAGAGAGACCGGCGCAGGAGGCCTCAGAAAGCTGCTGTCCAGGCACATAACACTGGCCAAGGTGGATCACTGAGTGCAAGGCAAGCGTAACAAGTCTACTGACTTCTGCTGGCAGGGTTGGCCCTTTATAACCCAAGCAATTCTAGGACAGCAAAGCCAAACCTTAAAAGCAGGGCACAGGCAGAGAGTCTCTAGACCCACAACAGTTCTTTGGCACGCGCAAAACCCCACAAATTGCCCAGGGGTGGCACTTACAGGGTTGATGGTATTGACAAGCTTCCGAGGCTTGCTGAACTGCATGAGGCTCTCGCGGAGGTTGTTCAGTGGCCCCTCAACCAGCACTTTCTGCTCCTTGTAGTAGTTCAGCAGGTGGTTCCAGAGGGGTTGCTTGGAAAGTGCTTTTGGATTCCCAACAATGATGACACCGTATCTTTACAAACAAAAAGTCAACAATAAAGCACTGCCCTGTGGCCCAAGATAGATGCCAGCTTGCTTGGACTCCCGATACACTAGCACCCTGCAACTAAGGATTGCTTGTTCCCAGAGCAGCCTGCGCAAGTGTTACACTCTTCACTGGAGGCCATCTCCATTGCCTTTGGAAGTGAGGCAGGCAATGATTGACAAGAAGGGCCTTCTCAGTTGCGGATGTATTTATGCTCCTCACAGAGAGACTTGCCTGGCACCCACATTGATATATTTTTAGTGCCTAGCAAAGACCCTTCATATTTGTTTGGGCCTTCCTGCATGTCACCGTAAGGTTAGTTGGATGGCTTTTTTAATTTAAACATTTCAATACTGCCTTTCATCAAGAAAGATTTCAGGATAGTGAACAACAATACGGACCACGAACTAAATTAAAGCCCAACACAACACAAGAACATGGGCAGCCACGGCAAGAGACTGCAGATGAGACAGTCATTGTGGCTGTGTACTGTAACCAGCATGGATTTTTCACCTTCCGCAATGTTAAATTGAAAATACCCCCCCAGCCATTCTGATGCTTCCCATAAGCCCATTTCAAAACAAAACCTTACAGTACTTATAGTCCTGAACTCAGAAACGCTTGCTTAACAACCCTCTAAGCTTTTATGGCAATATACAAAACAGTCAGAGAGAATCAAGAGTTCAAAGTGTAAAACATGAGGAAAAAAATCCAGACCCCAGACTTTGTCACAATTTGTTGAAATTAATTAAAAATCCGCCATGTTCACAGAGTACCTGTAATCCTATTACTGACCTTGCCCCATACTCTGACTTTCATCTTCTGCAGTTAAAAAATTAAAAGAACGCCTGGCTGATTTTTAATTAATTTAAGAAATTTAGCACTGAAGTCTATTATAACATCAGACATGTTATTTATTTATTATTTAATTTATATCCCGCCCTTCCTCCCAGCAGGAGCCCAGTGCAGCAAACAAAAGCAGTAAAAACACTTTAAAACATCATAAAAACAGACCTTAAAATACATTAAAACAAAACTAAAAACATTCTTTAAAAAAGCTTTAAAAACATCTTAAAAGGGTTAAAAAAACATTGTTTTTTGGGGGGGGGAAAGGGTTTTAAAAAAACATATTAGAAGCAATTTCAACACAGACATGTCCAGTAAGAACCAACTGTCAGCGTTCTAAAAGCCAGACTCGCAGCTGCTGGGCTTGCCTAATCAGGGGACCATACCCACACCAGACCTTTATTTCACTTTAGACTGTCATGGCTTCCCCCAAAGAATCCTGGGAAGTGTAGTTTGTGAAGGGGGTTGAGAGGAGACTCCTATTCCCCTGACAGAGCTCTAGTGCCCAGAGTGGTTTAACAGTCAGCCGCCGTGATTGAAGCTCTGTGAGGGGAACTGGGCATCTGCTAGCAACTCTCAGCATCCTTTATAAACTACACATCACAGGATTCTTCGGGGGAAGCCATGACTGTCTTTGGGGGAAGCCATGACGGCGTGGGACCACAATACCTGCTGGAACGCCTCTCCCGATATGAACCTGCCAGTACACTACGTTCTACATCGAAGGCCCTCCTCCGAGTTCCAACTCATAGAGAAGCTCGGAGGGTGATAACTAGAACTAGGGCCTTCTCAGTGGTGGCCCCCGAACTTTGGAACAGTCTCCCTGATGAGGTGCGCTTGGCGCCGATGTTACTGTCTTTCCGGCGCCAAGTCAAAACCTTCCTCTTTTCTAAGGCATTTTAATCTAACTTAATTTAGTTTTAACATGTGTTGTAATTGTTTTTAGTTTTTTTATTCTTTTACATTGTTGTTGTATTTTACTATGGATTTTTTGTATATATTTGCACTTTGTTGTACACCACCCAGTGAGCTACGCTAGTCGGGCGGTATAAAAATCAAATAAATAAATAAATAAATAAAAATAAAGTGAAATAAAGGTCTGGTGTGGATGCGGCCAGAGACAGCTTTGGTTTAAATTTGGGTGGGAGGCTGTTGTAGAATAAAAAGGTGGAGGAAACCCTAAAAAACAATGGTACTGTTCAAAATGTTTTCCTTTGGAAAGGAAAGGGGTTTTTCCTCTACTTAGTGCTCACCTACCCAATCAGAGGCATGTTACCAAATTCTTCCAAGCTACACAGGAAGTGGATTGGACTGTGAAAGACCAACCCAAATTGTGTTTGCATTTTGACAAATTTGTAGGGGGGTCCAATATCTCAGAGAGGAGGTCAGGTCTCCTGCTCCCCTGGTGCATTCACTATAGCTGCCCAACTTCCCTGCTTTTTAAAGTTTGATAGTAATATCTGTTGGGTATAGGTATGTTCTTAAATCGCAAGGGGTTTTTTTGCCTATTAGTGAATTTAAATTAAAATGCCTGGCTAAATAAAAACATCATAACTTGTGCCAAGAAGACTGTAAAAGAGGCATCACGTATAACTCTTTAGGGAATTGACCATCCCTGAGAAAGCCTCCTCCCCTGTGCTCATCTCACACTTCTGATACGGAAGGCTCTCGGAAAAGGCTCTTCAGCAGAAGATCTTCACGCAATCCAAGATCTTTATTGCATCTGCTCATTTTAATACTGTGTTATGTTTTCAGAACGGGGGAACTGTATTTTGTGTTATGATCTTGCAAGCTGTTTTTAGAGCTAGTCAGCTGAAGAGCAGCATGAACACTATTCATGTGGAACAGTTTGGTGACTTGAGGTGCCATTAAAACAAAACAGAATGCTTCTGTGTATCTATGCAAGAACAGCCAACACAAGCAGATTGGTTTTATTGGCTCAGCTGTTTGTAGTTTGATCAAAACAAATTCACTCCAAAACCAGAGCCAGTGAAGACCATTTTTGCTTTTTTCCTCACCCCAAGCAGAAGGGTCAGAAATATGGTAAGTGACGCACACCCCTCCCCAATTTGTAAGAACCCAAACTTCCTTAGTTTGGAAGACGCAATGGGCTCTACAGGACGGGGAGGCATTATTGGCTTGTGTAGGCAGCTTCTTCTGTACCTTGCTCTGGTAAGAGCTACGTTGAGGCGCCTGGGGTCATTCAGAAAGCCAATTCCTTGGTGCTCATTGGCTCTGACACAGGACAGGATTATGAAGTCCTTCTCACGCCCTTGAAAAGCATCAACACTGGCAATTTCCACTTCCTGAAAAAAAAAGGGTGGGGGAGAGAGAAAAGGGCCCTGTTAGAGCAAGTTCTGGATCACTCACATCCCTACACCCCTCACGTTCTCCTTCAGTGGGAGTTATCCAGGAATGGATTACTTCACCCACTTGCTTCAGAGACAGGGTTGCAACTCCCAGAAAACAATAGTTCAAACTACTTTCAAATTCTGAGGATAATCTTCTGTCTTATTCCTATTCCATTTTGGGGGAGGGAGATTAATATACCCAGCAGTCCATAAACTTACTGTTATAGAAGTTAACAGCTCCTTGGATGTCAGTTCTGTAATTTATTCAGCTGCCCTACTTCCTTAAATTGGGGGAGGCTCCTCCCATTGAAGTAGGAGCAATCACAGAGTCATTCGCATAGCACGGATGAGCAGGAGGAACCCCCCCCCCACAGTTCTATTTAGTAGACTGGAAGCTTAACATTCACGGCAAGTCCTTTGCGTTATGTTGTACTACACACTTTATACATGACAGACGGCCGAGGTTTCTATCCTTCTCCCCACCCCCACATGAAGTGGAAAATTTGTAAATACAAGCTGGATTGCTTCGAACCAGTTGCAGGACTACTGGGTTCGATGCAAACCTTGGAGGGTTGCAGGGAGCCCAGAGACCGCACAGGGCGTGCTGTACCTGGTAAAGCTTGGTATGCAGAGAGCCGCTGAACTGCATATACTGCACCAGGTAGGAGCGCTGGCCCTCATAGGGAGTGATGATGCCAATCTGATCTGGCTTCGCACCAGCCTTCAGCAGCTTGGTGGTGATCTTCTCCACATTTGCTGCCTCTGTCCTGCAGAAGGGGTGACAGGGAGGAGGGTCTTCTTTGGCTCCATGTAGTAAGCAGCGGCAGATAGGCCTCAGCGTAACCAGAACTCCCAAGTTTGCTCAACACCTCAAGGCTGTGTACAATGCCCTAATCCATTCTGCTCCCAAGACTCACATTTCCAAAGCATTAAGTATTACGGAGAGGAGGAGGGGAAAGGAGAAGAGTGCTCTCAACACAGGAAAGGGCGCCATTTGGCACATGGCATGCATTTCTTGGCGTTATTCGGGTTGGAATAATGTGACCGAGCATGTGCAGTGTTAGTTGTCAATGCGCACACCCTCGGCCAAACATTTCGTTGCCATCCTGCCAAGCAGGGTCTTGAAGGAGCAGATGGCACTGAGCACCTGGGCCCCTTTGGAAGTTCCCAGCTGCCTTCGTTGGACCACCATGAAAGTAAGCTGACTGAACTGGGAGCACCCCCTGGGAAGAGTCTCCAACTGACAACACAAAGGTTTTTTGGGAGGGGGCACAGGGAAGAGAGACCGCCGTTGCTAGATCATGTCTGCCTCCTCCCCACTCTGCTTGGGTCCCTTTGAACTACAGGGCCTAAAAGATTCAGTCTACATTTTAAGCCATGTTGTCTTCGCTGTTGGATGAAATGAGTGACTGCTCCTTTTACCCAGGACATCAAGACAAAGGAGGAGACACACACTGATTACCCGACCAAGATGTGAAGCCACCTTCACCCTCACCTTTCCAGCCGGACTCAGCTGGAACCTCTCCTCTTTCCCACACGGCTTACCTGTTCAAGTAAGACGTTCCAGAGCTTGCAATTTCTTCTTGCCCTTGGGTCACATAGAAAAACATGGGCTTGTCTGGTTGGGGCCACTGGAAGTCAAATCCCTTCTTTACACGGTCCGCTGCAGAGAGACATGGAAGCAGATTGTCAGTGCAAGCATCTCCTGTGGAGGCCTGAGATTCCTAAAGGGATACGCTTTGTGCAGACCCCAACCAGAAGGTTTTTTCATCAAGGTGAACGGGCCTGAACCGCACCAAAATCCAAAATCCACAATCTCCCAATGACAAGACTATTGCAAGGACTGATTGGAAGCTACAAGGCCCACTCAGTGCCCCTGAGCAACCTGCACTCCTATCAGGCTTCACTTCCCCCCTTTTATTTATTTATTGTATTTATATACCGCCCCATAGCCGAAGCTCTCTGGGTGGTTTACAATATTACCTGCAGTGACTCCGTTTTGGAGCGATCCTTCATAAAATATATTGGAAGGAAAAGCACTCAGGGCTGGGTGCATGCGGTACTGCACTTGCAAACGGATGGGCCTGATGCCCAGCACCACCAGTCGTTCGAAGAGAGACTGAGACAGGCCTGCTTTAGCTGCCTTCTTGCACATCACGACAGGGCCAAGCTGGCAGTGGTCACCCACAAGGATCAACTAGGAAAACAAAATCCAGGGTCAACAGGAGGACCCATTACACACACTCTCGCACACTTCTCACCAGCCCAGGCGAAGTCCCCAGCCTGTCTCTAAAAGGGTGAAGGCCGTGGCCGAAAAGGAAGGGCAGTTGGTGGACGTTAAGTCCTCCTAAAGGCAGTTTCCATCTTCTGAGGCCCAGTGATTAAGGTGCTAAAGCTGGAAGCCTCTCGTGAGCAATCCCTCCTGTGCAATCTTTACATCAGCAGCCTCATACAACCTCTGTTCTCCACAAGCCATTCCATACCTTTATTTTCCTGTTCCAGTGTTCATGCGCTATAAATTGCATATAAAGATTGTGGCAATTGCTAGGAACAGCAGCAGAGCTAGTTGCCTCCATCCCATTTGGTACCTCTCATTTTCAAACAGCCCCACCTACCTGCTTTGCCCCAAGGACAACTGGCACCATGCACTCTGGCTCCGTTGCCTGGGTGCTTTCATCAATCAAAATGGAGCGAAACTGCATTTTTGCAAGCCTCGGGTCCCCAGCTCCTACACACGTGCAGCAAATGACATCGGCATTCTGAGTGGGACAAAGCAACGAAGTTTCAGGAGAATGTCCAGCACAGGACTTTGAACACCATCCCCCACCCACAAAAATATCCAAAGAAACAGGGGGAGCAATTTATACAGTCTGCATGCAAACCGGCAGGTGCCTTTCCAGTGAGCTACGGTCCTTCCCTTAAAAATAAATTCAGATCCCAGTCTTCAAGGTTCTAATTAAGGGGGCTGATTTTAAATAGGAACATAGGAAGCTGTCTTGCATTGAGTCAGCCCACTGGTTCATCTGTCTCAGTATTTATATTGACTGAGATGCCAGGAGCCGAACTTGGGTTCTTTTGCACAGCCGCCCTGCCTCTCAGCGATGACCCCTCCCCAATCTTCCTACAGCAAGACTTCAAAATTATGTGAGATGGTTTATTAATTGGGTTTTTTTTGTAATTTCTATTGTTGCCATTGGGATGACAAAGCGTGCTGGTCAGCCTCATGGGTCTTACTGACTTGGCCATAGGCCGCAGGTCTGGTCGGACCAACTGACAGTACCAGCTTAGGGTGAGATAAAGGCAATCTCAGGAGCGAGAGGGGGATTTTACCATGAGCAATTCCCGCTCAGCTGTCCGTTTCAGGGCCCGGTAGCGCTTTTCATCTGCAGATGACAGCTCCCCAGTCTCGTCTTTCAGCTGCTGCAGCTTCTGCAGCTCAGGCATACTGAGGAGCAAACACACATCGCTGGTGATGCTATATAATGTTCCAGTTAGCCAAGTCTTTACAAGATTTTTGCTTAAAGAATTTATACTCTGCTTTCAGATTTAACAACACGCTTCCAAGGTGGCTATCAACAGACACCACAATTAAAATAAAATAAAAAACAAATCCACAAAGCGGCCAACATAAAATAAAGGCACTAATCTGCAAACACATTCATAAACCCATCAAATTAATAGATACAAGTGATTTTAAGAACTCTGCTTGAAAGTTATCTGAGCGCCTCTAAATCCAACTACCAGTCACTGGGTGGAAAAACAGTGAGAAAGGACTATTGCCCTCGCATCTTGCCTATGTGGTCGGCCACTATGGGAAATGGGGTGCTGGACTTTGATCAGCTGCAGGCTCTTTTTATATTCTTAAGAAGTTTGTTGAAAAACTAAAATCTCCACAAGGCTCAGGCAAATAAAGATCTTAATCTGGGCACAGGCAGAGCCAGGCAAGCCTCTCTGGGGACGGCATTCCATAAACAGTGCTGCAAAGCAGCTAAGGAAGGAGAGGGCTTTATGTCTGGAAGGAATACAGCGAGGGATAACGACAGCATTATGGGGAAGGCTGGCTAAGGTAGCTAGAGGAATAGCGGGTCTAGGCCCTACTACGGTCAGGGTGGATGGCAGAGAATTAAGCTCCAGAACACAACATTTCTACAGGCCCCGGTCTCAGGCTGCTCCTAACCTGTCCATGTTCCTGATCTGGTTGTGCAGCGCAAGGAAAGAGACAGGGGAGTCAATGGCCTCACGGCTCTTTGCGCACAGGCGAACCACCTTCAGCCCCGTTTGATGGATCTTCTCTGTCAGCTGGTCCACAGCTATATTACTTGGGGCACAAACTAGTACAGGCCTTGGGGGGAAAAAAGACAGTGAAAAATTAAATCCAATTCTGACCATATTTCAATTAAAAACAAAAACCATTCAATCCCCACAAGAGCTCCCCCTAACTCTTCACTATCATAGAATAGTAGAGTTGGAAGGGGCCTGTAAGGCTATCAAGTCCAACCCCCTGCTCAATGCAGGAATCCAAATCAAAGCATTCCCGACAGATGGCTGTCCAGCTGCCTCTTGAATGCCTCCAGCGTCGGAGAGCCCACTACCTCTCTAGGTCATTGGTTCCATTGTGGTATGGCTCTAACAGTTGGGAAGTTTTTCCTGATGTTCATTCGAAATCTGGCTTCCTGCAACTTGAGCCCATTATTCCGTGTCCTGCACTCTGGGATGATTGAGAAGAGATCCCGTCCCTCCTCTGTGTGACAACCTTTTATGTACTTGAAGAGTGGTATAATATCTCCCCTCAGTCTTCTCTTCTCCAGGCTAAACAGGCCCAGTTCTTTCAGTCTCTCCTCATAGGGCTTTGTTTCCAGTCCTCTGAACATCCTTGTTGCCCTCCTCTGAACCTGTTCCAGTTTGTCTGCATCCTTCTTTAAGTGCGGAGACCAGAACTGGACGCAGTATTCAAGATGAGGCCTAACCAGTGCTGAATAGAGGGAACTAATACTTCACACGATTTGAAAACTATACTTCTGTTAATGCAGCCTAATACAGCATTTGCCTTTTTTGCAGCCACATCACAGTTGGCTCATATTCAGCTTGTGATTAACAACAATTCCAAGATCCTTCTCACATGTCGTATTGCTGAGCCAAGCATCCCCCATCTTATAACTGTGCACTTGGTTTCTTTTTCCTAGGTGTAGAACTTTGCATTTATCCCTGTTGAATTTCATTCTATTGTTTTCAGCCCAATGCTCCAGCCTATCAAGGTCCCTTTGCATTTTGTTTCTGTCTTCCACAGTATTAGCTGTGCCCCCCAGTTTTGAATCATCTGCAAATTAGATAAGCATGCTCTGTACCTCCTCATCCAAGTCGTTAATAACCTATATTACCTATAATTGAGGACTAAAGGTGACGTCCAACTGTAAAACCAGCCCAGGATTAGGCCCTTCAGCATTAAAACTTGATCAGGGGCTGAAGTGGATTACCAAGACTGATCAATGTTACGAAGGGTTAAGGGTAGCATAACATGGTAAAGGTTGTCAGAGGGAAATTTGTGCTTGAGAAAAAATTTAAGGGATGATTACGAGAAAGCTTTGGGTCTTTCACCTGCACTAGACAAGAGGCCCTAGAACAATCTTTTAAGAAAGGGCCTATGCAGATGTACACTAAAATTACCTAGACAGCGATTCTACAGCCCTTGGTGGCATTGCACTCTTTTAACCAAGGTGATTCTGGCTCTTACCCATTTCCTTGCCTAGCCAGATGGTACACAATGGTGGCCGACGTTACAGTCTTGCCTGTCCCGGGAGGGCCCTGGATAAGGCTCAATGGGCGTTGCAGGACAGTCTTCACGGCATACACCTGGGAAAGAGAAGGCTCTGAATTCCGGCCAGGGATAAAAACAGGTTGCGAAACTGACCCCTGACGCTCTCAGAACCAGCTCTGGCCTTTGCCATTACCTGAGAATGGTTGAGGTCAGGAAGTCCTTGTGCTGTGAAGCGCTTCGGCAGCTGACATTTGATGATGACATCTTCCACCTCATGGCCCAGGAGCTTGTGATAGATGTAACCAGACACAGAGGTTTCATCCACAGCAAATGTTTTGAGGGCGCTCTGCATTCTGAAAAGGTTGAGGCACAAGCACAAACCATGCGTCACCGCCAACATTTATGCAACGGACTTCACAAGCCCGAGAGAGCTGCTGCCTTCTAGATAACACTTCACCCACCTGTCAAAGGAAGTTGACTTCCACACAAAGTCTACTTGGAAGTTGTGGGTCACTTCCACAGGGGCGCCAACGCTGCTCCTCAGCTCAATCGCAATTTCATCACCATAATCTTCAGCACCTCGTTAAGTAGCAATTTCTCTGAAAAGCGGCAAGTTCCTCTTAAAAAGCTCTCCCTCCCCGCTCCTTTTCCAGCACTGGAAGTCTACAGAGCAGGCGACACCCGAAGGCTCACCGCAGCTTCTACTGCTGAAGTGAAGCTGGCCTAGCCCCATTAGCTGCCTGGATGGGAGCCCAACCTGGGAATGGCATGTTGAGCTGCTCTGCTCTCCTCAGAGAAAGAACGGAGATCCAACAACCACTGTTCTAATTACACAGCATGCCATTCAATCCACTATGCAGCTGAGATGTTGGGCGTCTTCCTTACTGCCTGATGAAATTAAAAGGATACTATCAGGAACTTTAATAACATGGCCGATTCCTTTCCACAATGGAGCCAAATCCCCTTTGTATCTCAGGCAGATCTCATCTCCCTGCATCAGACGCATATCTGAAGAGAGACAGTGAGAAGCTTTAAGTATTGCCAAAGTCATCATCGATTTCACCGTTCATGAATATTGATAACTGTATACAACTGAGTCTGCCAACTTATTGTCTTTTTTTAAAGTTAGCCCAAGCCAATCTTCCTGGCACGTTAACCTTGCTGACTTCCTGTTCTGACCTGAATCTGTCTTTGGCAAGGTGAAGTAGGCAATCCTCTTCTTGTTCAAGCCCAGATCCCATCTCACGGTGATGTTGTCTTGTGTCTAAATATAAAGAGAGAGAGATTCTAACTTTAAAAGTACTGGCAAAAATGCAATCAGTAGCAGATCTGATCTTGTTTCCTGTTTGGTTTCCTTAGCACTACACAATCACAGGAAGAACTGTTAGACGCCCCCCCATGATACTTCAGAGGTTATGCTGTTCAAGCTGCTGCTGGAAGACGCAGCAGCAGTTCCAATGGGCCTGCGGGGGGTCAGCATCATTAAGGAAAAAGGGTGGACTGATGACTCTAAGATTAAGCAGAGCTTCGGTTCTTTCTGGAAGAACTGAGCCTCCTTCAAATCCACCCCTCACCCTACTCTTCATCTCCAAGATGATCCAGTGTGGCCTCAATCAATGCCCAGAGGATCAACGTCTAACTGAAGACCAATCCCACTCTGCAAAAGAACTTTGCTACAGTGGTCAGTTATCTTAAGGCTGAAGATGCAAGATAAAGGAAACACTGGCCCCCAAATTGCAGGATGGAAGGAAGGGGGCACCACATACACAGTCATCGTCACCTTCACAAGGAACATTTCCCCACCGCTTTTGTCAAGTCACTCAGAGCTCCTAGGAGGTGGGATAACAACTAGTTAAGAACACTCTCCCACTGCAAGAGCCTCTGCTCTCGTTCAGCACAGAATATTTGTCCGCCCGGCATGCAAGAACAGCTCAATTATTAACACGATTAGCTGAATCAAAAAGAGGAAAAAAGAAATGCTAACATTACCAGAGATCAGGATTTTTTTTAAAAAAAATAAAAAACATGTTTTAAAAGAGATTGGTTCATTGGCACTTATCATGAAGGTGGACGAAGGCAGCCAGTCACTGATAGGTTAATGCCTCTGACTAGCCCAGGCAGAAAACTCTTCAAGCAATTTGCATGTGCTCCTCCCTCTCTCTTCCAGGAGACCTCAGTTTCATTTCTGGCCAAACCTTGGAAGATCTTTAAGAAAAATCTACTGAACCTTATTAACAATTGTAATCTATGGTCTGGGGAGTCCATATATACATATAACCTTCTAAGAGTAAAAAATGTGGAAGCAAATAGAGTAGACAACAGAATTTACAGCGCCATGAGTGAGCGGCTTGCATGCAGGGTGTGGCCTCTGAATGACTCCCTTTGTCTTCCAGAGAAGGCACCTTTATGGAAAGGGCCAATGAACCATTCTTCTGATGGACTCTGGGAGCCAGTGGCTGATGGGTGGGGGCAAGCCTAGAACCACCCATTAATCTTGCAGAACATTCTGAGGAATGCCTGGCCAATGACCGCCTCTGCAGAGGCAAGAAGGTTCAGCTTATCATGGCGCATGAACATTCAGCAGAAGCCCAGGTGGCCACCCTGCATATTTCAAGAATGCTTGCGTTAGTGGCTAGAGCTGCCAAGGTGGCTACCGCCCTAGTATAGCAGGCCATGATGCAGCCTGTGACATGAAGATGCTGTACCTCATGGGCCAAGCAAATCCATGCCTGAATCCACTTTGAAATGGTTGCAGACAATGCTCTCTGTTCCAGAGCCCTGGGATGGAATGAAATGAAGAGGCTGTGTGAAAGTCTAATGTGTTGGGTCCTTTTTATGTAAAGTTTTAGTGCCTACCTAACATCTAGACTGTGCCAGGCTGCTCTGCCGGGCGAGACAGCAAAGGGCAGAAGGTAGCATAAGTTCTCGTGCCCCGTGGAACAGAGTGTTCACCTTAGGGATGAAGGCTGGGTCTGTCCAGAGAACCACTGAGTCCTTGTTGAAATTGCCAAGTTCCTTCCTTGCTTAAAGGGTGCTGAGCTCCGATACCTTCCTGGCTAAAGTAATGGCACAAAAAATGCCACTTTTGGAGTCAAACTCCACAGGGAGACGGTTCCCAAAGGCTCAAAGAGCGACCGGGCAAGTGCCTAGAGTATAGCATGCAGCTTCCAGGAGAGAAACCTGCACACACTATAGGGGCCAGGAGAGTTGCCCCTTCGAGGAACTGCTTCACTAGTAGGCGAGTACTGATGCAACCCAGACATGAGCATGTTGGGCTTGGGGCCCTGAGGTATGCCATCCTGAAGGAATTGGAGGACCTGCTAGGGGGACACGTTCATGGCATCAACGTGTCTGCAGAGGCACCAATGGGAAAATGCCTTCCATGTGGCTTCACAGATGTGGATAATAGACTGCTTGTAATCTTCTAGGATGGTCTCAGTGACCTGTTGGGATAAGCCCTAACTAAATGTCCAAGTGGCAAATTTGAGCCACATTGTGTCTGAGTGATGAATTGGACCTTGTGGAGGTCTGGACTGGAGACAGCAGAAGTGGCACTGATGGAGACATGGAGAGTTGCACGATGTCCGAGAACCCTGGTCTGCAAGGCCATTGGGAGGCTAGGAGGACCATGTCTGCCTGCTCTTGCTAAGCTTTCCTGAGTACTGTGGTCAGCAGGAGAAAAGGAGGGAAAGCACTGCCTTTTATAGGCCCCTTCCAACTCTACTATTCTATGACTCTATGACACACAGCAGGCCTGTCGGACAGGGGCTGTTGAGTGCATTGTGCCCCTACACCCACCCACCCCCAGGTCAGGAACCTAGCGAAGACCCTCAGCATCTGGGCATTCTGTGGGGTGGCAAAAAGGTCCTTACTGGTGTGCCCAGGGCTGCCTTGTCCTGCTGACACCCTACTCCCCCAGACTGGCCAAGGAAATCCATCTTCATGCTGAGTTCTCCCTTGATGTGCTTTATGGAGGCCACGTTGTACTCTGTCCATGTCATGAGGCTCTGGGCCTCCTCCTGAAATGATCAAGATTTCATGCCCCTTTGTTGATGCGTGCCTGAGTCGTGATGTTCTCTGTCAGAACTAGCACGCTTGTGTAGCAGTATGTCAGAGAGCCCAGGAGACCACCCTGAGCTCTAGCCAATTTACACTGTGTTTGAGATCCGTAGGACCCCACTGCCCCTGTAAGGCTGGCAAGGGAGAAGCATGCCCAGCAGCTAAATAGGGCCATTAAGTCTGCTGTGGGACTGAGTAGTATCCTCAACGTGAGGGTCTGAATATTGGTGATACGCTCAGGAGCAGGGGAGGCCAGAGTCACTCCTGTAACAACCAGGGCACCCGGATGGAGGATCTGTTGAGTGGATTCAGTTGGCTTTGATCACACTGGTGAGAAATCCATGCCCCCCCCCCTCGACCGTTCCTGGTCTTGGCTAAGATGGAGACTGAATCAAAATGTTGTTCACACAGGAGTACAGATGATGCAGAGTAGGTGCAGATGGGCCCCCAGGGCAACTATCAGTTTCATAAACATTCTGGGGGCCAAAGCCAACCTGAAAGACATAGCCCTGTATTGGAAGTGTTTGCCCTGCCCCTGGATAGGTAAACCTGCCATGGGGCAGGAGGACTGGCACATCAAAAGGCTTCCTTTAGATCTAAAGAGGTCAGAAAGATCTAGTGGTTGTAGGGCTTCCAATATGGAGCCCAGGGTCTCCATCCAGGACCTCCTGTACCGTATAAATCTGGGAACCTGATTCGAGGGGATGAAGAACAGCTGGGAATACACCCCTGAGCCCACGACCAGGGTGAGTACCTTCTCCACCCCCTGGATCAGAACAGGTGTTGTTGGATTGCCTGCTGCAATGCCAAAGCCTTCTCTGGAGCCTTGGGCACAAGGGTTGGGTGAAGCACATCAGAAGGGAGGATGTTAGCTCTAACTGCAGTCCTGCTGCTGTGGTTTGAATCACCCAGGTGCGCTACCAGGCCATCCTGAAGTCTTGTACTTTGGGAAAGATCCCACACAATTTTTGCCTGCATCCAATTCAGGGTCCTGAAGAATCTCAGTAATCCATCTGAGGCAAGCACTAGCCACTACTGAGTTCCAGGCCATGGCCCCGTAGCACGTTAGCAGCCTCAAAATTGTGCTTTAATGCCGCCTTTGCCTTCTTCACCCCCAGCTATTTTAGGGACATATCCATCTGGGGGGAGAATGCCTCCTGATTGGCTAGGTTTGCGACCAGCCGGTCCACCTGTGGGAGCCAGAGATAGCCTCCAAATTCCTTCTCAATTTTATAATGTGAGGAAGTGTAGCTGGAGGCCCTTCTTCTGGGATGGGCAGCTACCCAATCGTATAGGAGTAGGAACAGATTTTTGAGTAACTTTATTGGATGACAGGAAGGATGCCACCATAATAGAAGGTTGGGGGGTGAAGGGGCAAAGGGGGTGCAGGCTGAGTTGAGCAACAGGCCATAAATAATGGCATAGAGCCTTCCTTCCTGAGAAGTTGGGCCACCCTCACTGACCTTCTTCTCTGGTGGGCTTGGGATCAGGAACGTGCTCCAAGACAAGGGAGGGGGCTACTGTAAGAGTGGCCAATGCCTCTTCCCCTGGTTGGGGGCTACCAGATCCATAGTAGGGGGATCCGCCCCAATAAACTCCCCTCCCAAAGCCTCAGAAGAGAGCAGGACCATGGCCTAACGTGTGGGGGCCTTTCCCTTATCCCTTTGAATCTTTTCTCCCTTTCTTAGCGGTGTGGGGGAAGGGGACGTGGGACTCCCCTCCCTCAGTGCCACTTTAAACGCTAAAACAAGCGAGGGCGAAATGGCAGGAACAGCCTCTTGCAGATGCTCCTGCATCCTTGAGCGCCAGGAAGAAACCGGGGTTGAGCAAAGGGTTGAAGTGTAAACTCACACCATCCTCTGCCTCCCCCTGCTGGTCATTCTCCACATTGCCATGTTGAAAGGAGGGTGGGGAAAGGTGCTCCACATGGGACATTTCTTGGGCCGCTATCGGTCTGCTGGTCACCGAGTTTGAGGCAGCGTCGCTTCAGAGGCCCCCTGGACCACGAGCCGTCCCAATACGGGCATTGCCTCTACGTGCGGTGCAGAGTCTGCAGTCCCTTGTCGTGCTAGACGGACGTGCTGCACAGCCGCAGACTCTGTGGCCTTGTGTCGAGCGCTCCGCTTTTTTAGGAGTGCCGGTGGACTCCTTGAGCCCATGTGCAAAAGAAGAAATAGTTTCCCCCCAACAGGCACCGGAGCACCAGACATGCAAAGAGAAAGGCAGGTGAGGGGGAGAAAACTAGGGAGGGCCAAAGCCAAGCCTTGGGAAGAAAACAAAAAGGGTGGTGGCTTTTTTAGTTAGTTGGCTTGTTATTTAATAAACAAGTATAAAGGGAGACAGAACAAACTGAAAAATCAGCAAAAAGGAGCAAGTTTCTTTCTAGATAAGCAGGACTTCTGGCCTGGGCCAGACAGGAAACTGAGGCCTCCTGGAAAAGAAGTGGCAGAGGAGCAGATGCAAATTGCTTGAAGAGTTTCCTGCCTAGGCTAGTTGCAGGCATTAACCCACCAGTGACCGACTCCCGAGTCCAACAGAAGAGGAATACTGCATGCTTTATTTAGGAATGAGGGTTCACTGAAGTTTCAAAGGCAGCCTAAAACTTCTTGATGACTGCTTTTTAAAAATGTGTTTTTTAAAATTTGTGTATTTGTTTTTAATGTTTTTAATTGTTGTAAACCGCCCAGAGAACTTCGGCTATGGGGCGGTATATAAATGCAATAAATAAAATTGATACTGAACTAAATTAAGAGCCTGTTACAAGCAGGATCAGGGTATGTACCAAGATGTTCACAAGTCCTGGTCTTTTTTTCTTAGGAGGGGGGCAATAACAGGCTGACATTTCACTCTAGAAAGATGCCTCCTCATCCTGCTTGCCTTGGAGAAAGACATTTTGTCGCATTTCTAAATTCTAACAAAAAAGGAATCAATCTAAGGATTTACTCCAAGAGAGCCATTCTGAAGCAGTGGCTTCCTCCCCATGCCTGCATTTTACCTGGGATTCCTTCAGCTTCTTGTCGTAGTCGGCCTCAAGCTTAACCAGAGGCCCAAAAATGTTTTGGTACTGATAAGCATCTTCATAGCGGAGCAGCACATGCTGTGGCTCTTCATCAACACCAGGCTTCTCCAAGTCTTCGAGGGTGGCGGAGGGGTTCTCCTGCAGTTACAAAGAAGAGAACATTTAAAAAAAAGACATATTACACCCCGCTCAACACATATCTGTTGGTTTCATAACAGGTCTTCCTATATCAAGGTGGCAAACTAACGTGGGAGCATCCCAAGTACGACACAGAAGATCTCCCCCCGCCCACCCTTCAAGAACATGCTACTAAATACAGCTATGCTGGGGTTGGTGGACTGGAGACTTTGGTGGATTTTCAAGGCTTGTCTACTGCAACCAGCAAATGTGTCTTATTGTTGTAAAATGAGGGAGTTTCATGCAGAAACAGACTATCTGCCAACAACTGCATGAACACTCCTAAAACATTTTTTTAAAAATCTGCACTCAAACAATCTATATCTGTGCTATGGCAAATGCTTGCAAGCTGTATTCAGTTTTGCACATTTGCTCAATTTGCAGAATTCTTAGTATTTTGCTAGGGGTGAGGGAGGGGCAAAGGAGTCACTCTCCAGGATCACATATTTCACTATCAAGCCTATCTTGACAGTAAGGCAAGGGAGACGTAAACTTGGCGGTAACCACCAATAAAGATTTGTGCACAGGAACTGAGAGAACAGCTCTAATAGGGCCCAGTAATAGTCTTCATAAACCAGGGTATTCCGATCATGTATGGATGTGAAAGTTCGACAGTGAAAAAAGTGGACAAGAGAAAAAATCAACTCATTTGAAATGTGGTGATGGAGGAGAGCTTTGCAGATACCATGGACCGTGAAAAAGACAAATAATTGGGTGTTAGAACAAATCAAACCAGAACTATCACTAGAAGCTAAAATGATGAAACGGAGGTTATCATACTTTGGACACATCATGAGAAGACATGATTTACTAGAAAATACAATAATGCTGGGAAAAACAGAAGGGAGTAAAAAAAGAGGAAGACCAAACAAGAGATGGATTGATTCCATAAAGGAAGCCACAGACCTGAACTTGCAAGACCTAAACAGGGTGGTTCACGACAGATGCTATTGGAGGTCGCTGATTCATAGGGTCGCCATAAGACGAAATCGACTTGAAGGCACATAACAACAACAACAACAGTCTTCATAAAAATGTAGGAAGGAAGCAAAGCCGTAAATCACATGGTATTCTACGTCTGTATACTAATGCCCACAGAATGGTAAACAAACAGGATGAACTTGACCTCTTAATACAGGAGAGTAAATATGACTTGATAGGTATAACTGAAACTTGGTGGGATGACTCCCATGACTGGAATATAGCAACTGAAGGATATAAATTGTTCGGAACATGGTAGTTGGAGTCTACTACCGACCACACAATCAGAGATAAGACAAGGATGAAATTTTTGCAAACCAAATTGCCAACGTTGCGAGGAGGCAAGATGTAGTAGGAATGGGGGACTTCAATTACCCCGATATCTGTTGCAAGGTAAATTCTGCCTAACACGGCCCCTCCAAGAAATTCCTGACTTGTGCTGGAGATAACTTTCTCCTATAGAAAGTGGAAGAAGGAACTAGAGGATCGGCTATCCCTGACTTGATTCTAACCAACAGAGATGACATGGTGGATGCAGTGGCAGCTACAGGAACTCTGGGGGAAAGTGACCATGTTATACTTGAGTTCCTGGCTTTAAAAGAAGCAAAGCTGAGAGTTGCCATATACTTGCACTGGATTTCAGGAAAGCTGATTTGAATAAACTCAGAACAATGGTAAGTAAGGTTCCATGGTAAGCAACCCTAATGAGAAAAGTAGTCCAAGATGGATTGGATGGAAGGCACAACGGCAAACTATTCCAATAAGGAAAAAAAGAGGGAGACAGCAAAAGAAGACAATGTGGCAATGTGATGACCTGAAAACAAAAAAAGGACACATACAGGAAGTGGAAGGAAGGCCAGGCCACAAAGGAAGAGTACAGACAGCTAGCACAGAATTGCAGGGATGGTGTCAGGAAGGCTAAAGCTGAGAATGGTTAGCGAGGGATGCTAAAAGCAACAAAAAAGCTTTCTTCAGGTACCTGCATAGTAAAAGACAGAGAAAAGAACTTGTGGTTCAGCTACTCAATGAAGATGGCAAAATGATAACAGACGACAGAGAAAAGGCAGAAGTGCTCAATTCCTTCTTTGGCTCAGTCTTCTCCCAAAAGGGACAGTCCTATGACAGTCCTGGGAAACTTGAAGTTGAAGGGGCAGGATTGCAGCTTGAGATTGATAGACAAATGGTCAAGGAACACCTAACCACTTTGAACAAGTTCAAATCTCTAGAGCCTGATGAACTGCATCCTAGAGTATTGAAGGAACTGGCTGAAGTACTCTCGGAACCACTGTCTATTATCTTTGGGAAATCATGGAGGATGGGTGAAGTGTCAAATGACTGGAGGAGGGCAAATGTTGTCACTATATTCAAAAAGTGGAGAAAGGAGGAACCTGGGAACTACAGACCAGTCAGCCTGACATCAATCCCTGGGAATATTCTGGATCAGATTATAAAGCAGTCAATCTGTAAGCAATTTGAAAACAGTGCAGTGATTACTAGAAGCCAACATGGATTTATCAAGAAAAAATCCTGCCAAACTAATCTTATCTCATTTTTTGATTTAGTAACCTCCCTTGTAGACTGTGGGAATGCTGAGGACATAATCTATCTCGACTTCAACAAAACTTCTGACAAAGTGTCCCACAATATTCTGATTAGCAAGCTAGCTAAATGTGGGCTGGATGGAATCAGGTGGATCCACAGTTGGCTAGAGAATCATACTCAAGGAGTGCTCGTTCCTTCTCAAACTAAGGGGTAACAAGTGGGGTACCGCAGGGCTGGGTCCTGGGCGCAGTACTCTTCAACATTTTTATTAGTGACTTGGATGAGGAGGGCAGGGAATGCTTATCAAATGTGCAGCTGATACAAAATTGGGGGGCATAGCTAATACCTCAGAAGACAGAAAAAAAATTCAAAAGGATCTTGATAGGCTGGAGCATTGGGCTGAAAACAACAGAATGAAATTCAACAGGGATAAATGCAAAGTTCTACACTTGGGAAAAAGAAACCAAATGCAGTTATAAGATGGGGGATAGTTGGCTCAGCAATATGACATGTGAGAAGGATCTTGGAATTGTCATTGATCACAAGCTGAATATGAGCCAACAGTGTGATGTGGCTGCAAAAAAGGCAAATGCTATTTTAGGCTGCATTAACAGAAGTATAATTTTCAAATTATGTAAAGTATTGGTTCCCCTCTACTCAGCACTGGTTAGGCCTCATCTTGAGTACGGCGCCCAGTTTTGGAGAAGGATGTTTTAGTGTGAAAGGCATCTTTGTAGGCAATCTTTACTAATGCATACATTTTTGCAAGCAACGTCTCCTAATAATAATGCACTTTTGCATGTTGTTTTCACTATGTTATGTGGCTGCAAAAAGGGCAAATGCTGTTTTAGGCTGCATTAACAAAAGTACAGTTTTCAAATTGTGTGAACTACTGCTTCCCCTCTATTTGGCACTGGTTAAGCTTTATCTTGAGAACAGTTCTGGACACCCCACTTGAAGAAGGATGCAGACAAACCGGAACGGATTCAGAGGAGGGCAACAAAGATGATCAGGGGACTGGAAACAAAGACCTGTGAGGAGAGACTGAAAGAACTGGGCATGTTTAGCCTGGAGAAGACAAGACTGAGGGGAGATATGATAGCACTCTTCAAGTACATGAAAGGTTGTCATACAGAAGACGACAGGGATCTCTTCTCAATAGTCCCAGAGTGCAGGACACGGAATAATGGGCTCAAGTTGCAGGAAGCCAGATTTTGGCTGGAGATCAGGAAAAACTTCCTAACTGTTAGAGCGGTGCGACAATGGGACCAATGACCTAGGGAGATGGTGGGCTCTCCAACCCTGGAGGCATTCAAGAGGCAGCTGGACAGCCACCTGTTGGCTATGCTTTAAGCTAGATTCCTGCCTTGAGCAGGGGATTGGACTCGATGGCCTTAGAGGCCCCTTTCAACTCTCTGATCTTCACAGTAGTAAGGCCAAGGCCCTTGAAACTAAAAAGTAAAAAGGAATTATCAGAAAGTTGAATTCTGCACCCAGCAGCATACATAACAGATCTACTTATGACTGTCTTTCCTCTTGACCTCTCTCTTCACTCCACTCCCGGCTTCAAACTCTCCTACGCACCTTCCAGAGTTCTTCCAGCTTGTTAATTTGCTGAGCCGTGATCTGCCGTGCTCTCAGCTGCTCCTGCTCGGAAGGAATTTTGACCAACCAGGAAAGGAAGCAACGATCTTGAATCAAAGGCTGCCATTGGGAGCTGTCCCAGTTTATATCCTTCAGGCTGCTCTGACTGGCACAAGGCTGCCTGCACAACCAAAATATTGGGGGGGGGGATTATTAGATGAGCTCAAGAAAGACAAAGATTCACACGCATGATTATTTTTTAAAAAAAGTTTTCAGAACTCAAGGTCCTATGAAGACTGTACAAGACTTGAGACTGTCCTGTTAAAACCCAGCAATTTGTTTCTTAAAAAAGGAAATTCTCTCACCTGCACAGCAAGACAACCACAGAGTCAGCTTTGGCAGGGATGAAGCCGAGGAGAAACACGTTACGACAACCGCAGTTGTAACACTCCAAGACCGTCTCACCCAGAGGGCCATCCTTGTGAAGAGTCACTTCCTTGCATTTGGCCCTCACAAGGTGGTTCACAATGTGGCTAACAAAACAGAGAAGGAAGGCATGCTGGGTTAAGCTGCAAAACAGCCGAGGTCCTTTTTCATTCCGATGCAAAAAACTCAGAAGTGTGAGTGAGAGCACTAAAGGATGCTGGAGACCATCAAGTGTGAGTTGATGTCCCACACCACATCTAGTAAGCCTCAAAAGGAGCCTCGGTTGGGACGGGGGGGGGCACCCTGATCTCTACTAGCATCGGGGTGCGGGGAGACAAACACTGGAAGAATACAGCTGAATTTTATCTTTTTAGTTGTAAACGTAGGGTTGCATCCAAGTCCAACTCAGAGCAGACCCATTAAAATTAACGGGACCTAAGCTAGTCACAGACATCGGTTTACTATGAGTAGGACGAATACGGGATACCACCTACGATGTTGAGATATTGCTCTTTTTAAGGAATTGTTGTTAAGAAATATATTTTATTACTGCAATTCTGTTTTTGGATTAACCTTTGAGAGCTGCCTTGAAGGCATTTTTGGGTGAAAGGGAGCAATACAATATAGCAGGGCTAACGTGTGAGACACCCACACAGAAGATCTCAGGGCCTCCCCCGGCCCCTCCGCTGAAGGGCCTCTCTGTTTGGGACAGCTACTGCCACCCAGAGGATGCTGTGCTGAGCTAGATGGACCAGTGATCCGACTCATGTGCGAGGCAGCTGTCTCTGTTTTACCATCTTCATGAAGGCCACCATCACCGCTCCTGGGGCTATCTCGCTTACCTGCCGGATGTATTCCCACGTCCGTTGCAGAACCACTTTTTGCTGGTGTTACAGTAGACCACGCATGCTGGGTCATGAATGCCACAGTAGCTAAGGAAGAGAACACACTGTAAGTTTTGGCCTCTAATGTCATCAAAATCCTGCCCTGAACTTGAGATTATTTTATTTATATACTGCTTTTCAGGCAGATCTCACAGAGCGGTTTACATTTTTTTATTCATAAAAATATTGATATTCATGTAAAACAAAACAAAAAAGCAGTTTACAACATATATAAACAAAGAATAAAACCATATAAAAGCTTAAAATCAGAAATCAATTAACTATTGTATACTGGCTCAATTGCCAGCAGAAGCCTGGCGGAATAGAAACGTTTTCAGCAGGCATTTAATACAGAAGGTGCCGGCTGAACCTCTGCTGGCAGAGCATTCCAGAGAACTGGGCCGATAACACCAAAGGCTCAATTTCTTCTTGTCAAATGAGCCTTACGAGCTCGGAGATGACCAATTATGTTCTTCTGGCAGACGATCTCAGTGATCAATCTGTTATGTAAAAGCTGAGATGGTCCCTAAGGTATCCTGGACCTAAGTTGTTCAGGGCCTTGAGAATTAATACAATGACCTTGAACCTGGCTTGGTGGCAGATGGGCAGCCAGTGCAGATGTTTTCACAATGGTGTCGCATCTTGTCGGAGATGTGCCCCCATCAGTAGTCTGGCCGCCACATTCTGCACCAGCTGGAGCTTCTGAATCAAGCCCAAGGGAAGCCCCACATACAGCACATTGCAACAATCCAGGCTTGAGGTTATCAATGCATGGACTACAGTGGTCAGGCTAATCCTGCCCAGGAACAGCCATAGATGGTGAACCAGACCCCATCCAGAACACGTTACTTGCCTATCTCCCGGACACAGGAACCACCCACCCAAAGAGCCACCATCTTCCCAGGATTCAAGCCCTCATCTGGCCCTCATCCAGTCCACCACTGCATTCAGACACTGATCCAGAGCTTTCACAGCATCTCCTGATTCATCTGTCATTGGCATGCTGATGACACCTTGCTCCCAAACTCCCTATGACCACTCCCAGTGGCTTTATGTACATGTTAAAGAGCACTGGGGAAAGGAGTCCCATAGCGCAAATGCCGGGGTGCTGAGGAATACTCACCCAGTACTACTCTCTGAACATGGCCCTGTAGATAAGAATGGAATGACTGTAATACCATGCCCCCAATACCCATCCCACTGAGCCGGTCCAGGAGGATACCATGCTCAATGGTATCAAAAGCTGCTGAAGGTCATCCACAAGGGCAGCCAAGGCTGCTTCAACTCCGAAACTGGGTCTGAACCCAGACTGCAGTGGATCTAGGTAATTAGTCTTATCCAGGAATGCCTGAAGTTACTCCACAACCACTTCTCCACCACCTTTACCAAGAAACGGGTGTTGGCGACTGATCTAAAGTTTTTACACTCTATTGAGTCAAGAGTGGGCTTTTAAAGAAGTGGACACATCACTGCCTCTGAGGGCAGCAGACAAACCTCCATCCCACAGAGGTGCATTTACTACACCCATGACCCATTCAGTCACCACACTTTGGCTAACTTTAATAAGCCAGGAAGGACAAGGCTCTAATGAGCAGGTGGTTGGGTACATCAACTGCAAGCATCCTGTCCACACCACCAGGCCACATTAACTGGAACTGAGGCCGCAACACTGGATTTGATGTTGGACATCTCAGCCGAACATCTCAGCTTGCATTGCCACAAAAGCAGCATCTAAATCACTGCGGAGCCAAGCAACTTTATCCGCAAAGTGTTTAGCCAGCCAGTTACAGTCAGACAATGTGTGCTCCAGAGGTCCACCCCCCTGGTCAGGCATGACCAACCTCTGGACCTCACGGAAAAACTCTGCTGGGCAGCTCCTCAAGGATGCAATGGAGGCAGCAAAGTAAGATCTCTTTGCTGCCCTCATAGCCACGTGGCAGGCCTGATTATGAGCTTGGACACATGCTCAGTTGGCTCTGGAGCAAGACTTACACCACTTACGCTCCAGCCCCCTCTCGATCCATTTCATTGACCGCAGCTCCTCAGTATACCAAGGGGCAAATCAGGCTCCACAGCACCCTCAGGAGTAAGTGTCAATGGCCCTACGAGTCTAGCCATTCCATAGTGAGAACCACCTGCTCTGTCTGCGGGAGCAATCAGGAACCTTTCAAATTCCATCAGTCTCTAAGGGTGGACCATCCCCAGCCATGCAGGGGAGAATTGGCCTTGCAGGTTCAAACTTCACCAGGACATGGTCTGACCATGACAATGGGGCGATATCCATCCCACCTATTTCCAGAACACCCTTCTCCCCACATGGAGCACAGAATAAATCAAGGGTATGTTCTGTTCTGTGTGTTGGACCGAGGAACATTTGAGATAGTCTCGTGGTTGCCATGGAGGCCATGAACCTGAGGCATCATCAGCACAGGTTTTGAAATCGCCCAGAGACACTGTTCTGGGTTCCTCCAACACCACACCCAAGACAACCTCAGCCACCTTGGTCAGGCAGGCTGTTGTGCAGCAGGGTGGGTGGTACACCAACAGCATCCCTAACCTGTCCTTTGGCCACACACCAGTCCTGCTCCAGGAAAAGGGGTTTCCCAGTGACGGGAAGTGGTCTCCTATGGACTACAGCAACACCTTCCCCATACTCCAGTCTGGGTTGATGTACTAAGAACCTCTTGGGGGGGCGGCGAGCTGAATCAGATCTGGCCTGCCCCACTCCCTCAGGTCTCAGTGATACACATCAGGTTGGTCCGCTCATTCGGGATCAAATCATGGATCGGCGTGGCTTTGTTATGGACTGACCTGGCATTCAACTGCGAAAGCACAAGACTGGAGGAGACAGTGGTAGAGCATCCATCAATACCAAAGACAGGAAGGAGCTCTGTGGGGGATATCAGGCGCAATCCCCTCCCATCCCTCATCTGCCATCTTCCTCTACCATGCCTTATGCCCAACCATCTCCCCTAACCTCGCCTTACCTGCAAGCATGCACAGGAAGATCCTTGGTGTAGTAAGTGTCTTCCTCATCTTCCTCAAAATTGAGCTCTGCAAGGAGCTGGCTGGTCTTAGGCACATTGTCATCGATTGCCCCATTTTGGAGGATGCCATCAGGCCCGTTTACCTATAAATGGGGGGGGGGGGTAATTTAAAAAATAATGAAACCAAGATTCACAGAAACAAGAGCTAGGAGGGAAGCAGCCACATGCAGCTAGTGTCGGGCAGACACAAAGCGTCTTTCAGATATTGTTTTAAAGGAAAAAAACAGCCAACCCTGGGGGCAGGACAAGAGATTCATTAGCACACGCTCTATCCCTGCCAATGCTACATTAAGAGGGGCAGTCCTGCAAGCTGAATTGTTAGTCCATGGAGTATGTTACTGGGCTGCTCATTTTTGTTATGTGGAGACAATGTGCTACTGTGGACATCACAGACAAGTAGCTATTTACAAGTACATGCACAGAACATTGAATTCATTACTGTAATACCTGATAAATAACTTCATAGCCTTTTTAGAAGAAACAATCCTTTCCCAAGCCTTTTAAAAAGCTTTTAGTAGGAAGGCTTTTAAAGCAAGTTTCCCCTCTCCCCATAAGCCTTATTGATTTTGGCTCTCATTATTGCTCCCTCCCTTTCCTCTCCCTCTACTCCCTTCCCTGTAACTTGGATGCCCCTCAGTTCAAACCGCACCCTCACTTTCCTCAGAATGCCCCTCAGTTCAAATTGCACCCTCACTTTCCTCAGACTTGTGCTTTAAGAGCCACACATCACAGGAGAGGTTTGGGGAAGTGCTTTGACACTTGGGCCTAACTATACCGAAACAGCCTGTCCAAGAGTTCTCCCTTTCCTTCTCCATTCCTTATGTACTCCCAGAACAAGGTTCAGTCAAACACTGTAGGGCATCTAAGCACCAATAAGGACCCAGGGAATTTTGAAACCAGCCCATTCAACTTGTAGGCAACCAAATGGGAGCATTTCCACCTGCTAGACTTTTACCATTGTTTAGCCTACACCTGCCTGCCTGGCAAGTCGTTTCTACGAGGGGCTAAGCAAAGGTTGAAACACCAGCAACGTTCCTCTGCATGGTGAGGCACAAGCTAAGGGCTTCTTCAACATCCACACCTCAGTACCAACAGTAACAGAGGCTTAGGAAAGGCCTTTGCTTGAGGCATCTTGGCAGCTCACTGCTTCAAGTCCTAGCTTGAAGTCCTAGGCCTTCGGGATTTCCGGAGTGGGCTAATTTTTCTGTAATTGTTTTATAATTGTTTATTGATTGCCCTACATAGTTTTATACTGCTGTATTAGTGTTGACTGCATTGTATTCTATTTTGTATTATATTGTATTTTATTGAATTTTAATGTGTACGTCGCCTAGAGTGGCTTCGGCCAGATAGGCGACACAAAAATTAAATTTATTATTATTATTAGCTTGCATACAGGAATAATATGCTTCAGCTGCTCCGAATGGGAGGGCTCTGTCAAAGTTTCTGCATTTATTGATTTATTTGATTTATTATTTGATTTTTATCCCGCTCTTCCTCCCAGCAGGAGCCCAGCTCTTTAACAATGTACAGGGTGTGTAGGTGTGCATGCATGCATATAGAGAGAGAGCGCACGCATGTGTGCATGAGCCCTTTATGGGGGTAATTGCTATAAATCAGCCTAATGAGATTTCATAATTGCACTGCTGATCTCAAAACAGTGAGAAGGTATAAAAGGAGAAGGAGACCACTGTCAACGGGTGAGCCTGCTGAGACGCAGAATACCACTCCTTGGATTCTAGCATCTGTGGGGGCTCCCTAGTCCATGGGTCCAATACAAAAGCCACAGTACTACTTACTATAAATGCAGCATATCATTTAGAAATCAGGTATTTTAATCCCAGTTCACTCTTTAACACAGAAAAGCAGCCTTTAACTCAGGAGCCTGACAGATTTGACATGATTCCATGTTGAGAGAATGCGCATTCTCATAGGGCTAAATATTGCACATATTCATTTACACTAAACCCAGATTTTTAACTCCAGATTATTATTATTATTTTAAAGAGACTCACTATTATTATAAGAAAATCAAGCACTTAAAAAAAAATCACCCTAAAATCTGAAAGCTGCACACTCCTTCCTGTCCCACACACCGTTTCATCATTTCTTGAATTTACAGAGGCTTGTGAAGGCATTTCTGTCAATCTCCTGTTCTCTGACCAATTGGTTCTCTGCACTGCTCAGCCAATCCTAATCCTATGGCAAAGAGGTCTCCTCCCTGGACTGCCTGCTTATCAGCTGTACTGGGAAGACTCCTACACCATCTGTTGTTATCAGGCTTATCCAACAGAGACAGTATGGCAGATTAGGAAGGGGTCAGGACTGAAGCGGGCCTGCGGAAAGAACAGCCCTATAGCGTAGCCTTAGCCTGGTTGTCAGCATGCTCAGAGCTTTTCCGTGAAGGCCAGATCTCCTCACTGGTAACCAGAAACACAACATGAGTTTCCTACTTTGAGGAACTTTTTTGTTTAGTTTAGTATTTTGTGTGTGTGACCTTTCCTAGGGAGAGGGATCAAGCAAGCAAGCAAAGTCTCTTTCTATAATAAATATCTATTTTTTACTTAATCATTTTGCCTTTGTTTTTGTGAACTGGGGGATTGGGAGGAGAAATAGTGGGTGTCTACGCATGTGTTGCAACGAACTCTGCATAAACCATTTCCCTTAAAAGTTGCGTGGAGCAGAGCAGCTCATCTGAGCCACTTGCAATTCCAGAGTATTTGTCAAAGTATTTCCAGGAAAGTTGTGTGTATCTGGTTCCAACAAGCTTAAGTTCAGAATATTTTCAATGCAGAAGATTGGAGGGAAATGTTGGTCCTATTATTTCTAGCTTTATGAGTTTTGTCAGTGATTTCTAAAATGAAAAGTTTGGGTCGTATACCTGTCTGGATATGACTCCACATCCTTTCCCAAACCTGGAAGATATTCTCCCTAACCGAAGGCATAACAGAAACTGATTATGATTAGTCTGATGTGATGTACTCTGCACATGACCAGAGATTACTACTTCACATTTTCAGGACTGAGCCATGCATTGCAAATATGTTCTGCTGTGCTCTGGCTCCAATGGAACATTTTTTTCTACTGATTGGAATACATTTTCCTCTAAATTAAAGGAACAAAGAGTTTTAGATAATGAAAAGTTAAATTGATTTGTTTTGGAAGGAAAACGGCATGCAACTGGAAGCATTGAGAAAGTGGATAGAGAAAAGTTCTTCTCCCTCTCTCATAATACTAGAACTCGTGGACATTCAAAGAAGCTGAATGTTGGAAGATTCAGGACAGACAAAAGGAAGTACTTCTTTACTCAGCGCATAGTTAAACTATGGAATTTGCTCCCACAAGATGCAGTAATGGCCACCGGCTTTGATGGCTTTAAAAGAAGATTAGACGAATTCATGGAGGACAGCGCTATCAATGGCTACTAGCCATGATGGCTGTGCTGTGCCACCCTAGTCAGAAGCAGCATGCTTCTGAAAACCAGTTGCCGGAAGCCTCAGGAGGGGAGAGTGTTCTTGCACTCGGGTCCTGCTTGCGGGCTTCCCCCAGGCACCTGGTTGGCCACTGTGAGAACAGGATGCTGGACTAGATGGGCCACTGGCCTGATCCAGCAGGCTCTTCTTATGTTCTTAAGAGTTCCTCACATTTTAAAACTTCTGTGTGTTTGTTTACTTTTTGGCAATGAATGTGCAGATGTAATCAATACATGAATACAGAAACCTATGTCATGTGGTATGGCTTAATTTCTAAATAAGAGCTCTGGAGTCAATCTTGCCTGAAAATCATATTTGGTGTCTTTCATGGAAGCTCTTCCATTGTCCATAGATGTGCAAAGAACTGATATATTTTTAGTGAGGAGACAGTGACATTCTGCACAACTGCAAGTGCTGTACAAGTCCTGTTGTGATGAAAACAGCAAGGTTAAAATTTGCAGCCCTACCAAGTCAACACACTCCTAGCTGCCATTGCACATCGATTCTTATGCACCCCTAACCTCTATCCCTCCCTTCTCTCTGCTTGGAAGAAAGTGGCTGATAGTTGGGGGGGAAGGCCGGGCCCTTGGAAGGGATTGAATTGCAGAGAGCCATACACCCCTTAGCTGAGCAGTGTAATTAAGACCACTAGCCAGGTAGGAACAAGGAACTGCATGCAGACAAATGAGAAGGCCAGCAAGGGTGGAGAGGCAGTCCTCTTGGTCCCTATGTTGGCTGCAGGGGAGGGAAGCCCTCTTTTCTCAGTGGGTAACACAGAAATTCAGTGGGCACAGTGCCATTGCACTCAGGTCCTGCTCGGGGGCTCCCCACTGGGGCATCTGGCTGGCCACTGTGAGAACATGGTATGCTGGACTAGATGGGTCCCCTTTGGCCTGATATAGCTACAGGGCTCTTCTGGTGTACTTACACAGGAGTAGGGAGCCTTTGGTCCTCCAGATGTTGAACTACAACTCGCCAGGGCTGATGGGAGTTGTAGTTCAGTAACATCTGGAGGGCTAAAGGTTCCACTCCTGCTCTTACACCTCTCCTCTGCCAGTACTCAGCAAGCTAGCAAACTGGTCTTTCCCTCTTGCCAGCTTTTGGATCAGAAGCAAAGAACTTGCTCTTAAGGAGTCACATTGCTAATTTGAACTAGCAGGCCATGGAAACCCCTTATGTAGTCCCCCACACAGGCTCAGGGAACATTCTCAAAAACACATGCAGTCTCCTGGACTTTATGGACAGAATTCTTTTGGGTCCAGCAGTGACTAGAGCATTGAACTTCAGAGACCTGGGCTCAAATCCCCACTCAACTATGAAGCTCACTGAGTGGAGTCCAGTCATTATTTCCTACCCCTAACCTGCCATACAGAGCTACTGAAGTTAAAATGTGGGGAAGGAGACTTGGAAGGGGAGCAGCCATTTCCCTTAGTTCAACCGATTAAGGCCATTCAACAAGCTTCCTGAGCACGCATGGAGCTACACTGGGCTACCCACACCACCCTTAACGCTTTCACTAAGAATATGGACAGCTATTATATTAAAATAATTTTAAAAATCCTCCCTAGAACACATAACCAAACAGGTTTGACAGTGTCAAGCATGCAAATGCCTTGCGAAAAAAGGGACATCGGGACACCAGGACAGGGCCCAAACCAGGAAAGAGGCCATGACATTCATCTCATCTTACTCGCTGTTCAGCTGGATGCGAGGAGATTTCCTCTCCAATTACACAGCTGGATCCTGCTTATTTCTTTTTAAAGACCGAGGGCTAAAACTGTCACAGAAGAAGTTTTAAGCCCGAAAGAAAGCTACTGAAGCCACAGGGCAAGTGGGGGGAGCATCCCCTGGAGAGGCCAAAAGAAAACAGACAAGATTGGCTGGAAGAGCAGCAGTGTGCAGGCAAGGAAAGCAGCTTGCACAAAAAATGCTTCGTCTAAAGAAAGTCTTTTGGCTGGGCTTCCCACGTGCATTTCCTAAGCCAACATATAACAACGGTAAGTATATTCCCTAATAGGCAAAAAACCTTGCGGTTTAAGAATGTACCTACAGCCAACAGGTATTTCTATCAAACTTTAAAAAGCAGGGAAATTGGGCAGCTATAGTGAATGCACCAGGGGAGCAGGAGACCTGACCTCCTCTCTGAGATACTGGACTGCCCTACACATGTCAGAATGCAAACACCGTTTGGGTTGGTCTTTCACAGTCCAATCCACTCCCTGTGTAGCTTGGAAGAATTTGGTAACATGTGCCTCTGAGCATATGGTGAGTGGTGGCAACACTTGCACATTTTTGTATGTTTGTTGGTGTTCTTCCTACTTCTTTCCTGTGTTACTATTGATTCTACATAGAATCTCATCTAGAATTTTTATTTCCCTCATTATTCATCCTAGAAACCTGTGTCAAATTTAATTTCATTAATTTCAAAGCCTTTGCTTTGGTCAATGTCATATGATGGTGAAGACAGCCTCTTGTGTTTCGAACTGGAGGTTATGCTCTATTTTTATTTTGGGCGCATTAACAGTTGAATCTGAAACTGCAGTTTGATGTAAAATCAGACGGATTACAATATTTTGCTACTTAAGCAATGACTCTAACTGTTGGAAAAAGCAAACTCAGTCTGTCCAAGATGCATATTTTCAGCCTGCTATGCTTAAACTACTCCACTTAAGGAAAGATGGGCATGGTCAATTAAAAACACAGAGCACACCTAGAATTTTGCTAGAATATACTTCATCTCCCACTGTTTTATCTTGTGCAAACTGAGACACTCCTGATGTCCATTAGAAACTATTATGCAGAACAGTCAGTGCCATTATTCCACAATTGTTTTTGGAGCTTTTTTTAGTGTTGCAAAGTGTTGCTGTACTTCACATATTCACAGAAACAGAAGCAAAAGAGAATGATTTACTATAGGAAATTTCACTAATTGAAAAGTAAATCAGACATATTTAAAGTGACTATCTGAACTATATCAACTGTCTTAATATTGTTGTTTCCTCCCTGCTAAAACAAGATCAGCACAGCACATGTCTTCTTTCTATTATTTGGGCTAATTGCAGATGTTGCCACCACTCACCGTATGCTCAGAGGCACATGTTACCAAATTCTTCCAAGCTACACAGGGAGTGGATTGGACTGTGAAAGACCAACCCAAACGGTGTTTGCATTTTGACAACTTTGTAGGGCAATCCAATATCTCAGAGAGGAGGTCAGGTCTCCTGCTCCCCTGGTGCATTCACTATAGCTGCCCAATTTCCCTGCTTTTTAAAGTTTGATAGAAATATCTGTGGGGTATAGATATGTTCTTAAACCACAAGGTTTTTTGCCTATTAGTTAATTTCTCTGCTTTTTAATCCAGGAGGTAGGAAATGGGATCCTGTGCAAGTTTGCTGAGAATGGATTGATCATTTGCATGTTTATTGAGTTCAGTGGGATTTACTCCCCTGCAATCATGCTTAGGATAGGTAAAACTGACCAGGGGGCAGGGAGGGAGAGCTGGAGTGGGCAGGGGAGAAGGAAGAGGGGAGGGGAGGAGGAAGGGGAAGGAAGGGAGAGGAGAGGGAAACGCAGGTCTGATCAGTTGCATGCTTATTGAGTTCAATGGGATTTACTCCTATGCAATCATGGTTAAGATAGGTAAAACTGACCATGGGGAGGAGGAGGGGAGCAAAAGGAGGGGGAGGGAAGAGCAGGCTTGATTATTTGCATGCTTATTGAGTTCAATGGTATAGGTAAAACTGACCATGGGGAGGAGGAGGAAGGGGGGAGGGGAGGAGGGGGAAGGAGAAAGAGGGGATTGGAAGGGGATGGGGAGGGAGGGGCAAAGGAAGGGGCAAAGGAAGGGGGAGGGAGGGTTTGATCATTTGTATACTTTTTGAGTTATGGGATTTATTTCTCTGCAGTCATGTTTAGGATAGGTGAAACTGACCTGGGGGAGTGGCAGGGAGGGGAGGAGATTGGGTGGATGGGCACTGGGCAGAGGGGAAGCCCCTTTCCTTTCCAAAAGGAAAACAGTGTGAACAGTATCATTGTTTTTCAGCGTTTCCGCCACCTTTTTATTCTACAGCAGGCACATGTAGCCTCCCACCCTAATTTAAACCAAAGCTGTCCCTGGCCGCATCCACACCAGACCTTGATTTCACTTCAGACAGTCATGGCTTCTCTCAAAGAATCCTGGGAAGTGTAGTTAGTGATGGGTGCTGAGAGTTGCTAGGAGACACTGTTCCCCTCACAGAGCTTCAATCAGAGCAGCTGACTGTTAAACCACTCTGCCCACTGGAGCTGTCAGGGGAATAGGAGTCTCCTCGCAGCACTCTTCACAAACAACACTTTCCAGGATTCTTTGGGGGAAGCCATGACTGTCTAAAGTGGAATAAAGGTCCCCCTGATTAGGCAAGCCCAATGGCTGTGAGTCTGGCTTTGAGAACACTGACAGTTGGTTCTTACTGAGAATGCCTGACGTTATCACTGAGTTCCATGTAAAATTTATTAAATTAATTAAATCAGCCAGGCATTTTTTTTATTTTTTTAACTGCAGAAGATGAAGGTCAGAGTATGGGGCAAGGTCAGTAATAGCATTACAGGTACTCTGTGAACATGGCTGATTTTTAATTAATTTCAACATATTAAGAGAACTCTGACAGAAAAAAGTCCAAAAGGGGTCTGGGTTTTTTCTCTCTCTTTTTAGACTTTGAACTTTTGATTCTCTCTGACTGTTTTGTGTATTGCCATGAAAATTTAAAGGGCTGTTAAGCAAGCGTTTCTGAGTTCAGGACTATATGATTTGTAATGTTCTGTTTTGAAATGAGCTTATGGGAAGCATCAGAATGGCATGGGGGATATTTTCAATTTAACATTGTGGAATGCAATAATCCACGCTGGCTATAGTATACAGCCACTCTTGTGGCTGTATAATCTATACAAACCTACAGGGTGGTTGTTCACTATGTTTAATTCTTTCCAAATAGATAATTAGCTTATATTCAGCTACAGAAGAACAGTGTCCACCTGGATCTTTGGGAAAGCCCAGCATCAGTGGGTGGTATTATATGCTAGTCCTACTCAAGAGTAGCTTCACTGAAGTTAACAGACAACTTAGGTTAATTAATTTCACTGGGTCTACTCTGAATACGATTTAATTAAATACAACCCAATAAGTTTATAAGACATAACCTGATTTTAAAAATAACCATATAGAAAACGCTTTTCAATAGGGATCAAATATACAGATCACAGTCCAAGTGCTCATCTTCTTTAGTTGTTAGGCTGCACATCCCAGCCCCACTTATCTAAAGCCCCTCTGAATTCAATGGGACTTACATCAGAATACACATGATTAGGATTGCAACCTTAGTCTCTCTTACTACACAGTAAAGGCCACTTACTATGCACTGTCACCACCTAACTAGGGCCAGTTAAAGCAGGTCAAACAGGCAGGCAATTTGCTACCTGACTTAGCGGGTAACAAAACGCAACCTACATTTTGGCAAAGCATAGGATGGCTTTTTTATAGTCTTGAAACCGGACAGCCATGCTTGACTACCATCAGACCAAGGATGAGGGTCTGATGGTGTAATTGTCAAAAGGTTTCAGTGATCTCTGTCCCTAGGGCAGTTCTTACACGTGTGCGGGTGGTGGCAATGAGAGCAGTAAGCAGCCCAAGAGAGAAAAATATGCCATGGAAACCTGGCTATTCCGCAAGATCCCCAGAGCACATTCAACAGAAATGTTACTCTCCCGGTTACTGACTACCAAGGCAGTGGGACTTCGTTACCACCCATCCGGCAATTATACGATTGGCTACATATACGAAGACGTGGATGGAGACCGTGCTCAGATTCAGCAGGAAGGACCACAAAGCTGTTTATTTCAGAAGTCCGGCTCACTTCAACAGCATTCCATAACTGGACTTAGCAGCCGCTTAACTCTTCCTACTCCACACATGCAAAGCAAGTGCTCTTCTGCTCAGCCAGGCCTTTCCTTTTTCAAGAGTTCTGGGAAGGGGGCCTGCACGTGGCCATCCCTTCCATACACTTCATTCCAGCCTTTACCAAGCTGGTGCCCTCCAAATGTTTTGGACTGCCATCAGCCCCAGCATTACACGGCTGTGGACCTCTGCTTGTTAATATTGGGCAGAGTGTTTACACCAACTTGACAGCCCAGTTTCAAATTTATGCCAGGATAAGTCCCTACACAAGTGGAAATTGAGCTACTTACTATCACTTATACACACACATTTCTCTCAGGAAGACCTTTTTGTAGTGTATACCAGAGGAAATATGGGAATTTGCTGACAGGGTTTTTTGCATTTTAAAGCATATGTCTCTTATGGGACTACAAGAGTATTTTGTACCACTAGCTACCACTTGGTGAAGATAAGCAGCACTTCCTGGATCTACATGGCCAAAATAAAGGGGAAACTGCCCAAGGTTAATGCGGAAGCACAGAAAGGAAGAGGTACAAGGTTAACCTGCAATATTTCCAGTGTGCCAACAACTGATTCTTCGAAGGGAGTCACAAAGTCATCAAAGTAGGCATGTGAAAACTCACACCTGCACAGAGAGGTTCCATCCTAAAATACATTTTCCAAGGAAACATAGCTGGTGTCAAATGCTGCCTTTCCCTACACCTGTCTTTAACAACCAGCACAAACTGAATAAACTTCCTGAAGGAAGGAAGAAGGCACAAGGAAGCCTGGTCTTAAAAGCAGAGTGCACTAACACTACTACCCAGGGCAAATCCAGAGAGCAGACTGGAAATCTCTTAATTACCTGGGCACTAGCATAGGATGTACTCATTAGGCACACACACCTTGCCACCCCCCAGTTTATCACACACCTAGTTACTCAGAAGTTACACTACTACAGTCTGTGCTGCTTGATCCACACAACAACTCTCAGCATTAATAAATCCCTTACAAGTTTGGTAAGAAACCCTGTCCTTGTTTATACTCATTTCATATGCACCTTGCACATTACAGCCTCCCCACGTTTGCCTCTCCTAAAATATTGCTTTAACTACAAAAAGAAGTGTTTGTGTTGTATTTACCTTGTATTAGTTCTCGTTCCTTCCCTGCCCCCATCTCCACATACACAAATATCCTCCTGGTTAACTACTATTGCACAAAATTATATTCTGCTCTTGTCATTTGTACAGTCACCTGCGGCAAATAAAAGTTGCCTTCAGATGACTAGGCAGGGAAGTCTTTGGAAAATAGGAAGGAGCTGGTTCACTGACAAAGTGACTAAAAGTTACATATAGAAGAAGCAAATTAATTAACAGTTTGAAGACTTCTGACTTTGAGGAAACTTTTTTGCAATACTGCTACACTCCTCCAATATTTTCTGCCCAATTTACAACACAAACACACACAAAATACATCTTCAATCTTTGCCCCACAGGCTCTTTCATACAAAGTTACACACATTGGCACCACTCCAGCTATGGGTTAGTTGTGACTAAGTTCCACTGAAAACCCATCACATCTCCCTCCCGTGATCTATCATATTATACACAGATATAATAATCTTTCTTCCCATCAACACGAAAAGGCCTGCTTTTAGCCAGAAAAGGTTATGTCCATCCAGTTGTAGCTTCCCTCCATATAATTTCCTCTCTTTCTCTCTACTTTTAAAACTAGACACACATGCTGTCTCGTATTCCTTCAGCTTCCCACACACACACATAACATATACTATCTCCACTATTGACCTTGTCTCCTCTCTAGTTAAAGAAATACTGTGTTGTAGCCAATGTTAGTTCTACCGATAACAGTTCCATTGAAAATAGTGGACATGATTAACTTAGGTCCACTAATTTCCATGGGTCTACTCTGAGTATAACAATTGGATACAACACATTTTTAAACACACACACTTCTTTCATATTCCTTTTGCCTGATTTCTGGGGGGGGGGAGTCTGGTTTAAAGTCAAAAAGTTTTATAATCAGGCCCCACACGCAGATATGTGCATACCCTTCCCTAATGCTCTTTTCTAGAAAATACCACTTTTAGCCATGCACATACGTTTCTACAATTATATGTGTGTATCTGTATTATGTAGCTTTTTTCCGGTTAATAGCAGCCTTTCTTCCTCACTATAGACGAGGGAAAAGGGATATTGGGGAACTGTATATGCACATGTGTACATGAAGAGCAACATAATGAATCTCCCTTTGGCCCCTCCCATCATGGATCAAGGCAGGTCCTCCACATGTGTTTGACAGAGCTGGTGGGATTATTAGGAAAGGTGTCTGAAGCCAGGCTACGGAACACCTCCGGCTCTCCAGCTGTTGTTCGTGGACTCCAGCTCAGCCTATGGGAGTTAGCATCTTTTGAGGGTTGGGTGTTCCCCACTTGAAGGAACATGTGAGGCCCAAAAGGCCTCCAGGAAAGAAAATGTGGCTCCCATGAGGGGCAAAACGCAGAGGAGACACCAGTGGGCTGTTTCCAATTAAGGCTGCATGCATTTAAAGCACTTTCCCTCCCCCTACCCCAAAGGACCCTGGAAACCATAGTTCACCCCTCACAGAACTAGCTAGTTAGTTTATCAATATATGGTCACAGACGCATTCAAAGGAGATAATCAATAAAAGACATCAGAATAGTTAAGATAGAGAAACATAACAGTGCATCATAAAAGAAGCAGCAGTTAACTGGCTCTGTTGTAGACTTATTCATAGAATCATACACTAGTCGAGTTGGAAGGGGCATGTAAGGCCATCAAGTCCAACCCCCTGCTGAATGCAGGAATCCAGATCAAAGCATTCCCGACAGATGGCAGATTAAAATCAGCTAGGAAACATTTCAAAAACCAGACCAATGGCCTGCCAGGAAAGTTCCTCATAACTGGGCCAAGTAGTCTATCGCTAGTCTACTGTGTGCCTCACAGAGCTACAATTCCCAGCACCCTTGGCGAACTACAGTTCCCAGGATCCTCTGGGGGGGTGTACTTTAAATGCGTTTAGCTTAAGTCCTATTCAACGGAAACCCACGAGATCGACGTCTGGTCCAGAAAACAAACTATCGTTTCCCCCCTCGACTCACTTGGGCGTCCAGCTGCCCCGGCGAGACGGCTGAGGGCGGCCCCGCTGCCCCTCCGGGGCCTCCAGGGGTGCCTTGCGCGGAGCTGCTTCCTCCTCCTCCGCTGCTGCTGCCGCCGCCCGCGCCGCCTCCTGCTCCGGGCGGCGTCTGGGTCTGGCTGGGCAGCGTGAAGTCGGTGAACTCGAACTCGGAGCCCTGGGTGTCGGCGCCCAGCAGCTCGGCCTCCTCCGTGTCCAGGAAAGTCAGCGTCTGGGAGCTGGGCCCGTACGCCTCCACGCTCATGATGGTGGTGGTGATGGCGGCGGCGGCGGCTCAACCGGGTCCTCCTTTTTCCTCCCTCCCGTCACGGAGGCGTCGAGAAACGGGCGAGCCGAGAGGCCTCCTCAGAGCGAGCCGCCTAGTGCGCCTGCGCGGAACTTTAGGCCTCAACCGTCTTCGTCGACCGGTCGCTTTTAACGAACCAGCCAATAAGCGGGCGGGCGGCCTAACGTATGCAGCGAGTGGCGCGAGCCCACCGGGGGGGGGGAGGAAGAGGAGAGAGAAAGGAAGAGAATGGGCCTCACTGCGCACGCGCGGCTTCCTACGTGGCGCCTGCGCGCCGCCCTCCGCTGCCTTCAAACTCTTCTGTCGCGCTCGCTTAGCAAAGACGTCGTTTCCAGGAGGAGGAGGCGACGCTTTTAAGCCCCGCCCCCCAGCTCAACTTAATCCAATCAGGATCTCTTGCGCTGAAGGCGAAAAAGAGACAGGCCAACTCGCGGGAAACTGAGGGGGGTGAATAATCAATCTGACCAATCAGGACGCAGACGAGAAGCACGCACACGCGGACGAGAACGTGGAAAGGATAAGCACGGAGAACAGCCAATCAAGAGGTCCGGAGGGTTTGGAGCCAACTGAGGCCCTAACCTTATCCGTCTCTCTGTCCCTTCACTGCCTTTTTTTCCCCCGTTAGGAGAGAGTGTGACTGAACCCGACGTTCAAGTACGCAACGCACGCTACGCAGGCCAGACGCGCGAGGAAACGCTGTGCCAGCAGTGCGCATGCGCGACCTCCCGTATGGAGGGGCGGGCCTTGAGGTTCACTGAGGTGAAATGCTTCGTGAAGGCCACTCCCCTTACCTCCCAAGGTGGGCGGGGGAAAGCCGCTGGCTGGAATGTGATTGGCTAAAGCGTTTAAGGGGCACGTTCTTAAGCATTGCTATAGAGGGGAAGGGTTTTTTTTTTACTCAGAATTAGGAAGCTGTTAATGAAGCAAACTATTATTAACATCATACTAAAATCACAACTGGGACGTTGGTGAAGGGTAGGCAATAAATATAAAAATAAATATTTTTAAAAATAATTACATACTAAATGAAACTGGTGATCTCTTATTAATACAACAAATTAATAAAATAAAATAAAGCAATAAATATTTATACTAAAACAGCACAAATATAAAACACCATAATAGAAGGACTTACAAATCAACAGGACAAAATTCAGAGTGCAGTAATTAATAGAGACTATCCAAGAATGTCACCTCCACATTTAAAGCACATGGCTTCCCCCAAAGAATCCTGCAAAGTGTAGTTTATGACGGGGGAAGGCCTACAGTCTCAACCCTATTTACCTGGGACTAAGCCCCATTATCAATACCTCGGCACAGTCATTAACCAAAATGGAGACAATAGTCAAGAAATCAGAAGAAGGCTAGGACCGGGGAGGGCAGCTAGGAGAGAACTAGAAAAGGTCTTCAAATGCAAAGATGTATTACTGAACACTAAAGTCAGGATCATTCAGATCATGGTATTCCCGATCTCTATGTTGGACAGTGAAAAAAGCAGATAAGAGAAAAATCAACTCATTTGAAATGTGGTGTTGGAGGAGAACTTTGCGGATACCATGGACTGCGAAAAAGACCAATAATTGGGTGTTCGAACAAATTAAGCCAGAACTGTCACTAGAAGCTAAAGTGATGAAACTGAGGTTATCATACTTTGGACACATCATGAGAAGACCTGATTCACTAGAAAAGACCATAATGCTGGGGAAAACAGAAGGGAGTAGAAAAAGAGGAAGGCCAAACAAGAGATGGATTGATTCCATAATGGAAGCCACAGACCTGAACTTACAAGATCTGAACAGGGTGTTTCATGACAGATGCTGTTGGAGGTCGCTGATTCAAAGGGTCGCCATAAGTCAAAATTGACTTGAAGGCCAATAACAACAACAACAAAAGCCCCATTGAATCCAGTGGGACTTCTTTCTGAATAGACAATGGTCACAACTGCACTGTTAGTCTCTTTAAGCACTTAATTAGTCTCTGGGTTGGATCAGCATTGGATACAACCCCAAGTATCTGTCCAAGGCTTACTATCCAAGGCATTGATATACAATCCTCTGACTTGGATCACAGGGCAGTTTCCTTTGCCAACTTTAATGTATTTTAAATTTGTTTTTATGATGTTTTAAAGTTTTTAGTGGTTTTGTTTGCCACCCTGGGAGGGATACAAGGGAGGAAGGGTGGGATATAAATCAAATAATCAATAAAATAAATAAGTTGGGGAAGGGCTGAAGCTCAGTGCAGAGCGTCTGATTTGCATACAGAAGGCCCAGAATTGCCAGATGGGGTGACAGAGACTCCTCCATGAACCCTGGAGAGCTGCTGACAGTCAGTGTAGGTAATACAGAGCTGGATGCACCAATGGTTTGATGCAGTAAAAGGCAGCTTTTTTATGCAATACGTTTGTTAGTCTGTAACTAAGACCTGTTGCCTGACTTTGCTTTTTCCTTCTCCCTCCTAATCCCTTTTCCTTTTGTGTCATCTGTTTCAGCTTGTGCCTTCTCTTGAGCACAGGAACTACCTTATCACTGACATTTATAAGCCATTCTGGGAGCCTTTATTTTGTGTGTGTGTGTGTGTGTGTTCAAGAGCCAGGTTGGAGAAGGCTGGTGTAAATAATGCAATCATGTTTTTCCTCCCAGCTTCAGTTCAACGTGAACAGCTGTGTGCCATGTCTTCACTCATCTTCCCCAGATTTAGTGTAGGATATTGTGAAAAATGAAAAACAGACGGCACAGCACAGTGGGGAGGAGAGCCTGGCTGGGAGTCCAGAGTCTGTGAGTTCAAATCCCCGCTCATGTCTCCTGGGTGTCAAGGGCCAGCTGAAGATCACCCCACAGGGAGTGGCTCAGGGGTTACGTGCCCTGCCACCTGTGCAGCTGTGGGCAAGCTGCAGAGTCCCAAGGAGCCCAGTTGCCCCCCAGCTGGCAGTTGCGGACAAGGAAGGGGCTGGCTTGTGCAGCTGTGGCAAGCTGAGCAGGCCCTGGCCAGCTGGGGAGGACTAGCCTCAGAGGGAGGCAATGGTAACCCCCCTCTGAATACCACTTACCATGAAAACCCTGTTCATAGGGTAGCCATAAGTCGGGATCGACTTGAAGGCAGGCCATTTCCATTTTCCATGGTGATTAGGCTGCTGTCTAAGGTGCTGAAACAGTATGACAGGAAAGCCTGCTCCTCCTTCATCTGTTCCCAATCTGATACCTTTGGTCTTCCTTTGCAGATCTGGCAGTGGCACCCCACATCACCCCGCATTCGTCCAACTGTCTTGGCAAGCTGCAGGAAACGCAGCTCCAATGGGTGAAGGGAAAGGGTCATTGCTCAGTAGCAGAGCATCTGCTTTCCACCCCGAAGGCCTGGGAAATGATTTCTGGCTGAAACCTTGGAGCACCACTGCCACCGAGTGTAGACAGGACTGAAGTTAGATAGACCAAAGGACTGACTCAGGATATGGAAACTTCCTATTTACATCAGGCTTTTCATTAGAAGCATGAGGACTTAGATCTTGCTTATTTTTAAGGGAACTGCCATAGTTCAGCAGTAAAGCACTTGCTTCTCATGCTGAAGGTCACATGTTCAGCCTTCAGCATCTCCAGGCAGGACTGAGGAGGACTTCTGCCTGAAACCCTAGAGAGCGGCTGCCAGTGTAGACAATACACAGCTAGATGGACCAATGTTCTGCGTCAGTTTAAGACAATTTACTATGTTTCTATGTTAATAATCAACAGCCGGTATAGCCCAGTGGGGAGGAGAGCCTGACTGGGAGGCCAGAGTCTGTGAGTTCAAATCCCCGCTCGTGTCTCCTGTGTGTAAAGGGCCAGCTAAAGATTACCCCCACAGTGAGTGGCGTGGCTCAGGGGCGCCGTGCCCTGCCACCTGTGTAGCTGTGGGCAAGCGGCATAGTCCCAAGAAGCCCAGTTGCCCCCCGGCTGGCAGTCGCGGACAAGGAAGGGGCTGGCTTGTGCAGCTGTGGCAAGCTGAGCAGGCCCTGGCCAGCTGGGGAGGACTAGCCTCAGAGGGAGGCAATGGGAAACCCCCTCTGAATACCGCTTACCCTGAAATCCCTATTCATAGGGTCGCCATAAATCGGGATTGACTTGAAGGCAGTCAATTTCCATTTTAAACCACTCTTGCTCAGCGCTCACATCACCTGGCAGTGCCTGGTGCCTACAAGGCATCCTGGGTCCTTGCGTCGCCAGTCCACTATCCTGTACAATGCGGTGCTGCGACTGGTTAGGACAAAAGGAGGAGGAACTAGCCTGCCTTCCTTTCCATTTATATCCCCCTTTTCCTATGAATCAGCCATTATAGTAAGTAGCAGATATTAATCAGTTTCAGTCCAGTTTCGACACACACATTCTCAATTTACCTTCAAAGTTTTGCTGGATTACACACCTCTCTCACTCTTTCCCAAAATCCTGTCCAGACTAGCAGACAGGCAGAGAAGCAATCAGGGAAACCGTCCCAATTGCTTCTCCACTGCTAAGAGAAACATGGGATCTGCATACTGGTGCTTATATAAGTAAATCCATTGACATGTATGCTTTAACCACTAGTTCTCACAGCCGTACACAAGTAAGCATGCATTTGGAGTGTGCTGTCAAGTTAATTAAAATCATGTAAGTTAATTAAAGTCAGGTAACAGGTAGCCAGTGTGGCATAGCAGTTAGAGTGTTGGACTATGACCTGGGAGACCAGGGTTCGAATCCCCACCCAGCCATGAAGCTCACTGTGTGACCTTGGGCCAGTCACTGCCTCTCAGCCTCAGAGGGAGGCAGTGGTAAACCACCTCTGAATACCGCTTACCATGAAAACCCTATTCAGAAGGCAGTCCATTTCCATTTTTAACCACGCTTGCTTCAGAGCAGGGAAAAAATGCTTCATTTGGAAGTGTGCAGTGAAGGGGAGGGTGTTAAAATATTTTTAACAATAATAAAATGCGAAAAGCCATTTCTTACACTTGAAAAGGGGAGATAGTCAACCATCTGCTTTAATGTGCTTCAGCTGAACATTTATGATATGGCACATCGTATGCATGTGGAGAGGCAATCAGAATATATATGTGCACATCTGTCATAATATATCTCAATTGTCAAAATACACTAATATCTGCCATTTCTTAAAATATATTCTTCTGCTTCCTGTATTGCATAAAATATATAGCATACAATTAGGAATCCTTTTGTGGAATCCATCTTTCACAAAGTCTTTTTAAAAGTATGAAACCTTGAATATCAATATTCTGCTTCAAAAATTACTTTCCTCCCTCATGCAAAATCCTGTTCCTGCCAGTACAACTCAGGCACTGTCCCATCCTTGAACAAGCTGAACCTCAATATCCCTTTGCAAAAAAAGTACTTCAGACCGTAGAACCATCCCCAACCGCAGGAGGGCGCTGCGATCCAGCAGCATCCACCTCCTCAACTGCTGTCCAGACTTCATTCACTTGCCGATGCAAAAGTCCTTGAAGATGAGAGCCAGGATCTCCTCAGCCCCTACCTGCCCGGTCAGCTGCCCCAGCAGCCGCCGTGCCTGACGCAGCTCCTCAGCAGCCAGCGCAAGATCCATAGCCTTGTACCGGCCAAAGCGTCCCAGAGCCTCTCGGCATTTGGTTAAGCTGAGCTGGTGGCGCGCCTGCGTGGCCCTCGGAGAGCCTGCAAGGGGGTCACCGCACCTGGAGGGCGAGATGAGAAATTTGCTACCGTTAGGTAAAAGGCATAGCAGTTTGCATATATTAACGTCAGGGAGCTACTTTTATAAGCAAACAGGTGACTGGAGGTGTGGGGACAAGATTGCTGCCACACAGTTAAATGCCTCATCATCAAGAAGTCCTTTCCATGCAACGTAGGACCCTAGCCCCTTTACCCTTTGGAACTCACTGCCGTTACATGCAAGGCAGGCACCATTTCTCTATTGCCTTTTTGGCACCTGTTAAAGGCCTCCCTTTTCCAACAAGCTTTTAAAGTTGTTATCCCACTCTGTATCTGTTTCGTATTGGAAATTGTTCTTATACGTTTTATTATTGATGTTTTTATCGTTAAATCGCTTCAGAACGTTTTGTGGGAAGCGATTAATACAGGAAATGTGTTTTTAGAAACAAAAATAGCATAGACGTGGTCATAAAGAAAAGTCCAAAGGGTTAGCCCCCAGCACTTCTGGATTAAAAGAAAGCGTAGGTAGCAGATGACAGGGAAGACCTCTCTCTGCCAGAGACCCTGAATAGTCACTACCAGTCAGGAGAGACCACCCAGTACAGGGCAACATCTTACATTCCAGTCCTGAGCTGGATGGGACCACTGGTCTGATTCACTACAAGGCACCTTCCTATGTCAAGTCATGAAACGCCTTTGCTTAGAACAGGGGTAGCCAACCTGATGCCCTCCAGATGTCCCAAGGCTACAACCCTCCTATTATCCCCAATTACCGGCCATACTGGCTGAAGGTGAGGGAAGATGGGAGTCCAACATCTGGAGAGAACCAGGTTAGCCACCCCTGGCTTGGACAATGGGCTGTGAAGGTTTGACCCCCACCCAAAAATAATCAGACTGTTGAGCAGGGAAGTGGGGTGTGTGTGTCCAGTTTCGCATCTGCTACTTCAACTAGCTGGTGTGTCACAGCATGAAGCCTTTACTTATAAAAAATAATGCAGATTTGCTTCTGTTGCGTAATTTATATCGAATTTGCAGAATTTCCTTCACAAGGGAAAAAATAAGTTTTGTCCTAGCTGCATGGTTTTGTACCCCTGAGAATCACAGCCTTCATTTTAAAAGAAAAGAAAAATCAAGACCGCATGAAGGTGCAGAGTTGGATACACATTCCTTTCCGTTGGTCTAAAGTCCATCCCTGTTGTCCCTCACACCCACTACAGCTTTCCTCTGGTGCTCACATGTGGGCCAGCTGTTTCTGCAACACCCTCAGGAAGGCAGAAATCCCTTCTCCGGTTTTGCAAGAGAGCAAGCAGACAGGCGCTAGGCCCAAAGTGGCACAGCTCTCCAGGAGCGCTCCTCGCTCCTGTTCGCCAAGTAGGTCAATTTTGTTCAGAACCAGAAGGTGCGGCTGGGTCTCCTTTGATTTGTCAGGTGGCAGGATGTCCAGCAAGGAGAGGGCCAGCTGGTTGGACGGCTGGGTTGTTTCCGTTGCATCCAGGACAGCAAGAACGAGGTCAGCACTACCCACCCTGCAGGGACACAGACAGCAAGAGAAAGGGTTTAGCTCTTTCCCAAGATTTCCCAGGGAGCATCTCTCCACAGGCATGACAGCGTTTTTTAGGCATAACAGTGTTTTTAAATATATATATATGTTGGCAGCTGATGAAGGCAGAAGCTGAAACGTTTTGTTAATATAATAAAAACCTCTGTTTGGTTAATCACAATTATGTTCATATGACAGTTTTGAAAGCAACAAACAGAACTTCACTCAAGCTTGCTCTGGATCCCTATAAGGATTCCGTTAATCACCTAATATATATATATGAATGTAATATAATAATATAATAAAAACCTCTGTTTGGTTAATCACAATTACGTTCATATATATATATATATATATGAACGTATAATATATATAAATATATATAAATATATTGCTGCCCTGGGCTCCTGCTGGAAGGAAGGAAGGGGTCTAAATAAAATAATAAATAAATAAAATATATTTATACAAACAAAATAAAATATACATATTTATTCCAGAAGGTACTAAACAATTAAGTTGAATTTAACAAATAAAACATGGCATTTATATGTTAGTTCATCCATCCATCCAGTCCATAAGTACTTCTGTCATCTTAATTTAAATATATAATAAATAAATCTGAATTGTCAAACTCCACATTATATAACCTACAGCACTGCTTCTTTTAAATTCAGCTTCCAGCATTACAGGAATGTATTCTGGGGTTTTAGTATGTCTTTGTGTGTGATCTTTCCAAAATCTTTTAAAGTACAAAATCCCAAACATCAATATTCCGTCTAGCAAACAGCAATTCCCATTCACCTCTGCCGGGCCCGCCTCACTCCCTCCAGTTCAACAACGTCCCTGCTATCCCGCAGCCCTGCCGTGTCGCTCAGCACCACAGGGAAGCCACCGATATTCAGCGCTGCCTCTACCACATCCCGTGTGGTCCCTGCCACAGGGGACACTATAGCCACCGGTTTCTGGCCTGGAAGACAAAGGTTGGGTCAGAGAGGGATGGGGAAAGATAGGAGTTAAGAGGCAATCCAGACACTCAATCACTCAGTCAATCACTGCTGAGAACATACAAAGATCCACGCTCCTTAACCAGGTCAAGGGCCCATCCTGTTCTCACAGGGGCCAGTCAGATGCGTCTTCCGCAACAAGGCCCAGCTTGTCATAGGAATGAAAATGGAAATGGCCTGCCTTCAAGTTGATCCCGACTTATGGCGACCCTACAAACAGGGTTTTCATGGTAAGCGGCATTCAGAGGGGGTTTACCATTGTCCTCCTCTGAGGCTGAGAGGCAGTGACTGGCCCAAGGCCACCCAGTGAGCTTCTTGGCTGGTTGGGGATTCGAACCCTGGTCTCCCAGGTCGTAGGCCAACACCTTAACCACTACACCACACTGTCACAGGAATAAGAGCACACAAAAAAGCCCTGCTCAACCAGGCCAAAGGGGGTAGGGCATCTAGCCCAGCATCCTGTTCTCATGGCGGCCTGCCAGATGCCCCAATGAGAAGTCCGCAGGTAGGCCCCAAATGCACCAGCAACGCTCCCCACTTGCGATTCCCAGCAACTGGCATTCAGATGCAGACTGCCTCTGACCGGGAAGGCAAAAGCAAATTGATGAGGAGGAAGGTGAGAACTGTTGAGGAGGGAGGTGAGTCCCAACCCTCCTTCCATTAGAATGATTAAATTATCCAGAGAACCATCAATAAGCATAATGATCTATGGAACAAAGAGGGGGCGAGGGATGGATAGATCTCTGTCCCAAGCAGTTCAGACTATAAAAACCCAATTCTGCTGCAGCCAATAGGCTCGTTTTCTCCTCCAAAAGAAATTTGAAAGAGTCTCTGAAAATGAGAGTAAGGGACAGTGCAGCTCTGTCACCATCTGAAGCAGCGCCATTAAAAAGGTTCTTGAAGGAAGCTGAGAAAGGCCTCCTTGCACCGGAATCCTTGTAGAGGGGTCAAATGCCAGGCAGGGAAGACGTTACTGGGCTACATGGATCAAAGGCCTGGCTCTGCATAAAGCATTCACCTGTTTATGTGCAAAAAGCAACAACTATGTTCTCCTCCTTTTAGCCAGGAAGGGCCACAGTTTATCAGTAAAATACTTGCACTGTGTGCAGAAGGTCTAAGGCTTAATCTCTGGCATCCTGTGTTGAAAATAATTGCAGGACTGGCAGAGGCCACCCTCTGCTCAAGAGTCTGGAGAGCGGCTTCCAGTCAGGAGTCAATCGCACTGTGTTAGTTGGACCACAGACTTAGCAATACGTCCCATATAAGTAGGCAATAGCTGTAAATCACAACCCTCTGGCGCCACCTAGTGCCCAAGTAGACAGAGAAGCTTTGTTTATTTTATGTTTCATTTTCATTTGTTTCATTTTTTTGTTGTTATGTGTTCAAGTCGGAGGAGAGCTTTGAGCATACCATGAACTGCGAAAAAGACCAATAATTGGGTGGTAGAACAAATTAAACAGAACTATCACTAGAAGCTAAAATGATGAAACTGAGGTTATCATATTTTGGACACATAATGAGAAGACACGATTCACTAGAAAACACAACAATGCTGGGAAAAACAGCAGGGAGTAGAAAAAGAGGAAGGCCAAACAAGAGATGGGTTGATTCCATAAAGGAAGCCACAGATCTGAACTTGCAGGATCTGAACAGGGTGGTTCATGTCAGATGCTCTTGGAGGTCGCTGATTCAGGGCCACCATAAGTCATGATCGACTTGAAGGCATATCACAACAAGATGTCCAAAGGATCACATTTAGCTCCTGTGCCTGAGGTTGCCTGCAACTGATTTGTTTAGTCTTTTCACATAGCCAAAACAATGTCATAATAGTTAATAATAATAATAATAATAGTTACAATAATAAAAACAGTTTATAATAATTATGTCAGAACAGTAATGTCATAATCGTTTTGTTCTGGTCCCCTGCCACACCCTTCCTTCTGCCTTATGGACATTTCCTACCAATTCCAATAAAGACGCAAGAGCGCTGCTGGTTGAGGTGTATCAGGAGAGCAGGGCGCTGACTGAATTGTGCTCCGATACACCACTGGGGTGTGTGTGTGTGAGTTTTAGAACAAGGGGCCAATAGGTACCCAACAAGAAAATGCCCCAAACATCACAGGGCAGATCATTGTTCCCCTACAGGTCTAACTGGCAATGCTGGGGATTGAACCCAACACCTTCTGAAGGCAAGAAGCATGCGTGCCACCACTGAGCCCATATATGGAACCTCTCACAAATTTGCCCCTCATCCTTGCACAGGGACCTATACTAATCTCCTCTGCAGCACTGCAATCGAGCTGAATTATTTTTGAAACTGCAAAAAGTCCCGACACCCAAACTTGCAAGAGCGCATGTGTAGCCAAGGAAAAGGGAGTTCCTTCCCTTTCAAGAGAAAAAATCCTGCCCTTCCACCCAAAAGGCTCCAGGGTTGCAAACACAACAATTAAAACATCTTCAAAACAGTTCCAATAAAGATGCCAATTGGGATAAAGATCTCTAAAAAGCCTTATCAGAAGGGGCCGAAAAGACAACCTGCCTAATATTTAAGGGGAGGAAATTCCAAATTCTGTAACACTAAAGGCCCAGTTCCTATATTGTGTGGAACACACTTTCCGATGAGACGGTTATCTGCAGGAAGCCCTCTCCTGCACAGCACAGTGATCGATTTGGGTGTATGAGGGCTGAGAGGATCTTTTAGGCATTGCCACTTGTATTGGCCCGTGGGCAAGCTCAGCAGCTATATCAGCAGAATAGCTGGCTGTAGGCAAGGGGGGGCTTGTATTCCCCCCCCAGCCTTAGTTCTCGTTAGTTAAGCATTCAGCGTCTAAGCATGAGGAAGATGGTTCATGGAATGGTCAATGAGCTCAGAGCCACCTGGAGTCTAATCTGGGGTTCCTAACAAGCATTCGGTGTGATGCTCTGCCAAGAGTGTCTGTGTGATGCTGGGAAGGTGCCTTGTTAACCAGATAGGGTAGGCCTTGGAGCACTTAACTCCCTGCCAGGCAATTAGGGGCATACAGCTTATCAGTTATTGTTATGCTGTATGATCCTGGGAAACAGCCCCATCACTGGATGGCAAAGTGGTGACTTAATTCTTTGTCTAATTAGTAACCTCATCATTGAGCTGGTATCCTATAAAAGTGCTTCTTGTGCCCAGTGGGTTGTTCAGAACTGGTCACGCTCTGTGCAAGACATGCAGTCTGCTCCACCTTGGGTGGGCCTGAGGGCTGAAAGTTACCCGAATAAACTTTATCTCCTTTTAAGTAAACCTGCTAAGTCTGCCTTCTTCATCTCTCTGGTACCTCGGAAACCTGAATGCCCGTTGGCCAGGGCATATACCACTGTAAGCATCTTGGGGCAGGGAACTGTGGGTTTCGTTTCATCTTTGCTTTGTCCTCTTGCAGGTTTAAATGCCATGTAAACAAAGACAACAATATAGAAGGGGGCTGACCCTGGGAATAAAAATATTATCTATTACATTTGTGTCCTGCTCTTCCTCCCAGAAGAACCCTGGGTGGCAAGCAACAACACAGTAGACCAATACAATTAATGAGCCCATCTCTTCTTTACCAATGCCACTCTCAGGAGAGCTCCCTCCACCTGTTGCCTCCTCTGATCAACCACCCTCAAAAGCCCTCAGGTGCTGCTTCCGGCTTACACAGGTGGTTGAGGAGACTGCTCTTGCCAGCGTTGGTGGGCCCTGCAATCACAACACGAACGCCATCCCTCAGCCTCTCACCACGGCGAGCATCTAGCAAGTGCTCCTGCAGCTCCGTCTCCAACGACCCAACATAATCTTCCACTGTGGGGGAGAAAAAAGAAAAGAAAAAGTGTCTCTGATTTTATTTATTGACGGAATTTCTTATTGAATTTCTTAGTCGCCCATCTGGCTGGCTATCCAGCCACTCTGGGAGACGTACACAATAGGCATACAAATATCATAGACATTAAAAATCTGAAAACAATGACGATAAAATCTAGCCCACCCCAAAAGCCTGCCTGAAGAGCCAGGTCTTCACGGCCCAGCAGAAACTCATTACAGAGAGGGCATGGCGGAGATCATTTGGGAGGGAGTTCCACAGGGTGGAGGCCACAATTGAAAAAGCCCTCTCCCTAGTCCTCACCAGGCTGGCTGTTTTGACTGATGGGATAGAGAGAAGGTCTTTTGAGGCTGATCTTGTTGGATGGCATAGCTGATGATGCTGGAGTCGCTCCTTCAGATAGACTGGGCCAAAACCATATAGGGATTTAAAGGTCAAAACCAACACCTTGAATTGGGTCCAGCAAGCAACTGGTAACCAGTGCAACTCTTTTAGCACTGGAGTTATGTGATCTCGCCGGCGGCTGCCGATAATCAGGCATTCCCCAATGATTACAGCCATTCCCCAAAACAGCACATACTTTTTCCTTCTCTCTCTGTCCATGCAATGCTTTTTTCTTCCACTGATCATGAGGGCTAGCATCTTGCACATTTTTTTAAAAGTCAAGGTAGCATCATTGTGTTTCTAGCTGCACTACTGTGGCCAAAATAGGAAGGTCAAAATTTAAGGGAAAAAGGGGAAGGATTTTAAGCGGGGTTGTCCTGTGGCAGGCTCACCTTGAGCAAGGACTCCTTCCTCAATGTTGTCATCTTCACTGAAGTCAATGTAAGCTTCGACATGGGACAGGGCCTGTAGAAAGAAAGGGTTAACAGCTACTTTTCTTTGCCAAGCAAGGGGAAGGTATTTTTTAAGTTTTTAAACCCTTTTTTAAAAGATGTTTTTAACGTTTTGTTTTAATGTATTTTAAGGTCTGTTTTTATGATGTTTTAGAGTGTTTTTGGCACTTCTGTTTGCCTCCCTAGGCTCCTGGTGGGAGGAAGGGCGGGATATAAATCAAATAATAAATACATGTTTATAGATAGTTACATATGACTATAATCAAAGATTCAACGTTTGACGTAAAATTCCAGCATATGTAATAAATACTTCTGTTCGCAGAGAGGAGCGGGAAGGAGAGAGAAAATCCGTAACATGGTCAGACAAAAGAAAATCCTTCCTCACACAGCACACACACTTTGGAATCTGCTCCCACAAGATATTAGCAACGGCCCCCAATCTGGATGGCTTCCAAGAGAATTAGGAAAACCCGTGGAGGAAAACAAGGCTATTGAAGCCATGGTGGGTAGGTTCTCCCTCCACTGTGGGAGGCACTCTGCGTCTAAATAACACCAGTGTCTGCGGATCTCAGGTGGGCAAAGTGCTGTTGCACTCAGGTCCTTCCTGTGGGCTTTTCCCCATTGGGGCATCTGGCCGGCCACTGCGAGAACAAGATGCTGGACAAGTCGGCCCTTTAGTCTGATCCATTTATTTTATTTATGTTGTTGTTGTTACGTGCCTCCAAGTCGATTACGACTTATGGCGACCCTATGAATCAGTGACCTCCAATAGCATCTGTCGTGAACCACCCTGTTCAGATCTTGTAAGTTCAGGCCCGTCGCTTCCTTGATAGAATCAATCCCTTTGGGACATCTGGGTGGCCTCTGTGAGAACAGGATGCTCAACTAGATGGGCCACTGGCCTGCTCCAGAAGGCCCTTCTTATATTCTCATGCTCAGTTACATTCAGGGCATTTGTTGTTGTTATGTGCCTTCAAGTCTACCACGACTTATGGCAACCCTACGAATCAGCAACCTCCAAGAGCATCTGTCGTGAACCACCCTGTTTAGGTCTTGCAAGTTCAGGTCTGTGGCTTCCTTTATGGAATCAATCCATCCCTTGTTTGGCCTTCCTCTTTTTCTACTGCCTTCTGTTTTTCCCAGCATGATTGTCTTTTCTAGTGAATCAGGTCTTCTCATTATGTGTCCAAAGTATGATAACCTCCATTTCATCATTTTAGCTTCTAGTGATAGTTCTGGTTTAATTTGTTCTAACACCCAATTATAGTCCACTGTATCCACAAAGCTCTCCTCCAACACCACATTTCAAATTAGTTGATTTTTCTCTTATCTGCTTTTATTTATTTACTATTTGATTTATATCCTGCCCTTCCAGTAGGAGCCCAGGGTGGCAAACAAAAGCACTAAAAACACTTTCAAACATCATAAAAACAGACTTTAAAATATATTGAAACAAAACACCTTTAAAAACATTGTTAAAACAGCTTTAAAAACATCTTTTTTAAAAAAGGTTTAAACACATATTTTTTTAAAAAAGAAGGTTTCAAAACGTATTAAAAAGCAATTCCAACAGGGCTCTTCACGGTTTCTTATGTTCCTATGACAAGCTGGGTTTTGTTAACAGAAGGGAAACATCTCACTGAGGAGGAATAGGTCTTGCTAGATCCAGGCCAGAGAGCTCTGTACAAGGAGGTCACGTGGGAGATTCATGAGATGGTGACCTCGCGGAGACCCTTCCCCACGCAGGACACCCCCTCCTCACGAGGGACCCACAGCAGCCTTGCTCGGCCTCAGGCAGGCGAGGCCACTGGTGGCAAGGGTGGCCACGCTGGCTCAGCGAGGGAGGAGGGAGACTTGCCACCTGGAGCTTGCCTTCCACGCCCTGCACTGCCTCTGCAAGAACGGTGTTCTTGTCAACGGCGCCTCCCAGCGCAGGGGCAGCCCGGCTCTCCAGCTGCCCCCGCATCCTTCTGCTCACCATCCCTGGGATCCCCTGGGAAGCTTGTGAGACTTTGGGGGTGATTTGTGTGTGTTGGCCCCTGGGTGAGAGCCAGGGTGGATGGGTGGAGTCCTGGGTGAGAGCCAGGAGGTTGAGAGATGTTGAGTGCAGAAGTGCAAGGCAACTGTCTTAATATTTGTTAATTTGTATTACGTGTGGTGTAGTAGTTAGAGTGCTGGACTAGGACCTGGGTTCGAATCCCACACAGCCTTGAAGCTCACTGGGTGACCTTGGGCCAGTCGCTGCCTCTCAGCCTCAGACGGAGGCAATGGGGAACCCCCTCTGAATACCGCTTACCATGAAAACCCTCTTCATAGGGTCGCCATAAGTCGGGATCGACTTGAAGGCAGTCCATTGCCATCTCCATGCATTTGTATTGTGGTTTTATTGTATATTTTGATAATACTTGCTGTTTTCTCTTCTTTACACCGCTTAGAGATTTTTATATTTATTTATTTAATTAATTAATTAAATTTATTAGTCGCCCATCTGGCTGGTTGTCCAGCCACTCTGGGCGACGTACAGAATAAAAACATACAAATATATTAAAACATTAAAATCTCAACAACAATAATAAAATCTAACCCACCCCAAAAGCCTGTCTGAACAGCCAGGTCTTCAAGGCCCAGCGGAAGCTCATCATAGCGGGGGCGTGACGGAGATCATCTGGGAGGGAATTCCACAAAATTCCTTCTGATCATATTTTGTTTTAACGATTATTAACATCTATTGTCTTCTTCCCCACCACCACCACCACCACCATCATCTAGACCCTTTCCAGAGTAGGGAAAGAAATGGAGGGGTCTCCGATTCTGGGACCACTACACACACGCAGCCCGCTGAGAGCATTACGCTGATTACTTGCCTTTGTGAGGGTGTCGCTCCAACGCTGGTAGAGCTGTCCCAAGTCTCCATCCATCTGACGCAGAGCCTGCTGGCGCTGGCCTTCTGTCTCGGCTTCGATCAGGTCCCCCAGGCCCTCGACTGCCGTCAGGTCCAGTTTGCCGTTCTGGAAAGCCCGTTTGGTGAACTCCCCAGGCTTGGCGAGGCGTAGCTGAGGAAGGCAACCTGGGACCAAGAGGAGGGGTTCAAAAGGGGGGCCCTTGAGCCACCAGCCCAGTCTAGAAAGTCGGCCGATAAGCAGGAAGGAAGACCCACCCAAAGCGTTCAAGACGGCGCTCACCACAGCGGGCCCTCCGTGAACGTGGAACTCGGCGCTGTCCTCACCTGTGAAACTGCCGGGCCCTGAAAAACCACAACGTTTGGAATTACTGGACTTCTCTTGGAGGAAAGGCAGGACAGTCATTTAAAATCAGAGCTTGGAAAAGTTACTTTTTTTTGAACTACAACTCCCATCAGCCCCAGCCAGCAAGGCCACTGGATTGGGCTGATGGGAGTTGTAGTTCAAAAAAGCAACTTTTCCAAGCTCTGATTATGATTGCTCCAGACACAGCAGGTGCAAAGAAATGGGGGGAAATGGAAATGGACTGTCTTCAAGTCGATCCCGACATATGGCGACCCTACGAATAGGGTTTTCATGGTAAGCGGTATTCAGAAGGGGTTTACCATTGCCCTCCTCTGAGGCTGAGAGGCAGTGACTGGCCCAAGGTCACCCAGTGAGCTGCATGGCTATGTGGGGATTCGAACCCTGGTCTCCCAGGTCCTAGTCCATCACTCTAACCCCTATGCCACACTGCCTCTCGCAAAGAAATGGAAGAGGAGGCAATTTAAATTCCTCATCAGAGTATAAGAGCGGCTCTGCTGGATCACGCCAAAGACCTATCTATTTCCAGCGCCCTCTCTCCAACAATGGCCAATACCTCCAGGAAGGCCATTAGCAGGGCATAAATGCAATACTTCTCCCTGATGGCAGCTGCCTCTGTCAGTGGAGGCTCCTCTATTGGGCAAAGTGGGGCTTAGCCCTCCCAGAGTTCTGAACCCCCAAACCCCCAAAGCCAGCGCTCAGCCTTTCTTCTGCCACTCACAGTCATATTAATATATTTCCACTGAGTGGCCTCCTAGGTGCTTCTGCCCACCTCCTCTCTCCTTGGCCAGTCATAATAATTACTACCACTCATCTCTGGGGAGGGAAACAATGTTTTTTTTTTTACTAAACCTGGAGGAATGGCTAAGGATGAATGTGCCCCTCAGGCAAAAAAAAAAAAGGGGGGGGGGAAGAACGGCAAATCTGCCAAACTTTACACATTTAGAAAGGAACTTAGCTGGTATAGCCCAGTGGGGAGGAGAGCCTGGCTGGGAGTCCAGAGTCTGTGAGTTCAAATCCCCGCTCGTGTCTCTGGGTTTCAAGGGCCAGCTAAAGATCACCCCACAGGGAGTGGCTCAGGGGTCACGTGCCCTGCCACCTGTGCAGCTGCATAGTCCCAAGGAGCCCAGTTGCCCCCCAGTTGGCAGTTGCAGGCCAGGAAGGGGCTGGCTTGGCAAGGTGAGCAGGACTTAGCCAGCTGGGGAGGACTAGCCTCAGAGGGAGGCAATGGGAAACTCCCTCTGAATACCGCTTACCATGAAAACCCTGTTCATAGGGTCGCCATAAGTCGGGATCGACTTGTCCACTTCCATTTATGACACTGTATTATACTGAGTCAGACCACTGGGCTATCTAGCTTCGTATTGTCGACACTGACGGGCAGTGACTCGCTCAGGCAGGCTTTCCTAGCAAGTCCCACAGAGTCTGTTTAGGTTTTCCCCTAGGTAAAACCCAAACAGACTCAGTGGGACTTGCTTCAGAATCAACAGAAACAGAATGGAACTCTAATAATCACTTTTTTAAAAGAAAACTGCTAATTTTGTGAACAGTCGATACCGTTAGCACAGACGCTCTAATTTGCTAACCTGGAAACCACAAGACAAGGCCGTGGTCCAGGATTTCAGCAGAGTGGGGGTCACAAATCCGCCGCAAGGAGGCGGCTCTTGGAGGAGGTGGCTCCTTTGCCCTCGTCAGGCGGAGCAAGGCCACGCCGCTTGCTGGCCCGCTGGTTCGAATCACGGCCACCCCGCATTTCCCTTGGCCTGAAGACAATGCAAAGATGGTGTCCCTTTCTGCAGCCTGGCAATACAACCTGAAACAGAACCACACAGAATAAGTGAGATGCCACTAGGTGGGCACACCGAATGCAAGACAAGCCTGATGGCTGGAGCAGGCCGAAGGGGGTCCGTCTAGTCCACAATCTTGTAATCGCAGTCTCAAATCGGATGTTCCGAAGGAACACCCAAACACAGGATCTGAGCTCAGAAGCAACTCTCCCCACTTGTGATCCCAGCAATTGGTATTCAGAGACAGACCGCCTCTGACCCTGGAGGTATTGCACAGCCATCATGGCTGGTAGCCATTGACAGCCTTCTCTATGAATTTGTCTAACCCTCTTTTAGAGCTGTCCAAGTCGTCGTTTGTAAGAGCTGGCTGGAGCAGCCAAACGCCCATCTAGTCTGCAGCCCACAAGAGGAGCAGGAACGCAACAGCACTCTCTCCAAATAAGAGTGAAAAAAGCTGGTGGGTTGCATTCAGCCACGGCCTCTGGCCTCTTTGGAGCCTTCCGGGGATTGTTGAGGTTTCTGTGAGGTTCAATGTGCCACAGACACTGAGGCAATAAAAATCAGGTGTAGCAAACTTGCAAAACGCATAGGTGATTTTTTTTGGTTTGTTTTTCTAAGATATTAATGTGCTGGTGTTCCAGGGCATTCAAAACTGTTTTATAATAATTTAAAAAAACATTTCAAAAACAGTATAAATGGCTTGATCCAACAAAAACACAGTTTGTGGAAACACGCACATAGGTGATATTTCTTTCTGGGATACTGAAGTGTTTTGCCCGTTCTTAATATGACCCCAAACCATTGCCTCCCCCGCCAAAAAACACACACCCAGAAAGTGTTCACCTGTTGGATTTCTGCCTGCAATGCAGCTGATGCTGCAAGGCACAGAACTCCTGTTAGGACAGGGGAGGAAACAGAGTTACTTTCGAAAAGCACCAGCTCCCATTTCCTGCACCCTGAGAAAACACTCCTCTCCCCATACACGCGCACAGCCACATACCTACAGAACAGCTTGGAGGTACTTGAGTTCCTTACAATCAACAGCCTTCCCTGCAAGGCAGGCCACATGACCCCGACGAAGCAATTGAGGCGAAGCCCCCCCTCTTCCCCATCAGCCCTCCCCAGGTTCCATTCTGCTCGCCCCCGATTGCGTGAATGAATGCAAGCTTCCCGTCTTTTGCAGACTTCCTTTGCCAGTACCACAGTGACGCACTCCTTCGGCTTCATCTGTGGGCAACGTGTCTCTCTGCCACGTGATTGGGCGAGAAAGGGGAAGGACGGGAACGGGAGGGGCGGAGCTTGGCGGCAGTAGAAAGAGCAGCGCCGAGGTTCCCCTGCCGCAAAATGCTTCTTAATGGGGGTTGAGATTGTACGTTTGCTTCTTCTTGTATTTTTAGCCATTTATTTATTTACTTATTTACGTTGTCCTCTCCAAGGGGCAAATAATCAAAACACGACATAATCTTGCAAACGTCAACATTTGCCATTTCACCTTTTTTTTTGTAAAGGTTTGGCAAGAGATTTAAGAATTTGCTTGCAATGCCGTGTAAGTCTGCGGTGAGAGAGGGGAGCGCCTTTAACCAGAGCAATAGTCAACAGTCTGAAATGCAATATTGGAGTAGTCCGGCCCTAACTCGCCTGCTGCTCTTGGGGTGGGGAGATGGGCACTCTGCATATGCTCAGATACACAGTTCTCTTGCGTTGCAAATTAAGCCCTGCCTGCACTGCATCCCCAAATGGAAGATGTATCGTCTGAATGCTGAGATGACGTAACACCCTTGCTCCGAGGTGGTGAGGAGGTCCTCTCTGGAGGAATCTGTCAGCAACCGGCGAGCCATTAAATAACCATTTAATGATGCATTCTGACCTGGCTTCTCGCCTAAGTGGGTGTCTCTTTTCATGCAGCCAACCTGCAGCTTCAATTTCTCCCCCCCCCAACCGCCCCTTCTCGTTTTCTCCACCCCCCTTTTTTTTGCAAAAAAGAAACGCGCTTCTCCATAAAAAAGAATCAACCCTCCCGCATAGCAATAATCTGTGAAACATACATTTTATTTGGGATCTTCTCTGGCGCGGTGCTTTGCAGGGCTGAAGGCTGGATGATTCTCCATCCTCTCCTTTTTGCAGTTGTGTGCACAGGACTCCCCACACCCGATGAAATATCAAAAAGCCTGCCCTTTAAATAAAAAAACACGATGGCTATGCTTTCCCTCCACTGTTGGAGACAGCAAGTTGCTGGGAATCACAAGTGGGGAGGGTCGCTGTTGCATTCCGGCCCTGCTTGCTTGCTTGCTTGCTTGCTTGCTTGCTTATTTATTTATTTATTTATTTATTTATTTATGTACGTTGTCCTCTCCAAGGGGCAAATAATCAAACAAAACATAATCTTGCAAACGTCAACATTTGGGGCTTCCTATTGGGGCACCTGGTTGGCCACTGTGAGGACAGGAGGCTGGACTAGATGACCCCCTTTGGCCTGGTCCAGCTGATCCCTCAATCAGGTGCAACGTCAGCTACAGAAAATCAAGCGATACCAAATAAGGCCCATCAATAAATAACAGACCTATAACGCTTGTGTTATTGATGTTACGCCATCACCCTGCAAATGGCCAGGTCCCCTGCCCCAAAGAGCTTACACTCTTTCATCATTAGCCTTCCAGCCTGTCCAGAACACGTCACAGGCTGTTACCACTTCAGTCCTCACAAGGCAGGACTGTCATGTGGCGTAGGGTGAGCTGAGATGGCAGCAGCGTGGTTAGCCCAGAAGGCCACTTAGCAGATTGATGGCACCGGTGATACCCCCGGGTTGTGCATGCTTGGCTGCTATGCTGAATTCCTTTCCACCTTTATTGTTCTTTGGAAGGCATTCTGCAGAGCTATAGTTTCCAGGTCGAGGGAAGTAATAGTCCCACTATATTCTGCATTAGTCAGGCCTCATCTGGAATATTGCGTTCAGTTCTGGGCGCCTCATTTTAAGAAAGATATAGACAAGTTGGACCGGGTTCAGAAGAGGGCGACGAGGATGATAGCCGGTATGGAGAACAAGTCTTATGAGGAAAGGTTGAAGGAACTTGGCATGTTCAGTCTGGTGAAGAGAAGACTGAGGGGTGATATGATTGCACTCTTTAAGTACCTGAAGGGCTGTCACATAGAGGAGGGTACAGATTTGTTCTCTGCTGCCCCAGAGGGTAGGACTAGGTCTAATGGTTTTAAGTTGCAGGAGCGTAGATTCAGATTGGACATTAGAAGGAACTTCTTGATAGTAAGGGCAGTTTGGCAATGGAACCGACTGCCTAGGGAGTTGGTGGGATCCCCTTCGCTGGATGTCTTCAAGCAGAGGCTGGACAGCTATCTGCGGGAGATGCTCTAGCTGTGGATTTCCTGCTGTGAGCAGGGGGATGGACTCGATGGCCTACAAGGCCACTTCCAACTCTATGATTCTATGATTCTATGCTTCTGTGCTCAATGGGCTGTCTTAAAAACAATTACACAAATTGTTACTTCGCATTTTGCATGGTGCAAAGTCCTGATCGGGGGGGGGGGGCGTTCAGCCATAGCATGAATGCTCACCCACCCATTTTTAAAGGGGTCCTGTATAAACTCTACACAGTGCTGACAAATTAAAGTCCTGGCTCCCGCAGTGATCTGGAGTTTGAAACAATACCCTCATGCCCAGAGGGTGCCTGCTTCCTTTCTTTGCTGTGAGGAGATGTTTCCTTACTCCCAAGAAGGCCAGTAGCTTGCAAGGGGATGCCCCCCCAATGCCCCCCTCTGAGCCATTCACACTAGGCACTACATTCAAAGCCAGCAAAGGGAGTGTGTATCCCAGGTCAAGTTACCTTGCTGGTATTTTTACACCAGTCTCTAGAAATAACAGCTTGACCTTTGAGGTCAAGACGGAAAAACAACCCTGAAGGAGAGGCACTTGGAAAGGCTTTTCAGAGGCCTGGAGCAAAGGCGTGAGGGAGTTGAAGGGAAAGGCCCACATAGCCATGGGTAAACTGATCAGTAAAATATTTCCAAAACTTTGAAGCAAAAGAAGACAGTCTTTAATAATGCCCCGTATAAATGGGTAACAAGGGTGGTCATAACTGTGCGGTAGGCGGCTGGGCTGTGACATGGGCATGAAGAGACTTTTCCTCCTTGTCCCATAAATACTTGGCATCACCTGACAAAACTGATTTGACATAAAGTCAAGATAAAAGGTGGGAGCAGGTGTTATGCAATAACTTGTGGAACTCATTGCCACAAGATGCTGTGGTGGCCGCTAATAGCGAGGACTTTTTTTAAAAGGAAGAGTGTTATTGTTTTGGTGGCAATAAAATCAACAGAGAACAGGCGTGTTCTGAGCCACAATTGGATAGTTGAACCTCAATATTCAGAGGCAGTCTTATCTCTCAGATGGCAAAAACTAGCTATCCTCTACATGCCCTGCTGATGAGCTTACACCATTTTATTGTTAGCATTGATTTGTTGAGTGTGTGTGTGAGGTTTTTAAATCCCTTTTTATTGTAGCCCTTTTGGGTTTGCTTTGTAGAACAGCAAGGTATAAATATCAAAGGCTGTGTGGAAATTGTTATGTGCCTTCAAGTCAATCACGACATATGGCAACCCTATGAATCAGCGACCTCCAACAGCATCAGATATAAACCACCCTGTTTAGGTCTTGCAAGTTCAGGTCTGTGGCTTCCTTTATGGAATCAATCCATCTCTTGTTTGGCCTTCCTCTTTTTCTACTCCCTTCTGTTTTTCCCAGCATTATTGTCTTTTCTAGTGAATCACGTCTTCTCATGATGTGTCCAAAGTACGATTACATCAGATTCGTCATTTTAGCTTCTAGCGATAGTTCTGGTTTAATTTGTTCCAACACCCTATCATTTGTCTTTTTCGTGGTCCATGGTGCGCGCAAAGCTCTCCTCCAACGCCACCTTTTGGATGAGTTGAAGTGTGGAGATATAAAGGTAGATATAGATATATATAAAATTTGGATATATTTTTCTTTTCTTCTCAAACTGGGAGACCTTCCTTTGAGAGTTCCGAGCCCCCTCCCCGCCGGCGCGGCTCACAAGCCTTTTAATCTTGAAGGAGGGACCAACTGATCCCCGGGAAGGCTGCTAGCAGACGGCGCTGGGGAGACGCAGGCCAACCAGACTATTAAAAGCTCCTCGCCTTTGAGCTCGCGGCTCCCTCCCCTCCTTGTCCCTCCTTCGGACGGTCTGCTGGCGCGCTCAGAGGCGCTTTCTGGGGCGCGCCGTCTGGGGCAGGGACCGGAGCCCCCTCGACGCACCTGCCGCCGCCCGGATGGCCCTGGGGATGCTCCGGCGCCGCCGCCGCCGTCGAGCTGCGCGCGCGCTTCCACTGTCGTGGCTCTGGTGAGACCCGCCCGGGCTCTTTTGGCTCGGGCGAGCCCGCATCCCAGCCTACCGCAATGCTGTCTTTGTGGTCCAGCCCTCAACCTTGAGCCGAGCCACGATGCCCGAGGCTGGGCCAGGAGCTGCGCCGGCCTCCCAGGAGAGCGAGCGGCCCCAGCGAGGCGCGACGGACGGGGAGGCGGCCGGACCGGCTTCCACCGGGGTCCTGGGTAAGCGCGCGCGTGTTGGGGAGGAGGGTACCCCCATAGCCCGTCCCTTTGGGGGAGAGGAGGCGCAGAAGGGGGCGGAGACGGGGTCCGCAGCTGAATTGCGCGCGTTGATTTGGGGGGGCCGCGAGACTTTGCCGAAGTTCGGGAAAGCTGGGGGTGGGGGAGTCTTTCACCGCTGGATCTGGATGGGGAAACGGGGGTCGACCTGCGCCAAAGAGGAGACGTCGAGCGGTGCCAAGCGTTGTGGCGCCCGTGAAGGCGCATCTCTGCGGGTGCCGGGCGATTGGCTCCAAGCTGTGCGCCCTGATCCGCACTGGGTAAAGGCGAACCTCATCTGGGGAGGGGTCTCCAAACGCATTTTTTTCTCCCCTCCTCCTTGAGACTGGTGGGTTTTTCCGCCCTCTTGGACCCAGCACCTTCTCTCTGCCAGCCTGATGCTCCCCGTCGACGCCGCGGAGTGGTGTTGGAACCATTCAGAATTTTTCCTCCGGGTTCCGTTCGTGCCGAGGGGCGCCGAAACGCGAGGCGCGCCGGCCTTGCGGTCCACTGCGGATGCCACCGGATCCGTCTCTCGGGAGGGCAGCGGAGGGAAGCCGACGGCACGTGGCGCTGGAGAGGGGGGCGAGCAGGGAAAGCTGCTGAGAGCGAGAGCGCAAAGCCACCGGCCTTTTGGCCGGACCGAGGCCTTCTCTGGCCCATTATTCGCATTGGCATCGCTTTCAGGCCTTTTGACCCGCTATGTTGTGCCAAGCGGATTGTTTGGGTGGCAGAGGAGGCATGGAGACTGGAGGCTAGGGATGGAGAGAGTTTACACAAAAGCCCCAGGTTTCTTCATCATAAGTGGAAAAGAAACAATCATGCTGGGAAAAACAGAAGGGAGTAGAAAAAGAGGAAGGCCAAAGAAAAGATGGATTGACTCCATCAAGGAAGCCACAGACCTGAACGTACAAGATCTGAACAGGGTGGTTCACGACAGATGCTATTGGAGGTGGCTGATTTATAATCATAATCGACTTGAAGGCACATAACAACAACAAAAATCCAGTTTCTCCAGGAGAGACTTTCATCCCAGGCAATTGGGATGTGTGTAAGAGCTGGAGACACCTTCACCAGTCTGGCCAAGATGAAGCTACCACCCCTCTCCCAACTGCTGGCAGCTAGTGGCAGTGCAGCTAGTGGTGGTGGAGTGATGGGACGTCAGTAGAGTTTCTGCCGCCGCCACCACCCTGCACTACCAAAATCCAGAGAGGCCCGGGCACGGGATGGCTCTTTCAGTCTGCAGCAAGGGTGCTCTTAACATAGCATCCCCAAGGTTAGGTGTGGAAAATCTGGAGAGGGACGCCTGCAGATCTGGCCGGAAAAGCTCAGGATGGAGCGGCCTGCTGGAGATACGAGCCTGAAAGAGCACATGGGGCACCCCTTCCATTAGTGAACATGACTCACAACCACCCTCAGGTACTCTCCTGGTCAGCTCTCACAAAACCAGTGGGAGAAGTTGAAGAGGGTTGAAGGAGAGATTCTCAGTGTGGCTGAGGGCCCTGGAGGGCAGCTCTGGATGTGTCTCACTCTATAGCCTGTAGTGATACCCCTCGTCTCCTTAGTTTATCTTGGGTCAGGCTACGAGTGCAAATGGGAAATTCAGTCTAGAAGTGAGGGAATGTATATTTGTCATATCTGTTTGTTGCTCCTCCTCAGGGCACAATGACTTATCCGGACATGGGATAAATTTGGACCTTATGTGTTTTAGAGAGCTGCATTTGCTTTCTGTTGCTCCAACAGCTTCAGCCAGAAACATTCATAAGTGAGAGGAAAAGTAAGATCAAATACCAGCTGTGCTTGCATTCTGTCTTACCGCTTTTCATCTTAGACACTTACAAAAGTGCTTTTTCCCTCCAGGTTTGCCTAAGCAGTTTTATTTAGCATTGGGAGGGGAAAGATTTGCTTTGCACAGGAGCTAACTTGCCAAACCAAAACATTTTGCAAGGACTGAGTTGTGAGGCTACCACAGACCTCCTTGCAACAGTTTTTTTTAAACCTCCTTGGCCAGCTAAGTAATGCTAAGGAGTAAGTCCCATTAAATTGTATCAGGCTGTATTAATAATGAGCAGTCATAGCATCTGTTTTTCAAACATACTGGGGTTGTTGTTGACAGTTTGGTTAACAAAGATAAGCTTAGAAAGAGGTGAGGTGTTAAAAGTGAAGCAGAGCTTCCTTGCAAGAGCTTGCCTGCCCTGCTAATTTAAACCAAGCCAACAAGCACAGTCAGGATGCACTTTGCAGATATTGGGGATATATGTGCAACAGAAATATTTAAAAAATCATTTTTTAAAAAAAAGTCTCAATATAGGGCATAAATAACTCTTCCTGATTCAGGGCCAACTCCACTGGACTGGTTTGATTCAGAGTGCTGAGGGTGGCTGCGTTATCGGAGTGATGCATTTCCCATCTGTAGAAAGCCAGAACGTCGCTACCCAAGTCTTAGCTACGTACTGTGTGTTTGCTCTCCTCAGTCATGGGATTGACACCCTCCACAAAGGCTAAGCCACTACCCGCCAACACACACATATATAATATATATTCTTCCAGCAATGCCTGCATCTGCCCACACTGTGCTTGTGCCAAGGACATCGCTGGTGGCCCCCATAATGCCCGGCCTGTTTCCTTCCTCGCTCAAAGAGAAGCAGTCTTTATTCCCACCCAAGCAAGAGTCAGCTGACTGTGATCAGCAAAGAGAGGCCTCCATTGTCAAGAACCCATTGGAAGAGGGAGTCAGTTTTTAACATTACGCCGGTTCCTCCTTTCCCAAATCTCCCCAGCAAGCGCAATCCTGAAAGCAATTCAGTGAAGTGTGTAGGACGAATTAAATGGCCATCCACGTATCCTAATAGACGGTTGGATTTGTTGAACCCTGCAAAAGTGTGTGTGTGGGGAGAATGTACAGTATATATGATCAGAATCAAGGAGAGAGGGATGGGGGGTTGCTCTCCACATCTGTTATAGCATCTCCAGGCACAAAGTCAACAGCCTTCCCCGTTCTCTGTCTCCAGAATCTGGCATTCTGAGGTAGACTACCCCTGACTGCGAAGGCCCCATAGTTAGCTATCACACAGATGTGTATCTGGTCAGACCTATTGCTGAGAATTTAAGAACTGCCTTTTCCTGGATCAGACCAATGACCAGCATCCTGCTTTCAACAGAAGACAAACGAATCCCTCTTGGAAGCCCACAATCAGGGCACGAAGGATGTGCCCTGTTGTTTACCACAATCATCACCTCTCCTTGGGTAGTCTGAGGCAGAACGGATCTTCTTATCAAGTAAGATAAGATTAGATAAGATTATCAATTATCAGGTTTTAAAGCAGGGGGGCACCTCAGACCCAGGCAGCAAATACAGCCATAAAAACTCTCTTTGTGGGCTGCATTCCCTTTCTCCAGACACACTCTCTGCACCCGCTCCACACCCTCTTGAATATATTTGCCTGGCTGGAAATGTGTCCTTAAAGTCAATAATGCCTCTTGCCTGTCCGGATGGAGGTAGCTTACTGTACAGAAGGTAAAATCTACATTTATCACTCTGCCTGCTTTTTTCCTGAGGCTCTGTCCACCACTGGAAGGTTGTTACCCAAAAGGGAATGTGGTCCTCGGGCTGCTGGGGTTGGGGTCTGTCAACTTCTGGAACACACCAGGATCCTCAGCCTTATCCTGTGTCTAACAGTAACCAACTGGCTGCCTCTGAGAAGCCTACGAAGCAGGCCGTTGAAAATAACAGCACTGCCATCTGTCCCCAGAAACTACAATAAGAAGGAATACGAGCCTCTGAATGTGAGCATTCCTTGCTTAGCAGTTTTGATTAATGATACGTCTGCCGCAAATCCTGGTTTCACGGAACCAATTCCAAGCCAAGTTGGAATTAAGTCCTGCACTTGTTCAAGACCCTGCACAAATCTGTGCTTGTTGGGAATCTCAGAAATTAGCACATCCATGCGGAAAATTTTATTTTCCCGTTGCTTAACGCCCATTTTGGTTTAAGAAACTTCATCTCAAAGAAGCCTGAGGTGGAGTGTGCTTAATCCCAGAACAGGGATAAGGATCCTGTAGATGTTGCTAGATTCCAATGCCCATCCCTGACCATTAGTCATGCTGGCTGGTGGGAGGTGGAGCCTAGCAACATCTTGAGGGTGCCCAGTTCTGTCCTGAAAGAATCTTTCTATGATAGTCAGGAATGAGCTGTGAAAGTCAGGGGCTTCTCCTGCTCCTCTGAGAAGGTTTACTTCTTTGCAGAGTGCAAAATTAACTTGTGGGACTCACAGCCACAAGATATATGGACCCAGTTTCCCCATCCCTGATCTAGGTTTTTTAAACAGTCTGGACCTCTTTAGCTTTTAAGCTGCATTTTAACGGTGTTTCTGGTTTAATAGCCATTTTCTAATTTTTCTCTTTCGTATTTTGGATTTCTGCTTTAATGCTTTGTAGTAATTTTTGTTATTGGGGTGCTATGTAAATGTAAGAAATAAAATATTAAAATAAGAACAGCAGGATACAAATAGTGAGCTAAATTAAAATGTTTCTGGTAGCATATGACTTATCCCTACTGAAAATAAGGACACTGGCTTAGATGGACCTTTGATATGATCCAGCAGGGCTGTTTTTAATGTTCTGATTTGAAAGGGACTTAGATTCTGGATAACAGATCCGACAGTGGGCGTTAGTCATGATTGTTAGATGGAACCTTCATGTTCAGAGGCAGTCTGTCTCCAAATTACAGGCGCTGGAAGGATCAAGCAATGGGTGACGGAGGGCTGATGTCTCCATGCCCTGCTTCCAGGTTTCCAAAGGCATTTCTGGACAGCTGTTGTCAGAAGCAGTATGCTAGGCTAAGACAGACTCACCCTGGTCTTATCCACCAGGGAGGTTCTTATCTGTGGCCCTCCGGATGCTGTTCGACCCATCTCCCAACATCCCTACCCAGTATGCCCAATGGGCAGGGATGGCAGGCGTTGTAGTTCAACAACATTTGGAGGGCCACAGATGTTCCCTGTCTCTGATCTGATCTAAGAAGTAGCATTTCCCTGTTGCAAGCAAGAATGGAAGAAGAGTGCCTCTATTTAGAAGAGGCATTCCCTCGTGAGAGTGGGGAGTGCCTTCTCTTAGAATAGATGAAGGATGGGGAACATCTGTGGTCCAGCAACATCTGGAGGAGCCAGTGTGGCCTAAAGCCAGGGATTTTGGGAGCTGTAGTCCAGCAACCTCTGGAGGGTTACAGACTTGCAGGGATGTTGCTATGAGTGGGGCCTATGGGGCGTGGGCTATGATATGCATGTTTACTCAGAAGCAAATCCCAATGTATTCGATGGGGCTTACTCAAACAGGGAAGCATGCACAGGACTGCAACCTCAAATGATAAGGAACTTCACTCACCCAAGCTTTTGCAACTGTTTTATACTTGTTTTATGGTTACTGGATTTTAAATGGATTTATTTCTTGTTGTGAGCTGTCTCGGTTTCCAGCCTTACCTCACAGGGTTGTTGGAAAGATTCCATATACACATACACTGGAGATGTAAAAATACATACACCCTATATAATGGTTTGTTGTTATCGCAGAACTTTTTTTAAAAAATCAGTATTAGTTTCCTACCAAATAAAAGCATTGACCTTTGGGTGGGTAATAAATTCTAATTCTAATAATAATTCTAAATAAGCCCTGCCTAGTCGCTTAAAAAAAATAGATTAGAGGGGAGAAAAAGATTTACAACATAATCCTTTGCTATGTTCACTCAAAAGTCCCACTGATTTACAGTACAATCCTAACCATGTCTACCTTCCTCGTCCTCCTGGATCTCTTAGCAGCTTTTGATACCGTTGACCATGGTATCCTTTTAGATTGCCTGGGAGGACTGGGAATAGGGGGCACTATTTTACAGTGGCTCCGTTCCTATCTCTCAGATAGACATCAACGGGTGGCATTGGGGGATGAGGTTTCAGACCCTTGGCCTCTCAATTGTGGAGTGCCACAGGGATCTATCCTCTCCCCCATGCTATTCAACATCTATGTAAAGCCGCTGGGAGCCATCATCAGGAGTTTTGGGCTGCAGTGTCACCAGTATGCGGATGACACTCAGCTCTATCTCTCGTTTAAGTCCTCACCAGAGTTGGCTGTGGAGACCGTGTCCAAGTGCCTGGATTCCGTAAGTGAATGGATGAGAAGGAATAGGCTGAAACTAAATCCCGATAAGACCGAGGTGCTGCTCGTGGGGGATAAGGGAAGGTTGGGAGATATAGACCTGGTGTTTGATGGGGTAAAATTGCCCCTGAAAGACCAGGTCCGCAGCCTTGGGGTCATTCTTGACTCCCAGCTGTCCATGGAGGCTCAGGTTTCGGCAGTGAGCCGGGCGGCTTGGTATCAATTACATCTGATACGGGGGCTGCAACCCTACCTTCCTGTCCATCTGCTCCCACGGGTAATACATGCCCTGGTCTCCTCTCGCTTAGACTACTGTAATGCGCTCTACGTGGGGCTACCCTTGAAGACGGTCCGGAAATTACAGCTGATAAAGAATGCGGTGGCGCGCTTGATTAAGAACAGCCGTCGCCGTGAACATATCACCCCAGTGTTAAGAGATCTACACTGGTTACCAGTTGTTTACCGAGCCCAATTCAAGGTGTTGGTGTTGACCTTTGAAGCCCTATACAGTTCTGGCCCAGTTTACCTGACGGAGCGCCTCCAGCATCACCAATTATGCCGCCTGACAAGATCAGCCTCACAGGACCTTCTCTCGGTCCCTCCAATCAAAACAGCTAGGTTGGTACGGACCAGAGAGAGGGCATTTTCGATTGTGGCCCCCACCCTCTGGAATTCCCTGCCTCTCAACCTTCGACATGCCCCCTCCCTGACAGCTTTCCGCCGGGCCCTGAAGACCTGGCTATTCAGGCAGGCCTATAAGACTTCTGGGGTGGACTAGTTTTTATGATGTTATAAACTGGACAATTGGTTTTAGATTAATTATTAATTATTGTTTGATTTATATGTTGTATTCATTCTATTTATGTACGTCGCCTAGAGTGGCCGTTAACTCGGCCGGATAGGCGACTCACAAATAAAATTTATTATTATTATTATTATTATTATTATTATTATTATTATTATATATTACTCAAAAGTAAGTCCTACTGAATTCAATGGGGTTTATTCCCAGGTATGTGGGATTAGCATTTATTTATTATTTGATTTATATCCCACCCTTCCTCCCAGCAGAAGCCCTGGGTGGCATTGCAGCTTTACTCCCAGAACAGTGGGTATAGCATTAAAGCTTCATATTGGGAAGGTTTTCAAAACAGGCTATGAATTAGACAAATAAACTGCCCTTTTCAATGGCCCAGTAAAATTTAAACTTGTTTGACTCCTTATAATTAGAAAAGTATAATATATTGTAATGAAATCATGAGCTGCAGCATGTATACTTTTTCCAATTTCTGTTCAAAAATAATTTGAAAGATAAAATGTATGGAGAAAAATATGCTATTTTTGCAAGTAATTAAAAAAACCTGCATGTACACTTTTATTATAATGATAATAACTCCAATTGTTTACTGTGTATGTCTACCAAGATCTTTCTGTGATCTTCAGTTCTAGATTTCCTGGTATATTATTGTAGAAAGGCAATATTGCTGCTGTTGAAAGTTATACACTCAGTCAACTTCTTATGGGCAGACAAACAGGAAAAGGAAACTGTTTTCAGGATTTGCAATGGGTTCTATCTATTGTCTAGAGTTCAGCAAATCTCTTGTCAATCACAAACCTGACTTCACTTATTGGTTAAAAACCTGAAAGGGCAGGGATTAGAGCAGCCAAATTCTAACAGAAGTTGCAGAGGTGGGGCAGCTGACATTTTGGTGTATATCTCTTGAACTAGACCACCTAGAAACTTAAATTTTTTTAAACTGAAAGCTGAGAGTCTGGAGATTGGGGTGCCTCACCTGGAGAAAAATGTAAATGTACTGCCTTCAAGTCGATTCCGACTTATGGCAACCCTATGAATAGAGACCTGACAACCTTAGGAGTAACTGATGGGGAATTGAGCTGATCTGGAGCAGGATCTATTGGGGAAATCAGTTAGGGCAGGGATTCCCAAACTATGGTCTGTGGACTGCATTTGGGTGATCTGCACATGTCTGTAGATTTCTGATTGAAGATAGCAGATAGCATATTCATTGCACTGAATTTTCATTGCTGTTGTATTGTATTGTCATTTGAATTCTATGGAATAACAATTGCTACAACAGACGGAAAATCCATTAAGTATTCTGCCAAAACCCTCACCAATTTTCAAGTGGTCTGTTGGGGGGAAAAGTTTGGGGACCGCTGAATTTGGGGGCAGAAATGCTGAAAGGAAACTGATGCGGCATGAAAATCAATTCAAGGATTTATCTGGTGCATTTTTTTTTTGACAGGGGAATTTGTTTGACCAGCCTTCTGTGACATTAAAATTCTAACTGCACATATAAATTAGCATGTGCAAAATTTATGTAAATTTCTGTCCACGGGCCCATGCACCAAATTTTTTTTAAGTACCTACCTAGCAAAGCTTGTAGAAGGATGAAAACATAAAATAGAAAGCTGGAATAACAAGTTGGCGTTGGTGGAGAGCTCTGTAGAGTGAGGCGGCCCACGCCCCAGAGGATTTCCCTGGCTCCATTCTCTACCTGCTTAGAGCTGCAAGCCTTGGCTTATCTCACTATGAGGCTCTTTGCACCCCATTGGCATTGGACCAGGACCTCTTGCTGTTCACACCTATTTCCAGTCTGGCAAGATTTTTGTGACACAAGAGGCTAGGCCCCATTGACTATGTTTTTCATCATCCTAGAGGGCATTCCTGGATGGGAATTCTATGCTCTTTGCTTGTGTGTCCATATGGATACCCAGTCCTAGCTTTTGGACATCCAGTGGACACAAATGGACACAAAATTTAACCAATGAACCAAGAATGATCAAGGGGATGGAGCGACTCCCTTACGAGGAAAGGTTGCAGCATTTTGGGCTTTTTAGTTTAGAGAAAAGGCGGGTCAGAGGAGACATGACAGAAGTGTATAAAATTATGCATGGCATTGAGAAAGTGGATAGAGAATTTTCTCCCTCTCTCATAATGCTAGAACTCGTGGACATTCAAAGAAGCTGAATGTTGGAAGATTCAGGACAGACAAAAGGAAGTACTTCTTTACTCAGCACATGGTTAAACTATGGAATTTGCTCCCACAAGATGCAGTAATGGCCACCAGCTTGGATGGCTTTAAAAGAAGATTAGAGAAATTCATGGAGGACAGGGCTATCAATGGCTACTAGCCGTGATGGCTGTGCTCTGCCACCCTAGTCAGAGGCAGCATGCTTCTGAAAACCAGTTGCTGGAAGCCTCAAGAGGGGAGAGTGTTCTTGGACTCGGTTCCTGCTTGCGGGCTTCCCCCAGTCACCTGGTTGGCCACTGTGAGAACAGGATGCTGGACTAGATGGGCCACTGGCCTGATCCAGCAGGCTCTTCTTACGTTCTTATGTTCTTAACAACACAAATTCAGACCAGAAGCCACTGAGGTATGAAATCTTACAGAAACTGAATAGAAACAGTCGAACACAGGAGCACATTACAAACCCGCCAGTCTTTCTGAAAAACGTCTTAACAGAATCTCTCTCTGTGTGCACTGTAATCCAGTGTGTAGACCTGTCGGGGCACATTAGGATGCTGTCCTGTGACTTTTGCCCCCTCCGATCCGCCACTCTCACCACCCCACGAAGGAGGAGGAGACAGGAGAGGAGGTCTCCCTGGTGGTAACCCCTTAATTCCAACCGTGGGGGAAGGAGTTGGAATTAAGTAGATATCCAGCCACCCTAGCCTGCAGCCTGTCTCTTGCCCCATGGTGTGGCACCTCCTCTTCCTCCTCCGTGGTCTGGACCTGCTTGGGGAGGATGTTGCCGAGAGCCTTCCTCTCCTGCCTCCTTCTTCTCCATGGGGGTGGTAGCAGATTGGCAGTGAATCGGCTGCGGATCCCATCAGTAGTGCAGGTTGGGTTAAGTAGTGTGTGTGTGGGGGGGGTGCGACAGGACGTGGCATGACTCATGAAGGGGTCCAGAGCTTCTAAATTTGCCACTATTGACCGTAATGTCTGGTTCTCTGTATCTTTTCCTCTTTTTTCGTAAGAATTCCTCTACAGCAGAGCGTGGATCGTAAGCAGCAGTTTTTGAATTTAATTTGCTTTCCAATTCATGTATTTACTGGTGGGTGGGTGGGCAGGCTAGTAAGAATTTTGCTAGGCTAGTGACTTGTGTGAATGCATTTGCAAGGCTGTATTTGTTCCCTGTTTTCTTTTGTTTGAACCACTTTTCCCTCGTTCCGAATGGCAGGGCTTGTACATGGCAGGGAGGATTCCACATGCAAGCCGTTTGAATGAAAAAATGGACACCAAGTAACAATGCCTTCAAAAATGCCCTGCTCTGGCCTCAAGACGGGCATTCGTCCTTCCTTCCATAGGCTCCCTCCTGGTGCGCTCCCTGCAGTGCCAGAGTGATGATGTGCATCTGGTTCTTCATGTTCAGGGGAAGGTGCCTGTGAGGGTCTGTGCTGTGGCCCTATAGGCCCTGGTGGTCTGCAAGGTTCAGCCTCAGGCACAATGGTCTCCCTATCTTCAGCAGTCAGCTCTGAGCCCTGAGCCTCCCCATCTGGTACCCCTGCAGCCTCTGATTCTGTGCACCAAATACCAGCCAGGCAGCCACCACTGGATGCAATTCTAGCCCAATGTGTTCCAAGCCTGGGTTATTCATGGTATGGAAACAGTAGGTAGACAGAGAGAAGGGTTTTCTCTCTCTCTCGTAACACTAGAACTCGTGGACATAACGACGCTGAATGTTGGAGGATTCAAGAAAGACAAAAGAAAAGGACTTCTTCACACAGTGGAAACTGTGGAACTTGCTGCCACAAGACTGGGCGATGAGCACCAACTTGGATGGTTTTAAAAGAGACCAATTCATGGAGGGAAATGAGGCTATCGGTGGCTGCTAGCCACCACAATGGCGATGTTCTGCTTACACTGTCGGAGGCAGTAAGCCTTGCAAAATCAGTCGCTGGGGACTGCAAGTGGGGAGATTTGCTGTTGCGCTCAGCTCCTGTTTGTGGGCTTCCCGTTGGGGCATCTGGCTGGCCGCTGTGAGAACAAGATGCTGACTAGATGATCCCCCTTTGGACTGATCCAGCACTGCAGGGCTCTTCTGATGATCTTACGATCCACGCAAACATGCACAACTGAGTATTATTTCCCCATCAGAATGAGATCTACAATGGTTCCTTGAGTTTCATCCTGATATAATCCTTTTTTATTGCTAGCTTCACTTATCCATCTCTCTTATGTGGGACCGTGGATACACTAATTCTATTGATTGGTATCTTATAGAAATGTTAGAATCTTAGCAGGAAATCTGATTAAGTTGTATCTTTATTTGCTCTTTATTGTTTTTACTGAATACATTTTAATTGCGATGGCTTGTAGCCAGTGCAAATAAAGGATTTCGTATCTCAAATGTTATTTTCACCAATGAGGACTTCTTCTACTCATGTGTGAAACAGCACAACAGCCTTTGCTTTTGGCCAAAACTAAACCAAACTTTGCTCCAAAGCCCTGCCTCTTAATTCTGGACTTTTCGCAGCTTGAGAGAAAAAGAAGAGACGGGAATGGAACAAAAGAGATTGCAAGGCCAATGGATCTGTCCCGGTGGGAACTTCATCACTGGAGGTGGTTGCCATAGAGACAACCAGCTCTTAAAATCCCAGTTTCTCTCCCCCTTCTGTCTCTTATCTTCTCAGCTGCTTCCCAAATGGTAGGTATTGAGGTGGGGAATGTATAGCTGTTGGCATCTTGGGGTGGGGGGCAGAAGCTACCAGATAAGAATCTCCAAAGAGGCCCCTTTGATTAAGTTGGGGTGGGGGGCTGGCTGTTTGCACAGCAAAATTCAGCAGGGACCAGACAGAGTGGGAGTGTGCCCTGGGGGCATTGATATATAGGCCTGCTATAAAAATTAGCAGCCATCAGCTCATGCTGAAAACCTTTATTTCTGGCTGCGGGACTGCAGGTAGACATTTAATGAATGAAGGGGGGGGCACTTCAAAGAAGCATTATTCTGTTGATCTTTGTTGTTTCTTGGTGGTGTTTTTTTCTTCCTTTCAATGGCTTTGTTTTAATCGCTACAGGACATTTTTGCTTTTATACCTGATGTGAACTTGTTTGGAATCTTAAACAAACCTGCCTTGAGGCCTACTGCTGGATTTTTGCCACGAGGGTGGTTGTTGAAAGCACCAGAGTGCTGCCTTTGAGGGGAGGTTTGGTAACCCTGTGAAGGAGGAGTCGGGGTTCACCAGGATGTGACGAAACAGAGTGTGTGTGTCCTGCCAGACTTCCTTGTCAATGTGCATTCAAGATGATTTGTGCTCATGTGCAGTTAGGTGCGATCCCTCTTTCAGTATTGTCCGTGTCTGCAAAAGGTTAGGGGTGGACACACACTGCTTCATCTCTAATCAGTGCATGTCCCATAACTTCCTGCAGAAATCTTTTTACATCACAACTGTTTCGGGGTGGTTGTTTTTCTGTCCGGCTTTTAGTGCAAGAGTGCCCCTCCAGACGACAATAATGTGGCAATGTTGGGGAAGCATTGCAGAGCAGCTAATAAACCAGGATGACGTTTGGACGGTTCAGTGCAAATCCACCACGAATGCACTATTAATGTATCAATGACATGTTGCAGAAAACACCTGCAAAAAAGCCCCCCCCCCATTTTCTGGAGGGGATGCGTTGTAACATTTTGCCCAAGATTCTATGACGCTGATTGGCTTGATGAGTTTTGACCTTGTGTCAGGCTTGCACCTCAACCTCCCTCTTGCCTCAGAGTAGTCCTGCATCTGTAACCAAAATGTTCATGGATCCTTTCCGGCAGAGTGAAAAACTGAGCTCTCCGGATGGGCGTTTTAAGACGGCTCCAGCTTCTGCAACTGACCTCTCCTGAAATACAGTAAATAGCCAGGTGTTAAGTGGGTTAAAACATGAAGCGCCTTGGCTAAGATGTGAGGAGGGGTTTGTCCCCAGCTGTTCTCAAAACGCACCTTTTAAAGAAGTTGCAAATAAACATGAGCAGCAGCATATTTCTGTAGTAATACTGCTTGCATCCCTCTCAAAGGGGGGCGGGTGATTGTATGTGCTGGCCTGAGGAACCAAGAATAGATTTTGCACCATTCATTCAGAATTTGATGACATACAGACGTGGAGCGGCCTATGTTGTAATCGTACTAGGAACACCAAGAGAGTCCTGTGAACTCAGGTCAAAGGGGCAGGTTGTCCACTATCCGCTTCTGACAGCGGCCAGCCAGATGTCCCAATGGGAAGGCTACAAGCAAACTGTAGAGGCCAAAGTCTTCCCCTCTTTCCCCCGCCTCATCGCATTTGGCATAGTGAGAGAGACTACGTTCACGCATGGAAGCTCTACTGGAACCACAAACGCTATCAATATAAGCCCTGCTAGATCAGAACGAGTTGGGTCTATCTAACTGAGTCTCCTGTGTCCAACAGTGCACACCCTAAAGCCTCCAGGAAGACTCAAAACAGGGCATGAAAATGACAACATAGCAACAAGAGGTTCTAGTCCTCATGGTTCTGAATGAAGTGCTGATTAAAGAGGAAGCTGTCCAGTTGGTCCATCTAGCTCAGTCCTGTCTACACACTGATGGGGAGCAGCTCTCTATGGGTTTCAGCCAGGAGTCCTTCCCAGCCTTACCTGAAGATGCTGGGGACTGAACTTCTGCATGCCAAGCATAGAATCATAGAATAGTAGAGTTGGAAGGGGCCTGTAAGGCCATCAAGTCCAACCCCCTGCTCAGTGCAAGAATATAAGCAGGAATAAGCAGATGTTGTACCACTGAGCCATGACCCTCTACTGTTGGGTAGCCTGAAGCAACTATTTATTTTTATTTATTAATTTAATTTAATTTATATACCGCCCTAAGCCCGGAGGCTCTCTGGGCGGTGTACAAAAAGATAAAAACCAGCACAATATATAAATACAATAACTAGACCTTTTGTGCATCCACCAGAACTGATAATTAAATATAGTCTGCTTCTGAACTTGGGAGGTTCCATTTATGCACTTTAAGTCTCAACCAGCAGGGCTTTTTTTATGGTCATCTATCTAGATTTCAGCAAGGCGTTTGACAAAGTCCCCCATGACCTTTTGATTAGCAAACTAGTCAAATGGGGACTAGATGGAAATACTGTCAGGTGGATTCACAACTGCTGGAAAACCGTACTCAAAGAGTGGTCGTTGGTGGCTCTGCTTCGGACTGGAAGGAGGTTTCGAGTGGAGTGCCACAGGGTTCTGTCCTGGGGCCGATACCCTTCAACATTTTTATCAATGACTTAGATGACGGGGTGGAGGGAAGCCTTATGAAGTTTGCGGATGACACGAAACTGGGAGGGATAGCTAATACAATGGAAGACAGGAATAAAATCCAAAGGGACCTGGATAGACTAGAAAATTGGGCTGAAATTAATAAAATGACATTCAATAAAGACAAATGCAGGATTCTGCATTTAGGCCACAAAAACAAAATGCATGGGTATAGGATGGGAAATACCCGGCTTAGCAGTAGTGCGTGTGAGAAGGACCTTGGAATTGTAGCGGATCGCAAGTTGAACATGACCCAGCAGTGTGATGCTGCGGCAAAAAAGGCAAACACGGTTTTGGGCTGCATAAACAGAGCTATAGTTTCCAGGTCAAGGGAAGTAATAATCCCACTATATTCTGCATTGGTCAGGCCTCATCTGGAATACTGCGTTCAGTTCTGGGCGCCTCATTTTAAGAAAGATATAGACAAGTTAGAGTGGGTTCAGAAGAGGGCGACGAGGATGATAGCCGGTATGGAGAACAAGTCTTATGAGGAAAGGTTGAAGGAACTTGGCATGTTCAGTCTGGTGAAGAGAAGGCTGAGGGGTGATATGATTGCACTCTTTAAGTACCTGAAGGGCTGTCACATAGAGGAGGGTACAGATTTGTTCTCTGCTGCCCCAGAGGGTAGGACTAGGTCTAATGGTTTTAAGTTGCAGGAGCGTAGATTCAGATTGGACATTAGAAGGAACTTCTTGACAGTAAGGGCAGTTCGGCAATGGAACCGACTGCCTAGGGAGGTGGTGGGATCCCCTTCGCTGGATGTCTTCAAGCAGAGGCTGGACAGCTATATGTGGAAGATGCTCTAGCTGTGGATTTCCTGCTGTGAGCAGGGGGTTGGACTCGATGGCCTACAAGGCCCCTTCCAACTCTATGATTCTATGGTCTTACAAAAGCTAGGAATGCACCCTCAGAGTTCAGAGGCTGCATTAGCTGAATGGATTGCCCTTGTTCCCAGGTAGTCTACCTCTGAACATCAGTTGCTAGAGGGGCATGCAATGTGGAGGGTCATTGCGTTCATGGCCCTTGGGTTTGGTCCAGCTGCAGGGCGCTCTGTATCTTGTTTTAATTGTTTATTTCAAATATTGACATTCAAATATGATCATGTTGGCTTGCAACAAAAATAAACATAAATGAAAAACACACACAATGAATTAAGTTTTGACCTATCAGACATCAGAGTGCGTGCGTGTGCTAGGGATGGGTGAGAATTTAGATTCAGTTCGCATTTCAAGCAGAATTTATCCAATCCGCACTTTCCGGAACATTGAGAGCACCGAAACACAGCCAGCCTTTGAAATTTGCATTTATCAGAATTTTGGGGTGTAGTTTGCCAACTAAACATTTACAAAAAGGCATACGTTAGGGGAAAGTGTCCATAAAAATGAATGTATGAATAAAAATAACGTGCAGCAAGGCATGACATTTGCAAAAATGCATACCTACAGTCTAGAAAACAGTTTTAATATGTTTTTTAATAGTGTTTTTAACCCTTTTTAAAAGATGTTTTTTAAGCTTTTTTTTTGTCTTAATGTATTTGAAGGTCTCTTTTTATGATGTTTTAAAGTGTTTTTAGCGCTTCTGTTTGCCGCCCTGGGCTCCTGCTGGGAGGAAGGGCGGGATATAAATCAAATAATAAATAAATATGAATAAATAAATAATGTGTTTATTTGGAGAAATTCACACTAAAACGGTGGAGAATTTTCATGAGGATTTAAAAAAAATTATTCACAGATTCCTGCAGAATTGTAGAGGACTAAATTTTAGGTTAGTTTTTTTATATTGTTGAGATTTTAACATTTTAATGTATTTGTATGTTTTTATTCTGTACGTCGCCCAGAGTGGCTGGACAACCAGCCAGATGGGCAACTAATAAATCTAATAAATAAATAAACATTAGAAAAGGGAGAAACAGAGAACCGAAATAGACAGATCTTTCCATCCCTAGCGTGTGTGGAGAGAAACTGGAGGTCAATCTTGCAGAAGACCTGATGGACATCCTGAAGTCAACCCATCCCCATAGCATAGCTTGAGACGTGCCCCCTTCTTTGCACCTGCTCCATCCTGATGCTGAGAAATCAGATCTGAGGTGGGGGCAGTTCTGCAAGGCACAAGAGCATGTCCAGTTAAAAAGAACAGTTGGCAGCCTAATGGTGGAGTTTAAAGGCAATTCAAGCCTCATTTTCATCTGTTGCTCACCCCTGTTAAGAGGCGGCTTTCAGTTGTATTAATCCCCCCCCTCCTTCTTCTCCCCACAGATAAGCTCTTTGGGAAGCGGCTGTTGCAGGCTGGACGTTACATCATGTCCCACAAATCATGGATGAAAACGGTGCCCACGGAAAACTGCGACGTGCTAATGACTCTGCCAGGTACACGCTGCTGGAGAAGCAGCTTTGCTTGTCTTCTTCGAAGCAGAGCTTATACTGAGTCAGACCATTAGTCCACCTAGCTCCATATTGTCTACACTGACTGGCAGCGGCTCTCCAGGCTTTCAGTCAGGAGAGCTTCCCAGCCCTACCTGGAGATGCTAGAAAATGAACTTGGGACCTTCTGCGGGTAAAATGCTCCGCCACTACCCTTCCTACAGTCCTTCCCCTAAAAGATGTAGGAAGCGGTCTTATACTGAGTTAGGTCATTGATCCATCTAGTTCAGTGTTGTGAACACTGACTTGCAGCAGCTCTCTAGAAAAGGCAGGGGATGTTCTTAGCCCTACCAGGAGATGCTGGGGATTGAAACTGGCTCCTATACCACAGAACCATGGGCACTCCCTATGTGGAACATACATTCACCTGTTTGTTTAATTATTACATTTAGATCCCACCTTTCCTCCAAGGAGCTGAAGGTGGTTCTCCTCCCTCTCCATTTAAGCCTCACAACAACCCTGTGAGGTAGGTTAGGCTGAGAGGCTGTGACTAGCCCAAGATCACCCAGCGAGCTTCATGGCGGAGTGGGGGATTTGAACCCTGGTCTCCCAGGTCCTAGTCCAGCACTCTGACCATTACACCAAATGTTGGAGTCCAGCGACATTTGGAGGGCCGCAGCTTGCCCCATCCCTTCTATATATATGCTTATCTGGGAATAAGTCCCATTGGACCAGGTTGGGAATGGGGAAGGAATCTGGATCGATTCAGAATTTGCAGTTCCTGAAACACTACATGAAGTAAGATAGCACTATCCTTCAAACTTCACACTGCTCCAAAGCTTGCAATGCGTGTGGGGAAAAAAATACAACAATGTCTTCTATTAGAGAACATTGCATGTGTATATTAGGAGAAATGATAATAAATTTTCACGAGGACTTTTTAAAAGAAATTAAAACTGCAGACTGAAAACTGACGTGGAAATGTTACAAAATGCTTTTGGAGTGGGAAAATGAGGAACTGAGAAAAACCCAAACTGTACGTCAAACCAACTCCGACTCTGACTCCTCTATTTTTCTACTGTCCGACTCCGACTCCTTCATAAATGGCAAATGTATATTAATTTATTAATATTAATAAATTAGTATTAATATATTAATTTTATTTTGAAGTCGGAGTCGGTACATTTCTACTGACTCCGACTCCACCCAAAATTGCTTCTGACTGCACGACTCTGACTCCACAGCCCTGTTGACAGGTTCATCTATCCCTAGACTAGGTGGGACTTACTTCTGAATAGACACATGGAGGCTTGTGCTGTTGAAAGCTAAGGGCTTTTCACAGGCCCCACAATATACTAAATGAACGCTGTTAGCCGTTCTAATCACAGCTAATTTGATAACAAGTAAAATAATTATGAATTCTTGTTATTTTATCTGAATCCGTTAGTTAGAAAGCCTCATGCCTTTTGCCTCATTTCCATCACAGGTGCCTTAAGCAGCTGCCAACAAAATCATCTCCCACAATAAAACCATGTATAACCACAGAAATGCAGCACTTAAGATTGAGGGCCTAGGTGCAGCAGAACGGCAACAGCTAAAGAATGGATACTCCACATCCAGGCAATGTCTGCCTGCAAAGCCACAAGTAAAACTGGGCAGCTGCAAACGCTTCCAGATCAAGGTTGTGGTTCAAAAAAGATGGCTTTGTCAGTGATGGATGAATGGTTTCCCCAACCTCACATCAAATTCTGGCGGCAAAATAAAGATTGCTGCGTGTGGGTCTCAGGCTTTGGTTGCTTGAAATCAGACACCAGGCTGGGCTCGGAGCCAGAATGTAATGTAGTACAGAGGGGGTAGGAAGAGAGATGTGCTCCTTCGCTTCTTTAAGCCTTCAGATGCCTCTTTTTAATTGCTGTTGGGGAGAAGGCGCTCATGCAGAGATCCATCCAGAAAGGGGTCCTGTGGGAAGGTGGAGGTTGTATCACTCAGAGGCTGCTGTCATCCAAGTTACGGCTGATAATTCATGTTTAGAAACAGGATTGTGCTTCTCTGGAAGGGGTGCACCCTCTGTGAATATTTGGGGGGCAGGGATGGAGGAGAAACTTGATCCAGCACGCGCTTAAAGTTACCCAAATTCATGCTTTCCAAAACAATATGTGAACTAAACATGGTCTGCATCCAAAACAGGTGCTCCAGAAAGGAGGAGGAATCTTATTCCAAGATGGTGGTTATGACACCACAATTTTTATAAGCCCTGTTATTAAAAATAAACGAGGGATCACCTTTTTTTTGTTAAAGATTCCTAATCAGTTGATCTAGCCATTTTAAATCAACTAACTGTCGCAGTGCATGAATCCATATCTCACCACTTGCTGTCCTTTTCCAAATTCTTGCCAGACACGACTGACGACCACACGCTCCTTTGGCTGTTGAACCACATACGCTTGGGGATCCCAGAGCTCATCATCCAGATCCGGCACCACAAGCATACCCGAGTCTATGCCTTCTTCGTCACAGCTACTTACGAAAGGCAGGTCCCATCGTCAGAGGGTGACAGGTGTGGGGTCTGTGTGATGGATTGGGGAGGTGTCCCCTTCTCTATAATCCTCCCTCCTTCCCTCCCTTTAAAAATAGTCAAGCAGGGTGAACCTCAAGGATGGGAAAATCGGTGAATGTCTTGATGTTGCTGGATTACGAATGCCCATCAGGCCTACCCACTGACCAAACTGGCTGGTGGGAGTTGCAGCCTAGCCACATCTGGAGAGCTGCAGATGTTTGCTATCTCCTCTTAAAGAGGGAATGCCTTTAAATAGCGGCATTCCTCCATCGCTCACCTGCATTAAGGAATGCTACTTCTTAGAGCAGGGATGGGAGAACTGGGAGCCCAGCAGATGTTGCTGAACTACAGCTTGGAGGCTGGCAACAGGGGAGAGGGCCTTCTCAGTGGTGGCCCCCAAATTATGGAATGATCTCTTTGACGAGGTGCGCCTGGCGCCAACACTGTTATGTTTTTGGCGCCAGGTCAAGACTTTCCTCTTCTCCCAGACATTTCAGCATGTGTTTTTAAATTTTTTTAATTTTTTTTGTGTGTTTTTAAATTGTTTTTTGTGCTTTAAAATTTGTATATTTGTTTTATTGTTTTAATTGCTGTAAACCGCCCAGAGAGCTTCGGCTATGGGGCAGTATATAAATATAATAAATAAAAATAAATAAATAAACTCCCATCATTGACCAGAGGGACTGCTGGGAGCTGGAGTTCATCAACATTAGGAGTGTCACATATTCCAATCCCTGTAGGAAGGTTTTTTGAGCCCTGTTTATCAGGACCTCTTCATCCAGTTGATTACTTTCCCCAAATCCCAAAACACCAACCTTGTGACCTGTCCTTAGCAAACAAGAATGTAGCAAGTGGAGGAAAGTTTAGGGAGGCATTGCCTTTTAAACCCCAGAAAGCCAAACGTCAAAAATTATACAGAATTCTAGAGTGGGGGATGGAACACAGAGACCTGCCTAATGCAGAGTTAGCCCATTGGTCAATCCAGATTAGTAGTGCCTACACTAACCGGCAGTGGATCTCTAGAGTTTAAGGCAGGGGTCTCTACTACCGTACCTGGAGATGCCATTGGGGACCTTCTGCACACAACGCACGTGAGCTACACCTTGGAAGGAAAGGGGAAGGCAGCAGTCGCTCATCACACAGGCTTGTAAATAAAACCGTTAAAGTAAATCTGACTTGCCTAATTACTCTCTTGTGCATCAGAGCATGGACAGAATTCCTTGGATAACTTACCTTGCCCTCTCAGTCCCCTTTCTCTGGCTTTCTCTCGGCAGTTTGCTCCGGGGGGCTGATGAGATTGGCTTGCGGAAGCCGGTGAAGGCCGAGTTTGGAGGGGGCACACGCAGCTTCTCTTGCGAGGAAGATTACATCTACGAGAACATAGAAAACGAACTTTTTTTTTTCACTTCTCAGGTGAGTGCTCCCAGGACAAGGCTGGGGTGTGTGTGTGTAACGGGGGACAGGCGTTACCTGCTCTTTAATAGAAGTGCACTTTGCAGGAAAATCAGTTTGCCAACAGGTTGTCCTAAACCAGGGATGAGGGACATCTATGGCTCCCCAGGTGTCGTTGGGCGACAGCTTTCATCGCCCCTGACCATTGGCTGTGCAGGCTGAGGCAGTTGATTGATTAATTTTATTATTTGATTTATATCCCGCCCTTCCTCCCGGCAGCAGCCCAGGGCGGCAGTTGGGAGGTTGAGTCCAACAATGTGGAGGACCTGAACGAAAAGAGGCACCCCCCTCTCTTGAATGCAGTAGGGAGTGTCATATGTTAGAGCAGGAATGGGAAGCCTTGAGCCCTCCAGATATTGTTGGATTTTAACTCCCAGCGATCAGGCTGGAGGGTGGAGCCCAGCAACATTTGAAGGAGGGATAACCTTAAAGGTTTGTGGCAGCTGCACACACCTTGTGGCAGTGAATTCTGCAAATCAGTTTTGCATGGCACGAAGGAACATTTCCTTGACATGTTGCTTGGACAAGTGGGTTCACTTCATCCTGGAACAACCTGCTCTGTGCTTGCCTCAGAGCGACGGTTGTTTGTTCCAGTCCGCAGCCATTTGGAACGTTGTGGTCTGAGCGATGAGGATTATTTTTATATTTACTTCATTTTGAAGCATTTTGTACCCTACTCTTTTTAGCCCCGCCCCAAGCCTCCAGAGCAACTTGCAAAGACCAGCCTCTGCTCAGGCTTATAATCTAAAAGATGCAGCACAGAAGGTAAAAGGGATGCAGAGGAAGGAGGGAAAAAGCAAGCTCAGGTACCAGTTTTCCAAATTATAACAGCCAGTGTAGGATGGAAACGGGTCAGGTAACCTGATGGAACGGTTGCCAGGTGACAGTTTGAGGAAAGCCAAACACAGTCTCTCAGCAGAGCTGATGGAGTTTTGCTGCTTCCCTTCTGTCCCTCTGCTCTGCCCAGTTATTCATGTATTTGAAAGATCAACAGGTGCAGGATCTATTCTTAGGGCAATTTGATGGCCTGAATGGTGATCTGGGCCATTCACTACTTTCTCCCCGCCCCCTTTTTAGGAACGCCAGAACATCATCAGGTATTGGCTGGAGAACCTGCGAGCCAAGCAGGGCGAAGTTCTGCACAACATCCACTTCCTGGAAGGGCAGCCAATCAGTGAGTGGAGATTTAAAAGTTGAATGCTATTTTATGCGCTGTCAAACAAACAGAATCCTCCGCCAAGTCTTTTAAATTTTAGACATTTTTCAAACGTTGCTTTTGAAATTCAATGTTTTTTAAAAAGAACAGCCTGCTTGAATATTAAGGCATTTATGGCCTTTTTGTGGAAACAAAACATTGATTGGGGGGGGGCAGCAGATGGAATGCCTGGGCCAAAGCCAACCCCTGTTTCTAAAGGGGACTCCTTACAAATTTGTTAACTGAGAAAGGCAGTAATTATTTTTAAAACAAGTTTGATATCCACATATATGCTTTTATTTTTTCATACCCCAAATCCTAATGACCTCTGTAACTGAGAATATTGAAAATAATTCTGATCAAATATAATTTTTAAATATTCTGGATTTTTTCCCCATGATATTGGTAGTATGCAGTACTTTTTTAAAAAAAAAATTGGGCTGCTCTAACTCTTATCTTGCGCTTCCTCCCTGGTGGCGGCTGATAGTCACTGGACCTGGTGGGACTGCTAGGAAGTCATAGAGGTGAATGGGGCCAGAAAAAAATGGAAATGCACTGCCTTCAAGTCGATTCCGACTTATGGCGACCCTATGAATGGGGTTTTCATGGTGAGCGGGATTCAGAGGGGGTTTCCCATTGCCTCCCTCTGAGGCTGAGAGGCAGTGACTGGCCCAAGGCCACCCAGTGAGATTCATGGCTATGTGAGGATTTGAACCCTGGTCTCCCAGGTCGGAGTCCAGCACCTTAACCACTACACCACATGGCCCAGAAAGCCACCAAAAAATACAACCACCTTCACTACAGCTTAAGAGAAAGGCACCGCAAGCCAAGTGGCAGCAATCAGATAGCCTGATATTTGCTGCTAGTTGCCCATCATGCTATGAATGACACACAGTTTTTGTAAAGCAGATTTTCGAGCTGCACAAATTCCCCACTGGACACCCTCCACTATAAAAAACAAAGCCAAATGAACACACAGCATGCTTTGCTCCTTGCTTAGAATCATAGAATAGCAGAGTTGGAAGGGGCCTATAAGGCCATCCAGTCCACCCCCCTGCTCAATGCAGGAATCCAAATCAAAGCTTGCCCCATGTCAGTGGCAGCTTCTTCATTGGAGTCTGCCTGCATGCCCTGCACTGCTGGACCAGTGAGCTCAAGGGAAGGTGCTCATGAGGAGCCTGGCTCGGCCTTTTTCGGCCCAGGAGGTTGTGCCATGGGCTCCTCTCTGCCGGCCTCAGGCTCAGTGGACTCCTGAGCACCAGCAGGAGAGGGGCATCACTTCACTGAATGCTTAGGCTAGCCCTTAGATCTTGGCTCTCAAGTCTGTTTTTAAAATAAACGTGTCGGTGGCATGGGTTGCTAGCAATATTGCAATCTGGTGTTGTGGCCTGCAACAGGTAGCTGGGGGTCAAAAGGGGTTTCTGTGGTAACTCCCCTCTCAGCCTCCATTCCTCTCCCTCCCTCTCCTTTTTCTGCAGTCCCTGAGTTGGTGGCCCGGGGCATTCTGCAGCAAGTCTTCCCTGTCCATGAGCAGCGGATCCTCAACCGGCTGATGAAGTCATGGGTACAAGCCATTTGTGAGCCACAGCCTTTGGGTACGCTCTTCTACCCTTCTCTTGGCCCCTCCTGTCTCCCTAAAGCTGGGATGGGGAACATCTGTGGCCCTCCGGATTTTGTTGGACCACAACTTTTATCATCACCATCCTGGCTACTGGGTCTTGCTGGGAGTTGGAGTCCAGCAACATCTGGAGTGATCCCTGATCTAAGAAGGGGCATTCCCTTCTCTCAGGAGGGAATGCCACTTCTAAATTAAAAAAACATTCCTCCGTCTTGTGCATGCGGTAGGGAATATGCTACTTTTTAGATTAGGGACGGGCTCCTGGGCTCCTCCAGATGGTGCTGGACTCCAGCTCCCATCATCCCTGATAATTGGCTGTGCTGGCTGCTGGGAGTTGGAGTCTGATAACGTCTGGAGGGCACCAGATTGGGGAGGCTAGATAAAACTTTCATTTGTAAGATCAGGGGTAGCCAACTTGGTGCCTTCCAGGTGTTGGAACACAACCAGAGCTTGGAAAAGTTACTTTTTTGAACTACAACTCCCATCAGCCCAATCCAGTGGCCATGCTGGCTGGGGCTGATAGGAGTTGTAGTTCAAAAAAAGTAAGTTTTCCAAGCTCTGACCTCAATTCCCATCAGCATCAGCAGTCAGTGGTCAGGGATGATGGGAGCTGGAGTCCAGCGATGATTTGGAGGGCCATAGATGTTCTCACCCCCTTCCCTGGACTTTATAAGGAGCAAGATGGGGAGGGCTCACCCAAATTATCAAAATGAAAAGTGAGGGGGCAAAGTGCTTGTGTATTTTTTTAAAATTTCGTGATTCTGTATCCCGCATTTCGACCCAATGATGCTCAGGACAGCTAAAGTAAAATACAAAACAACAATCAAGGCATTAAAAAAAACCCAGATGAGTACAGGCATACCCCACTTTAACCTACGCAATGGGACCAGAGCATGTATGTAAAGTGAAAATGTACTTAAAGTGAAGCAATTATCTATGTGTGCACTGCACGGCAATCGCCACTAGATGGCAGCGGCGTCATGCCATTAAGTGTCCGTAATTGCGAAGCGCGCATACGTTAAGCGGGGTATGGTGGCGTATGGAGCATGTCCGTTATAGCAAGGCGACATTAAGTGAAGCAACGTTAAGTGGGGTATGCCTGTAAAACATCAATAAGATGGATTTAAGAAACAACTGCCTGTTGGCCCAAATTGCAACATTTGCAGCGGCCAGAGGAAGCCAGCTTATGAGGTCCATCTGAATAATAATAATCAAAATGTCTGCTTCTGTCAGTCAAAGATTATCAGAAACGTGGCTGCAGTTTCTACTGCAGAAAAGGGCAGCCAGGAATGATCAAGGGGCTGGAGCAACTCCCCAGTGAGGAAAGGTTACAACGTTTGGAACTTTTCCGTTTCTCCCTCTCTCCCTCTCTCTTAACACAAGAACTTGTGGACATCCAATGAAGCTGAATGTTGGAAGATCCAGGACAAATGGATTCGTCACACAGCACATAGTTAAGCTGTGGAATTCGCTCCCGCAAGGGCCAGCAATAGCTGCCAACTTGGATGGCTTTAAAAGGGAATTAGACAAATTCATGGAGGATAATAAGGCCATCGATGGCTAGAACTCACGCTTGCTGTGTGCTGCGTTCAGCATCAGATGCAGCTCTGAATACCAGTTGCTGGGGATCACAATCGCAAGTTGCACTCTGGTCCTGCTGGTGGCCTTCCCAGAAGGGGCATCTGGTTGGCCACTGGGAGGACAGGTGGCCTCACTGATCCAGCTGCAGGGCTCTTCCTATCTTCATGTGTCCTTCTCCCCCCACTTGCATCTTCCCACCTCCAGATGATATCTGTGACTATTTCGGCGTGAAGATCGCCATGTACTTTGCGTGGTTGGGCTTCTACACGTCAGCGATGGTCTACCCCGCAGTGTTTGGCTCCCTCCTCTACACCTTCACCGAGAACGATCAGGTGAGGGCAGGATATGGAGAACAGTCGCGGGGGGGAGGTAATGGAATGAAGCAAGATTCAGACAACTGGGAGCCACTTAAATGCGCAGCCGACCTTGCAGTGTAACCCTACAGAGATGCATTGACCTTAATAGTGCTGTTACGTGTTCTCTAGCAGAATAAGCTAAAGGGGACAGGTCTCTGGCCAAGTCAGGCGACAATCTAAATGTTTTTATTAGTGATGGGAGCACAGAAAGAAAGAAGGAAAGGCAGAAATCACCCAAAGGAGGAGAGAGGAAAAAGGAGAGGAAATGAACCAGAGTGACAAGAGATGGATGGCATTTGGAGTCCAAAAACATATGGAGGATCACAGGGTCTCCTTTCTTGCTTTATTTATTTATTATTTATTTATTTAATTTACATCCCACCTTCCTCCCAGTAGGAGTCCAGGGCGGCAAACAAAAGCACTAAAAACACTTTAAAACATCATAAAAACAGCCCCTGAAATACATTAAAACAAAACATCTTTAAAAACATTTTCTAAAAAAGCTTTAAAAAAATCTTTTTTAAATATAGAAACATCTATTTTTTTAAAAAAAATGGTTTAGAAACACATTAAAAAGCAATTCCAACACAGAAGCAGACTGGGATAAAGGTCTCTACTGAAAAGGCTTGTTGAAAGGCGCCAAAAAGATAACAGATGGCACCTGTCTAATATTTAAGGGGAGGGAATTCCAAAGGGTAGATGCCCCAACACTAAAGTTCCGTCTCCCAAGTTCAGAGGCAGTCTGCTTTGGGTTGATGGGATGCTGGCAAGCTTTCCGGCTTCCCAGAGGCATCTGGTCGGCCACTGGGAGACAGGAGGCTGGACTAATGGACTGTGGGTCGGGTGCAGTAGGGATTTCCTTATCTTAGGAGACCTGCACCTGTTGTACTCTCTGCTTGCCATGCATCTGAGAAAAGCATGGAGAGCTTCTTTTTTTAAACTGCAACTCGAATTAGACATCTATTATTATTATTTGATTTATATCCCGCCCTTCCTCCCAGCAGGAGCCCAGGGTGGCAACGGTGTGGAGAAGCAGTGATCAGTTTGGGGTCTTCTTTGCTTCTCGTCTTGCTGTTAAACTCCAGTGGATGCCCTCAGGGTTGAGGGTCCCAGTCCCTCAACTGTATAGGGTATAAGCCTCTACGTAAAATACTCGCCGAGGAGAGCAGGGTTGGAGGCGCAGCACAGTCCAAACAAACCAGAGTCTAGCAAAGAAATCAGTTCAGTGCCCAAACGTGATCCAGAGGGAATGTCAGGCAACAGTCCACAATCAATGCCACAAGGGGAGTTCAGGGAAGGTGCAGCTCAGGAAGGACTAGGTCTGGACCGTTTCCAGCAACTGGAAGCCTCAAGAGCGAACCCTTAACTACGTTGGCCTCTTAGACCATACCCTAAGCCCAGCTGCAGCTGATGAAGGAATGTCAGGGATTGCTTGCTCACGAGGACTCCCCTATACAATGACTGTGGGGCTGTAGATCTGGGGCTGTTGTCACTCTTTGGCCTGGGCCTTTTGGCACTGGCGTTCATAGAATCATAGAATAGTAGAGTTGGAAGGGGCCTATAAGGCCATCCAGTCCAACCCCCTGCTCAATGCAGCAATCCAAATCAAAGCATTCCCGGCAGATGGCTGTCCACCTGCCTCTTGAAGGCCTCCAGTGTTGGAGACCCCACTACCTCTCTAGGTAATTGGTTCCATTGTCGTATGGCTCCAACAGTTAGGAAGTTTTTCCTGATGTCTTGTCGAAATTTGGTTTCCTGCAACTTCCTGCAATGGGGTTCTCTGCCTCCTCCTTCTCTGACACCTTCAAGGGTTCCTCAGTGGCTCTCTCCCGGAGGGTCTCTCCAAGGGGTCCTCAGCACTGTTTCCCAGGGACTGTGCCTGCACCTCAAGGTCCTGTGGGGCGCCTGGTTCTTCATCCTCTGAGGACTCAGTGCCCAGTACCAGATCAGGCATAATGACTTTACTATTTGTTAATGATTCTCGCCCCCCCTTCAGACCAGCCGGGACATCTGCTGCGTCATCTTCGCAATCTTTAACGTCATCTGGGCCACGCTTTTCCTGGAGGAGTGGAAACGGCGGGGGGCTGAGTTTGCCTACAAGTGGGGGACTTTGGACACACCAGCGGAGTCCATAGAAGAACCGCGGCCGCAGTTCCGGGTCAGTGGTGTTGTCGGATCTAGCCCTGAAAAGCTGCGGGAGGGGAGAGTTCTTAGTAGTTGGCTTTGGAGCGGGTCCCTTCCTCCCTTTTCCAAGCCATTAGAAAAGTAAACTTTGTTTAGAGATAGATGTACTGCCTTCAAGTTGATTCCGACTTATGGCGAACCTATGAATAGGGTTTTCACGAGGCTGAGAGGCAGTGACTGGCCCAAGGTTGCCCAGTGCGCTTCATGGCTAGGTGGGGATTCGAACTCTGGTGTCCCAGGTCCTAGTCCAACACCTTAACCACTATGCCACACTACACTACACCACACTGTTTACAAGGTTTATTTATTTATTTATTATTTGATTTATATTCCAGCCTTCCTCCCAGCAGGAGCCCAGCCGAAGTGCCCTGCCGAAGTGCAAAGTGCCCTGCCGATGGGACGTCAGCCCAGCCCCCTGGCATCTTCACATGCCATGGGGCTCTGCCCCGAATCTTTTATGTTCCCTGTAACGCCCCAGGTTGAGGGTGGAGAATGTACTCTGGTTGCAGCTATGCGCTGGAGCCTTGATAAGGTTGGGGGTGGACAGCCTTCCAGTTTGTGAAATGAGGTTGTGTCTTGGCTGCTGTAGTTTCAAAGGTAAATTTTCCTTCCTCCGTACCAGACATGAAGCTTTGAAAGTACAAACCTGACTTCTTATAGGTTAGAGTCCATATTGTGGATTTGGGGTCGGGAACCTCATGCCCAGGGGCCAAATGTAGCTCTCACCCAAGACCACAACGCCTCTATGACCCAGGGCACTCCCTTCACTGCATCCCAAAATTCTGATAAATGCAAATTTCAAAGGATGGCTCTGTTTCAATTCTCATGTTGTTTCGGAAAGTGCAAATTTGAGAAATTCTGCTTCCAGTGTGAACTGAATAGAAATTCTTACCCATCCCTACTCACAGGGCATGAAGCGCGTCAGCCCGGTGACCAACACTGAGGAGTTCTACTACCCGCCCTGGAAGCGGCTCCTCTTCCAGTGTTTGGTGAGCCTCCCCGTTTGCCTCGTCTGCCTCTCTTTCGTCTTCCTTGCCATGCTGGGCTGCTTTGAGCTACAGGTGAGAGGGTGGGCGGACATTCTGGGCAGCACGGGAGGCAGGAGCCATACGGAGTGGTACGAGTGGTTTGGGGGCTGGACAAATCTGTCCGTCTAGGTTTCTCCCAGATCCATATTTGCCCACCGTGCTCAAGCAAACGGCAAGGGTAGGCATGGATGGGCCTGTCCTTTTCGGTGTCTCGTCTAAGTTCAGTCCTCCACATTCACACATCAGTTTGCAATTTAAAATTAAAATTTAAAAAATGAGAATTCATCAGAATTTTAATGCACATTTCTCCTAATATACACGTTTTTGTTTTGTGCAAGCAGTTTCCCATAATGAGAATGCATTTTTGTATGTTTTTGTCACTAAGACATGCATTTTGGGGGACATGGAACCTCTGAGTGTCTCTTATTCCCCCCGCAACCCTGCAGTACAGGAGGGCCCCACTTTACGGCGTTCCGCTAATGCGGCGGCTTTCATTCAGGGGAAATTCCCCATTTTAAAGCCAGTTTTGCAACGTTTTGGCGTCATTTTCGCACAACGCGGCCCATTATAGTCTATGGGGCCCTGCTTTACGGCAATTTCCGCTTTACGGCAGGGGCCTGGTCCCTAACCCACTGTATTAGTGGGGCCCTCCTGTACTGAGCTGGATGGACCAATAGTCTGACTTAGGACAAGTCAGTTTCCTGTGTTAGTCATCATTGAAGTAGAAGTAAAGGCTCCATTCAGCTTTCCCCAGCCAATAGCCCTTTACCCGATCTCATAATTTTCTTTTTGCTTTATTGCACCTTTCCATGGGTTGGTGCCAATGTTAATCCTACTCAAAGTAGACTTGCTGAAAATAATGACTATGCCTCACAGTTCCATTAATTTCAATGGGTGTGCCCTGAGTAGGACTTAGTTAGATACAGTCTATGATAACTGTTTTCCTATTATTGTGATTAATTGTGGATTTACTTAGTGATTTCTACTTTTTACTTATTATCATTATTAATTACAGATTAGGGTTTTCCTTGATGACAGGAATCATTTGGTGATTTCTGATGTTTGTCATACTTAAAAGAAGGCCTACCGAAATCAATGAAATGAATTCAGTGAGTGTGATGTAGTTGGACATCGTCCATTTTACTATTATGGGTCTTCCTTCGTGACAACGGTGTGCATCCGATGTTAGTCTTATTCAGAGTAGGCCTATTGAAAATGATGGACATGACTAATTTAGCTCCATCAGCTTCAATGGGTTGTTTGTAAGCAAGTTCTACTCAGTAGACTCGTTGAAATTAATGAAACTGTTAGTCATTTCCATTAATGGGGCTACGCTGAGTAGGACTTAGCTGAATACCACCCAATGGGTCTACTCTGAGGATAGCTTGGTTGGATGTAACCTCACATTCCTGCACAAAAGGGTTTCCCTTTCTGTTTTAAGTCTGCCGTCCTGGCATTTTGAGTTTTGGAGGATTCCTCATGAAGGATATCTGGGCATTCCAGAGATGCTGATGCATTTCCACCAAAAGCATGTACCCATCTTCTCTTTTCTCCCTCCCCCCTGGCCAGGAATTTGTGCTGAGCATCAAGGAGCTGCCGCGCATTGTGCGCTTCCTGCCAAAAATCGTGCTGGCCGTCATCGTCACCGTCTGTGATGAAGTGTACAAAAAGATTGCCTACTGGCTGAATGACATGGGTGAATTTCTGCAGACATTTCCAATATTTTTCTCTCTGTCCCCCCCCCCCCATTGTAGAGGTTGGGGAACAGTTTTACTCCGGATATAGAACGGATTCATATGCCTCTGGTTCCTACCTTGGAGAGGTCTGGGGAGGGGGCAGCCACTGTCGATGTCATCCTCACCTCCCCCTGCCCAGGACTACTGCGCTCTACTGTCACACCTCCCTCACATGCTCTCTTCTCCTTGCAGAAAATTACCGCTTGCAGAGTGCCTATGAAAAACACCTCATCATCAAAATGGTCTTGGTAAGTGCCCTCCAGATACTGGCTGGACTCCCAGCTCCCGTCATAATCTCTGGCCATCAGTCATCCAGACCGTTGGAAGTTGGGGTCCTACAACAACCGGGTTGGGGGAAACCTGCCCCATTGACATTTTGTGAGGTGGCAGCCCCCTTGCGTTCCTCTGAGGCTGAGTGAAAAAGACCCTGAGCCACGACAGCAACAAGGTCCCCGTCACTCTCAGGATTGCTGAGGTGAGGCGGAACGAGGGTGCAGGAAGGAGATCCCCCAACTAACCTCTAGCAGTAAAGAAATGATCCATGAATAGCATCCAGGGGTGGGCTCTGAACCTTAAAAAAAAAGAAAGATATGGGATGGGCTCAGTGGTTGGATCACTTGCTTTTCATGCAGAAGGTCCCAAGTTTAGTACCCAGCAACCTGTGCTCTACTTTAAACCCTGCAGAACTGGAGGCGATCAGTGCAGTCCCAGAGCGAGATGGTGACTCAGTGTCAGGCGGCTTCCAATGGTGCCAACTAGTCGCCCAAGTTAGGCTCCTGTTTATTAATATTATTTATTACATTTATTCCCCTCCTTTCTTTTCATGGTAGAAACCCAAGGCAGCTTGTATATAGTTCCCAGGCGGTCTCCCATCCATGCACTGACCAGACCTGACCCTGCTTAGCTTCAGCAGGGAGCTGGTCTGATGTGCCTTCAGACCACAGCCTGTTCCTTCAACAGCATCTTGATATAGCAGCAGGAGCGATGTCCTGTACAGCCCCATTTCCATGCTGACAACCCCACAGAAGGGCAACTGGAAGGGGGCCAGGAGAAAGCTCTGTTCTCATCCTTTACCTTTTGAAGAGCAGCGTATGGAGGTCAATGAGAGTGACCAGCAGTGGTTATCAGCTGTGATATGTGGTCCTTGGACCTGAATGCACAGGCATATAATCTTCCCCCAGACATGTCCTGTTTGTGGACTTGCAGGGGATGGGGGTGGCAGGCATCTCGCTGTCCATTTTGACAAGCAGAACCCCACCTTGATCTGATCCAGCAGGGGTTTTCTAGGTTATTATCATAGTTAAATTGAACCTCCCAGGTTCAGGTAGTTAACTGGGGACCAGCAACATTATGGTGCATTAGACATTTTTATTTTTCATTTTTGTCTTTTTTCTTTTTTGTCACAGCAGCTCTGTCCCTTTTCTCTCTCTTTCTGCTTGCCTCCAAACAGTTTCAATTTGTAAATTCATACCTAAGTCTTTTCTACATCGGATTCTACCTCAAGGACATGGAGCGTCTCAAGGAGGTATGGAATTCGTGAGCCTGGGAGGTAAAAGGGACGTGGCAGAGGGTGGGATGTCCATTTCCATCTTTCTCAGTTCCTCATTTCCCCACCCTTAATTCAGTTCACCGTATTTCTGCGACAGTTTGCGAATTTACTTTTTAAAGTCCCCATGAAAATTCACCAGCGTTTCCCCTAATATGCAGTTTTGCCCAATAACACAGTTTTGCAAGCAATTTTGCTGAATAGAATGCATTCTGAACGTTATTTTCATTTATTTATGCATCCATATGCACACTTTTTCCTAATATACATGTTTTTTTCTGCCTGGAAAAGTACTGCAAAATTCAGAGAAGTGCAAACTTCAAACGATGGCTGCATTTTGGTTCAAATATCATTTTGGGAAGGGTGAATTCCTCCCCGTCCCCAGGTAGAGGCCGTCAGGGCTGGCCAAAGAACCACCAACTTAACACTTTTATGGTTGGTCCACCCTGAGTGGTAACAGTGTGCCAGCATTGTATTTGCTCCATGGCAGATGCCAGCTTCACGGGGATGGTAATCAGAAACCTACTTTTGGGATGTCCAAGAACGTGCATGGAGGATAAAGTCTACCAATGGCTACTAGCCATGATGGCCATGTTCTACCTCCAGTGTAGGAGGCAGTCTACCTCTGAATAATACCAGCTGCTGCGATTCACAAGTGGGGAGAGTTGTGCTCCAGTCCTACCTCACTTTGGAGCATGTGGATGGGCACTGTGAGAATAGGATGCTGGAGGTGGGCCCCTTTTGGCCTGATCCAGCACTGCAGGGCTCTTCTTAGGTTCTCATCTACGCAAGGGTGTGGCTAGGAGGTTGCCCAGGCAGCCCACTGATCCCCACGTGTTTTACAGCAGGCCCCAAATCTCCTACCCTTTCCTCCCGTTTGTTTTTTAAAAAAACTAGTTCACAGGATGGCTTTCTCTCTGAAACATGGCCTAAATTTGCATCTATATGTATAAATTAACATTTTAAGAACTGAGCGATGCTGCGGGATGCATCCAACATGGTGGGGGGCTGTCAGTTACTTTGAATCCTCTTTTATTTACAATTCTATTTGATTTTGATTTTTCATTCTCTCTCTCTCTCTCTCTCTCTCTGTCTGTCTGTCCCGCATTCCACAGCTCCTGCTTATCTTCTCTTTCTTCCAAAGCCTCGTGCGTCAACTCAAAGACGCTGTCCTCCCCACCATCTTCCTTCAACTCCACCTCTTCCTCATCTCCTTTAAGGGTTTGCTGAGTTGTTGTTGGCAGCTGGGCCTCTCCAAAGTAGGAGCATGGAGGGGTTGCAGAAGGGCAGCAGGGGAGAGGGGGAGTTGGCAGGGAGAAATACCTACTTTTATCCCACATTAGTTGGCCTGGTGCATCGCAGTAAGGAGTCAAACAGTACCTGGAGGGCCACAGGTTTCTCCAGCCTTGATCTAAGAAGAGGCATTCCTCACTGCATGTGAGAAAGGGAGGAATGCCTCTATTTAGAAGATGGATGGTTTAAAGGTTCTAGAAATCAGGAGTGGGTGGCTTAACGTTTCTAGAACTTGTCTTTCCTTCTCAAAATAAAAAGATGACTAAGGCAGAACTTCGTGGAAGTTTAGGATATTTTGCATGGTGCAGAGCAAGTGGGGGTCGTTTTGTGTCATCTCTCATAATACCAGAACTTGGGGGTCATCCAATTAAATCAGTGATGGGGAACCTTTGAGATCCTCCAGATATTATTGGACATCCATCATCCCTGACTATTGACCATGTGGGCTGCTGGGAGCGTAGTCCTGCATGGCATTGGGTTGGGGAAGGCTGTTCTTGTCTATAGGGCAAGTCTGGGGGACTTTTGGCCCTCCCATTTGGATTCTAGCTCCCATCAGCCCCAAGCAAGCATACTCGGTGGACAAGGTGGGATTTGGTCCAGCAACATCCAGAGAGCCACAGGTTGCAGAGAGGTTGAGGCTACAGCTGGATGGCCAGTGTGATATACTGTATTGCAGCCTTCCCCAACTTGGTGCCCTCCAGATATTGCTGGACTCTAGCTCCCATCAGTCCCAAACAAGCATAGTCTGGTGTGGTGGGAGTTGTAGTCCCATCAGCTTTGGAGGGTCACATTATTCCCAACCTGTGCGATAAACTGTTGGGCAGTTGGACAGACAAATGAAAGCACTTACTCAGAAATTCACAATTTGTTTGTAGATCTCACCACGGCAAGATCTAACCATTGGACTCCATGGCTTTGAAATATTAGTTTGATGGCTGTTAGGCATGATAGCTATATTCTATATTCTGAGGCAGTCTTCCTCTGAATACAACATGCTGAGGTACAATCAGCCAGGGTGTGGACTATTGACTTCATTGCCCTAATTCATTGGCTTGGCCACAGTGTTCTTATGGGCTTGCCTATTCATCTGTGACAACTTGAAAAGGCCTCGCAGCAACCAGGGTGCCAATATTTTGAACCAGAACCAATCTTAATGTGTTTTCCAACGCATCTGAGATGACAGTTCTTCAAGGCTAATTGCTCAGAAAACAAAGAGCACAAAGGCACCATACTAGGTTGTGGGTTCCTTGAGGTCTAGAAACTTGGGCTTCTTAAAGCTGAAAACTCTCAAGATGGCACCGCACATTCTGCTCCCAGAACTTGTGTTGCGCACAGCCTTATCACTGCTCCAGGCTCCTCCCATTCCCATCATGCACTGCTTTTATATTATTATTTGTGGTCTCTGCCACTCAAATTGTTGCCATTATTATTTTAATTTGTTTATTACACCTCTAATCTTGACTTTGAGACCGCTGCCTCCAATGCTGTTGATATCTAAGAGCGTTTGTCCCTATGGGTGACTGTTAAAGGAGTGATTCATTTCAATTTTTTTAAATGGAAAATATTTGTTCCATTCTGAATGTATCTCTGCATTGTCTTTATTTTCCAGTAAAAACTGTATGAACCACCAGTAGAGTCAAATGTCCTTGGATCTTAATGGGTCTACTCTTGAGTATGACTAGCCTTGGATACAACCCACTGTGCTTAACTGAGCAGAAACTAGTTATTCTCACTGTTTATCCTTCCCATTGCTTTGTGTTTGGTACATCACACTCCAACATTTTTTCCGCACGTTAAATGTTCAATGAGAAAAATGTTTCCTAAAACTCTCAAATGGATCCCCCAGTTTCAAAACGGCAGCTTTGCCAGACATCTTCAGCCTGTTGTATCATGTTGTACCCTGTGACTCCTTCATGATATGCCTCTTTCTTCTCCTTCCCCCTGCCCTTGTCGTCTCCTAGATGCTAGCCACTCTCCTCATCACCCGCCAGTTCCTGCAAAATGTCAAGGAGGTCTCTCAGCCGCACCTGTACAGCAAGTTCAAGCGTGGTGATCTCAGTGTCCAAAACCTCCGGGAGGTGGCCCACATGCTCTTCCGGCTGCTGACTCAGAAGTACACGTCAGCTAAATCACACGCCCCAGAGCATCACCCACCCAGGCATGGGGACCCATTGGCAGGGCATGGGCCAGAGCATGGTGAGGCTCTGGAGGGGGTCCCCAAGGGGGAGAAGAAATGCCTCAACGGAGGGTGTGGGGTGCCGGAGGAAGAGGAAGAGGAGAAGAAGGAGTCAGACTCGGAAGATGAGAGCATCCTAGATTGTGGGCTGAAGCTGAAGAAAGTGAGTTTCATTGAGAAGGCTGGCCGCAAAGTCGGGGAACTGAGCCTGGAGGAGGTGAGCTTCTTAGAAGAAGGTAGCCCCACCATGGTGGAGAAAGGGATGGACCCGGCGTCCGTTTTTGAGCTGTGTGAGGACGAGGACGAGAGCGACAGGGCCTCAGGGAGCCCCCTCAAGGGACTGCCCGAGACCAAGGAACCGGTGGTTGTCATGAGGTCCCGGAGGCCGCGAGTCAACAAGAACCCTGCAGAAGGTGAAGGGTACGAGGGAGACGAGGAGGACAAGAAGCCCACCAGGACTTCCTGGATTGACCCGCCAGAGGAGAACTACACCACACAGCTCGCCCAGGCTGAGGTGGAGAGCTGCATGAAGAAATACGAGGTGAGGCTGTTACGGTAGCGGTGTCCCCATTTTGAATAGCACAAGGGAGAGCGGCGGTATTCGTGTTTGGCTTTATTGTGAAAACAATGAAAGTGACTGACAGTAAAAAAACAAAAAGGAAAGATAGAAAATGCCTTAGAACCATAAATAACATTTTTAAAAGAACGAATTAAATGGCAAGAATAAAAATATTATCAAGCAGCAGTAAGAACACTGAACGCACCAGCAGAAAGCTTCAAATAAAATAATAAAAGTGTGAATACAACAGCTCACACAATGAAAGAAAAGACATTTTTGCTGCCTCAGGTGAAGGGCAAGATGGCACCTTCCCTTCCCATTCTACATACAGAGTCTTCAAGCCAGGAGGGAATGGTGGGGGGGATTAGGAGGAACAGCCCATAATGCAGCGGTGGGGAACATTTTTCAGCCCAAGAGCCAGATTCTTTTCTGGGCAACATACCAAGGGCCGCATGCCAGTGGTGGGTGGGGCCAGAGGCAAAAGTGGGCGGAGCAACTAATACAAATTTTACCTTTGTACGGCAGGCTAGTTTCTGCACAAATTCACACCCACTCTTTGCCCAGCAAGCAACAGGCATGATCAGACTTCAAGCATACATTTCAAGCTAGGCAAAAACACTTAAGATAGGTGCAAATCAAGGGTGTGACCTGGTCAGGGCCGGCCCTTGGATAAATAGCACCCTGGGCAAGGAGTGCCTTTGGCGCCCCTTTCCCCATGGTCAGCTATGCAGGGCCACCCGGAGGGTTTATGGGGCCCAGTGCATGCGTGATATTGGGGGCCCTGCTGCTATTGCATCCGCAGACTACATGTGAGAATTCTCACCCGCAGCTCCTCCTTGCCCAGGGATCAAGCAGAATGATCAATGTGCTTCTTTTTAAAAATTATTTGGGGATAAGGGAATAGGGATTGGGTTGCAATCTCTCAGGTCTTCTGGTTCTGTCCTGATGCTGGGTTTCTCTTGTACTCTCAGGAAGGATTCCTCCATTAAGGCCTGGCCTCATCCCACTCCTTTGCCTTTCCCTGTGGTAACTGCCTGTTCTGTCATCCCCTTGACATTTGCTGGGGTGAGGCAGATGTTCTTTTAGATAAGTTTGTAGATAAGCCATAAGATGCACAAACTGAGTTTCTTTGTTCAGCTACAATTAACAGATATTATTCTGCAGAGCAGGTGATACACAACCTGATTCAACTACTTGGGGAGACTCCCTTCCTAGATCTCAACAGTAGCAGATGCTGGATCACAACCAAGGCCGATTCTGTTCCAAGACCAAGTCTGAATCCAGATTGTGATGGATCTAGACAATCAGTCTTGTCCTTGCAAAACCACCTTCCCCACCACCTTTGCCAAGAGAGATCTTGCACTCTAATATACAGTTTCTTCTATTTATGAAAACTTTAAACAAAATACCAAGAATTATGGTGGGCAATGTGGCCGAGTCACGGCAGGGGCCAACGGTATACACAGGAACTGAGGCAGTGTTACCAAGTTGACTGTCTTGTTCCAGATTGCAAAACCCATCTGTGGCATCTCTGTTATCTTTTCAGCGCCTATTGAAGACCTTCCTCTTTCAACAAGGCTTTTAAGTTGAGACCTATCCCAGTCTGCGTCTGCGTTGGAATTGCTTTTTAATATGTTCTTAAGCCTTCTTTTTTAAATGTTTTTAATCTTAGAAGATGTTTTCATAGCTTTTTTTGAGTAACGTTTTTGAAGACGTTTTGTTTTAATGTGTTTTAAAGTTTGTTTTTATGATGTTTTAAAGTGTTTAGTGCTTTTGCTTGCCGTCCTGGGCTCCTGCTAGGAGGAAGGGCGAGATATAAATCAAATAATAAATAATAGACTGCTACTCCCAGGCTTTTCCCAGCAATGCCTGTGAAAAGGGCCCAGTGAGCTGCCTCTTATTTGCTGCTCTGCTTTCAGTACACTCCAGTTCCAGTTCTAGGATCCAAATGAAGTCTTATGTGGTGTGGGTGGCTCTCAAAGGATGATTAGTCATGTTCGGCACATGCACAAAATGGGTTCTGCTGTACGCTGTCCTTCCTGAGCTCCAATCCTCCTGTCCTCAGCTATCGCCGGTTTTACTTTTAATGTTTTTTTTATTTTGCAGTAGTTCCTGTCTTTTGATGCACATTCTTTATTTTAGAATAGCCATAATTTGGATATTTAACAATAACAAATAAAAGTAATAAAGGTATTCAGCGGACCTCTTACAGCTTTATTTTATTATCATTTATATAGTGCTTACAGTGTTTATAGTATTTGAAGTGCTAAGTGCTCAGTAAAGTTGCCCTAAAGGAAAGTTGTGTTCCACTGATTTTTACCTGGCGTAAATAACATCAAAGCAGAAATTGAGAAAGAAACATACTTTAAAGCTAAATGTAGGAAGATCCTTTTTTTTAGTTAGCACTCAAACAACCTGTAGAACCTGATTCTTGCTTTTTGTCACCCTGGCTCACTGCATTCAAAAACACAGCCGCTCAGCTTGGTCCCCCCTCGGATTGGTGCCCTGGATGACTGCCCAGCTCACCTACCCATAAGGCCAGCCCAGGGCCTGGTGAAAGTCCCAAAGGGTTGCATTTGCCTCCTGACCTGAGGTCCTCCATCCCTGCTATAATGTGCATGCCTTCCTATTGCAGTGATTTCAATAGGGAACTTCTTACATTTCCCGGTCTTAAGCGCTTCTGCAGGGCCTCTGCATCAGATAACATGATGGAGGTACATTACATTGATACAAAGAAGAGGGCCTTTTTTATAGTGGCCTCCCAACTGTGGAATGTATTTGTCTGATGCTTAATTTTTTTTTTTAAGTATAGAGAGAGAGAGAGAGAGAGAGAGTTTTGAAAGCAACAAACAGAACTTCACTCAAGCTTGCTCTGGATCCCTATAAGGATTCCGTTAATCACCTAAAAATATATATGAATATAATTGTCATTAACAAAACAGAGATTTTTATTGTATATATATCCAGGCTAGTGGCCAACATGTTTTTGTGGGAGTGAGCTTTGTGATTTATTTAATTTTAGCTTATGCAAAGAACTCCTCGTGGGGTAGGGCAGAGCAAGCCTTGGAGAGTAAAAGCTGGCTGGCTGGGAGAGAGGGGTTGTGTTCTTCTGTTGCACCCTTCTCTCTCACATGCACATTTCTTGAACATTGTTTACAGATGGCAGTAATTAAGTGGTATATAAATTGTTGAAATAAATAAACAGACTTTTGCCACCCCCTCTCCTCCTCCGATCCAGGACACTTTTCAGGATTACCAAGAGATGTTCATCCAGTTTGGCTACGTAGTCCTATTCTCATCAGCCTTCCCACTGGCCGCCATGTGTGCCCTGATCAACAACATCATCGAGATCCGGAGTGACGCCTTCAAGTTGTGCACAGGACTTCAGCGCCCCTTTGGGCAGCGGGTGGAAAGCATTGGAGAGTGGCAGGTAAGGGCAGGCTCTTTCCTATTGGGCTGGGGTTACTTGCAGAACGAAGGCGAAGGAAGAACGGGATGAAAGGCTAGCTGAGAACCCAAAATCTGACCCATGTAGGCCACTATCCCGTTTCCCAAAGTGGCCAGTCTGATGTCTCCAAGCAGCCCTCAAGCATGTGCACGGAAGGAATAGCCCTCTCTTGCTCTTTATCCTACCTCCCCAGCAAATGGTATGCAGAGAGAGATTGTGATTGTTAATTCTCCAGCGGGCACTAGGACACCACCAAGTGGTTGTTATCCCCACCAATCACTTGAAGATACAGAATAAACATAAGAGCTCCAGGCTGCGTCTGGGTAGTCCCTTCCCTGGAGCCGGAGGTTTTTTTCCTGCCTCACTTGGAAAGGACACTTCGGCTGACCCTCTTCTGGCCTTTCATTGTCTTGACCAGGGGGTTGGACTTGATGGCCTTATAGGCCCCTTCAAACTCCATTGTTCTATGATTCTGTGACCTGGAAGGGTGTATGCCTGTCTCTGAATCTGACTATCCCTGTAATCCTTAAAATAAATATAAATAAATAATAATGTTTACTGCTGTTTCTTCTAGCATTTCTTACTGCTTCTTTTTTAAAAAGTGCTAAAAGTTTTCCTTAATTAATTCATGTGTAATTGATCATTCTTCCTGGATTAATTCATCCTGGTTATCTTTCCCAGCTGCTAAACAACTGCTTTCTATATCATTAATTGCTGTCTTGATTATCATTTTAATTGCTAATCAGCTGATTTACCCAAGAACTAATTTGCTAACCTGATTAAACACCCGCTTACCTTAAACTGTGACCCACAGTTTTTTAAACACATTGATTACTGCAAATGTGAGCCTCAGTAAGCTGCCGCTGACATGACTAGGAATGGGGGGAAGTGGCAAGCGGCAAGCGGCCTCTCTGCTGGGACCAAGTGAGGGCTTGGAGGGGTGAGAGACAAAGAAACTTTGAAGTGCAAGCAGTGCCTGCCATGTTGGGGCCTCCAGGACCAGGCAACACAGCACAGCCCAAATGGTCCTGTGGTAGCGGTGATGTCGGCAGGTATGCTATTGGTGCAAATGGGCCCGGTCGGCTCCACGGTTGCGGCAGTGTCAGACGGCAATGAAATTGACCAGCTCCAAGCCATAACAGCAACAAAAAATAGTGATCTGTAACTTGACAGGTGTCGGAAGGCAGAGCTGGGGTCCCAATCCCGGGGACCTGGATCCCGGAGAGTTGGGAGAAGAGTATTCGGATGGATGGCAGAGGGAAGGGGGAGGAACTTCCCCCCTTTGGAGCGAAGACGAAACAGAGGAACTGCCAGTGATAAGGTCGCTTAGCAACGGGGAGCCTGAGCCCTCCCTGGACATTCTCACGCCTCCCCCTCTTTCAGGCTCAGAGCAAGAGGGGGAAGAGGGAGGGCTGCTCACAGCCGAAAAGCGGGGAGGCAGTTTACCATCAGCTCCTCCCCTATCCCCCATCCTGGAATCGGAAACTTCAGAAGAGGAGGGGGTGATGCTTCCCCCCTCACCGCGCACACACAGACAGCTGAAAAGACAGGAGAGAAGGGGGGGAAGGCGGGCAGTACCTGAGGGGCAGTTAAGGAGGAGCGAAAGATTGCGCGCCCGTTTGGCCCCTTCTTAAAGAACAGGCGGGAAGAAGTCCCTTGCTCTGTCAACTTTCTCCCAATGCCGCAGGACCTGTATCTCTGTATTGATTCATGAGAAAACGCAGTCTTTGTTTGGACATTACCCTAATAAAACACGAATTAACTACAATCGTTGGTCTGGTTCCTGAGTCACATCCTGGGCCTGACAACAGTGGAGGCAAGGCGTGCTTGCCTCCAGCTTTCAGAGGAGGAATGGTGGGAAACAGAAGAAGAGCAAGGACTGGTCTTGGATGAGCAGTTCCAGCTCATTTTTTTGGGTGAATTCCACCGTTCAGTCCGTCTCTCCCTCCATTTCAGTTGGAAGTAACTTACAGTCAGAGCTTGGAAAAGTTACTTTTTTGAACTACAACTCCCATCAGCCCCAGCCAGCATGGCCACTGGATTGGGCTGATGGGAGTTGTAGTTCAAAAAAGTAACTTTTCCAAGCTCTGCACAGTGCACTGAGACTGCTGCCATTTCTTACCATAGGCTGCTACAGTAACTTGAGCCCAGGAATAAATTTATCTGCTGCCACCTCTGGTTAGTTCTTGAAAAACAGCCTGATGATACTGCCATAGCAGGAGAAGTAACACATGCACCCCCTTGTGGTCAGACCAATGTACTACAACAAAACCAACATTTAAATATGGCGATACATGGCTTCCCTAACATGGCCAGTACATCTGCTGCCACCTGTGGTCACAACATAGTACAACAAGAAGAAAAGTTGTCATTTAACCTTTATTCATCAGTCAGTTAGAGGAAGCTTTATTTTATTTATTTATTTATTTATTATTGGATTTATATCCCGCCCTTCCTCCCAGCAGGAGCCCATTTTATTGGCTGAAATGTCAGCAGAACTATTATTGAACAATATGCCAATAGCATATTTGGGGACTGACCAGCAGGTTGTCCACAATCCAATCCAATCATTATCATCAGATAACATGATAACGATTACTTTGAACACTGATCAAAAGAAATGGTGGCACAGCTACTCAATGAGGATAGCAAAATGATAACAGATGACAAAGAAAAGGCAGAAGTGCTCAATTCCTACTTTGGCTCAGTCTTCTCCCAAAAGAGGCTCTATGACCCTCCTGGGAAACATGAAGTTGAAAGGGCAGGATTGGAGCTTGAGATTAATAGACAAATGGTCAAGGAATACTTAATCACTTTGAATGAGCTCAAACCTGAAGGGCCTGATGAACTGCAACCTAGAGTATTGGAGCTGGCTGAAGAACCCTCAGAAACACTGTCTATTATTTTTGTGGAAATCATGGAGGATGAGTGAAGTGCTGGATGACTGGAGGAGGGCTAATATTGTCCCTATCTTCAAAAATGGCAAAAAGGAGGAACCGGGGAACTACAGACCAGTCAGCCTGACGTCGATCCCTGGGAAAATTTTGGAGCAAATTATAAAGCAATCAGTCTGTAAACATCTTGAAAACAATGCAGATTACTAGAAGCCAACATAGATTTATTAAGAACAAATCCTGCCAGACTTATCCTATCTCAATTTTTGATCGGGTAACCTCCCTGGTAGACTGTGGGAATGCTATGGACATAATTTATCTCAACTTCAGAAACATTTTTGAAAAAGTGCCCCATGATATTCTGATTAGCAAGCTGGTTAAATGTGGGCTAGATAGAACAACTATCAGGTAGATCCACAGTTGGCTACAGAATCGTACTCAAAGAGTGCTTATCAATAGTTCCTTCTCAAACTGGGAGGAGGTAATGAGTGGGGTACCGCAGGGCTCAGTCCTGGGCCCAGTGCTGTTCAACATTTTTTTTAATGACTTGGATGAAGAGGTGCAGGGAATGCTTATCAAATTTGCAGATGATACAAAATTGGGAGGAATAGCTAATACCCTAGAAGACAGAAAGAAAATTCAAAGGAATCTTGACAGGCTGGAGCATTGGGCTGAAAACAACTGAATGAAATTCAACAGGGATAAATGCAAAGTTCTACACCTAGGAAAAAGAAACCAAATGCACAGTTATAAGATGGGGGATACTTGGCTCAGCAATACTACACGTGAGAAGGATCTTGGGATTGTCGTTGATCACAAGCTGAATATGAGCCAACAGTGAGATGTGGCTGCAAAAAAGGCAAATGCTGTTTTAGACTGCCTTAACATAAGCATAGTGTAAAGTATGGGTGCCAAAATTTGCTGGTGTCTCAGATGTCATGGCCATAAATCTCTTCTTTTCGGTCCTTAGCAGTAGCCTGATGAAATGATATCATATTAACTTTTTTTTTTTAATTCCCCCATTTTCCCTCTGCAGAAAGTGATGGAGGCCATGGGAGTTCTAGCCATTGTGGTGAACTGCTACCTGATCGGTCAGTGTGGGCAACTGCAGCGCCTTTTCTCGTGGGTCAGCCCAGAAGGGGCCATCATATCCGTGGTGGTGCTGGAGGTAATGGTTTTATCAAGGACCCTCTTCCCTCCACTTCCCCACACCTTTATTCTCTTTCCTGAGGTAGCACCTGAGTTCTAAACTGAAATGCTCCAATTCTGAAAAGTAGGAATATTCCAGGTTCTGCCACTGAGATATGTCTTTTCTATTTGAGCTGTTGTTGGCTGTGTTTGAACAGAACATCAAACCATAGTTTTATACTAACCAAAACAAACCACAAGTCATCTGGCAAGCAAGGAAAGAAGCCATGGTTTGTTTCTCCATCCGCTCTTGCCTTGTACTGTTGTTGCCTGGTCGGCATCTTTGATGGGAGTGCCAAACAACGAAACGGACCTTTAGTATGGCGGCACCTACCCTGTGGCATTCCCTCCCCTTAAATATTAGGCAGGCGCCATCTCTGCTATCTTTTTGGTGCCTTTTGAAGACTTTCCTCTTCCAACAAGCCTTTTAAGTAGAGACCTATCCCAGTCTGCGTCTGTGTTAGAATTGCTTTTAATATGTCTTTTAATATGTTTTTAACCCTTTTTTAAAATATGTTTTTAAAGGTTTTTCTTAATGTTTTTGTTTTGTTTTCATGTATTTTAAGGTCTTTTATGACGTTTTAAAGTGTTTTTAGTGTTTCTGTTTGCCGCCCTGGGCTCCTGCTGGAAGGAAGGGCGGGGTATAAATAAAATAATAAATAAATAAACAAACCATGGTTAAGTGAGGCCACTGGGTTCCAACAAAACGCTAATTCACAGTTAAAACAACAACAAGACTTCACACCAGCGTTTGTTGGAAGATAAGACTATCACAATGGCTACAAGTCACTATGGCTATGTTCTACTTTCGCTGAATGGCATGAAATGATAAAAACTCCGACAAAAGCAATAAATCAATGTAAACAGTGATGGATAAATATAAATAAATAAATCTGACAACAACATAACTGGCCAGTGACCAAGGTGGATGCATGAGGCTTTTGCTGTCTGACTCACGCAGCTTAAATGATACAATTTTAACGTCTAAAAGTGAAACAGAAACAGCATTGACCAGACTGGAAGCTCCAGGAATGCAATGCAGATCCGCTCAACCTTTCAAAAGGAAATGTAGTGGTCTTTATTTTCTTAAAATGGGTGACAGCTCCTCCAACTCCTCAGAGGGTAAGTCTAGCCTGGTATGGGGAAAGGACCGGATAAGGTCCCGAAGCCTGCCAAAATGGGGGTCCGTTCTCAGCAGACTTGCACAGGATCCCATTTCTTGCCTTCTGGATTAAAAAGCAGAGAAATTCACTAATAGGCAAAAAAAAAATCTTGCGGTTTAAGAATGTCCCTATACCAGCTGAGTTCTGTTTATCAGGCAATACTGACGACAACAGGGAGAAGCTCAGTGTTTAAGAGGTACCCATTTTGGCAGCACAAGTTTCACGAGTCAGCAAGAACAAATAACCTTCAGGATGATCCAATGAGTTGGGATTTACATCAGAGCAACAGCCATTGGATTGTCCTGTTAGTGAACTAAGGAAGGAACAAAATGATGTGCAGTAGATAAGAACTACTGGCTGTTCTACAGAAACTGCCACTGACACAGGATGTAAACAAGGAACAAAGCATCCTTTGTGTTTGTTTGGCTTTTTGTGTGTGTATGGGGGTGTCCAGCGGGGAATTGGTGCAGTTGGAAAATCTGCTCAATATTCCCTGCTTTGGACTTGTGTGATCCTATGGGAAGTGATTCAAACTCCACACTCACAGCGCCTGGACCTATAACCTGTTGGTTGTACTAGCACACAGTTTGGAAGGAGGTGGTATGCTGAATGAGCAGACGTCCGTTTGGTTCCAATCACACAGACTTTTGGGATAGAAAATAAGAATGAGACCCACTGCCTGCAAGGGGAAGAGGACCATCACTGCCCAGGGAGGGAGAGCCATCTGCCTGCTTTGCTGCTGCTGCTGCTTGGCCAACATCTCTGCTCTCTCCTTCTTGGGCTCCTGCTCTGCACGTGGGCACCTTGCAGGACCAGGCTCCAGGTACTCAGCCAGCTGTGCCTGATACTGTTCCACCTGTCCCTTCTCTGGAGGGGATATATAAGCCGGCTGGCTGAGGGGGCTTGGGAGATCCAGTGCCTGCAAGGGAAGAGGACCATCACTGCCCAGGGAGGGAGAGCCATCTGCCTGCTTTGCTGCTGCTGCTGCTGCTGCTGCTGCTTGGCCAACATCTCTGCTCTCTCCTTCTTGGGCTCCTGCTCTGCACGTGGGCACCTTGCAGGACCAGGCTCCAGGTACTCAGCCAGCTGTGCCTGATACTGTTCCACCTGTCCCTTCTCTGGAGGGGATATATAAGCCGGCTGGCTGAGGGGGCTTGGGAGATCCAGTGCCTGCAAGGGAAGAGGACCATCACTGCCCAGGGAGGGAGAGCCATCTGCCTGCTTTGCTGCTGCTGCTGCTGCTGCTGCTTGGCCAACATCTCTGCTCTCTCCTTCTTGGGCTCCTGCTCTGTACGTGGGCACCTTGCAGGACCAGGCCCCAGGTGGCGTTATACGTGGGAAGAAGAACGGTCTTAGAGCTGGCGTTTGGGCGCACAGAATACGGGACTGTGTCTTCTGTGTGGGTTTGAAGTGGATGAATGGGTGTTATATGAGTGTATGTTGTGAGTGAATGTGTATTTTTATGTATATGAGTTTTTTGTATTTATAGTTTATCATGTGCCTCGGGAAGAGATTTTATCATCAAGAGGGGAGACCTGAGGCGGCCCCAATTGCCGTAGTGATGGGTAGAGGGAGGTATGGTGATATGAGAGGGACGTGCCAGGTAAGGAGAACGCGGCCCAGACATGTAGTGGCTGTGCCGCGTTCTGGTCCTTCTCATACCTGCAGGGTTGTTGGTTGTCCTATCAGCCAACTCTCAGATCTCCAGTTGCTGCTTTTTAATGCCAGATGGGTACATAATAAAACCTCCCTCGTCCATGATTTGATTGTGGACGAGGTGGCCAATCTGGCATGTATAACCGAGACCTGGGTGGGCGAACAGGGAGGAGTTAGTCTGTCCCAGCTCTGCCCACCGGGGTATCTGGTTCAGCATCATGGTAGATCTGAGGGTCGGGGAGGTGGGGTTGCTGTGGTCTATAAGAGTTCCATCTCACTCACCAAGCACCATGTCCATGCAATCACTGGTCTGGAGTGTTTGCACCTTGTGCTGGGCCAGAGGGACAGACTGGGAATCCTTTTGGTGTACCGCCCACCTTGCTGCCCAATGGCTTCCCTAACTGAGCTGATGGAAGTGGTCTCGGAGATACTGTTGAGATCCCCCAGACTGGGAGATCTCAACATTCATGCTGAGGCTACTTTGTCTGGGGCAGCTCAGGACTTCATGGCCGCCATGACAACCATGGGGCTGTCTCAATATGTTAGTGGCCCAACACATACATCGGGGCATACTCTTGACCTGGTCTTTGCTACTGGACATGGGGATAGTGATCTGGATGTGGGGAGTTTTACATCTCTCCCGTTGTCATGGACAGATCATTGCTTGCTGAAGTTTAGACTTTCAGTAGCCTTTTCCCTCTGCAAGGGTGGGGGACCTATTAAATTGGTCCGCCCCCGGAGACTAATGAATTCTGAAGGTTTTCAAAAGGCTCTGGTGGTTTTTCCGGCTGATAAGACTGGCGCTCCTGTCGAAGCCCTGGTTGATCTGTGGAATACAGAGATGACCCAGGCTGTTGACACGATAGCTCCTGTGCGCCCTCTCCTATGTAGAGGTCATACAGCTCCTTGGTATACTCCGGAGTTGAGAGCGATGAAACAAGACAGGAGGCGGCTTGAGCGGAGATGGAGACGAACTCCTGACGAATGCAATTATGAGCTGGTTCGTGCTTCTACTAAGCTCTATGTAGGAGCGGTGAGGGCGGCAAAAAAACAACATTTCGCCGCCACTATTCAGTCATCTCTCTCACGCCCACGGGAGCTTTTTAAAGTGGTTCGTGGCCTACTTCATCCAGGCCTACAAGATACGGCAGATACATCGGTAGCTCGATGTAATAAATTTGCTGAACACTTCCAGCATAAGATCTCATGCATTCGCCGGGACTTAGACTCCTATTTAATAGCAGTTAATCCTACTGAGGTGTCCGGAGCACAGTCTTGTCATGTTTTGTTGGATGAGTTTCAGTTGGTTCAGTTCGAGGACGTGGACAAGGTGCTTGGACAGGTTCGTGCGACCACTTCAGTACTGGATCCTTGCCCCTCTTGGCTAATTAAAACTAGCAAGGAAGGAACAGTTGGCTGGGCCAAGGAAGTGATTAATGCCTCTTTACGAGAGGGAGTGGTCCCTGGCTGTCTGAAAGAGGCAGCAGTGAGACCACTCCTGAAAAAACCTTCCTTGGACCCAGAGGATGTCAGCAGCTACAGACCAGTAGCCAATGTTCCGTTCCTGGGCAAGATCCTGGAACGTGTGGTTGCTGACCAGCTCCAGGCGCTATTGGATGAAACCGATTATCTAGATCCATTTCAATCGGGGTTCAGGCCTGGTTTTGGCACTGAGACTGCCTTGGTCGCCCTGTGTGATGACCTATGTCGGGAGAGAGACAGAGGGAGTGTAACTCTGTTGATTCTCCTTGACTTCTCAGCGGCTTTTGATACCATTGACCATGGTATCCTTCTGGAGAGGCTTGCGGAATTGGGAGTTGGAGGCACTGCTTGGCAGTGGTTCCGCTCCTACTTAGCGGGTCGTCTCCAGAAGATAGTGCTTGGGGAACATTGCTCGACACCGTGGGTTCTCCAATGTGGGGTCCCGCAGGGTTCGGTTCTGTCTCCCATGCTTTTTAACATTTATATGAAGCCGCTGGGGGCGGTCATCAGGAGTTTTGGAGTGCGTTGCCATCAGTATGCTGATGACACGCAGCTCTACTTCTCCTTTACATCTTCTTCAGGTGAGGCAGTCGACCTGCTGAACCGTTGCCTGGCTGCGACAATGGACTGGATGAGAACTAACAAACTGAGACTCAATCCTGACAAGACTGAGATGCTACTGGTGGATGGTTTCTCTGGTCAGATGGTGGATACATACCCTGTCCTGGACGGGGTTACACTCCCCCTAAAGGATCAGGTTCGTAGTTTGGGAGTCGTTTTAGACTCTTCCCTCACACTTGAGGCTCATGTAGCCTCGATGGCCCGGAATGCGTTCTACCAACTTCGGTTGGTAGCCCAGCTACGTCCCTATCTGAGTAAGGAGGACCTCTCATCAGTGGTACATGCTATGGTAACCTCGCGTCTGGACTACTGCAATGCGCTTTACGTAGGGCTACCTTTGAAGACGATTCGGAAGCTACAGCTAGTGCAAAATGCGGCGGCCAGACTGCTAACAAGAACTAAGCGGTCTGAGCATATAACACCTGTGCTAGCCCGTTTGCACTGGCTTCCAATATGCTTCCGGGCCAGATTCAAAGTGTTGGTACTTACCTATAAAGCCTTATACGGCGCGGGACCACGATATCTGTCGGAACGCCTCTCCTGATATGAACCGGCCCGTACACTACGGTCTACTACGAAGGCCCTCCTCCGGGTTCCGACTCATAGGGAAGCCCGGAGAGTGGTGACAAGATCTAGGGCCTTCTCAGTGGTGGCCCCCGAACTATGGAATGGTCTCCTCGAGGAGGTGCGCCTGGCACCGACACTATCATCTTTTCGGCGCCAGGTTAAAACCTTTCTCTTCTCTGAGGCATTTTAATTCCTGTTAATTCTAAATTATTATATTTTGATTTTAGACTGTACAGTTTTGTGTACAGTTTTGTGTTATTTTTATTGTATTTTTAATGTTCACCGCCCAGAGAGCTGTTGCTAGTCGGGCGGTATATAAGCTTAAATAAATAAATAAATAAATAAATAAATAAAGCTTAGTTTATTATAGGAGACGCCTATTTGGGGAGAAAAGCGTTCCTAGTTCTAGCTAACTAAGTCCGAGATGTAGGAGAGCCAAGCTTGCTGCTTTGATGTCAGCGGAGAAAAAGACGAGATGGGTCAAGGTGGGTCAGAGGAGTCAGGAAGTGAAGTCAGCCATCCTATCAGTCTAGCACCTGAAGGAAGGTCAGCACAGGTTAGGTCAGAAAGGCAGTCTAGGAAGTACGGAGGTTCCCCTCTCTATCTAACATCCCCTCTCTATCTAACATCTGCCGCCCTGGGCTCCTGACGGGAGGAAGGCCAGGATATGAATCAAATAATACATAAATAAATAAATAATATATTTCCTTTCCCATGTACACCCACCAGCGAGCTGCGTTGCATCCCAAGACTTCCCACAGCAACCTCAACACCTCTCACCCATTCTCCTCCTCCTTCTCTGCTTCCCACAGCATTTTGCCTTTTTGCTCAAGTACATCATCCAAGTGGCGATTCCCGATATCCCAGCCTGGGTGGCGGAAGAAATGGCAAAACTCGAGTATCAGCGGCGAGAGGCCTTTAAGGTGAGCCTGGTCAACATGCTGCCCTGCTGCACAGTTACACCAAGCCCAACAGGACTTGTTTTGGGGGTTGTACTGAACACATTGCAAGCCTTATACTAGCCTACCTCATGGGGACAGCGTAAGGGTTACTACTGGGTGACTCCATCTCCCACCATTCTTGGCCATTGGCTGTAACAGGTTGGGGCAGATGGGTGTGGACGTCCAACAACATCTGGAAGGCCACAGGTTCTCCATCCCTGGTTCAGGGAGATAATATTCATCAAGGGTAGCCAATGTGGTAGCGTTCAGATGTTGTTGGACCCAACTCCCAGCAGCCCCAGCGGCTAGCAAGGCCTAAGGTCAGGGATGATAGGAGTTGGAGTCCAGTGGCATCTAGAGGGCACCACGTTTGCTCCCCCGATACACCTGAAGGATTATTTATTTATTTATTTGTTTGTTTATTTATTTATTTATTTATTTATTGCATTTGTATACCGCCCCATAGGTGAAGCTCTCTGGGCGGTTTACAACAGTCAAAAACATTAAAAACAAATATACAAATTCAAAAACACATTTTTTAAAAAGCAATTTAAAAACACATGCTAAAATGCCTGGGAGAAGAGGAAAGTCTTGACCTGGCGCTGAAAAGATAACAGTGTTGGCGCCAGGCGCACCTCGTCATCAAGATCATGCCATAATTTGGGGGCCACCACTGAGAAGGCCCTCTTTCTTGTTGCCATTCTCCGAGCAGGCACCCGGAGGAGTTGCCCTCAATGTTGAGCTTAGTGTACGGGTGGGTTCGTGTCGGGAGAGGCGTTCCATCAGGTACTATGGTCCTAAGCTGTGGATTGTGAACATTTCTAAAGCTCTAATTAGTGCAAAGGATTATTATTAGCTCAACCCCTGAGGTGTATATTTTTGGGAGCCACCCTGTTTTCAGTGATGTTGTTTTTAACTCTTTTAATTATTTGTTTTAAAATTGTTGCAACTTGCCCTGGGACCTCTGGGTAAAGGGTGGGTAATAAATTCTAATTCTAATAATAACAACAACAACAGTTCTATCAAAAATAAATATTATTGTTAGTTATTACATTTGTCACTGTAGACAAAAACAAGAAAATACAAAACAAGAAAAAAAGGGTTAAAAATCTGATTAAAAGTAAGAAAATAACATACAAAACCAAACCGTATCCTGAAAAGTGCGCGTGCAACAGTTCAATAGGTTATATTCAACTAAGTTCTACTCAGATCCATTGAAAGTAATGGAAATTAATTTAACTTAGTTGTGCCCATCATTTTCAATGGGTCTACTCAGAGTAGGAGAGAGCCAGTGTGGTGTAGTGGTTAAGGTGTTGGACTATGACCTGGGAGACCAGGGTTCGAATCCCCACCCAGCCATGAAGCTCACTGGGTGACCTTGGGCCAGTCACTGCCTCTCAGCCTCAGAGGAAGGCAATGGTAAACCCCCTCTGAATACCGCTTACCACGAAAACTCTATGCATAGGGTCGCCATAAGTTGGGATCGACTTGAAGGCAGTCCAATTCCATAGTACTCAGAGTAGGACTAACATTGAATACTCAGTAAAAAGGGCAAATCCTATCTTAGATCACTGAAAGATGAGCTCCCAGTAAAGGCTAAACTCATGTAAATGTATGATCTCAAAAAGGCTGAGTAGATAAAAAATGTTTTAGACTGGCACCTGTAAACCTGACAGCAGGGCCGACTTATCCATTAGGCACAGTAGGCACAGTGCCTAGGGCCCACAACACTTTTAGGAGCCCACGAAAATGTTTTAATTTCTTTTAAAATCAGAAGAAAAAAACTAACTTTTAGGGTCGAAGAAAATCTTTTAATTTTTTTCTCACATCAGAAAAAAATGAAACATTTAGATTTTGCCTACAACAGAAAAAAAATGTTGAAGTATTTAAAGTTATATCAAAAATAATTTTTAATATTGATATCCTAACTGTTAGAGCCATACGACAATGGAACCAATGACGTAGAGAGGTAGTGGGCTCTCCGACACTGGAGGCATTCAAGAGGCAGCTGGACAGCCATCTGTCAGGAATGCTTTGATTTGGATTTCTGCATTGAGCAGGGGGTTGGACTGGATGGCCTTATAGGCCCCTTCCAACTCTACTATTCTATGATTCTATGATTCTAAGTACATGAAAGGTTGCCACACAGAGGAGGGCCAGGATTTCTTGATCGTCCCAGAGTGCAGGACACAGAATAATGGGCTCAAGTGACAGGAAGCCGGATTTCAACTAAACATCAGGAAAAACCTCCTAACTGTTAGAGCCATACGACAATGGAACCAATGACCTAGGGAGATGGTGGGCTCTCTGACACTGGAGGCATTCAAGAGGCAGCTGGACAGTCACCTGTCGGGGATGCTTTGATTTGGATTCCTGCATTGCTCAGGGTTGGACTTGATGGCCTTGTAGGCCCCTTCCAACTACTATTCTATGATTCTATTATGGTGGGAGGGGTCCACGAAGGCAAAAGTGCCTAGGGTCCACGAAAGTCATAATACGGTCCTGCCTGACAGTGATGGTGCCAAGCTAGTTTCCCTGGGGAGAGCATTCCACACCACAGTCAGGGAGCCACCACTTCAAAGGGTCATTGTGCTGTCTACATGCCTACGAGAGGACAGGTCTCTGCCCCCAAGGGGCTTACAGTATAGAAAACAACACAAGGGGAGACAACAGTGGAAGGAAGCAGCCTGGGGAAAAGAGGAGAATGATGACGTTATGATGTTTCTTTCCCAGAAACATGAACGGCAGGCACAGCACCACTTTCAGCAACAGCAGCGCCGGAAACGCGAGGAGGAGGAACGCCAGCGCCACGCCGAGTACCACGCCCGGAAAGAGCGGGAGAGCAGCCGTGAAGAAGGCAAGGCCGACAGTGGGGGGCCGGAGCCTGGCCACGAGAGGAGCCAGCCCAAAGGAAAGGGCCTCGGAGGGTCAGGCCACGGCTCGGAGAAACCCAAGCGCCCCAGCTCCCTCCTGGCCACCAACAACGTCATGAAGCTGAAGCAAATCATCCCCCTGCAGGGCAAGTTTTTATCAGGGGGTGCTGGGGCGGCCAGCACTGGGACGGCCCGCTCCCCGCAGTCCCCCACCAGCACTGATAACAAACTCCCCGCCTTCCTTAGCTTCAAGTTCCTAAAATCTCCAGAGACAAAGCGGGAGGCAGCCACCGAAAAGGGACAGTCGCCCACCAAGCCTTTCAACCCAAGCAAACTGTTCAACTTCAGCAAGTCGGACGGGGGCAATGGGGCGCCTGCACTGCCCCAGCAACAGCTGCGGCCTGGTCCCTCCGCGGATGAGAAGCCTCTGTCTGGAAGGTCGCACCTCAACGGGCTTGTGGACGAGGAGGCAGTTGAGGAAGTGGAGGTCCGAACAGGGGCGGAAGAAGAGGGTCTGAACCACAGACTGTAAACCCCCCCCCCCGGGTGAGGGCTGGGTGGGAGTGGGAGATGGATGAAGGAGCTGCGAGTTCTTCAAGCAGAATTGGGGCAGACGGTCTTCGAGCCGGGGGCAAGTCTGCCGTTTGGGGGAGGGAGGGAGGCAATTCTAGAATCTGCCACCTTCAGGATGATTTGATGGCAGCCCCTGGTTGAGGATCCAATCTGAAAAGAGGAAATTAAAGATGGCCCCAGATAGCTCTTACACCTGGATGGGTCACACCTTGAGCTTGGAACCCAGTTGACATTCGTGGTCGACAGTTCAACTCAGGAACTCTAGATGCAGAAGAAGTTATGGGGCTACAGACTAAAACAAAGGGGCGTTTGCAGAGTTTGGGGTGTGATGGGTCAGCTGTTGACTGGTGTCAGGTCAGTGGATGCTTTGCTTCCCCCCCTCCAGAGGTCACTTTCCTTCCACTCTCCCCAAATATGTCTCTTATCAGAGCTGCTGTTCCAGCCTCTGACTGAAGGGCTTTACTTATCTATGTGTCTGTGTTCATGTGTCTTGGAGGAGAGACCCCCCCTTCCCACTAGCACTCCCTCGGGGGCAATGTGCTGCATGACTTCAACCCCCTCCCCCAAATTTGGTTTAGGCAGGGGAGTCACCTTTAAGCAAAAGCAGGTTGTGAGACATTTTACGGGGAGAACTAGGAACAGATCCAGAGGAAATCAGGACCTTGCCCAGCAAAATTGGGCTGGCCGTGGACCCCTTGTTCCCTATGCAAATAGTTTCCATCTATTTGTTGCCCAGATAATTCGTCTCCCTTCGAGAAGCTGTTGAACAGACACCTCTTCTCTTATACCTACGGTCCATGCTGAAATTGATTTGGAAGACAGGGAGAGGGAAAATCCTACAGAAAAATTGCTTCCAAGATTTTAATGAATATTCTGATCTGGCAGACAACCCCCTCTGTCCAGTCTTCCACTCAGCACTACCAATTGTGCTATGAAATATGAGGGGTTTTTTTAATAACAAAAATTAGTGTATTTGGCACTTTAACATCATTGCCTTAAAACAGAGAGATTGTTCTAAGTCGCTCCCCTCAAATGTCAGAATTTGGAAAGATTCAACCTTCTAAAAGTCACAGCTGAACGCTGGTACGGTTATTAAACAAGGAGTTGGCTCTTCTCCGCTTCCTGTTGGGATAGTGACGACTGAGCGCTGCTGGAATCCAGCTCTCAGGGGTTTTCTCCCAATGATTTTCAAACATGCCCTGGGTTCCTTTGGGCAATGTTGCTAGTCCTCATCAAAATTCTTATTTTCCCTCCAGTGGTTTTGCTTGTTGGCAAACCCCCCCCCCTTTGCTTTAGGTGAAATTTTGGTGACAAACTTTGGGGGCAGTATTCCACTGGCTGTGGCTATGCCCGAGAGCGCATCACAGACTCATCTAGGATCAGAGATGAATTTATCTCATAATTTTCCTTCTCTCCTTGTAAAATCTGTGTAGTAAAACAGAACAGGCCCACTTTTTCTGCTTGAAGAACAGAGGTAGATGTGGCACAACAATGGATTTGGGAGCGCTAGGAAGCCAGGGGGCAAGGGGAGAGGAAGAGACTATCTTGAGCCAATGTCCATGCATAGTTGACATTTCTTGCAGTAAAAATGAAAACAAGGTTTCTTTTGCTGTTCCTGACGGTGCTCGTAAAAGCAGGTGGGGCCAGCTGGAATGGGCCGTGCTGGAAACTCCATGATGTTATTTATTTTTTTTAATTTTCAGTGGCAGGGAAAACAAAGGTTGGGAAGGCACAACCTCACCTTTCTGACATTTGAAAGAGACCGGGACATTTTTAAATAAAATAAAATAAAAATTATTGCAATAAGGACCTCAGTCTGCAACAGCTGTGCCAAGGATGATTTTTTTTGAGGCTGCTATTGAAGAGGAGGGAAGGCAGGACCGGAGCCAGAGGGTGGCCAGGTTGGGCCCTGGCCGAGGGCCCCTGTGGCCCAGAGGGGCCCCTCCTTAGGGTGGGAGGGTAGCGTTCCCATTCCATGATCCATGGCCCAACCATGCCGCGGATTGCAGAGAGGAAGCTCCCAGGAAACACAGTGCAAGCTTCAATAAGCATGCCTGCAATGCCCTGCCTACCTCTCCTGTCCCTGACAATGCTGTGCGCGCGTGTCTGTCATCAACAAACATGGCAGCAGAAGGGCTAATGCCGCAGCCGCCATCTTGGTTGATGGCTGGCATGCACGCTATGCATGCACGTCATTCACGTGACACAACACGAGATGAGGTAGGTGGGATCAGAGCTTGGAAATGTTACTTTTTTGAACTACAACTCCCATCAGCCCAATCCAGTGGCCATGCTGGCTGGGGCTGATGGGAGATGTAGTTTGAAAAAAGGAACATTTCCAAGCTCTGGGTGGGATGTGCGAGCAGGTGCCGCAGGCCTGGGGCAAGTTGGTGCCCAAGGACCCAGTCATGCCTGGGCCTGATGGAAGGGGTGGCACTTGGGAACTTAGGCTGAAAGAGAAAATATTCAGAATTTATTATGAGATAAACAGAATAGGTGAGTGGGGAGGGAGATAGTATGCCGTTTTGATTTTGTCCAACCGCAAAAGGTGGCAAGCACCCAAAAGCAAAAAGAAAGAAAAAAAGAGGGGGAACTCAAAATGCTGGAAAAAATATATTTATTATGACAAAAGCCCAACGCGTTTCGGCCACTCTGTGGTTTGGGCCTTCGTCAGGGGCTGTAAACAAAATCATCAGAACACACCATGGAATTTCATACAGCATAAAACCATAATATATCTGTGGAAAAAATAATAATTTTTACTTACATAAATGGGTCTAAGATATTCTTCTCTAGCAAATCTGCTCAAAATAACAATGGCCACGAAGAAGCCTTCACTGAGCGTGCTCATATAGATAGATAGATAGATAGATAGATAGATCTGTATCTATCTATAGATATATAGATAGATATATCTATATATCTATAGATAGATATGCCACGTTGGCACCAACGACATGGGGAAATGCAGCCGTGAGGTCCTGGAAGCAAAATTTAGGTTGCTAGGTAGGATGCTGAAAGCCAGGACCTCCAAGGTGGCTTTCTCTGAAATGCTACCGGTTCCACGCGCAGGACCAGCCAGACAGGCCCAGCTTCGCAGTCTCAATGCATGGATGAAACGATGGTGTCGGGTGGAAGGGTTTGGATTTGTTAGGCACTGGGGAACATTTTGGGACAAGCCGGGCCTGTACAAAAGGGACGGGCTCCACTTGAACCAGAATGGAACCAGACTGCTGGCACTTAAAATTAAAAAGGTGGCAGAGCAGCTTTTAAACTGACTGAGGGGGGAAATCCGACAGGAGCTGAGAAAGGTCCGGTTCGGAATAAACCTCCCCCCTGGGATAAAAACCAAAGAAATGATGAAATTTTAAAAGGGGTAGGCCTAGAAGTAGGCATTGTGAGAGCAGGGTCACAGGATATAAATTCAGAAGAGCAAAATTACCACAGGCCTAACCACAAGTGCCAAAGACACTTGAAGAGAGACACTGCTTACAAGTGCCTGTATGCTAATGCTAGGAGCCTGCGAACCAAGATGGGAGAACTGGAGTGCTTGGTCTTAGAGGAGAGCATTGATATAGTGAGCATAACGGAGACCTGGTGGAATGGAGAAAACCAGTGGGATACGGTTATCCCTGGATATAAACTATATCGGAAGGACAGGGAAGGATGTATTGGTGGCAGAGTCGCTCTATACGTGAAAGAAGGCATTGAATCCAGCAAGCTCGAAACCCCAAAAGAGGCAGACTCCTCCACAGAATCATTGTGGATGGTGATACCATGCCCCAGGAGGGACTTAATACTGGGAATGATCTATCGTCCCCCTGATCAAAATGCTCAGGGAGACCTTGAGATGAGATATGAAATTGAGGAAGCATCCAAACTAGGAAATGTGGTAGTAATGGGTGACTTCAACTACCCAGACATAGACTGGCTGCATATGTGTTCCAGTCATGACAAAGAAGCAAAGTTTCTAGATATTCTAAATGACTATTCCCTAGACCAGTTGGTCATGGAACCGACCAGAGGGACGGCAACCCTGGACTTAATCCTCAGTGGGGACCGGGACCTGGTGCAAGATGTAAGTGTTGTTGAACCGATTGGGAGCAGTGACCACAGTGCTATTAAATTAAACATACATGTAACTGGCCAATTGCCAAGAAAATCCAACACGGTCACATTTGACTTCAAAAGAGGAAACTTCACAAAAATGAGGGGATTGGTAAAAAGAAAGCTGAAAAACAAAGTCCAGAGGGTCACATCACTCGAAAATGCTTGGAACTTGTTTAAAAACACTATATTAGAAGCTCAACTGGAGTGCATACCGCAGATCAGAAAAGGTACCGCCAGGGCCAAGAAGATGCCAGCATGGTTAACGAGCGAAGTCAAGGAAGCTCTCAGAGGCAAAAAGTCTTCCTTCAAAAAATGGAAGTCTTGTCCAAATGAAGAAAATAAAAAAGAACACAAACTCTGGCAAAAGAAATGCAAGAAGACAATAAGGGATGCTAAAAAAGAATTTGAGGAGCACATTGCTAAGAACATAAAAACCAACAACAAAAAATTCTATAAATACATTCAAAGCAGGAGACCATCTAGGGAGACAATTGGACCCTTGGATGATAAGGGAGTCAAAGGTGTCCTAAAGAACGATAAGGAGATTGCAGAGAAGCTAAATGAATTCTTTGCATCTGTCTTCACAGTGGAAGATATAGGGCAGATCCCTGAACCTGAACTAACATTTGCAGGAAGGGATTCTGAGGAACTGAGACAAATAGTGGTAACGAGAGAGGAAGTTCTAAGCTTAATGGACAATATAAAAACTGACAAATCACCGGGCCCGGATGGCATCCACCCGAGAGTTCTCAAAGAACTCAAAGGTGAAATTGCTGATCTGCTAACTAAAATATGTAACTTGTCCCTCAGGTCCTCCTCCGTGCCTGAGGACTGGAAAGTGGCAAATGTAACGCCAATCTTCAAAAAGGGATCCAGAGGGGATCCCGGAAATTACAGGCCAGTTAGCTTAACTTCTGTCCCTGGAAAACTGGTAGAAAGTATTATTAAAGCTAGATTAACTAAGCACATAGAAGAACAAGCCTTGCTGAAGCAGAGCCAGCATGGCTTCTGCAAAGGAAAGTCCTGTCTCAGTAACCTATTAGAATTCTTTGAGAGTGTCAACAAGCATATAGATAGAGGTGATCCAGTGGACATAGTGTACTTAGACTTTCAAAAAGCGTTTGACAAGGTACCTCACCAAAGGCTTCTGAGGAAGCTTAGCAGTCATGGAATAAGAGGAGAGGTCCTCTTGTGGATAAGAAATTGGTTAAGAAGCAGAAAGCAGAGAGTAGGAATAAACGGACAGTTCTCCCAATGGAGGGCTGTAGAAAGTGGAGTCCCTCAAGGATCGGTATTGGGACCTGTACTTTTCAACTTGTTCATGAATGACCTAGAATTAGGAGTGAGCAGTGAAGTGGCCAAGTTTGCTGACGACACTAAATTGTTCAGGGTTGTTAAAACAAAAAGGGATTGCGAAGAGCTCCGAAAAGACCTCTCCAAACTGAGTGAATGGGCAGAAAAATGGCAAATGCAATTCAATATAAACAAGTGTAAAATTATGCATATTGGAGCAAAAAATCTTAATTTCACATATACGCTCATGGGGTATGAACTGGCGGTGACCGACCAGGAGAGAGACCTCGGGGTTGTAGTGGACAGCACGATGAAAATGTCGACCCAGTGTGCGGCAGCTGTGAAAAAGGCAAATTCCATGCTAGCAATAATTAGGAAAGGTATTGAAAATAAAACAGCCGATATCATCATGCCGTTGTATAAATCTATGGTGCGGCCGCATTTGGAATACTGTGTACAGTTCTGGTCGCCTCATCTCAAAAAGGATATTCTAGAGTTGGAAAAGGTTCAGAAGAGGGCAACCAGAATGATCAAGGGGATGGAGCGACTCCCTTACGAGGAAAGGTTGCAGCATTTGGGGCTTTTTAGTTTAGAGAAAAGGCGGGTCAGAGGAGACATGATAGAAGTGTATAAAATTATGCATGGCATTGAGAAAGTGGATAGAGAAAAGTTCTTCTCCCTCTCTCATAATACTAGAACTCGTGGACATTCAAAGAAGCTGAATGTTGGAAGATTCAGGACAGACAAAAGGAAGTACTTCTTTACTCAGCGCATAGTTAAACTATGGAATTTGCTCCCACAAGATGCAGTAATGGCCACCAGCTTGGACGGCTTTAAAAGAAGATTAGACAAATTCATGGAGGACAGGGCTATCAATGGCTACTAGCCATGATGGCTGTGCTGTGCCACCCTAGTCAGAGGCAGCATGCTTCTGAAAACCAGTTGCCGGAAGCCTCAGGAGGGGAGAGTGTTCTTGCACTCGGGTCCTGCTTGTGGGCTTCCCCCAGGCACCTGGTTGGCCACTGTGAGAACAGGATGCTGGACTAGATGGGCCACTGGCCTGATCCAGCAGGCTCTTCTTATGTTCTTATGTTCTTATATCTATATCTATATATCTATATCTATAGATAGATATAGATATATACACACACACACAAACCCAGGTGCCTGATTGCAGGTAATTAACAGGGAATTACATACAACTGAGGCAAAAGAATATGAAAGGGATGATCAATATTTAGTGAGATTCACAAGAGAGGAAGAAACTAGCCTTTCCCAACCAGTGTGCCTCCAGATGTTGTTGTACCACAACTCCCATCAGCCTCAGCCAGCATTGCCAATGGTCAGGAAAGATGGGAGTTGTGGTCCAACAACATCTGGAGGCACACTGGTTGGGAAGGTCTGCTCTAACCCCTCATTGAGAATACTAGGGGTCAGCGTTTTCAGTTCCAAAATCCAAGCTATTTCTCTCCTTAATAAAACTTCGCTTTTGGTCACACTTATTTTCAGAGCTTGGAAAATGTACTTTTTTTGAACTACAACTCCCATCAGCCCAGTGGCCATGCTGGCTGGGGCTGATGGGAGTTGTAGTTTAAAAAAGTAACTTTGCCAAGCTCTGCTTATTTTTTTTAACACCCCAAATTTAAAGTCAACAAAGGAATGATGACATCTTGTAAAATGTTCCACCAAGGGAACCCCAGATCTCTCGTTTTTGATGTTACTAATATGTTCCCCTATACGTTTCTTGATGTTTGACCTATGTAAAGTCCAGAGCTTGGAAAAGTTACTTTTTAAAACTACAACTCCCATCAGCCCCAGCCAGCATGGCCACTGCATTGGGCTGGTGGGAGTTGTAGTTCAAAAAGGTAACTTTTCCAAGCTCTGGAAAAATCTCTGGCAACTACACTGAACTGCATAAATGAATTGATACCTGTTATACCTGCAACCAGGCACCTGGGTTTGTGTGTATATATGAGCACGCTCAGTGAAGGCTTCTTCGTGGTCAATGTTATTTGAGCAGATTTGCTAGAGAAGAATATTTTAGACCCATTTATGGAAGTAACAATGATTATTTTCACAGATATATTATGGTTTTATGCTGTATGAAATTCCATGGTGTGTTCTCATGATTTGGTTCACAGCCCCTGACGAAGGCCGAACCACAGAGTGGCCGAAACGCGTTGGGCTTTTGTCATAATAAATATATTTTTTCAAGCATTTTGGGGTTTCCCCCCCCTTTTTTTCTTTCATTTGGATTTTGTGCAACTGGGGAAATGGGGTCACCGTAGTCCTGGTGAGAACTTTAGCAATTTAGAGAAACAAGTGGGATGGGGGCACCTGGCAGGCTCCGTTTCCGCGATGTTTTTTGCCAACCTGCAAGGAAGTGGCAGAGGATATCCGGCCATTTCCCCTCTTTGTGGTCCCCAAATTGAATGCTGTATGAAGTTAATAGACCAAGGCAGAATCTCAGGGTCCTACAGATCCCAAGAAAGAAAAAATCAGCTTTGTATTTTTTTAGTTTTTATTAATTGTCTGATGGAGTTGGTCACATCACAGGAAGTAAAAGCAGCGTCCCTAAAGGGAGGAATACCTCTGTTCTGCATTCTCAAGCCGTGTTTTCTTCAAGCCATTACTGCCTTGGACTGAATACACCGTTGACCACTAGTGCATTCACCCTCCCTGCCCCAAAAAGCCATTGAAACGATAATGTGCTAGAAGGAAGTTGAGCATGTGACTGCCATCTCTATCGGCATTTTCAGGTAAGGGGTGGGTGGGAATGGGGAAGAGCAATACCTGATGCCTCTCACCTGAGCTGCTCCACCATCTCAGTGGCAGTCCAAAAGGTTCTGTCAAGGCTGAAGTTCTCAGTCAGGCTTGGGTGCAAAAGAACGGATTGACATGCATGCATTTCTTCCACAATGGTTTTGTTTCTTGCGATGGCATCATCTCTCTGAGCTATTTTGCAACAGCAATAATGCAACATTTGCAGCCAGGGATGGGTGCCAACCATTCAGCTCCTTGCCAATTCTACTTTATTGATGATGAGAGGAAGGCTGGGAGGATGGATGAACTAGTCCTGGAAATCTGTGGGCTTCTTGACGTAGCCTTGACGTGGTGGGGGATGCAAACCCACTCGTTTGCGAATCTTACCCCATCCACAAGGAAGGATTTATTCTCTTCGTTGACTGCTGTGCCTATGGGCATTCTCATGTCATCCTTTTTGGCAGGGGGCTAGATTAACCCTAATTAAAGTGGGCACCTTTCAATCCAACAGAGAGGTGCGAGCGCTTGCAACACGTTACCTTCAACTCCGCTGCCTTTTCATTGCCTTATCATGGAAGCCATTTCCACAATAGTCCAGCATGCATTAATGTTCATGATGTCAGCCTACCAAAGCTTCAAGAAGTCCATTCAAGGAAATGCACGTCTCAAATACAACAGGAATCCTTGAAGACATTGGCGGGATGGCTGGGGGAGCCACAGTTTTCTTAGAGCTGCTCTTTCTCTCTCCCCCTCCACCCCACCAGCCCCACAGCATCCATGGCTAAACCCATACAAAGATCTCTCTTTTCAAGTAATTTATACAACCATCTGTTTAAATGTCTCATTCTTCCAAGCAATTACTGTCCACAAGAGGTAGGTTGCTTTTTGTTTCGTTATTACTTTGCAGCATTTTAACTTATTTTGGTATCTTAAACAAAAAAAAACAGAGGGAAGATTTCAATTTCTTTTAAGTTATTTTTGTCATATTTTTGTAAAATTGGCAGAAATGCAATAAAAATATATTTCAACAAAAGGGAAAAAATGGGGGAACTTATTCTGTGCACTTCATAACATACTTATTCACTGTAGTTGGAAGATATAGTTTCCCTTCTCCTGCCCTTGGATTCTACATTTGAAGGCAGCCCACATTTTATTGAACAGGTTTTGCTTTGATTTAAAACCAACAGGCCAAAACTGACCTTACATTGTTGTTTAATAGCTGTTATGCACATACTGAGAGCCAGTGTGGCTTAGTGGTTAGATTGTTGGACTACGACCTGGGAGACCAGGGTTCAAATCCGCATCCAGCCATGAAGCTCGCTGGGTGACCTTGGGCCAGTCACTGCCTCTCAGAGAAAGGCAATGAGAAACCTCCTCTGAATGCTGCTCAGTGTTTTTTAATAATGTTTTTAACCCTTTTAAAAAGTTTTTTTAATGTTTTTAATGCTGTTTTTGTTTTAACATATTTTAAGAACTGTTTTTATGAGGTTTTAAAGTGTTTTTAGTGCTTTGGTTGCCACCCTGGGCTCCTGCTGGGAGGAAGGGCAGGATACAAATTAAATAATAAATAAAATAAATAAAAATAAATGGTAAACCCCCTCTGAATACCGCTCACCATGAACACCCTAGGGTCACCATACGTCGGAATCGACTTGAAGGCAGTCCATTTCCATTTATATACTACGCCACACCAAGTTGCAACCAAGGCTGCTTATCTTTAATTACTTGTGTGAGATCTGTTGTCAGACCTCCTTCGGTTGCGTTCATACATTAAGGCTGCAGCTGGTCCTAAAACAGTGATGCGCATAGAGGCTCAAGGCCTTGCTGAAGGTAGCGGGGTTATCGTATTCAATCAATCACTTGGAACCAGGTGTGGGGGGTTAGAGGACCGGCAACATGGAAGATGAACACTTTGCAAATTTACTATTCAGGCAAGCGAAATGTTAAACCCGCCCACCTACGCACTCACTATAGCTGGCAGCTGATTGGAAATGGAGCCCATTGGCCTTCGCTGACACAGGATAACAATTAAGAGAGGTATGAATTGGAAGAGGTTCTGACTCCACTCCTGGGACCCAACCTGAACCCCTTGGACATTCCTGTCTGTCAAAGATCTGAGCTGTTGTGCCACAAACCCGTTATCACCCTCCAAGTTCCACTTGGGTTGCTCCATCAATTTAACTCCGGCCATTTAGCTTCTGTGCACGTCCACTCTCACCTACCTACAAACTCTCTCCCCACCCCTTCTGAATTTATTTATGTTCCTTCAAGTCAACCCTATGAATCTTTTTTGGATGTATTCATAGGGTTTTCATGGTAAAAGGCATTCAGAGGTGGTTTGCCATTACCTTCCTCTAAGCCGATGGCAGCCGGTATTCCCAGGCAGTCTCCCATCCAAGTACTAACCAGGCCTGACCCTGCTTAGCTTCCGAGATCGGGTGTCAAGATGACTGAGGTTGATGCGTACACAGAACATTTTAAATTCGGTATAAATAGTTGGTACTCAACAGCCTTCACTTGATCAATCTAAAAAAGCTCCATCTCAGCCAGTTTCCTGCTTTCCACAGTGGCCAGGGAGCCGTCGGTCCACAGACAGCTGTTTGCCCTCCAGTAATTGTGTAGTGATTAAGGTGTGGGACTAGGACCTGGGAGACCAGGATTCGAATCCTCCCACAGCCATGAAGCTCACTGGTTGACCTTGGGCCAGTCACTGCCTCTCAGCCTGAGGGAGGCAATGGTAACCCCCCTCTGAATACCGCTTACCATGAAAACCCTATTCATAGGGTCGCCATAAGTCAGGATTGACTTGAAGGCCGTCCATTTCATTTTCAACAGAGATTCAGGCGGCAGGTTGCCCCTGGACAAAGAGATTCCATTGACTTATTGTGTCACAAGGAGCTACTGATTTTTTTAAAACACACCTCTCCCCCATGAGTTGGGCCAACTTTTTAAAAAGACTTTTCTTAGCAGGTTATACAAATCTTTCTCTTCCGCTTTTGTGACTGACAGGGCTGGGATTCCCAAACTGCTCCATGAACTCCACTGAGGTAGTCTGAGGTATGTCTATGGAAAACAGCAGGAGCAGCACATTAAAATATTCATGATAGTTTTGAATGGTATTTTATTCCTCCTTTTATTCTTTAAACTGCATTTTATTCTTGTATTCTATGGAATTCAAATTGTAATACAATGAAATGCAATATAAGAAAAGCCATAAAAACACAATTAAAAACCAGGCAGCTTCTAGCAGGGCACATTCCAATTCCTACAACAGTCAGGAAAATCATTAAGTGGTCCAACAGGACTCAGCAGTTTTCAAGTGGTCCATGGGGGGGAAAAGTTTGGGAGCTACTGGCTTAGGGTAACCTTCCCCAACACAGTAAGACCACAGCTCCCTGGCTCTGCAGCCAGCATGGCTGATGGCCAGGGGCAATGGGAGTTGTCATCCAGCAACTAATGGAGAGCCACAGATTCAGGAATGGAGAATGGTTCAACCTGCTAACATTGCTAACAGGAATGTTCATAATGCTTTGCATGCTGAATGTCCGCACACTGAACCATCAACATCACCGACTGGAGAATCAGTGACCCTTCAGAAGTTGTTGTGGGATCCCAACTCCCATCAGCGAGGGACGAACAGAGTCTATTTATTTATTACATTTATTCATATCCCCGCTTTCAGGATACAAATCCTTTCAACGCCTAGATTACACATTTCAGAAACACAACAAACCATTTCAGTGTTTTTTTTAAATCATCAGGACCCTTCCCACAGTGTAGTTGATGTGGGGAGGAACTGGTTGCCCAACATCCTCTGGAAACCACGTTTCCTATGTTTGTGGGAAAGGGAATCTAAACGGAAAGGAAATAAGTCCCAACACAAACCAAGAGAATGTGACTGTTAATAAATCAGACCCTGAATGTTCAAACGATGTGAACTAAATTAACATAAAACTGGTATTATGATATTTTATGTAACTAATATAAACAATTATAAATAATCACTTGATTTAATAAAACAAAATGAAATATGCCCAAATGCATTTTGGCTCTATTCTTTAGTGGTCTACACACATGCAGTTTGGCATATATATAAAATATGGATTTATAGTATAACCAACAATTTCAAACAAACAAAAATTATATACAGACGTCAAAAGCAACTACGCCAAAGGGATCCAATATTGATAATGATGCTTATCTGGCCACAGATAGCTACGTATTTTTATTTATTAATTATTTATTATTATTATTTATTAGTCGCCCATCTGGCTGGTTGTCCAGCCACTCTGGGCGATGTACAAGATAAAACAATACATTAAAACATTAAAATTTAAAACCGTAACAGTAAAAACCTAACCCACCCCAAAAGCCTGCCTGAAGAGCCAGGTCTTCAAGGCCCGGCGGAACCTCATCATAGAAGGGGCATGGCGGAGATCATTTGGGAGAGAATTCCACAGGGTGGGGGCCACTATTGAAAAAGCCCTCTCTCTAGTCCTCACCAGTCTAGCTGTTTTAACCGGTGGGATCGAGAGAAGGTCTTCTGAGGCTGATCTTGTTGAGCGGCATCCCCGACTATGCTGGAGGCGCTCCTTCAGATAGACTGGGCTAAAACCGTGTAGGGTTTTAAAGGTCAAAACCAACACCTTGAATTGGGCCCGGTAAACAACCGGTAGCCAGTGGAACTCCTTCAGCACTGGAGTGATGTGATCTTGCCGGCGGCTGCCTTTAATCAGACGAGCCGCCGCATTCTGTACCAGTTGCAGCTTCCGGACCGTTTTCAAGGGTAACCCCACGTAGAGCGCATTACAGTAGTCTAGGCGAGAGGTGACCAGGGCATGTACTACCGGTGGGAGCAGATGGTTGGGAAGGTAGGGGCGCAGACTCCGTATCAGATGGAGTTGATACAGCGCCGCCCGGCTCACAGCCGAGACTTGAGCCTCCATGGTCAGCTGGGAGTCAAGAATGACCCCCAGGCTGCGGACCTGGTCTTTCAGGGGCAATCGTACCCCATTGAGCACCAGGTCCACATCCCCCAGCCTTCCCTTGTCTCCCACAAACAGTACCTCGGTTTTGTCAGGGTTCAGCTTCAGCTTATTCCTTCCCATCCAGCCACTCACCGACTCCAGGCACTTGGACAGGGTTTCTACAGCCAACCTCGGTGAAGATTTAAATTTAATTTATATCCCGCCCTTCCTCCCAGCAGGAGCCCAGGGCAGTAACATATGCCTGTTCTGCAGCCAAAGCATCCACTTATAATTGCTTATATTAGCAATTTTATGTTATATAATACCAGTTCGATGTTAATACAGCCCTTGGGTTCTGTCCAACATTGGCTGGACTCAAGAGCAGACATTAATGTAGGTCTATTCATTTCAAATGGGTCTCCACCAAGTAGGATTCAACTCACACATTTAAGCTCACACACACCCCGCGGAACCCTGAACAGATTGTTTGACCAAACAGCAAAGGGTGGTGAGAAAAGATCTTTCTTTATTCTACTGGAGAAGTTGCACAGGACTGGTCCATTCAAAGGGTGCTCTGAGCAGCAGGGGGGAGAGAGACGGGGGGGGTCAAAGCAGAAACATATTTTTCCCTTGCAATCTATAGCTGGCATGCTAACAAACTCCCCAGGAGACAAGACTAAAAATGGTTAAAAAAGAAAAGACAAGACAGTTAGAACAGTTTTCAGCAAAATGAACGTATCCGATGGGGACCATCCACTGAAGAGGGACATCGCAATCGATTTTCTTGGATTTCTTGTCAGAAAATGGGAGAGGATTTTGTCTCCCCACCTCAAAACAGATTAGGAGGGCTGCAGGAAGGGGAAAAAAATCAATCCAGCCCTTTCCACAAGGAAAACGTGTGATGGGAAAAGGGGTGTTCAGCATGAACTGGGCTCCCCCCATGAAGAACAGTCCACATTAGTAGAAACATGGTGGGGAAGGATGGGGCAAATAACAGCCACAAAAGTGGGGGTCTTTTTCTTCTTTTTTTAAAAAAGGCATTGATCACAGTTTAGACATCATTTGTTTTCTGACTTGCTTCACCAGGGGGAGGGAAGGAGAGTGCATAAATAATAATTTAAAAAAATGGACGAAGAGGCCTCTCTTCCCCCTCACGCACTTCCCACCCACCCCCACACACTTTCCCCATGCACACAAACAAATAAATACATTGGCTCCTACGAAGTCAGAAATGGTTTGGGCTGCATAGTGAAGGGAGGGCGAGAGGGAGGTGGGCAAGGAAGGGTGGTTGTGGAAATGTGACCAAAAGAAAAACCCACACAGGAAGCCCCTGTAAATGTTAACACAGAAGACAAGCAAAAGTTTTTTGATTTGTTTTTTAAGTGTCCTCGTTCATATCTTGGCTGTCTGTCCGGGCGATTTTGCGCGGCGGGGCAGAATTTTCACCTTCTATTTCACCCTGTTCAGGGTCTCTTTTTTTCGCTGCATTCTGGGAAGCCAGGGAAGGAGCATTAAATTTATTATTATTAAAAAATAATGTATTTACTGCCTTTCATTTCAAAAGAAATACCAAAGTGGTTCACTAAAAGCAACAGCAAAATTACAAGAATGAAACCAATTTGCAAGGAAATGAAATTGGCAAAGCCTTCACTGGGGGGGGCAGCGGGGGGGGTATGATCTGGGCTCTGACTGGAAGGGCAGGATATAAATTTAATAAATAATCCAGTGTTACTCAGAGTTGACGCACTGAAATTAATGGACATGACTAATTTAAGCCCATTTATTTTATTGGGTCTACTTGGAGTAGAACTTAGTTGGATCTAAACCATTTTGGAGGTGCCGATGTTTAAGGTCCTAAGTATACTACACATCATTATTTGTCTTTTATAAACCACTTCCCATGAGGCATCCCAAAGCAATTTACAATATATGTAACTGTTTTACATATATAAAGGTAAAGGTGCCCCCGCACTTGTAGTGCGAGTCGTTTCCGACTCTTAGGGTGACGTCTTGCGACGTTTACTAGGCAGACAGTATATATGGGGTGGGATTGCCAGTTCCTTCCCCAGCCTTTCTTTACCCCCCAGCATATGCCGGGTACTCATTTCACCGACCACGGATGGACGGAAGCCGGACCTCGACCCCTTTCACCGGAGATTCAACTTCCTCCTTCCGTTGGAATCGAACTCCGGCCGTGAGCAGAGCTTCGGCTGCGTTACCGCTGCTTCCCACTCTGCGCCATGGAGGGTCTTTTACATATATACAGTAGTTAAAACAATTGCATATATAAAAACATTTATTAATTTATTTATTATTTAATTTAATTTATATCCTGCCCTTCCTCCCAGCAGGATTTATAAAGTTGTAAATATAGAAACAGCATGAAACAGCACATATATAAAGTCAATTCAAATTCATTCCAAACTAGGATAAAGATTTCAGAAGGCTTGTCAAAGGAGGTGGTGAAAGGACGAGAGAGAAGGCGACTGTCTGATATGCAGTGGGACGGACAGAGTTCCAAAGGGTAGGTGTGCCAAACTAAATGTCTGATTCTCACATTGTGTAGAATGGACCTCTTGATAGGATGGTACCTGCAAGATGCCCTCTGCTGCAGAACACTGTTGGGTATGTAGGGGGTGAGGCAATCTTTTAGGTATCCTGGTCCCAAGCTATATGGGGTTTGAATATTTTAATAATTAAGGAGATTCTCCTATTTCCTCTTGAAGCTTTTAAAGCTAGATGCCATTTTGAAAGCAAGCCACTGACACAAAAACATTGTTCCAATTTTTGCTTCTAAATTTGAGACATTTAAAGTGAAGCAAAAAAGAAGCACAGGGGATTATGGCTGTTCCCCCGCACCTAGTGGACCTGCAGCATACTTTGAATGCCACCCCCACCAGACACTTTTTAAATTATATAAACATCTTGATTGCTAATTGAGCAGGCATTAGGAAAAAATGTATACCTTTTTGTCCCACTGCTGATGTAGGTAACGCAAGAGAATGTTTGTCTTTTCTGTTACTATGACTGTTGAAGAAAGAAGGAAAATATTATCAGAATAGTTTTTAAAAAAAACAAATTGGTAGTATATGGAGGCATCAAAGAGTTCTCCAAATTTCCTGTAATTCACTACAAAAATGCTTGGATAAACTGAAGATTAAATTGTTAAAAAGAGCAATGGTATTAGCAAAGGCGAAATAGGGATTTTTAAATGTTTGAGGAAACCTTTGACGTGAATATACCCATTACTAGCAACAACAACCCATCCCCTATTTTCCCCTGTGGGTGGGAAGCAGTTAATTATTCTCCCCCCTCATGTTCCTGCTACAACCAACACCCCTCCCAGCTAAATTTCCCCATGGGGGAAAAAACCCAGCGTGCCAAGAGACTGGATAACAACACTGGATTACACTGCAGGGTTGTCACACACCACTCAATGGTATTAGCTATCAGCCCTGGGCTACTTTGCAGGGCTGACGTAACTCACACTTTTGCAGAAACAATGCCAGTCCCCTTGCATTAGCAGGCCTACATTCTACCTCCACTGCCTCTAAATGCCTCTCACGATTAACTAAACAGAAAAAACCATTCAAACCGGGACACTAGCGGTGCAGCCCGGAATCTTCAAAGAGTTGATCTTATCTTGCCAACTCGTATCTAATTGCAGGTTGTTCTTGCAATCTGGGCCACACCATGCGTTTTTTTCTAGGTGCCCCCATCGGTTCCCTGCCTTTTTCTCCAGGTATTGTCATCTCTTCAGTTACAAGGGGTCAGGGTCTTGGCCTCACAAAGCCCCAACTTGCAGGTGGGAACAAACTTCAGGTGATGGGCAAAACCATTATTTGATGAGGAAAATGAATAAGTAGTACAGATAGATGCATGTCAAACTGACACAGATCGGCAATCTTAGATTCCTGCCATTCAATTTTTTGGTGGATTTTTTTTAAACAATAATTTATTGTAAACACCCACACAAAACTAGCATTTTAACTATATGTACTCCCTCCCGAATTTTAAATCTTGCTGTAAAACATTTATTTAATTCATTGCTTTCCATATAACATCCTGAAGCGATTTAATGATGAAGAAAGATATCAACTATATACACACAAGCATAGTTTTCATAGTTTGCTGGAGCACATAAACAGACTGTATTAAAAAAAACCCACTTAAAAAAAGGTTTGTTGGAACAGGAAGAATAGGCAACAAAATGATAACAGAGATGGCACGTGTCTGCGATGTAACATCAGAGAATTCCAAGAGGCAGGTGGCACCACACAAAATATGCATTTTGATATTCAGTGCATTTTCCCCTAAATAAAATATACACTTTTGTATGCTCTTTTTTTAAAAAATACTGCACTGCAAAATTCAGAAAAGTGCGTAATCCGCTTGATAGTGCTGTTCTGATCCACATATAAGTACTCAGCAGGTTAACTGCTTTTAAAAATGCAGAAAAATGCACATATATATATATATGATGGGGAGAGAGAGTGTAATACATATTGCTTGTCATTCCCAAGAAGTAAGGTGAATAATTTGTTATTTATATATATATATACACACACGCAGTGGACCACCTAATGCCTGGTGAGGCAGGCCTGGGTCTGATCCAGAACAGTATTTCTTAGACAGGTCTGCCATCCATGAGACCGAGATGCAGACTCCATGGAGAAAGGCATTCTACTTCCAAATATTAACTGCTAAGAAATGGACTGGAGGACAGGAGCTACTGCCTTCTTAAACTGTTCAACTGACACATTAGTCAGCAAGGTGGAACCTCCATGTCCAATGGTGATGTATCCCTGGCCACTGGATGAAAGAGTAGGTATATTGCCTTGAGGTTCACAGAGACATCTCGCACACTCGGAAAAAGAATTCTGGATTAAAAACTGACCTTTTTGCTTAATCCAGGAAGGCACAATTTAGGCCTCCAAAATAGGCATGGGGAACATCTATGGCCCTCCAGATGTTGCTGGACTCAAACTCCCATCATCATCCTTGACCGTTGAGCATGCCAGCTGGTGAGGCTGAAGGGGGCTGGAGTCCAGCAACGCCTGGATGGCCACTGATTTTCTAAGAGGTAGTCTCCACTCTGAGGAGAGGGAATGCCTTTCCTTAAATGGAGCCATTCCTTCATCTCCCACATACGGTAAGGAATGCTGCTTCTTAGAGCACGGATGGGAGAACCTGTAGCCCTCCAGATGTTGCTGAACTACCATGCCAAACATTATCACCACCACCACCACTGGCCACTCTGGCTGATGGAGATGTGGCCCAGTAATACCTGGAAGCAGGTTCCCCAGTCCAGATCTAAAAGCAAGAATTGATTAAAACAAATTAATTATACATTTAGCGGTTAACGCCTTAACAACTGAAAGATTTGGAGGATGCGCTTTGCAAATTTATCAAGTGTCAAAATTGGAATTTTAAAAAAAAGAGGATGCAGATACTCACTTTGTTCCGATGGGTATTCCCGTGTGGGCAGATAAACTGATGGTCTTCGATTCTGCAAATGTAAAAGAAAAAAATAATGAGATATATGTGTGTGTGAGAGAGAGAGACTTGCAGTTCAACAATCATTATCCAAATTGCATCTGAATGTTATTGTTCTTACAGCTAGCCGTCATTTTTTCATGGAACATGGTGGGAGAAAGGAAAAAAATACAAGTTTAATCCTCGAAAGCAAAATGGTCAAAATGATTGCACAACAGAGATTAAGGAAGGTGTCCTGGAAGCCATTTTTAAGAAGATGAACTAAAAAAAGTAAGTTAAAACAGAATCAAGGGGAAATTGCTTTAAGGTCTTTAATTTGACTCCACACCACACCGTAATAAACAACAGTGCCTTTTGCGTACTCTAGTCTGCTTGGCTTCTTTTTCTTTCTTTCCTTAATTTAGGAACCAAGGAACTTGCCCTATATCAAGTCAGATCATTAGCTGAGTATGCCTCCACTGACTGGCAGAGCGGCTTTCTCCAGGGTTTCAGATGGGACATTCCCAGCCATGCTGCTGGGGACTGACCCTGGGACCTTCTGCATGCAAAGCAGTTATAACCCTTCCCCAAATTTCTGTATTATTAAAATATTAGGTTGGTGTACACTCAGCTTTTTAAACTTGTGCACAGTTTACGTGAAGGCACGCATACAAATTGGTAAATACACTGTGCTCATAGCATCTGAAAACATGGCTGCACACTTGAAAATATTTGTGTGGGTTTTAAAAAAACAAAAGTCAACAATGCACAATCCTTGCTGTGAAGGAAAGTGTTGCGTCCAACTAAATTCTACTCAGAGTAGACCTGCTGAAATTAATGAACTTAGGTAAGTCATGTCCTTTAATTGCAACGGCTCTTCTCTGAGCATGACAGATACTGAACACAACCCAAATTGTGTATCATTTTCGAGAAGTCATTCATCGGCATACATCAACAAGAAATACTTTCCTCAAAATAGTTTTCTGAGCAGCACATGAATTAGGGTTTCCCCCCACTAATGTACCAATCTGTCCAATTTTTGTACATATTATTTATTAATTAACTGACATACTGCTTCATGCCAAAATATGCTTCTAAGTGATTTAAAGAGTACATTTATTTATATGTGCCTCACATGGGAAGGGGTAGCAGCTACAGTGTGGGAAATGCCAGGCTAATTTGCTAATTGCTCCCATGCCACTTCAGTAACATACAAACCCTGGATAGATGAGTATCAATATTATTAATATTATAGTATTATATTATTAATAGCATTACTAATGAGAGATCAGTTTGGGGTTTTTTTCTCTGCAAATCTGAAGCAGTCAGTTAGCCCAGTCCTTCAACAGATGGACCCCAGATTGACTTGCCACAGGGGTTCCATGCACCCCCAAGTGCGACTCATCCATTTCCAACCCAGGGTGGGTTATACTTACCGACGCTTTACATACGGAGTCTGCGTGGAACCGGCTAAAGTTGCTTTTATTGTAGACAGGCAACCCTTTCAGAAAATCAGCCTGGTATTAAAACAAAACACAAAGAAAGTCACAGGCAGATTTTTAAGTAGCTGCCTCCTAGAGCCGGCAGATGCTTCCATCCCTAGATTATAAAACATAAGGGGCGGGGAACTCCCTCTTTCTCTTTCTCTAGCCAGAGATAGCTAACATGGTGCTCTCCAGATGTGTTGGACTACAGCTCTCATCAGCCCCTGGCCAGCATGCCCCAAACATACAAAACTGCCTAGATCTTCGCAGCCATTAAGGTCTAGCAACTTGATTCCAGCCACCGTTGATATAACGCTGTTTCCTATCTGCAGTAAGATCATATGCCAACCTGAGACCTCCTGCGTGCAAAGCAGATGCTTTACTACTGAGTTACAGCCCTTCTGGAATTATTATTATTATTATTATTATATTTATATCTCACCCTTCCTCCCAGCAGGAGCCCAGGTTGGCAAACAAAAGCACTAAAAACATTATTAAAACATCATAAAAACAAACTTTAAAACAAATTCAAACAAAACATCTTCAAAAACATTACTTAAAAAAAAGCTATCAAGACATCTTCTAAGATTAAAAACATTTTAAAACAGAAAGCGTAACATTTAAAAAAGCAATTCCAACACAGATGCAGACTGGGATTATGGGAATTGGCGCCTGACAACATTTGGAGGATGCCACGTTAGCTACTCAGAATGTCACATCTGCAACAGACAGGTCCCGCTGCAACCTGTAAGTAATCAATAAACACCCCTGATAGGTCCACAAGCAAGTGCGGTTTAGTTGTTAAGAGCGTCATATTAGGCCCTGAGAGATAAAGGTGCACATTCCCACTCAGCCAAGAAGCTAAATGGGATGCACTTGGGGCCACTCACTGCCTCTCAGCTAACCTACCTCACAGGGTTGTTGTGAGGATAAAAATGGAGAAAGGGGAGAACCATGTGTGTCGCTCCCAATAAACCCCATTAAATCTCCCCCAACAAATGTTGCTCCCCAACAGAATTGAGGGCCTTCAGCAGGCCATTCCCTCAACAGGCCCCTCCCAACCCTTTCCTCACCCTACAACGCCACATCCCGGGTTTGCCCATCAAAGTCCCATCCAGCCCCACAGCGAATCCCATCTCCTCCACACAAGCCCAGGCTCCTCCCCAGTCGTCCCTGAAGCCCCCTCCCCGCCCGCTCCAAGTCGCTCCAGTCTCCACAGCTGGTGCTGCTTCCATCCAGACGGGAATCCCGCAAGTTGCACCACCGACCCAATCAGCTCTGCAAGTTGTCCTTGTGCACACGCACAGGCAGTAGAGGAAGCATCACAAGCAACATCGGGGGAGGGAAGGTACCTTGCCCCATAAGCCTCCCCTACAGCTCCCCCATCTGCCAGCCAGGCGGGGACAAAGAGCACCCCCGGCAGCCCCCTTCCGCCCCCCACCTCTCCTCATCAGGCTTGTTCCTCCAGTGTACAGCACCCAGCCCCAAAGCATCCCCTCACAACGACCCCCAACTGAGCCCCAGGTGGCCCGTCCCCCTACGCCCTCCCCGGCCGGCTCTTAGCACGCCCAACACCCTTCCCCCAATCCCCCCACCTGAGAGTCAGTGCTCCCCCCCTTGCAAGTGCAAAGTCGCCCGCCCTTTATTGGCCTACAGGCTGCACCCGGCCAGAGCTCTGCCCCCCAACAGGGCGCTCCCTCCTCCCCCACCCTCCAAATGCGATCCAGGCCTCCCCCCCCCACCCTGGCAACCCCCTTATTAGGACGAGGCCCCCCACACGCTCCCCTCCCCGACAGACCCCCCAGTGAGCTCCTTTACAGGACCCCAAAGCCCCCTCCCCAAATGAGCCCTTCCAAGCACCCGCCTTACAGCAGGCAGCCCCCTCCAACAGCCCCCTCCCCAATACCTGGTGCCCCCCCACGCAGCCCCCCCAAGTGACCCCTCCCCCGCCCACCGGGTGCACTCTGTCCTCGGGAAGGGGCTTCTGCCGAGCGGGGGCCCCAAGTGGGGAGGGGGCGGTGCCCACCTACCATCTTCCCCCAAAGAGGCGCCTCCGCAGCAACTTCTCACCCCCCTCTCCGCCTGCTGAACCTCCTCCCGGGGCTGCCCGCTCGGCCGCGCCCACCGCGGGCGCCGAATGGGCCGCTCTAGGCGGAAGCGGGCGCACCATTGGCTCGCGCGGCCGCCATTCCAGAACATCCGCCCACCCCTCCTGTCGCCTTCGCAGCTGGGGAAAGGCAAGGGAGGGGCCGGATGTCGGTGGGCGGGGTGGGCTTCTCGATGGGCATTCTGGGAAATGTAGTTTTTCTGGGAGGGCGGTGGTGCTTCCGTTGAAAGGCTAAGCGGGTTGGACGGGAAGATTGTTGCAGGGCGGGAATTCAGCCGGTGCTGGGGGGAGACTTTCCTGGCGTGAAGGTGCAAGGAGATGGGAACCACACCTGACGGATTTCAGCCTGTGAAAGACCCTGCATGGGCAGAAATTCAGCAAGTGTTAGGGATTTTATCCGAGAATGGGGATGCAATGATATGGGTCAGGTCGGAGCAGTGGCGGAGGGAGCGCCAACTATTGGGTAGCTGCCCATTCACTTCCCAAGTCCGGATAATTGGTCAGTTGCCTGCTTTGGATGGGGTCGTACTCCCTCTGAAAGAGCAGGTCCGTAGACTTGCGGTGCTCCCGGATCCATCTTTGTTGTTGGAAACCCAGGTGACCTCAGTGGCTAGGAGTGCTTTTTATCAGCTTCGGCTGGTAAGACAGCTGCGGCCAGTTCTGGACCGGGATAGCCTGACCACTGTTGTCCAGGCACTGGTAACCCCCAAGCTGGATTACTGTAATGCACTCTATGTGGGGCTGCCCTTTAGGTTGGTCTGGAAGCTGCAGCTGGTGCAAAATGCAGCAGCGAGACTGCTCCCTGGGGCAGGGTATCGCCAACATGTCACCCGCTGGCTGAAAGAATTGCACTGGCTGCCCATTTGCTACCGGGCCAAATTCAAGGTTCTAGTTTTGGAGTACAAAGCCCTATACAGCTCGGAACCAGGATATTTGAAAGAGAGTCTTATCCCTTATATATCCAGCTGATCACTGCTGTCTGCAGGTGAGGGCCTCCTGCAGATACCATCTTATCAGGAGGGCCGTTCTGCACAACATAGGAAACGGACCTTTAGTGTGGCGGCACCGACCCTTTGGAATTGCCTCTCCTTAAATATCAGGCAGTCTTTTGGGCAGGGGTGTAGTCATCCAGGGTCTCAGGTGGTCTTAGACCCCTTACTTTTGGGGGGAGCAGAGTCCCCATGTCTTCAGCATCCTGCAAGCCAATCAGCATGAAAGGAATATTAGCCACTGAGAAGAGTCTTTCAAATGCTTCCTTGTCCTTTCTTGCAGATTAGAGCCAATCGAAAAGAGGTGAGTCAGCAACTGAGAAGACTCTTTTCAGTAGCTAACACTCTCCCCTTTTGTGTTGATTGGCCCCTCGGGATGTCTGTTGTTGTGGGAGAAGGCATTAACAAGGATCTCATTCTCAACCCAGGAGCAAAAGAAAAAGTGGGGGGAGGGAATGTGTCTATGATTGCCGTGAAGGGGCCCTGAATTTGCCGCTACATCACTGCCTTTGGGTGCTTTCTGCTTTCAACAAGTATTCTAAGTAGTGACCTTATCCTAGTCTGCATCTGTGTTGGAACTGCTTTTAAGATGTTTTTAAAACTTTTTTTTTTTACAGAAGATTTTTTATTTGTAAGATTGTTTTTAACATTTTTTAGCCTTTTGTCCCTTATTTGCCACCCTGGGCTCCTTTTGGGAGGAAGGGCAGGATAGAAATGTAATAGTTAACAATCATAATAATACATGCCTGCTACCGCATGGCGGAAATCCAACAGGTGCTAGAGTAGGTGGTGTTTTCTCCAGGATGGAAATGTAATGACAAGGGGGGAGCTGCCCCTGATGGATTTCGGCCTGTGAAAAAAACATAGGAAGAGCCCTGAAGCTGGATTAGGCCAAAAAGGTTGTCTAGTCCAGCATCCTGTTCTCACAGTAGCCAACCAGATGATGCAATGCAAAGCCTACAAGCAGGGCTTGTGATTCCCAGCACTGGTATTTGGAGGGAATCAGTCAGTGGAGGCAGAGCATAGATGTTGCGGCTAGTAGCTGTTGATAGCCTTTATCCTCTGTGCATTTGTCTAAAATTCTTTTACAGCCATCCAAGTGGGCAGCCACTTGTGTGCGAGTGAATCCGATGGTTTAACCCAGTGCAGTATGAATAAGACCTTCCTTTGTGTGTCCTAAATCTCTCAACGTTCGGCTTCATTGGATGAGTTATGAGACTCATCCTCTAGTGTTACGAGAGGAAGGAAAACTCCTCACTGTCCACTTTCTCCACACTGTGCATAATCTTATACTTCTCTATCTTGTCTCCTCTTATTCACCTTTGCCTCCACCCCTAAACATGGCAGAAAATCAACAGGTTCTGTGGAGGGGGGGTGTCCCCAGCACTGGCCTGTGATTGGGATCAGTAGGTGTACTGAAGTTTACGTCACAATATCACAGAATCATAGAATAGTAGAGTTGGAAGGGGCCTATAAGGCCATCAAGTCCAACCCCCTGGATATATATATGCCACCAGTTCATTTGCTAGGCCAGCCCTGTTGAGCAGCATTCCAGCAGACCTCCAGCCCATCCCCTCATGCACCCAGAGCCAAAGAAAGCTTTAAATTGTTTTTTAAAAGATGTATTTTAAATTGTATTTGTTTTTAGTTACTGTAAACCCCCCAGAGAGCTTCGGCTATGGGGCGGTATACAAGTTTAATAAAATAAATAAATAAAGGAGCTCTGGGAAGATCACCCTTCATGCACCCACCTCCCACCTACACATCCTGAAGCCAGTTTGCACTAGGCTAATGGGAAAGGAAGCCGAGTCCAGACCACTAACCCCCTCCCAAAACAAATGAAGTGGCCATCTTTTATTGAACAGCACCAGAGGCGGAATGGATCCTGCAAAAACACACATGTAGAGAGAGATTCCCAAATGGTCATCCCAGCAGGGCTGTAGCTCAGTGGCAGAGTACCTGTTATGCATGCAAAAGGTCCCAGGTTCAATCCTCAGCATCGCCAGGTAGGCTTGGGTGAAACCCCGAAGTCTGAAACCCTGGAGACCTGCTGCCTGTCAGTGTGGACAATAGTGAGCTAGAAGGACTTGTGTGACTCGGTATAAGGCAACTTCCTATGTGCCTATGCCGCAACTGGGTCCTGACTTGCACCATGTCTTCTGCCAGAGGTGAGGAACACCTGCGGCCCTCCAGATGTTGCTAGACTCCAACCCCCATCAGCCCAACCCCACTGGTTGCTGGGGTTGATGGGAGCTGAAGCCCAACAACATCTGGAGGGCCACATCTGCCTCACCCCTGCTCCAGATTCTGGAGGGCCGCAGATGTTTCCCATCCCTCACCTAACTGCTACATGCCACACCATCTATCTCCTTTTGTTCTTTTTTTATTATCTATTGTATTTCATTATCAATTTTATTATCAATCTTAATCCTAAACCACAATAGATTTTTTGTTTTTGCAGAAATATGGTATAAACCTCAATATTAAGTAACAATAATATCTAGGTGATAAAATGAAGCACAGAACTTGTCACAAGATATGCAGTTTTTAATAATTGCGTGTCAAATATTCCACTTTTTTAAAAAAAGAAAACAGAATGCTGAGTTACTTGTTTTGACTATAAGGGACTTAGTCAACAAATCATTGTAGAAAAATCGTTGACAGCCAATCCAAGCGGGTCCCACACGAAGAAATATTGTTAAGAATGGAAGATCTACATTTCTAGTTATAGCAAAAGCAACAAGACAAGTGGCTGATTCTCTGGATGTTCAGCTTCTGATGGATCTTGCCACAGAGAATTTTTAATGGGTCAGAGATTTCCTGCCTTTCAACAACCGTCGAAGAATCACCTCAATCCCACTGGCTGACCGGATGCGTCTGATCCAGCCGTGTTTGTGTTTCCGCTTGAGGTTCGAGGGTTGATACTCGTTGCCACGGGCTTTCGCGCGAAACTGCTGGCGACCCCATGGCATTGCCAGCTCAGGGAATCTCTGGCAGACATTTGCAGGCTCTGGTGATAGACAGCAGTCAAGCGGTCCTCTCTGCGGTGTGGAAAGAACAGAACTGATTCCGCGATGGTAGAACACAGAGGCCGAACTTCGCTGCATCAAGAAGAGAGATCTGAGGGTAGAGGGAGGGGAAAAACTGATACTTGATTTTTCAGGTTGTCAAACTATGGATCCCTCCAGACTCGTGTTTATTTTTGCAGGTGTTATTGACCCAATAACAGTGCATTAGCGGTGGATTTATACTGGAATGTCCAGACAACATTTCACTTTATTAGATGTTTTGCAATGCTTCCCCAGCACTATCTCACCATTGCTGTCCAGAGGGGTACTTTTGCACTACAAAAGCAGGACAAAAAATAAACCCAAACATTTGTAGTATGAAAAGTTAGAAGATTTCAGCAGGAAGTTGCAGGACATGCACCGATTGGAAACGAAACAGTATGTCTGCTCTGAAACTTCTGCAGATGCAAACAGTATGGAAGTGGGATTGTATATAACTGCCCTGATACCATCTTGAGCACAAATCACTATGAATGCACAATTAAAAGAAATCTGGAGGAACAACCAAACAGTGTTCTACCCACCACAAAGCACTCTGAACAGGCTCAGGGATACTGTCTTTTATTTCAGATATTGTCTTCTTTTTCTTCTTAACAGATAACTGTGAAAGATCAGAGCAGATCAGAGGCACTCACCTTTCTTGCGGCTAACAAATCCCAAGTGGATGGTGACAGGGAGGTTGAAGGCCCTTTTTGGTTTAATATCTCAGTGAGTGGACTCACACTTACTATTTAATAGGTACTCAGTGGCAAGGGAAGCAATGGCAACCTGTACATGCCCAGAGGTACCCTGTCCCTTGTTATTGCTTTTATCAAGAGGCACCGGCTGGGACCAGCATATCTCCAGCATGCCTGAGAACTTGTTCTGTTGCAAGGCCAGCCTTCAGATCTCCCAGCCAACAGAAATACAGCAGGCAGATCACCACGGGAGTTGTGATGTCCAGGATCTAAACCAGCCTTCACAGGGAGGTCCTGTTCTGGCCTAGTTTTAGATAGGTAGCAAAAATGGATTCATTAATGGGAAGCTGTTGCAGAATTTTCCCCTTGTTGATTGATTGTATGCTGCTTCTCACTTTTTCTTGTCTTTTTAACTTGCTTTATTGAATAATTATTGCTATTTCCTTTTATCATTGCATTTTTCTCCTTTGTGCTGCCTTTAATATTTTATAAGAAAGGAGTGCATACGTTTTGATGATGATGAAATTATTCTTATTATTAATTAAATGTATATCCAGCCCTTCCTCCCAGAAGGAGCCCAGGGTGGCAAACAAAACACTAAAATCACTCTAAAACATCTTAAAGACAGACTTTTAAATATATTAAAACAAAACATCTTAAAAAAAGCTTTTAAGTGTTCTCTGGAGAGTGAAAGGAGGAAAGGCATTCTTCTCTTCAGGCACCGAAGGCACTCTGTGCATGCTCAGATGTATCCCTAATAAACACTTTCTGCAAGGAGGAAAGGCACGAAGGTCACCTTGATGTAACATTATTTTGATAATTAAAGAAGCCGCTCTGAGACACTCACTGCATGCTCAGAGGCACTCTCCCTCCCTCCATCTAGGGATCAGTTCAGGCCCGAACCGCTCCCTGACCCTGTAAACAGACCCCTTACCTGCCTCCTGAAGCCCCTACAAAAGCGCCCATGTCTCACTCGTTCCCTGCTTCTTCCAGCACTCCAGAAACGGAAGCACTCGTTGGCCAATCAGGTGGAAAGATTTGCCGCTATGGCGTCTGGGTAGCGTAGTTTTGTTAGTAGAAGACGGTAGGCACTTCCCAGTTTCGGCCGAAAGAGGGCGGTATTTCCCTGACCCCGGAGAGGCCGGAAAGAAAGAAATTCCTTCGCCCCGCCCCATGACGCTCGGCCTTTACGTCATTTGAATATCCCCGCCTCCCACCTCTTTCGCTTTGGTCCAGAGATGCGCCTTTTCGACGGCCCTAGCAACAAGAGGGAGAGTTACCCAACATTCTTTGCGCGCCATATTTAAATAACAACAATAAAAATAATAATTCATTTCTGACGGCTAATTATTTAGGGATAAATAGCATGCTATTGTTGATAACGTAAGGAATGTTATGGCGACCCGGTTAATGAGATGGCGGCCATTACTCATATAGCGTCAGAGCGACAGTTACACTTCCCAGCGTGCTTTGCCGCAAGGAGTCTGCGCAGTACACAGCATAGCGAAACCTGGCCCTCTTGGGTTGCCGTATTAATGGTTTTTTCTACATATATTTATGATATTATATTTTTATATAAAAGTATTAATGCATATATGACATTAAATATATTTATAAATTTCTATACATGTAATTTGCAAATATAAATAACTTTCTTTGGAGAAAAGGATTATATAAATATGACATGAATATATAATTTATAAATATAAATAGGTAGGGTGTAGCCAACTAACTCGTACTCAGTACTATGGGCACGACTAACTTAAGTCCATTAATTTCAGCGGCTCTGCTCTGGATCTGGCTTGCTTGGATACAACCCATTATTTATTTATATCAACTTCTTTTAAAAGAGAAAAAAGAAAAAATATATAAGTATATGTTGTTTGTTGTTGTTATGTGCCTCCAAGTCGATTACATCTTATGGCGACCCTATGACTCAATGACCTCCAAAGCATCTGTCGTGAACCACCCTGTTCAGATCTTGTACGTTCAGGTCTTTGGCTTCCTTTATGGAATCAATCCACCTCTTGTTTGGCCTTCCTCTTTTTCTACGCCCTTCTGTTTTTCCAAGCATTATTGTCTTTTCTACTGAATCCTGTCTTCTCATGATGTGTCCAAAGTATGATAACCTCAGTTTCATCATTTTAGTTTCTAGTGACAGTTCTGGCTTAATTTGTTCTAACACCCATTTGTCTTTTTCACAGTCCATGGTATGCACAAAGCTCTCCTCCAGCACCACGTTTCAAATGAGTTGATTTTTCTCTTATCTGCCTTTTTCACTGTCCAACTTTCACATCCATACATAGAGATCGGGAATACCATGGTCTGAATGATCCTGACTTTAGTGTGCAGTGATACATAAATAATGAAATCACAACAGGATATGTTCTGTGACAGTGACCGGTTTATAATGTATATAATTTTATAAAAATGTTATATGTACAGGTATGTTGTATTTATTTGTATGTTTACATATATCTATCTTATTTATCTATCTTTATGTTAAAATTATATATTAATTAAATAAATTATGCATATGCTTTCTATTTATATTTATTTTAAAAATATATAAAATATAAAATAAATCTGTACGGTTGTATTCCACTCAGAGTTGTATCCCTATCCATTGGGTGGTTGTATCCTATGTTACTCTTACTTTGAGTAAGACCAATTTAGATCCATTCATTTCAAGGGGCCTACTCTGAGTAAAACTTAGCTGGAGACAACCCATTGAAATAAGTTAATAATGTCCATTAATTTCAATGGGTCTACTCTGAGAATGACTAAAATTGGATACAACACATAATTTGTAAATATGAATATATAATTTATAAACATCTTATTTAAGAAAAGAAAAGGGACAAAAATACTCAATGTGAGTGACAGAGAGAATTCCCTTTGGAACTCCCTCCTGCTACATATCAGAGAGGTGCTTTTTCTGTTGTTTTTAGCATCTGCTAAAGTTGTTTTAACAAACCTTTAAGAATCTTTAGTTAGTGTCTGTTTTGGATTTGAACTGATTTTTGTATGGGGTGTTATTGTTTTCACTGTTTATATATTTATTTTTAGGAAAAATGCTTTTATATATGCAATTGTTTTAACTGATTTTATATATATTTATATATGTTTTATTTATGTTATTAGGTTGGGATGCCTCTGGGAAGCCACTGATAGTTGATATAAATAATAATAAAGGGCTAAGACCTGGGTTCAAATCCCCCCTGACCCACATGAAGCTCACTGGGGTAACCTTGCGTGGGGCATCACTGACTCTCAGACTTTTCTCACAGGGTTGTTGTGAGAAAAAAAAAGGAGGGTGGAGGGAAAACCAAGTACTCCAGTTTGAGCTCCATAGAAGAAAGCTGGGATATAAATGTTATGTAAGAGAAAAGGAGCGCTGCAGAGTCCTGACGAAAGTCAGAAAGACTACACGTCCCGGCGTGCTTTGCGGTGGCGTCAGTGGGAGGGGAGGAAGTGTGCGTGCGTGCGTGTGTGCGTGCTGCATAATACATAAGGGGGCGTGACAGGGCGCCGCCGCCGCCGCTGCCTCTGGCGGAGGTTCGCAAGATGGCGGCACTGGCGGAGCGGGGCTACGCGCTGTCGTGCGGGCGGCTCGGCCGCGGCACCCGCGTCTCCGTCTTCCACGTCAAGCTCACCGACTCGGCCCTGCGCGCCTTCGAGGCCTACCAGGGGCGCAAGGTGGGTGGTCGGGGAGAAGGGGGCGGGGCTTGAGAGGTCGGTGGGGGGAGGTGGAGAGCCCCCCCCTTAAATAAAGAGGGGCGGTTGTGGGGGAGGAGGACCCTCCCTTAACAGCGGAATGGGAGTGGCCATAGAGACACCCCCTTCTTAATAATATGGGGGAAAGGGGGGACCCCCCCACCAATGGAGGAAGCTGGAGGAATGGGCAGTGACCCTCTCCCCCCCCAAAAAAATAGAGGGGCATAAATGGGTGTGGAGGAAAAGGCAACCTCCCCACCCACCCCACTTTTTAAAAAATGGGGGGCTATCCAAGGTGGGAGGCCCTCCTCTCTCTCTCTCTCTCTCTCTCTCTCTCTCTCTCTTCCATAACTATATGGAGAGGAGCACGATTGTGGGGAGGGGGAGATGGAGGGGAACACCCCCTCCCTAGCACACACACACAGGGTAAGAATAGAGACCCCCCTTGTAAATAGAAGGGGAGAGGTCTGGGGGATCCTGTGACTAGGAGTGTGATGAAATGAGGGGTTCCAGATTCCCCCCCCCAAAAAAGGCGAGTCTGGGAACTGGGTTCGCCAGCAAAAAGTAGCCTGGGTAAGAATGAAGCCCCCTCCCTTCGTTAATGGAGAGGAAGGGGCAGGCCGTAGGGGGAAGAAGGAAGGTTTCCTTCCTCTTGTAAAAGGCCGCTTTGTACGCTTGTTTCTTCTCCCCCCCCCCAGTGCTCCGGAAAAGGAGCATTTCTTAAGCGTAGAAATGGGTAGAGGGGGGAGGTGTATTCTTGGGGTGGGGTGGAATGAGACAAGGCAGATCTCCCCTCCTCCCCCCAAGGGGGCATGAATACGAATGGAGTGGGGGGGATGTGAGCATGGCAGGACTGAAGATAAAAGAGATGTCCCTTGCCCCCCCCTCCAGTCTCTAAGATTTCTTCTCCTCACAAATAGGGGATCTGGAAAGGATTGGGACCCCCTCCCCATTTGCATGGGGGTTAGGAGTGGGGGCATGCTATTGGAGTGTGATGTCTAATGTCAGATCCCCCCCACATCTACAAGTATTTCTCCCCTGCCACAGCAGAGATTGGGATGTGAATGTCAGATCCCTCTTGAGAAGTACTAGGGTGGGATGTCGAATAATGAACTTGACTTTGCAGAAGGGAAAAGTGCACCCCTTCCCCAAAGTCTCAATCTCTGAAGATCTCTTCTGGCCCCCAGCAAAGAGGACCCACAATAGGCATTGGTATGGGGGGGGCTTTATGTTCTATGCATGTCAGCTCAGAAGTTCCTTCCAGGGAACTGGGTCTAGCATTGCAGCCCTTGCGCTTCTAACCTCCATCCCCCCCTCCAAGAATGTGTTTTGGAAATGAGGGAAGCCCACTAGTTAAATACTGGAAAGGATGAGGTGGAGTGTTTTATATCATATGGTTCATAGCTGGGACTGGGAGGTCTGTGGGGCAAATGACGCATTCTGTAGTTGCCCCCCAACAGTTTAAGAAAGTGCTGTCTTTCTTGTTCTCCTCCCCCCCCCCCATGTCCTTTAATTTTGCGGTATTGTTAGCCAACTTTGAAAAGTCATTGGTGGAGCCTGAATATTAATGAATAACATGCATTTTAATGTTCAATGTGTTTCATTTAATTTTTTTTTCCGTTTAACTTGTTGCTGATTTTATTGTAATTTTATTGTAATATTGTATTTTAATCTTGTTTTGTTCACCGCCCAGAGAGCTATTCGCTATGGGCGGTTTAAAAATGAAATAAATAAATAAATAAATAATAAATGAACAACCCCACTTCCCGATCTTGGGTGAATGGGGAGCACTGTAGGAAATGGGGGGAGAAGGAAACTGATGGTGGATTTGGGAGGAGAGTCCATAATTTGGGTTTTTGGGAGAGGGTAGCTAAGTGGGAGGTCACCCCCCTCTTTCCACTTTATCACAATTTGCAGGGCTGGTAGGGAGGATCTATACTGGTTTCCTCAACTTCCCAGCTGGGGACAGGACTGAAGCAGCCTTGCCTTTTTTGTTGTGGGGCAGGGGGTCACCAGAGCTCAGCAGCGTTTCTTCTTGCCTGGAGGGTGCTCTGTTTGGGGTGCCCCATGGCTGGAAGGAGGCGAATGTGGTGCCCTGGGCTGTGTCATTTTGAGGGGAGGAAGGATTGATTTTGTTCAGGCCATCTGGTGTTCAAAAGGAAGGCCTCTTTGTCACACAGAACTCTTTCTCAGGCTGGATATTAGCACCCAATGAGGGAGGCAGATTTATGTTTCTTTCAAGGGACAGGCTTGCCTCACATTCTTAGCCTTCTCCAGTTGTAGGTGGAGAGAGGAGTTAACAGTTGACGTCAGTTATAGAAACATCTCTCCCGCCTGCCTTTTCTTCCTCTCTCGAACCTCCAACTGGAGAATCCTGTGCAACTCAGAAGCTGGCGTCCTGCCCTTCAGGCCGGATCCACTGCTGCGAGTATTTATTTATTTATTTGTTCCATTTTTAAACCGCCCATAGCGAATAACTCTCTGGGCGGTATACAAAAGATTAAAATACAAAATATCATAATAAAAACAGCCAAACAATAATAAACACAAACAGAAACCACAGAAATATAAAAGTAAACACATTAAAATGCCTGGGAGCATAGCCAGGTCTTAACCTGGCGCCGAAAAGATAGCAGCGTAGGCACCAGGCGTATTTCTTCGGGGAGGCTATTCCACAATTCAGGGGCCACTACAGAAAAGGCCCTAGATCGTGTAACTGTCCTCCGGGCTTCCTGATGTGTTGGTACCCGGAGGAGGGCCTTAGCTGCTGAGCGAAGTGACCGGGTAGGTTCATAGTGGGAGAGGCGTTCCACAAGATATTGCGGTCCCATGCCGTGTAAGGCTTTATAGGTCATGACCAGCACCTTGAATCTGGCTCGGAAACAGATGGGTAGCCAGTGCAAATGGGCCAGAACAGGTGTTATATGTGCTGACCGGCTGGTCCTTGTCAGCAGTCTGGCTGCTGCATTTTGCACTAGCTGAAGTTTCCAAACTGTGAGTATGTGACTGGTTGAGGCTGGAATGCTTTATTTGGGACTTGTTTTCCTGACTTTTTGGGGTGGTTGTATAGAGCCTGCCCTCTAACCCGCAGCGAAAATAGTAGGAGCCAAATGCCCTGAGCATTTGTGTTCTACCCCAGACATTACCCCTGAATTAACTTTAAAGTTGAAGGAGGATTTGCCCCTCTGTTGTATTGGGCAGTGACCGTTCCGTTGCCGACACCTTGTGTGAACTGTGGTAACAGAAATCCAGCTTGGATTTTTGTGTGTGTTGAAATGCTCCTTGGGTCTATTAAACTGAACTCTTGAAAAGTGCGAAGATATCCCTAACAGGAAGGAAAACATTGTTCTTAACTTGGTAGCAATTAAAAAATGAATTATGCACGTGTTTAAAAGAACATTAAAAACAGCACCACTTTGCTGCTGCGCCAGCTGCCTCCAAGGTGGGTTGACAGCAAATGACAGGCAAACCGTGAGGCAGGTGGGGGCACTCTGGACCGTGTCATGGCTTTATTTTTAATATGGGGTGTTGGGTACCTGAAGTGGGCCTCACCCGACAGCAGGAGCAAGGTTTGCGGTAATTACACGCTGTGGCCGTGGATCAACTTAGCAGCAATTGCTTGTTAATAAGTGTTTATCAGCTGCAAGAGAAGTCAGGGTGAGGTGGGGGGAGGCGGCTGCTTTTCTTTTAAAAAAAGGAAAAGATAACTGGATTCTCTTGCTTGGGGAGTATTTTTTGGGATGCAGTTGTGCTAAGTACGTTGGGGTGAGCATGTAGCGTGAACAACTGTGTGGGCTTTTTTCCTACTGAATGTGGGAATGAGTGTGGACCCCACTAAATAGAACCACAGCTTACAGCAGGAATGGCTGGCGTCTGTTCTGCAGAGTGAAATCCAAGGATATTGGGTCATGCCAGGCTTCTAGGCCCCTAAGGGGCTCCTGTGTGTGTGATCGTGCGACCAGCGGCCTTACTCCTTATGGAACTTAAGGAGCAGATTTATACGAAATTGACCCTTGGTATTGCCTACTATACACTGACTGGTGCTGGTTCTGCAGGGGCCCTGGTGGATCCCTCCACACACCCCATCCCAGCTCTAGCCAGAGTTGCAAGGAATTGAGCCCCGGATTTTTTGCAGGAAAAAGGCCGTGCTCTACCACTGAGCTTCTGCCCATCTCCTGAATGGTCTTTGGAAACCCCAGAAGCTCTCTGTTGGCTGGTCTTGGGAATCCCAAGTGACTGAGGTTTCCCAAGTCCGTCTCGTTGTGGCCCCTACACCGGAAGAAGTCATGAATTCATTCCTGCACCCACTGGATGGCCTGCGAAGCTCTTTCATCCTCTCCTTCATCGTGGGAGGGGATGTGGTGGTGATGTGGAAGAATCATTGTGTGCTGGGAATAGTGTCCAAAGTGATGATTTGCCCCTTTGACAAAGCTCGTTCCCAATTAATTTGTAAAGTTTTAATGGGTGCGTGCACGGTCGCAATACACCTATTTTATTATCACTCTTGGCAGCATACAAAGCAGGCTAAAGCTGCCCCCCATTAAACAGGACAAAACATTTGATGACAGCTGAAAATACATACTGCATGGCAGACGCCTTTGCAAATAACACTAAATGTGGCATTTTGTGTGACTTTTGGCCCTATAAGGCAGGCCTTGAATGAAAAGAGCTGCAGTTTTCATTTCTGAAAAATGAAACTCCATGAGGAGTACTTGCTGGGGTGTGTGTGTGGAAATACCCCAGTTTCAGTATCTGTCTGCCTTTTCAGGACTTGCTCTGCCATAATTGGGTAAAACAGCCACCCTCTGAAGCTGCTGCAAGGGTGGGCAGTTAGAATCATAGAATAGTAGAGTCGGAAGGGGCCTATAAGGCCATCAAGTCCAACCCCCTGCTCAATGCTGGAATCCAAGTCAAAGCATTCCCGACAGATGGCTGTCCAGCTGCCTCTTGAATGCCTCCAGTGTCAGAGAGCCCACCACCTCTCTAGGTCATTGGTTCCATTACTGGGTGTTCCATTACTGGGTTGTAAATTACTGGGTGATTTCCCCCCACCTAGCTATCCAAAGCCTGTCTTCCTCCCTAAATTCTCACATGTAAGTTAACGTGCACTGATTTGACCCTGCTGGGTTGTGGGGCATCTCTAAGAGGGCTCTGTGTGTGCTATTAACATGCCCATGCACACCATCGCCCATTAAACAGAACTAAACAATTGGCCAGGGCTGTCACAATTTTTATCACGAGAGAAAACTCAAATAAGTGCTAAATCTGTGAGTTGCAAATGGGCCTGCCCCTGCCAAGTTTGTGGGGTGACCCCGTCTCTAAGATGGCAGCACGTGGGTTTTCATTGCGAAGGATGTGTGAGCAGGCAATATACCACCTTAGAGGTTTTGATACTCTTCACCTCCTGACCCCAAATCCCAATCTCAGAAGATAGGTCAGTACGCTGTGGTGAGCGATTGCAGTACATCAACCTTCCCCAATCTGGTGCCCTCCAGATGTTGATGGGCTCCCCACTCCCATCATCTGGAGTTGGCTAATGAGGGTTGGAGTCTGGCAATGTCTAGAGGGCACAAAATTAGGGCGTGCATGAAGGATTGTGGTGGCGGCAGATGGCGGCCTCCCCAAGGCTGCTGGGGGGGGGCAGGCGACACCAATCCTGAGCACCTAGAAGCTTTGGAGGAATATCCACGGAAGTGGAAACTGCTGTGTTCACCTTGCCTCTCTGAAACGCAGAGGGTGGTGCCTTCAAATGTAAAATGCCTTTTTGTCCAGCCCCACCCTATATTTAATCCTTCTCTGTCAGGCCTCTATCCTGATTCCATTCAAAAACCTCCCAGAGGAAGGCAATTTTGCCACGCTCTCCAAGCAGCCGGGTGGGTTTGTCTCTGCGTCCCCAGCTCGGTGCCTCTCCTCCTCTTCCTCCTCTTCTTCCTCCTCCTCGCTCACACGAAGGCCTGTTGTAATTGAAGTCTCGTGTTGTCACTGCAGCAGCCACAGCAGTTGTGACATCCCAAAATGAGTCGGCCTGAAAGCAGCCGGCTGGGTGGAGGAGGTGCCTCTTTTGGGGATGTGCGTCCCTTGATGACTGTGGCGGTGCGGAGAGGTGAGCCGGTTAGGAAATCCTGGGGCCAGATCTGGCTTTGCGGGTGTGACACCGCAGCTCGGTGGCATGACACATTCTTTGTTTTTGTGTGTGCAAAAGTTCCTGGGTTCAGTCCCTGACAGCGTTTCCGAGCTGGGAGGATCAGCTGATGGGAAAGGTCCTGGCCCGAAACCTGGAGAGTCTCTGCCAGTCAGAGCCTCTTTCGGCCTGAGGGCCGCATTCCCTTGTGGGCAACCTTCCAGTGGGTGGGTGTCGGGGACAAAGTGGGCCACATTAGGCCCCCAGACCTGAGGTTGCCAACCCCTGTAGCAGACGGACCAGTGGTCTGATCTGGTATTAGGCAGCTTCCTCAGTATTGTGTGTGTGTTTAATTTACCCTCTTCTTGCCAAAAGCTTTCATGAACATGAAAGGCACCAGATCAGATGTGATCTAAAGTGCTGTGCTTCTTTTTCTGGAATGTTTTCTCTGTCAGGGATCACTAGCCTCCAATTTTATTTTTTTTTAAAGTCGGTATGTAAACTTTCTCTACTGCTTTCCCCCTAAAATTAATCTTGTTGGTTATCTTTGTCACCTGTACAACAGATTTGTCAGCTGTAAACGTAGGATATTGCCTTATATATAAGGTCATCTTGCCCAATTCTACTCTGAATGGCAGCAATTCTCCAGACTGCTGCTTGCTGCCTCATCCTTTTAACTGGAGATTGCAGAGGTTGATCCAAGGCCCTTCAGTCTACCCCTGAATGGTGGGCTCTCCTGTACTTTTATAACTCATCTCCTCTAGTCCAGCTTTGCAAATACACTCCTCTAAGTTACTAGTCCTCAAAAAAGAAAAAAGCACTTCCTGCCTGCCCCCACACACCTGTTAGTTAATTATGACTCATTGCCAGCCAAGAAATGACAAAAATCTTTTCCTTCAGTTTACGCAAACTTCTTTCTCTGCCCGGTGATCATTAGTCGCCGCAGGTGATCAGGCACAAACCTTGGTCAAGATCCTGGAACTCCCACAAATTCAGAGTTCAGTTTAGCCTTTGCCTCAAGGGGTTATTGAACATTATTTCCAGACTCTTTGTTATCGGTATGATAATACTGTCTTTACAGGGCTATTGGGAGGAATACTAGCGTGCATGTCAAATTCCAGAGGGGTAGCTATGTTTGCACTGATAACAGCAAAGGCACTAACTTGTCTTGAACAGCATCTTTGCAGATTTACGGTGGCCAAATCTCTTCGGGCTTTGCATCTGATGAGGTGGGCGCTGGTCCCCGGAGAAGCCGTCTGCCACGATAAAATGTGTTCACCTTTAAGCTGGCCCAAACGTGCGTGTGCTCAAAACATGTGGAATAGCTTTCAGCATTGGGGCTCGGGAAGGAAACAATATTAATACCAAGTATTATTAAAAGAACAATTAAATCTTGCACTTGAGAAACTCTAAGGCCCTTTCGAGCCTTAAAAAGTCCCTCTGGTCCAATCAGAACCATCACATCTCTCTCTTCAGCTTTTTGGATGCACAGGGAGGGGTTGCCTATAACTGATGTCTGAAACGAATACAGTTGCTGTGGGTTTCAGTGGCAAATAAGAAGGCTGGTATGTTCTCTCTCTCTCTCTCTCTCTCTCTCTCTCTCTCTCTCTCTCTCTCTCTCTCTCTGTCTCTCTGTCTCTCTCTCTCTCTCTCTCTCTCTGTCTCTCTCTGTCTCTCTGTCTCTCTCTCTCTCTGTCTCTCTCTCTCTCTCTGTCTCTCTCTCTCTCTCTCTCTCTCTCTCTCTCTCTCTCTCTATGCAGTTGTGGTTGTAGTGGACTGTTGTGGTTGTAGTGGACTTTGTTTCCAGGGTAATCAGATGAAGATACTTTGGGCAGGTACGGAATTGTTGGCAGCATTGTTGAAAGCCGCTCGCTGAGTGTGGAAGTCTGGCATTTGGGGGCTGGGTTGTGGCAAGGGCCCCTGGCTTGTTGTGGTTTCTTTGACGTGATTCTTTCCGGCCTTGTTTCCATGGCTGGCTGTAACGTCAGCTGTATGGCAAAATCTTTAATCTGCTTCTGACACCCTGTTGCTTTAAGAAGTTACGTAGCGATGACTACTGGCTTGGTTGACTTGAAAAGGGTATTGGGCCAATTCGTGAAGGATAAGGAGATCTGTGGCTCCTAAACACACTCGACTAGCATGCCTCTGAATACCAGTTCCTGGGATTGCGAGTGGGGAAGCGCTGGCGTCCTGCCTGCAGGTCTCCCAGAGGCAACTGCTTGGGAACAGGAGGGTGGACTAGATGGGACCCTTTTGGTCTGATCCGGCAAGAGAATTGTGGATCAGTTGCCGAGAACTGGCAGATCAATAGTGGCGCTCGGTGATGCCCATTAGGACTGGTGGGGGAGGATGGAAGGGAGCTCAAAAAGTAGGTGCAGCTGCAGGCAATGACTAGCAGAGCCAACTAATCGTGCCCCCTGCTGAGTGGGGAGGAGAGCCTGGCTGGGAGTCCAGAATCTGTGAGTTCAAATCCCCACTCGTGTCTCCTGGGTATCAAGGGCCAGCTAAAGATCACCCCACAGGGAGTGGCTCAGGGGTTACATGCCCTGCCACCTGTGCAGCTGCGGGCAAGCTGCAGAGTCCCAAGGAGCCCAGTTGTCCCCAGCTGACAGTTGCAGGCCAGGAAGGGGCTGACTTGTGCAGCTGTGGCAAGCTGAACAGGCCCTGGCCAGCTGAGGACCAGCCTCAGAGGGAGGCAATGGTGAACCCCCTCTGAATACCGCTTACCATAAAAAACCCTATTCATAGGGCAGCCATAAGTCGGGACCAACTTGAAGGCAGTCCATTTCCACAAAGGGAACGCTGAGACGAAGGAGGTGGAAGCTGCCAGCCAGGGTCGCCCTCTGACCTGGTGGTAAGGCAGGGAGGTGAGGGCTGGCCAAGGCAGTACCCAGTTTGCCCCAGTGGGCAGGTCTCTGCTGCTGGGGTGTCCCTGACTCTTCTGCCTCTCCAGCAGACTTGTCAGGGAGTTCCTTTCTGCCCCTTCCTTGCCCAGGGTTAAATTTGCCTGGAGTTGCCGGCTAGTTGCTTCAACTGGCCGTTCTCCAAATGCAAAGCCAAAAGCTGTTCAGCGACCCTGGGGTAAGGCTGCAGGGAGAGGCAGTTGTCATTCCCAAAACTGAATGTGAAAAGCAGGGAGTGAGAGGCTGTATGAAATGCCCCTGTATTGCAGCCGCTTGCTTCTCAAAAAGCCTCCTGGCCCCCACTCAACTCACCCTTCTGTGTGTGATCATAAGAGCATTTGAAGGGCCCTGCAGTGTTGTATCAGGCCAAAGGGGGCCTATCTAGTCCAGCATCCTGTTCTCACAGTGGCCAGCCAGGTGCCTCAATGAGAAGATGCCCGCAAGCAGGACCTGAGTGCAAGAGCAACTCTCCCCACTTGTGATTCCCAGTAACTGGGAATTTTGTCTCTGAAGGTGGAGGTGGGTCCTAGCCATTGTAGGTAGCGGCCACTTACTCTGCTTCTGCTAGCTTTTGCACCCCCCTCCAAATCCAACACCCACCACCCGTTCCTCAGCAAAACTCGCACGCAATTTTGTCTGTGCAGACTTCTGTTCCCATCAAGCATCGGAGGGTTGTAAAGCACAGCAATATGCAACACTTGTTTTCCAAAAGGGGCAGAATGGGGGAGTGGATATTCATAGAAGAGCTATGAGCCGTAATATCTAAATGTAGCCTCCTCAGCCAGGAGCAGTCTACCTCTGAATGCCAGTTGCTCTGTTTGTGGGCATCCTGGAAGCACCTGACTGTCCGCTGTTGGAAATAGCAGCACCCAGGCTTGATGGGCCTTTGCTGTCATCCCGCTGGGCTCTTCACCCTGTGTACTTATGAAGGGCTACGATAAATTCATAGGACAGAAGTCAGCAGCTGCGAATGATTAGACCTGATAAAAAGCCACTCCATGTTTGACATGGTATTTCTCTGAATTGGAAGATATGATGGCCTGGATGGGTGGGAAATTGGAAGGGAAATCTTTTCATCATCACCCCAGGCCTTCATATCTCTATTCTGAGTTACAGGTTTTTTGGGGGGGATGATAAGAAGGAGGCCTCCTTTTCCCTGATGTGCCAGAACTCCGGCCAGCAAGTCTGAAGTGGCACTGCCCAGCCACAAGTTTGCCACCTCAGTGGGAGCTAGCATTGTGAATGTATTATTTTCTTTTATTAAGGTATTTGCTCCTCGTCAAAAATACCAACAGATATAAGCTGTATTCAGCTACTCAGGGTAGACCCATTGAAATTAATGCATCTAAGTCAGGCGTGTCTTTTAATTTCAATGGGTCTATTCTAAATAGGACCAAAGTTGGATACAGCCTATAATCATAATAATTATTAATTATTATTATTACATTTATATCCCACCTTTCCTCCAAGGAGCTCAAGGTGGTATACATAGTTCTTCCGCTCCCCATTTTATCCTCACAACAATCCTGTGAGGTAGTTTAGGCTGAGGGCCATACAGTGAGCTTCATGGCTGCATGGGGATTTGAACTCCGGTCTCCCAGGACCCAGTCCAAACTTCTAACCACTGTACCACACTGCCTGCACACGCCACACCACAGTGTGAAAAACAAACCAGCTTAAAATGCCTGGGCACAGTTCCATCCTGATGCTGAAAGCACTGCAGGGTCAGTGGCAATCCATCTCCCTTGCAATCCTTTCATTTTCTCAGATGTGGCTCTTCAGTGCAGTTCACTGAAGCCTGGCTTGCTGTACGGCACATATGTGTTTGCAAGCTTATATTCGCAGTCATTTGGGCTACAAACTTGCCCTCTTTTAAAAAAAAACTCCTCAGCATGCATTAACTCCTGAAAAATTAGTTGTCTGGTGAAATTAAACCCCCAAACATATAAAACATAACCGGATCTTTTTTGAGTTGCAGGTAGAGATGTTGCTGTGTGTGTGGGCGTCTGCATGCTTGTCCCCCCCCCTTGTTCTTTCGTTCATTCTTTCTCGGAATTGATCTTAAGCAGTGGGTTGCAACCAAATATGTAATCCTGCAATAACAAGCCGCTGTTCACAGCTGAGCTTATAATAACAAACAGGGAGAGAAAAATAAGTTGAGCAAGGAAGTGGGTTTCTGGTTTCCAAGTTTCCTGGAGACTTTTGTAAACGGGAAGGCTGGTGAGTGGTGTGTGTGTGTGTGTGTGGAATACGTGCAGCAGCAGTTGTGGTGGAGGGGACCTTCCTGCCTGGGTTTTAAAACCGATACACGCCAGCCATTCAGTGCTGTTATGCGGTCCGCCTTGGAGCAGTCATAGGAATGGAAATCCAGCCATTTTTATTTTTAGTTCAGGACTTGAACTGGGCCCCTATTGGGAGAAAGGGTGGGATATAAATCAAATCAATAATCTCTTCTTGCGGGTGGATTGCCTTGGTGCTTCCACCTATGAGATGAAGAAACGCGAAGACCTACTTGTCTCGCGATGTTTGCTAATTAGTGGGAATTAGAATGGGCCTGTTTGAACCCACTTTGAAATCATCAGAATTCCCCTGCAGGAACAGGCCAAAGCGCACCCATCTAGTCCAGTCTTCTCCCAGTGGCCCCTCGCTGGATCGTCACCTTGCAGTGGTGAGTGGGCTTGCATGTTCCAATGAACCCTGCGAGCGATGCCGTCGGGAGTCATGTACTCCCAGCAGGGTCACCCATGGCGGTCAGGTCAAGGGAGAGGAACCAGACAAAGAACGATCCAAGAAAGTCCACAATGGCAGAACAGGTGGAGGATAACAATGCGTATGTTACAACGGCTGTGAAGGTGGATGAAGGCTGCAGCAGATAAAGGACTTCCAATCATCGTGGTACCCATGCCATTGGATCAAAGCCATTTTCTGTCAAGATTGTGTGCTGATCGTGGTGCACCGATCTCCCCGCATAAAACAAATTCACGCACAGGCGTCTTCCAAGCAAAGAACTTATCTTGGAAGACAATCTTACTAGGCCACAAGTGATCGCCAGTGAATGAAATGAATGAATCTCCCAGTGGCTGGCCAGATGCCCTAATGCGAATCCCTTTGGCAGGTCCTGAGTGCATGAGCCACTCTCCCCTCCTGCAGCTTTTGGCAATTGGTACTCAGAAGCATGCAGCCTCTGACTAGGGAGATCATAGCCGTTGTGGCTAGTAGGATAGCCGCCACCTCCTCCACGAATCTGTGTAATCTTTTAAAGCCATCCAAGTTACTGGCCATCACTGCCTCTTGTGAGAGCGAATTCCACTGTTTTAACTCTGCAGTATGTGACAAAATCCTTCCTTTTGCATGTCCCGAATCTCTCATCTTTCAGCTTCATTGGAGTCCTAGTGTTAAGTGACAGGCTGAAAAAACTTCTCCCGATCCACTATGAGGGATTTCTTCATGGCAGAGTTTTAAGAACTAGGAAGGCATTCAGATTTGAGCATAACATCCTCATAACATTGCAGCCTTAATCAGTGATAAGAATGGGAATTACGCGCAGAGAGACACAAGGTGAAATGGTGTCCACCGGCTAAATCCTGCAACCAGACAGAGATGCTTTTCTTTTTCAACCTAATTTGTACCATTTGTGGCTGATTTTTTTAAACCATAGAATTCTCGCCCTCCCCACCTCCATTTTGTCCTTGCTTCTAAGTGTAAAAAATCTGGGAGCGCTGCTGCTTATTTAAACAGTATTTGGGAAGGGACAGGCACTTGGGTGGCTTCTGTGCTGATGTTTGCACATAGGCCTAAGATGATGCTACTCTCTATCCCTGCCATTTCTCCTTCCCTTGGCTTTATTCTGAGTGTGAGTGTGTGAGAGGGAAGCCTCGTGGGCTGTGTGTTTTGGCCAGGAAGCCGTCTGCCATCTTCCTCTGCCATGCTGACATCTGCAAGCCCTACCCCGCAAGGTGTAACTTGCTCACTTGTGTTTGCATGTTTGGCTGTAGAGCGGGTGAGGACAAAGGCAGTAGCCCCTCTAGAATTACATAAGAACCTAAGAGCCGCTGGCTCAGGCCCATCTAGTCCAGCATCCTGTTCTCACTGTGGCAACCAGTTGCCCGCGTGGAACCCTCTAAACTCGCCTAAGTGCAAAGAGCACTCTTGCCTCCTGTGGTTTCCAGCAGCTGGTATTTGGAAACAAACTATGGCTAGTAGCCATTGATTGCCTTTTCCTCCATGAATTTGGCTAATCCTCTTCTAAAGCCGTCTAAGTTGGTGGCCATCACAGCCTCTTGTGGGAGCAAATTCCACAGTTTAACTCTGCACTGCGTGAAGTCCTTTCTTTTTTCTGTCCTGAATCTTCCAACGTTCAGCTTCTTTGAATGTCCATGAGTTCTACTGTTACGAGAGAGGAAGAAAAACTTTTCTCTATCCACTTTCTCAATGCCATGCATAATTTTATACACTTCTATCATATCTCCTCTGACTCGCCTTTTCTCTAAACTAAAAAGCCCCAAATGCTGCCACTTTTCCTCATAGGGGAGAGTTGCTCCGTGCCCTTGATCATTTTTGTTGTCCTTTTCTGAACCTTTTCGAATTCTACAGTATCTTTCTGTAGGCGAACAGAACCGTACACGGTATTTCAAATGCAGCTACACCATAGATTTATATGATGTCTTTATGATATCATTTTCAATACCTTTCCTAATTATCCCTGACATGGGATTTGCCTTATTCACAGCCGCCTCGCACTGGGTCAACATCTTCATCAAGTTATCTACCATGACCCGAAGGCCTCATTCCTGGTCAGTCACTGCCAGTTCATGTAATTAAAGAGTTTTTGCCCCAACCTGCTTCACTTCGCATTTGTTTACAATGAACTGCATTTGCCATTTTTCCGCCCATTCCCTTAAGAGGTCCTTTTGGAGCTCTCTGCAATCCCTTTATGTTTGCACAACCCTGAACAATTTAGTACCATCAGCAAACTTGGTCACCTCACAGCTGGTCCCTAACTCTAGATTAATTATGAACAAGTTTAAAAGCACAGGAGCTCCCAGTAACCACTCCTTGGGGGACTCTCTTTTCCATATCCCTCCACTGGGAAACTCTCCATTTATTCCTGCTCTCTGCTTGCTGCTACTTCACCAATTCCTGATCCACTAAAGGACCTCTCTGTTTATTCCATGACTTCTAAGCTTACTCTGGAGTCTTTGGTGAGGTGCTTCGTCAAAAGCTTTTTGAAAGACCAAGTACACTGTGTCAGCTGGATCACCTCTGTGTATAAGCTTGGTAGCTTTCCTGATCTGCATTATACGCTCCAGCTGAGATTCTAATGGTGTTTTTAAACAACTCCCAAGCATTGTGGAGTGATTTCAACTTCCTTTCAACTTCCTTTTTAGCTAATCTTGTTGTTTTTGGAAAGTTTCCGCTTTTGAAGACAAATGTGACCGTGTTGGATTTTCCTGGTCGTTTGCATGCATGTTTAATTTAATAGCACTCCATTTCTCCCATCATGGCTCAGAGGCTTGTATACAGTATCACCCTTTAAGTCTTTGGCACTTTCGGTTTGCCCTGTGGTACTTCTGCCTCCCTGTATTGCTATCTTGTGCCCCTTCAAGGCCTACCCCCATTTAGAACTTCATATTTTCTTGGCCTTTTTCCCAAGGGGGAGGCTTGTTCAGAACCGGACCCTCCCTCAGCTCCTGTTGGCTTCACTTTAAAAGCTGCTCTGCCACCTTTTCTATTTTACGCACCAGCAGTCTGGTTCCATCCTGGTTCAAGTGGAGCCTGTCCCTTTTGTACAGGCCCAGCTTGTCCCAAAATGTTCCCCACCATCTAGCAAATCCAAACCCCTCCTGCTGACACCATTGTGGAAGTGGCAGCATTTCAGAGAAAGCCACCTTGGGGGTCCTGGCTTCCAACCCCTTACCTAGCAACCTAAATTTTGCATCCCGGACCACACAACTGCATCTCCCCATGTCATTGGTGCCAACATGCACCACGACCGCTGACTCCTCGCCAGCAATGTCTGCCAAGCTATGTAGATGATGGGTGACACCCACAACCTTCGCACCAGGCAGGCAAATCGCCCTGCGGTCTGCACGCCCATCATACACCCAATATCTATGTTCCAAATCACTCGCTACCAGGAATCCTCCACCCCCCAGAGAAGTATCCTGATCATGGGAGGATAGCGGCTCATCCCCCAAGGAAGGGGTCCTTTCTCAGGGATTGTTTCTCTCTCCTTTGGATGGATGCCCTCATTCTACATGATAGCAGGAGAGCTAGCATCCTGGGAGTGGGACGCAGCTATAATGTCCCCAGTGGCCTCATCCTACAAAGCTCTCTACCTCTCTTCGCTTCCCACCTTAGCCTTAAGGAAACAAACATGTTCCTAGAGAGCCAGGAGCTTATTGCACCGATGGCACATCCACAACTTCTGTCCAACAGGCAGATAGTCGTGCATGTTACAGTCAGTGCAAAACACTGGGAAACCCCCACAGCCCTGCCAGCTTCCTACCCGGATCTTTGTTTTTGTAGTTCATTGAATTAATTTATTGAAAGCTTAGGTCAGGAAACAGATAGGCCTCCTCGCCCTGCTGCCGAACTGGCTCTGCTGCTTAACTCGCCTTGATGCTTTGTCAGCTGGGGATTCCCTCTAGCTTGTGGAGTAGGCTCCCTTGCAAGACTCTTCTAAATTTATATTGATACATTACTCATTTATAGAACAGATATATAGTTATGTACTTTCTTTTGTCTGTCCTGAATCTTCCAGCATCCAGCTTCATTGGAAGATCTAGTGTTATGAGAGAGGGAGAAAGCCTTTTCTCTCTCCACTGTCTCAGTGCCGTGAATAATTTTATACACTTCTATCATGTCTCCTCTGACTCGCCTTTCCTCTGAACTAAAGAGTCACAACTGCTGCAACCCTTCGTCATAGGAAAGGAGTTCCATCCCCTTGATCCTTTTCTGAATCTTTTCCAATATCTTTTTTGAGGGGAGGCGACCAGCACTGTTCATGGTGTTCCAAATGCAGCCGTACCATAGATTTGTATAACAGCATTATGATATCGGCAGTTTTATTTTCAGATTTATTTATTTATTTATTAGGTTTTCCTAATGACCCCTAGCATGGAGTTTACCTTTTTCACAGCTGCCACGCACTGGGTCTTGGATGGCCACTGCTAGTGCAGACCCCAGGAGCATAAAAGTGAAAAGAATTTTTGCCCCAACATGCATCTCTTTACACTTGTTTTCGTCGAATTGCGTTTGCCATTTTACCGTCCTTTCGCTCAGTTTGGAGAGGTCCTTTTCGAACTCTTTGCAATTCCTATTTAACCATCCTGAACAATTTAATATCATCAGCAAACCTGGCCACCTCATTGCTCACTCCTAACTCTAGATCATTTATGAATGAGTTAAAGTGAGTGGAATTTGCAGGATTATATAGCGCATGATCTCTTTGCCGCCCTGTGCTCTCTGCACTGCGCCATTACTGTGGGGCCATGAAATTAAGCTGAGCATCATGTTTGCCCCATAGAAGCTCAATTCCCATATCTGCAATATATGATTCTGATCTATCCTGCAAGGCCATCGTCCAGCCTTTCCCAACCAGTGTGCCTCCAGATGTTGTTGGACCACAACTCCCATCAGCCTCAGCCAGTGTTGCCAATGGTCAGGAAGATGGGAGTTGTGGTCCAGCAACATCTGGAGGCACACTGGTTGGGAAAGGTTGGAATGCTCACATGGAACACGGAAGCATTAAGTATTAGTTACTCCTTCTTTGTTTTGCCCTGGAGTGCAAATGTTCTGTACTTGTGGCCTCCTTCAGTCATGCTTTAGTTGCTTTTAGTGATGCAGAAGAGCCGGGGGGGGGGGCTTTGCAAAAGTTGCTGTCAACATTGGCTGTGGGTGGCGATTTGAGAAGGGAGAGTTCATCTTTTGGTGGTAGTCTGCAACTTCCTGCCAGCCCCTTGGGTACGTGTGGGGGCCAAGCGAAGAAAGGAGGCTGCCCTTTCCATGCCCGCCCCATTGGCCCCTCCTAAAAACTAAATGCCTTGTAGGGAAGGAAAGGGCCATAGCGCAGTAGATGCACGCAAAAGGCCATTCGGTGTAAAAGCAGCTTCCTGTGTTCATATGTGGGATCTCTTCGCGTGCAAGTGGTTGCCTTTAGGATGTTCCACTGTGACTCTCTCTCAACTCAAAGGTGATAAAGGAACCTCTGCAGAGCAATCTCTGAGCGACTCTCTTGCCTTTTCTTAATCAACCGTGCCTGCATGGGGAAGCGTCATTCCCTGGCTAATTATCACCACAGCCACCACCTGATGAGCACCAGAGTGCCTATTAGCTGTGGGCGCCCGGCCTGCCATCTGACCCCCAAACCTGTCTTCCTTTGCGCTCTTGTTTCGACACGCCCCACAAACCCTCTTGGATATATTGACTCAATCTCTCTCTCTCTCTCACACACACACACACACACACACACACACTCACACACACACACACACACACACACACACACACACACAGTCTTTTGTTTTTGTTTTCCTTGTACTCCAGCATCTTGGAAGCGCTTGCAGAGGGGAAAGAGAAAAGGAGGGCAGTCTTGCTCTCATTTCCCTAGTCCCAAGTTGCTAGTCCACAAGAAAAAATTGGTTTACTAGCCTGTGTGAGATCATCCATTATTTGTGGGCTGTTAAGAAGGGGGGCAGTGTTATTTCTGTGGGATTTTCCTAGTGATGCCATACAGACCTGCTGTGCTTTGAACGTGGGTGGGAGAAGTCTTCTTTCCTGTGTTTAAAAATTCTGGGCTGAGGGCTAGGATGCTGCCCCATCCTAATTCTACAGCTGTCTCTGCCAACCTGGCAACGGCAGTTGTAGTCCAAGACATCTGCAGGGCACCTGATTTGTGGTGGCCCACATTGGAGTGGGGAGCTTATTCCTACAGGCTTCTTAGCTTTTATAGATGTTGCTAGTCCTCATGGCTGTAAATTCTAAGCTTTTAGAACTTCCAGTGATTGTGTTATCGCTTTGCAAGGATATCGTTTTGCAAGGAGGGGCTTGGGAGGGTCCCTTTGCCTTTCTCTCCAGCATTCTCTACAAGTCTGCATCAGTGCATCTTAGGGGCAGGAAAGAGTTGTGGTAACCACCTTGCAGAGACAGACTTAGCAGATCGGCATTGCCGAATTCAAACATGGAGAGATAAACTTGTAACATGATGTCATGAGCCTCCTTTTATCTAGTGAACTCTCTGGCTCCAGTCTGTTGCCATCCACCCAGTGTCTCCCAGGGGGATCCAAGCAGTTCCTAATGAACTAAGATACTCTGTGGCCACATCCCTTAAGGGCTGGCAGAGTTGTCAGGGCTTTGGATAACTTTATTTCCTTCTTCATGCAATGTGACAGTCATGAGTCCCTGGGATAGGTTACTAATCAGAAACTTTACAATGAAAGCAGCCTTGGAAATAAGTTCAGCCTTGCAGAAGTTACCAGTCCACAAGAAAACATGCTTGACTAACTTGCATGTTCTTATGCCATTTCTGGACAAAATCCAGCGTGTGTGAGCCAACTTTTTGTAAACTTTTCTGCCTAATCTCTTGGAGACTTGCCCTCACGTGCTGCAGGTGACCCTGTCATAAGGCAAGTGGGAAAAGTATGTGTGAATCTGTGGCTTAGATTCTCATTCCTTCCACCCCTCCTGTCAACTTTGTTCTGAAATCTTTGCTGAGAAAATGTCTTAAAAGATAAGTATGGATGCAGGAAGCTTCTACTTGTGGGAAACCAAAACCCAGAATAAGAATAATGTGGATTTTATCTCCCTCCCCCTTCCTGATTGGAAGCCAGGGACTTTCTTCTTTGGCTCTTGTTGAAGGAGAAGTTTCCAAGAAGAGAGTACATTGTGGGCTTTTGGGTGGGAGTGGGATCAGCTGTGTGGAGGGGGAAATCCCTTGGGGTAGGGGGTTGGGGTGCAGAAGAAGGGTTAAAATGCCCACCAGCCCCCTCTTGAGAGAGAGAGAGAGACAGACACGCCGTTGTGATTTTTGTACTAATATGTGCAAGGGTTAGCTTTCCCCCCAGCAGTTACAAAAAAATCAGACAGGACTATGTGTGTGTGTGCATAAGTGGGGGGTACGGACGCAATGACATGATGCTGAGTGCAGACAAGAGTTCATCTTAATCTCTGGTTTTGCACAATAATAATAGGAGCAAACTTCTAGCTCTCAAGAAGGTAAAGAGAGGCTTGAAAATATGTTTGCAGTGCCTGGGAAATCTCAGTGTGTGTGAGTGAGAGAGAGAGCGTGCGCATGTGCGCCTGTGCCAAGTACAATTTCTGGTGGTTGGGGAGTATGTATTTATATTTAAGTTGGTCACATCCTACTCAGAGTAGACCCATTGAAATTAATTGTTCTCAGTTGTGTCCTTTAAGTTCAGTGGGTCTTCTCTGAGTAAGACAGATACAACCCTGTGATTTTGGGGCGGTGGGGGAGGTCCTGTGTTCACGCCACGCACACAAGCACGGGAGCGGGGTCAGTTCAGCATAATCTCTGTTTTCACTTAATGATAATAATAACAGCTTCATCTTTCTGGTTTCTAGAGGCTTGAAAGTGGTTAGGAAATCTCAGAAGCTGAGCCCAGGTGGTGGTGGGTGCTGAATGCAATTTCTGGTGGAAACTGACCTATTTCCACATTCTGTCCAACGTCCCAACCAGCCAGGTGCTACGGAATGTTGAGAAAGCGATGGCATGAAGGGGAGTTCCCCCGCAGCTGGTATTTGGGGGTAGACTGCTTCTGTAGGTGGGAGTTCAGTTTAGCCATCCTGATCTCCACGAATTTGTCCCCATGACGAGCAGAAGTGGGCAAAGTTCTTTTTTTAAAAAAGAGAGAGAACGCTACATTTAGTATTCCCAGCCTCACAGGTCTCTGAACAGACGGTTCTTTGCTTAGCTATTGAGGCTGTTGGCTGGTATTAAAATTATTTTAGCCCCAAAGCGAATGATGACCTGCTTGCTTTAGGAAGGAAAATAATTCAGGGCAGACAACAGGAAGTCCTTCTTCACACAGCGCAGAGTTAAAACTATGAAATTCCCTCCGACAAGAGGTAGTGATAACCACCAACTTGGATAGCTTTAAAAAGATTAGACAAATTCATGGAGGATAAGGTAGTTATTAGCCACAATGGCTATGCCTCCCTCTGCTGTCCAAGGCAGCGTGCTTCTGAATACCAGTTGGTAGGGTTTCACAAGTGGGGCAAGTGTTGCCGTTGCTCTTAGGTCCTGCGTGTAAGGTTAGAATAATAGAATTGTAGAGTTGGGAGGGGTCCGTAAGGCCATCCAGTCCAGCCCAGCCCCCTGCGCAATGCTGGAACCCATATCAAAGCATCCCTAACAGGTGATTGTCCAGCTGCTTCTTGAATGCCTTCAGTGTCAGAGAGCCCACCGCCTCCCTAGATCATTGGTTCCATTGTCGTATGGCTCTAACAGTTAGGAAGTTTTTCCTGATGTTCAGTTGAAATCCGGCTTCCTGTCACTTGAGTCCATTATTCTGTGTCCTGCACTCTGGGACGATTAAGAGATCCCAGCCCTCCTCTGTGTGGCAACCTTTCATGTACTTGAAGAGTGCTATCCTATCTTCCCTCAGTCTTCTCTTCTCAAGGCTAAATGTTCCCAGTTCTTTCAGTCTCTCCTCATAGGGCTTTGTTTCCAGTCCCCTGATCATTCTTGTTGCCCTCCTCTGAACTCGTTCCAGTTTGTCTGCATCCTGCTTGAAGTGGGGTGTCCAGAGCTGGATGCAGTACTCAAAATAAGGCCTAACCAGTGCCAAATAGAGGGGAACCAAGTATTTCATGTGATTTGGAAACTGTACTACTGTTAATGCAGCCTAAAATAGCATTTGCCTTTTTTGCAGCCACTTCATGCTGTTGGCTCACATTCAGCTTGTGATCAACAACGATCCCAAGATCCTTCTCGCATGTAGCATTGCTGAGCCCAGTATCCCCCATCTTATAACTGTGCATTTGGTTTCTTTTTCCTAGGTGTAGAACTTTGCACTTATCCCTGTTGAATTTCATTCTGTTGTTTTCAGCCCAATGCTCCTGCCTATCAAGATCCCTTTGAATTTTCTTTCTGTCTTCCAAGGTATTAGCTATCCCTCCCATTGGGGCATCTGGTTGGCTTTTGTGAGAACAGGATGCTGGACTAGACAGGCCCCTCTTGGCATGATCTGGCTCCTGCAGGGCTCTTCTGATGTTCTTACATTTATTTCTCTCCTTTCTCCCTCTTCCTTTATAGGACTTAGTGGCGCTGAAGCCGTCAATTCAATTTCAAGGAAGCCAAGGGGTAAGTTGGACTTGGATGCGAAATCTTGTTTTTGTGTTTTTATTTTATTTACTCAACACACAAACACAACAACAACCACCCAGGATGGCACTGAGGCCCATGAATCTGCGGGGATCCAAGTCCTCTGTTGGGTGGAGCTGCACATTTTGAGGGAGATCCAGAAGTCCCCCTCCCCCACTTGTAACATTTACGTGGCAACTGAAGGGGAGGGGGAGAAATAAACCGCTTAGAGGTTTCTGTAAACTGCTGATAAGAGCTTCTTACAATCAAAAGGTAAAGGTGCCCCTGCACTTGTAGTGCGAGTCGTTTCCGACTCTTAGGGTGACGTCTTGCGACGTTTACTTGGCAGACCGTATATATGGGGTGGGATTGCCAGTTCCGTCCCCAGCCTTTCTGTACCCCCCAGCATATGCCAGGTACTCATTTTCCCGACCACGGATGGATGGAAGGCTGAGTGGACCTCGACCCCTTTTACCGGAGATTCGACTTCCTCCTTCCGTTGGAATCGAACTCCGGCTGTGAGCAGAGCTTTGGCTGCGTTACCGCCGCTTACCACTCTGCGCCATGGAGGGGCTTTCTTACAATCAAGTGGCATATAAATTTTCTTAAATAAAACAGGCAAGAAGGGAAATACTTGACCCTGCTACCACCTGTTGCGCTCCCTGCCCACAAACGCCTCTTACTTTTCGCTCCCCGTCGCGTTGTTAATAGCCTTTCTCTCCGGAGCGCTGTTTTTCAACCGTGGGTCCCCAGATGTTGTCGGACTGCAACTCCTATCAACCCCAGCCAGCTTAGCCATTGGCCAAGGTTGCTGGAACACAATTCCTATCATCATCTGATGACCCAAGGTTGAAGAACAAGCTTTCCCCTTCTGGTTTCAGAGCCTGGATGGTGAAACGAACGGTCATGCTAACTTGGGAGGGAAGGGGAAACTTGCACAGGACACATGGCGGGTGTGGGAGGGTTAAGCGAAGCATCTGTTTATTGAACATACAGTAGGGCCCTGCTTACACGGTGGGTTAGGGACCAGGCCCCCGCCGTAAAGCAGAAATCGCCGTAAAGTGGAACCCATTGACTATAATGGGTTGCATCGCGCGAAAATGCCGCAAAAGCACAAAATCAGCTTTAAAACGGGGAATTTCCCCTAATTGAAAGCCGCCGCATGAGCGGAACACCGGAAAACGGAATGCCGTAAAGCGGGGCCCTACTGTATTTATGTGCCGGTTTCCAGTTCGCAAAGTGGCTTGCAACACATTTTTTTAAAAAGAAACCATTAAAAAAACACCACAACATTTTAATCACAAAACAACCCCATATAGTTGCCTTCGCCAACCAGGTGGCTGTTGGGAGGTGTAGTCCAAAACAGCTGAGGGCACCACATTGCCAAAGGCTGCCATAAAGCATAACAATATAAAATGAATCGGGAATACAAACTAAAGCAGCATTCAACAAAACCGCGACTCACCTGTTTCTATAAAAACAGCAAGAATTAATAAGGCTTTAAACTTAGAGAACCAGAAGAACTATGGATTGAAGTCAGAGACATGATCAGGGAAGAATGCAAAAAGACAATACCTCTAGTTAAAAAGAGAGAATGGCCTCAATGGATGACTGAAGAAACTCTTCAAATGGTTAAAGAGAGAAGGAAAGCAAAAGCAAAAGGAGACAGAAACACAGTCAGAACCCTAAATGCAACAATACAGCGACTAGTACGTAGGGACAAAGAGAACTATTACAATAGTTACTGTATAGAAATAGAAGGGGACAACAAAAAGGGTAGAACAAGAGCCCTATTCAAAAGATTAGAGAAACGAAAGGGAAATTTAGGATTTAGAAAGGGAAGAGGCACCAGAGATCATATCGCAAACATTTGTTGGATAATGGAAAGGACCAAGGAATTTCAGAAGAAAATCACCCTGTGCTTTATAGACTACAGCAAAGCCCTTGAGTATGTAGATCATGGAAAACTATGGAATGCTTTAAAAGAAATGGGGGTGCCACAGCATCTGATTGTCCTGATGCGCAACTTATACTCTGGACAAGAGGCTACTGTCAGGACAGAATATGGAGAAACCGATTGGTTCCCCATCGGAAAGGGTGTGAGACGGGCGTATTTTATCACCCTGTTTGTTTAATCTGTACGCAGAACATATCATATGGAAAGCGGGATCGGACCAAGATGAAGGAGGTGTGAAAACTGGAGGGAGGAATATGAATAATTTAAGATATGCAGATAATACCATACCATTAGCAGAAACCAGTAATGATTTGAGATGAATGCTTTTGAAAGTTAAAGAGGAAAGCACAAAAGCAGGACTGCAGCTGAACGTCAAAAAGACTAAAGTAATGACAACAGAAGATTTATGTAACTTTAAAGTTGACAGTGAGGACATTGAACTTGTCAAGGATTATTAATACCTCGGCACAGTCATTAACCAAAATGGAGACAATAGTCAAGAAATCGGAAGAAGGCTAGGACTGGGGAGGGCAGCTAGGAGAGAACTAGAAAAGGTCCTCAAATGCAAAGATGTATCACTGAACACTAAAGTCAGGATTATTCAGACCACGGTATTCCCGATCTCTATGTACGGATGTGAAAGTTGGACAGTGAAAAAAGCAGATAAGAGAAAAATCAACTCATTTGAAACGTGGTGTTAGAGGAGAGCTTTGCGTATACCATGAACCGTGAAAAAGACAAATAATTGGGTGTTAGAACAAGTTAAACCAGAACTATCGCTAGAAGCTAAAATGATGAATCGGAGGCTATCGTACTTTCTTCATATAATGAGAAGACCTGATTCACTAGAAAAGACAATAATGCTTGGAAAAACAGAAGGGAGTAGAAAAAGAGGAAGGCCAAACAAGAGATGGATTGATTCCGAAAAGGAAGCCACAGACCTGAATTTACAAGATCTGAACAGGATCTGAACAGTGGAGGTTGCTGATTCATAGGGTCGCCATAAGTCATAATCTGCTTGAAGGCGCATAACAACAAAAAATGGCTAACTGAAAGGGGGATGCTAATTTTTTAAAATATACGTGTAAACATTAAAAGCCCTGGTGGATATAATAATGTTGAGTAGTTGGGAGTCTTGGTCCTTCCCAAATTTATATGGGGGTAGAGAGTGTTCCAGCGCAGGGAGCACCACCACTGATGAGGCCCTCTTCCTAATCACCACCCTTCTTGCCTCTGATGATGATCTCAAGGGAACTGGGTCTGCATGATCAGGACAGGAGAGCTGGGGGAATGGGTATTTGTTCCAGTAACGTGGCTCTTTCCCCCACAACTAAAATCTTCAATTGCAATAAAAAAAGTTCATTGTGTCATAAGAATATTTGACGCGCTTGCAGCTCAGTCAGGCCAAAGGGGAGCCATTGAGTCCAGCATCCTGTTCATAGAGTGGCCAGCCAGATGCCCCAGTGGGAAACCTGTAAGCGAGCATGGTCTGAGCGCCACAGCAACTCTCCCCACTTTTGATTTCTAGCCAGAGCTTGGGAAAGTTACTTTTTTTGAACTACAACTCCCATCAGCCCAATCCAGTGGCCATGCTGGCTGGGGCTGATGGGAGTTGTAGTTCAAAAAAGTAACTTTCCCAAGCTCTGTTTCTAGCAACTGGAATTTGGAGACATACTGTCAAAATGCCTGGTGGTGTTTCAGCAGTGCAGGGTTGGTTTTTTTTATTTTGAGATCTCCAAAGCCACCACAGAGCTCAGAAGAACTTTGGTGGATCTGAGCTTTACTGTCAACCTGTTAACTTTGCCTCTCTCCCCCTCTTTGCAAAATGAATGCACATCTGCACAATCTGTGTGACGTTTTTTGCACATTGTGGCTGTGTGGAGTGTTTCCCCCCCTCTTGCTGAAAACCTTGCCCAAATGTGGAGAGCGTTCCGCCACTGGAGCCAGGGATTGTAAAAAAAATGCTGGAGTGCTTGTTTCCTGCCCTTGCACACCTTTGATGCTGTGACAGATCTTGCTAAAATGAAACCGCACAGTGTGGATAATCAGAGCAGACAGAGGAGGAAAGGTGAATGTCCTTTGCTTTAGGTATTTGGCCGTGGACGTAAAAGGCTCTGTGGCTTGGCTTGTGAATGTGGAAAGCAGCCGTGCATCTGTCAATCATAGCTGAATAAGAAGGGAGTTATTTGCCACGCTTCTGTCTGCTGCTTAGAGGAAAGCTGGTCCATCCCAGACCACACCAAAGTCCTGCAGGCAAAGCTTGGAGGAGGTGCAGGTGCACGTCTGTTGCTGCTGATAGATTGCAATTCTCCTGAAAAAGCCGAAGGCAGAGAGAGAAAACTCGGAAGAAAGCAAGGAAACTGTTTTGGACAAGGCAGGTAGAGGAAAGCTTTTTCTGGTCTCTAAACTGGGATGATTCCTTCAGGTGTGGAGAAAAGGCTGCTGGTGGTGGTGTGCCCCCCTCTTCAAAAAATCTGCTGCACCCAACAGCTGGGGGTTGCGTTCCCACAGTGTGGCGGATTTGCAGCCAGTTTGACGCGAGGGTCACACTCGTAACCCAATAGTTGAACAGTGGGTCAGGACTGAAATCTGGACACGCATTTGTGTGTTTGTGCAAGGCGGGGGTGTGTGTTTTGCAGCAGAAGCAGAAATTATTTAGGGGGAAAGGGAGGGTTAAGGTGCTGTTGGTGACGACATACAACAGATAAGGGGAATAAGGGGGTGTGGACCTTCCCAGGCAAGTTCATGGAAGGAGGTGATCTTAACGACAGCTGTTAAGGTTTGGCTGTTTAAAAACAAAGCCTCCGTGGGCAGAGGGAGGCTACCTCTGCTCCTCAGATGCTGGGAACAAATGGGGGGATTATCTCCCCCATATGCCACTTTTCTGTTTCCAGGTGCGTGTGCCCATGGAGACAGCAGTGGACCTTGTCCTCACCCAGCGAGGCTGTCCTTGCAAGTTCTCAGCTTGGTTCTGAAATCTGTTATTTTCCCCTTCCCTTCCTTGGGTGTGTTCCAGGTAGAGGAGGCAAGAAGCGAACTCTATCACCCTAGTGCTAGCGGATGAGGGACAACGGTCCCTCGAGCAATCTTGATTGTGCAACTGCTGTTCGACTCCTCCCCCCCGCTCCCCCCATTGCAAGGCTTTTTAATCTCTTAAGGGCATTGGTAAGCCCAGAGATAGTCAGCCTGGTGCCCTGAAGGTGCCATTGGACTCCCCAGTTCCCCTGATCATTGCCCAGCTCCCTGATGGGGGTTGGGGATCCCAACAAGATCTAGAGGAAGGGCACCACCTTGGCTACCCCTGGCAAGAAGTATCCTCCTTCCTGAGTGTTGCTTGCCTCTCCTTAAACTGGCCTCTGCACCTTCTCTGAGGGCTTTCCCAGACCTCATTAACTCGGATGCAGAAGGATCCTCAGGTACAAAAATGGGTCATCTCTACCACCACCACACCACGGGCGCCGCGACTCCAGGAAGAGGGAGGGCAGGAGCTGAAATGAGCTGCCCTAAATCTTTCCCGAAAGGATTGAGCAAGCCATGATGGCTGTGGCTTGTTTTTTTGAAAAAGATCATGCCGTTCATCAGACCATTGGTCTGTCTAGCTCAAAATTGTCTGCCCTGGGGGGAAAAACTCCACACTAACCAGCAGCAATGCTCCAGGGTTTCAGGCAGAGGAACATTCCCAATCTTACTTGGATATGTTGGGGGTCAAACATGGGAATTTCTGCATGCAAATCTCTACTGCTGAACTACAGCCCTTCCCCCAAATTCCTCCACTCTTGAACCAGGCTGGGGTTATGCCACAGTACTCCATGACAAAGCACAAAATGTGGCACTGAGGGACAGGATCCCGCTTCCTCAGCATCTTGGGTTTTTCAAGTTCCTAGTCCTCTTGACGGCAAACGATCTGCTGTTCAGTGCAGTCTTTCTAGCAACCTCTAAAGCAGGCGTGTGAGAGAGAGGCTTGACTTAAGGCCAACCTGGTGCCAAAGGTGAAAAAGGCAAGTGGATCTCAGCTAAGAAGTTAAGAAACCAGGGCAAATTTTGAATGAGCCCCTTTCAAAAAAAAGTTTAGTTATTAATTTCCAGTAGAAAACAGAAAATGCCGTTATTCTATTCTTGGGCTGAAACTGAACATTTTCTTCTTTCTGTGGTGCCCTTTTTGTTTCGCTTTGTGAGAGCCATGGTTGCAGCTGCAGCCCCTTGCTATTTTTAAGGACAAGTGGCAGCAGGAGCTGTGAAACCCTTGGAACACCTTCTGCCTCTCCTGAGTTACTTCTTCAGCACCTGCGGTACAGGATGGCAAGATCTGCTTCAGCGCTGAAATTTAGCCTGCCTTTAACTGTTTAAATGTTTAAATGTGGACTCTGGGAAGTGTGCAGAGTGTAACCCTTTCTTCGCCCCTGCGTCCGCCTCATCGGCGTTTCCCTAGAAATGCTTTCAAAGAAATTCTACAAAAGTGACATTAGCAACTACAGCTCTGCATTAAAGCACCCAGGTGGCCCTTCTATTTAAGTATTCATAAGCCACACTTTTCATAAAGGCGGCTTAAAACATACAAAGTCACGATAAAATAAAAAGCATAAACAAATACTGCATTGGTTGAAAGAACAAAGAAAAGTCATGTTTATTTTATTTTTAATTATATATTCTTAATAGAGCACAGTGGGGAGGAGAGCCTGGCTGGGAGTCCAGAGTCTGTGAGTTCAAATCCCCGCTCGTGTCTCCTGGGTGTCAAGGGCCAGCTAAAGATCACCCCCCGTAGGGAGTGGCTCAGGGGTGACGTGCCCTGCCACCTGTGCAGCTGTGGGCAAGCTTCATTGTCCCAAGGAGCCCAGTTGCCCCCAGCTGGCAGTTGCAGACAAGGAAGGGGCTGGCTTGTGCAGCTGTGGCAAACTGAGCAGGCCTTAGCCAACTGGGGAGGACTAGCCTCAGAGGGAGGCAATCGGAAACCCCCTCTGAATACCGCTCACCATGAAAGCCCTATTCGTAGGGTGGCCATAAGTTGGGATCGACTTGAAGGCAGCCCATTTCCATTTTCAATTTTTATATATATATATACTGCCCTTCCTCCCAGAAGAAGCCCAGGGCAGGAAACAAAAACACTAAAAGCACTTTAAAACAACTTTAAAACAAAAGACTTTAAAAATTATTAAAATAAGTCATACTTAAAGGCATATGAAAGCAAGACATCTTAAAAACATCTTTAAAAAACATCTTAAAAAGCAGTTCCAGGACAGATGCAGACTGGGATAAGGTCTGTACTTAAAAGGCTTGTCGAAAGAGGAAGGTCTTCAGTAGGCGCCAAAAAGATAACAGAGATGGTGCCTGTCTAATATTTAAGGGAGGGAATTGCACAGGGTCGGTGCTGCCACACTAAAGGTCTGTTTCCTACTGTGGGAAACGGCCCTCCTGATAAGATGGTATCTGCAGGAGCCCCTCACCTGCAGAGTGCAGTGATCGACTGGGCATATAAGGGATAAGACGGTCTTTCAGGTATCCTGGTCCCAAACTGTATAAGGCTTTATACACCAAAACTAGAACCTTGAACTTAACCCTGTAGCAGATAGGCATCCTGTGCAATTCTTTCAGCCAGCGGGTGACATGTTGGCGATACCCTGCCCCAGGGAGCAGTCTCGCCGCCGCATTTTGCACCAGCTGCAGCTTCTGGACCAACCTAAAGGGCAGCCCCACATAGAGCACATTACAGTAATCCAGCCAGGAGGTTACCAGTGCATGGACAACAGTGGTCAGGCTATCCCTGTCCATAAACAGCCACAGCTGTCTTACCAGCCAAAGCTGGTAAAAGGCACTCCTAGCCACTGAGGTCACCTGGGCCTCTAGAGACACAGATGGATCCAGGAGCACCCCCAGACTACAGACCTGCTCTTTCAGAGGGAGTATGACCCCTTCCGAAGCAGGCAACTGACCAGTTATCCGAACTCGGGAACCACCAACCCACAACACCTCTGTCTTGCTAGGATTAAAAAAGCCTGTGTAAAAGTTCAGTTTTCAAGAGACGCCTGAAAGAAAGAAGGGATGATTCCTGCCAAACCTCTAGTGGTAGGGAGTTCCACAGGGCAGGGCCTGCCACACTACAGGCTCAGTCCTTGATGGAGGCCAACCAAGCCTCAGGGACCATGTGGGGAACCACCAAACGTGCCCCATCAAAAGATCTCATTTGCCTTTTCACCTCCGTGTGGTGTTGAGACCTTTCCCAAGAAGTAGGAAGCAGCTTTATCAAGGTGAAGGGTTTGTCCTGACATTCTGTTTTTCTAAATTCAGTGTGTGTAGTTACATGGATAGAAGGGGTGGGAACGTAGGAAGCCATCCAGTCAGATCAGGTCAGTCTAGCTCCCTATTGTCTACACTGACTGGCAGCAGCTCTCGAGGTTCCACCAGCCCCACCTGGAGATGCCAGGGATTGAACCCGGGACCTTCTGCCCCTGAGCTATGGCCCCCTTCCCCTAAAAATCAAGCAAGATTCCAGTCCTCATGGTTCTGAATAAAGGGCTGATTTAAATAGGAAGCTGCCTTAGGCTTGGTCAATACATTAGCTCAGTATTGTTGACACTGACTGGCAGCAGCTCTCCAGGTTCCACCAGCCCCACCTGGAGATGCCAGGGATTGAACCCGGGACCTTCTGCATGCAAAGCAATTGCTCTGAAGAAGATGTGGATGGTTGCCATGAGAGAAACGGCTTTCTCTGTGGCAGCGCCCGGGTTACGGGGCTTCCTGTGCCAACACGGTCACCACCCCGTGCCCCTTCTCCCCAGTCCGCCCCCTTGCCACACGTGTGAAGTTAGGCTGAGGGCTGCAAGTGGCCCGTCTCTTTTCTTTAGAATTGTCTTTCTTTTTTTGTCCTTGCCTGCTAATCAGTCCCAATTAGATGGTTGGTCATAATAAACGAAAACTCGTTTCATTGGCTTGAGATTTCTTTATCGGTGTGATGGGCCGGCTCCTTTCTCTCTCTCTTTCTGTGGCAAAGTTTCAAATGGCCGTTTCCCTTTTTTTAAAAAACAGTGCATCTCCATACCCCGGCCGGACGGTGCGACGGGGGTCCGGACGTTCTCGTTTTATCTCTCCAACATCGGCAAGGACAGTCCTCAGGGAAGCTTTGATTGTATCCAGCAGTATGTTTCCAGGTGAGTTCTGCCGCTTCCTGCAGTGCGGGCTTTCGTGGAGGGAGGGACGTTCCAGAAAATGTTCCTATGCAAATTAGGGTAATTTCCATCAGACAACTGCCTGCATATATCAGCAAACTTTCTGACACCCTAGATCATGGGTGGGGAACCTTTTCAGGAAGCTGCCTTACACTAAGTCAGACCATTGGTCCATACAGCTCAGGGCTGTCTAAACTGTTCTTAACTGGTAGTCCACGGATAGGCTTCAGGGGGTCCATGAATTATTCCAATGCAATAAAAATTAATTGTATGCAAAGCTGTATGTATGTGTTCATGTGCATTTTTCTGCAGAGGGGGTCCATAGCATTCATTGGATTCTCAAAGGGGGGGGTTCATGACTTGCACTGACTGGCAGCGGTTCTGTGGGGCTTTGGGCAGGAGTCTCTGCCAGCCCCACCTGCAGTTCTTCTGCATGCAAGGCCGCTGAGCCACAGCCCTTCCCCTTTTCAGCTCGAGGGCTACCTTCCCTTCTGGGCCAACTTCTGGGGGCCACCAGGTAGTGGTGGGCGGGGCCAGAGGTGAAAGTGGGCAGAGCAACAAATATGAACTTTGTTTTCGTACAGCAGTCTAGTTTCGTCACGCATTCACACACCCCTCTCTATTCTCCGTCCTGAGTTCAAGGGCGCATCCCAGCCTGCAGTGCGTGAAGCACGGCTGGTGAAAGGGGTGTTGTGTGGAGAGTTCTGAGGGTCAAGTAGAGGGGTCTGGAGGGGCGCATTAGGGAGCAATCATAAGAACGTTAGAAAGCGACCTTGTACTGACTTAGACCATTGGCCTATCCAGCTCAGGATTGCCTACCCAGACTCTCAGCAGCTCTGCAGGGCTTAATGCAGGGGTCCTTTCACAGCCCTACCCATAGATGCCGAGGGCTGAACCTGGGAACTAATTTGGCCCGTATATTTTACATATGTTTAGTAAACAAAGCTAAAGTCTATGAAACTGCGACACTTGCCGGATATTGTATTAGACTTTGCTATCCATTTGTTGTTACTAGTGAATGTGTGCAGACCGTTCTGCTGGGGGCTTGGGGACTACAGCGATGGGAGGGAAATCCTCACCCCACATCACCGGTGCCAGGCCCTATGAGTCTCCCATCCTGCCTCTTCTAAAAATCCTTTTGTAGCACCACCCAGGTGCATGGGTGCTATGGAAAGATTAGGAGAAAAATTACAGCTGGGAGAGGAAGAGGAAGAAATTGGAGGCAGGGGGATCAAGAGGAAGAGTGCATCCATTTCCCCCCTCTGCCCCATTGTATGATCTTGGCTTTAATTTGGTGTAAGGACTAACTGGGTTCTCCCAAAGGCGTGGTTTCTGACTCTGCTTACCCTTCCACAGCAATGGGAGCATTCAGCTGGACTGTCTCGGGAGCATCCAGGACAAAATCACCGTTTGTGCCACTGACGAATCCTACCAGAAGGCGAAGCAGAGCATGGCTCTGGTGGAAGAGGAGACCAGGAGCAGAGGGGCCATCGTCATCAAGCCGGGGGGCCGCTATGTTGGTAAGGGGGGCCGGGCGGGAGACGTCTTTCATTCCTTGTAGCCTGGAAGGCCGTGAGTTTTCCTAGCCTTCATGCTGTGCTCGGAAGCACGGGTGGGGAACTGTTCTCAGCCCAAGGGCAGGAAACCTTCCAGGGCCTGTATGCTCAAAGAAGTGGATGAAACAACAGGCGTGGCTTTTACCTTTGTCCAGTGGGCTAGTTTGTACGCACCACCCCTCACTATCCAGGCATGCAGGAGGCATAAGCGGAGTTCAAGGGCTAGCTAGGCAAAAACACTCAGGAAAGGTGTGAAGTAGTGTGAAAGGTATGTGTCCCGGCGAGACTGGCTGATTTGTTTTTCTTTATGTTATGAACGAGGTGCGCCTGGCGCCAACACTGTTATCCTTTTGGCGCCAGGTCAGCACTTTCCTCTTCTCCCTGGCATTTTAGCATCTGTTTTTAAATTATTTTACATTTTTAAATTGTGTTTTAAATTGTTTTTAAAATATGTGTTTTAAATTGTATATTTGTTTTAATGTTTTTGATTGCTGTAAACCGCCCAGAGAGCTTCGGCTATGGGGTGGTATACAAGTGCAATAAATAAATAAATGGACCAGCTCACGTAAAATACAGTACTTGAAAACAAGCACAATGTAAAATACAATACAGTATAGCAAAACGTAGAAGTGCTCAGACCACAGTATAAAAGCCTTAGTTAAATTTTTTATCAGTCTATGACAGGTGATGGCAGTTGCACAGAAACTAGCCCCTTTAGCAGTAACCTGGGAATTCTGATCTGACAGAAGATAGGAGAGAAGTAAAATTCATCAGATCTGCCAGGAATTTTCTGTAACATTGGGGTAATAAAAATATATTGGATATCACGATAAAAGGAGCAATATAATAGCATGTGTAGCCCAGGGGAGAGCCCCAAGACCAGAAAGAGAGGTCTGGATGGCCACATTTAGCCCCGATGCCTAAGTTCCCCACCCGTTCACGAGAGTGGAACAATCCAGAATAGCAAGTAGCTACTGGATAGCAGAGAGTCAGTTGTGTAATGGCAGAATACGTGATGGAAGATGTTTGTCTTGCGGGTGAATGCATGGTGGACATTTTGCAAATTGAGTAATGGGTACCGTGCAGTGCGATATACTTTCTGGGGAGGATCCGGTTGTCAAGAATAGCTGACTTTGGTCAAGCTGAAATGGGCCACCAGAGAGGATTCTGGGAGCCCGTGATTACCTAGGACTCCTGCAGCTCAGGGTCAGACAGGCAATTTGCAACCTGGGCAGGGGGATGTAACTGATCCCTAGCCATTATTCCTTATCAGCTTCCTGGGATTAGAAGTCAGGAAGAAGGGGTGTGTAGACCAGAACCCCTGGGGGAGGCTGGCTAGTTCCCATATCTTCAAAGGCTTCAAAGGAGTAGACCCCTGCAGAGGTGGGAGATGACTGTTTGCTTTCCCCCCTCTTTGGTGACTGTTAAACTCCATAAAAAAGGAAGGATAAACTTCCAAAAAGAGTTCCCTATTTTCCATCTACTCGACTTGCCTGAGATATGACAGAGAAAGCCTTTTGTGGGAACCAGGCTGATCTATGTAAGTATAGGACCTAGCTAGTAAGTTCTTTATTTTACCTCTTTGTCGGTATTGAACCTCTCCCCTTTTGTCATGCCAATGTACCTCATGTAACCCATCTGTGGGGGATTAGCTTTAAGGAATCAAACTATTGTTCTCTTTGTATATACCATGTTGTTTACCTTTAAATAAACTATCCTTTTATAAATGGTGTGTATGGGATTGAAACTAAGGATTCTAAATCTAGTCCTTTGACTGCTGAACGCTACTGTTGCTGTTAATTGACGAGGGTTAATCCCTTGGAATTCACATTGGGCTCTGAGGTCCCTTCCCTCAGAGAAAGGAACCTAGCCAGAAGTGGGGTGGCAGTTACTACGGAAGTAATTACTCCTGAAAGAAGGAGAGTTTGCCTGGGAAACAGCGGCCCGGAGGGGTGGGACTGTTCTCAGAAGCAAAGACCCCCCTAAGGACAAGGGACCCCAGGGGGACAAGTCTTTGACACCGGTAGCATGTAGTTCCTTTGGGTTTTTTTCCTCACTGGATGTTTGTGTGTCTCTAGCTTTCTGTCTTAGGGGAAAAAACTTTGTAAAGAGTTGGACAGTTGACAGATAAAATAGAATCCTACTGTGACCGTTAACCACATTGTGTGCTGTAAGGAACATATTTTTAAAAGGGGGAGAGGAAATGTATTATTTATTTATTTATTGCACTCCTATACCGCCCCATAGCCGAAGCTCTCTGGGCAGTTTGCAACAGTTAAAAACATTAAAAACAATTTTAAAGCAATTTTAAAACACATGCTAAAATGCCTGGGAGAAGAGGCAAATCTTGACCTGGCGCCGAAAAGATAACGGGGTTGGTGCCAGGCACATCTCGTCAGGAAGATCATTCCATAATTTGGGGGCCATCACTGAGAAGGCCCCTCTCCCTTGTTGCCATCCTCTGAGCTTCCCTGTATGGTTCTGTGAAGCTCTTTGTCAAAGACCAGGGTCTCTGTGCTATGGAATCTGAAAGATGCTGTAGCTCCGGGGTTAGAGCGCCTGTTTTTCATGCAGAAGATTCTAGGGTCAGTCCCCATCAGCGTCTCCAGGAGGGATCCCTGTCTGAAAACTCTGGACAGCTGCTGCCAGGCAGTACCAAGCAAACACAATACTGAGCTAGATGGCCTTGATGTTCTTCTTATTAATATAATGCCTTTATTTAGAACCATGAGGACTAGAATTTTAGATTATTTCGGACCATAGCTTCGTGATAGAGCACCTCCTTTTGCATGCTGAAGGTCCCAGGGTTAATCCCTGGCAGCTTCGGGCAGGGCTGGAGGAGTTTGAAATCCTGGAGAGCTGCTGCCAGTTCGTGTAGGTAACACTAAGAAAGGAGTTAAGCAGTGTGCCAGCCACCTATCTTCCACAACGGCTTGCATGGCTTGTTTTCATTGAAAAAAGCAAAAATTGCAACCATCAGGCCGTCCATGTCCGCGCAGGCACACACATGAAACATGCGCACCCACCTTGTTGATATCCCCCATAAGGCAATCAGTGGCCACTAGCCATGATGACCATATTCTCCCTCCATTGTTGGAGGCAACGAACGCCAAGTGTTGGGAATCGCAAGTGAGGAGGGTTGTTTGCGGGCTCGAGTCCTGATGGGGGCTTCCCATTGACGCATCTAGGTGGCTGCTGAGAACAGGACTCTGGACTAGATGGCAGCCCTTTGGACTGATCCAGCTGCGGCGCCTTCTTAGGTTCGGCCTTAAAATGGAATTAGCCGAATCCATTGCGTAGGCTGTTGCTGTAATGGTTACATTCCCCCTTCCCTGAGAGAGGCAGTAATGAATCCAAGTGGGGATCACAAATGGGGAGAGTGGCTGTTGCGCTCAGGTCCTGATTGTGGGCTGTTTCCTGTCAGGGCATGTCTTGCTGGCCACTGTTGAGAGCAGGATGCCCCCTTCGGCCTGGTCCTGCTTCCCTTCTTAAGTGTTCTCTTTTGCGCCCACTGTTCCTTCCTGTGTCGTGTTTGCTTCAGTCCCTAACGCATTTAGAACAGCCAAAGTTTCTCTTGTGTATTGCCCAGAGGTTTTAATCTTGTGAAACAGCCATGGGGGGTGGGGATGGGGACACTGAAGCGGGGGGGGGGATAGGAGCAGCTGCCCCCTCCCAAGCATTTCCAAATGGCACCTCTGAGCTTTACTCTCTGCTGCTTCCTCTTTCCCTGCTCCGGACCTTTGCAGAGCCCTTCCTCCTCTTGCTGCAGAAAGGCACGGAAGAGATTGAGTCACGGAGAGGCAGCCCTTCCCAATTTCCCTAGCTGGCAGCAGCTGCCTGCCTGCTGATACTGCCCCCTCCTTGGAGAGCCTGTGTCTGTCAACAGCAGCAGATTGCCGAGTTATCCCTGAGTCATCATTTTGTGTGTGTGTGTGTTCTGCAGCTGAACACTTGCAAGAGGAGGAGGCGGCAGGAAGTGTGTGTGTTTTTTCTGTGTGCTGGGAAGAACAACGCACGGGGTATTTTTTTTATGGGGGGGTGGAACCGGGCAATCCTTATCAGCGAGTGGCGGCGGGGATTGGCCTCCTCGCCCACCAGCCAGTTGCTTGCTGACATGAGACACTTTAGAACTTTCTGTGTGGCAAAGGCCTCTGAAAACTTTCCTTCCGTGGAGGTATGACTACTTTAACGGCAGGTGAATCTGCTTCAAATGCGATCTTCCCCAAGTTGGTGCCTGCCAGATGTTTTGGACCAATTTAGTCGACAACATCTGGTGAGCACCAGCTTGGTCAAGGCTGTCCTAATGTGCCTCTGTCGACGCTTGCTTTGACCATGGTGGTGACATCTTACACAAAGTGGTGTTGGGCATTTGTTGGACTAGCCTCTGTACTAAAGTTAAAAAACAGGACACAAGCCTTGCTTGTGGGCTTCGCAGTCTAGAAAGATGAGGGTGTTTTTTTTCCACAGAAAAGGAAATAAAGACACACAAGAAACAAGAGGCCTCTTCATCTTGGGATGTGATCAGCGCTGTTCTTGTCTCATATCTGATCATAGAATAGTAGAGTTGGAAGGGGCTTGTAAGGTCATCAAGTCCAACCCCCTGCGCAATGCAGGAATCCAAATCAAAGCATTCCCGACAGCTGCCTCTTCAATGCCTCCAGTGTCGGAGAGCCCACTACCTCTCTAGGTCATTGGTTTCATTGTCGTATGGCTCTAACAGTTAGGAAGTTTTTCCTGATGTCCAGTCGAAATCTGGCTTCCTGCAAGTTGAGCCCATTATTCCGTGTCCTGCACTCTGGGACGATCGAGAAGAGATCCTGGCCCTCCTCTGTGTGACAACCTTGCAGGTACTTGAAGAGAGCTATCATATCTCCCCTCAGTCTTCTCTTCTCTAGGCTAAACATGCCCAGTTCTTTCGGTCTCTCCTCACAGGGCTTTGTTTCCAGTCCCCTGAGCATCCTTGTTGCCCTCCTCTGAACCTGTTCCTGATGCAGCCCACATCAAAAGAACCCGGGTAGTTGCCTTCCGCTGAGTCAGACTTGTGGCCCACCTAGCTTAGTATTGCCTATTCTGACTGGCAGCAGCCCTCTAGAGCAATGATGGCGAACCTTTTTGACCCAGCGGGCCAGATCCTTACCTGGTTCCACACCTGCAGGACAACTTTGTCCCGTCCACTTGCTAAAATCGTTTGAGAGCGCTGCCCAAGCACCCAGCATAGGGCTGGGCCAAGCGGCTTTCTGCAGGGATTGACTACATGATTAGGTTCTCCTTGGGGAACATGTAGAAGTTCCATATTCCATCCAGGTAGGCCTGGGAATGTACCCTGATAGTTGGTGTAGACAATACTGAGATATACTGAGACAGACCTTTGGTCCATCTAAGGCAGCTTCCTAAAGGCTAGGAGAAGATACTTTTCTTCTCACAGGCCATTTAGTGGGTAGAGGTATGTGGAGCTCCTAAATCTGCCCACCAGTTATTACCTTATTGATTGATTGATTTGTTTGTTTGCTTGTTTATTACTGGATTTATATCCTGCCCTTCCTCCCAGCAGGAGCCCAACAAGCCTTGTTGTTGCGTTAAATAGCTTTTAAGCTGGGTTTAGATTTTGTTCTTGTTTAATTGTTTACTGGCTGCCCTCTTTTATTGAGTTGTTTTTCTCTATTTCATTTTTTCATTAATTTTTATGTAGACAACTACAAATGAAAGTAACTGTTTATAGTATTTTTCCTGTTCTTTATTGTTTAAACCTTGGTCTTACGATTGGGTGTTTTTTTTTTTTTTTTAATAATTTTTATTCAAATTTTTCCAAAAACAAACAAAACAAAGTCAAAAAGACATAACAATACATCAACAAAAAAATGAAAATAAAATAGTTGACTTCCGATTTGTCGCAGATCAGCTATAAGTATATAATATACATCAAACCTGTCCCTTAATGTATACATACAGAGTCCCTTTTCTCCATAGGCTGTCTTAATTAATCGTCAAATCCCAGTATCATCATTTTATTTTGATCTTTCAACAAAAAGTCTAAGAGAGGTTTCCATTCCTTAAGAAATGTATCTGTCGATTTTTCTCTAAGTAAACATGTCAATTTATCCATTTCTACTAAGTCCATTAATTTCAATAACCATTCTTCCATTGTTGGTGTTGATTCCATTTTCCACTTTTGTGCATATAATAATCTTGCTGCCGTAATCATATATAATATTATTCTTCCATATTTCTTTTCTATTTGTTTATCCATAAAACCCAATAAAAAAAATTCTGGTTTTGACTGAATATTTATCTTTAGAATTTTTTGCATCTTCCTACCTATCTGTGCCCAAAATAATTTCGCCTTTTTACATGACCACCACATATGATAAAAAGATCCTTCTTGTTGTTTACATTTCCAACAAACATTAGAGACATTACTATACATTTTTGACAGCTTTTCTGGAGTCATGTACACGATTGGGTGTTTTAACGGGTTCCTGCCCTGCCCAGAAAGCTTGAGCTTTGTATAACATATAAATGATTTGTAAGAGCTGGGAGCTGCAAAGTTACCGAGAAAATCCCTGGGGTTGCGTTGTCCCTGTTCGGGATTTCCGCAGGACTCGTGAATTTCATTCCATACCTGGCTTTGCCTTGAAGGAATAAAGTGGATCCATAAAGTGTATACCTAAAGGACCATCTTTGTCCATTTTAACCTGCCCTGGACTGCAAGATTGTCACTGGAGGCTCTCCTCTGGTGTATCTCCAAGGGAGGTCTGGAGGGATGAGAGGACTGGCGTCTTCATTGGTGTCTCCCGATTCTTCATCAACATCATCAATAATAATAGCAGTAGTAGAAATTTATTTTATTTAATAAATAACAAAATATAGCACATAAAAGAGTGGCTGGCCAACCAGCCAGATGGGCGACTAACAAATCTCATAATAAATAAAATAAATAAATACAGACACACAATTTAAATGTCCCTGAAAGGGATGCAAAAAAAGACAATCTACCGACAGATATTAGTATACAAATATCATTATTACCTTAAACTGATGAAAATAATGAGCAAGGTCAAATATCTTTCCCAGTTTTTTTATTCCAAAAGGCAATAAAAACCACCCATTTTTCATTAAATTTGCTTTCATCTCTTACATTTTCTTTTGCAAGTTCATACATAACTGCTATGTAGAACCACTTAGATAAGGGGACAGGAATAGGCTTTTCATCAGTGTTTGGAATATCGATATTCTAGTTGATGTCAGAAGTATTTTAATCATTTCTGTATCTCATTATTTTACAAATTCATTAACTGCTTTATAGCCAGAGACCATCAAAGCCTCACAACAAGATAAAATAAGGTAAAATACTAAACATACAAATTCTAAAAACAATTAAAACCATTCCTACAGACACGCCTTACATCAGCTGGGTCACGCCATAGGGAAGGCTTTCTTAGACAAAAAGGTCTTCATGATGCTTGGTGCCTGTCTCATTCCAGAGAGTCAGGCTGCATCACGAGAGACAAAGGAGACCATTCTGGGGCCAACCTGGTCATCGTCCCGGTGGCAGGCAAAGGCGTTTTTGCGTTCTGCACGCCAGTGATACGATTGTACTGTTATATTTGTGTAATCTTTATTCTTGTATCTCTTTATAGTATTTTGGTTATCTGTCATGCTCAGTTGGGAAATAATGGGAACTCTAAACCTGCCACTGATGGAACTTTTGGTTCTCTCTGTTTCCCCCCTCCCCTTCTTAGGCAAGACGGTCAAAGTGCGCAAGCCTGCCCCGGGTGCTTCTGATGCCGCTCCCTCGCGAGTACGTCCGACGCCAGTCAACCTCGCCAGCGCTATCAGGAAGGGCAACAGTGCGGTCTCCCAGCGGCCTTTCAGAGACCGGGTGGTGCACTTACTGGCCCTCAAGCCTTATAAGAAACCAGAACTGTTCTTGCGACTGCAGAAGGACGGCCTTTCCCCACAGGACAAGGATTCCCTAGACGGCCTCTTGCAGCAGGTAATTGTGTGCTGGGCCTGCTTCTCCTCAAACCAGGGGTGGGGAGCCTCAGGCCCAGGGACTGAATGTGGCCCTCCAGACTCCTCCGTCTGACCCTTGGGAGTCTCGCCAGCCACAAGCGCCCCATGGTCCCTGCTCTGCACCCTCCACAAGTCTTTGTTTATACTCCCCTCCCTCTGCTACTGAGCCCTTAGCAGGGTGGTACTTTATCAAACTCTGTATTTCTTTGATCAGAATGGACTGTTCGGCTTTTTTTTTTTACGCTGGCCTTTCTCCTGATAAGTAAAAGCTCCAAGAGCTGCTTTGCAACCTTCCGGGGCCACTTGCCAGTGATGGGGGAGCCAGAGGCAAAGCGGGCGGAGCAATGGGTGTCACTCTTATTTTTGGACAGCCAGCTACATTCCTGCCACGCAGAAGTCAAGAGGTTTCTGCACACGTTTTTCTCCGTCCACCATCCAGGCAAGCAAGACACGAGATCACGATCCCAGGACACGTTCCAGCCAGGCAAAAGCGCTTGAGGAGGGCCTGGAGCGGGGCCAGTGAGGGGCGTGGCCTTAGAAAAGGGGGCGTGGCAGTTCAGGCCATCTCTGCTCCTGGAAGATTATGCAAAGAAAGCAAACCAAGGGAGTATGGATTGCCTGGTGGGCAGAATCTGAAAGGCCAGATAAGAGGCGTCTGAAATTTCCCGCTCCGGAACAAAGGATAAAAAAAATCATAGAATAGTAGAGTTGGAAGGGGCCTGCAAGGCCATCCAGTCCAACCCCCTGCTCAATGCAGGAATCCAAATCAAAGCATTCCGGACAGATGGCTGTCCAGCTGCCTCTTGAAGGCCTCCAGTGTCGGAGAGCCCACTACCTCTCTAGGTCATTGGTTCCATTGTCGTATGGCTCTAACAGTTAGGAATTTTTTCCTGATGTCCAGTCGAAATCTGTCTTCCTGCAACTTGAGCCCAAATGCGGAGGTTTTGTTCCACTTCCATGACAGCTAGAACCTTTTCACAGCACATGGCCTTTTGTGGGATGCCAGATGCTGCCCAGGATCGACAGCTTTGGACGCGCAGAACAAACCCATGGATGTGCCGGTTTTGCCCAACCCCTGTGAAAAGAATAGCTTCTTCAGAGCTCACAGAAGGCTGCAAGTATATCTGGTCTCTAGCTTAAGAATCACTTTTTCTCTTTCCCGCTTCTAGGTTGCAAATACGAATGCCAAAGATAGCACATGTACCCTAAAAGATCATCTTTACAAAGAGGTGCAGAAGGACTGGCCGGGCTACTCAGAAGGAGACCAGCAGCTGCTGAAGCGGATCCTGTTCCGGTAACAGTTCCAGCAGCATCTCCCTTAGGATTGAGGGCCTGTTGGCTTGCGTGTCTGGAAACATCCCTGTGCACCTGGTAGCTTAGTGCAGCTGTGAGGAAGGTCTGTGGCCCTCTAGAGAGCCAGTGTTGTATAGTGGTTAGAGTAGTGTCCGAGGACCCAGGAGTCCTGGGTTCAGATCCCGCCTCCTCAGCCATGAAGCTCACTGGGGGAATTTAGGGTCAGTCACTGTCTCTCTCAGCCTTACAGGGTTGTTGTGAGGATAAAATGGACAAGGGGAGAAGCATGTGAAAGTTCAGTCATGGCGTCTTCTAGCAAATCTTGCCTACCATTACCAGAGAATGGTAGAAATACATGGTTGTATTCAAGTAACTTTTACTCAGAGTAGGCCCACTGAAATCAATGTCCACGACTAACTTAGGGCCATTAATTAATTAATCTTATTTATTTATTTATTTGATTTATATCCTGCCCTTCTTCCCAGTAACACTTTAACTCATCATAAAAACAGACTTTAAAATATATTGAAATAAAACATCTTTAAGAACATATTAAAACAAAAGTCTTTTAAAACATCTTTTTAAAGAAAGGGTTTAAAAACATATTTTTTTAAAAAAGAAGGTTTAAAAACATATTAAAAAGCAATTCCAACAAAGATGCAGACTGGGATAAGGTCTCAACTTAAAAGGCTTGTTGAAAGAGGAAGGTCTTTAGTAGGATCCGAAAAGATAACAGAGATGGCGCCTGTCTAATATTTAAGGGGAGGGAATTCCACAGGGGAGGTTCCGTCACACTAAAGTCTGCTTCGTATGTTGTACAAAATGGACCTCCTGATAAGATGGTATCTGCAGGAGGCCCTCACCTGCAGAGCGCAGTGATCGGCTGGGTATATAAGGGGTAAGACAGTCTTTCAGGTACCCTGGTCCCAAGCTGTGTAGGGCTTTGTACACCAAAACTAGAACCTAGAATTTCAGTGGGTCTGTTCTGGGTAAAAGTTACTTGAATACAACCCAGAGTTTGAAAACGTAAGTCGGAGAGACTGGACGCATTAGAGGAGAGAGGCAGAAGCAACAAAGAGACAAGCAAGTTGGAGCGAAGTGGCAGACTTTCTAGGCAGCACTGAAGCAGGAGCGTTGCTGTTGCCCTCAGGTCCCAGTTCCCATAATGGGCATCTGGTTGGCCTCTGAGAACAGGATGCTGGACCAGGTGGGCCCCCTTTGCTCTGATCCAGCTCTGATGTTCTTGTGGACTCTCTTTGGCCTGGTCCAACTGCAGGGATCTTATGTACGACTTTTAAAAGGGGATTAAACAAATTCATAGGGGACGCTCAGTGGCTGCTATTTGCGATGGCTGTATATTACCTCTAATAATACGCCCGCATGCCAGATGGTGGGAATCACAGGTGGGGGAATATTGCTGTTGCACTCAGGTGCTGCTTGGGGCCTTCCCTTTGGGACATCAAACTGGCCCTTTGGCCTGATCAAAGTGGCCATCAGTGTGTTGGGCTTGCACCTGGGAGACTTAGCCATCAAGGGCGATGAGTGGCATTCAGCATGGCGGTTGCAAGGATCATCAGGGACGGGGCTGCTCTTTGGAGGGAAGGGTTGGATGAAAACGTGACAAATAAGGCTGTCCAGATGTAGCCACAAGGTGGGTCCAGGCAGAAAATTATTCTTGCTTTCATGGCTCTGCGGGAACACGGCCTCTCCCCCATCTTATAGCCAAGGTTTTGTGTGTGTGCGTTGTGATTCCGCAGCAGGCAGAACAAGTACAGAGTATGTTGGCATTAGGCAGGGCCGTAGCTCAGCAGTAGAACACCTGCTTCCCACGCCCCAGGGTTAATCCCCAGCATCTCAGGTATCCCTGGGAATGTTGTCAGTCTGAAGCCCTGGACAGCTGCTGCCGGTCAGTGTTGTCAGCACTGAGCTAGATGGAGCAATGGTCTGACTCGGTATACAGCAGTTTCTTATGGTCCTAAAATTCTTTAGGGGAGGAGTCAAGTTTCTAGTCCTTAAAGGCTGCAAAGGAATTTGGTGGGCAGCACCAGCTGCAAATCTCATTATTTAGAGGGGTGGCAAAGTAAGATTTCCAGCAGTTGGGGAGGGAGGGGAAGAACACTAGGAAGTTTGCGGATCTCCCCAAAAATAAGCAAAACGGAGGGGGACCATTAAAAATAGGGGGAATTCTGCCAGTTTAAGTTACTTAAACACAGGTCACAAACTCAGCTGTTCTTGATGCACAATATGGATTGCCTGGATGTCAGTTTTTTAAAAAGAGAACACAGGGCCTTGCTTGTATCCCTCCGTGCCTGTTTTGGCCCTCTTCTCCCTGCTCAGGCAGCCGCATCGTTCCCTGGGTCTATTTTTAGGTTGTTGCTCACCCAAATGCCAAAATATATCTACTAGGGCGGGGGGGGGAGACCTAACTGCTGCTCCTCAGGAGATTTAGATACAGGAACACACACACACACACACACTGTGGCCTATTTGCAACCTGTAATTTTCCATTCTAATTACAATTTGGCATCCAGGCTTTCCCTGTATGTATACCCCAGGTCCCCATCCTTTGCCAAAGAAAACTTGGCATTTTTCAGAGTCTCATTAAGCCAACGGCATCTCCGCTTTGAGCCAGCTGAACTTGCAGGTCGTGGAAACTGTTCAAAACAGGGGAGGGGTGTGTGCCGTGGGGGGGAGAGAGGGGGAGGTTTTTTTACCTTAGCCGGCTGGGTGGGCTGTGGAGCTGTAATGGAAATAAAGCTCACGTGAGAAAGAGGAGGGAAGCTGAGCCATTTCTTGCTTAACGGAGAGTGGAGAGGAGCCCCCCATGCAGTTAAACTCTCCTTTGCATGCATTCATTCCTGCAGCAAACAAGATCCCCTGCCCCCATTCCAAGGGATGAAATGCACTAAATACTTGAACCTTTTTTTTAAAACTGTGTGTGGGGGTAAATGGGCCAAACCCCCACAACCACCACTCAAGGCGGGGGTGAAGTGGAGCCGGTGAGGGGCGTGGCCTCAGTCACCCCCCAGGCCTGAGGTTCCCCACCCGTGCTCCACCCATCAAGACCCATTTATTTATTTGGAGCAGAGATTTCTGGCTTGCCCTTGCTTGTGCCTCTGTGCCACTCAGACCAGCTGACAGCTGTTTAAAATCAGCACTGTCAACAGTCAGTGCAAACTCGCGTTTGGTAGTCGCAGGCATGCAGGTTGGCAGATGGGGAGAGGGAACGCTCCATCTCTCCTCCACGGCGAGCAGCTACCGGGGCGTAGAGTCCCTTTGTCTTCTTCTGACACCTCCAGCAAGCTAGTAAATATTTCTGTAGGCTATTAACTATTTACAAAGCTGTTTTAAAAATACATAGGGAGATATGATAGCACTGTTCAAGTGCTTGAAAGGTTGCCACACAGAGGAGGGCCGGGATCTCTTCTCGATCATCCCAGAGTGCAGGACACGGAATAATGGGCTCAAGTCGCAGGAAGCCAGATTTCGACTGGACATCAGGAGAAACAGTTAGAATGGTACGACAATGGAACCAATTACCTAGAGAGGTAGTGGGCTCTCTGACACTGGAGGCCTTCAAGAGGCAGCTGGACAGGCACCTGTCGGGAATGCTTTGATTTGGATTCCTGCATTGCGCAGGGGATTGGACTTGAGGGCCTTATGGGCCCCTTCCAACTCTACTATTCTATGATTCTATGAATCAATGACCTCGGGAGGTGGTGGACTCTCCAGCACTGGAGGCATTCAAGGGGCAGCTGAGCAGGCACCTGCTGGGGATGCTTTAACTTGGATTCCTGCATTGAGCAGGGGGTTGGACTGGATGGCCTTATAGGCCCCTTCCAACTCTACGATTCTATGATTCTAACCCTACACGCAGGACCTGAGAGCAACGGCAACACTTTCTATGATTCTATACCATTTTTCGTTTGTGTTGGCTGCTGTTTGAAGCTATTTGCAGCAGCTGTTTCCTCTTCTCTTGCTTTTTGTGTTTCTTTCTTATTGCATCCTGCTGAATTATCAGTGCTCATGTGATGATGGTAGTGCCACAAAGCCTATTCAGCATGAGGGCAGTTACTTGCCTTTTTTGAAGATAGGAACAACATCAGCCCTCCTCCAGTCCTCTGGCGCTTCCCTGCCCTTGCTGTGAATGGGCCAGCACTTTTGTCCATATTTGTACCCCTTGCCACCAAAAAGAAAAATCCTCCCCTTTTCAGCTCATCCCTATCCTAGAGATGCACTCTTCAGGCCTTCCAAACCTGCAGCCTGTTGGGACTTCAAATGCACGGTTAGCTTAACTTGGACAGTCAAAGCCTTGTCCTGATGTTCAGGGCTGCTGTTGTGATCACAGGAAAACTAGTAGAAAGTATTGTTAAAGATAAAATAAGGAAGCAGATAGAAGAGCGAGCCTTGTTGAAGGAGAACCAGCATGGCTTCTGCAAAGATAAGTCCTGTCTCCCTAATCTGTTGAAGTTCATTGAGAACGTCAACAAGCATATAGATAGAGGTGATCCAGTTGACACACATGTACTTGGACTTTCAAAAGGTTTTTGATAAAGTACCTCACCAAAGACTCCTGAGTAAACTTCGTAGTCATGGAATAAGAGGAGAGGTCCTTTAGTGGATCAGGAATTGGTAAAATGGCAAATGCAGTTCAATGTAAACAAGTATGAAGTTATGCATATTGGAGAGGAAAAAATCTAAATTTCACATATACGCTCATGGGGTCTGAACTGGCCGTGACTGACCAGGAGAGAGACCTTTAGGGTCATAGTGGATAGCTCCATGAAGATGTCAACCCAGTGTGCAGCAGCTGTGTAAAAGGCAAATTTCGTGCTAGGGATCATTAGAAAAGAGAGTGGAAAAAACCTGCTGATATAATGCCATGTTATAAATCTATGGTGCGGCCGCATTTGGAATACTATGTACAGTTCTGGTCATCTACCTCAAAAAAAATATTGTAAATCATGAGGATGGAGCAACTCCCCTATGAGGAAAGGTTGCAGCATTTGGGGCTTTTTAGTTTAGAGAAAAGGTGAGTCAGAGGAGACATGATAGAAGTGTATAAAATTATGCATGGCATTGAGAAAGTGGATAGAGAAAAGTTCTTCTCCCTCTCTCATAACACTAGAACTCATGCACGTGCAATGAAGCTGAATGCTGGAAGATTCAGGACAGACAAAAGGAAGTACTTCTTTACTCAGTGCATGGTTAAACTATGGAATTTACTCCCACAAGAGGCTGTGATGGATTTAAAAGTGGATTAGACCAATTAATGGAGGAAAACATTGGCTACTGGCCATGATGGCTATGTTTGGCGTCCCGCATGCTTCTGAATGCCAAGTGCTGGAAACTGCAGCCTGGGGAAAGTGCTCTCGCGCTCAGATCCTGCTTGTGCGCTTCCCATGGGCATCTGGTTGGCCAATGTGAGAACAGGATGTGGGACCAGATGGGCCATTGGTCTGATCCAGCAGGCTCTTCTTACGTTCTTCCATAGAACCAGAGCGAAATCCAGATCTGAAATGTCTGGGTTGTATCCAGTGTTAGTTCTACTCGGAGTAGACCCATTGAAATTAACGAACCTGAGCTATTCATGTCCATTAACGGGTGTACACTGAGTATGACTAACATTGCATACAACCCTCTGTTGTCTCTGCCTAAACAAAGGTGCTTATCATGGGCTTAATGCCATTCATTCTTTTGCTTGTTGTTATGGTATCATTTGGATCTGAAGAATTGTTTAATATGTATGCTTTTACTGTTTCTTGTGATTCTATTGTATTTTATTCTCTGTTGTGCACCGCCCTGAGAGCCTTTTGGCTGTGGGCGGTATAGAAATCGAATAAAATAAAATAACATAAATAAATAAGAAGGTAGTGTTGAACTTTGACCAGGGTTCAGATATCCGTTCGGCTGCAGTACGGTTGCCACTGGGTGATACTGGGTCAGTTTGTGATCTTTCCTTTCAGTCTAACCTATCTCACAGGATTGATGTGAGGATGAAACGACATCATAACCCCATATGGGCTGGATAGAAATGTGCGGAATTAATGAAAGACAGAGGCTGAATGAGATGCAACCAGAACTAAACACCAATTATTTGTGTGTCTTAAAAAAAAACTATCTTATTAGAGGTTTTGTGATGTTAATGCTCTTCATATACTGGAAGGATGTCTCACAGAAGAAGGTAAAGACTTGTTTTCTGTTGCCCTTAGAGCGCAGGACTAAATCTATCTGGCTTAAATTACAGGATGGTAGATTTTGGCTGAACGTTAGGAGAAAACTAAAGTCAGCAGTAAGAATAGTTCAACTGTGCATGCATGTACTGGGAGGGGCCTTTGTCCATCCCTGGTCTCCAAACAGGGCTGGATAATGGGAGGGATGCTGGAGCTGTGGCTTCCTGACTGAGCAGTGGGTTGGGCTGCATGACGCATATCTAGACCCATGGCACAGGAAAAGGCCAGCGACACTATTCAATCTTACAGAACGATTTGACGTTTTTGTAAATGCAAGAACAAGAGAAGGTGAGGAGATAACGTGTACAGCATTCAGAGTTCCTTGTCTAGCGCTTTCATATGGCTTCATATGATTCCAGAATGTACCCAGTGGCTTCCAGCATTCTAGAGAGATTCTACCAAAGCTTAGATCAGCCTTTCTCCAGCACTGGTGCCCTCCATGCTGTTTGGGGCTGATGAGAGTTGCTAATCCAACCAGAGGCAGCCACGTGGGTGAAGGCTGCCTTCAAAACCATCGTGCATCTGCTCGAAATCCATCAATATTTGGATTTCCCCTTGGCTTTCTCCATTATAGCGGAATAAAGCCAAGATGAGTGGCACCTTCTTCCTAGCCTTTAGAGCCCCAGGTGCTGTTGACATTATTATTGATTCTTGCCCAGTGTAGCGCTTCGTAACTCATTCCGATAGCAAAAGGGTTTATGCTTGTGCAACAAAATGCCCCCCTCCCCCCCATACTCCTTTGTCTGTTCTAGGGGTTCCCCCAACCCTCTGGAGCAGCTTCAGGGAGGAGAGGGGGAGTCCAGTTGTTAAAGTGTGTATCCTTGTGCTAGCAGAACGAGTGTAATGGTATTATAATTATTATAATTATTATTGCATTTGCTAGTTAATTTATATAAACAGTCTCAGAATAGCTAAAAAATAAAAATATACTCATAGCTTACTTTGTTTGGTTTCCTCTTGTCCTTCCCCCCCCCCCCCGCCCTCAGGAAACACTGCCAGCCGCTGAACGCCAGCTGCCCCCCGGAGACCCCAGCTCCGAGTTCACCAAAAGACAATGCCAGCAACTCCTCCTCCTCGCCTCCCCAGGTAGGTGATGAGCCCTCAAGGCTCATGCAAGCACCACTCCCTGTTGTCGGTGGCAGGAGGGCGAGATCGGTGAGCTTTTCTCGTTCCAGAGGGCCACATTTTGGGTGGGAGGAAGCAATTTGTTTGCTCACTGTGACGTTTTGTATCTCAGGCTGGGAGGCCATGTAAATGCCCTGGCTGCAAGACACAGCCTGCGCAACTTACCCCATTTGGGCGAGCAGGAAATTCTTGGGTAAGAACCTCAGGAGAGCCTTGCAGCTGGATCCGGCCCAAGGGGGCCCAGCTAGTCCAGCATCCTGTTCTCATAGTGGCCAACCAGATGCCCCAAAGTGAAGCTCGCAAGCAGGATCTGAATTAACAGAAGTATAGTTTCCACATCGCGTGAAGTACTAGTTCCCCTCTATTCAGCACTGGTTAGGCCTCATCTTGAATGCTGCATCCAGTTCTGGTCTCCGCACTTCAAGAAGGATGCAGACAAACTGGAACAGGTTCAGAGGAGGGCAGCGAGGATGATCAGGGGACTGGAAACAAAGTCCTATGAAAGAACTGGGCATGTTTAGCATGGAGAAGAGAAGACCGAGGGGAGACATGATAGCCCTCTTCAAGTACATGAAAGGTGGTCACATAGAGGAGGGCCGGGATCTCTTCTCGATTGTCCCAGAGTGCAGGACACGGAATAATGGGCTCAGGAAGGAAGCCAGATTTCGACTGATCATCAGGAAAAACTTCCTAACTGTTAAAGCCATACGACAATGGAACCAATGACCTAGAGAGGTAGTGGGCTCTCCGACACTGGAGGCCTTCAAGAGGCAGCTGTACAGCCATCTGTTGGGAATGCTTTGATTTGGATTCCTGCATTGAGCAGGGGGTTGGACTGGATGGCCTTATAGGCCCCTTCCAACTCTACTATGAATCTATGAGTGCAAGAGCAACTCTCCCCACTTGTGATTCCCATCAACTGGCATTCAAACGCACAGAAGCCAAAACCTCTGATTCTTTAAGGAAGGTTTCTTACCCTGGCAAGTGTGCCATTGCCCTCTGGGAAAACCTTGTTCAATTTTTTTAAAATTCTGTTTAACATATTTTTATGCCCTCCCAAACGTAACAATAATAAAATCATTAAACGGCAGTTAGAATTAAAGTTGAAGAAATTGTGAAGGCAGTAGGCTAAATCCAGTTGAGTTCTACCCTGAGTAGTCCTGTTTAAATTGATCGGCCTAAGTTCATTAATTTCAGTGGGTCTACCCTGAGTAGGACTAACACTGGCTGCGCCCACAGGGCACAGTGACAGTAAAGTCTGGTGGTAGAACACGAGAAAAACCTTGTGGTTTTCACAGCTTGCTTAAACTCCTGAAGAGACAGGACCTGTTGAACTGCAGCTGATAGTCTTCTAGGGCCATGGGGGCAACTGCAGAATAGGCCCCCTATCTTGTTTCCACCCACCTGACCAATATGCCCTTGCCTCCAGGTGACATCCAGGGATGGTTCCCTTTGAAGCCCTGATTTTCAGGAGTTCAAAGTGGACCTGAAGGTGCCCTCCGATCTGCCTGGGACTGGAGCATACCTTCAAATGCTCGCCCTCACCAGTGATGTCAGCTGGTGGGCGTGGTTTGGGGAAAATGGCCTTTGGGGGCCAATTGTATCCTGGGGTGGGGCACGATTGGCCTGAAGGCTGGAGGTTCCCCAACGCTGCTTTACAAGATGTCTGAAGCTATTGAGGCTGCTGCTTTACATCTGGCCGAGAAAAGAGCATTCTACAGTAGAGGGACAAAAGCAGGAAATGCCTGTTTTGGGGGCACCATCCTTTCCTTTAGGGGACAGGTTATAGCTCAGTGGGAGAGCCTCCCTGGTTTGTGTGCCGGAAGGTCCTCACCCTTTTCAGAAAAAGGGATCAGGTAGCAGAGGATGGAAAGGCCTCTCTGACAAAACCTGGAAAAGCAGCTCCTGGTCTGAGCAAACAGGACTGGGCTAGATCAAGGGGTGGGGAACCTCCCTCTCCAGCCTTTGGGGCTGCCCCTATGCTCTGCCCCTCACTAGCCCTGCTCCGTGCCCCCCATGTGTCTTTGAGCTGTGATGATGCCTCTTGTTCACCTGGGTGGAGGTTGGGTGTGTGTAGAAACCTGACTTACACATGGCTGGAATGTAGCCTGCAGTAAAAAGACAAGAATTACATCCACTCTTCTCTCCACTTTTACTCCGGGCTCTACCTACCACTGGCACCCCGGCACTCAGAAGGCTTCCTGTGAGGGAATGCCACCCACGGGTTAAAAAAGGTTCCCCGCCTTTGGGCTGCAGCTTGTCTGACCCTGGCATGAGGTAGCTATATTTAAAAATAAAATAAAATGTCCAACGCAGCCTGCTTGCAACCTTAAAGCCAGTACGTTCTCCTGATGGTGGATGTTCGACCTGTTCTGGGTGGGGTTGCACTCCCCCTGAATGCTCAGATTCGTAGCTTGGGAGTTCTTTTAGATCCATCCCTGTCGCTGGAGGCTCAGATAGCCTCGGTGGCACGGTGTGCTTTTTACCAACTTCGGCTGGTGGCCCAGCTACGCCCCTATCTGGACAGAGAGAATCTCGCTACAGTAGTTCATGCGCTGGTAACCTCGAAATTAGATTACTGCAATGCGCTCTACGTGGGGCTGCCTTTGAAGACGGTTCGGAAACTGCAGCTTGTGCAGAATGCAGCGGCCAGATTGTTAACGGGGACCAGACGGTCCGACCATATAATAACACTGATTCTGGCCCGCTTGCATTGGCTGCCTATATGTTTCCGGGCCCAGTTCAAAGTGCGGGTTTTAACCTACAAAGCCTTACACGGCACAGGACCACAATACCTGTTGGAACGCCTCCCCCGATATGAAACTGCCCGTACACTACGCTCAACATCGAAGACCTCCTCCGAGTGCCTACTCATAGGGAAGCTCGGAGGGCGGCAACACGAAAGAGGGCTTTTTCAGTGGTGGCCCCCGAATTGTGGAACTCCCTCCCAGAGGAGATACGCCTGGCGCCAACGTTACTATCTTTTCGGCGCCAGGTTAAAACTTTCCTCTTCGCCCAGGCATTTTAATTATTTTAATCATGTTGTATTTACTGGAAGTGTTTTAATTCTTAATATTTTGTACTTTTAAATTGTGTTTTACATTGTATATGCTTATGTATTTCTAATGTTGTTCTTGTTCTTGTGAACCGCCCAGAGAGCTTCGGCTATGGGGCGGTCTATAAGTTTAATGAAATCAATCAATCAATCAATCAATCAATAAGAAATAAATTCACTGATGCCAAGTGTTAGCTGGTGGCATCTGGATCTGGGCTGTTGGGAGATGGCATTAAAAAAGGCAAGGTTTTCACAGGAGAGCCCTTTCTGCTAAAGTCAGTCAAAACTCTGTGTACAGCACTGATAAAATGTTGTTGTTGTTTATTAATTGTGGGCATCCTTTGAGAGAAGTCAGGATAAACATCTAACCAGTGTCCCAGCTATGGGACAAACTTGTTTGTTTGTTAGGAAGCCTTGGAATTTTATTTTTGACTTCTCAAGCTTCAGATACATTTAAGAATACAGGAAGCGCCCTTCAGCAGCTGGGTCAGGCCAAAAGGAGCCCAGTGGCCAACCAGGTGCCCCAATGGGAAAAGGCCCCAAAGCACGACCTGGGTGCGACAGCAACTCCCCCCACTTGTGATTCCTGGCAACTGGTATTCAGACATTTACTGCCCCCAACAGTAGAGGAAGAACAAAGCCATTGTGGCTAGTAGCTATCGATAGCTTTATCTTCCATGGATTTGTCTAATTTTCTTTTGAAGCCATCCACGTTGGTGGCCATCGCTGCTTCCTGCAGGGCTGTGGAGTCGGAGTCGGAAGCAATTTTGGGTGGATTCGGAGTCGGTAGAAAAGTACCGACTCTGGCTTCAAAATAAATTTTGATTGACAAATTTTTTAAAATATAAATTCATAATGTCAAAGAAGCTTCCCATGAAGTCAGCTGTAGTTGAGCATTTCACCATAACTCAAGACGGAAAACATTTTGTGTGTCAGTGTATGATGCAGGACCCAGATGAAGACAAATGCTGTGATGCCAAGATCAGCGCATATTCAAGCAGCGATAAAAATGCTCCTAGGAAAGCTTCCAATTTAAAAAGACATTTCCAGCCCTTTCCAGGGCTGTGGAGTTGGAAGCAATTTTGGGTGGAGTCGGAGTCGGACAGTAGAAAAATAGAGGAGTCGGAGTCGAAGGTTTGGCATACCGACTCCACAGCCCTGGCTTCCTGTGGGAGTGAATCCCATTGTTCAGCCGTTTGTTGAGTGAGCGTGTGCTTTTACTTTATTTATTTATTTATTTATTTAATTTGTATCCCGCCCTTCCTCCCAGCAGGAGCCCAGGGCGGCACACAAAAGCGCTAAGAACACTTTAAGACATCATAAAAACAGATCTTTGCAATACATTAAAACAAAACAGCGTTAAAAACATTTTTTTAAGAACAACTTTAAAAAAAGAGTTAAAAACATTAAAAAACACATTAAGCATTCTAACACAGACGCAGACTGTGCTTTTCATCTTTGAACATCTCTCGTTACCCTTTCTTTTGCCCCAGAAACGACCCCAACTCGTGGAGTTCACTGACCCGCTGTCCACCAAAAAGCCCCGCATCTCCCATTTTGCCCAAAGGACTTTCAACGGCAAGCTCGGCTGCGCCAACGGCAAGGAGGTCCCTTTCCTGCCAGCTTCCGAGTCGGTCAGCTCCAGCTCTCTCCTGCCGGCCCTGGAACTGCCGAGGCCTCACGATCCGCTCTCTGATGTCAGCAACGACCTGAGCCACGGCAGCAAAGACTGTGAGGGGCTGGATCCGGCTGGGAGGTTGGTGGCGACAGTGGCCGCTCCCCCCCTGCCAGCGACAGACTCTGCCCAGGAGAGCAAACGCCACTGTGGCGTGCACTCCAAGTCCAAGAAGAAGCTGAAGAAACACAAAGAGCGGGAAAGGAAAGGGGGGGACCAGCCAGCGGACGCCCGCCAGAAGCCAAACTGTGACATCAAGAAGAGAAGCTTGAAGACAGGCCCCTCCTCGCAGGATGTGGCAGGTGGGTGTGGCACTGCTGCCGGCGAAGTGTGTGGATTTAAGCAGCTTTAAATCTGCAAAAAGGATTTGCAAAAAGGCAGCTGGACAGCCATGTGTCGGGTATGCTTTGATTTGGATTCCTGCATTGTGCAGGGGGTTGGACTGGATGGCCTTAGAGGCCCCTTCCAACTCTACTATTCTATGATTCGGATTCTTGCATTGAGCAGGGGGTTGGACTTGATGGCCTTAGAGGCCCCTTCCAACTCTACTATTCTATGATTCGGATTCCTGCATTGAGCAGGGGGTTGGACTGGATGGCCTTAGAGGCCCCTTCCAACTCTACTATTCTATGATTCTATGATTTAGATTCCTGCATTGAGCAGGGGATGGACTGGATGGCCTTAGAGGCCCCTTCAAACTCTACTGTTCTATGATTCAGATTCCTGCGTTGAGCAGGGGGTTGGACTTGATGGCCTTAGAGGCCCCTTCCAACTCTACTATTCTGTGATTCTATGAAAAGGCGTTAGAGGGTGCATTCATTTATAAAAATACTTTTATACCAGAATTTCATTTGAAAAGTATTGAAGCAGCTTAAGCCATCGTATATACACAATAAAAGCCATGTAAAATGTGAAGCGGATCACCAGCTGCCTATTGCAGAAAGTGTTTTAGCTTAGTTGCCAGGATACACTTCGTGGCGTAGGAAAGCTTTCAGGAAACTCTTAAAGGCACCTGCCAAATCCTATTGGAAGAGCATTCCACAGGATTGGACCAGCGATGCTAAAGGTTTCGTTTCATGTCTGTGTCAAATGAGCCCCACTGACTCAGGGGGCAACCAGCAGTGCTCCTTCAGGGGATCTTGGTGATTGAGCTGGGTCCCTAAGGCACCCTGGACGGAAGTTTTTCAGGGCTTTTTAAATTAATACAAGGACCGTGAACCTGTCCCTGTCGTAGATGGACAGCCAGCACGGATGGGTTAGCAATGGTGTCACATGATGTCAGCTATTTGTCCGCCACATTCTGCACCACTGGAGCGTCCAGACTAGGCCTAAGGGCAGCCACATATTGGGGCTGGAGGTAGCTTTGTTTTTAGATGGACGTGTGTGTGAGTGTCTGTATTGCAGCAGACAGTGCCTTAAGAGGCATGTTCCTTCCTGGGGGGAGGGAAGGGGGCTGTTTTCTTTCTAAGCTTGTGCGTTCACTCTCCCAATCCCCAGCACATGGTTGGCTTACGAATGTGCCTGTGTGGCATCTCCCTGGGCGAGACGCAGAGATGGCCATTGTATTGGAGTCTACATAAAGCCAAGGTGTATAGATTCGTAGTGGTCCATCAGGGAAGTAAAGCCTCAAAGGGAAGATGCAGTCTGCCTCTGCATGCCAGATATTAGGGATGTTACGTAAAGACACCAGAAAAGCCCTGCAGTGCTGGATGAGGCCAGAGGGGGCCCACCTTGTCCAGCCTCCAGTCCTCACAGTGGCCAGCCAGACGCCCATTATGGGAAACCTTCAAGCAGGACCTGAGCGCAACAGCAACTTGTGACGCCCTTCCCTGGCTCTCCCTGTCAGGTTCCTACCTGCTCGTGGTTACTGCCTGTCACTAGGCACCACCAGGGACTCCACCAGTCCGGACTGTCCTTTTTTATGGTTTCCCTCTCCGCTCTAGCACAGATCTCAACAGATCCCCCTGCTAGGCAGCACCACCAGTCACGTCCTATAACCAGTATTCCTAGAGACTCTGCCTGAGTCTCCCTCAATTAGGTTACCTCTGTGACTGCGTGCTTAAGCTGTCCCAATCCCTTTGATTTACTCAGACTGCTTATAATTCTGGTTTGCTCTGAATACTTGTGGTGTTATATTCTTCCCTTCACCCGCTGCCACCATTTGCCACTTTTCAGCCTTGGTTATTTACCTCACCCTCCCTTCTGGTCTGTGAAACCCCAGCCAAGGATCAGGCCTCTGGTAAACCAAATAAGTATTTTATTATATAACAGAGATAACAAGATTTCTTTAAAAGGCACTTAAGCATATGGTTACATCTATTCCTGAGGTACTGGTCTTAGTATTAATCCGAACTCCACCCTCTCCTCACATCCACCAACTCTCCTCACATCCACCAACTCTCCACACAATCTCCTCTCAAAACCCACCAAAACAACCCTCTCAAGTCCACCAACGTCCACCTCACATCCACACCACATCCACCCAGATTTACCTGTCATTCTTCCTTTTATACTGTCAGCCATTTTAAACATTCAGCCAATCATCCAGCATTCTACTGCCCATTCACTCCCCCTTCCTCTTTCACTCCACTTACCATGTATCTTCTAAACAAACAGCACTTACCCTATTTACACTAATACAGGATCATCACACAACTCCCCCCCCCACTTGCAATAGTTAGCAACTGGCATTCAGAGGCGTGGAGGTGGAGCTTGGCCACTGTGGCTAGTAGCCATTGATAGCCTCATCTTCCTCCATGCATTTGCCTGATCCTCTTTTTGAAGCCATCCAGTTTGGTAGCTGTCGCTGCATCTTGTGAGAGCAAATTCCAGGAGAAGTACAAGTCTGTAGCTGCGTTACGCTGAAAGTTCTTTTGTTTTTTAAAACAACCTAGCATATAGTGCGGCTGTGGTTGTAACACGTTTGGGAAAAGTCAAAGCAAACTCTTTTTTTTCTTTTTGAACTCTACAAAGATGGGGAAGTAGAGGTGACCATTTGCTGCTTGGGGGGGAGCACCGTCACCCCACCTTAGAACCCCTGTTTTGCACATGAAAGGTCCTGGGTTCAAACCTTGACCCTGCATGTTAGGATCGCGTCTCAGGTGACGGGAAGGCTGCACAGTCAAGAGTGGACTAAATAGAATTAGATAGACAAACAATCTGGCCTTGCAGAAGGCCACTTCCTGTGTTTTTTCCTGCGGGCTCTCCAGACAGAACGAGACCTTTTTCATGTTGCCAGGCTGGCATGGGCAGTATGCCATGCTGCGCTTTGACTGTTCTGGGCTTGAAGTCGTAGCACAAACCAAGACCCTCCCAGGCATGTGGACACCGTCGGGTCACTACCCTGGGACATGTGGAAAAAGAGATCCAGGATCCCTTCCTGCACCTCCTGCCGAGTGGCTGCAGTTGCAAAAAGGCAGCTTTTTAATTAGGACTAACCATAATGTTGCAAACTTCTTGAGTTCAACACATGTCTTCAGTTGTGCAGAGGAAAAAAACCCAAGGACCCAGGAGAGAGATTTAGGGCCTGATGAAACGTCTCCTGCGGCAGTTTATAGAAGGCTTAAGATAGAATGGAGGAGGAAGAGCTTTCTTCATCAAGACATTTATAGCCTGCCTTTCTGTGATGGCGTTGCACTCGAGGCAGCTTATATAGAATATTTTACGCTAACAAATTAGAAACAATAGTAGGAGCATAGGAAGTCATTTTATCCTGACTCAGACCATTGGTTTCAGGCAGGGGAAAATCTCAGCCATAGCTGGAGATGTGCCTGGGAATTGAACCTTCTGAATGGGGCCTTCTGAATGTGAAACAGACACCTTTCTACTCAGCTGTAGCCATTCCCTTAAATATCTACACGTACGTTTGTTGCCAGAAGGTAGGCCAGCCTTCGCCACCCTGCTGCCATCTGGGTCTTTTGGGCTAAAACTCACATCAGGCCCAAACACGGCTATGCTGGCTGCAGCTGTTGGGAGGAATAGACCAAAAATGTCTGGAAGACACCAGATTGGTGAAGGCTTCTCTGGGGTGGAGTGCTGTTTCCTGAGTCTAACCACTTGGTGGCAGCCGAGGGCAACCCATATTCCATTTGGGGACCTGCTTCTCACGGTGCACTTAGTTCCCCCCCTACAGGCACTCGTATGGCACCCAGGCAGAGAGGCTTTGTTACGATTCTTGCTAACCCCTCTAGGAAGATTTCTTCCAGCCTGCACTGAGAGTCCTCACTATGAACTTGCACACCGCAGCGTTATAAATGCACCTCTTTGAAGACGGGTTTTGCAGCATGGCTCCAGGGGCACCAGCATCCGGACTGATTTCCCTCCCCTTCCTTCTCTGCTTTCCAGGTTTAAATGGGACATGTAACAACTCCAGTGTTCCGACATCAACATCGGAAACGCCAGATTATTTGCTGTAAGTGTTGACAGATCTGCTGCTGTTTTAAATGTAAGAAGAGCCCTTTGGGAGCAAAGGTCCATCCGCTTTTCACAGTGGACAACTGGGTCCTCCTCGTGGACTGGATGGGCCTTTGCTCTGATACGGGAAGTATGTCCATGCGTTCTTAACAATTTGGGACCTTGTGTGCAATCTTCTCTTTTTTCTTTTTTAAAACCTTTTTTCTTTACAAGATTTTTCTGGCTGGTGGGTTTATGCAAAAGTGGAAATGAAGTATGGCCCACAGCCAGAAACTGATCAACTGCCAGGATTGATGAGGCTTAACAACCTGATCCCAAAGAGCTGCAGCTGACTACTGGATTATTTGTTTGCTTTTGTTTAAATGCATTTATTTCTTGATTTCTTACTTGCTGTTTGCTAGAAAGTCCCCAGGGTAGGTTACAACAACGTATAAAAACAAGTTAAGCCATCACAATTAAAATGTGTAAAACTGTTCCAAACGAAACAGTATAAATTGAGCAAAAAGGGGTGGATCCCACATGCCCACAAAAAGTCTTGTCAAAGGCCAGAGTCAAGAGCTGCGCAATGAAGGCACCAGGCACATCTCTTTAGAAAGGGTGTTGCACAGTGGAAGGGCTGCCATAGAGAATGCCCTCACCCAGGCCGGCATTCTTCCCACTTCTTCAGGCGGCAGAACTACCGTGAGAGCCCCCTCTGCAGATCCTGACAGCCAAGAAGGTTGGTAGGGATGGAGGCAGTTTTTCAAATATTTGAGGCCTACGTTGTTGTGTAGTGGTTAAGGTGTTGGACTACGACCTGGGAGACCAGGGTTCGAATCCCCACACAGCCATGAAGCTCACTGGGTGACCTTGCGCCAGTCACTGCCTCTCAGCCTCATGAAAACCCTCTTCATAGGGTCGCCATAAGTCGGGACCAACTTGAAGGCAGCACATTTACATTTTAGGTGTTGAGGGTTTTCACTACTAATGTGATCCCAGAAACAAATTACACTGGACTCTTGGCCCTGTACAGCAAGGGTGGGGAACCTCTATGCTCCTCCAGATGCTGCTTGACTCCAATTCCCATTGCCATCTCTGACCCCGGCCACGCGGGCTGCTGGGAGTTGGATCCCAGCAACGGCCAAGGAGCCTGGCAGGTTCCCCATGTCGGCATTTGTTCTAGAAGTGAAATTCAGGCCCTGGAAATGAAGTCTCTCATTGTCAGGAGTGGTTTTTCTCTCTGGCTTAAGAGGAGAGTACTTCTGAGTACATGCAGAGTCATTCCCAAACGTGTGCCCTTTTTTTCCTGCGGCTTTGCATGAAAGCACCTCTGCTGGGTCACACCAAAGGCCAACCGGACGACATTTGGAGGTATTGAGATGTTCCGCCGCTCCAGGTGCCTGCACCACGCTGTATTTTTATTCTTTTAATAATGTTATTTGTTATTTAATTTTGTAAATTGTATTGTTTTATTGATATATTCCTGTACTGTGTTTTTCGCCACCTTGAGGGCCTTTTGGCCATAAGGTGGGGTATAAATAGACTATAATAATAATAATAATAATAATAATTTGTAGTTGGAGTTCTAAGCATGCTAAGGGAGGGGCCATTCATCTTTCCATTCTCCCTTCCAGCAAATACGGTGCCATCTCCTCCCCAGAGCAACGCCAGAGCTATAAGAACGACTTCAACGCCGAGTATGGCGAATACCGCGACCTCCACGCCCGCATCGAGCGGGTCACGCGGCGGTTTGTGCAGTTGGATTCTCAGCTGAAACAGCTTCTGCAGGGCTCCGAGGAGTACAAGGTGGGCAGATGGGAGTTTGAAACTGGGGGTCCATCTTGCTGAGTATTGTCTGCACTGACTGGCAGCAGCGGCTGTCCAGAGTTTCTGGCAAGAGACGTTCCCAGCCCTACCTGGAGACGCTGCTGGGGACTGAACCTGCAGCCTAAAGAAGCAATTGTTCTGGTTGGGGAGGGGGCTGTTTAGTATTTATTACTGCTTTATCATTCCTATACCACAAATTCATAATAAAATATATACATATCTCTGTGGTGTACAAAATGTCGATTAGAACCACAACATCATAACAAACGTCAAAGCAAAATGCGGAAAAGCAACCAAAGTAGAAAAATCGATCATCTGACAAGGAGGTTATCAAAGAAATAAAAAATTGGTTTTCTTAAGGTGGCTTCTTCTCAAGTTGCTGCGTCCCACTCATTACACGCTTCCTGCTTGATTTTCAGTTTGCTAGCCTTTTCAATGGTGCTACGGTTTTTTTTATCACCGGGGGTGTCTATTCTTTTTCAGACAATTCACGATCAGATCTTGCAAGAATACCGGAAAATTAAAAAAGTGAGTCTTGGTCACAATGAAGCAGATTTTTCCTCTGTGTCTCCTTCTCTCTTTTAGCAACTGAGAAAACTCTCAAGAAAGAAAATTTTCACTTTTAGCAGTTGAGAAAACCCCAGTTGGATTAATGGCAGACTGCTAGGGGAAACTGCTTAACCCGTCCTGATGGGGTTTGTAAGCTAAAAACATCTGGAGGTCACCAGGGTTGGGGAACAGCTTGGATGAGACATCTGTCATAATGGTTAATAACCTTTACGTTCAGAGGCAGTCTGTTCCAGAGTACCAAGTGCAAGAGAGCAATAATGGTGGGGATAGGCAATTACTTTCATGCCCTGCTTGTGGGCTTCTCAGAGGTTATCTAGCTGGTCACTTTTAAATTTGTAGAGTGGGGCAGTTGACTAGCAATTCAAACCCAACCTTGAGGCGTTTGCTTTCCTGTCCATTCCATACTAAAATTGTCCTCCCTCTTCTCTTCCCCCCCCCCATCAACATTTCTCCTTGCAGACTAACCCAAACTACAGCCAAGAGAAAAATCGCTGTGAATACCTCCACAACAAACTGGCCCACATCAAAAAACTAATAGCTGAATATGACCAACAGCAGTTCCAGTCTTGGCACTGAAATTGGAGCCTCAGAGCCTGCACCTACCCCACCAGTGGCAGATGCAAACCTGTGAACAATTTCCAAAGGAGAGGAAGAGGGAAGAGTTTCAGAGATTTCTGTTGAGAGCCAGGTGCTATGCTTTCAGGGGCCTGGTGGCGCGAGGATGGAATCCCAGCGAGAAGTCTTGTCACTTTCGCTGTACAAGCCCAAAGGGGGGTCCGGTGTGGTGTTAATCCTCAGCATTTTATAAGCGCTTTTTCTGTCTCTCTCTGGATATTAAAGACAATTAAAGAAAGGAAAGTTTGCTTATTTTTCAGTGCCAGCAAATGACACATATATATACACACACACACACAGTTGCCTATTTTTCATTCCCTGCCCCCATGGGTTCAACTTAGAGTGGAAATGGAGGGCTTCTGTGTATATCCCAATTCAACCGGCAGGCAGATTACCTGTGTCCCTGCGGTAGGGTTGGTGGATCACTAGTCCCTCCCCACATGCAAAGTTAGCCATATGCTGTGGGGAGCCTCAGCATGGCTGATCTCTCTTGGCCAAGCTTGTGTCCCAGTAGAGACACTTGTTTAGCTTTACCCAAGTTTTATATATATATATATATATACACGCCTGCCAGTTTTTGTCAATTGCCAATTTGTATATTTTTATTTTTAAAAGGTCCCTCTTCCAAAATGATGCCTTTGTCAAGACAAGTGTCCAGGAGCCTGGCTTCAGTGTTAGCCGCTTTGGTTGCCTCATTCATCAGCACCCTTAATCTCTGTGAGAAACGGGGGTGTTAACGGTTGGGGGGGATATTATTGTTCACTCTTGCTTTTGTCTGTGTGTGTGTGAACATCCCAAAGATGCACCACAGAAAAATAGTTTTAAAAGGGAGGTCACTTTAATTCTAAAGAGGGAGTTAACTTTAGCTCTGTTTTCAGGCAGGAGGGGGAAAATGTGCCAAAAAAGCACACACTGCCTCACCTCCAATTTTTGAGTGTGCAGTTATTCCTGCCCACTCAAGAGTGGCCACTTTTTCAACCTCTTCTGAAAGCCAGGCTCCTTTCCTTGCTCTTTAAAACTCGTCTGCCTTTCAGGAATCTGGGCCTGCTGTAATCTGAAATAACCTCTTGCAAAGCCCCTCCCTCCAATCCAGGCAATATAGCTTTGGGGAAGGGGGGGGGGTCTTGTCCTTTTTTAAAAAAAATTTGTGGCCATTTCAAAACACTGGCTCTGGGAAATGCCACATCAGAGCTCCACAGCATCAGCTACCAGGAACTTAAGAGTCGGAGAAATCCAGAAGGGTCATCCCAGGTGTTGGAGGAAATAAGCGTTTCCCGACAGCACAAAAAATGGGGAAGGTGAGATCAGCTTGACCCAAGTCCAGGAGATGTTTTCTCAAAATACAAAATTTGTTTTCCTTTTGTCCCTGGGATGCAGACACATCTTAGCTTCTGCTAGAAACTTTTATGATTGGTGTGGACCCTACCAGGAGCTGAGGCCTAAGCCTGCCTCATGAGTGGCTGCAGTGACTGGAGAGGGCCAGCCTGGTTCGGTGACAGGGCAAGATCCCATCCACCCAAACACTTCTTGTCGGAGGAATTCAGACTGGGCGCCTGCCTCTTGTGTCTGGTACCGTAGGAGTGCTGTTTAGGATCTCTGCCCATGCGGGATGGTTTCATCAGGACATTGTGAAGGCACCCACTTCTAACTCACCGCGGAGACAACAGTTCAGCTTTTGGCCACAAAGTGCATGTTCTCCTTCCTGTGACTCCCATTTATTCTGCAAGGATATTGGCATCTTTTGACGGTGATCCAAAATTCATGCTTTTACCTTAAGATCGGGCAGTTACTACAGGGTATCTGTCTGTAATATCGTCAACCTTGTATGACTTGGGAATCCACGTCATGGTGAGGATGGCACCAGAGAGGGGGGCCTGTTTTCTCCCCATCATTGAGTCAGTTCCCAAAACCTTCAAATCTCTGACCAAGATCAGCTAGGGGAAAATAAGTCTTCATTCCTCTAGTAACCAACAAAATTGTGGGTGGATCTGAGTTAATGATATGAGGGTTTATCTCAAAAACTGTAATTGTGTGTGTCAGGCAACTGAATATTTTTTTGGAGGGAAATTATTAAAAAGAAACGAGTTTCTGTTCTTTATATAATAAAACTTGTTCTATATAATATTTTTGCAAATGAGAGTTGGATACAAAGATATATTGTGTATATTACACGTGTGTGTATATATATCTATATATCTATATCTATATATATAGATATATATAGATATATATAGATATATCTATATACTGGGACTTTCTAGAAATTTGGAAATAGATATTTAATGACTATCCAAAAGGACAGAGAAAAAATACTGTGAGATTCCGCTTTGCTGCTTCTTTCTGAGACCGTGTTTAACAGAGCATAGTTTTTAACAACAATTTTACAAAATCATTGTTATTTACTGTTTCATTTCCATTTTAGCAATCTACACTGTTCTAGACAAACCTTTGTGCTTTTCGGGAGAGGAAGGCTTCATAAAAACCCCTTAAGCTGATTTGAATATGATCTAACTTATTCATAAAATGTTTTTTTTGTAATAATTGTATAATGGAGAAGATTCTTTGAGCCATGAAGTTGTTTACAAATATATATATATATATATTTAAAAAAGCTTTTTTCCATATTGTCAAAACTTACCATTTAAAAGCTACAATACAGAAAACTAAGCATCCAAGCCAAGCCAATAAAAGAGAGTGAAAAATCACAAGATGCTGTAAGTGATTTTATTTGTAAAAAGAAAAAACCAACATGTTTTAACCTGCATGCACTCTAGGCCTTCATCAGGGCTTAATTCAAAGTGAAAACAAATTTCAGAGCTCTCTCACAATACATTAAATATTTGATAATGCCTCCTATTCAACATATTGCCAAGAATCTCTAATATTTGTGTTTTTACTTTGAACCAACCCCTGATGAAGGCCTAGAGTGCATGCAGGCTGAAATGTGTTGGTTTTTTCACAAATCAGTTACAGCATCTTGCAGTTCTTCACCCTTTTATTGGTTTTACCATTTAAAAGTGGCACCAAGGTCCTTTTCTGCTTTCCTGGTTTTTTTAAAAAAGTTGGTTTCTTTTTTTGTACACAGAAAAAAAACAATAAAAAGACAAAACCAAGTATTGATTATTGTTATTATTTTGCAACATATAATAAAGCCATTGTATGGAAATAATGCATGTGCTTATGGAAGTCTCTCTTTATAATACTTTAATAGTACTTCGCATGTTTTAAGGCATTTTAGAGCAATTTACCCCAATCTTGGTACCCTCAAGATACTGGCCTCCATCATTCCTGACCATGTTGGCTGCTGGGAGTTGTAGTCCCAACAACATCTGGAGGTTGGGGGAGGCTGCTATCTAGCACTAAGATCATTTATTTATCATATTCCTCCATGAAAACCCTCTTCATATGGTCGCCGTAAGTCGGGATCGACTTGAAGGCAGTCCATTTCCTTTTTTCCCCCCCCTCAAGGGGACTTACAGGGTTCTCCCCCTTTCCATTTTATCCTTACATCAACCCTGTAAGGTAGGCTTAGGAGAGAATATAGTGCCTAGCCAAAGGTCACCCAGCTGCATGGCCCAGTGGGGTTTTGAATCTGGATTTCCCCCCTCCTAGTCTAACCACCATGCTTAACCTTGTTAAAGTACCTTGGTATGATTAGCCCCATATTGCAGATGAAAGGACCGAGGTCCAGGAGAACTAGGCCTCACTTAACTCTCCCTAGTATATTCATGGCACATTTCCTTATTCACAGCTCGGATCTAAACCCACTACGCAATGCCAAGCTTTATTTATGCTCTTTGGGATGTATCTAGTATCGTAGAGTGTTCAAAGCGCCACACGTGTCATCTTGTTATTCCTTAACAGTAGCCTTGTAAGGTAGGCCAATGTGAATAAGTACATCACACTTAAAGTTTTAATTCCTGCCTGGTGACTTCTTAAAATATTGGTAAGATGGGAAGAACTGTGTGGCATCCATTGTTCTACTCAAAGTTGAAATTAAAGAACATTACTTACATAGGTCCATTAATTTCAGTGGGTCTACTCTGAGTAGAATTTAGTTGGCTACAATCCAGGGCCTATGAAGGAAGGCTCTGCAGAGTTGTGCTCTCAGTAGGGCTGAGGAAGAAATTTGATTTGGTTTGCATTAAAGGTAAACTTGCCTAATTTGCATATTCTGAAACTACACAAACCAAAATACCTCCATTAGCACTCCTCCAAATTTTGTAATGCGGAAATGACACGAAAATGCATTACATGAGGTGAAAATGTTTAGCAAAGATGTTTATATTAGGCAAAATTGCATAAAAGAAATATTAGGATAAATTGGTACTAAAATGCAGATAGATTTTCATGAAGACTTCAAAATCCAAAAAAACAACCGTGCAAATGTGGAGAAGTGAATATAAGGTCTGAAAAGAGTCATTTATTTATTATTTGATTTATATCCCATCCTTCCAGTAGGAGCCCAGGGTGGCAAAAGCACTAAAAACACTTTAAAACATCATAAAACAGATTGTAGAATATATGAAAACAAAACATCTTTAAAATCTTTTTTAAAAAGGTTTAAAAACATTAAAAAGCGATTCCAACACAGACGCAGACTGGCATAAAGTCTCAAAAGGCTTGTTGAAAGAGGAAGGTCTTTAGTAGGATCTGAAAAGATAATGGATGGCGCCCGTCTAATATTTAAGGGGAGGGAATTCCACAAGGGAGGTGCCGTCACACTAAAATCTGCTTCCTGTGTTGTTCGGAACGGACCTCCTGATGAGATGGTATCTGCAGGAGGCCCTCACCTGCAGAGCGCAGTGATCGACTGGGTATACAAGGGGTAAGACGGTCTTTCAGGTATCCTGGTCCCAAACTGTATAGAGCTTTGTACACCAAAACTAGAGCCTTGAACTTGGCCCAATGACTAATGGGCAGCCAGTGCAATTCTTTCAGCCAGCGGGTGACATGTTGGCGATACCCTGCCCCAGTGAGCAGTCTCACCGCTGCATTTTGCACCAGCTGCAGCTTCCAGACTAACCTCAAGGGCAGCCCCACATAGAGAGCATTACAGTAATCCAGCCTAGAGGTTACCAGTGCGTGGACAACAGTGGTCAGGCTATCCTGGCCCAGAAATGGCCGCAGGTGTCTTACCAGCCGAAGCTGGTAAAAGGCACTCCTAGCCGCGGAGGTCACCTGGGCCTCTAGAGACACAGATGGATCCAGGAGCATCCCCCAGACTAAGGCCTGCTCTTTCAGAGGGAGTACAACCCCATCCAAAGCAGGCAGCTGACTAATTCTCTGAACTCAGGAACCACCAACCCACAGCATCTGTCTTGCTAGGATTCAGTTTATTGGCCCTCATCCAGCCCACCACTGAATCCAGGCACTTGTCCAGGGATTGCACAGCCTCTCCCGATTCAGATGTTACAGAGAAACAGAGCTGGGTATCTTCAGTGTACTGCTGACACCTCGTCCCCAAATCACCTGATGACCGCTCCTAAGGGCTCCATGTAGATGTTAAACAGCATGGGGGACAAGATGGTACCCTGTGGCACCCCACAGCACAACTGCCAGGGGGCCGAAGGACAATTACCCAATGCTATTCTCTGAAAACAACCCTGGAGATAGGATCAGAACCACTGTAAAACAGTGCCTCTGATACCCATCTCACCAGGTCGGCCCAGAAGGATAACATGGTGAATGGTATCAAAAGAGATCAAGTAAAAGTAACAGGGTCGCACTCCCCCTGTCCTTCCAATAAAGATCATCCGTCAGGGCAACCAAGGTCGATTCAGTCCCATAACCAGGCCTGAACCCAGACTGGAATGGATCAAGATAATCTGTTTCATCCAAGCGTACTTGCAAAAATGAGAATCAGGGAAACCAGAATTTGCAGATTTGCCGATCCCTGGCTTTCAGCCACGTGGGGAGGGAAGTGGGCAGAGATGGAAATTTACAGCAGGGTTTGGATGGCAATCCCAGCCTTTATTCCTCTCCTCATTGTCCCTGGAGGGTGTCGCTCGCTGATTTATTTATTTTTAATTCAGTGGAACTATCTGTGCTGAATGCTGAAGCAAAGGTGATTTTTTTTGTTGAAAGAGGTCCCTGGCTTCTGAGCTGAGGCAGCTCTTAGCTCAAAAGGTTCTTTTGGGGAAGGCAATTGAATGGGCCTGTTTCTTTCTCCACCTCCCCTCCATGGGGTAGGGCACCCTTTCCCTTTCTGTCTTTTCAGCAGCTTCCACTTCTGAGCCAGATCCCAGCCACAGAATCAACCAACAAGATGTGTTCAGCGAGTCCGTCTCAGCGTTTCCAGTGGAAATTTACCAGCATGGGCTCCCACGACCCTGATCTGCCTCTTATTATCTGGAAAAAGAGGTTCCTCAGTAGCCCCTTTCATGTGTGGTCATAGCAACAAAGCAGTGTTACTTTGGCGGCATTTACGGTTTTGCACGCAGGATGGTTTTGTATCGATGCAATTTGTAGACCGCACATCTGAAAAAGTCCTCTGGGCAATTTACAAAACAAGAAAACCAATCAAATGCATGAACACAATGCAACAACCAATAAAGCAATTTACAGCACAAATATAATAAACTCAGAGGGTTGTCTCCCAACAAAGTTTTACTCCGACTACGGAAATGGAAATGGACTGCCTTCAAGTCGATTCCGACTTATGGCGACCCTATGAATAGGGTTTTCACGGTAAGCGGTATTCAGAGCCTGAGCCCCCCCGGCTATATATCATTTGCAAAAAAAGTGGGGTGGGGGTGCCATAAAACTAGCTTGCCACAGTTATAATCCAGTCACAAATGACTAACTTGCTTCCAGTGGAAAGGAACCCCCATTCTCTGGTTTCTTATCAGTTGGCAAAAAATCAATAAAAGGTTTCCCTGAGGCCTAGAATCTTGCTTTTAAAAACAAATGAAAGAAAAAGGCAAGGTTCTTGGCATTTTTGCCAGAAAGGTCACTTTTTTCTTGTCTTTTTTATTTTTAGTTTTTAGAGGGGGAAACTGGGGCACCTTAGAGACTGGTTGATGGCCTTGCTTGTAGACCTCTTTGGCTCTTTAGATAAGAGTCTCCTCTATGTATTTCTGCCCTTGAGAGGCTGAAATTTGCAATCTCAACACTCTGTGTGTGAGAGGTTTTGGGGTGGGGGGAGGTGGGAGGTGGGAGGAAGATCCAAGAGGACCTACAAATCCAGCAGGCAGCTGGATGATGCCCCATTTTTGCCACCTCTTCCAAAAAGATCTGGGAAGGGGCTGTTGGGGAGGGCACCGCTCTCTTTTGCTCTCTGTCCATCTCCATCCCTCCAGGCTCTCGGCCAACTAGCAGCACCAAGCGTTAAATGTACACTACGAGCCAGTGGAAATGTACCCACTTGGCATTGCTAGGCATGAGCAGACAAAGAAACGTTACTTCTCTTGCCCCAAATCTGCTGAGCTTAGAGGATTCCAGAGTCTGGATCATCTTGTTCTATATTCAAACACTGTGTAGTTTGGGGGAGAGCTGAGCGGAGAGGGACATCATTTCCCAGCACTCCCCAACACCCCCACGTGAAAATGTGCTTTTGCTGGCAAGCATTATGTGGGAAGATTGTGGGGTGTGTGGCTGATAGGGAGATGATATGTCTCCCAAGAGCTGGTCAGCATGTTAAAGGGACAGAGGAGAATTAATGGATGGACCCCAGATCTCCTCTCACTCCCCCACTTTTTTAATCTTCAATTTTTATTTTGCTTAGAGGGCTTTTTGCTGAAAATCAGCCCACATATGAATCGGTATGTATAAACCGGGACATCCAAATGTTTTGCAAATTTCTGTCGTCATGTGCCAGAGCAGCAAATTCCAGCCCGTTGTGAGCATGTTGTGTTCATTTCATGCACACTTTGTACATAAAATGTGCACCTTTTTCTGTACAGTGCACGCTCTTCAATGCTTTTCAACGCATTCCTAAATCAAACATCCAGTAAAATACATATTTCTGTGCACTGCAAAATCCTGAAAAGGGTGTAATCTGACTGGTAGTTCTGCTCCAACCCAAAAGCGACTTTGGGAGCATCAGATCCGAGTTTGAGTATCATGTGAGGGTGAGGAAAGGCCTCTTTCTTTTTCATCCTGGCCTGGGTACCCTTTTGGACAACCTTCTAGGGACCACGTGCCAGGGTTGGATAGGGCCAGCGGCAAAAGAGAGCAGAGCAACATGTGTCCATTTTACCTTTGTACAGTAGGCTAGTTCCTACACACACCCCTCTATCCTCCACTATTCACTCCAGCCCCTTCGTCATTCTGGCCGCCCCCTTTCCCAGCCTCCGAGCCACGCCAGCTTTGGAAGGCAATGCACCTTGCTGAAAAATGCAACGGGTGAATAATTCGGCAGCAATCCTCACCCTGCAATACCTGGGTGTGAGCCCCACTGAATTCCCAATGACTTACTTCCGAGTTGATGCGATTAGGATTGCACTGTGAAGAAGGAATAAAATTCAATAACGAAGGATTTTTCCCTTTTTCTTTGCATCAGATGATGTAGTTTTGGATGAGATCCCTGCCTTGGGTAGATCTCAGGCTGAGTCAACCTGAAGCACACTCACCCCTGAATTTCTCCTTCCCATCCGCTTAAAAGTTGTTGCTAAGCAACCCTGGTCCCTCTTGAACTATTTCACTGAAAAACACTTAATGCCACTTGTGGATTGCTCAAGAAAACAGAGCGAGGCAGGGAAATTAGGGGAAAAAATAGGACTTCTGGGCTAATGTGTTGTTACCTTTCATTCTCTCCATCACCACCTTCTGGTAGTGCGTCTGTGCACTGTTAACCTGTGGCAGGTCAAACTTCAACAGGTGAAGTGCTCTGGAATGGTGCAATTTCAGCCTGCTGTGCAATGGGGGGGGGAGGAAAAAGGGGCAGCTTAATAGCCAAACCAGGTGAGAAATCTCTTTATGAAAAGCATTATGCCGTTGTGTTTCCAATGCAAAGCAATGTGTCATTTGCCCTTAGCGAAGGGGCTAAGTGGCAAATCAGAAGTTGGGTTTGAATTTTGCCTGTGCAATGAATTGACAATGTGGCCGCAGGCGACTCTTTCTTCTCTCTCAGCCACCTCTGCTATGAGGGATAATGACGCAGGGCCAACCTCGCAGGGTTGTTCTAAGGATAACGACTCAGTCAGGCGCAATGGCTTCACCTCTCTTTGCTCAGAGGCAATCTACCTGTCTATCATTTATTTATTTCGAGTCACCAGATTATCGCAAAACAAAGAGTTTAACGTACAGGTGACCATATTGTCCATATAAAACAGGGGTGAGAGAACCAGTGTGGCGTAGTGGTTAAGGTGTTGGACTATGACCTGGGAGACAAGGGTTTGAATCCCCACATAGCCATGAAGCTCACTGGGTGACCTTGGGCCAGTCACTGCCTCTCAGCCTCATGAAAACCCTATTCATAGGGTCGCCATAAGTCAGAATTGACTTGAAGGCAGCACATTTACATTTTTAAAACAGGGGCGGGGAACTCGGGCCCAGAGGCCAAATGTGGCCCTTCAGGTCTTCCTATCTGGTCCTTCAGATCCTACCTAGACCACGCCCCCTCAGCCCACACCCCTCACTGGCCCCACCTCTAGCAATTTTACCTGGCTGGTAAAATCCTTGAGCTGTGATGATCATACCCCTTGCTTAGAATCATAGAATAGTAGAGTTGGAAGGGGCCTATAAGGCCATCAAGTCCAACCCCCTGCTCAATGCAGGAATCCAAATCAAAGCATTCCCGACAGATGGCTGTTCAGCTGCCTCTTGAAGGCCTCCAGTGTCGGAGAGCCCACTACCTCTCTAGGTCATCGGTTCCATTGCCGTATGGCTCTAACAGTTAGGAAGTTTTTCCTGATGATCAGTCGAAATCTGGCTTCCTGCAAGTTGAGCCCATTATTCTGTGTCCTGCATTGTCAGACGACCGAGAAGAGATCCCAACCCTCCTCTGTGTGACAACCTTTCATGTACTTGAACAGTGCTATCATATCTCCCCTCAGTCTTCTCTTCTCCAGGCTAAATATGCCCAGTTCTTTCAGTCTCTCCTCATAAGACTTGGTTTCTAGTCCCCTGATCATCCTTGTTGCTCTCCTCTGAACCTGTTACAGTTTGTCTGCATCCTTCTTGAAGTGCGGAGACCAGAACTGGATGCAGTATTCAAGATGAGGCCTAACCAGTGCTGAATAGAGGGGAACTAATACTTCATGCAATTTGGAAACGATACTTCTCTTAATGCAGCCTAATACAGTGTTTGCCTTTTTTGCAGCCACATCACACTGTTGACTCATATTCAACTTGTGATCAACGACTTGCTGGGATCGAGGATAGAGAGTCTGACGGGCCACCCCCACCCCTGGTATGTGGGAAGGCAGCCTCCAGGTGAATAAAGTTCCCCACCACTAAGGAAGGCTGGAGCTCAGAATCTGCTGTGCACACTGAAGGTCCCAGCATCAGTTCCTGGGCTGGGCATGTGCCTGTCTGAAACCCTCGCAAGCCACTAGGGTCAGCACTGCAAGGCAGACACTACAAAGCAAGCATTGGGGACACAGCATGAAGTAGCTTCCTCCAAAGCTAACTTTGACAGAAGTTATCTCAGACCCAAATAAAACAACGCAAAACAGAGACTCGCCTGGACCTTTGCTGGCCCTTTCAGAACATTTTTTGCCCCAAATTTGACAGGATGTTAAAATAAAATAAAGCCAAAATGAATTGACTTGAGCTAGAACACAAAGATGTCAAAGTCGAATGATTCTCGAGAGGGGAGGACGTTTTAAAGAAGGGGACCGCTTTCTCCAGAAGGACAAGGCCATGGTGTTAAGCACAAATTGATAGGGATGGAATTGTGGGGAAACGGCAGGGGTTTGTGGAGAGGGAGGGTGACAGGTTTTTGTAAGATACCCGAGTCGCTCACCAGTTCTGGAGAAAGGGTGGCCACTGGTCAAAGGGATGTTGTCTAGGCTTTTGACAGCATTTTTGCTGTTAAGATTAGAGCCATACAACAATGGAACCAATGACCTAGAGAGGTAGTGGGCTCTCGGACATGTAACTGGCCAATTGCCAAGAAAATCCAACACGGTCACATTTGACTTCAAAAGAGGAAACTTCACAAAAATGAGGGGATTGGTAAAAAGAAAGCTGAAAAACAAAGTCCAGAGGGTCACATCACTCGAAAATGCTTGGAACTTGTTTAAAAACACTATATTAGAAGCTCAACTGGAGTGCATACCGCAGATCAGAAAAGGTACCGCCAGGGCCAAGAAGATGCCAGCATGGTTAACGAGCAAAGTCAAGGAAGCTCTTAGAGGCAAAAAGTCTTCCTTCAGAAAATGGAAGTCTTGTCCGAATGAAGAAAATAAAAAAGAACACAAACTCTGGCAAAAGAAATGCAAGAACACAATAAGGGATGCTAAAAAAGAATTTGAGGAGCACATTGCTAAGAACATAAAAACCAACAACAAAAAATTCTATAAATACATTCAAAGCAGGAGACCATCTAGGGAGACGATTGGACCCTTGGATGATAAGGGAGTCAAAGGTGTACTAAAGAACGATAAGGAGATTGCAGAGAAGCTAAATAAATTCTTTGCATCTGTCTTCACAGTGGAAGATATAGGGCAGATCCCTGAACCTGAACTAACATTTGCAGGAAGGGATTCTGAGGAACTAAGACAAATAGTGGTAACGAGAGAGGAAGTTCTAAGCTTAATGGACAATATAAAAACTGACAAATCACCGGGCCCGGATGGCATCCACCCGAGAGTTCTCAAAGAACTCAAAGGTGAAATTGCTGATCTGCTAACTAAAATATGTAACTTGTCCCTCGGGTCCTCCTCCGTGCCTGAGGACTGGAAAGTGGCAAATGTAACGCCAATCTTCAAAAAGGGATCCAGAGGGGATCCCGGAAATTACAGGCCAGTTAGCTTAACTTCTGTCCCTGGAAAACTGGTAGAAAGTATTATTAAAGCTAGATTAACTAAGCACATAGAAGAACAAGCCTTGCTGAAGCAGAGCCAGCATGGCTTCTGCAAGGGAAAGTCCTGTCTCAGTAACCTATTAGAATTCTTTGAGAGTGTCAACAAGCATATAGATAGAGGTGATCCAGTGGACATAGTGTACTTAGACTTTCAAAAAGCGTTTGAAAAAACTTTCAAAAAGCAGTCATGGAATAAGAGGAGAGGTCCTCTTGTGGATAAGGAATTGGTTAAGAAGCAGAAAGCAGAGAGTATGAATAAACGGACAGTTCTCCCAATGGAGGGCTGTAGAAAGTGGAGTCCCTCAAGGATCGGTATTGGGACCTGTACTTTTCAACTTGTTCATTAATGACCTAGAATTAGGAGTGAGCAGTGAAGTGGCCAAGTTTGCTGATGACACTAAATTGTTCAGGGTTGTTAAAACAAAAAGGGATTGCGAAGAGCTCCAAAAAGACCTCTCCAAACTGAGTGAATGGGCGGAAAAATGGCAAATGCAATTCAATATAAACAAGTGTAAAATTATGCATATTGGAGCAAAAAATCTTAATTTCACATATACGCTCATGGGGTATGAACTGGCGGTGACCGACCAGGAGAGAGACCTCGGGGTTGTAGTGGACAGCACGATGAAAATGTCGACCCAGTGTGCGGCAGCTGTGAAAAAGGCAAATACCATGCTAGCAATAATTAGGAAAGGTATTGAAAATAAAACAACCGATATCATCATGCCGTTGTATAAATCTATGGTGCGGCCACATTTGGAATACTGTGTACAGTTCTGGTCGCCTCATCTCAAAAAGGATGTTATAGAGTTGGAAAAGGTTCAGAAGAGGGCAACCAGAATGATCAAGGGGATGGAGCGACTCCCTTACGAGGAAAGGTTGCAGCATTTGGGGCTTTTTAGTTTAGAGAAAAGGCGGGTCAGAGGAGACATGATAGAAGTGTATAAAATTATGCATGGCATTGAGAAAGTGGATAGAGAAAAGTTCTTCTCCCTCTCTCATAATACTAGAACTCGTGGACATTCAAAGAAGCTGAATGTTGGAAGATTCAGGACAGACAAAAGGAAGTACTTCTTTACTCAGCGCATAGTTAAACTAGGAATTTGCTCCCACAAGATGCAGTAATGGCCACCAGCTTGGATGGCTTTAAAAGAAGATTAGACAAATTCATGGAGGACAGGGCTATCAATGGCTACTAGCCATGATGGCTGTGCTGTGCCACCCTAGTCAGAGGCAGCATGCTTCTGAAAACCAGTTGCCGGAAGCCTCAGGAGGGGAGAGTGTTCTTGCACTCGGGTCCTGCTTACGGGCTTCCCCCAGGCACCTGGTTGGCCACTGTGAGAACAGGATGCTGGACTAGATGGGCCACTGGCCTGATCCAGCAGGCTCTTCTTATGTTCTTATGTTCTAAGCATTCAAGAGGCAGCTGGACAGCCATCTGTCGGGAATGCTTTGATTCGGATTGCTGCATTAAGCAGGAGGTTGGACTAGATGGCCTTATAGGCCCCTTCCAACTCTACTATTCTATGATTCTATAATTAAACATGTGGCACTCCTCAGCCATGAAGCTCACTGAGGCCAGTCACTGCCTCTCAGCCTAGCCTACCTCACAAAGTTGTTGTGTGTATAAAATGAGCAGCAGGGAAACCCTGTATGCTCCTTTGAACTCCTTGGAGGAAAGTTGGGATATGAATGCAATTCCATCCTCTGTGGTGAATGGTCTCCACTTCAGAAAACTTCCCAACAGCCTTGTGCTCCAGCAAGGAGGCACTCTCTTTGGGTCCTGAACCTGTCAATCAACAGATTACTCTTCTCTCCTTTTTGCCATCTCTCCCTGCACACCCACTGCAAAAATGTGGATTGTAAGCTTAGCAGTGCAGGGAACTTGGGTTTCTAGCACGGAAAGAAAGGCAGGGTATAAATGTAATAAATAAATAATAAACTATATTTCTTATAAAAAAGCAAAGGTCTACAAGATTAAAACCGACTAAGATGTGCCAAAATCCACAGCTGGCCAGTATTTTTCTCAGACCAACTAAACTGTCACCAAATAGCATGCAAACGTTTGACTTTCACAGAATTCCTCATCAGGCAAGATGCTACACAGAGCAAAGGGTGGGAGAAACAAGCACAGAAAGTGTTATCTTAGGTACATGGGCTCGTATTCAAGGTTGCGCTAAGTAGACTGTTACGTCAGTGCAAGGATCTTCCCCTCTCCTCTTCCCACCTCCCTGAAATCTGTTCTGGGGGCTCCCCCAACCCTCCAGACATTTGGGGGCAGCATGGGGCATATGTGGGGAGAGGAGAGTGGGAAACCCACATCGCACTAGTGCTAACTCTAGCCCTGGTGTAATAAGTTAGTTGAATACCACCCAAAGGAAGCTGCCTAGTCAGGCCATTGGCCCATTTAGGCCAATACTGTCCACACTGTCCGGAAGCAGCTCTCCAAGCTTTCAGACATGGAGGGGCTTTCACAGCCATACCTGGACACCAGAAATTGAACCTGGAGCCTTCTGCATTCAAGGAGGAAATCGGAGAGGAAGGCCAACCCCCCCCCCCCGCTATCAGAGGGATATTTGCAGAGTCCCCTCCTCGAAGTCTCCAAGGCCTGGCTTTAGACGGGGGGTCCCCCTCCTCCAGCCTCTCGCCCAAGGGGGGCAAGGCGGGTGGGGTGACCTGCAGCGTTAAGGAGGGGGTAATTGCAAATTGGGGGGGGGCAGCAGCTGCAATTCCTTTCCCGTTCCCTCGAGGGCGCCTTTGGCCCGCGAACTGCTGCGTAAAAACGCACGGCGGGGTAGCCGCGGGGAGCACGCGGCGGGGAGGGGGGTTTCGGCGGGGAGGGAGCGCTGGGGAGCGGATGGAAAAATTTTCGGAAGGGCGGAGCCGTCGGCGCCAGGGGGGGAAGGAGGCGGATCCTAGGAGACGAATAAGGCTGACGGTGGCGCCGCGAGCAGGAGGTTGGGCGCTGTCGGAGATCGCCGCGGAGATCGCTTGTCGAGGTGCGCACCGGAGGGGGGTGTTACTGCAGTCTGTCGCTCCCTCCCCCCCCCGCCCTTTGTCCTTTCTGGAGCCCCCTCCCTTCGAGTATGGCCAGAGGGTCTTCCGGGCTTGGGAGCGGCGTCGCAGGGAGGCAAAGCCGGACACCTGGATCCCTCCCCCTTCAGGACGCCTGGGTCCCATTTTGCATTTCCTGGGCGCGCGACTCTTTCCTTTCTGTTCCAGGACGCCTGGGTCCTTCCAGGCTTAAGGGAGAAGCCTGCTTCTTCCGGGGAGAGAAACCGAGTTTGAGGCAGATTTAAGCCGGGGAAAAGATGCCCTTCTCCAGCTTTCAGAGACTTGCATGCTTTTTTAAAAAGAAAAGGAGTGAAAGGCATGGGCCCCCCGGACGCCTGGGTTCCTCCTCCTCCAGCTCTGCAACAGAAACGAGGCTGCTGGCAATTATTATTAATCAGCCTTCTAATAACCATATAAATGTGTTTAAAAATCGAATCTGGCTCTGGAGAGGAGGCTGCCTGTCGTGTCCCTGCATGAGTCTCTGTTAAAGCTTCTTCCTTCCCAGCGGCCTCCACCTGGGTTGGCTCAGTGCACCATTGTTCATTTCCCTCCCAGAACAGAGACTCTGCAGAATTGCCCACCCTCTGAGCCTGCTGCAGGGTCTCTGCAAGAGTTCCTGTAGTGGCATTCCTCCTTCCCGTCAGAGTAGTAACTCGCACAAAGAGAGTCTGGGCAGCCCTCACTCTTCCACATTTCTTGGGGAATAAGAGTGAACTGTCTCAGACTCTTTCTACGTTTGTAGATATGGGAAGTCATTGGTGATCACTCGTGGCCGAGTAAGATTGTCTTCCAAGATAAGGTCTTTAACGGTGGGTCCATAAGTGACTGTGGAGGCCAATTCTGGATCCACACAGCCTCCCACAGTGAGGACATAGGTTTCCAGATGGAAGATGGTCGCAATGAGCATTTCTTTGACATGCCTTCCGCTTAGCTCGTTTGACACGTTCACCCTGTATTTATGCTTCTTCAAAGTCCACAGCACCTTTGATAATGCATACAGTAAGGTCGGTAGTACAATGGCTTTGTAAATGAGCATTTTGGTCCCCCTGCGAATATCCTGATTCTCGAACACTCTACGCTTCATTCGGGAGAATGCGGCACTCACAGAGCTCAGACGATGTTGAATTTCAGCATCGATGTCAGCTTTTACAGAGAGATGGCTGCCAAGATAAGAAAAGTGATTGACGTTCTCAGTTTCAATGACAAATTCATTCATTCATTCATTGGCGATCACTCGTGGCCAAGTAAGATTGTCTTCCAGGGTTTGATAATAGCTGACCTCCAGTTGGGACGCTCATGGGCCAAGACTTCCCAGTTCTTGATGCTCATGTTACATTTTTGTAGATTAGCTTTAAACCTCTTTTGCTGTCCACCGATATTGCATTTTCCATCTTTAAGCTGGGAGTAAAGTAGCTGCTTTGGTAGACGGTGATCAGGCATTCGGACAACATGGCCGGTCCAGCAAAGTTGATGTTGAAGGATCGTTGTTTCAACACTGGTAGTGCTCTGTGGCTCTCATCTATTTCATTCTCTTTCTTTCTCCACCCACTCCCCTGCAGAGCAAACACCATGGCTGCTTTGCCCTTTGTGGTAGAGAGTCCGGACGTCAAGTACACCCCAGACTTCATTGAGGCCAACTATACCTACGCCACCGTTCAGGTCTCCCAGGAGGATGGCGTCACCAAGGTAAGTCTTGCTGATTCAATGGCAGCGGCGGGGGGGGGGGGGCTCCAGGGAGCTGAGTTGCAGGAAAGGTCAGGGGGATGTTATGTAGCAACATTGAAAGCTATTTTATAGCGAGTCAGGCCATTGGCCCATCTAGCTCAATACTGCCTACATGTACCGGCAGTGGCTCTCCCACAGTTTCAAACGGGGGACATTCCCAACCCTACCTGGAGATACCAGGGGGATTGAACCTGGGACCTTCTGCATGGAAATCAGGTGCTCAGCCACTGAGCTGCATTTCTTCCCCTAAAATCGAAGCAAGTTTCTAGTCCTTGTGGAACCGAATAAAGGGCTGGTTCAGATAGGGACACAGGAAGATGCCTTCTGCTGCGTCAGACCATTGTTTTGTCTTGCTCAGTGTTGTCTACTGACCAGCAGCGACTCTCCAGGTTTTCATCCAGGGTTCATTTTCACAATCCTGCCTGGAGGCGCCGGTGGATTGAACCTGGGCCCTTCTGCAGGCAAGTGGGGGCTTTGCCACTGAGCTGTGGCTGCAAGTGACGCTGGTCCCTGGGAAAGGGCCTGTGTGTTGCTGGTGCTGTTGGTTCTATATGCCGCCCTTTAGATTGGGCACCATGTTCAATATTTGTCTCCTGTTTTTCTGTAGAAGCAGCTTAATGATAGAAATAATAGATTGTCAATACCTCGGCACAGTCATTAACCAAAATGGAGACAATAGTCAAGAAATCAGAAGAAAACTAGGACTGGGGAGGGCAGCTATGAGAGAACTGGAAAAGGTCCTCAGATGCAAAGATGTATCACTGAACACCAAAGTCAGGATCATTCAGACCATGGTATTCCCGATCTCTATGTATGGGTGTGAAAGTTGGACAGTGAAAAAAGCGGAAAAGAGAAAAATAAACTCATTTGAAAGGTGTTAGAACAAACTAAACCAGAACTATCAGTAGAATCTAAAATGATGAAACTGAGGTTATCGTACTTTGGACACATAAAAGACAATAATGCTGGGAAAAACAGAAGGGAGTAGAAAAAAACAAGAGTTGGATTGATTCCATAAAGGAAGCCACAGACCTGAACTTACAGATCTGAACAGGGTGGTCCATGACAGATGCTCTTGGAGGTCGCTGATTCAAAGGGTCGCCATAAGTCGTAATCGACTTGGAGGCACATAACAACAACAACAAGGAAAATTGCAGTGGAATGGCTTGAAGCACAAAGTTTTAAAAGACTAGGAATCCTATGTAGTAGGAGCAAATGGTCTCTAAGTCTGGATCCTTGGGTAGACAAAATGAGGGGTGCATTGGCAGGCTTGGGGAGGAATCCTGAGGTTTACCAAAAAAAGAACTTCAGAGAGAAAAAAATAGCTTAAAGGGGGGTGGAGAGGAAAGTCCATAATAGCCCAATCAGGACTGAACATGCCTAGCGGCTGTGGAATGCTGACTGGCTGTGAGGTGGAGGGAATGTTGAATTGGGGTGGTGGTGAAACTGAGTATCCTGGAAGAGAGCATGGCTGGCGGGTGGCCACCGCAAACAGCACTCTGCGCTGCAAAACGTTTTTGCCACTTTCCACTCATGAAAATACTAATGAGACAGCAGATAGCATTAGAAGTTTTGAATTGTATCCAATGTTAGTCATGCTCAGAGCAAATGCACTGACATTAATGAGCATGGCTGCCTTAGGTCCATTAATTTCAGTGGATCCAACTTAACCTTTCTTTCAAACAGTAGCAGCAGCAGATCAGACATTAAAAGCTGACTGGAATAAAGCCTTTACTGACCGTCCAAAGGTGGGCAAAGAAAGTGTCCCTGAGGACAGGTGTCCACAGGTGTGGTGGTGAGTCCTCAGGTTCTAAGGTGCCGCTTTTGGGCTGCGGTTGGCCACTGTGAGAACAGGATGCTAGACTAGATGGGCCCCCCCTTGGCTGCTGTGGGACTGAATGCTTTTGACTGGCACAGCTGCCATGATGGGATGGGGTAGTTCTCAGTTTGGCTGGGGTTGTCATAACTTTCCACAGACTCCTGGAGCAGTTATATGTGACAGGCTTCGAGAAGGAAGAGGGCGAAAAGGAAGGGGGCAGAGTTCACAACTGAGAAATGGGAACCTGAAAGAAAAGAAAATATGAGAGAGGAGAAGGCTTACAGAAACGTTGCATATTGATTTGAAGTAATGATACTTTATATTGCGTGGGGTGCCGGTGGTCCTGATACCCATTCGCAAAACTGTTGTGACAGCACATTCCCTCGGGGAATGAAACTCGTGGAATGTTTACAGGCCATTTTCTGTGAGGGGATGATGCCAGAGGTGGTGTCGCTTTGGTTGGGCAGGAAAACCTCACACTGGCCTCCAGGGTAGAAGGGAGTTGCTTTTTGGATTAGACTGAGAACTAGGGGAAAGGTCCCTGAAGTCAGTCGGGAGTCCAGACAACAGGGAGAATGTAGAGTAGTAACAAAGGCCAGTTGGAATCTCGTGCTGCCACCCTTTTGGGGTCTGTGATTTCAAGCCTCAAATCCTGATACTTCATTTTTTTAATGAAACCTGCAGCTGTTCAGGGAGCAGAATGGCACACCTAGTGTAAATTTCTGGTAGGTAGAAATTGGATTTTCATGATGACCTGTGGGTAGAGGGAATCTTGAGGGGGGTAGCAGGAGTCTAAGCTGCTGGGCCCTATATTTGAAAAACCCACTCATGACCTGGAATCAAGGCCGCTGACTTGGCTGCTGTTAGCATATCTTTATTTTTATTTAAGCATTTGTATACCACGTTATCACTTTCATTTCTAAGCAGAGTGCATAAAACAATACAATGGTCATTGACCCAAACAAAAATCCAAGCGCCACCTTAAAATGCCTAATGGAATAAGAAAGTCTTTGTCATGTGCCTGAGGTGCCTGTCTAATCTCAGCTGGAGGGAGCATCACCTTAACACTGCCTATAAATACTGGGGGGGGGAGAAGGAATCAGGGTAGACTTGAGTGGCCCCATTCTACCCTGGAAGTGGGAAACCAGTTGAGGCCTTCCATCCTCCCCAGACCCCCAACTCCCAGTCTCATAATGTTGCTGTGATGGGGGGGTGGGGGTCCTGCAGGTCAAGCCATCCTCCACCAATCTCACCTTCCGCACAGAGAGGCATGTTCCCAAGCTGGGCGTGATGCTCGTTGGCTGGGGCGGAAACAATGGGACCACAGTGACGGCTGCCGTCTTGGCCAATAAGCTGGGCCTCTCCTGGATGACCAAAACAGGCCAGAAGGTGAGTGGAACTGGATATCGTTATTGGTTTTTAATGTTCGAGTATGAGTTGTATGATAGTACTCTTCAAGTACATGAAAGGTTGCCATACAGAGGAGGGCCGGGATCTCTTCTCGATCGTCCCAGAGTGCAGGACATGGAAGAATTGGCTCAATATGACAATGGAACCAATGACCTAGAGAGGTAGTGGGCTCTCCAACACTGGAGGCATTCAAGAGGCAGCTGGACAGCCATGTGCCCAGAATGCTTTGATTTGGATTCCTGCATTGCGCAGGGGGTTGGACTTGATGGCCTTATAGGCCCCTTCCAACTCTACTATTCTATGATTCTATGATTTTTCTGGGTGAGGGTTGGAAAGTTGAGCAGTGGACTAGAGCCCTCTCCCCATAAACTTGTTTCTGCTTTCTTCCATCACCCCGTAGGGTCCCCCGGGCTCCCAGCCCTTGCCGCAGTGGTGGGGCCTCATAATCAGGTGGGGCCCTGGTCACCCTACTCAGAAGGGGAGTGGCTCAAATGGTGTTCATCACAGGGGTTGTCCTTGTGGCGCATCCCAGGTGCAACTCCCCAGTGACTCCAGGCGGGTGTGGGAAAGAGTTTGAACCCTTGGAAGCTGCTGTCGGTCAGTACAGCGGACACCCCTTCCAACTCTACTATTCAATGATTCTATGAGTTTCTTGGGATAGGGGCTAAAAACTGACTTTCCTGTTGAATCAAGTCTTAACTATCATTTTGCTAACAACAACCATGTGTTCAATCCACCAATTATTCTAATGGTTTTTTTTAATTACCTCTTTAATTTTTGCTGCTTTTTTTCTGACTGCTGCGATGATTTTCGTTGCTGTTTGTTAGTTATCACTTATAAAGCGTGTATCAATATTACAGCTCACCGCTCTGGGAATTTGTTTAAACTAAGAAGCTCTGTGTGTGTGTATTATTTTAATTCATCCTGAGGTTCAAGATCAGGTTACGACAGTTTAAGATGTATCCTTAAAAACAATTCAAAACAACTTTTGTATTTTTGTATCATCTTGGGGGTTAGTTTTTAAACATTTTTGCTTTGGCTTTCTTGTTGAGCTTTATTCATTCATGCTTTGATGTATTTATATTTTTTTCTTAATGTAGTGATTATACTTTACATTATGTGTTGCATTTGGACTATTTGTGTGAACCGCTTTGGGCACATGTGTATTTGTGGAAAATGCGGTATATAAATAAATTTAATAATAACTTAAAATCGCTCTCTTTTAATAATATTTAGACAATTTAGCAGGTGCTGTACACAAAAATAGCCCTTCTGCCACTGACAAAAATACAAAAGAAATTTAAAATGCAAACAATAAAATACGCATCAGCATAAATAACCCTAAAAGACACCCTCAGTGGCATTAAATCATCACCATCACCTGCGGAAAAAAGCAATGGACAAGTACCAGCTGTGTGTGTGTGTTTTATCGCAGTGAAGTGGATGTTGTGCTTTCTCATTGTGACTATGTGTGTGGATGCACACCTGTGTGCAGTTGTCATTTACCAAGTCACACTATGTGGTGAGCAGGATTGCCTACTGAAAACAGCAGCTCTCCAAGGTTTCAGGCGGGAGGGAGGGCAATTCTCACCAGGGAAGTGCAGGAATGGGGCAACCAGTGGCCCTCCAGATTATTGGAACTTCAGCTCCCAGCAGCCAACGTGGCCTTAGTCAGGGATCATGATGGGCATTGTAGTTCAGCAACATCTGGAGGGCCACAGATGTTCCATCCCTGAAGCACAGTTCTTTACTACGTGCAAAAGACGGAGGAATGCCTTGATTTGGAAGAGCCTCTTCTAAGATCAGAAACGCCTTTCAGATGTTGCTGGACTCTTGAGTAGAGATGTAAAATTTCTGGAAATTTTGAAGCCACGGGAAAAAAACGTGTTGCTGTTTTTTTCAAGAAAAAAACAGAAATTTTTGTAAAAATTTAAAAAATGCATCATTAGCATTTTTTACAGATTGAAAGTCGCTTTGTTACTTCAGGGACATCAAATGTAATTATGTACAAGTTGGTCTGGCATAAAATTATCATATTTGGTACAGTAGGGCCCCGCTTTTTGGCATTCCGCTAATACAGTGCCAGCGGGGTGATCAGCTGGAGGGGGGGCTGGAGCTCCCCGCACTCCAGCTGATTGCGCCGGAGGAGGGGAAGATCAGCTGTAGTGAACTACAGCTGATCTTCTCCTCTTCTGGCGTGATTAGACTCTCGCTCGAGCTGATTGCGCCCAAGGAGGGGAAGATCTGATCTTCTCTTCCTCTGGTGCGATCAGTGGGTTAGGTTCCAGACCCCCACGCTACAGCTGATCTGCTTTTCGGCAGTTTTTGCTTTCCGGTGGGGGTCTGGAACCTAACCTGCCGTATGAATGGGGCCCTACTGTATATTAAAAGTACATATTATTCAAACAATTATTACAAATTAAATTTACTTTTTAAAATTTTTACTTTTTTTTTGTAATGAATGGATCTACAAGATCCTGAACTGTAAGGAACCTCTTCGTTTTGCCAGTTTATGAGGACCGGGCAAAAAACAATTTTTTTTAAAAAAAAGACGAAACCATCAACATTAATAACGAAATAATATTATTTATGTCTCCGCTAGTCCTCCACAGTGTCAAGCAGACATAAAGCATCCATTCCTGTAAAAAGAACTGAGAAAAGGGGGGGAGACCAAGATTAAATGAAGCATTTTATTCATCATGCTAAAATAAAACATTCCATAATCCATTTATTCTTCCTTTTTTTTCAATTTTTCCAATTTTTCAGAAAAACAAAACAAAAAAAGGCTTTGGGGAAAAACGGGGGGGATGGACGTTTTTTTCCCAGGCCTTCACATCTCTGCTCCTGAGAGTCCCAGCTAGCATGGCCAGTGATCAGAGATGACGTTGAGAGTTGTAGTTCAGCCGCATCAGGAGGGCTGCAGATGTTGCCCATCCCTTCATCCCTTTAAGTGGAGATAGCAGGGATTGAACCTGAGGCCCTCTGCAGGTGCTGTACCACTAGGTTAAAGTCCTCCCCTTAAAAATGAAGTAGGACTCCATGGTCTTGAGAAAAGGGCTGATTTCAATGGGAGCGCATGATGCTGCCTTTGGTCCATGGCTCCCCAGGATTTCCGAGTGGGGACATTCCCAGCCCTACCCCAAAATTCCAGGGATTGAGCCTGGGGCCTTCTGCATGCAAAACAGGTGCTTTGCCATTGAGCTGCAAGACCTCAATTTCTGGTGTGCACTCGCACTTCCATTGTGTCAAACTTAACTAGGGAACTGAGGCCATGGAAGATACTGGGTGGCCGGTGTGGATTGCTGTCCATGTTGGGGGCAGGGCTTTTGTTTAAGAGGCGTGGCTTCGGGAAGCTGGAGCACAGGTAGTCAACGTGGTGCCTTCCAGATGTTGTGGACTGCAACTCCCATCAGCCCCAGCAAGCATGGCCAATGGGAGTTGCAGCATCTGGAAGGTACCATGTTGACTACCTTTGAGCTAAAGGTTGGGAATGGTCTTCCCTCTTCCGCCCCCCTTTTCTCCCGAAACAACAACTTCCAGAAATGTTAACTTTCACAAACATTTGAATTTGTGTGAGGACAAATTTCCCTAAATGCGCTGGGCTTTCCGGTAGAGAAGTGATTCTCCCCAGAGACTTCCAGCATCACTCAACTGTACGTGTTTAATAGCAAAAGATCTATCGAGGAAAAGACTAGATCTGATCCCTTTCTGGTTTCTGTTTTTTAACCTGGAGCTTAGAATCTTCCCTGCTTATTCCATCCTTCTTGGCTCTGCGCGTTAGACTAGTTTAGAAGGGGCAAAAATTATTTTGGGGGGAAAATAGTGATCTCAATCTGGTCCTCTTCAAATAAAAAGCAAAGCTCTATATCGGATTTTTGGATGAAAATATTGACCTCAATCTGACCCTTTCTTCTAATAAAAAAACAAGGTTCTGGGTTGTATCTGATGTTATGCCTAAAAGTAGACTCAATATAGAATCATAGAATAGTAGAGTTGGAAGGGTCACATAAGGCCATCTAGTCCAACCCCTTGCTCAATGCACAAATCCAACTGAAAGCATCCCCAACAGATGGCCCTCTAGCTGCCTCTTGAATGCTTCCAGTGTTGGAGAGCCCACCACCTCCCTGTGCAATTGATTCCATTGTCGTATGGCTCTAACAGTCCCTGGCTGTCTGAAAGAAGTGGTGGTGAGACAACTCCTGAAAAAACCTTCCTTGGACCCAGAGGACTTTAACAACTATAGACCAGTGGCAAATGTTCCATTCTTGGGCAAGGTCCTGGAACGAGTGGTTGCTGACCAGCTCCAGGCGCTATTGGATGAAACCGATTATCTAGATCCATTTCAGTCGGGTTTCAGACCCGGTTTCGGCACTGAGACGGCCTTGGTCGCCCTGTGTGATGACCTGTGTCGGGAGAGAGACAGAGGGAGTGTAACTCTGTTGATTCTCCTTGATCTCTCAGCGGCTTTTGATACCATCGACCATGGTATCCTTCTGGAGAGGCTTGCGGAGTTGGGTGTTGGAGGCAATGCTTGGCAGTGGTTCCGCTCCTACTTGGCGGGCCGTCTCCAGAAGATAATACTTGGGGAACATTGCTCGACCCCGTGGGTCCTCCAATATGGGGTCCCGCAGGGTTCGGTCTTGTCTCCCATGCTTTTTAACATCTATATGAAGCCGTTATGTGCGGTCATCTGGAGTTTTGGAGTGCGTTGTCATCAGTACGCTGATGACACGCAGCTCTACTTCTCCTTTTCATCTTCTTCAGGTGAGGCGGTCGATGTGCTGAACTGTTGTCTGGACGCGACAATGGACTGGATGAGAACTAACAAACTGAGACTCAATCCTGATAAGACTGAGATGCTACTGGTGGATGGTTTCTCTGGTCAGATGGTGGATACGTACCCTGTCCTGGACGGGGTTACACTCCCCCTAAAGGATCAGGTTCGTAGTTTGGGAGTCGTTTTAGACTCTTCCCTATCACTCGAGGCTCATGTAGCCTCGGTGGCACGGAATGCGTTCTACCAACTTCGGTTGGTAGCCCAGCTACGTCCCTATCTGAGTAAGGAGGACCTTACATCAGTGGTTCATGCTCTGGTAACCTCACGTTTGGACTACTGCAACGCGCTCTACGTAGGGCTACGTTTGAAGACGGTTCGGAAGCTACAGCTAGTGCAAAATACGGCGGCCAGACTGCTAACAAGAACTAAGCGGTCTGAGCATATAACACCTGTTCTGGCTCGCCTGCACTGGCTTCCAATATGCTTCCGGGCCAGATTCAAAGTGTTGGTACTAACCTATAAAGCCTTAAACGGCACGGGACCACGATATCTGCTGGAATGCCTCTCCCGATACGAACCGGCCCATACACTACGGTCCACTACGAAGGCCCTCCTCCGGGTCATGACCCATAGGGAGGCCCGGAGGGTAGTAACAAGATCTAGGGCCTTCTCAGTGGTGGCCCCCAAATTGTGGAATAGTCTCCCCGAGGAGGTACACCTGGCGCCGACACTATTATCCTTTCGGCGCCAGGTTAAAACCTTTCTCTTCTCTGAGGCATTTTAATTTAAGTTATTTATGTAAATGCTGTAATTTCTATTTTAGATGGTGTATTTTTATATTTGTTATACTGACTTTGTAATTTTATTATTGTATATGTTGCTATGTTTGCCGCCCAGAGAGCTGTTTGCTAGTCGGGCGGGATATAAGCTGAATAAATAAATAAATTAAGAAGTTTCTCCTGATGTTCAATTGAAATCTGGCTTCCTGCAGCTTGAGCCCATAATTCCGTGTCCTGCACTCTGGGATGATTGAGAAGAGCTCCTGGCCCTCCTCTGTATGGCAACCTTTCAAGGACTTGAAGAGTGCTGTCATATCTCTCCTCAGTCTTCTCAAGGGCTTTGTTTCCAGTCCCCTGATCATCCTTGTTGCCCTCCTCTAAATCTGTTGGTTTGTCTGCATCCTTCTTAAGATGCAGTGCCCAGTCCTCGAGATGAGGCCTAACCAGTGACGAATCGAGGGGAACCAATGCTTGGCGCGATTTGGAAACTACTTCTGTTAAAGTAACATTTGCCTTTTTTGCAGCCACATCGCGCTGTTGGCTCATATTCAGCTTGTGATCAACAACAATCTCAAGATCCTTCCCGCATGTAGCATTGCTGAGCCAAATATCCCCCATCTTATAACTGTGCACTTGGTTTCTTTTTCCTGGGTGTAGAACTTTGCACTTATCCGTCTTAAGTTTTATTGTAATTAATGGTCATGATTAACTTTGGTCCATTCATTTAATTGGGTCTACTCAGGCAAGGAGTGAGAGCATGGCCTCTCCCCCTCCCCAGTCACCTGCACGCTCTTAAATCTGGATCGAACAGTCCCTAACTGCATGTGCTCTTCCACTGATTTGGGTGCCAATTCTGAAAGATTATGGGGTGAATCTGTTCGCTGATGCTCTCCCTTCCTGCTGCCCCAAATATCTCAGTACTGATAATCAGCTTCTCCCCCCTTTTGCCTCTCAGCGTGCCAACTACTACGGATCTCTCTTGCAAGCATCCACAGTGCGCTTGGGGAATGGCCCCTCCGGCGAAGTCTACGTCCCCTTCCGCAACCTCCTTCCAATGGTACATCCAAACGACATCCTCTTTGATGGTAGGTGCTGGGGTTTGCAGAAAGGACGGATGGCAAACTGGGTTTGGAGATGGAGTGGCCAGATTGCCTGCTAATTAAGGCTGGAAACGGAGCGTAGCAGGACTTTAGAAAGGCCTTGCATTGGTAGGTAGCCCACTGCTAACGCCACACGCCAGGCTCCTCTCCTGGAGGGGAAGGGGTCACAGTTAGGGGAGGTTGCCTCTGGCTTTACAGGCTGCTGGTTTGTGGGTTGGGGATTTCTCTGACACATTCTTCAGTGCAACACCAGGCCCATGGTCTTCGATGCAAAGCCTGTGGGGCTTTTCAGTTTAGAAAAAAAAGTGAGTGATGCGATCGAGGTGTGTAGAATGATGCATGGTGTGGAAAAAGTGGATAGGAAGTTTTTCTCTCGTATTTTATTGTTGTTGCTAGAGGCCCAGGTGACCTCAGTGGCTAGGAGTGCCTTTTACCAGCTTTGGCTGGTAAGACAGCTGCGGCCAGTTCTGGACCAGGATAGCCTCACCACTGTTACTAGTAACCTCTAGGCTGGATTACTGTAAGGCACTCTAGGTGGGGCTGACCTTGAGGTTTGTCTGAAAGCTGTAGCTGGTGCAAAATGTGGCAATGTGACTGCTCATTGGGGCAAAATATTACCAAAACTCCCATCAGCCCAATCCAGTGGCCATTAGCTGGCTGGGGCTGATGGGAGTTGTAGTTCAAACAAGTAACTTTTCCAAGCTCTGCTCCAGCCCCACATCTGAGACGACCTCTGCCAGCTCGGTTAGGGAGGTCGTAGTGCAGCGGAGTGGATGGTACACATAACAACATCCCCATCCTGAGTCTCTGGCCCGACACCACAAACAATCCCTCAAATACAGTGCAGATGACGGTCTCCTGGCGAAGAACGTTTATGGATGATGATGATGATGATGGCTCCTGCCCCTCTGAGCTGGAATGGTGCAAATATCTGGGCGGACATAACTGGGCTAGTCTAGAGCCACCAAGCGCACCTACCCACATCTCACTTCTACATGCCAAGCTGGCCCCCTCATCTGCAATCAAATTGTGGATGATGTGTGTTATTCTGGAAAAACCTAGCATTTAACAACACCACAAGCAGCAGGCCAGGAGGTCAGCTGACTGGCACCCCAGTTTCTAAAATACAGCCAGCTCAGCAGAAGGGCCCTCCCTCCGTGTACCTTCGCCCCCCCCACATCCCCCCCACCTACAATCACGGAGATGGCAGTCCCATTCCCATGCCCCATGCTCAGCCTAGACATGTACTGCCCTGACCCACCACTAGTAAAACAAAGGGATACAGCAGAGGTTAGTGGTGGCGGGGGTTGAACTAGGTGACACTCAAAGGTGACATACCTCACACACCAGCTCTCACCTGGGATAAGATTCACCACTCCCCCCCCCCCTCCAGGAAGGGCACCGTTTCATGCTGGATTATTATTAATTATTATTATTATTACACATAAAACCCTGCCCTATAAAACAAATAAAAGGGATGCGCCCTCCCCATACCCCCAAGACACAATCCCCTTTGGGGGGGTCATCCCACTGGCAGGTTTTGCTCAATGCACTCCTTCCCCAGCACCAAGGCAAGATGTGCTGGTTTGGGGAGGGCCCTGGGCAGCTGCAGCCACTCAGGCAAATCGTAGACAGTCGGGAGTCCTGATGCTAACTGCCCCCTAAAAACAACAGCCTCTTGAAGGCAGCTGCTTCTGCAGAGGGAGGGCAGATGTTAAACTTTGCATCTCTCCCACCTCCTCCCTGTCTCGGCCAACTGTGTCCTTCCTACTGCCCCCCTCCCACTGCTGCAGAACTCAGAACCAACACTGAAGTTGAATGTTGGGAGATCCGAGACAGACAAAAGGATTCGTCACACAGCGCATGTCGGGAATGCTTTGGTTTGGATTCCTGCATTGCGCAGGGGGTTGGACTTGATGGCCTTATAGGCCCCTTCCCACTCTACTATTCTATGATTCTATGAAACCATGGGATTTGCTCCCACAAGGGGCAGTGATGGCCGCCGACTTGGAGGACTTTTAAAAGAGGATTAGACAAATCCAGAGAGTAAGGCCCTCAGTGGCTGTTAGCCAGGGTGGCTGCACTCTGCCTCCTTTGTTATGTTTCCGAATACTCGTTGCTGGAAACCGCGAGCGGGGAGAGTTGCTGTTGTGCTCGTGTCCTCCTTGTGGGATCTGTTCCGCCTCTGTGAGAACAGGTCGGGAATGCTTTGGTTTGGATTCCTGCACTGAGCAGGGGGTTGGACTTGATGGCCTTATAGGCCCCTTCCAACTCTACTATTCTATGATTTTATAATTCTGGACTAAGTGGGGCCTCCTTCGGGTCCGCCTGCCGTGGGGCACTCCTGATGTCCTTGTGTAAAAGGTTCTCCCCTTCCTGCCAGGGTGGGACATTTCTTCCATGAACCTGGCCGATGCCATGCGCAGGGCCCAAGTCCTGGACTGGCCGCTGCAGGAGCAGCTCCGGCCGCACATGGAGGGCTTGAAGCCCCGGCCGTCCATCTACATCCCCGAGTTCATCGCGGCAAACCAGGAGGAGCGAGCCGACAACGTTCTGGCGGGATCCAAGGCGGAACAGGTGGGCCCTTGGGAAGTGGAGCGGGCGTGTACAGCAAGGGTGGGAAACCTGCGGCTTTGCAGATGCTCTTTTGACTCCCAGGCCCCATTGCCCCCCAGCCACTGGCTGTGCCGCCTGGGGCTCACAGGAGTTAAGAGCCCACGGACAGAGTTCCTTCCCATCATCTGCTACCTATTTGTTTTCACGGTTGCAGGGAGTGGGGATCCGTCCTCTGGCCTGTGGATGACAGGTGGTGCTTTGGGCCTTGCCTATCTAACCCTCGGGACTCTCCCTAGATGACATTGGCCCTGCATCACACCCTACTTCAGTGCTTGTTGGCAGGTTGGGATGTGTGAACTCCGAAAAGGCCTCTTGCTCAGAAGGATGAAGAAAGGCTTGTTTTGGGGGGCAGTGGGGTACCAAACTCTGGCTTGAGATGTCACCCACTGTACTAAGGAAAATGTTGCATCTGTTTCCGTGCCCAGTTTTGCTCTGGTCCCACCTGCCACCATCATGTGGCCCCTGGAAGTTTGCCCTTGAAGGAATGCGGCCCTTGGGGCAAAAAAAGGTTCCTCGCACCTTTTTTGACTGCAAATGCTGGGGGGCCTGCCTAGTTGTGTCTGGTACTGAGCGACTTTCCTCCCCAGCTGTCGAGTGGGTCTCAGCCAGGCGGGGGGGTCGGAGGGGCCTTTTTTCCAGAAAGTTCCTCAGTTTCTTAAAGAGAAGCAGCCTTTGGGTTGGACGTGGAAATTATTTCTGCGTCTTGCATGGAAATTGCTGCCATTGTGGGTGGTGTTACACCTTAAAACTGTTTAGCATTGGACAAAAATTTAAAATGGGTGGGGGGTGATGACGTGAGCCTCCTTGATTAGTTAACCCCAGTGTACATATTTATTTTATTTTACCCAATGCTTTTCCTACGTGCCCAGCGCATGTTGCAACAGCCCGGCAAGGCAGGCTGGTCTTATTTCTCCTATTTCCGCTATGGAGAGGGAAGTGGCGCCTTCCCAGTTTGCATCCTGTCATCTTAACCAGCGGTCTATGCTGGCCGCTAACTGGATCCAAATACGTGGTGTGGTGTTTCCCACTGCTCCCAGGAATCTCTCCAAAGCTGGATTTATTAACCATGTTGGAACCTGGCACGTCAAAGGCCGGGCCATAGCTCAGCGGAAGAGCATCTATTTTGCATGCAAAAGGTCCCAGGTCTAGTTGCAGGCTGGCATCTCTAGGTAGGGTGGGAATGTCCCGGGTGCTGCGCTCCAGGCAGCCTGGATGCTTGCTTGCTGTTCAGCTGGGAGCTGACATCTTACTTACCTGCTCTTCTCTACTATTGCTTTATGCTTCAGGTGGCTCAAATCCGCCAGGATATCCAGGACTTCAAGAATTCCAGTGGAGTGGACAAAGTGATTGTCCTCTGGACGGCCAACACGGAGCGCTTCTGTGACGTCCGGCCCGGGGTCAATGACACAGCCAGCAACTTACTGCAAGCCATTGAGGTGAGTCCCCCTCCCCTTTCCCTCCCCTTCCTCCCCCTGTGACTCTTTTTCCTCCCAGTTGGTCTTTCTTCTACTTTAATTAGAGGATTTTTTTGTTTTTAAATGTGTCACAGGATTGGCTCAAGATCTGCACAGGGTGGTTCACGACAGATGCTCTTGGAGGTCGTTGATTCCTGGGGTCACCATAAGTCGTGATCGACTTGAAGGCACATAACAACAACAACAACAGGATTGGCTCAGGCATGTCTGTGCTACAAATCCTAGATGAGTTTCAAATTATGGAATAATGGGGCTTGCTCTTCCTTGGGTTGCAGGCAAAATACACCTGTGGCCCTCCAGTGGTTGTTGGAGCTTGGTCAGGGATGATGATGATGGAGTGGTAGTGCAGGAACATCTGGAGGACCACAGATGTTTCACATCCTTGTTCTCCTTTCCAAGATGTCTTGGGAGTGTGTACTGAAGACCTAGTTGCGATCCTTATGTCTGTTGTTGTTGTTGTATGCCCTCAAGTCGATTACGACTTACGGCGACCCAATGAATCTTTTTTGGATATATATTCATAGGGTTTTCATGGTAAGAGGTATTCAGAGGTGGTTCACCATTGCCTTCCTCTAAGCCTACAACACCCAGTATTCCCAGGTGGTCTCCCATCCAAGTGCTAACCAGGCCTGACCCTGCTTAGCTTCCGAGATCAGACGAGATCGGGGGTGTTCAGGGTAGTATGGCCGTAGACTATTAGAGTTATGCCACTTTGAAATCAGATTGTGCTTTATTTATTTATTTATCAGATTTATATCCTGCCCTTTCTCCCAGTAGGACCTGTTACGATGATTTGCTGTTATTGTTAAGCACTTATTTAAAGCCGTACATACAGTATATTAAAACATAAAACGGTCTCTGCTTGCAATCAAATGCAATGCAAAGGGAAGAGGAAAACAAGCTTTGGACAGCTGCTTCTTCGCTGCTAATGGGTGGGGTCAGTCTGGTCTTTCATTCGCCATGTGATCGTCTTGAGTTATAATTGCAGAGCAGATGTGCCCTGTTCCATTCTTTATTTGTGTGATATATAATTAACGTGAAAGACGTCTTGGCCACAAGATGCAATAGCTGTTGACTTAGATCCAGGATGGGAGACATCTGTGGTCCAACCCCACCCCGCCCAGATGTTCGTGGCCTGCAATTCCCATCATCATTTGTGAGCATTGGGCCATGCTGCAACTTGTTGCGATCAGTTGACGCAGCCTGACAAGGTGCTTGTGATGATGCGGCCAGCAACATGTCCTCTCGACCCTTGCCCTCCTTGGCTTATTAAAGCTTATTGAAGGGTTTGACCAAGTGGATCCAGGGTGTGGTCAACGCATCTTTGTGCATCTTCAGCCACCCTGAAGGAGGCGGTGATCTGACCAATCCTGAAAAAGTCCACCCTGGACCCATTGGTTTGTGACAACTACCACCTGGTTGCAAATACCCGCTTCTTGGGGAAGGTGATTGAGAGGGTTGTGGTGCAGCAATTGCAAGTACTCTTGGATGAAACCGATTATCTTGACCCGTTCCAGTCTGGGTTCAGGCCTGGTTATGGGACTGAATCGGCCTTGGTCGCCCTGATGGATGAAATTTATTGGGAAAAGGACAGGGGGAGTGCGACCCTGTTACTCTTACTTGATCTCTCGGCGCCTTTTGATACCATCGACCATGGTATCCTTCTGGGCCAACTTGGTGAGATGGGTATTGGAGGCACTGTTTTACAGTGGTTCTGATCCTATCTCCAGGGTCGTTTTCAGAGAATAGCACTGGATAATTGTCTTTCAGCCCCCTGGCAGTTGTGCTGTGGGGTGCCGTAGGGTACCACCTTGTCCCCGATGTTGTTTAACATCTATATGAAGCCCTTAGGAGCGGTCATCAGGAGATTTGGGGCGAGGTGTCAGCAGTACGCTGATGATACCCATCTCTATTTCTCTGTAATATCTGAATTAGGAGAGGCTGTGCAGGCCCTGGACTGCTGCCTGGACTCGGTGGTGGACTGGATGAGGGCCAATAAACTGAGTCTGAATCCTAGCAAGAGGGAGACGCTGTGGGTTGGTGGTTCCCGAGTTTGAATAATTGGTCAGTTGCCTGCTTTGGATGGGGTCGTACTCCCTCTGAAAGAGCAGGTCCATAGTCTGGGGGTGCTCCTGGATCCATCTTTGTTGCTAGAGGCACAGGTGACCTTAGCGGCTAGGAGTGCCTTTTACCAGCTTCAGCTGGTAAGACAGTTGTGGCTGTTTCTGGACTGGGATAGCCTGACCACTGTTGTCCATGCACTGGTAACCTCTAGGCTGGATTATTGTAATGCGCTCTATGTGGGGCTGCCCTTTAGGTTGGTCTGGAAGCTGCAGCTGGTGCAAAGTGCGGTGGCGAGACTGCTCACTGGGGCAGGATATTGGCAACATGTCACCCCACCTCTGAAATAATTGCACTGGCTGCCCATCTGCTACCGGGCAAGTTCAAGGTTCTAGTCTTAGTGTTCAAAGCCCTAAACAGCTTGGGACCAGGATACCTGAAAGACCGAATAACCCCTTATAGATCACTGCACTCTGCAGGTGAGGGCCTCCTGCAGATATCATCGTGTCAGGAGGTCCGTTCCACACAACATAGTGTGGTGGCACCTCCCCTGTGGAATCCCCTCCCCTTAAATATTAGACAGGCACCATCCCTGTTATCTTTTTGGCGCCTACTGAAGACCTTCCTTTATTCAGCAAGCCTTTTAAATAGAGATCTTATCCCAGTCTGTGTCTTTGTTGGGATTGCTTTTTAATGTTTTTAAATCGTTTATTTAAAAAGATCTTTTTAAAGATGTTTTGTTTTAATATATTTTAAAGTCTGTTTTTAAGATGTTTTAGAATGTTTTTCGTGTTTTGTTTGCCATGCTTGGCTCCTTCTGAGAGGAAGGGCAGGATATTATTATTGTTGTTGTTTGCTGAGGCTGAAAGAAGTTGGATCCCAACAACATCTGGAGAGCCACAGTTCTCCCTGTCCCTGGTTTAAGAAGAGGCAATCCTCTCTCTCTCTCTTGCATGCTCTATGTTGCTGGACTCCATTTGCCAGCATTATCCTTGACCATCAGCCATGCTGGCTCCTGGGGTTTATGGGAATTGGCGTTCAAGCGCACTGGAGGGCGTCCCTGGTTTAAACAGATGGTGTCCTTGGGACATCAGCTTTTCTGTGTTATCCTTCCCATCAGATTACCTTCTTTGTTTCCTGTCCCTTCAGCGTGGCTTGGAGGTTTCACCTTCCACCCTCTTCGCCGTGGCCAGCATCCTGGAGGGCTGTGCCTACATCAATGGCTCCCCGCAGAATACCTTTGTGCCAGGGGCTGTCGACCTCGCCATCCAACGCCAAGTCTTCATTGCAGGCGACGATTTCAAGTCTGGTCAGACGAAGCTCAAGTCTGTCCTAGTAGACTTCCTCATCAGCTCCGGGCTTAAGGTTAGCGCTGACCGTGGGGTGGCCATTGGCCATAATTGAGGTGCAATCCGGTTCCCCTAACCAGGTACCCTCCAGGTGCTGCTGCTGCTATTGTTGGGCTCCCAGAAGCCAGCGTGGCCAGTGGGTTGGAGATGACAGGAGTTGCCAGTGCAACAGCATCTGGAGGGCACCAGATTGGGGAAGGCTGGTTTAAGTAATCATGCTAAAAACATTGGGGGAGGGGGAGAGCTCTGGTCCTTGGGGCCACCCCCTCTCCATCCCAGCCACATCTTTCACAGGAGGCCCTACTCTTGGCCCCCCTCGAGTGCTTTTGCCTGACTTGGAATGGGCTCTGAACTGTGATCAATTCTCTTGCTTGCCGTGAGGGAAAGGTGCGCATAAGCATTTGACTTTTGCATAGGTGGAATAAATTGTATATTTAATATAAAAACTTTATATAGTTTTGGAGGATTGGAGACGGGCAAACGTCATCCCGCTCTTTAAAAAGGGTAAAAAAGAAGATCTGGGGAATTACAGGCCGGTCAGACTGACTTCAATACCGGGAAAGATATTAGAACAGATAATAAAAGAGTCCATTGGCAACTATCTAGATGACAATGCTGTGATTAGAAGGAGCCAGCATGGGTTTGTCAAGAAAAAATCCTGTCAAACTAATCTCATCTCTTTTTTTGATCGGGTCACTAGCTTAGTAGATGGTGGAAATGCTGTAGATGTCATCTATCTAGATTTCAGCAAAGCATTTGATAAAGTCCCCCACGACCTTTTGATTAGCAAACTAGTCAAATGCGGACTACATGGAAATACTGTCAGGTGGATTCACAACTGGTTGGACAACCGTACTCAAAGAGTGGTCGTCGGTGGCTCTGCTTCAGACTGGAAGGAGGTTTCGAGTGGAGTGCCACAGGGTTCTGTCCTGGGGCCGATACTCTTCAACATTTTTATCAATGACTTAGTTGATGGGGTGGAGGGAAGCCTTATGAAGTTTGCGGATGACACGAAACTGGGAGGGATAGCTAACACAATGGAAGACAGGAATAAAATCCAAAGGGACCTGGATAGCCTAGGAAATTGGGCTGAAATTAATAAAATGACATTCAATAATGACAAATGCAGGATTCTGCACTTAGGCCACGAAAACAAAATGCACGGGTACAGGATGGGAAATACCCGGCTTAGCAGTAGTGCGTGTGAGAAGGACCTTGGAATTGTAGTGGATCGCAAGTTGAACATGACCCAGCAGTGTGATGCTGCGGCAACAAAGGCAAATGCGGTTTTGGGCTGCATAAACAGAGCTATAGTTTCCAGGTCAAGGGAAGTAATAGTCCCGCTATATTCTGCATTAGTCAGGCCTCATCTGGAATACTGCGTTCAGTTCTGGGCGCCTCATTTTAAGAAAGATATAGACAAGTTAGAGCGGGTTCAGAAGAGGGCAACGAGGATGATAGCCGGTATGGAGAACAAGTCTTATGAGGAAAGGTTGAAGGAACTTGGCATGTTCAGTCTGGTGAAGAGAAGGCTGAGGGGTGACATGATTGCACTCGTCAAGTACCTGAAGGGCTGTCACATAGAGGAGGGTACAGATTTGTTCTCTGCTGCCCCAGAGGGTAGGACTAGGTCTAATGGTTTTAAGTTGCAGGAGCGTAGATTCAGATTGGACATTAGAAGGAACTTCTTGACAGTAAGGGCAGTTCGGCAATGGAACCGACTGCCTAGGGAGGTGGTGGGATCCCCTTCGCTGGATGTCTTCAAGCAGAGGCTGGACAGCTATCTGCAGGAGATGCTCTAGCTGTGGATTTCCTGCTGTGAGCAGGGGGTTGGACTCGATGGCCTACAAGGCCCCTTCCAACTCTATGATTCTATGATTCTATATAGATATATACGGTTAATTTTAATTAACCGTAAGTTGCTTTGAGTGCAGAAAAAAGGGACTAACAAATTTAATAAAAAAATAAATAAATGGTGGCACCAGAGCGATGGGATGCTTTCTGACTAATAAAATCAAGCTGGCCCTGTCCGTAGCAAGTCTTAGGTACCAACTTAAGATTTGGTTATTTCAGGGAAATGCCTTCCTGTTTTTATATCCTTCATATCAAGTGACCCATTTTTTGCCTTTGATTTCTTTAATGTATTTATTACACTAGCTAGTTAATTAGTTAAATGGTCTCAAAGCAATTTAAAATTGTTTTTAAAATCTCAAAACATACCCATACAAGGGCTGAAAACATTTTCCTTTGATTTTATTTGTTAATATTGGTTTTGGTTTTTTCACCACATAGTTGTTTTTATAGGAGTTTGCAGTATGGAAATGAGTCATTTCTGTAGTATAATGACTAATGGGTATAAAAAAAGGTTTCCCAACAAGTCTCTATCTGTATTGGCCTTGAAGTTGTTTTTAGATATGGTTTTTATTCATTTTTAAAAATTGTTGCTTTATGGGAAGTGATTTGTCAATGAAATATAACTATTAATAATTTATAGCCTTCTGTACAAAGTGAAGGGTTGTATCCAACAAAGGTCTATTTGGAGTAGACCCCTTGAAGTTAACCAGGGGTGTAGTTGACTAGGGTCTGGGGGGGTCTTAGACCCCTTACGTTTGGAGGAGCAGGGTCTCAGTGTCTCCAGCGTCCTTTCCTGCTGATTGGAGCCAATCAGAGTGAAAGGAGTCTAGGCAGCCACTGAGAAGACTCTTCTCAGTAGCTAACACTGCTGATCGGCTCCTAGGGATTCCTGTTGTTGCTGGAGAAGGCATGTGTGAAGAGTGTGATGACAATGGAGAGCAAGCAACAGGAAGTGGGAAAGGAGGTAGAGAAGGGGAGAATTTGGGTTGAAGGAGGTGCGCTCTCCCACTCGCTCTCTGCTGCACAGCTTCCAATTTGTCTGTTAACGAGGAATTTATTTTCAAGCCAGCAGCAAAAAAGGAGGGGGGAGGAGGATGCATCGTTTTGTTCCAGCCCAAAGCCAGGAGTGGAGTAGGTGGGAAAGAGAGAAAATACATTGGGGGTAAGGGTAAGAAAGTGTGTGTGATGGCGTTTTGGCTTTTATATGTTTGTGCATGGTAAGATGAAATCCAAATGAATATGCTCGGAGAGGGAGAGTATGTGTGGTGCACTCAAGAGAGAGTAAGTATGTGTGGTGCAGCCAACACCAGAGGTTAGGATCAGGAATTTCCACGCTTAAATTTCCTCCTAAAACTTATAGGCTCTGCCCAAATGCAGTTACTCTTGAATCTTGGTATGATAACCAAGAAGGGAAACTCAGCAATGGAAGTTCCTTACCTTACAGCATCTTAGAGTACTTGTGCAGAGAATGGTAGGTCCTGCTGAAAGGCAACACATTGAGATCTGCATTAATAGTTGTGCATTAACAGCTGCAGTGCATCACTGTGGGGAAGTATGCCAAACAAAGTAAGAGACTGATAGCTCATTTTATTATATACTCTTGAAAGGTTATATAATCTTAGAAAGGGGCATGGCATGAATTTGCCACTATGCTACTGAAATTAACAGACCTATGTTAGTCATGTCCATCAGTTTCAATGGGTCTGCTCTGAGTAAGACTAACAATATAACCCCATTGCTCTGCACACTTTTGCCTCTGGCCCCGCCACCACTGGTATGCACCCCCTAGACGGTTGCCTACAATGGGAGACAGCCCTTGAGATGGAAAAACTCCCTAGCCCGGCTCTGTAGCCTAGGTAAGGGGAATTTAGGAATACTAGAAGAACTGGAGGAGAGAACCAGGAATGTGTCCCTGTGCAAGGTCTTGGCTGCCCTATAGCTTGACCTCAGGGACAGCCAAACCAATGGAACCTGTCGTGTGTTTGTTTTCCCTGCCTTGCCCCTTCACTGTGATTCAAGCTGTTCCAAGGAGACCTTGAGGCCTAGAAGCTTGTGTGATATTTAAATAACTTTTATCGCTGCCTTCCTTCTCCATCATTATAGCCGGTCTCCATCGTCAGCTACAACCATCTGGGCAACAATGACGGGCAGAATCTCTCTGCGCCCGCCCAGTTCCGATCCAAGGAAATCTCGAAGAGCAACGTGGTCGATGACATGGTGCAATCAAACCCCGTACTGTACAGACCCGGGGAGCAACCAGACCACTGCGTGAGTGAGAGGCTGGGAAGGATTGTCTTGGAGCTGTGGGGAAGTGGGGTTTTTTCCTGTTTACTCACAGACACCGTTGTCTTCCCCCCCATCCTGGACAGGTGGTGATTAAATATGTGCCTTACGTCGGTGACAGCAAGCGGGCGCTGGACGAATACACCTCCGAGATTGCATTGGGGGGCACAAACACCATTGTCATCCACAACATGTGTGAGGTATGCGAGGGATTGCGCAGCGAGTGGATGAGCGGGTGGTGCAAAAGCCCCTGGCGTGCCTGTGCAAAGAGACAGGCTGGAATCATCTCAGAGTCCCTCAGACTCTTCTCTGGAGTGTTTTGGAAGGAGCTGGTTTAAGAAATGGGTGGCTTTTTTTGTAAGGGGGAGGCCTTTGGGTAGAAAAGAACGGCTAGTGTTTTTGAACCTAGGGAATGGGTGCAAATTCTCACACTCGAGAATGAGATGGTTTGGGACGGCTTGCAAATAAAATCACGCTCCTAACCCTGCCGCAGGATTCCTTACTGGCTGCCCCCATCATCTTGGACCTGGTCATTCTTGCCGAACTTTGCCAACGGATCCGGGTGACTGTTGAGGGGGACGCTGAACTTCAGCCCCTTCACAGCGTCTTGTCTCTGTTGAGCTTCCTGTGCAAGGCTCCAGTCGTGCCCGAAGGCGCCCCGGTGGTCAACGCTCTCTTCCGCCAGCGGGCTGCAATCGAGAACTTGTTCAGGTAATCACAGAACCAGGCCCTGACCTGGATCCGGTTTTGCTCTGAGGTCCCAACTGCCCTCTTCAAGCAAATGGGCATGTGTTGACGATGCTCTGGTAACCATGGAAGCCATCCTCTTTTTAACTTCCTTGAGAGGATGAGTTCTGCTGATAACCATAGCAACCTCTGCAGCCAGTAAGCCCGCCTCCATGGTAACTCAGTATTTTTCTCCTGGGTGAGTGTGTGTCTCTCTCTCTACACACACATATATACTTAACACCTCCCCACCTGATAAAAAATGTATGTGCATCTAGGAATGCTGCAAGCAAGACTTCAAGGCCACCACACTCCCCGTTTATTCCCCAACCAACCAAAAAACCCTGAGAGACCTCAGTTCCCCACACAGAGCTACAATCCCTAAAGTGGTTTAACAGTCAATCCCTTTTCCCAGGGACCTCTGTTCGGAGGGGGGGAGGGAGTCTCCTAAGAACTCTTAGCACTCTTCACAAACTACCGTTCCCAGGATTCTTTTGGGGAAGCCATGACCACTTTAAATGTATGGTGCAGACAGGGCTTCTGTACAAGGCAAGATCCTTAAATCCGCCTTTTATTCAGAACCCTGAAAACTGGAAGCCAATTTTATATTTGGGGGGAATAGTGCCCAGGTTCCATCCCTGGCATCTCATAGAATAGTAGAGTTGGAAGGGGCCTATAAGGCCATCAAGTCCAACCCCCTGCTCAATGCAGGAATCCAAATCAAAGCATTCCCGACAGATGGCTGTCAGCTGCCTCTTGAAGGCCTCCAGTGTCGGAGAGCTCACTACCTCTCTAGGTCATTGGTTCCATTGTCGTATGGCTCTAACAGTTAGGAAGTTTTCCTGATGTCCAGTCGAAATCTGGCTTCCTGCAGCTTGAGCCCATTATTCTGTGTCCTGCGCTCTGGGACGATCGAGAAGAGATCCTGGCCCTCCTCTGTGTGGCAACCTTTCACGTACTTAAAGAGTGCTATCATATCTCCCCTCTCCAAATCTCCAAGCAGGGCTGGGAAAAACCTTTGGATCTGAAGCCCTGGAGAGGTGCTTCTACTCAGCTGGGTGGACTCGAGGGTCTGACTGTGCATAAGGTACCTTCCATGTGAATGAGACTTACTTCCAGATGCTTTTCTTCCTTTTCAAACAGAGCTTGCGTGGGACTTCCACCCCAGAATCACATGCAGTTGGAACACAAGACACAGCGGCCTTGGGGCTGTGCAAAACGGGTTCGCCCCCCTGCTATGCCTGCAGCTTGGCTAGCCACCCCAAAGAAGGCAGGCCCCCACCTGAACGGCTTCATGCGCCCCGTAGAAAGCAGCAGGCACCCCGCTGCCAACAGCAACCTCCTTGGCCTCCAAAATTAGAAGCCTGCCTGGTGCCGCATCCCCCAAGCGTCATGCCTCCCCACAACCACCGTACTGAACAATGGTCAGGCCGCACCTAGTGGCTTGGGCTGTGTAGTTTCCCTCCTTCCTTTTTGGGGGGAAAGAGAAGGGGGTGCACTTGAGATGGGCTGAATAATTCCCCTTGTAATCGTGCCCAGGCTGTAACACTTCTGTTTCAAATGAAAACTGAATTCGAAAGCTGTGAATTTTTGTTATTGACTCTGAAACAATAAAAACTTAGCTAGGAGTTGTCCCTGTTGTGTTTAGTCTGGGTCTAGCTCAGCAGCTTTAAAAATGTACCTGGCTAATTTTTTCCCATTAAAATAAACAGAGAGGGGAGAGGACGGCCTGAGGCTCAGTGGCAACAGCCCTGCTTCGTGTTGAAAAGGTCCAGGTTCAAGCCACAGCATCTCCAAGCAAGGCGGGGGAGAGACTCCCTACATGAAACAGCAGAGAGCCGTTGCTGCCAGTCAGTGCAGACATTGCTAAGCAAGACGGACCCTGTAGCTTGATAAAGCATCTTATGTTGCAGATCTGTCGTTGCCCTCCACCCCTCGGCTTCCCACCTGTCCCTGCATCCGTTGCTAAAACCACAGCCTTATCCCGTCCTGCGTAGGTCTGCAGGTCGAAAATCCATCAGACGAAACTTTGCCCCAACTTGGGGAGTGTCACACAACAAAGACATCTGCACAGGTGGATCTAGTGGAGCCATTTGTTTTGATGGCTAAATGTAAAATTGAAAGTGGTGTGGCAGACCGGGCCCGACAGGAGGGGGGAGGTATTGGTTTTGGGATCTGTGTGAACAGCCAGGGATTTTTGGGGGGGGGGGTGATCGGAGAGGTGCTGCTGGGAGACATTTGCATCTTTAGCGCGGCCCAGCAACGCCCTTCTTAATTGCAGGCAGCTAAAAGAAGCATGAATTAACCGCTGGCTTTTGAGTGGCTACAAAGGGCTATTAGCCTATTCTCTCTCTTTGACTTGGGGGGGGGGTGTTGGTCTGACCCCACATTTACGTTTACGAAAGTATACGAGCCAGTGTCCACCTTACCCATCAGGAAAAAACTAGGTCCGTGCTTCCTGCAGGGAAAAATATTTAGCTCCAAACTGGTGGGTTTTTTTCCTTAAAAAATACAAGTTAACATTTATTGATGCACTTTTTTTCTCATCAGCTTTTAAAAATGTCAATGGCTTCCCAAAAACGATAGTTCTATTTACACAGAACAACAATGAACAAAGCCCAGAGCTGGTACAGTGATCCTTTGGATGGAGGAGAAGGGCAACAAATTTATCTCTCCCTTGCCGCCCCCCAAAAAAATATATGCACAAGCTGCCCCCTCACAAAAAATGTGCTGCCCTGGCCAACCTCCGATTCCAGACTATCTTGCCCAAATTTGCATTAAGATCCATTGCAAAAGCAGTACTTGGGAATGTAACATACAGGTTAAATAAAAGGGGGGGTCTCTGTCCCCGGAGCAAGGAAATAGTTGGGGAGGAAGGCAGCGTTGCAGGACGAACCATTTCAGTTCTTTCCTTGCATACAATCCATTTTGCTAAATGTTTAGAATCAGTTTTGTGGCATGGAACTTTATTTCGTGGCATGGACATTAGAAGGAACTTCTTGACAGTAAAGGCAGTTTGGCAATGGAACCGACTGCCTAGGGAGGTGGTAGGATCCCCTTCACTGGATGTCTTCAAGCAGAGGCTGGACAGCTATCTGCGGGAGATGCTCTAGCTGTGGATTTCCTGCTGTGAGCAGGGGGTTGGACTCGATGGCCTACAAGGCCTCTTCCAACTCTAGGATTCTATGATTTTAAAATGCCACCGGGGGTATCTAGCAAGGGATGGGGTGGGGTTCAGGGTGCATGCCAGTGATGGGCAGGGGCAGAGGCTAAATTTGGGCGGAGCAACTGTTGTGGCCTTTGGGCATCAGCCTAGATGCCAGCCTGGCAGAAGTCAGAGGGCTGCATCCAATGTTAGTCCTACTCCGAGTAGAACTAAGTCAGATAACAGCCCAGAGATTTCTATCTACACACAAAGAGGCATTATCAAATTTCAGGGGTTCATTCCATGCAGGCGAAAGCATTCTAGGAGTGTAAAGCAGAAGGATGTGTGCGAGACAAGTTTGGGGGTTTTTTTTGAGAAGGGGAGTGTTGGTCATTTGCGGGTGGCCCCAACAAGCCACAGTAAAAACCAAAACAGCCAATCGCACTTGGTCCATCTGCTAGTCAAAGGGGTGTCATTTCGAAGGAAAACTCAAGTATCTCAGCCCACCCACCCCACTCCTTCAATTTGGGGGTCTCCAGACGCGGTTGGGCTCCAACTCCCCCCATCCTGGGGGATGACAGGAGGTGTAGTCAAAAGGCATCTTGGGCCCCCCAAGATTGAAAAACGCTGCTCCAGCTGATGGGGATGGAAATGTTTTTAAAAAACCTGTGGGGGGTACGGGGAGAGAAAATCCCTTGCAAAAGATCACCCCTACTGGTGGTCTCTGCAGGAATTCTCTGCCAGCTTTTATTTTTTGCTTTTTTAATTTTTTATTTGGACTGGGGTGGGGAAGAAAAACTTTTTCTACCTACCTTACAGCTCCTCAACCCTCTGCTTCTAGCGAGCATTAGCAGAATCCAAGCATGTTCACCTAGTCCAGGGTTGAGGGCCCTTTTTCAACCCAGGGTCATGTATTCCCCTTCCCAGAGCCACAGGTAGCGACAGGCACAACCAGCAGCAACGAATGCAAACCTTTACCCAGGAGACTGGATTCTGCGGCTGTCCCGCTCCAACATCATCCAGACGAGCAAGAGACATTATCGGAGTTGATGCTCAAAGAGGGCGTGAAGCAACATTGGAGAGGGACCCAAAGGCCACCTTAAGCGCCCGGACCGGAGACACCCCACTCCTGAGCTATAATCAAAGAGCTAAACAGGAGCTAGAAGCCGGAAAGAGGAGTCGTCGTAGCCTCTTGCTCCCAAAGTTGCTCCCACAGTCAGGTTGTATGTGACCTTGCGTTCCGGCCACAGAAAGGACACCTTGCTGGGTCCACAACTCCCACCCGCTGACAGGCCACACTGCTGCCGGCGCAAAGACCCCACTGCAAAGCCCCAGCCCACTAAACCCCCCCCATAAGATGTCCACACTTAACGCCGCCATCCCTTTTGCGAAGAACAAGCACGGCTCAGCAGGGCGGGGTCTGTGTGCGCGCGCACGTGCGCATGAGTTCAAAAGAGCTGGTGCAGAAAGCAGCCCGGTCTGCCCGAGGAGACCCTCGATGGCCAATGCCCGGGGGTGGGAGGCTGATTCGGGCAGAAGCAGGCACAGGTGCTTGCCCTCTGCGAGCGTCCAGTCCCAAGCACCTGCAAACCTTCCAGGGTAGCCAGTCAAAGTCAGTACAATTTGTTGAATACCCTATCAGAGGGGTGGAGGTCAGCAGTTCAGGTTGGGACAGGCAGGCAGCCAAGGGGGGGGGACACAGTTCATACAATAGAAGGGGTTTTAAAAAAAGACCCCTGGGGAGGGTATCAGGCTGGCTCCGCTGGGGTCAGGCATCCGGGCCGTGTCACACGCTCACTGTCATACTAGGCGAATACTGGGAAGACAGATGGGAAACATCAGAGCATTAGAGGGGGGAGTCCATTTGCGGAGAGAGGGGGGCGCCGGCCCCCTTGATCACAACTCTGACATCTGCCCCTGCTTCCAGTACGAGATGGCATCATTGGCTGTGGGCGTGGCCGGCCCAGTCCTGTCCTGCCACAGGGCGCCCCGCCCTCCACGTGCCCCCCGCGCGCCTCGAGACCCCCGCCCCCTCCGCGGACGCCGCTCCACGCAGGCCCTTACACTCTCACTTTGGAAGGGGTTTAAGAAGCTGCTGGCCATCTCGCCATCCTCATGAGTGGGGGCGGCTGGCGGGTTGGTTAACGATCCCATGCTGCTCGGAGAATTCTGGCAAAGCGGAACAAGGGGGGAAAAAAAGCTCGTTAAAATTGGCTTCTAACACAACATAAAGAAAGAGCTAAAACGTAGTAATGGGTGCAGAATCCAGCTGCCAGAGAATCTCAACTCCCTCCCCACCTCCACCAAAAAATCAAGTTCCTAGTCCTTATTAAAAGTGTGGGGGCCATGAGTGGTGCCACAGAGGGCAGCAAAATAGCTTCTGCAGTGGTAGTGGTTGGCTGGTTCAGAACCCCTTGTCTCTTCTCCCCCCACCACCCTCATTAGATGGAGAAAGGTTTGTGTGATCTTACTAGGGGCTCCATCCCTGCGTGCTTCACCCAACAACCCCTCCCCTTCCACCAGGTCGCCAAGGCCCCTCCTCCTTTCCTTCCCAGAGGTCGCCAAGGCCCCTACCCCACCCCACTTTCTTGCCCCCCCCCAGCCTTGAGCCCAGCACAGCTGGGTCATGCTGTAGCTCACAGCGCCACCTGTCTGTGGCCAAGCAAACTGCAGTGTGACATTTTACAGCAGTATTATATCGTTAGTTGCAGGACAGTTTGCAGTTTGCAGAATGGAGCTATTCACGATGCCAAATCTTTGCAAGGTGGATTCACAGGCAGGACGTAGGAAGCTGCCTGATACCAAGTCAGACCATTGATCCATCTAGCTCAGTATTGTCCACACTGACCGGCACCTGCTGTCCAGGATTTCAGGCAGGGGGACATTCCCAGCCATGGAATTGTTGAACCTGGGACCTTCTGCGTGCAGATGCTCTGCCAGTGAACTACAGCCAGGATAACTCTCAGAACGCAGCCCATAACCCTGGCTAATTCCTATACAGCCCCTCCCAATTAAAAAGACCCCAACCACCTGGCCCTATAGCATTCCTGCCCTCCGCAGCCACTCAATCTCTCACCTTGGACATCCCATCCACTTCACCAGCACCTGCAACGAGAATCGACACAATTAAAACAAACAAAACAAGAGCGACCCTGTCTGGTTGCAGACCCCATTTGAAAGAGCTGGTTAATAACCTTTTAAAGGTCCGTTGCGGCCTGGGACCAGGTTACTTCAAGGACCGGCTCAACTGGGAATACAGCCAGCAGATGCCAGCAGATGAGGCCACTCAGTCTGCACTTAACAACAGCAGTAAGATTCCAGTCCTCAAGGTTTTGAATAAATAGGTACGTAGAAAGCTGCCTTATACCAAGTTAGACTGTTGATCTATCTAGCTTAGTATTGTCTACACTGATTGGCAGGGGTCTTCCAGGATTTCAGGCAGGGGTCTACCTAGGGATGCTGCCAAGGGATTGAACCCAAAGTAGATGCTCTAAGCACTGAGCTCTGGCCCTTCTCTTTCAGCGTGAGACTTTAACTCAGCATTGAGGGATAGCCACATTAAAGGGTTTCAAAGCGTTCCAAAGCATGTGCTTGCTTTAAAATTAGGTACGCTGAGCAAGTTTTTACGCTTTTTATTTCCAATTTTTATCTTTTCCGTCCTTTTAGTATCATTCCCCATAGATGTATGCATATCCGTACATGCATGTATGTGTGCGCATATGGTATTTTATGTATTTTAATTATACTTTATGTATTTTAATGTACTGTAATGTTTTGTGTTTGATCGTGTATAATTTTACAATGTATGTGTGTGATTTTATTGTGAGCTGCCCTGAGTGCCCTATTGTAGGGTAAAAGGGATAGAAATATTTTTAATAAATAATAAATAAATATTTATTTATAAAGACGTTTGTGGACGATATTGTTTGGACAGACGGTGGTCCTCTCAAAGGGTTTCTGGAAGAAAGTATTCCCCAATGCAAGCCCTGCCCCGGCAATTCCTAAACCCACCTAAGGATCCATTCACGTGATGTGGTTCTGCGGCACCCATCCCGGCCATCGGACCTTCCGGACTCAGTCCCATGGAGAACTGAAAATACGGGGAAATTGGGAGCAGGGAGGAGATGCAGAAAACACAAAAGAAGGGAGGGCAAGTTGAGGCTTCCCCTTAAACGTTTTTTTAATTGTGCTTTACAAAATTCAACTTGGGGGGAGAAGGGATGAGGGTTCCACCATGGTGGCGGAGGGTTGGAGGTGAGGGAAGAGACAAGGTACTTACACTGGGCCGACTCCCAGGGGGGCCAATGGGGTTCATCAGGTATATACTTTCGCTGGAATTGGTAGAGTCTATTGAGACAAGGGGGGGGGGAAAGGACCCGCACTAGGTCTGAGCAAAGATCTGTGCATATCCATTTCCACACCAGCAGCCTATCAGACATCTTCTGGGTAGCCCATAAGACACAAGGGACACAGTGCCCACCCAAACACACGCACAGACACCACCTCTGTCAAGTGGGCTTTCAGCATTAGGTACTCAGAGATAGACTGCCCCAGAACATGGATGCTTCATGTTACCACCACAGAAAATTGACAATTATAGCCCTTCTCTAGTTTGCCTAACCCCATTTTAAAGTTTAAAGCTAAGGGCCCTCACCACTTCTAGTGGTGAGGAGTTCCATCTGTCTTGAGTCTCCTGCCTCTCAGGAAAGATGGGACAGAAATGTACTAAATAAAAGGCCACCAGGGAACAGCTGATCTCTTGCAAAGTCTTCCAGCTAACAGCTCAGCTCTTGCAAAACTTACATTAAAATGAATAAATACATAAATAAAAAAAGTCTCTCTTTCCTTCCAGATTGTGTCAAGAACACTCACCTCCAGGGCTGGGCATGAGGGGAGTGCCAGGGGGACCTCCGGCTCCAGAGGGGGCCTGTGGGGAGGCAGACAGAGACATGACGATGGTGTTTGGCTGGGCTGATATCCCTCCGCTAGCTGGTCCCCCTTCCCTCCCTCCAGACAGAGACCTGAACACCGTTTGCAAGGGGACTCAAATCATCACATTCTCATGCAACCCCACAGAAACTCACCCCATAGCTGCCTGGAGATGATGAAGAATATGGTACCTAGAAGAATGCAGGGTGAAAAGAAAGAGGTGGATGCAAGACGCGTTCACATGTTACATGCAACAAGTGTACCATCTATGTACACAAATAGCCAAGCTATACACTCGTACAATTATTCATATGTAACGCTCACCGAGTGTTAAGCCCGAGTGCCTGGGCACACAATTGTTGATCTGCATTTGTTTGATTGATTGATTTATATCCCGCCCTTCCTCCCAGCAGGAGCCCAGGGCAGCAAACAGAAAAGCTAAAAACACTTTAAAACATCATAAAAACAGACCTTAAAATACATTAAAACAAAACAGCGTTAAAAACATTTTTAAAAAAGCTTTAAAAACATCTTTTAAAAAAGGGTTAAGAACATATTATTAAAAAAACACATATTAACAAGCAATTCTAACACAGACGCAGACTGGGATAGGTCTCAACTTAAAAGGCTTGTTGAAATATAAAAATACATTGTTATATAAACACCTGTGTGTAGGCAGAGAGCTCTTGCACCTATGTTCAGTGTAAGATGTGAACAAGACTATTGTTACAGGGAGAAATCACATATGCAGGAAGGAATTCTGCATTTAGTAATTTTATGGGGGGTTGGGAGTAGTTTTTTAAAAACACACTTACTGAGTTTGCATTCATGTTTGGCCATGGCCCTCGCACTCCTGGCCCCCTGCAAACAAGGGAGAAGAAACAAACAAAATTGACATCTAAGAAATCTGGGAGGTTCTTTGGGGAGAGTGTGGTAATGCAAATGTAAACAGTTCCACCCGCCCAGATAGACAGGTTGTCTCTCCAGTCTGGGCACCTCTACATCCCTTCCCTGAAACGGAAAGCAATGAACGGCTCCTCACGTGTTCATTGCTGGCATCCCAGGACCAGTCAAAGATCCAGGAGGCAACTTCATCCCGCCACCATAATTCTGGGGAAAAGAAAAAAAAAAGGAAAAGAGTGCATGAAGGACAGCATCAAAGGGCTTGCTTTGATCCTTGCACCTTCCCTTTGACGCCTTAAGACGGGAGATGCTGCCACTAAAATTATCTGCCGAGATTCACCCAGCCCCAGCACCATGTAGCGTGCGGTCCTATGTACGTCAAGGGAGGGAACAATTATCAGCCAAGGGCCACACTTCCTTGTAGACAACCTTCTGGGGGCCACATTCCACTCTTGCCTTTGTGTGGTAGGCTATGCAAAAGTCAGAGGCTTCTCAACACACACACACTCCATCCGGGCAAGCCAGAGTCACAGGACATATCCCAGCCTGGCCAACATGCTCAAGGACGATGAAAAGAAGGGCCGGCGAGAGGTGTCGCCTGGGGAAAGCTCCGAGGGCCACATTTGGTTCCCCTCCCCACGCCTTTTTAAAGCAGCCCTAACTGTAAATAACACAGCTGTAGGGACAAACATGTCACATGAAGTGATCCCCAAGCAGACGTCTTTACCCAGACTCTCCTTCTAAGGATCCCCAGAGTCCGAGCTTCCAGAATATTATTTGCGTGTCCAAATGTGCGTACAAACAACCTTGCCAAGAACCAGCTTTGCACACACACTCTCTCTCTCTCTCACACACACACACACAAGGGCCTAATTGTGCCTTCCGGGAGTTTCGTGCCTCTTGCTTCAGTGCAGGCGGCTCACCTGTGGGGCCATCCCTGTCATACCACGCGGCGACGTCATGAGCTGTATCGGGCCCATGGCAGGGGGTCCTATATGGGGGGGGATATGAAGAGAGGAGATAAACAAGAGCACGCTTAAGACAGAACCAGCTTATCAACTTTCAAGAGGCAGCTAGATAGGGGATGTTTTAATCTGGATTCCTGCACTGAGCAGGGGGTTGGACTCAATGGCCTTAAAGGCCCCTTCCAACTCTACGATTCTATGATCAAATCCATTCATTCTGTGGTGTCAGAGCAGTTCCACCAATCAAGTGGAAGGAGGATCACAGGAGACAGGCCTATTTGTATCTTTTTATCTGTTTACTTTGCTATCCTTGCACTACACAGAAAGCGCACTGGCAAGGATGTGACCGATTCAGCGGGCAGAAAGTAGCACGACTGAAGCACTCCTTGTGTTCCCTTATGTAACTAGTCCTCAAGAATACCGGCTTGTTAAAAAGTATGAAACTGCTGCAGATTCTGATTAGATGCTTAGATTGTCTCAATCCCTCAATGGGATTCTTTTTCCGCACAAGGGTTCTCAGGGGGAACGGCTGCAGCTCAGCGACAGAGCATCTTGCTTTGCATGCAAGAAGGTCCCGAGTTTAATTCCCAGCAGCATCTGAGAGGAAGACTGAGAAAGGCTCCCTGTCTAAAACCCTAGGGAGCCACTGACAGCCATGTGTTGACAATACTGAGCTAGCTGGACCAACAGTCTAACTCGGCAGCAATTCGGGATCATGAGATCTGCAAGCTTGCTTTATTTTTGAAGAAAGGACACAAACTCAGTGCCAGAGCACGCAGGAGGTCCAGGCTCAACCCCCAGCATCACCAGGCAGAGCTGGAATGTCCCCTGCCTGAAATCCTGGACGGTCCCTGCCCGTTGTCTCAGCTAGATGGACCAAGAGTCTGACTCAGTGGAAGGCAGCTTCCCATGTGAGCATTGCATCCATTTGCCAGGCGAATGCCATCATCCCTGCTCCAAAACTCACCTTGTGGCCGGGACGCAGGGTCCATCGCACTGGGCAACAGAGGCTGGGGGCCAGGCACGCCTACGGGTGGCTATGGGGGGGGGGAATCACAACAAATGAAGTGTCAATTTTATTTATTTTACTGATTTATTATTTGATTTATATCCCGCCCTTCCTCCCAGCAGGAGCCCAGGGCGGCAAACAAAAGCACTTTAAAACAACATAAAAACAGACCTTAAAATACACTAAAACAACGTTAAAAACATTTTTGAAAAAAGCTTTAAAAACATCTTTAAAAAGGGTGAAAAACATATTGTTAAAAAAAGCCATATTAACAAGCAATTCCAACACAGACGCAGACTGGGATACGTCTCAACGTAATAGGCTTGTTGAAAGAGGAAAGTGTTCAAAAGGCACCAAAAAGATAGCAGAGATTTTGAGCCCATAAACGCATGTTACTGGAATGTGCAACATTATATTACAGAACAGCATGACTCTGGGCACGTGCAGAGTGCATTTCTCCCCCGCATCTCCTCCCCACCCTCTCCCCATAGACTGCAGATGAAAGAATATTAACTTCACAGAATTATTTACGAGGGAAAGTCCTTAGAAACCTTTAAAGAAAACCATTTTTTTTAAAAGAGAGATTGCTGAAAGAGAAGTTGTCGTGTTAAGAGGCATGCAGGATATATTATTTTGATTGTATTAAAATGATTTTAATATTGTATTGTAAATTGCTGTAACTAACCCTGGGACTTTGTGGTGGGGGAAAAGAAAGATAAATATATTAAGCATATTAAGTGTGGGGTTTCTGAAGGCTGGATTGAGTACAGGCGGCTGGACTGGATGGCCTTTGGACTAATTTGGCTGCAGGGCTCTTCTGATGTAAGGGTACAGCAGATGGAAAGGAATTAAAAATGAGAGGCTATCAGGAAAGTAATCACGATGCCTCAGGGTGGATGAGGCCTTCAGGGATGCTGTAGCAGTATCCCACTTCAGGATGCTAGCTCCCCTGCTGTCATGCAGCTTAAAGGTCTCAGGGAAGGAGAGCATCTCTTGAGAAAGAGGGAAACGATCCTTGCGAAGGGACCTGTTCCTTGGGGGACGAGCCGCTATCCTCTCATGATCAGGATACTTCTCTAGGGGGTGGAGGATTCCTGGTAGCGAGAGATTTGGAACATAGATAGTGGGGTGTGTGATGGGCGTGCAGACTGCAGGGCGATTTGCCTGCCTGGTGCAAAGGTTAGAGATGTTGCCTGTTGGCTAGGTAGCCTCGTACTCGCAGATAGCATTGGGAGGAGTCAGTGGCCACGGTGCACATTGGCACCAATGACATGGAGAGATGCAGTTGTGTGGTCCGGGATGCAAAATTTAGGTTGCTAGGTAGGATGCTGAAAGCCAGGACCTCCAAGGTGGCTTCCTCTGAATTGCTACCGGTTCCACGCACAGGTCCAGCCAGCCAGCTTTGTAGTCTCAATGTGTGGATGAGACGCGGGTGTCAGGAGGAAGGGCTTGGATTCGTTAGCACTGGGGGACATTTGGGGACAAGCCGGGCCTGCAAAAAAGATGGTGTCCACTTGAACCATATGGAACCGGATTGGTGTTTAAAATCAAATCGGTGGCAGAGCAACTTTTAAACTGATTGCGGGGGGCAAAGCCAACAGCAGCTGAAGGTTTGTTTGGATCAAATCTCCCCTGTCCCCCTCCCCCCCCCGATAAAGATGAAAACCGTGATGAAAATGCACTTGAACATCGCATGGGGACAAGCTCACCTGGTTCAGCATCCGTACCGGAGGCCGGAGGCCCCCGGGAAAGCGTGGAGACATGAACGGCTGCAGGAGACAAAAAGGGGGGAGGACCCCCAAAACTTAACATACTGCAAGCACACACGCACACACTTATCTTTTGGCAAACGCAACCCCCAGTGACATACAGTACGTATATTTTAGGACAGAGGATCTTAGCATTCTCTGCATGCAAAACTCCATGCCTGAGCTATAGTCCTTCCCCTAAAGGCAAAATAAGATGCCAGTCTTCAGGGTTCTGAATAAAGGGCTGCTTTACATAGGAAGCCACTTTACACTAGCTCAGGGGTGTCTGCTGCACTGACCAACAGCAGCTTCCAAGGGTTCAAACTCTTTCCCACACCCGCCTGGAGTCACTGGGGAGTTGCACCTGGGATGTGCCACAAGGACAACCCCTGTGATGAACACCCTTTGAGCCACTCCCCTTCTGAGTGGGGTGACCAGGGCCCCACCTGATTATGAGGCCCCACCACTGCGGCAAGGGCTGGGAGCCCGGGGGACCCTGGGGTGTGTGTGGAAGAAAGCAGAAACAAGTTTATGGGGAGAGGGCTCTAGTCCACTGCTCAACTTTCCAACCCTCACCCAGAAAAATCATAGAATAGTAGAGTTGGAAGGGGCCTATAAGGCCATCAAGTCCAACCCCCTGCTCAATGCAGGAATCCAAATCAAAGCATCCCCAACAGATGGCTGTCTAGCTGTGTCCTGAATGTCTCCAGTGTCGGAGAGCCCACTACCTCTCTAGGTCATTGGTTCCACTGTTGTATGGCTCTAACAATTAGAAAGTTTTTCCTGATGTTCAGCCAAAATCTGGCTTCCTGCAACTTGAGCCCATTATTCCGGGTCCTGCACTCTGGGATGATTGAGAAGAGATCCTGGCCCTCCTCTGTGTGGCAACCTTTCATGTACTTGAAATGTCCCATTGTGGTTCACACATTCACACCCCTGGCAAAGATTCAGTTTCTCGTCCCCTCCTCTACTCCCCCTGCCATTCATAAGAAGAGTGAACAAAGGACCCATCTTGCCCCGTTCCCCCAAGCGGCCAGCCCACTGCCTCCTGGGGAAGCCCACGAGCAGGACATGAAGAGTACAGCCCTCCCCACCAGGCTGATATCCAATGGTAGACTGCTCCTGCGCATGGAGGCTCCATTGCACGCTAAGGAGAGACAGAAAGAGAGCCCTGCTGGCTCGGGCCCATCTCTGACTATTACCTGGAAGAACCCGGACATCACAGGTCCGGCCGGCATGCCGTCACCAGGGGCCATATTTGCCATCGCAGGGCTGGGCGCCGCCGCAGAGCTCTATTGAGAGAGTGGAAAGGTCAGGATGGCGAAACCCAAAACTTGCTCGAGCCTCACAGCGTGACAATCTGGCCTGCAAATCTCAGACTGGCTCCGCAGCCAGGTGAAAAGGACAGCAATTATTTGGGGTTGGAGAAAAATGTGGAGGGGTGGGAGGGGCGGATCACAACTTTAATTTTGGGGCGGGCTGCAGCTCTTCCCCTCCTCACTGCAGGGGACCAGGCTGGGACCCAAACCCAGCACTGTCACACTTTGAAAGTACAACCAAGTAAAAGGCCCCCAGGGATGTTCCTGCCTGGAGTTCTGACCCCCCCATTCCTTTTCAAAACAATATAAGAGATTACCCCACCTGACCCCAAAACAAAAGCTGCAGAGGTTACCCCCAGTTGTGCAAAAATGACCCAGGAGAGACAGCCTGCAAATGGAGGGTGCTGTCTAGAAGACATTTCAGCCTACTGGGACATATTTTCATGGATCTTGCCTGGACGAAGGAGTTTCAAAAGGGAAACTCCAGCAAGAAACTGCTGAAATATCAGCCAGTTCTAGTCATTTGGGCCTTAACAGAGATAATGGTTTTCTACTCCACTGAGAAACGCTAAAACACATTGTTTTCAATAGCATGCTTATTAAATTTGCAGATGATACAAAATTGGGAGGAATAGCTAATACCCTAGAAGACAGAAAGAAAATTCAAAGGGACCTTGATAGGCTGGAGCATTGGGCTGAAAACAACAGAATGAAATTCAACAGGGATAAATGCAAAGTTCTACATTTAGGAAAAAGAAACCAAATGCACAGTTATAAGATGGGGGATACTTGGCTCAGCAATACAACATGCGAGAAGGATCTTGGAATTGTCATTGATCATAAGCTGAATATGAGTCAACTGTGTGACGTGGCTGCAAAAAAGCCAAATGCTATATTGGGCTGCATTAACAGAAGTATAGTTTCCAAATTGTGTGAAATATTAGCTCCCCTCTATTCAGCACTGGTTAGGCCTCATCTTGAATACTGTGTCCAGTTCTGGTCTCCGCGCTTCAAGAAGGATGCAGACAAACTGGAACAGGTTCAAAGGAGGGCAACAAGGATGATTAGGGGACTGGAAACCAAGCCCTATGAGGAGAGACTGAAAGAACTGGGCATGTTTAGCCTGGAGAAGAGAAGACTGAGGGGAGATAGGATCACACTTTTCAAGTACATGAAAGGTTGTCACACAGAGGAGGGCTGGGATCCCTTCTCAATAGTCCCAGAGTGCAGGACACGGAATAATGGGCTCAAGTTGCAGGAAGCCAGATTTTGACTGGACATCAGGAAAAACGTCCTTAGAGCCATACAACAACAGAACCAATTACCTAGAGAGGTAGTGGGCTCTCTGACACTGGAGGCCTTCAAGAGGCAACTGGACAGCCATCTGTCAGGAATGCTTTGATTTGGATTCCTGCATTGAGCAGGGGGTTGATGGCCTTATAGGCCCCTTCCAACTCTACTGTTCTATGATTCTATGATTCACTAGTTAATGCTGTTGTGAAGGGACACAGTGCTGTTTTTGCATTCATTTATGCTCCAATTTGGATGGCTTTAAAAGAAGATTAGGCAAATTCATGCTCTGCCACCATAGTTGGATGCTTCTGAAAATGAGTTGCTGGTAGTCACAGGAGGGGGGAATTGCTCCTGCGCTCAGGTCCTGCTTGTGGGCTTCCCACAATGGGCACCTGGTTGGCCACTGTGAGAACAGGATGCTGGACTAGGTGGGCCACTGGCCTGATCCAGCAGGCTCTTCTGATGTTCTTACATTTTGCATTCCATTGCTATTGAATCCTAACCTTAATGTCCTTCACACACGCGCGCAGATCACACACACACAAACTAGGAACTTAAAAGTTTCAGAGCACAGGCCCATAGACACAAATTTGCAAATGCTAATTTATACCTTGAGATGCAAACCTAGACTTTAAATGTCAGTGTAATTCATTTCCTATCCAAATCACCCCGGACAATTTGTACCCACCCCACTTCATCTCCAATTTATTTGACACTCCCCCATGTTAATTTCCTCAAGGATCCAAATCAGCCCTCCTGTTGCCCTCCTTCATTACCACTGCCCCCACAACCATCTCTAGAAAAAGCCATCTCAAATTTAATTTATTTCTTCAAACTGAATATTCTGCCTACTCACCAGGAGCAAGCCCCCTCCAATTCAATTTCCTGCAAATCAATTACCTACCCAGAAATACCCAGGGCACTCAGAAAAATGTTTGGGGCCCATTCCAATAACAACACCCCTGTACACATTGCTTACCCTGGGGATAACTAGAAACGATTAAGCCCTGTTTATAATGCAGGAAGGAACAAATCACAATTTAAAGCCCTTCCGTCTGCACAACAATCACTATGCAGATTCTTCATCAAGGTTAACTGGGTACAAAGTTGGAGTGGGCTGAGAGGCTCGCCAGCAAAACTGCCTCTGAAATCCAAATTGCAATGCCTGTACTGAGAGGGCTGGCCTGGTCCTTACTCCCAGAGCATTAGTCATTGCTGGGCATAGAGGGGGGCTGCAGGTCTCAGTATGCATTGGAGGAAAGGTGGTACAGGGAGGATGCGGTTTCCATGGAAACCAGCAGGGAGGGATGCTGGATGTGAGGTATAGAACTGTTGGCCACAGTACTCCTTGTGCAATTTCTCTCTCTCTCTCTCTCTCTCTCTCTCTCTCTCTCTCTCTCACACACACACACACACACACACACACACACACACTCTCTCTCTCTCTCACACACACACACTCTCCAGACCTGATTCTTGAAGGGAACAGAGAATCAACTACAGAATGTTTAATTCTCTTCTCTCTTTCCCCTCCCAGTTACAGACAATTTAATTTTCTACATTGATGTGTTTTAGTTTGTTAATACGGTCTTTTCATCTTTTGCTTTTCTCATTCTGGCTTTAACACTGCCTGGTTAATTCCGCAGCTTCTGCCCAGTTTGAGAGATCATGTCACTGAGTGCAACAGCTACGTGCCATGTGTACTCACATAATCGTGGAAGACCTCACTCGAGTGCTCACACGTCTCTCTCCGGTCAGGCGCTGCGCAGTACAGGTCCCAAAACACACTACAGGGGTGATGGGGGGGGGAAGGAAGAGGAACAGAGCAAACATCAGTACAGACTCGCATCCTCTGGAAGGATGTCACCACATGCGTACAGTCAAAGTTGTTTTAGACAAGATGAAGATTATTTGCCAATCCAGTTGAGTATTGTTCCCGTCAGGGGTGGGGAACCTTTTTCCAGCCTGAGGGCCACATTCCCTTCGGGGCAACCTTCCAAGGGCTGCATGCTGGGGGTGGGCAGAGCTAGTGGCAAAGTGGGTGGAGCAGCACATTCATTTCTTTATTTATTTCACAAAAATTATATACCACCGGACTGTAAGAAAGCCTCTGAGCAACATTACGCATGCAAGATTAAAATTATCAATAAAAAGGTTTTTTAAAAATGTAAATTTCACTTTTGTACCGGAGAAGCCAGAGGCATGAACAGAGTTCAAGGGCACATTTCCAGCCAGGCAGAAATGCAGGGGGGGGGATGAGGAGAACCCTGGTGGGCCTGTTTGGAGGGCCTAAGGATTCCCACCCTTGATGCAGAGGGACGCTGACATGGGCAAGCCCATGGAAAAGCCCCCAAATCGTTTCCCAAGCGCCCTGAGTGTTTCTGGGCTATGTAATGAATTTGGGGGAACAAATTAATTCAAGACGACTTTAGCTAGAGACGATGGCGGGAAGGCACAGAGAGAACAGCAGGGGAATGGAATTGATTTGGGGCAGAGGGTAAATGAACAGACAAGGAACTGGTTTGTGGGTGATCTGGGGTGGGCTGTGAATGACCAAATGATTTATTTGGGATGATTTGGATGGGGAAAATCATTTGGGGCGTCTGCTGTGGCATTTTAAGTCCTAATTTTGCAACTAGAAATACAAAATTAGTTTGTGCAAATTTGTGTCTATGAGCCCATGTCCCAAATCTTTCAAGTATCTAAGCAACACACATTCAAAGAGCCCTTCAGAAGCAGGATCAAGCCAACGGGGCCCCATTTACGCCAGCCTCCTGTTCTCCCAGTAGCCAAGCAAGATGCCCCATCTAGGAAGCCCGCAAGCGGGTTACACGAGTGCAACAGCAACAACTCTCTTCCCCAGCAAGTGGGATTCAGAGACAGTGGAGGGAGAACTGAGCCAAAAGAGAGTTTGTATAAGAAAAAAGAAAAGGAAGGGAAGGGGGAGGAGAGGATGGAAGGAGAAAGAGAGAAAGAAAAAAGAAAGAAAATATTTGACCTTTGCATCCTCACTCCAGATAAGCTCTTTTCATCTCCTTAAAAATGTGGAGGCTGGAGAATTGGGTGAAATGGGCAGGGGGGAGAGAGGGAGGCGACTTGCACGTGAGAAGAGCCAACAGAAATCACAGTCTCCCCAACCCTCCCCTGCACACACACCCCCACAAACCAAGACTGCTTGTCCTCCTCCTCCCCAGAATATTCTGCCTCTGGATTCCACCAAATCATATCCATGTGTGCATGCTGGAACCAGAGTCTGCAAAGGGCAGAGAGGGGGTGTTTCTGGGGGTGGGAGAGAAGCTTTTGAATGCATTCCAGTTGTGCCTGCAGCCAACGGTGGGAGTTGGGAGGGGGGGACTTTTGAGGGAGGGACGGAGGGAGAATCTGGAGAGTGAGAGTCCACCAGGGATGGGACTCTTCTGGAGATATGCATGATTCCCTGCCTTCCAGAAACTTTCTACCCCCCAGTTTCTCTGCCAACAAAATTCTGCACATTGCACAGGATTCTGGGGTGGGGAGGGCAGGGGACAAAAGCTTTTCCAAAAAGCTCTTTAATTCTGCACCACACAAAGAAACTGCAACCGGCAACCGCCTATGTGATGATGTAAAAGTTGGCACAACAGCACCATCTAATTGCTCCATTTATGTAACAGAAAGGCACTGTGGAGGGGCCCCCAAGTCAAGTCATCCCTTCTCCACCACTCCTCTGGTTTCTGAGGTTTGGAGACACATGCCTATATTAAGGACTAGAAACGTATGCCCACTCACTCTATTTGGAACGGCAAAAGCAGAAGCTGGTGGCACGCTAGGCCTTGTGCCCAGTTCCTTCTACACCACCATCAAGAGTTTCCACCCCGCCCGGGACATATTCAAGATGAGTCAGGGCAGGGGAGGGGAGAGGGCACACGCACACATATCTCTTTGCCTCAGCTTATACGTGGGCATCACAAGTTATCATGGTGTGAAAATGCAAAATGCAAAATCCAAAACATGAAATTCAAAGGGAATTTCAAAGTGAACCCAATGTGAATTTCAAGTGAAAATTCAAACACATGCACGGAGAACTCCAAAGTTTGCACACTATCTTGGGACATTTTGGTTGGTTTAATAACTAGGGGATCAAGGGGTTGGAGCAATTCGCCAACAAGGGAGAGGGCTTTCTCAGTGGTGGCCCCCAAATTATGGAATGATCTCCCTGATGAGGTGTGCCTGGCGCCAACACTGTTTTCTTTTCGGCGCCAGGTCAAGACGTTCCTCTTCTCCCAGGCATTTTAGCATGTGCTTTTAAATTGTTGTTTTTAAAAAGTGTTTTTAAATTTGTTTGTATAGTTGTTTTTAATGTTTTTAATTGTTGTAAACCGCCCAGAGATCTTCGGCTATGGGGCGGTATACAAATGTAATAAATAATAAAATAACAATCAAAATAACAAGAAAAGCTTCCAAAGTTTGGATTCTTTTAGTTTGGGGGGTGAAGGTGAGAAAGGCACATGATAGAGGCATAAATACAATTAAATTAGAGAGAGAGAGTCCTTCTTCACACAGTGCAGAGTTAAACTATGGAATTTGCTCACACACGAGGCTTGGACAGATTTAAACGTGGATTAGACAAACTCATGGAGGAAAAGACTAACATTGGCTATTGGCCATGATGGCTATGCTTAGCCTCCAGCATGCTTCTGAATGCCAAGTGCTAGAAACCACAGCCGGGGGAAAGTACTCTTGCGCTCAGATCCTGCTTGCGGGCTTCCGATGGGCAGAAAATCCCCGCTCCAGTCGCCAGCAGCTCCAGTTTAAAGAATGAGGTTGCAAGAGACGGGGAAATGATTTCGTTCCGCCTGGCCTGAGACCCTGGAGAGTCACTGCCAGTGAGAGTAGAGAATAACTGGGCTGCATGACACATGCCAACAGGGCAGCAGCAACCTCTGGGGAGTCAGTCCAAGACAGCCCACCCCCCTTGAGAAGAAGGATGCGATTCTTACCACCACCACGCATGAAGGAAGCCAGGGGGTTCACCCAGGGTAATGTTCTTTTCCCATCGGATCTTGGGGTGGGGGGGAGGCAAAACAACAACAACACACAACAGGAAAGAAAACACCAATTAGACTGGCTGGAGTAAAAGACAAGATGCTGAAAAGGGAGGTGGTTTGGGACCCTGGGGGAAAAAATGGATTTTTCAGAAAGGGGATCATAGAATCATAGAATAATAGAGTTGGAAGGGGCCTATAAGGCCATCCAGTCCAACCCCCTGCTCAATGCAGGAATCCAAATCAAAGCATTCCCGACAGATGGCTGTCCAGCTGCCTCTTGAAGGCCTCCAGTGTCGGAGAGCCCACTACCTCTCTAGGTCATTGGTTCCATTGTCGTATGGCTCTAACAGTTAGGAGGTTTTTCCTGATGTCCAGTTGAAATCTGGCTTCCTGCAACTTGAGCCCATTGCAAAGAGAGAAATGCCGCAGAGGAAGGGCTGTAGCTTAGTGGTTAGAACATTTCCTTTACAGGCATGTTCAGTCCCTGACAGCAGATAGGTCTAGGAATGCTCCCCTGCCTGGAATCCCAAAGAGCGGCTGCCAGTCTGCGTATACCATACTGAGCCAGATGAATCAACCCTCTGACTCAGCATAAAGGCAGCTTCCTAAATTCTTTATGCCCTTTATTCGAATTGTGAGGACTAGAAACTTACTTCATTTTGGGGAAGCAGCGCAGCTCAGTGAGGAAATCCCTGCTTTGCATGCAGAAAGCCAATGTCCAATCCCTGCCATTTCTAGGTAGGGTTGGAAAATACTCCCTGCCTGAAACTGGGGAGAGCCACTGCCGGTCAGTGTAGGCAATCATGAGCTAATCATGAGGACCAGCGGTCTGAGTCAGCATAAAGCGGCTTCCGATGAGGGCATTGTTTTCAACTGAGACAGGCCAGTCACTGTGTTGGCCCCAAACCTTTGCCACTTTCTCCTTAGGGAAGTGAATCTCAGCTCAGGATGGTGCCCTCCAGAAGTTGCTGGACTCCTGACCCCATCCTCCTCCTCCCACCCTCGGCAGTGCTGGCTGCTGGAAGCCAGAGCCCAGCAACATCTGGAGGGCAACACAGTTGCTCCCGCTAATAACTGCACAGGGCGTTTGGAATTTCTTAAACACGTCTTTGGATCCCAGAGGGTTTTTTTTTCCAACTGAGCCAACCTATCTGTTCAAATTGGTCTCTGGATTGCAGTTTCGTTAAGACCTACATCTGAAGTGCTCTTCTGCCTCTTTTAACAGTCACAGTTCCCCCCAAAGAATCCTGGGAACTGTCATTTGTTAAGGGGGCTGACAGTTCCCAGCACTCTGAACAAACTATAGTTCCCAGGATTCTTTGGGGGAAGCCCTGACTGTTGAAAGCCCAAGAAAATCAGGACATTCTCCTCCCAAACATATGAAACTATAGACCTGGCTGCAAATGCAATTCAGCTGGCTTTGAGGAGACTGGAATTTAACACAGAAAATGCAGTTACTTGTACCACGGATAAAGCCACCATTAAGAGCTATTAAGATCCTCCGTGGCGCAGAGTGGTAAGCGGCGGTAACGCAGCCAAAGCTCTGCTCACGGCCGGAGTTTGATTCCAACGGAAGGAGGAAGTTGAATCTCCGGTAAAAGGCGTTGAGGTCCACTCAGCCTTCCATCCATCCGTGGTCGGTAAAATTAGTACCAGGCATACGCTGGGGGGTAAAGAAAGGCCGGGGAAGGAACTGGCAATCCCACCCCATATATACGGTCTGCCTAGTAAACGTCGCAAGACGTCACCCTAAGAGTCGGAAACGACTCGCACTACAAGTGCAGGGGCACCTTTACCTTTTTAAGAGCTATTATGTGTATTGTTAATTTTTGCAGATTGTATTTTGTATTGTTTTATTGATGCATTTTTATATTATATTTTATATTTCTGTTTTTTGTAAGCCGCCTTGAGGGCCTTTGGCCAAAAGGCGGGGTATAAATAAACTAATAATAATCATCATAATAAAAGCGGCAGAAGAGCACTTTAAATGTATGGTGTGGGACGTGACCCATGGTGTTGCATAATAATAATACTGTGCGCCATTGTGTAGATTCTTAAGCCAGAATACAATTAGCAACAATAAATAGAAAAAGAGGATGCTGACTGATGATCACTGTTCCTAGTGACTTTACGTGGTCCTGCTCTTTGGTAGTTTTTAACTGTATATTTTTGTTTTCCTGTGTGATTTTGATTTGAACATCTCTCATCTCAGGGAACAGGAAAGTGGCATCTAAATACCTTTATAGAGAAGCAAACCGGGATGCATCCAGCTAAGTCCTACTCAGAGAAAACCCACTGAAGTTAATGGAAGCTAAGGTAGGGTCTTTCGTATCAGTGGGTCTACTCTGAGTAGGACGACTATTAGCTACAATCCAAATTTAATTGGGAAAAGTTCCCCGCAAGCCACCAAACCTTGTTGAGGAATGCAAACACAGAGGCCACGGCTCGGTGGGTAGGATCCCTGCTTTGCATGTAGAAGGCCCCAAGTTCAGTCCCCAGCAGCGTTTCTAGGTAGAGTTGGGGAAACATAGAGAGCTGCTGCCAGCCAGTGTTGCCAGTACTGCACTAGCTGGACAGATGGTCTGATTTGGTAAAAAGCAATTTCTGGTTTTCCTACTTAAATCAGCCCTTTATTCAGAACCATGAGGACTGGAATCTTACTTTATTTTTAAGGAAAGGGCCCTAGCTAAGTGGAATATCCCCTGCCTGAAGCCCTCAAGAGATGCTGCCACTCAGTGTCCGTATAGCTGGATTGGTCTGACTCGGTAAAAAGTAGTTTTGTATGTTCCTATGTACAGTTTAAATGGTATTTATTCATTCATTCATTGCTTTTTGCTGCTTCGAACAACAAGACAAATTAAATGCAAAAATATAATAAACTCAAAGCTTGGTGTCTCCAAACTTTATAATAACTATTATTATTTTGTATTAATATTTTAAATTGGAAACCACCCGGAGCGCATTGGTAGAAACACAGTATTGAAAGAGAGAGATGTTGACTGGTTCCCAGCCTTGGCCCTCGCTCTTACCTCAGACAGGAAGGTCTGCGCAGATTTTTGTGCTCCGATGTGGAGAAGATATTCGTAGACGTAGAGGGCCAACCTGAAGGATGACAGACTTCAGTCAGCCCACTTATTCCGCTCCTGCCGCCTTGGGACAGGGGGACATCTGCGTCCTCAAACGCCCAGCAGCCAGTGTGGCCAATGGTTAGGGACGAAGGGAATTGGAGTCCAGCAAGACCAGCTCAGGTTCCCCATACCTGCGCTGGAGGGAGGATTTAGCCCTCAAAACTGTGGTCATAGAAGGACTGTTTTGCCAGACCAGGCCAAAGAGTCATCTAACTGGTGTGCAAACCCCAAATGCAATCAGCCTCCGGGAAGCTCACAAGCAGGATATTATAATTATTATTTAACAAATTTATAGACTGCTTCATAGCACAAAACCATCAAAGTGGTGTACAAGGTAACAGCATAAGGCACAAAAACCTGAGTTCTAAAAACAACACAAAATACCTCTGTAAAGACAATAAAACAATTTCCGCAGATATACAGAGACACAAAGTCAACATCCGTCCGCCACTTACTGTCCCAGCATCTAGTAATCCCAGGTAGACTGCCTCTGAAAGTGGGGGTTCCACTCTAATAGCCCTTTTGGGGGGAGAAAGGAAGGCCCACGCAGGCAGGCAGGAAGAACCCGAAAATACAGACAGTGCCAGACTCTGCTCACAACTAATGTTCACTCTTGCTCAGACCCACGTCCTCCCATCAGTCCACCATCGCCGTTTGTGTCATCTGCAACAGGGGTAGCTGACCCCAGGCTGTAACTAGACCCCAGAAATATTTTTACATGCCTCCCAGGCAGAGCTTGGAAAAGTAACTTTTTAAAACTACAATTCCCATCAGCCCCAGCCAGCATGGCCACTGGATTGGGCTGATGGGAGTTGTAGTTCAAAAAAATAATTTTTCCAAGCTCTGCTCGCAGGATGCTTCAGGCAGCCAAGGGGGGGGGGGGTCTGGCCACCCCCCATCTACAATCTGGGAACCTTGGAGAGTCATTTCCTGTCTGGGTGCAAAAGCACATGATGGTGCTGCCAACCACCAACTACCTGTCCTGTGACAAACAAGTCTCACTGATGCGTAGACTACCTTGCAGGGCTGTTGGGATGGCATCGCACTGCGGGAAGGAGTCTGTGCTACAAAAATCACAAAGCCTCCCGTCCAACTCACAAAATAAGCCTCTCCCCTTCTTAGCCTCAGCCTTCTCATCTGCAACATGAGGATTATAATGGCGAGCAACCTACCTTACAGGACTGTTGGAAGAATCTACTGTAAGAGAAATGCTTTTGAAAAATGCTCCAAAGCACCATATAAATATTTTCACACACTCATCGCTTGTCAGCTAACCTAGCTATTGGGCTGGCCTCATAAAGCGGGTGTAAAGGAGCTGGTTACAATTGCTCGGTAGCGAGGGGGAAAGCTCTCTGCACATGTTCCTAGGAACTCTTCTCTTTTCCCTATCACATTCCATGTTGCAAGACCTCCACAATGTCCTGTCCAACTCTAAAATTATACGATTCTATTCTACCACCAAGAAACACTTTCTGGGATCACAGCCTCCTCCCTCCCCCCAAAAAATCACAAATATCTAGACACAGAAAATAACTCAATGTGCAGAACGCTACAGGGGAATGTTCTAAAGACCCCTGACCCAATCCTTGGTTTTGGGAGCTGTGGCAAGATCTACAGTTGCAATTCACTGAGCCACAAGCTCACTTTGTGACTTTGACTCCTAGCCTACCTCAGCTGCATTCACACGGCACACTATTATTCCACTTTAAACAGTCATGGCTTCCCCCAAAGTATGCTGGGAAGTGTAGTTTGCAAAGGATGCAGAGAGTTGTTAAGAGACCCCTATTTCCCTCACAGAGCTACAATTCCCAGAGTTCCCTGGGAAAAGGGATTGTGAAGCCACTCAGGGAATTGCAGCTGTGAGGGGAATAGGGGTCTCCAAACAACTCTCTGCACCCTTCACAAACTACACTTCCCAGGATTCTTTGTGGGAAGCCATGACTGTTTAAAGTGGAATAATAGCAGAATAAATGCAAGGTGTGAACGTTGCAAGGAGCCGTTTGCAGACACCCACCGCTTTCATCAAAACACAATACTCTGTAACCCTTATTAGCCATTACGTCCTCCTATTCTGTTTGTATCCAGATCTGCTTTCCAGCTGCTCTCCAGACTGGCTGCTGCTCCTGCCCAGTTGCCAATGCTCGCTCTTTGCTGCCGCTCCAGTGTTTTTAAAGAGCAACCCGCCAAACCGAAGCTAAACTCTATGAAGCTATTTTCCTTGGAATGGCATGGTTAGCAACAGGAGAAAGACTCCCTGGCCAAATTTCAGTGGGCCAAGCAACAGCTGAACAACACAGGAGCACTGCCAGAGGTGGGAAGGTGGCAACCTTAGCCTCCCAGCCAAACTACCCCAAAACTGTTGCGATTGTCAGTATTTTTGCTGTGTCAGCAGCGAACCCTGAGCAACATAACCTGCAACAAGGGAGAACTTGTACGGGAGGTTGTTTATTTCCCTCTTCCTCTGCGTCAGTGTCTGCCTGAATAGCGGGAGCCAGGGGCTGCTCTGGGAGCCCTTTTGAGCCCTGAAGGGCGGGTTAAACATTCTTTACATAAGTCAATACATGAAGTCAGGGGTGGGGAACGAGAGGAATACCCCTCTCATTCATCTGCCCCCCCGGAGGTTGCGGGGAAAGCGAGCTCCACTATGCACCCCGTTTTTGCAACAAACCATTGAGTCCTAGTAGTAGCTCAGTGGCAGAGCCCTTGCTTTGCATGCCCCAGCTTCAATGGTGTGATGTAATTGGCTTTTAAATATGTGTTTTTAAATGCGTATATTTGTTTTTATGTTTTAATCGTTGTAAACCGCCCAGAGAGCTTCGGCTATGGGTCGGTATACAAATGTAATCAATCAGTCAATCAATAATAAATAAATAGAAGGCAGCTTCCTCTATTCCTCTGCAAATCAAACTTTTGTTCACATCCACAAGGACTAGAAACTTAACTTTATTTTTAGGGGAAGGGTCGTAGCTGTTTAGGGCATCCCTCGTGCGCAGAAGCTCCCCCACCACCTCCCGGTAAGGCCAGGAAAGGTTTCCTGCCTAAGACCCCAGAGAGCTGCTGCCCGTCCGTGTAGGGGGCACTAATGAGCTAGCTGGACCAATGGTCTGACTCGCGTCCTACGTGCCCAAGTTGCAAGGCGCGTCCGGCTGAAACCCAGCGCTGGTTCAGCGCCCCCCCTTCTCAGCCTCCGTCTAGGGCTAGCACCCCCGCCCTCCCTTCTGCCTGGCTTGTGTGGGGAAGGCGCCCCCCGCCCCACACCTCCTCCTCTGCAACCCTCTTCCTTCGTATCCAACGCGCCTCTCTCTCCTCGGGGCCCCGTCGATGAAGTTCACCCCCCAAAAAAACTTCCTTGTCGCCATTGCTGCTTGCTGGGGACACAAAGGCAGAGGGGGAGGAAGTCTGGGGCACCCCCACCTTCGAAGGCGGGGGGCGGCCTGGGCGCGCTTTTGATCGACGGGCGGGGCTCGGGGGTTCTCCAGCGTCCGAGAACTCTAGCTTGGAAGTTTTAGGAGCGGGTGGGGTGGCGGAGGGGAGCTGACTCTGAAATATTGGTGGGGGGGCGGTTGCAAGGAAAGCAAGGGGTGCTGTTGCCGGGGGGGGGTCCACTTACTTCTCGCGAGCCTGCCCGTCGGAAGGCGCGTTGGAGCCTTTGCCCTTGGCGTACATGGCTGGGTGGGGGTGAGGGGGGGGCGGCACCTGTAGTTAGAGGAGGGATCGGGGCCGACACCGCCCCCACCGGGCGCATTGCCGCATCGCGCCGTCGAGCCCCCCCCCCCGATAGGCGCGACCCCGGCTGGAGAAGGCTCGACGCCGCGGTGATGGCCGCAAAGCTTGTGTAGTAGACGCTTCCCCGTCTTGTTTTTTCCCCCCTCTGCCTCTATTTCTTTTTCTCTCCCCCCTCTATTTTTTTTAAATGGCTGTTCCAAGGAAGGAGCCACCTCCCTCTCTTGGCAGCATCGCCGGCGCTCTTAAAAGGGCAACGCCACCTTCGGAAGGAAGCCCGGAGGGAAGACACGCCGCTTTCACACGTGCTTCTCTGAGGGTTTCTCTGCGCAGGCCGCTGCGGCCCTCCGGGGGTGGTTGGGCTCCGACTCCCAACAGACCCCGCAGCCAGGGAGGATGAAAGCCGGACTCCAGCAATATTGAGGGGGGGACAGGTGCTCCCCAGCTCTGTTCTAAGAAGTAGCGCCCCCTGCTGTGCAGGCGAGAGGTGGAAGGAGGAATTCCTTTATTTATTCGTTCATTTATTAAACTTCTATCCCACCCTTTCTCCCAGGGCCCAGCACAGCGGGTGCCAGAGGGCAGCCAGGTTGGGCCCTGGTCAAGGGCCCCTGCAGCCCAGAGGGGCCCCTCCTTAGAATGGGAGGGTGGCACTCTCATTCCATGATCCGCAGCAGCGTCAAATCCTAAAATGCGACCCTGCCGTGGATTGGGGAGAGGGAGCCCCCAAGCATTCTCCCCAATGCAGACAGCGTGGGCATCAGTAAGGTTGCCCACATGCCCCACCTACCTCTCCCATCAGTGTGAATGCCATGCGCATCCTAAAGGGCTCATGCCCTGCCACCATCTTGGTTGATGACAGGCATGCGCACTGCGCGCACACATCATACACAAGAGGTAGGGGTGGCGTGCAGGCTGGCTTATTAGACCCATGCCATCTGTATGACGGGGGATGTTGGGCTACATCACCACAGGCCTAGGGCCCAGACATGCCTGGCACCAGCCCAGGGCTGCAAATAAGTTGTGAAACACTAAAAACATCTTAAAAACAAAACATTTAAAAAATCTTTTTAAAAATCAGTTTTAAAAATAAAAACATCTTAAAAAGCAATTCCGACACAGACTGGATTGACCAATTATCCAGACTTTGGAACCGCCTACCCACAGCGCCTCCATCTTGCGGCACCCCACAGCACAACTGCCAGGGGGCCAAAAGAACCACCCGATGCTATTCTCTGAAAATGACCCTGGAGGTAGGATCAGAACCACTGTAAAACAGTGCCTCCGATACCCATCTCACCAAGTCAGCCCAAAAGGGTAGTATGGTCAATGGTATCAAAAGCCGCTGAGAGATCAAGTAAGAGTAACAGGGTTGCATTCCCTCGGGCTCCTCAGGGAGCCCAAGGCTGATCCAGTCCCATAATCAGGCCTGAACCCAGATTGGAATGGGTCAAGAAGTAATCTGTTTCATCCATGAGCAATTGCTGCACCATAACCCTCCAAACATTTTCTCTAAAAGAATGCAAGGAATTCACAGTGAGCTTCCGAAGGATGTAAAACTCCATTTCCTGGAACAGATGCTAACAGACTCTGGACAAGACTACTTGATGATGCAATGGAGGCAGAGAAGCGGGCCGCCTTTGCCACCCTCACTGCCACATAGTTGGAACGGTTATGTTGTTTCACTCAGCCTCACAACACGTCTTTTGCCACTTGCGTTGTAGCCATCATCGGCTTGGTTCACTGGTGTGCCGAGGTGCAAAATGATGCCAGAGCATGGGGTTGGATTGCTGAACTCCTGCAACCAGCATGGCCAACGGTCAGGGATGGTGACGGGAGCTGGATTCTAATGACATCTGGAAGACCAGAGTATCAGGCCATCTCACTCAGGATTTGTTAGCACTGGAGCAGAATGCTGGCCAAAGTTGAACTGCCACAGAATCCCCATTGAAGGAGTACGCTTTACCCTGGAGACAATCACACGGAAACTCTGGCTTTAAGAAAACAAGAAGCTGGCATTGATGAAAGGAAGTACATGCTGGATAGGAAAGGTCTCTTGTTCTGGTTAACTAAGCTGGAGATGCAACAAGGCAGGCTTGTTTCTGCGTCTCAAGAGAAGAGAGATCCAAAAGGTCTCCTCTCCAAAGAAGAGAGAGGGAGGGAGGGAGAAGGAAGTGGAGTGAGCTGAGCGTATCAGTCTAGCATTGGAAGGAAGGTCAACACAGGTTAGAAGGGAAAGGGCAATCTAGGAAGTATGGAGGTTCCTCTCTCTGTCTGCTCTTTCTAATGCAGACTCATCAATCTTCTGTACGCCAACCATTCCAGCACAATTGTCCACAGCACGGATGATTCACTTGTGGCCCTCCCGATGTTGGCAGGCTGCTGGTCTCAGGTCTCCAGGGTTCCCACATGGTGAAATTTCCCCAGCCCCCTCTGGGGCCTTCTGCATGGAAAACAGGTGCTCTACCACTGAGTTATAGCCCTCCCCTGTGAGTTATGGTGCACTCTCTATAAATAAAGGTTCAAGCTCTCATTATTCTGAATAAAGGGTTGATTACCCCTTGCTGGATCGTCACCTTGCAGTGGTGAGTGGGCTTGCATGTTCCAATGAACCCTGTGAGCGATGCCGTCGGGAGTCATGTACTCCCAGCAGGGTCACCCATGGCGGTAAGGTCAAGGGAGAGGAACCAGACAAAGAACGGTTCAAGAAAGTCCTCAACGGCAGAACAGGCGGAGGATAACAATGTGTATGTTACAACGGCTGTGAAGGCGGATGAAGGCTGCAGCAGATAAAAGACTTCCAATTGTCTTGGTACCCATGCCATTGGATCAAAGCCTTTTTCTGTCAAGATTGTGTGTTGATCATCATGCGCCAATCTCCCCACATAAAACTAATTCACGCACAGGCGCCTTCCAAGCAAAGACCTTATCTTGGAAGACAATCTTACTCGGCCACAAGTGATCGCCAATGAATGATGACGCCCACACAGACTGACAGCAGCTCTCTGGGGTTTCAGAGAGAAGACACTCCCAGCCCTACCTGGAGATGCCCAGGACCGAACCTGGAACCTTCAAAGCAGAAGCTCTGCCAATGAGCTTACAGCCTTTCCTGTATTCTTACACCCAGGAATAAAAATGTGCCAATCAATGCCTGGAGCTGACCCAACTGAGGATGCTTGCAGTTCTGACACAGGCCACCAGAGGGCACCCCAGAACTATTGAAGGAAGGGGAGACTTTTTTGAGGATGCTTTTTGTTCTCCTTTTTCGACTTTTTTTTCAAGGTTTATCAATATCTTGGCACAGTCATTAACCAAAACGGAGACAAGGCACATGACAACAACAAATTTTTCTTACAACAAATTCCAGTGATACCTTGCACCTTGATTTGGATGTGAGACATGCTGGCCAGTGTGATCTATGGTTTTGGTATGGATGGGGGCGGGGAATTTGATTCACTTTGCATTAAGGGTGAGCCTACCAAATTCACACTTTCCGATACAATTTGTGAACTGAAACACAGCCATCCTCTGAAATTCACACTCTTTCAAATTTTGTAGTGCGGTTTTCCGCCATGCAATTTGTACAAAGGTGCATCTACTAAGGTTAAGAATGCATAATATGTATATTTTAGTCAAATTAACAGACAAAATGCATTATATTAGGGAAAATATAAATATTAGGGAAATGTGCTTCGCAAAAGTGTGTATATTAGGCAATGATGCAAACCAAAATGTGTATTTTAGGGGAAATTTGCACTAAAATGCTGATGAATTTTCATGAGGAGTTAAAAAAAATGCAAACTGACGTGAAAGTGGAGAATTGAACTTAAGATTGGAGAAAGTAGAAAGTGAAGGGAACAGACCCTCGGGATGGATTTCCTATATGGTCGTAGAATAGAATCATAGAATAGAAGGGGCCTATAAGGCCATCCAGTCCAACCCCCTGCTCAATGCAGGAATCCAAATCAAAGCATTCCCGACAGATGGCTGTCCAGCTGCCTCTTGAAGGCCTCCAGTGTTGGAGAGCCCACTACCTCTCTAGGTCATTGGTTCCATTGTCGTATGGCTCTAACAGTTAGGAGGTTTTTCCTGATGTCCAGTTGAAATCTGGCTTCCTGCAACTTGAGCCCATTATTCCGTGTCCTGCACTCTGGGATGATCGAGAACGCTCCTCTGTGTGGCAACCTTTCATGTACTTGAAGACAGCTATCATGGCCCACTCAGTCTTCTCTTCTCCAGGCTAAACGTGCCCAGTTATTTCAGTCTCTCCTCATAGGGCTTTGTTTCCAGTCCCCTGATCATCCTCGTTGCCCTCCTCTGAACCTTTTCCAGTTTGCCTGCATCCTTCTTAAAGTGTAGTGTCCAGAACTGGATGCAGTACTCTAGATGAGGCCTAACCAGTGCTGAATAGAGGAGAACCAATACTTCACGCGATTTAGAAACTATACTTCTGTTAATGCAGCCTAAAATAGCATTTGCCTTTTTTGCAGCCACATTGCACTCTTGGCTCATATTCATATTCACTAAATGCCATTGTGCCTTCTTTGTAAAACTGGAGGAAGACAATACCTCCCCACACACACACACTCCGCCGAGAACAGGAGTGCTTCCACACACAGTGGGTGGTTTAACAGCCCCCAGTCACTGCTCTTCTTTTCAAAGTTGCAATTGGAAGAGCAATTCTGCTTCCAGGCTTCTAACACTCCACCGCCAAGTGCACAAGTCCCCATTTCTCTAGCCCCAAATTATGGACGGTGTATGGGGGGAGGGTGATTTTCATTGGTTAAATCAGGACTGGGAAACTGGTGGCCCTCCAGATGTCCTTGGATCCCAACCCCCATCAGTCCCAGCCTGTGTGAACAATGATCAGGGGCTGTGAGCACACAAGTGCCTACAGCAAACCTTGTCCATTGGCCACACCTGGAGGAGCAACAGGTTGATCTGCCAATCACTTGCGAAATCTGTTTGAAGCTGAATTTAAAAAACAACAACACTCCAGCTGCTCCCACCAGGTTTTACAGGGGAAAAAGGGCAGGGTTTGACTAGTGTCTTGTGCCCCCGTTTTCAGAAAAGAAAGGCGGAGATGCACTGGAACCAGCCGAACAGGGAGTGTGTCTCTACCAGAGGTTATGATGGGAATTGTAGTCCAACAACGGGCAGAGGAGAGATAAGAGAGGTCTGGAGGGCCACATTTGAAGTTCCTCATCCCTGTTTTAGCACGAGGACAAAATGAGGAATGGGCATGAATATTATGAACCTCGACTGTTTGTTTATTTAATTATTACAGTATTTTTATTCCGCCTGTTGGGCAGCGTACAACAAAATAAAATCCAATGAAACATAACACAATCATTACACTCACGAGCACACGCCTCAGCTGTCACTCGACTATGTTTAAACAGGTTCATCAGGCTTTTGGGGGGTGGCATAGTTCTGAAACCTGGAGAAAAGGCCTCATTCAAGCCTCTTTTTGAAGCAAGAAACCATGGTGTCTCTGTCCAACCTAGAATCACTGTTGCAAGCAATGAAAGGGGAACAGGACTCTGAGATGGTTGTCAAGCGGGGCAGAGGGGATGAGAGGAAGGTAAACCTCAGCAGCAGGGTGGTGCGTCTGCTCCTTTGCTAGGGCTTTCCGGGAGTTGGGGAAAGCCCTTAAAGAGAAGTAACCTCCATGCAATCTTGTCGGAGGAAAACGGTCTAACTTCCCCTCACAATTCCACATGCAAATCTCAAGAAAACTGAACTCTGCACAAGAGGAACACAAAGTCGGGTAAAATATTGAAGGGCTGGCACCGTATATGACAAAAAGTATTTTATTTTATTTTACTAGTGCAAAATCACATCAGCTTTTTTTTCCTCATTCTCACACACACACCCTCCCACTTTATTTATTTATAGAGGAATTCTATGAACACCCCCCCCCAAAAAAGTGCTTAAAATCGGTGCAGTTTTGAAAGGATCAGTCCATCATCTTGACTCAAAATGGCATCCATTTGTGAAAAACCTACTCTTTGATCTCAGGAACCAACATATAAATTTTGCTTACCACATCCTGCGAAATGTCCAAATGCATAGTGAACAGACAAAAGCCTTTCCAAAATATATAGCATTTTATTTATTTATTTATATTTTTGTTTAGCAATATTTATTTTCACCAGGCCTCGTGGAGAATCTGCACATTAACTTCCATGAAGAGGGAATTGTGTACATTTCCCGGTCAATGTACATTTCCCAGTCAATGTACATAATCTCCAGCCTTGGTAAATATGGATATAGCAGCTGAATTTTGTATATGCTCCAGTCATTATGCATAAATTCCAACAGCCATTGGGGAATGTGTATATATATATATTATTTATTTAACAAAATGTATGCATCACTTGATTGTAAAAAAAACTCTAAGCAGTTTACAAAATAAATAAAATTATTGATAAAATAGTTAAAAGCAAGTAACTAAAATATTTTTAAAATAATTAAAATAGCAACAGACTTAAAATATTAAAACACATCAACATCTATGTGTCTAGATAAGCTTACCTAAACAAAAATATTTTAAGCAGGCATCAAAAAAATACAGCAAAGGTCCTACCTGATCATAGAATCATAGAGTTGAGTCCACCCCCTGCTCAATGCAGGAATCCAACTTAAAGCATACCCGGTAAGTGGCTGTCCAGCTGCCCCTTGAATGCCTCCAGCGTTGGAGAGCCCACCACCTCCCGAGGTCATTGGTTCCATTGTTGTACCGCTCTAACAGTTAGAAAGTTTTTCCTGATGTCCAGTTGAAATCTGGCTTCCTGCAACTTGAGCCCATTATTCCGTGTCCTGCACTCTGGAACAAAAGTTCTATCCTAGCTCCCCTCAATCTTCTCTTCTCCAGGCTAAACGTGCCCAGTCCTTCCAGTTTCTCCTCAAAGGGCTTTGTTTCCAGTCCCCTGATCATCCTCGTTGCCCTCCTCTGAACCCCTTCCAGTTTATCTGCATCCTTCTTAAAGTGTGGTGTCCAGAACTGGACACAGATGAGACCAAACCAGTGCCAAATAGAGGGGAACCAATACTTCATGCGATTTGGAAACTATACTTCTTTTAATGCGGCCTAAAATAGCATTTGCCTTTTTTGCAGCCACATTACAGTGTTGGCTCATATTCAGCTTGTGATCAAAGACAATTCCAAGATCGTTCTCACATGTTGTATTGTTGAGCCAAGTATCCCCCATCTTATAACTGTGCACTTGGTTTCTTTTTCCAGGTGTAGAACTTTGCATTTATCCCTGTTAAATATCATTCTGTTGTTTTCAGCCCAATGCTCCAGCCTGTCAAGATCACTTTGAATTTTGTGTCTGTCTTCCAGGGTATTAGCTATCCCTCCCAATTTTGTATCATCTGCAAATTTGATAAGCATTCCCTGCACCTCTTCATCCAAGTCATTAATGAAAACGTTTAAGAGCGCCGGGCCCAGGACCGAGCCCTGTGGTACCCTGCTCATTACCTTCCCCCAGTTTGAGAAGGAACCACTGAGAAGCACTCTTTGAGTACGATTCTGTAGCCAACTGTGGATCTACCTAATAGTTGTTCCATCCAGCCCACATTTAGCTAGCTTGCTAATCAGAATATCGTGGGGCACTTTGTCAAAAGCTTTGCTGAAGTCGAGATATATTATGTCCACAGCATTCCCACAGTCTACAAGGGAGGTTACCCAATCAAAAATGTGATTAGTCTGGCAGGATTTGTTCTTGATAAATCCATACTGGCTTCTAGTAATCACTGCATTGTTTTCAAGGTGCTTACAGACTGACTGCTTTATAATCTGCTCCATAATTTTCCCCGGGCTCCATGTCAGGCTGACTGGTCTGTAGTTCCCAGGTTCCTCCTTTTTGCCCTTTTTGAAGAGATAGACAACATTAGCCCTGCTCCAATCGTCCAGCACTTCACCCACCCTCCATGATTTCGCAAAGATAACAGACAGCGTTTCCAAGAGTTCTTCAGCCAGTTCCTTCAACATTCTAGGATGCAGTTCATTGGGCCCTGCAGATTGGAACTCCTTGGAAGTTATTTGTCTGTCAGTCTCAAGCTGCAATCCTGCCCTTCAATTTCACTATAGACCCTTTGTTGGGACTGAGCCAAAGTAGGAATTGAGCACCTCTGCCTTTTCTTTGTCATCTGTTATAATTTTGCCATCCTCACTGAGTAGCTGTGCCACCGTTTCTTTTCTCTGTCTTTTGCTATGCAGGTACCTGAAGAAAGCTTTTTTGTTGCTTTTAGCATCCCTCGCTAGCCTCAGCTCATTCTCAGCTTTAGCCTTCCTGATACCATCCCTGCAATTCTGTGATACCTGCCTGTAGTCTTCCTTACAGAAGAGTGCTTAAGTTGTCAATAGGCAGGGAGTTTCAAAGAGTACGTGCTGCCACACTAAAAGAATGATTTATTACAAGTGAGGAATGAGTTTAGCCTGAAGAAGAGAAGACTGAGGGGAGATAGGATGGCACTCTTCAAGTACATGAAAGGTTGCCACACAGAGAAGGGCCGGGATCTCTTCTCAATCATCCCAGAGGGCAGGACATGGAATAATGGGCTCAAATTGCAGGAAGCCAGATTTCAACAGGACATCAGGAAAAACTTCCTAACTGTTAGAGCCATACGACATAAGAACATAAGAAGAGCCTGCTGGATCAGGCCAGTGGCCCATCTAGCTGAGCATCCTGTTCTCACAGTGGCCAACTAGGTGCCTGGGGGAAGCCCGCAAGCAATGGAACCAATGACCTAGAGAGGTAGTGGGCTCTTTGACACTGGAGGCCTTCAAGAGGCAGCTGGACAGCCATCTGTTGGGAATGTTTTGATTTGGATTGCTGCATTGAGCAGGGGGTTGGACTTGATGGCCTTATAGGCCCCTTCCAACTCTACTATTCTATGATTCTATGAACAGTACCTGTTCTACATATGTGCTTGAGTGGGCACATATGGGGTAAGGCAGTCTCACAAGGAATCTGGTTCCAAGCTGTTAAGGGCTTTATAAACCAATCGTAACAACTTGAACGGCCCAGTAACAAACTGGCATCCAGTGCAGCTCTCTGAGCAGAGGTGTTATACGCTGACAGGGTCTCACGCTTGCCAGTAACCCGGCTGCAGCATTCTCTTTCGGTTTCAGTTGTAGTTTCCAGATGAAAAGCACAGGAAGCAATCCAGTGTTGAAGTCACCAATGCCTGAACTACTGTGGTGAAGCTCTCTGGTCCAGGAATGGTTGTTGTTGTTATTTGAATTGATATCCCACCCCTCCCTCCAGAAGGAGCAATGCAGTGAGAGCAATGAGCCTTCTTCGCACCCCACACTGCCGCACGGCAGGCACAATTGTGTGCGCTAACCAGCATTCGGTCGGCTTCAGAGCGAGACTTGCACCACTTGCGTCTTTGTCCAGCGGTCTTGTTCACCTGGCGCTCCCCAGAATACCAAAGAGCCACTCAGGCTCTACGGCGCCAGAGAGGATGCTTCAATTGCCCGTTTAATCTCGCCATTCCTTTGGCCAGGCCTTTGACAGGATCGTCAGCTTTCTCCCCTAGGAAGTCCCCCACAGCATTCAGAAATGCATCAAGTTCCATCAGTCTCCAAGGGCGGGCCATCCAAATGGGCCCACCACCCTTGGAGGGGGGAAACTGCCCCGACCAGCTCAAGCTTCACCGGGTAATTGTCTGGCCATGACAAGGGAACGCAATGCCCCTACCTTCAGCCTGTCCCTCATGTCACTTCGGGGTAAAGACTACATAAAAGGTATGCCCTACCCAATGTGTTGGACCCACAACCATTTGAGACAGCCCCATGGTTGTCATGGAGACCATGACATCCCATGCCAGCCCAATGGCAGTCTCCGTGGGGATGCTGAAGTCATCCAGAACTATCATCCAGGGGTTCTCCGACACCATGCCAGAGAGCTCGTCAGCCGGCTTGGTCAGGGATGCTGTTGGGCAAAGGGAGGTCCTCTCTTTGGCCCAAAAGCAGGTGCAGACCCTCTAAGCCCATCCCAAGATCAAGAGGTTTCCTGGTGAAGGAGATGGTGCTGCTATGGACAATAGCAACAGATACACTCTCAGTCCCTAGTCTAGTCTGGTGTTGTACTGAGTACCCAGATGGTCACAGCTGAGTTTGGCCACCTCCACCCAGCTCACCCATCCACGTCGCGGTGATACATGCCAAGTCAGCCCCTTAATCCGTGATCAAGTTGTGGATGAGTGTGGCCTTATGATGGACTGACCTGGCATTCAATGATATCACCACTGACATGGAACAGCAGGGTGCAGATGCAGTGGTTGTCCTCATGCTCCCCTGCCAGGGGATTGCAGTGTCAAGAGATACATAGGGTGGTATTCAATGCCAATCCTGCTCAGAGTAGACCGTAAAGTTAATAGACATGACCAACTTGGGTTCATTAATTTCAGTGGATCTCCTCTGAGTGGGACATGGCTGATTACAACTTCATGTCTCCAAAGAGGTGTCAGGGAATGTAAATTCATCTTCCAGTCAATGTGAGAAGATTTCTAACATCCCACAAACTCCCATCTCAAAACAAGGAATTAACAATGGGCAAAATTGTTGTTATGTGCCTTCAGGTCAATTTTGTCTTATGGTGACCCTATGAATCAGCGACCTCCAACAGCATCTGTTATAAACCACCCTGTTCAGATCTTGTAATGTCAGGTCTGTGACTTCCTTTATGGAATCAATCCACTATCCAAAATGAGCAAAAAATCATAGTTGTATTGCTTAAATCCAGTTATGAAAAAACTGCAGCAAGCACAAGAGTATAAGGTTTCCCCCAAAATATTAAGTGGAACTGAGAATGTCAGACGATATATGCACATTCCCCCATATGTTGGATATTATGCATATTGGAAAGAGAATGTACAAAATTCAGCCAAGATATGAAGGTCTGCTGGGGATTATGCACAATGACAGGAGAATGTACAAAATGCAGGCGCTATATGCAGGTTTCCTAAGGCTCGTTGGAGATTATATATATTGACCAGGAAATGTGCACCATTTCCTCCTCATGGAAAGTTAATGGGTGCATTCTCCATGAGGCCTGCTGGTTTATAGGGTCACCATAAGTTGGAACCGACTTGAAGGCACATAACAACAACAACCGCTCAGCTTACATTCCCTTTGACATATATATAAATATAGTTTACTAAAATGGTAGAAAATGCTAATAAAAAGGCAGATAGGTCAAGAAGGAAAGTCGCATCCCCCCTGTCCCATTCTCAATAGAGGCCATCCATCTGGGCGACCCAGGGGGATTCATTGCCAAAATTATGTCCAGCCTGACGAAGAGCCTGGTGGACTCAGACATTTGCCCACTGTTTTGTGACATTTTGGTTGGTCATAAACAAAGAGATCTTCTAACTGGCTCCACCCCTTGAGCCACCAGGTTCCATCCTGGCCCCACCCTCTTCAGGCACCAGGTTCCATCAGGTTCCCTGATTCTTTGGGTTCTGTTCTGATGTCTCCTGTCCTCCTGAGTCAGGAGTCCATCCCATCATTAGCAAACCAGGCTCAAATCCCGAAACTGAAACACCAAACCCTCAGCCCTGCCAGGCGCCTCTGGCTCCTAAGCTTGTGAGGTTGAGCAAACTGGGCCTTCCCCAAAAGCAACCCTTCCTTCCCTTCCCCCGCCACCATTTCCTGCCCCCCTCCACAACTTTTTTTTGACAGAAAGAGGGAACTTTAGGTTCCCTTTTTTTACCTCCCCTCTCCCCAGGCAATGTCATTGTGCCAAGGCAGAAGACAGACCTCTTGAGTCTGGCAGCGCAAAGAAAATCTGGATTGCAGGTATGTTGGGGAAGGCGTGAGCGGGTGTTAGGTGTTGGGCTATGCTGAGGGGTGGGGAGGCAATGAAGAGGGTCTGAGCCATGGACTAGTGGGGGGTTCAGCCCAGAATCTGTTCCGTTTCGTGTGTCAGGTCAGAAGCGTACCTGACACCCTAAACAACCTCTGACTAGAATTGGGTGTGCATCGGGGGGGCAGGAGAGGGCAGATCTAGGTCCAGCCACCACCCCAACAGAGACCCCCCAAACTCACCCTTGAGTTGCCCTCCATTTCCAGAATCCTTCTGTTTTAATTGCTAAGTCGTTTGAACAGGATTGTTTTATTGCATATTTTAGCAATGAGCAAGTTTATATTGTGATAGTTTAATGGGATGGTATTATGGTATATCTTAATGATGGATATTTATCTGACAATATTGTGTACTTAGTTTCTATACTTCGCAAAATAGACTTTGAAGTCTATTTTGGCATTAAGTGTAATAATAATAATAATAATCCAATGTTAGTTCTACTCAGAGTAGACCCACTGAAAATTATGACTAAGACTAACTTGGGTTTAATATTTTCAATGGATCTACCCTGAACAGGACTGCTTTGGGTACAACCTACTAATTATATTCCTGGGCCATGAGTTAATTTCTTGGCTTGCCCACTGGACAGGCCAAAGGCTCAGCTGGGGCTGCTGGGAGTTTGAATCTCAATGGCATTTGTAGAGCATCCTGTGGGCTACCCAAAGTCCTTTGCATGAATCGCATGAATGAATTGCATGAAAGTCCTTTGCATGAATCCCAGCAACCCGCTGAGGGCTAGTCCCCTGTGGGGACTAGTCAGGGCCTGATCCACCTTCCTCCCACTCCCAATTAAGGGAATGACAGGGGGAAAGTCCCATCTTGTTCACGCCACATTCACCTTGCTTGACCTCCCCCTCGCTTCCCAAATTATGTTTCTCCAGGATGTGGAGAATCCTGACCACAGCAGTCTTCTGCTACCTTGGTCGTCTGGTGCACACCAAGTGTGCTCTGTCCCAGCTAAGCAACGAAACCGAGGTCTTGGAAATTCTGACCTTTGGCCCCCAGCACTTAGACATGGCATGCCTGAACTTCAGCGGCCGCGGCGTCATCAGGATCGAGGGCAATGTCAGCCTCGGAGTCACAGTGGTGGAGCTGGACCTGTCCCATAACAAACTCCAAAGCCTGCCTCCTGGTTTCCTGGCCCGTGCCAAAGGCATGAAGCAACTGAGGCTGGAAGGGAACCCGCTCCACTCTGTGCCCACTGACACCTTCAGCCACTGCCTGGAGAAGCTCATTGTCAGTTGTGGATGCGACGTGGTTGGGACCATCTTTCCTTACTGTCAGAACTGCACACCCAACATCGAGTGCCAATGTTTTTCCTCGCAAGGGCCAGTCAATGCGTCTGATTTCTATGCCAAGCAGTGCCTTGTGTCCGGGGCCCTCTACGCCGCCATCTTGGTCCCCATTCTGGTGCTGGTCCTCACTGCTGGCCTGGCCTACCTCCTGATTCGGAAGAAGAGAGCGACCACTATTTGCCAGGACAAGCAGGGATCCAGCGTATCTGACGGAGCTCACGGGCAACCACGTTACATCAGCCACGTGGGTCCACAGGGCGATGCGGCCAGGGGCCCGGGCCATCACACTGATTACGAGAACATCCCTGTCAACCAGCCCCACATGACAAAAACCAGGCAAGGCGAGCGCCGGGCCAGTAAGCAGTCAACAAACAGGTGAGACAGGGGGAGGAACCTCTTCCAGCCCAAGGGCTGAGTTCTGTCCTGGGCAACCGTCGGGGGGACTCAAGCCAGTGGTGGGTGGAACCAAAACAACTAATGTAAATCTTCCCTTTGTACAGTAGGCTGGTGTCTACACCAGAGCTTGGGAAAGTTACTTTTTTGAACTACAGCTCCCATCAGCCTAATCCAATGGCCATGTTGCCTAGGGCTGATGGGAGTTGTAGTTCAAAAAAGTAACTTTTCCAAGCTCCGGACACACATACACACACACACTATCCTCCACCCAGGGAACAAGAGGGATGATCTAGTGTTGCTCATTCATTCATTTCATCGGCGATCATTCGTGGCCGAGTAAGATTGTCTTCCAAGATAAGGTCTTTAACGGTGGGTCCGTAAGTGACTGTGTTGCTAGATACACAAGATTTGAGGCATGGGCCCATAGAGAGGGACTTGCAAAAGTGTACACGCGTGCCACTTTATATGCGTAGCTGCAGGTTTAGAATGCAAATATCGCAGGCGCAAAGCCGACAAGCATCCCATACAAACCCTTTTGTGAATCTGCACTCCACCCTAGACCACCCCACATTTGTTCTTCAATTCCGTTACCCCCCCCAGTTAATTTCCCAACAGATCCAGCTCCAAATCTGTGGGATTCCCTTCGTTCATTACCCCCCTGCCCCAAATCATCTCTAGATAGCCATCTTAAGTCATTCAGAAGAACATCAGAAGAACCATGCAACCTTGTCCAGCCTCCTGTCCTCACAGTGGCCAACCAGATGTCTCAGTTGGAAGCCCCCAAACAGGGCCTGAACGCAACAGCGACTTTCCCCACAACTACTATTCAGAAGCATCCTGTCTTCAACAGGGGAGGTAGCCACCGGCACTAGTAGCCATTGGTAGCCTTTTCCTCTGTGAATTTGTCCGATCCTCTTTTAAGGTGGCGATCCCTGCCTTTTGTGGGAGCAAATTGCATCGTTTCACTATGACCTGCATGAAGGACTTTCTTCCGTCTCTCCTGAATCTTCAACTTCGCTGGACGTCCACAAGTTCTAGTCTTACAAGCAAGGGAGAAAAACTCTTCTCTGTCCACTTTCTCCATGCCGTGCATAATTTTAGACACTTCTATCATGTCTCCTCTTACTCTACGCTAAAATGTACCTTTCCTCATAGGGGAGTTGTTCCATCCCTCTTGATCATTTTTGTTGCCCTTTTCTGAATCTTTTCTCCAAATCAATATCCTATCCAGTAGGAATGAGGGAGGAATTTGATTCAGTTCACATTTAAAGGTGAACCTACTTAATCCACCCTTCAAAATGGGCCCTTCCCCAAATTTCTCCATTCAGGTAATGTGTACAAAGATATATATATACTGTAGTACTATCGTGTATTAAAAATGCTTATATTAGGGAACATAATGCCCTTGGGGAAATAGCTTCACAAAAATGTTTATATGTTAGGCAAAACTGCATATAAAACTGTGTGTATTAGGAGGAATTCACACTAAAATGCTGATGAGTTTCCATAAGGACTTTTTTACTATAAATATCGCAAACTGATTTGGAAATGTGGAGAACTGAAGGTACAATTGGACAAATGAGAAATTGAGGGAACCCAAAATGGACAGATTTGTCCATCCTTATTTCATAGAATCACAGAATAGTAGAGTTGGAAGGGGCCTATAAGGCCATCAAGTCCAACCCCCTGCTCAATGCAGGAACCCAATTTCCTTGCAAAGCCCTGCTAGCCAGCAACCTGTGTCCCTTCCCTATTCAATAACTCCCAAATTCCTGTTCCTTTGGGCACTTAGTGCTGGAGCGCACCTCTAGTAATGCCCCCAGAGCCTCATTTTTCATCTTCCTATTGATCAGCTGCCAAAGAAACTCAGTGTTCCCCTCAAGCCAAGGCAATAGATTTATTTATTGATTGATTGAATTTCTTAGTCGCCACTCTGGGCGACGTACAAAATAGGCATAGAAATATAATAGATGGAGAGATTAAACAACATTTGCCTGACGGTGGGACAGAGGCACAAGGAAATCTTGTCGTTAAAGCTGGATGTGAGAACTTCCTTCAAAGAGTTCCTTCCATCAACTCAAGATAAAAACTCAAATGGAAACTACGAACCTCATAAAATGATGTCTAACGGTCAAGAGGGTGACGATGGAGGAAGTGTTGGGTTACTGACAGGGACGGGACAGAAATGTGATTTTGTTTGCATTTTACTGAGAAACTATCCAATTTGCACGTCTCAAACAAGCACATGAATCGAAACACAGCTGCCCTTCAAAATTCAACTTCCCCAAATTTTGCGATGTAGTTTTCCAACCAGTATTTACAAAGATGCATATGTTAGGGGAAAGTGTGCATAATTGTTCATACATTCATTAAAACAACATACTTCAATGCATTATCCTGGGGAAAATTTCTTGCCAAAATTCACCAAAACTGCATACAAAAATATATTCATTTGGAGACCTTTGCACTAAAATGCTAACAATTTTTCATGAGGGTGCTTTTGCAAATTGGTGCAGCAATCTGGACAACTAAATTTAAGATGAAAAATGAAATTGAAAATATTATAGAGGGAAGTATCGAAAGGAGAAGGCACAGAGGTACTGAATGGTGTTCACTGCTTGGACACCGCTGCTGAAACCAATTTTGCTGTTCCATGCAGAAGCGTGGGGATCAGCACAGGTGTTGCGTGGTGTAATTTGGTGGTGTTAGAAGTGCTTGGAAAAAGCCCCTATCTGGAAAGCTGTGGTTCCAGCCACCTCTCCCCCTCAACGAGTTCAATGTTCTAGTTTTGGTGTACAAAGCCCTATACAGCTCAGGACCAGGATACCTGAAAGACCATCTTCCCCTTATATACCCAGTCGATCACTGCGCTCTGCAGGTGAGGGCCTCCTGCAGATACCATCTCATCAGGAGGTCTGTTCCGCACAACATAGGAAACAGACTTTTAGTGTAGTGGCACCTACCCTGTGGAACTCCCTCCCCTTAAATATTAGATAGGCGCCATCTCTGCTATCTTTTTAGCACCTTTTGAAGACTTTCCTCTTTCAACAAGCCTTTTAAGTGGAGACCTATGGTCTGCGTCTGTGTTGGAATTGCGTTTAATATACATATATATATATATATATATTAACAATATGTTTTTAACCCTTTTTAAAAAGATGTTTTTAAAGCTTTTTTAAAAATGTTTTAAACGTTGTTTTGTTTTAATATATTTTAAAATGTGTTTTTATGATGTTTTAAAGTGTTTTTAGCGTTTTTGTTTGCCACCCTGAGCTCCTGCTGGGAGGAAGGGTGGGATATAAATCAAATAATAAATAAATAAAACAAATAAACAAAGCAGAAAGGGGAACTTCTAGTGGGGGGGGTCATTTTTCTTGCACCCAACCTCCCACCTCTGTTCCTGCAAATGGGTTGCGAGACAAATTATTGTGAGTCACCAAGACTCTCAAATGTTGAGACAAGCTCTGGTGACTTGTGTGTGTGTCAGTTCCAAAGGGCCAGACTGCAAGGGGAAAGCGCTCTCCACCGCACCCCACAAGACAGCTTGCTCTCTTTGCTAATTTCCGTTTGGGCAATTGGCTTGCTCTGAGCTTTGAGATGACAGGAAAAGAAATGAAGCCAGTGGGGCAGGGAATCCCCAGGGTGCAACAACACGCTTGTTCCAAGGAATCTGAGAACGGCCAAGACTCAGCCTTAGCTCTGTATAATGTAGCTTTCTGTTTAAATGTTCAATGTTTTTATGTTTAATGTTTTAGTTTAATTTTGTTGCTCTTTATTATTGATTTTATTCTAATATTGTATTTTAATCTTGTTTTGTACACCGCCCAGAGAGCTATTAGCTATGGGTGGTTTAGAAATGAAAATAAATAAATAAATAAAATAAATAAATAAATAAATAAAATTAAAATTAAAATCTATCGGGGGTCCTTGGTTTTCACCAGACCCCCCCTCCACGAGACCAAGTTTGTTGATTGCATGTACTGGAGGTTGGGCCCGAAGGGCAGTTTAGGGATTCTGCTTGTGTACCGCCCACCCCGCTCCACAGCAGACTCCCTGACCGAGGTGCTCGAGGTGGTCTCGGCTGTGCGGTTGCTCTCCCCCAACCTATTGGTTGTGGGGGATTTCAACGTACATGCCGAGGCTGTCCTCACAGGAGCCCCTCGGGATTTCATTGAAACCATGACTTCTTGGGATCTGCACCTTAGTAATACAGGGCCCACCCATGTAGCCGGTCATGCTATTAACCTTGTGTTTGTCTCGGGGAGGGAAGTGTTCTGAAAATGGGGACTGTGTCTTCTAACCCCATGTCATGGTCAGATCACTCTCTGGTGAATATGGACCTCTCGATGCTGCACACCCTCTGCAGGGGACAAGGACCTATTAGGATGGTCCGCCCCAGACGCCTGATGGAGCCTAAAGGATTCCTGAATGCGCTGGGTGATTTGGAGCTGACTGAAGGACGCCCGGTCGAAACCCTGGTGACGGAGTGGAATAGGGAGATCACGGGGGCAATAGACCGGGTGGCTCCGAAACATCCTCTCCCCCTGAATAGAGCTCAGACAGCACCCTGGTATACGCCACAGTTGCGGGGTCTGAGACAGGAGGTGAGACGACTTGAGCGCCGGTGGCGGAAATCTCGCACTGAAGACGATCGGACACTGGTGAGAGCAGCAATAGCTGCCTACCAAGTGGCAACAAAGGCAACAAAGAGGGAATTCTTTGCTGCCTCTATTGCGTTGGCAGAGTGTTGTCCCAGGAGATCGTTCCAAGTGGTCCGAAGCCTGGTCGGTCCAGTTGCTCAGGAACCCATGGAACAGTCTAAAATCTCCTGTGATACTTTTGCAAAACACTTTGCTGGTAAAATCGAGCGCCTGAAGAGCATGATTCCATTTGCCGTGGATACAGGGAGTGGGCCAGAGTCGGCCAGTTGCGATCCGGTCCGGTGGGATTGTTTTCAGCCTCTTCTCTCTGAGGAAGTGGACAAGGTGCTCAGTACTGTGAAGCCAACCACCTGTCTAGTTGATCCTTGCCCTTCGTGGCTTATTATAAGTTGCAAAGAGAGACTGAGCGAAGGGATCAAGGCAATGGTAAACGCATCCTTGAAAGAGGGTGCAATGCCATTAGCCCTCAAGGAGGCGGTGATAAAGCCCATCTTAAAAAAACCCTCCTTGGATCCTCAAGAATTGAATAACTTCCGCCCAGTCTCTAATTTACCATTCTTGGGCAAGGTGATTGAGCGGGTGGTGGCCAAGCAGTTACAGACACACTTGGAGGAAACGGATTATTTAGATCCATTCCAATCGGGTTTCAGGACTGGTCATGGAACTGAAACAGCCTTGGTCGCCCTGGTGGATGATATGAGGAGGGCGTTGGATAGGGGAGAATATACCTTCCTCGTCCTCCTAGATCTCTCAGCGGCTTTCGATACCATTGACCACAGTATCCTTTTAAATAGCCTAGAGAGACTGGGAATGGGGGGCACTGTTTTACAGTGGTTCCGCTCCTATCTCTCAGGTAGGCACCAACGGGTGGCATTTGGGGATGAGGTTTCAGACCCGTGGCCTCTCAATTGGGGAGTGCCACAGGGTTCTATCTTCTCCCCCATGCTATTCAACATCTATATGAAACCGCTGGGGGCTATCATCAGGAGTTTTGGGCTGCAGTGTCACCAATATGCGGATGACACTCAGCTCTACCTCTCATTTAAGTCCTCACCGGAGTTGGCTGTGAATACCATGTCCAAGTGCCTGGAATCCATGAGTGGTTGGATGGGAGAGAACAGACTGAAGCTAAATCCCGACAAGACCAAGGTGTTGCTCGTGGGAGACAAAGGGAGGTTGGGAATTACGGACCTGATGCTTAATGGAGTGAAATTACCCCTGAAAGTTCAGATCCGCAGCCTTGGGGTCATTTTAGACTCCCAGCTGTCCATGGAGGCTCAGGTTTCGGCAGTGAGCCGGGCAGCTTGGTATCAACTACATCTGATACAGAGGCTGCAACCCTACCTTCCTGTTCATCTGCTCCTACAAGTGATACATGCCCTGGTCTCCTCTCGCTTAGACTACTGTAATGCGCTCTACGTGGGGTTACCCTTGAAAACAGTCCGGAAGTTGCAGCTGGTACAAAATGCGGCGGCACTTGATTAAACGCAGCCGTCGCCGTGATCATATCACTCCAGTATTAATAGATCTTCACTGGCTACCAGTTGTCTACTGGGCTCAATTCAAGGTGTTGGTGCTGACCTTTAAAACCCTATACGGTTTCGGCCCAGTTTATCTGCAGGAGCGCCTCCAGAATCACCAATTATGCCGCCTAACACGATCAGCCTCACAAGGCCTTCTCTCGGTCCCACCGGTGAAAACAGCTAGGCTGGTGCGGACCAGAGAGAGGGCATTTTCGATTGTGGCTCCCACCCTCTGGAATTCCCTTCCGTTAGATCTTCGACATGCTCCCTCCCTGATAAGTTTTCGCAGAGCCTTAAAAACCTGGCTTTTCAGGCAGGCCTTTGGGGTTGGGGTGGACTAGTTTTATGATGTTTTAACTGTAAATCTGGTTTTAAATTCATTATGATTTTGTGCTATTTGTATATTGTTTCTCATGTTATTGTAAGTCGCCTAGAGTGTCCGCTAACCCAGGCAGATAGACGATCAATAAATAAAATTTTATTATTATTATTATAAATTAGCTCTCTCTCTTTTTTTAGAACCCTGAGGACTAGTACCTTAGCTTTTTAGTGATAGAACATCTACTTTTTGCATGCAGAAGGTCCCAGGTTTAATACCCGATGGGACTGCTGGGACAAGACTCCCCGCCTGAAACCCTGGGAAGCCGCTGCCGGTCTGTGTGGACAATACTGAGCTAGAGGAACCTGCGTTCTGACTCAGTGAATCAGCTTTGCAAATATCGCAAAGTGTTCCAGCAAGTGGCATAGAGGAGGAGGTGTCTGACACGACAGAAACGAGAATGTAGCTCCTTTCTTTTCTAATTTCATTTTTTCTCTTCAGGTTGTCCCCCCAAGTCCCGGACACCAATGGCCCCCATAGTGATCAGCCAGTCTATGCCAATGCTCAGGATTTGTACTACAACTATGTCGGGAGTGCCGCCCCAGCAGCTGTGGATGAAGACATCTACATTATTCCAGATCAATGACCACTCACACACTCGCTTGGCTGTTGTCCCTCCACAAAGCATCTTCTGTTTTTAAAGTCTCTATCATGGTGACCTTTTGCTTTTGCTTTTTTTTTTTGCAGGGGGGCATATAGAAAGAACATTGGAAGGAGTTCCTCTTTTCTTTATGACTCATACAACTGCAGTTGCCTTTGTTCACCGATATGACATTGGAGGGGGTTCATTCTTAATTTTCTGGCAAAATGAAGCATTCAATAATTATCTGGAGGAACTCCTCCCCCCAACTTTTCAAATCTAACATGCAGTCAAGGGAATGATTTCCTGCATTTCACCCCCTGCAGGGTGTGTGTGTGTGAGAGAGAGACAACAGGGAAGAAGGAGGGAAAACTTAATTTAAAAAGTGAGAGTGCAGTTTTGGGTAACACAGAGAATTACATAACTGTCTGACAAGAGACCACCTCAGCATCTGGAGAGTGTGTGGGAGAAATGTTCACCTGTGCACTGCATGACATCTTTGCCGTCCTGCCGTGTGCATTGATGTGCATGGGTGCTTGAAAAGATGGGTCTGCCGTCCCACAATGCCAAGGGCTTTGATAGGGATAGCCCATGATGCAAATTTGTGTGTGCTTGTGTAAAGATGTGGTGTAGTGGTTACGGCGCTGGACTACGACCTGGGAGACCAGGGTTCGAATCCCCACACAGCCATGAAGCTCACTGGGTGACCTTGGGCCAGTCACTGCCTCTCAGCCTCAGAGGAAGGTGATAGTCAACCCCTCTGAATACCGCTTACCATGAAAACCCTAGTCATAGGGTCGCCATAAGTTGGGATCGACTTGAAGTCCATTTCCATTTTCTGTAAAGATGCAATTTTAGGCCAAATTTTGGAGACGGGGAGAAACAGGTGCTTGCTATACGGACTCACACTGAGCTGCACGAATAGGGTGTTCTAGACCCAGGATACTGTATGTGGATCGGGCCCACTCCCAATCTTGGCCAGAACTGCTGTTTATGTACACATTAAAAACGAAAACAAGTGTTGTTCCACATCTTCACATGACTTCTCTCTCCGTCTCTCTCGTAGGGGAAGGGCCCTAGTTCTGGGGTAGAGCGCCTGTCCGCCTTCCATGCAGGAGGTCCCAGGCGCATCTTCAGGTTGGACGGGGAAAGCCTCCCTTGTCTGAAATCCTGGAGAGCCACTGCCCATCCGTGAGCCAATACTGCGCTTGATGGGCCAATGGTCTGACTCAGTGCCGAGTACTTTCTATAACTCTGGGGAAATTAAAATGGGGAACTGAATGGCTTCATTTTCTGTTCGAAATCCCCTGAGTTACAAGGTGGGAGGATTTTGCTGGGTAACGGATCCAAAGTTCCTTTGGGTGCACAGAAACAGTTGTTTGGATCTTGCCCAGTGTTTACTCCCGAAGGAGGACAGCAAATACATGCGTAGACATATGCAGTTCCTGCCCGAGGCAGCTGTGATATAACTGTGCCACTTGACCCCAGAAACCATTGCTGCCTTTGTTTTCACCTCCAACTGGTTTTCTTCCAGCGCCTATTGTGGCTTGACCAGAAATTCAGGACTGGAATCCGCTGAGTGCCTGCCCCCAGGACTAAGCTTGGAAAGGTTGGTGGGGAAGGGGTGATGGGCCAAGGCAGCCCTTAATTCCTCCAAAACACATACTCCCATGGCTGAGAGATGTAGCAAAATCATCATCACCGCCATCTGAAAATCTGGAAGCCCCCAGTTCAAATCCTGCTGCTGCCACCCCACCTTAGCCAGCCCTCTCTCAGAGCCCCACTTGCAAAATCAGGATGATGATACCAAGCTACCCTACAGAGATGCCGTTATGTCATAACATCAATAGTAATAAAAATGAAAATATTATCTATTGCTTCCTATGACGCAGCTTGAAGCGATTGCGCATCACAGTCAAAAAATATGTAAAACAACTGCATATATGAAAACAATTCAAAACCACAGCATATATATAAACGCCAGCTTCCATTCTGATATGGAATGAAAACCTCCACTTGGAAGGCTTGTTAATAACACCGTCCCACTTTACTGAGTCGTCGTGAGGACTGCAGCGATGTGGATGGGCAGCAATGAGTGCCCTGAACGCTCTCGAGCACTGCAGAAAATGCAGTCTTACTAAAAATAAAATATTTGTTTTATCTGCTCTTTCCCATTGATGTGAGAGGGCAATATTAGATGCTTAGAGAGAGAGAGCCAGCCCTGGCCCCAAGGCAAGGGGGCCAGCGTGTCCTACTTTACAGAGACAGGGCTCTACTTGGAGGCCTCCTCAGTTTGTCTGGTCTGAGTCTGGTTTAAAGAGAAAACCCTAATAAAGGATGTTGCCCACACACTGTTTGTAGCACCTGGACAGCAGACTGCACAGGCCCTCACAGCTTTCATAGAATCATAGAAGAGTAGAGTTGGAAGGGGCCTATAAGGCCATCCAGTCCAACCCCCTGCTCAAGGCAGGAATCCAAATCAAAGCATTCCCGACAGATGGCTGTCCAGCTGCCTCTTGAAGGCCTCCTGTGTCGGAGAGCCCACTACCTCTCTAGGTCATTGATTCCATTGTCGTATGGCTCTAACAGTTAGGAAGTTTTTCCTGATGTTCAGCCGAAATCTGGCTTCCTGCAACTTGAGCCCATTATTCGTTCTCGTTCTCTACTCTGGGGGAATGGATTGTGTTTCTGTTCAAATCAGTGGTGGGTGATCTCTGCCCCATGGGCCTAATTTGGCCAGCCAGGCCCCAGTGAAGGGCCCTACGGGGCCATAACCAATTCCACCCACCTGTCAATCATGCAATGTCACCCGCGTCAGTCATTTTGATCTGCTCCACCGCTTTCCACCGCTTTCAGCCTAACCCTGGGAAAGTTTGAGGTGTTCTGCGCACAATTCCCGCTAAGACTAAAGGGGAATTGAATGCAAAAGGATGTAATACATAACATGTATAAAATGATATAAAATGCAAGAAATGACTTTGGCCTTTGGCCCCTCCCACCATCAGAATGTGGCCCCTGGAAGGTTGCCTGGGTTTGAATCTGGCCCTCAGACTGAAAGTGTTTCCCCACCCCAAATTAAATGATAGTTGTTGGGTTGTATCCAGTTTTAATCCTACTCAGAATAGACTCATTGAAATTGATGGACAAGGCTAACTTAGGTTTATTTAGTGCAGTGGGTCTGTTCTAAGTATGACTTAGCTAGATAAAATTGATCATTTCTGCATTTGCATTTATACATGTCAATGAGCACATAAAAATTCTATGTCCCCTCTTGTCTGCCTTTGTTGGGGGGCAGGAATGTGGCATAAGTGGGACTCCCTCCCTTAAATATTAGACAGGCGCTGTTATCTTTTCTGTTATCTTTTCGGTGCCTGTTGAAGATCTTCCTCTTTCAACAAGCCTTTTAAGTAGAGACCTTATCCCAGTCTCCATCTGTGTTGGAACTGCTTTTTAATACGTTTTTAAACCCTTTTGTTTTTTTAGACAATATGTTTTTAACCTTTTTTTTTTAAGAGGTCTTCAAAGCTTTTAAAAAATGTTTTTAAAGCTGTTTTAATGTATTTTAAAGTCTGTTTTTATGATGTTTTAAAGTGTTTTGAGTGCTTTTGTTTGCCGCCCTGGGCTCCTGCTAGGAGGAAAGGCAGGATATAAATCAAATAATAAATAAATACATAAAAATAAATAAATAAATGAGCATCCTACCCCCGAGGAGACCGCCCTCAAAACCAGAAGCGTGCACACGTTGCAAAAGCAACCACTGGAGATTCAGCGCTGCACGACGACGGGAAGTTTGTGCTTCCCACTTTTCCAGATAACAGGGGAGGGGGAGTCCCTCTGCACTCATATCAGTCCAGGAGCTGCACTATCTATTAATGGGAATGAGAGTTCCCGATAAGATGGTGTCAACGGTGTGACGTGCCAAGCAAATATTAACCAGAGAAGTAGAAGAGTGGCTACAAAGTGGAGGATTAAAACTGGATTATTAGAATATTATCATTACTGCATTTACATCCCACCTTTCCTTCAAGGAATTCAAGACAGTATACATGGTTCTCCCGCCTCTTGTTTCATCCTCACAACAGCCCTGCAAGATAGGTTAGGCTGAGAGGCAGCAACTGGCCCAAGGTCACCCAGTGAGCTTCATGGCTAGCGATTTGAACCCAGATCTCCAACACCCTAACCAATACACATGGATTTCCTCCCCCCCCCACCCCGGATGGAATGAGGGTTGTTTCCAGATGGCGATTGATCATGACCTCAGCCCATGCAGGTTTGGGGGAGCATCCTCGAGGGATGGAAAAATCTGTCAATTTTGGTTTCCCTGATTCTCATTTTTCCAGTCTTAAATTCTCCACATTTATTTATTTAAAACATTTATTATTACATTATATCCCACCTCTCCTCCAAGGTGTTCAAGGTGGCAGCCATTAGTTTGCATTTTTTTTAAAAAAGTCTTCATGAAAATTTGTGGTATCTCCTGTTATATACATTTTTATATTTCCCTAACATTTTGTGTGTTATTTTCACTAATTCTGAGTAGATATGCTAAGCTTAGACCCCTTACTTTTTTGGGAGGAGGGTCCCAGCAGAGTCCCTACGTCTCCAGAATCCTATGAGCCAATCAGCATGAAAGGAAAGTGCGTTAGCCCCTGAGAAGAGTCTTCTAACATGCTTCCTTGTCCTTTCCTGCTGATTTGAGCCAATCAGAGTAAAAGGAGGTGAATCCATCACTGAGAACAGTCTTCTAAGGAGCTAACACTCTCCCCTTTCACGCTCCTAGGGATGTCTGTTGTTGTGGGATTATTTATTTCTTTATTAAATTTGTTAGCCGCTTTTCTACACACATATCAATGCGCACTCAAACTGACTTACAGTTAATAAAAAAATTAAATGAAAAAGCAAGAGGTTAAAAAATATACAAAACCTTAAAAACAGAACAGTACACAGACGGTAGAGCAACCCTTCTTAGGAAGGCTACACAACAGAAGCCCGCCGAAAGGCTTCCAAAGTGAAGAAGCAAATGCAAATGCCTGAGAAGAGAAATGTTTTTGAGTGGTACCTAAAGGTGGATAATGATGGTGCCAGGCGTGCCTCCCTGGGGAGAGCATTCCACAAACAGGGGGGCCACCACTGAGAAGGCCCGTTCTCATGTTGCTACTCTCTGCACCTCTGAAGGGCCCCCGATGCCAAGTGCAAGGTTGGGCTGGTACATATAGGGAGAGGCAGCATGAACAAGGACCTCATTCTCAACCCCACAGCCATAAAAGGGGGAGAGGCCATGGCTGTGACTAGCATGACACAGGACCCTGCACTTCTGAATTTGCCACTATACTACTGACGGTCAGCTACGAAATTACTAGGGCTGTTTTCTGCTAAGTTCTACTCACAGTAGAACCCATTGAAATTAATGCACCCCGCAAAAAAAAAATCACACTGGCTGACTTTGGGTATATTTGGACCCCAATGAGATTTCTAATGCAAGGACAGAGTCACGTTGTGGCCCAGAGACCATTTTCTGTTCGGGTCACCAGAAGTGTACTTGACACTGCCAAAGCACTTTGAGCCAAAAAATACTTTTTCAGAGAAGGTAGAATTTTTCTGAGCAGCATCTGTTGGGCCCTTCTCCATGTATATTGGGTAAACAACATGATTTCTTGGGTATTTTTGGACCCCACTGGGCTTTTGCTGCTGTTGTTTCCAGAAGGAAACCTGTAAGTTGTAACTGGCTGAAATTTGGGGACATTGTACAGGTGACGTTTTGTGACAATCGTAGTACGGAAGTTCTTCTGTTCTTACGGCTTTCCTTATGATCGCTGAATTGAACCCCCATGTACAGGTCAAATCTATCTTTGAATGCCAGTTGCCGGGAATTACAAATGAGAGTTGCTGTTGCACTCAGGACCTGCTTGGGGGTTTATTCTGGGGCACCCAGCTGGCCACCAGGAGAACAGGATGCTGGATTGGCTGGGCCTGATTCAGCCACAGAGCTCTTGTGATGTTCTTAACAGGCCTGTCCATCAAACAAACTCTTGAAGTTAGCACTGAGAAGAGCCTTCTAACATACTTCCTTTCCTGCTGATTTAAGCCAATCAGAGTGAAAGGAGGTGAATCCATCACTGACAAGACAAGAATCACACACACAGAGATTTGCTTAACAAAAACAAGCAACCTAGGTAGGTAACCTAAGAACTGGGTGTGAGAGGTGGGGCACATTCAACAGGTGTCCACTTAGCCTGGCTGGCCAGAGGCAACATTCCTGACCTACCCCAAATATGAGACGGGTTAAACACGGCCCCTGTTTATCTTCCCATCACAGCCCAGTTCCTAGAAATCCAGCCTGCCCTCCAGATGTCTCCATCTGCCCAAAGCCGACGGCTACCTCCACCTGGCTGAACCTATAATTTCCAGCCGGCAGGGCAGAGAGTCCGCTCTCCATCTTATCAGCAACTGTGGTTTGGAGAAAAACAAAACAAGGCAATCCTACGCAGGTTCAAAGGGGCCACAGGGTCTCTGGGCTCCCCACGCTGGGGACTCCAAGAGGCAGAAGGACAAGGCCTTAGCTCAGTGGTACAGGATCTGCTTAGAATCATAGAATAGTAGAGTTGGAAGGGGCCCATAAGGCCATCCACTCCAACCCCCTGTTCAATGCAGGAATCCAAATCAAAGCATTCCCGACAGATGCTTTGCGTAGAAGGTCCCAGTTTCAGTCCCCAGCATCTTCAGTCAGAGCTGAGAATACCCCCAAGTCTAAAACCCGGGGCAGCTGCTGCCAGTCAGTGAAGAGAATATTGAGCTAGATGGACCTGACTTCTTAAGCCCTTTATTTGGAAGCATGAGGTCTGAAGTCAGGACTAGAACACAGTGGCAGCACACTTGCTTTGCATGCAGAAGGCCACAAGTTTGGTACCCACAGGCATCTCCAGGACTCAGGGAGAGATGGGACCCTTGGAGAGCCACTGCAAGTCAGTGCAAGTAATACTGAGCTAGATGGAGCAAAGGTCTGACTTGGTATAAGGGCAGCTGCCTAGGTTCGTATGGTAGTGTGAGGAGGTCGATAAGGGCTCCCTACATTCCTTTACAACTCTGGTCACATGCCCACATATTCCCATGTGCTGTGCATAGGAACAAAGAACGATCCAAGAATGTCCTCAACGGCAGAACAGGCGGAGGATAACAATGTGTACGTTACGACGGCTGTGAAGGCGGATGAAGGCTGCAGCAGATAAAAGACTTCCAATTGTCGTGGTACCCATGCCATTGGATCAAAGCCGTTTTCTGTCAAGATTGTGTGCTGATCGTCGTGCGCCGATCTCCCCACATAAAACAAATTCACACACAGGCATCTTCCAACCAAATTATCTTGGAAGACAATCTTACTCGGCCACAAGTGATCGCCAACCACAATCGCATAGGGATGGATGAACCTGGGACTTTCTGCATGACCTAAAAATTAAAGATCCCGTTCTTCATGGTTCTCGACAAAAGGCTGATTTAAATAGGAACATGGAAACATACTTTATACTTCCTTAAACAGACTACCCCCAGCGCATACCTCTGGAGCTTAAAAGCTTGCACCGGCTGTCCATATGTTACCAGGTTCAAGGCTTTTTAAAAAAAATTCACAAGGCCCTTAATGACTTGGGACAAAAAAAAAGAGGCAAGCTCTAGTGCCGAGTAAAATTTAATGTAGTGCTCTACGCGCTTAGGAAATACTTTCCTTCCTCAGGAGCTAAAAACATTCAGACAAACTCAAATGAATGTCATGGAGACAACACCATGGTTTTAAACATCAGCAAAGTACTTTTAGAGACCACATTCTGTATAAATCACTTAAAAATAATTTAAAAAAAATTTTTTTTCTTTGTAATATATCCCTGATCATTAACATCAGACTGGCATCTTATAAAACCATACTGTATAGCTCAAATTAAACAGAATCTTGTAAGAGCCATTACAAAGCAGCTTAAACATGAAACTCTTTCATCCCCCCAGAAAAACACAAAGACGTTGCCCTGTACTGACCTGTGGAGCGATATTTCCTTGGCTCTGTCAAAGCAATGTGAATTCTTTATCCAAGCCTCACACTCAATACAAACCAAACTTAAAGGCTGCCAGTATCCATACTAAGTATATAAATCAGCTCAGCTGCACTATCACTGCACTTGTGAATTTGACTGATCCAGCTAGTACTTACAGTGACTAACTAGCATGTACAGTTGTTACAGACAGTAAACCAAGTTTCATATAGAACCCTTGTTTCTTATTTTATTTAAACTCTGTACTCTGCTGGTGTTTAAGACCATGGTGTTGTCTCCACGACATTCATTTGAGTTTGTTTGAATGATTTTAGCTCCTGAGGAAGTATTTCCGAAACGCGTAGAGCACTACAATAAATTTTACTCTGCACCAGAGCTTGCCTCACTTTTTTGTCTCCAGTTTGGTGCTTGTTCCTATTTGTTCCTGCCTTAATGACTGGGGTCCAGGACACCTTAAGGAGTACCTAATCCCTTGGACACATCATGAGAAGACACAATTCACTAGAAAAGACAATAATGCTGGGAAAAACAGAAGGGAGTAGAAAAAGAGGAAGACCAAGCGAGATGGATTGATTCCATAAAGGAAGCCACAGACCTGAACTTACAAGATCTGAACAGGGTGGTTCAAGACAGATGCTGTTGGAGGTCACTGATTCATAGGGTCACCATAAGTCGTAATCAACTTGAAGGCATATAGCACACACACAATCCCCATATTGATTATTCAGTTGGCCCAGGGGCGTCACTACCGGGGTGCGGAGGGTGCAGCCCGGACCTGGGTGTCACCATGAGGGGGGTGACACCCAGAGCTGCCCCGCCCCACGCCGTTACCCGCTGCTCCAACTCCTCCTCAGAGGCAGGCGGGCGGTCAAGACTGGGAGCAGCGTCGGCGGGGCGAGGGAGGTGTGCCAGTGTTCCCAGGCCTTCTCCGGCTGGGTGCCCCTCCGGCGCGTGCCCTACCAGGGGCATGGATGGGGTGGCTGGCATTGAGTGTGCGTGCATGCATGTCCAGCCACCTCGTCCATGCCCCTGGGAGGGCGCGCCCCGGAGGTCCGCACCCCCCCTGCACTCCCGCTAGTGACGCCGCTGAGTTGGCCTATTTATTCGGCTTCTGGTCAGCTCCCTGGAACACTTGCAGCAGTCTTTGCCAGCCTCCAGATGTTTTGGACCACAGTGAGGAAACCTTACAACATTTGAGCCTTTTTAGTTTAGAGAAAAGGCAAGAGGAGACAGGATAGAAGAGGTGCAGAAAATTATGTATGGTGTGGAGAAAGTGGATAGTGAAACTTTTTTTCTCCTCTCATAATACTAGCACTCAGGGACATCTCATGAAGCTGAATACGGAAAGGTTCAGGACACAGGAGAAGCAGTTCTTCACACAGCACGTAGTTAAACTATGGAATTTGCTCCCACCAGAGCAGAGCTTGGAAAAGTTACTTTTTTGATGGGAGTTGTAGTTCAAAAAAGTAACTTTTCCAAGCTCTGCGACCAGAGGCAGTGATGGGAGCCGACTTGGACGGCTTTAAAAGAGGAGCAGCCACAATGGATATATTATCTGAATACTAGTTGCTGGGTTTCACAAGTGGAGCGAGTTGCTGTTGTGCTCAGCACTAGATGCGCTCCCTGCTGCAGGGCTCCGCTTAGAGTCCCATCAGTCCTGACAGTTGGGTAATGCTGGCTGGAGCGGACGGACATTGTCGTTTAAAAAACATCTGAAGGGCACCAAGGGCAAAGGCTCTCCCAGGCCTATGATGAAAGGAGAAGAGCAAGCCTGGAGGCTGAGCTGCCCTTCAGGGGACAGAGTAGAGTGAATTCACTCTGCCTGAAAATGCAACACAACAGGAAGGGCCCCGAGTGGGCCCCGTCCAGTTCTGGACACCCCACTTTAAGAAGGTTGCAGACAACTGGAATGAGTTCAGAGGAGGGCAAGGAGGATGATCAGGGGACTGGAAACAAAGCCCTGTGAGGAGAGACTGAAAGAACCGGGCATGTTTAGCCTGGAGAATAGAAGACTGAGGGGAGATAGGATAGCACTCTTCAAGTACATGAAAGGTTGTCACACAGAGGAGGGCCGCAATCTCTTCTCGATCATCCCAGAGTGCAGGACACGGAATAATGGGCTCAAGTTGCAGGAAGCCAGATTTTGAGTTAACATCAAGAAAATCTTCCTAACTATAAGAGCGGCACGACAATAGAACCAGTGACCTAGGGAGGTGGTGGGCTCACCAACACTGGAGGCCTACGAGAGCCAGAAGGGCAGGCACCTGTCGGGGATGCTTTAACTTGGATTCCTGCATCGAGCAGGGGGTTGGACTGGATGGCCTTATAGGCCCCTTCCAACTCAATGGTTCTATGATTCTATGAAAAAAATGGCCAGCAAGAGGAGGAACCATTACTAACCGTCTGCACAAGGCAGGCATTGGCCCCTCCGGGCAATGGGGCCCAAGGCAGACCAGCTTTCCTGGTTCATTTGAAAAACAGCACCCTTCATTCTCTGTTTTCAGAAGAAGCTGGAGTCTTCCTGGAAGGACCGTGCTGCAATTACAGCCTCGCCCCAGTTAGAAATGTGTTTTTGGGGGTGGGAGTGTTTGTTTTTTTTAAATACTACTTTCTTTTCTAAACCTTGGTCACTCCTTCGCCTGCAGGCAGGAGGCTGTTTGGGGCCTGTTTGTGTTACTGCCGGAGCCCTCCATGGCTCAGCCAAGTACCGCAAGCAGCTGGCTCAGCTCCACCACAGCCAGGCAAGGGACAAAACAAGCTGTGGGCTGTTTATCCGTCCAAAGCAGGTGAGGACACCCATTTTTTGGAAGACATTGACCTGCTGGGTTGCGTAACTCATCATACATTTAAAGCACATGACTTCCCCCAAAGGATCCTGGGAGTTGCAGTGGTGATGGGCATTATAGCTCTCTGAGGACTCAGGATTCTTTGGGGGAAGTCATGTGCTTTAAATGTGCTTTAAATATATGGTGAGAACGCAGCTCTGGTGTTCAGGATATTATTATTATTATTATTATTATTATTATTATTATTATTATTATTACCTACCCTTCACCACCTTGTCCCAGGGTGGGTTATACCAGTTTAAAATTCAATATTAAAAACAAATTAAATTACAACCACAGGAATAGGATGAATTCTATAAATATACATCACAAGTACAAAAGCCAGGGTAAAGCATTCGCCAAAAAGTTGTACAATTAAGTTGCCAGAAGCAGCTCTGTGGGGAGGGAATTCCACAGAAAAGGCCCTCTCCCGGGCCAGCACCCTCCAAACTTCTGAGGATGGCAGAAGTACCAAATGGGCCCCCACTGCTGATCACCTGAGAGGGTCTGCAGGGAAGGAGGTGATCTTTCAAATATTTGGGGTCTAAGTCATTTAGGGCTTTAAACGCTAAAGTGAGTACCTTAAATTGGGCCCAGAAATTTTGGAGTCACTGTGGCCCTTGAGTCTCTTCCCACTTTTAGGAACCAAGGAATCTGCCTTATACTGACTCAGGCCATTTGATACCATCTAGCTCAGTACTGACAGCATGGACTAGCATTGGCTCTCCAGGATTCCAGGCAATAGTCTTTTCCAGAAATTGGATTTTGGATCTTTGCAAGCAAAGCATATGCCCTACCAATGAGCTACAACCCTTCCTGTTTAAAAAAGTATCTTTTAAAATTGTTCTTTTCAACTCACTCTTGAATTCACATCAAATTGTGTGGATCCACTTAATAAATTCTGCCTGCATGTAAATTGTTTTAATTAATTTTTCAAAATGGAAATGAGCTATAAAGTGTAGTGGGTGACCATGGGCTACTCACCATCTCTCAGCCTATCTGCCCCTCAGGATGAAAACAATAGAGAAGCATGAGTACCCCAAGGAAGAAAGGAAGTATTGTACGACCATAGTGTGAAATTGGCTACTTATTGGGACACAGTATGAAGAAATATTTATATAAGCATGACTATCAAAAATGTTTATTATTTACACAACCGGTAAAGATATTTATAGTGCAATCCTATGTTTGTTTACTCAGAAGCAAGTCCCAATGTATTCAATGGGAGCCTCAAGTGATAAGGAACTTGTTCTTTTAACAAGCCTTTGACGTTGAGACCTTATCCCAGTCTGTGTCTGTGTTGGAATTGCTTTTTAATATGTTTTTAAACATTTTCTTTAAAAAAAAATGTTTTTAAAGCTTTTAAAAATGTTTTTAAAGATGTTTTGTTTTGTTTTCAAGTCTGTTTTTATTATTTTTAAAGTGTTTTTAGTGCTTTTGTTTGCCGCCCTGGGCTCCTACTGGGAGGAAGGGTGGGATATAAATCAAATAATATATATATATATAAATAAACTTCATTTATCCAACCCAAAATTCAGAGTCATGCCACTTTAAGCTGTTTTGCAACTGTTTATACTTGTTTTATGGTTATTGGTTTTTAAAGGGATTTATTTCTTATTGTGAGCTGCCTTGGTTTCCAATCACCAACCCTACCTCACAGGGTTGTTGGAAAGACTCCATACACACACACACTTGCAGGTGTAAAAATACACCCCATATAATAGTTTATTGTCAAACCAGTTGGTCATTGCAGAACATTTTTTAAAAAATCAGTATTAGTTTCCTACATAATAAAAACTGTGATACCTAGGTAAACCCTGCCTAATTGCTTTAAAAATAGGATTGGAGAGGGAGAGAAAGATTTACAACACAAACACAATTCTTTGCTATGTTTACTCAAAAGTCCCATTAATTTACAGCACAATGTCTACTCAAAAGTAAGTGCTAATGAATTCAATGGGGTTTACTCCAGGTACATGGGATTAGCATTGCTTTCCTCCCAGAAAAGCAAATATTGGATTAAATACTTTCATATTGCCAAGGTTTTCAAAGCACTGCCCTCTGCAACAGCCCAGGGTCTGACTCTTGCACACAAGAGGGGAAAAAACTTTAAGCCATATTCTTACTTAAACAAACTGAGAGTCTCAAAGCCACCATTTTCTGACATTGCAATGAAGTCTAGGCACTGCCTGGGTCAATAAATCACAACCCTGGCTTCACTTATTGGCTACAATCCTGATAGGGCGGGGTTAGAACTGGGAGCTGCTATAACAGATCTGTTTGATTTAACAGTGTGGGGGGTGGTGTTTCGGTGTATATCTCAGAAACCAGACCACCTAGAAACTTAATTTTTTTTTAATTGAAGCTGAGAGTCTGGAGAGTAAGGTGAGCTACCCGGACACCCGGAGGGGACCCCCAAAAACCAGAGAATCCGGCCAAAAACCGGACACCTGGTAACCCTACAGCAGCCAGTAATCAGAAGTTTCTGAGTCATCTTCAAGGGCAGCCTCACATAAAGTGCATTACAATAATCTAGTGTGGAAGCTACCAGAGCATGGAAGACTGTGGCTAAGGGTCGAAACACAGTCACTGTTCTGTGGGCTGAACTTTGACTAGCCTTGTGTGCCCTCATTTTCAGAAAAGAGAATGAGGGCACACAACTCTAGTCAAACCGCACCTCTTTTTACTCTTTTAAAAACAAGATGGGAGCAGTTTGAGTGCGTTGGGTTTTTTTAAAACTCAGCTTCAAAGAGATATAGCAGCTGATTGGCAGATCAACCCGTTCCCCTTCCAGGGGTAGCTAATGGAAACACTTTGATCTGTCAACTAGTGTGTGCACAGCCTTAGTCTTCTCTGTTCAAAAGCTGGTGAGCCAGCTGGAGCTGGAAAAATGCACTCCTAGCCACTGAGGCCACCTGGACCTCCAGTGACGATGTTCGATCTAAGAGTGCCCCAAGCTCCTTCCAGGGGAGTGCAATCCCATCCAGAACAAGCCGTCTTCCCAACTCCCGGACTCAAGAACCTGCAACACATAACACCTCTGCTTTTTCAGGATTCAGTTTGTTTGTTGGTCCACATCCAGCCCATCGCTTCTTTCAGACATCTGTCTAGCACCTCAGCTGCCTCTCACTGTCCCATTTCAATCAGGACAGAGCTGAGTGTCACCCACCTATCGGTGATGCTTTGCTCCACATCTCCTGACAGCCACTCCCAGCAGCTTCGTATAAGATGTTCAGTAGCATTGGGGACAAGATGGAACCCTGCAGGACACCACAGGAAAGCTCCCATGGTGCGGTGCAGTAGCCCCACATAACTACTTTTTGGAAATGGCCCTGAAGGTAGGAGCAGAACCAGTGAAGTACAGTGCCCCCAATCCCCACCTCTCTGAGGCGCTCCAGAAGGATATTGGGGTATCAAAAGCCACCGACAGAAGAAGAAGAATGAGCAAGGTGGAACTGCCCCCATCTTTCTGTTAACAAATGTCATCAACCAGGGCAGTTTGTGTGCCGTGACAGGGCCTAAAGCCAGACTGAAATGGACCCTTCTCCTTCAAGCGTGCCTGAATCTGTACTACTGCCACCCTCTCCAGGTCCTTGCCTCAAAAGGGGACATTTGCCACTGGGCAATAGTTGTTTAATCCTTCTGAGTCCAAGAAGGTATTCTTAAGGAGGGGGCACACCACAGCCTCCATCAAGGCAGGTGACCCTCCCCCTCCCCCAGTGAAGCACTGATCACTCCCTGGACCCACCCAGTCAACTGCTAGCTCTAAGAAGCCCAGACGGGCCAGGGCCAGGGGGGCAAGTAGTCAGCTGCACCTCTTCAAGCAGCTGGTCAGCATCCTCAGGCCACAGCAATTTAAACTGACCCAGCACGAATGGAACAGACAGTGCTCTGAATGCCTTCACTGGACTGGCTCTAATTGTGGCATTCAACTTTGCCCAACTTGGAGTGGTTTTTGTCCCTAACGTGCCTTCCAGAGTTGTTGCAGCAGGCTGTCAGAGCAAAGTCCTCTTGGCCAGATGAGAAAAGCTCAACATCCAAGGCCCTCCTCCAGGTGCCTACTCCGAGGGAAGCTGGGAGTCTGGCAACAAGGGAGAGGGCCTTCTCAGTGGTGGGCCCCAAATTATGGAATGATTTCCCTGACGAGGCGCGCCTGGTGCCAACACTGTTATCTTTTCGGCAACCCGGTCAAGACTTTCCTCTTCTCCCAAGCATTTTAGCAGGTTTTTAAATTGTTTTTTAAAAATGTGTTTTGTAAATTTGTATATTTGTCTTTAATGTTTTTAATTGTTGTAAACTGCCCAGACAGCTTTGGCTATGGGGCGGTATACAAATGTAATAAATAATAATAATAATAATAATTCACCACTCGGAAAAGCTCTGCCAGGTGGTGAGCGGATGCAATGGAGGCAGAGGAGTAGGCTTGTAGAGGAATTTTTATGGATCATTGTGATGACCACCCTCTCCCCGCCCCTCTGACCTGGACTGGTGCTGCTCCACAGCTGGGTGGGCACAGGGCCAGGGGCTGCATCGAGGACCCGGGCAGACACAACTGGGTAACCCTAAAGCCACCCAGCCCTTCTGCCCAGGTCCCACACACGCCAAGGCAACCCCCTCACACACACCATGTTTTATTCTGCTTAGACCTGCCATTTAGCAACAATGCCCCCAGACTAGGGGGTCAGCTGGCCAGCATCTCCTTAGTCAGTCACACCTATACATTGCCAAGCCCAATTCAAAGTGCTGGTTCTCCACGTCCCCCCTCTGGAGGCAAGAGACAGGGCCTTCTCTGTGGGGGTCCCCAGCTGCACGATGTGCCCCCCTAGTGAAGTCTGTCTCTGTTGACATTTTTCTGGTGCCAGGCAAAGGCTTACCTTTTCTGCCCCAGGCTTTTGATACACTAGGATATTATTTGTTATTAGTGTGCTTCCAAAGCTTCCTATAGTTGTCACGGGGTTGGCTGTTTTATGGTTTTGTTTTTAATCCTTGATATATTTGTTTGTGTTTCAACAATGTTGTAAGTCGCTTGGAGAACTCTGAGTGATAAGCAACGAACAAATATAAGAACAATAACAGCAATAATTTCAATGAGTCTACTCTGAGTAGAACAGCGGATACAACTCTTTATATTGAGTGGTATACAACCAAATCCTACTCAGAAGAGACCCACTGAGTGGACATGACTAACTGAGGTTCATTAATTTAACTGGGTCCACTCTGTGTAGAACGTAGTTGGATGCAACCGATTAATATTATTATTTCAAATTATTAATTGCTTGCCGCACAAGGGGTTGTACCCAATGTTAGTCCTACTCAGAGGAGACTCATTGAAAATAAGATCAGAAGAGCCCTCCAACTGCATCAGGCCAAGGGGGTCTCCTCTAGTCCAGCATCCTGTTCTCGCAGTGGCCAACCAGATATGCCCCTTTTGTTGTTGTTGTTGTTATGTGCCTCCAAGTCGATTTCGACTTATGGCGACCCTATGAATCAGTGACCTCCAAGAGCATCTGTCGTGAACCACCCTGTTCAGATCTTGTAAGTTCAGGTCTGTGGCTTCCTTTACGGACTCAATCCATCTCTTGTTTGGCCCTCCTCTTTTTCTACTCCCTTCTGTTTTTCCCAGCATTATTGTCTTTTCTAGTGAATCCTGTCTTCCCGCTATGTGTCCAAAGTATGATAACCTCAGTTTCATCATTTTAGCTTCTAATGATTTGTTGTTATGTGCCTCCAAGTCGATTACGACTTATGGCGACCCTATGAATCAGTGACCTCCAATAGCATCTGTCGTGAACGACCCTGTTCAGATCATGTAAGTTCAGGTCTGTGGCTTCCTTTACGGACTCAGTCCATCTCTTGTTTGGACTTCCTCTTTTTCTACTTCCTTCTGCTTTTCCAAGCATTATTGCCTTTTCTAGTGAATCATGTCTTCTCATTATGTGTCCAAAGTATGATAACCTCAGTTTCATCATTTTAGCTTCCAGTGATAGTTCTGGTTTAATTTGTTCTGACACCCAATTCTTTTGTCTTTTTCGCGGCCCATGCAAGCAGGACCTGCGTGCAAGAGCAACTCTCTCCTCTTGCGATTCCCAGCAACCTTGTATTCACAGTGCCATTTGTATTCCATGTATTCAGTCCCTCCAACAGTGGAGGGAGAGCATAGCTGAATCTTCCTTTATCCCTTTAAAGCCATCCAAATTGCTCCACACAGCTTGTTAACATTTCCTATGAACTCTGGGGCTGGGTTTCACCTTAAGAAAACAATTTTACTTTCCTCTTTTCCCCACAAAGCACTCCTACCTTTCCTGACCTTGAGCTCAGGGTATGCGAGAAAAGGTGCCCGGAAGCACAGTGGAGATCTGGAAGGGAGAGACCTTGAGTGGAGAAAGAGGCAGGTGCCACTCTGCGGATGCTCCTTGGTCTCTGAGTCAGCAAAGAAGCCAGCTAGGAGGGTTGTGCTGGCAAGGGAGGGTCTGCTGATCATCGCATGTCAGGGCCTGGTGACTGACAACAGGAAGGCTCAAGCAAGTAGTGGTTCAAGCAGGGGCTGCTCTAACCGCTTTGAGGCCTTTGGGGACATTTGCAAACCAGAGAAATGGTTGTGGACACCACACATAAATGCACTCCCAACTAGTGGTGGCTAATAGCATTTTGATTTGGGAGGGCTGAAATTTTTAACCTTGCTGTTTTCATCACAATAGTACTGCGTCCAGTTCTGGTCTCCCCACTTCAAGAAGGATGCAGACAAACTGGAACAGGTTCAGAGAAGGGCAACAAGGATGATAAGGGCTGGAAACAAAGCTCTGTGAGGAAAGACTGAAAGAATTGGGCATGTTTAACTTTGAGAAGAGAAGACTGAGGTGAGATATGATAGCACTCTTCAAGTACATGAAGGGTTGTCACATAGAGGAGGGCCAGGATCTCTTCTCGATCATCCCAGAGTGCAGGAGACGGAATTATAGGCTCAAGTTGCAGGAAGCCAGATTTCAACTGGACATCAGAAAAAACTTCCCTAAGGTATGATTCTGTGAGACTCCAGCTAGCGCAGAGCTCGGTGGTCAGATTCAGGGTAGGTCGATCCACACACATAACACCAACTCTGGCATGGCTGCCCTGGCTACCAATTAGTTCACAGGCTCAACTCAAAGTGCTGGTTTGACCAATAAAGCCTTATGCGGTTCAGGATCTCAATATCTCAAGGACCGCCTCTCCCATATGAACCAGCCGGGACCCTGTGTTTGTTATCTGAGGCCCTTGTTCGTGGGCTCTCCCCAGGGAGGCACGTCTGGTGCCCTCTCTATCCACCTTTAGGCGCCAGGCAAAGAACTTCCTTTTCACTCAGGCCTTTGGTATGCTCTGTTAGTCCTTTTTGTTTGGGTATTAAATTTTGTATATTGTCTTTTTTAAAATTCGCTATATATTTAATGTGTTGTAAGTCGCCTAGAGTTTAGAAAGAAATGAAGGATAAATACTACATAAATGTAAGAATTGTAATGTATCAAACAATAAAAGCAAACGTTAAATACTTATTCCAAAGGCAATCACGAGTTAATGAAACAAATACATATTTTTTAAAAGTGCTCCTTTAGCGTTTTGGCCATAGTCGCCTAGAGTTCACTGGGTAAGAGGTGACTAACACATTAATTAATTAAATAAATAATATTTATTACAGAAAGAGACTCACTGTTGTTTGCTTGCTTGGTCACTCTTTCTCTAGCAAGATCACACATGCACACACACAAATACTAAACAAAACAAAACAAGCTCCCCAGAGTAGGAAACACTCCCTGCTGCATCTCTGGTTACCAGAGGAGATGAGGCCTTCAAGGAAACAGCTCCGAGCATGCTCAGAACCAATTTTTCATTCTGATATAGGCTAAGGCTACCACATATCACTGTCCTTGAAGCAGTCCTGACTCCTCTCTAATTTGCTATAATGGCTGTGCTGGATAAGCCTCATAACAACAGATAAAGCAGGAGCGTTCCTAGTAGAGACCTCCTGGGAGGGACCTCTTTGCCACAGCTACGCTTTTGGATGAGGGCTGGCTGAGTGGGGCAGAGAACTGACTGGCCAGAGAACGTGAGATTGACAGGGATGCCTTTGCAAACATCTGTAGATTCAATTGTGAGCGGGACAGGAAAGAGTGTAGCTTTGAGATTTTGGGGAATTATTCCTTAACGGCTCAACATTCCCATTGGAAGGGCTACTCGGTCATGAAGCCCACAGGGTGAACTCAGGCCGGCCACTCTCTCCCTCTCTCTGCCTAACCTACTTCACAGGGCTGTTGTGTGGCTAAAGGATACGTCCGTGTGCACAGAGAGGGGAGGGGGAGACCGCCTTGAGCTCCTTGGAGGAAATATGTGGTACACGTGTAGTAAATGAAATGAGTTAATATAAATCCCCTGATGCAGCAGAAGATTAGACAAAGACAAACTTCCCTTCTGTTTTCTTTTCCAGCTCTGCCCTGTCAGTCACTATAACACTCCCATCTTGGTCCATACTTGGCTGTGATCAATCATAGCAGCTGAAGGTCCTCTCCACTTCTTGAAAAGCAGGTCTGCACAAACTTCCTCATGCAGGCCTAGAAACTTGTTTTTAACAAGCAAAAATAAATCATTTTTAAAAAAAATAGGCAGGTGACTTTTTCCATGTAGGGATGGAGGAAAAATCAGATAAACCTCCTTAATTCACACTTTCCAAAACAGCACGTAACCGAAACTCAGCCATCCTTCCAAATTGGCACTTCTCTGAATTTGGCAATGCGGTTCTAACCAGCCAAGTAATGGCTACAAAAATTGCATAAAGTAGGCTGAAGTGTTTATATACGGACATATATTAGTGAAAACAACATCGAAAAATGCATTATATTGGGAAACACTGCTTTGCCAAAACGTACACATTAGGCAAAATTGCATACTTTAGAAGGCACATGTACTTTAGAAGAAAATCAGACTAAAATGCTGTTAAATCTTCATGAGAACTTTTTTAAAAATTGCTAACTGATACGGAAATGTGAAGAATTTGTGATACGAAAAATGAGACATTGAGAGAAAGTGACGAATTTGCCCATTCCCTATTTCCTTGTAATGGCTTGTGGCTCAACACAATCCAGCTTGAGGAAAGCTTTGATTCAGAGGGTCCAGAGTGCAGACAGGATGCGGCCTTGCCTTGGTTTCTGGGCTGGGAGTCAAACAGATCATACCCTTGGCGTGAGGCCCAAAGGTTTTGCCGAACACTGATTAGCCTCAGGGCCATTTATTCCAAGGTCGGCAACAAGGCAAAGGTTTTTGCAGCTGCTCAGCTGAGGATTACCTTGTGAATTGATCCTCCCCTCTTGGCTGAGACAGGCCACCTAAGCGAGTGGGTGGAGGTGGAGGGCTTTCCCCAGGTTGAAAAGGTATCCACGTTTCCAGGGTGGGGTGCAATCACAGGGCAGGCCTGGAGAGGAGTTTGGGTAGTGATGAACTTGTGGGGAGATGGAGGGGCAAGAGAAGGTGGCTAAGAACATGATGACCAAAGCTGGCACATTCCCCCTGAGCAAGCAATATGCTCCCTGTGTTTAGAGCGCATGCTTTGTCTGCAAAAGGTCCCAGGTTCAACCCCTGGGATCTCTAGGCATAGCTGGGACTATTTCGTGCCTGGAGAGCTGCTGCCTGAGCTAGATGGAGGAATGGTCTGTCTTGGTAGAAGGCAGATTCCTATGCTCTTGTTTAAATCAGTCCTTTATTGTCAGCTCTTCACTGAGACAGCAGTGTCGGTGGGGGTGCAGGCAGGGCTGGAGATTCCTTGGTAATTGCCAGGCCGTAAGTCCTCAGCCGGCAGCTTGGCTATAAATCTGCCAGGCTAGCAAGGAAGAAGCAAGATAAGGGCAGAGGCCGTTCAAAGCTTACATGCCAAGCCAGAAATCCAGAAGAGACATCAGTGAAGGTCCGGGTCTAGTTTGCCAAAAGATCAGTCCAAGTCAAGGTTCAGGGGATAGGAAGACACACAGTGGTCACGCCTGACGTTGTAGTCAGCAACAAGCTGAACCCAAGGTTTGTCTTTTAAGGAGCAGGTTTGTCAGCAGGTGTGAGCCCTCAGCGTTTTGGCCTTAAGTGGACAGGCCTGCCCCTCTTCTGCCTGACCTTGTGTTGTCTACGTTCTGCAGGTGAGGGGGGAGTATCCTGTTCACTGCCTGCGTCTGGCTGAAGGGCTTCAGCTGTGTCTGGGGGGCTCTGCAGCTGAGGGGGAGAAGGAGCTGGGTTCTCAGGAGTTTCCTCCATTTCTCCTTCTGGGTCTGCTGCTTCTGGGTCTGCTGCTGTTACTCCCGAGTCATCCTCGTCTGATGAGTCCTCTGACAGGGCCATGACATTTATCCTGTACCTTGAGGACTGGAATCTTGCTTTAAAGGAAGCACCATCCACAACTCAGTGACAGAGCCCTTGCATTTCATGTAGAAGGGCTCAGGTGCATATCCGGGTAGGGCTGGGTTGATCCGAAACCCCGCAGACCCACTGCCAGTCAGTGTAGACAAACAGATGGTCTGACTTGGTATACAGCAACTTCCTATGTGCCTTTTTTAAACCAGACCTTTATTTAAAATCAAGAGGACTAGAATATTTATTTTTAGGGAAAAGGCCATCGCTCAGTGATCCAGCATTTGCTGTGCATGCAGATTGTTGCAAGTGTCATCCCTGACAGGTCCAGATAGGGCTGGAGGGGGGGGATGTGCATGGAGAGCCGGTGGTGGTCAGTGTAGATCTACGTGATCTAGGGAGAAGCCATAGTCTGACTCAGTGACAGAGCACCTGCTTTGCGTTCCGAAGGTCTCAGGATCAAATCTGAGCGTTTCCAAAACTAAAATACGTCTAGGAAATGAGAATCAGTGTCAGTCAAAGGAAACAATTCCAGGCTAGATGGATCAATGGTCTGCCTGAGGCGCGGCAAGGGACAAATCTGTCCGTTTTGGTTTATCTCAATGTCTCATTTTCCCAGCCGTCTGCAATTAGTTTGTTTGGAGATATAGAACTGGTTTTGTATCTGGAATTTAAAAAAAAAAAAATTGTATTGTTGACAGTTTTACTATGGAATTGCTTTGAGATATTGAATGGGAAGAGTTTTATAAATGGAATCAAATATTATCTGGATCCATTTCAATCGGGCTTCAGGCCTGGACATGGGACTGAAACAGCCTTGGTCGCCTTGGTGGATGATATGAGGAGGGCGTGGGATAGGGGCGAATGCACCTTCCTTGTCCTCCTTGATCTCTCAGCGGCTTTCGATACCGTTGACCACGTTATCCTCCTGGACCGCCTGAAGAGGTTAGGCATGGGGGGCACTGTATTGCAGTGGTTCCATTCCTTCCTCTCTGGTAGGTACCAAAGAGTGGTATTGGAGGATGAGGTCTCGGATCCTTGGCCTCTCACTTGTGGGGTGCCACAGGGTTCCATCCTCTCCCTGATGCTGTTCAACATCTATATAAAGCTGCTGGGGGCAATCATCAGGAGATTTGGGCTGCAATGTCATCAGTATGCGGATGACACGCAGCTCTATCTCTCATTTAAATCTTCACCGAGGTTGGCTGTAGAAACCCTGTCCAAGTGCCTGGAGTCGGTGAGTGGCTGGATGGGAAGGAATAAGCTGAAGCTGAACCCTGACAAAACCGAGGTACTGTTTGTGGGAGACAAGGGAAGGCTGGGGGATGTGGACCTGGTGCTCAATGGGGTACGATTGCCCCTGAAAGACCAGGTCCGCAGCCTGGGGGTCATTCTTGACTCCCAGCTGTCCATGGAGGCTCAAGTCTCGGCTGTGAGCCGGGCAGCGCTGTATCAACTCCATCTGATACGGAGGCTGTGCCCCTACCTTCCCAACCATCTGCTCCCACCGGTGGTACATGCCCTGGTCACCTCTCACCTAGACTACTGTAATGTGCTGTACGTGGGGTTACCCTTGAAAACGGTCCGGAAGCTGCAACTGGTACAGAATGCGGCGGCTTGTCTGATTAAAGGCAGCCGCCGGCAAGATCACATCACTCTAGTGCTGAAGGAGTTGCACTGGCTACCGGTTGTTTACCGGGCCCAATTCAAGGTGTTGGTTTTGACCTTTAAAACCCTACACGGTTTTAGCCCAGTCTATCTGAAGGAGCGCCTCCAGCATCGTCAGGGATGCCGCTCAACAAGATCAGCCTCAGAAGACCTTCTCTCGATCCCACCGATTAAAACAGCTAAACTGGTGAGGACTAGAGAGAGGGCTTTTTCAATAGTGGCCCCCACCCTGTGGAACTCTCTCCCAAATGATCTCTGCCATGCCCCTTCTATGATGAGCTTCCACCTGGCCTTGAAGACCTGGCTCTTCAGGCAGGCTTTTGGGGTGGATTAGGTTTTTACTGTTATGGTTTTAAATTTTAATGTTTTAATGTATTGTTTTTATCTTGTACGTCGCCCAGAGTGGCTGGACAACCAGCCAGATGGGCGACTAATAAATTTAATAAATAAATAAATAAATAAATAAAATAAACCAGTTCCCTTTTTTGCTTTGAAAAACACTTTCAACAATTCATCTTACATAAGAACCTCAGAAGAGTCCTTCAACAGCGGCAGGATCAGGCCAGAGGGGGCCCACCTAGTCCAGCATCCTGTGGCCACAGTGACCGACCAGATGCAGATGTACAGGTCTCCTAACAATACACATTTTTGGAAGCAATTTCCCCAGATTTTGTATATTATCTTCATGAATAATATTCATTTTCTCCTAACGCACTTTTTTTTTTTCAGGTTGGAGAAGTGCATTGCAAAATTCAAAGACGCACAGACTTTAAACGATGGCTGCATTTTGGTTCATGTATTTTTTCAGGAAGGGTGAATTACATAGATTCACATTAAAATTTTGTTTCACATTTTCTCTTCCGTCCCTGCATACGGAGGTTGGGAGGGTTACATGCATTCATATGATTTTCTGGGTCTAATGGAATTCAGACTATTTCCCCAAGCACCGGGGACATTCAGAGGAGGTTTTACCATAATCTCTACCTTTTGGACAAAGAACACAAAGTATCAAGCAAACCGTCTGGTCAAATAATTTTATTGTTCCCTTAATTGTTTTCCTCTTTCCCCCCATAAATCTTCTTTTTATAAATAATATAAACCAATAACAACCAAAATGCTGATGATACAAACAAGAATAAGTTAGCAATAAATAAGAGAACAGGATTAAAAAAAAAACAGTTTTGAACAACAAACAGGTTGAGGCTCTAAAAGGGTGCTCAGAGGATGGGGACACAATCCCTGCTCCAAGACCCTGCTTTTAAAATGTTCATAAAATACCCTTCCCCCCCCCAGTTATTATCTACATTTATTAATATCCACTTATAAATAAACCCTTTTTTGGTGTATAAAGTGCTTATAAGCTGTCATGTCATAATGCTGACACTGGGATCCCTGATTGGTTGGGATGACTTCCCAGAAAAGAAAATGACCTAGTAGGAATAAGGAGCTGCTGGGCCAGGCCACAAACAGCCATTGAACTAGAGCGTCATTGGTGATAGTGGCAAATTCAGAAGTGCAGGGTCCCTTCATGATAGTCTCAGCAACACACACCCCTTTTTTTGCTGCTGGGTTGAGAATGAGATCCTTGTTAATGCCTTCTCCCACAACAACAGATGTCCCCAGGAGGCAAAAAGCACGAAAGGTGGGAGGGCTAGCTACTGAAAGGAGTCTTCTCAGTGGCTGACTTACCTCCTTTCATTCTGATTGGCATCAATCAGCAAGAAAGGACCAGGAAGCATGTTTAGAAGACTCTTCTCAGTGGCTAACATCCTCCCCTTTCATGCTGATTGGCTCATAGGATGCTGGAGACATAGAGACCCTGCTCCCAAAAAGGTAAGGGGTATAAGACCCCCGAGACTTCGGACAACCACATCCCTGTGGAAGGCCGTTCAGAAGACACAAACACAAACCCTCCCAAAAAAGTGCTACTTTTCCATCCGTGAAAGCACAGTCACAGGCATGACTTGCATCTCTTGCTCCCGGCAGGCGGGACGCCTCTCCCCCCAGAGTCTCTCCCCACCCTCTCTGGCTTTTATGCGCAGTGGCACCGTGTGACGATCATGTCGTCGAAGATCTGGGTGACCACCTTCCCATCGCTGCCGTAATGCATCAACACCATGGGCTCATAGGCGGCAGGGACGCAACACGGCGCTGGGGTCTCCCCGGACAGGCTGTGCAGCCTGGCCTTGATCTGGGCATGCATGCTGGCCGGCTTGTAGTTGTGGGGGCAGGAGCCCTCGCAGAACTTCATGGAGTAGCTGCTGGGAGCCAGCACCCAATCGGACCACCCAATGGCCTCAAAGGAGACTTTCAACGAATGCAGGCAGCATTTGCCATCGCCTTTTCCACACTCCTCGTCCAGCTGCCTCGCCTTCCTGACTTGACCCTGGTCCTTCGTCTCCACCTTCAGAGGCAGCCACTCTCGCCCCTCCAACCACGTGGCCACTGCAGCCGGAAACTCCAGCCACAGATGGAGCCTTGGCTCAGGGCCAGCTAGCCACTGCTCCACGGTATCCCTGAGGCTGACGATTGGTGAGGCAGTCGAGATGGCTGGGGCCGCCAAGAGGGTGGGGGTCGCTCTGCCCCCGTCGCCCAATTTGTAGATATTTACATGAACTGGTCCTGTTGAGTTCGGCTGGGAGACACTGGCAAGGTTGATCGACTGCTTGAACAAGGCCAGCTCAGCCCTGAGGACGTGGACGTTCTGGTGGAGGAGTGCTGGTGTCCTAGAGACTTCCAGGCTGTAGAGGCGTCCACTTGTGGCTCGCAGGCTTTCAGCCAAGTCTTCGCCCAGAGGCTTAACTGCAGACAGAGAAGGGAGGGGGATGAAATTGGTCTCACAGCACGGTCTCCCATGCACTTTTTACTTTCTGAAATCCATATTGTGTGGGGTTTTTTTTTTAAGAGCAGGCTTCAAAATCCCTTAAGAAACAAACTTTTTCTGGGAGAGCTGGAATTACTATTTATTGGAAAGTGTTGTGGCGTACTAAGAGGTGCACTCTGTTTTAAGGATGGGGAGAACATTTGCATTTAAAGGCAAACCAGCCTAATTCATACAAGCCCCAGCCTTTATTTGAAATCTGCACTTTTCCAAATTTTGCAGCGCAGTTCTCTAGCCAAGTAATATATTAAAAAATGCATAGATTGAGGTACAATTTGCATTAAAATGCATATATTAGTGGCAATGACCCACAAAATTACGTTATAATTTTGCAAAATATGCTTTGCAAAAATGTGTATATTAGGCAAAACTGCATACAACAATTTGTGTATCAGGAGAAATTTGCACTAAATTGCTAAGGAACTTTCATCAGGGTTTTTTTTTAAAGGAGAAATTTCGGCAAACTCGTGGAAATGTGGAGAAGCATTTGGTTAGCCACTGTGAGAACAGGATGTTGGATTTGATGGGATCCCTTTGGGCCTGATCCACCAGGCTCTTCTGATGTTCTTAACAGGGTTTAAGATTGTAAAAATGAGAAGCTGACATTGACGGATTCATCCATTTCTATCCTCTATATTGGGATCAATTCAAAATGCTCATCTCTTCTAATAAGTCCCCAAACAGGACCTGAGCGCAACAGCAACTCTCCCCACATGTGATTCCCAGCAGCAGGCATTCAGAGGCATTAACTGTCTCCAACAGTGGAAGGAAAACATAGCTACCGTGGCTAGTAGCCATTGATAGCCTTATCTTCTCCCATGAGTTTGTCTTTTTTTTAAAGCCATCCAAATTGGTGGCCATCAGTAAATCTTGTGAAAGCAAATTCCATCGTTTTAACTCTCCGCTGTGTGAAGGACGTTCTTTTGTCTGTCCTGAATCTTCCAATGTTCAGCTTAATTGGATATCCCTGCTGAGTTATGAGAGAGGGAGAAAAACTTTTCTCTGTCCACTTTCTCTATGCCGTGCATAATCTATCACCTTTTTTTCCCTTCCAACCCCTTGATCATTTTGGTTGCCTTTCCTTGAAACTTTTTCCAGCGCTGCAATATCCTATTTGAGGCGAGACGACCAGAACTGTCCACAGGACAGCAACTGTGGTTGCACCATAGGGCTCATTCACACGGCGACTTACTGTGAGATTTGTATACCAGTGTTATGATAATACAGCTAGTATAGCACAGTGGGGAGGAGAGCCCCACTGATATCAGCAATTTTATTTTCAGTTCCTTTCCTAAGGATCCTTAGTATGGAATTTGCCTTTTTTGCAGCTGCCACACACTACATCTTCACTGAGTTATCCACTACAACCACAAAAAAGGAAGGCCGCAAAACTGCACAACTTACAGACTCCACCCTGAAAACTGCTGGTCGCTTACCTTTTAGCCTCAGGAGATGAACGGTCGTGGCTGGTGTTGGCAGCTGAGTTTGGTTCTGTCCAAGTTGGGACACCTTCTCCCAATAGAGTTGACGCGCCTCTCGGATCCCATCCTGGTCCAACGCCTCTCGGATGGCCGGAGGCTGTTCCATGCCCACCCTGGCCAAGATGCCCCGTTTGACAGCCTCTAGCTGAAGATGGGCTTCCTTGTGGGCACCGTGGGGCCGTGGGTCCACCACCCCAGCCAGGAGAGAATGAAGGAGCAGCACACGGAGGCTGGCAGCAAGATGCAAAGCATTTGTCATTGTGGGGAAAAGTCAAGGTTTGAGACTTCAGGGGAAATTTCTACAGCTGTATTTATTGGAAAGCACCTTTTGAAAAACCGTTCCTCCCTTGCTTGCTGGGCAGACATTTGCTTTTTATACCCAAGACAAGCCTGAGTCACTAGTTGCGTCACTGAGCAAAAAGTAAACACACCAGGAAAGGAAAAAAACCCTTAGCCCTCCAGGATAATTTATGGTTTGTTTTGGTTGGGAGTTATACTGGCTTGTCCTGTATAATAGTTCAGAGATGCTTGGGGTGGGGGGGGTTGTGAAAGGGCAAAGTTCAGACCAGCTGTTTCCCCATCCTCTGCGGCGAGCCTGGATTCGGAGGAAACTTAGGTAGCTGCCTGATACCAAGTCCGACCATTAGTCCATCTAGCTCAGTACTGTTTACACTGACTGGCAGCAGCTCTCCAAGTTTTTCGACACAGGGGTCTTTCCTCCCCCCCAGCTGAATCTGGAGGTGCTGGGGGCTGAGCCCACTGGATCCTTCTGCATGCAATGCAGATGCTCTGCTATTGAGCCACGGCCCCTTCAAGAGGGCACACAGCCAAGAGCCCCCACCTGAATCTCATTGGAACAAGAGGCTGTCCAGATGCAAGGTTGAATGCAACCAGTTTTTACATTCACTGAAATGAATGATCCAGAGCTTGGAAAAGTTATGGTTTTTTAAACTACAACTCCCATCAGCCCCAGCCAGCATGGCCACTGGATTGGGCTGATGGGAGTTGTAGTTCAAAAAAGTAACTTTTCCAAGCTCTGATCCTAAGTTAGCCATGCCCGTTCATTTAAATGGGTCTACTCTGAGTAAGATGTGGAGGCCGCCCATGCTTTTTAAAGCAGCATCCCCCATAGTCAAGAAATCAGAAGAAGGCTAGGACTGGGGAGGGCAGCTATGAGAGAGCTAGAAAAGGTCCTCAAATGCAAAGATGTATCACTGAACACTAAAGTCAGGATCATTCAGACCATGGTATTCCCGATCTCTATGTATGGATGTGAAAGTTGGACAGTGAAAAAAGCAGATAAGAGAAAAACCAACTCATTTGAAATGTGGTGTTGGAAGAGAGCTTTGCGCATACCATGGACTGTGAAAAAGACAAATAATTGGGTGTTAGAACAAATCAAACCAGAACTATCACTAAACTGAGGTTATCATACTTTGGACACATCATGAGAAGACATGATTCATGAGAAAAGATAATAATGCTGGGGAAAACAGCAGGGAGTAGAAAAAGAGGAAGGCCAAACAAGAGATGGATTGATTCCATAACTTACAAGATCTGAACAGGGTGGTTCATGACAGATGCTCTTGGAGGTCACTGATTCATAGGGTCGCCATAAGTTGTAGTCGACTTGGAGGCACATGACAACAACAAAACATGTTTTCTTAACACGGGCTTTAGTTCAGTATTCCTGGGCAGGTTCCAGCAGCATCCACAAACCGTTGACAGCTAAATAAAATTTCCACATACAGGGTCAGTATACATTTGATGATTTGGAGAAAAACTACAAGGGAGGGATTTTACTTCCCCCCGGTGTTCCCCTAGGCTAGGTGGGCATTCAGCCTGATCCAATAGGATCCAATAGGACTTCCATCCTTCCATTGCAAGAAACGGATCCTTCGGTGTGGCAGCAACTATACTTTGCAACTGGCCCACTTCTATACTCTTTTTTGAGCCTGCTAAAAACGTCCTTTTGTTAGGCAAAAGCCCACGCAAAAATGTCAATCTGGCATACATTTTCATATGTGATTTTATTTTGTAATGTACATTTAAAAAAAAAACAGTTTAATTTTGAGAAAATGGTAGGGTAGACAGATCTCTAGTCTGATCCAGGAAGACAAGTTATATGAAAGGGAGCTTTTCTGCTCATCACATGGTCTAGTTAAATTATATCCTTGATGGCTCTATTAAAACGAAACAAAAAAAATATGCAGAGTGTTGCAGTTTTCAGATTTAAAAAAATGGTTGTTCTCTTTTAATCTTTTGTCATTCTTATAAAGCCGCTTTGGAGGAGCATTTACCCAGGAAAAATGACCTAAAAAGACATCAAATTAAAATGATACATGTCTGCCGGGGGTCATTGCAGCAAAGAAAATGCAAAACCTCATCTCGGCAGAGTTTTGCTTTTGAACTAGAGGAACAGAACTGCTTCCAGGAGGCCCCATAACTGAATTTCAAAACTCAGGCAGCTGTGAGCCTCAAGGCTATGGCGACTTCCCTCACTAGGATTTTTGCAGAAGCACAGAGCTAGCCACAAAAGACGCCACGTGAACATCTGTTGTCTCCCATACTAGACGCATGGCGTTGTAGCGGTTAGGGTGTCAGACTAGGACCCAGGAGGCCAGGGTTCAAATCCCCACTCAGCCATGAAGCTCCCTGGGTGATCTTGGACCAGTCACTGCCTCTCAGCCTAACCGAGCTCGCAGGGTTGTTGTGAGGATCAAATGGAGAGGGAGGAGAGCCATATATGCCACCTTGAGCTCCTTGGAGGAAAGGTGGGATATAATAATAACAATAACAATTTATTATTATAATAAATTTAATTTAATAAAAAATAATAATTTATTATTGTTTATTTATCATTATTATTATTATTATTTATTTGATTTATATCCCGCCCTTCCTCCCAGCAGGAGCCCAGGGTGGCATATTATTATTATTATTATTATTATTAACAACAACAACAACAACAACAACAACATAGGAAGCCCACAAGCAGGACTTGAGCGCAACAGCAACTTTCCCCACCTGGGATTCCCAACAACTGGTATTCAGAGCCATTTACTGCCTGCAACAGTGGAAAGAGAACATAGCCATCATGGCTAGTAGCCATGGAGAGCCTGATTCCCTATGGATTTGCCTAAGCATAAAAACACTAGAAGATTTGGATGTGGCCAAAGGGGGCCCATCTAGTCCAGCATCCTGTTCTCACAGTGGCCGGCCAGATGCATCTGGGAAACTCACCAGTAGGGCTTGAGTACAGCAGCGACTCTCCTCATGTGTGATCCTTAGCAACTGGTATTCAGAGGCCATTGATAGCCTTCTCCATCTCCTCCTCCATGGATTTGTTTTAATAGCCTTTTAAAGCCATCCAAGTGGGTGGTCATGTTGGACTTCAGGGGGTTGGACTTGATGGCCTTATAGGCCCCTTCCAACTCTACTATTCTATGATTCTGTGTTCTGGAAGCAAATTTCATGGTTCAATTAGTCAAATAATTCATTATGGTCACAGAACAGCAAAATTCAATACAAATATAGGAAATGCAATAATCAAGAACCAAGTACAAATTACACAATTCCTACACTCAAGAAATCAACAGGGTGTTTTTTTTCCTGATCTGCACTGAGGCCAGAAAAAAAACTTGCTACCCTTTCAGTAACAAAAGACAACAGATCCCTTAGACAAAACAGCACTGAATTTGCAAGAGATCTTCCTGGAAAAGCTGTTAATAGGGGGAGAATTAACCATCCACTATACAGGTTCCAACATGCTGGAAGGCTGCATTGAATAGATTCTACCGCTCTAGTGCCACACAGACAGATCCGTTATAGAATCATAGAATAGTAGAGATGGAAGGGGCCTATAAGGCCATCAAGTCCAACCCTCTGCTCAATGCAGGAATCCAAATCAAAGCTTTCCCGACAGATGGCTGTCCAGCTGTCCATTCATTAACCAGGGCCTTATTAAATCAATTCTGGGTTGTGAGCTTCTCCATCAGTTCCTCTTCCGTTTGGGAGGAAGGGCAAGATATAAATTTAAATAATAAATAAATAAATAAATTACCCCATCCCCCAGTTAAATGAACTGCTCCAAATTAGTTCAATTCCCCCAAATAGATAAAACCATATACAATTAATTTATTTCCCCAATATCTCACTCATTAACCAGATCACCCCCACCCCTGCCACAATTTCAATTTCCCCCGAATTCATTGCCTGCACAGAATCCCCACCCTAAAAGGAATAGAGTCTTTAGAGATTATGCATTCCCAAATAGCTTTTTAAAAAAATGCTTGCTTTCAATGTTTTCCAATCGAATTGGATTCCAGTCTCTCAAATATGGTTTGGAATTTGCTCCTAGCACAGGAGGGGAAGTGGATAAATAATTATGAGTTTTATTTTCCTTCAACTAAGAATTTTTGAATTGTATACTGTTGCGATGAGGATTGTAGGGGCTGCCCCAACGGTGGTATTCTCGTCCATCAAAGGAACGCGGAAGTGGGCTGTTGCTTGCAACTCAGTGTTTGGACGGATTCATTCCATATGGGTCATCGGGGCCTGTTTTATGGCACCGGCTGTCTTGTAAATCGCCAAAGCACTGGGCGGGCCAGCGTTTTCGAAAGGAACATTCTGCGGTTTGCGAAGACTCACCAACTGACCCAATTGGAGGTGTCTCCGGGACCTCCCAAACAAATCACCATGAAAATATTTAGACAGATATCACACTCAGTTTCCCAAAAACCCTCTTAACATTCCGACACACACACTCCCCAGAAAGGGAAGGAATGCCCTCTTTGTGTGTGTGTGATCCAGTTTGTGCTGACGGTTCTAAAAGACGCTGTATGTCACGGGCAGGGAACATCTGCAAGCCTCCAAGATGTTCCCATCATTCCGGACTGTTCTTGGCTAACCTGGCTGGGCTGATAGGAACTGCCCTTCGAAGGCCATAGATGGCCCCCACCTGTGCCTTTTGCCTTTACAGGAATTGCAAATGGCCAAGTTGGCCAGGTGCCGGGTGGAACCCAAGACCGGCTGTTGTTTTGCTTGCGAACCAGTTGACAGAAATGCAAACGCCAAGACTCTCTAGAGTTAGCACACTCACAACAAAAGGACATGTGAAGAGTCCTGCTGGATCAGACCAGAGGCCCATCCAGTTTAGCAATGTTCTCCATACCATAGAAATGTGTGCTCTTTGGGAGCTCCAATGATCGGTGTTGCCTTCAAACTCCTTTTAAGACCACCTGCATCTTTTACCTGCCCCACACCTGTAAAGCAAAGGGGATGGAGTGGCCCCTGATTAGGAAAGGTTACAGCACTAGGGGGCTTTTGTTTAGAGAAAAGGTGAGGAATAGGTGACGTGACAAAGATGTAGGAAATGATGCAAGGTGGGGAGAAAGTGGATTGAGAGATTTCTCTCTCTCTCTGTCCAGAAACTGGGACCATCCAACTAAGCTGAATGGTGAAAGATTCAGGACAGACAAAAGAAAGTCCTTCACTCAGCATGTAGTAAAACTATGGAATTTACCCCAGAAGAGGCAGTGATGGCCACCAACTTGGAGGGCTTTCAAAGAATCATAGAATAGTAGAGTTGGAAGGGGCCTATAAGGCCATCAAGTTCAACCCCCTGCTCAATGCAGGAATCCAAATCAAAGCATTCCCGACAGTTGGAATGAGGATGAGACTAATTCATGAAGGAGGGTTTGGCTATCAATGGCTACTAGCCACTGTGGCCATGTTCTGCCCACACTGACTGAGGCCATTTGCTAGGAATCACAAGTAGGGAGAGTTAGGTCTTGCTTGCAGCTTTCTCTTTGGGGCATCGGGCTGACCACTGTGAGAAGAGGATGACTGACTAAATGGGCCCCTTTTGGCCTGATCCACTGCAGGGGCCTTCTTATATTCTTAATTAGGCCCACAGGTTAGAGGTTCTCCACCATTGCCACTATCATGTCTATAAAACTCTGTGATGCCCCCTACTATTCATGATATTTTGCTATATTAAGAGCCCCCCCCCAATAATTGCCGCCCTGGGCTCCTGCTGGGAAGAAGGGTGGGATATAAATCCAATAATAAATAAATAAAATAAATAATTAGCTGTCCTTTGCAGGGAAGGGGCTCTAGCCCTCTGATCATTTTGGTAGCTCTTTTATGTCAAAAGAAGAAAAGAAATAAAAGCTGGCCACTTTTCTGCTCAAATTATTCCCAGCATGGGATGTAAGAAGAGCACCATTTTCTGTACTGCATGCAGCACTGTTCCCGTTCCGCTGCAGTTCGTCTTCTGCCAAAAACTATGTTATTCTTGCTGTCCACTGCGGTAAAATTATGTCGCTTACAGAATTAACTACATAACTTACATATGTTATATTGTCACTGCATTATGCCACCCATTTATTTCAATGCAAAGGAAACACAATGCAAATGAGGGGGGAAACTGTAATCAATTGCATATCCTTTGCGGGCTGAAAGCAACAAGAGCAGCAAATAACTATTGTATTCAGAGGATTGATTTTTCTCCTGGATGGGACAAATGAGCGAACACTGGCAGTTTCCACTCCTGTTTTCATCCGAATTCTCCAACATCCCCATTGCCAGCTCAAATTATCCTCTGCTCCAAAGAGCATTTTGTGAGCCGCCTTCCAATGGCCCCAGATTCATGAGCATCACAGGGCACAAAGTCAGGGCTTTGTGTTCCAGAAACAGTTAAAAGAAGCTGCTGTTTGAGGAAGGCCTTTGCATAACCCACACAGGAAAAGTGGGTTCCTGCCTGCCTCTGACATTTCCCTTCAGCCATTGAGCAACTGGGCCTCATATCACCGATGATGACTCAAAAGCTCACACATGCGGTGGCCATATGCGAAGCAGAGACGCTCATGTTTTGAAGTTTGCAGTGCGAGTCACAGGGGAGAAAAACCTTTAGGGGAATGTTCTGGACATCCCCAAACCCACAAGAGGTTTCAATGCCATTCGCTCTCAGAAACCCTGAGCGCTGCAAATCAGCCATAAAATCTCTCTCTCTCTCTCTCTCTCTCATTCTTACCATCTGCACATCCAAGATATGTTCCAAAGTGAAGATTCCCTGGAGGCATTCCCAGATTTGTCTCCAAAATGCTCTCATCCTTTTGGGGTGGGAATCCAGCCTGGTTTTGTAGCAGGTGCTTGCAATCAGCTCATTCCAAACATGGACACTTGATCCACACCTGGTAGTTCTTCCATGAGTGATTTCTTACAGAAGATCCTGCTGCTTTGTATTCTGGGACTTAAAAGACTGGTTTGACTGCGTTAGCAACATCTCTTTCAACAGAATCCCATCTAACAGATGTTAGGAAATAGAATTATTATTTATTAAATATGTTAGTTCCTTTCCGCATTAGCTCCTTGCCGAGTCAGACCGCTGGTCCATCTCACGCTGTACTATCTACCCACAGCAGTTGTGGGGAACGTTTTCTTCAGTATTATAAAAATACACACACAGAAATAGGAACTAATTTGGTTGGTCCTATTTCTTAGCAGAGTTGTAAAAATACAAGCAGCGGAATGAGAATGTAAACCAGCCCACCTTTCTCTATATAAATAACAACAGACACAATCCTTTAGGTAAAAGAAAAAGAATGTTTACTTACAACCTTTCACATGCTTAGAAGAACATAGGCTTTAGCTTGGAAGAAAGAAAATATAGGTCTCAGTCCATCTTGGTGTTGGTAATGGATGCTCTCAGAGAGAGCATCATGCCATGCGGCCTCTCTCAAAGGTAGAAGATCAGCAAGTAAGGGAGAATATTAAAAAAAAAACCAGGACAAAGGAGAACGAAGTCAGGTAACTAAACCCCACCCGTTAGGAAGTTACATGATGGTAAACAGGTACATGGGATATTCCCCAAATATCCCTTAAAGTGACCATGCAATATTAGCCTCTTCCAACACGTTTGGCCCTCCAGATGCTGTTGAACCACCCTGGTCACTGCCATGCTTGCTAGGGCTGATGGCAGTTATAGTTCAGCAACATCTGGAGGGCCAAAAGTTCCCTCATCATCATCAACAGCAACAGGCAGTGAATCTCCAGGGCTCCCAGCCCTACCTGCAGATGTCATTAGGGATTGAACCAGGGACCTTTTGCATGAAAAGCAACTAAGTTTCCAGTCCTCACGATTCTGAATAAAGGGCTGGTTTCAGTAGGAATGCAGGAAATTGCTGAGTTAGCAACTGTCTAACTCATTGTCTAAATGAGGAAATTGTCTACACTGATTGGCAGCAGCTCTCCAGGGTTTGAGGTTTTTCTTTCCCATGTGGGGATGCCATGGGGATTGAACCTCAGACCTTCTGCATGCAAAGCTGATGATCTACTACTAAGGATGAAAGGATCTGTCAATTTTAGTTCTCTCAATTTCTATTTTTTTTTTCATTTTTGAATTTAGTTGTACACATTTCTGTGGCAATCCAGGGGGGATCCCGGAAATTACAGGCCAGTTAGCTTAACTTCTGTCCCTGGAAAACTGGTAGAAAGTATTATGAAAACTAGATTAACTAAACATATAGAAGAACAAGCCTCACTGAAGCAGAGCCAGCATGGCTTCTGCAAGGGAAAGTCCTGTCTCAGTAACCTATTAGAATTGAGAGTGTCAACAAGCATATAGATAAAGGTGATCCAGTGGACACAGTGTACTTAGACTTTCAAAAAGCTTTTGACAAGGTGCCTCACCAAAGACTTCTGAGGAAGCTCAGCAGTCATGGAATAAGAGGAGAGGTCCTCTTGTGGATAAGGAATTGGTTAAGAAGAAAGAAGAGAGTAGGAATAAATGGACAGTTCTCCCAATGGAGGGCTGTAGAAAGTGGAGTCCCTCAAAGATCGGTATTGGGACCTGTACTTTTCAACTTGTTCATTAATGATCTAGAATTAGGAGTGAGCAGTGAAGTGACCAAGTTTGCTGATGATACTAAATTGTTCAGGGTTGTTAAAACAAAAAGGGATTGCGAAGAGCTCCAAAAAGACCTCTCCAAACTGAGTGAATGGGCAGGAAAATGGCAAATGCAATTCAATATAAACAAGTGTAAAATTATGCATATTGGAGCAAAAAATCTGAATTTCACATATACGCTCATGGGGTCTGAACTGGCAGTGACCGACCAGGAGAAAGACCTCGGGGTTGTAGTGGACAGCACAATGAAAATGTTGTCCCAGTGTGCGGCAGCTGTGAAAAAGGCAAATTCCATGCTAGGGATAATTAGGAAAGGTATTGAAAATAAAACAGCCGATATAATGCCGTTGTATAAATCTATGGTGCGCCCCATTTGGAATACTGTGTACCGTTCTGGTCGCCTCATCTCAAAAAGGATATTATAGAGTTGGAGAAGGTTCAGAAGAGGGCAACCAGAATGATCAAGGGGATAGAGCGACTCCCTTACGAGGAAAGGTTGCAACATTTGGGGCTTTTTAGTTTAGAGAAAAGGCGGGTCAGAGGAGACATGATAGAAGTGTATAAAATTATGCATGGCATTGAGAAAGTGGATAGAGAAAAGTGTTTCTCCCTCTCTCATAACACTAGAACTCGTGGACATTCAAAGAAGGTGAATGTTGGAAGATTCAGGACAGACAAAAGGAAGTACTTCTTTACTCAGCGCATAGTTAAACTATGGAATTTGCTCCCTCAAGACGCAGTAATGGCCACCAGCTTGGATGGCTTTAAAAGAAGATTAGGCAAATTCATGGAGGACAGGGCTATCAATGGCTACTAGCCACGATCGCTGTGCTCTGCCACCCTAGTCAGAGGCAGCATGTTTCTGAAGACCAGTTGCTGGAAGCCTCAGGAGGGGAGAGTGTTCTTGCACTCGGGTCCTGCTTGCGGGCTTCCCCCAGGTTGGCCACTGTGAGAACAGGATGCTGGACTAGATGAGCCACTGGCCTGATCCAGCAGGCTCTTCTTATGTTCTTATGTTATCATTTTAATTTGATGTCAAGTTTGTTCTTGGTCCACAAGCTGCCGCTTGTCTCGAACCAGTTTTGCCCCCTTGGAAAAAATATGAATATTAATATCAATCTTTTGAAATCAAATATTGATATTTTGAGAGGACATATCAATCTTTTGAAGGGAAATGTCGACACATTAAAGGAAATATCTATGAATTAAAGGAAATATTGATATAAATATTATCAATATTTTAGATGTGGATCTTTTAAATAAAAAATCCATTTCTGAAAACAGCCACAGAAAATCACCCCAAAAAAATCTGATCTGCAACAACAGTGAATAAGCAGATTAATAGAAAATTTGGTACCATATCTGGATTGGGTGGAATTTTAGCACATTCCTAGTTGAAATCAGCAGAGGGGGCTCTTTGGGTTGTTCCGCCACCCTCAGAAGCTCAGGTGGTGGTGTCCCAGGAGAGGGCCTTCTCTGTGGCAGCCCCTAAATTGTAGAACTCCCTCCTCACCGAGGTGAGTCTGCCAACCCTAATGTACAGCTTTCGACGAATGCTGAAGATGATTCTCTTTACCTTGGCCTGGGACACCTGAGAGGTATATTTTTAGGACCCGCCCTATTTTGTGATTCTGGTTAATTATTTTTAACACCATATTTTAAGGTAGTCGTAACCTGTCCTTGGACCTCTGGGTGCAGGGCGGGCAATAAATGCTAATAATAATATTATTTTGGACAGTGCACATTTGATAGATTTGCCTTCAGATGTGGACTGAATCCAATTTCTCCGCCATCCCTCTCTACACACAAGGAAAACACGTAGTGCCAAGGTAAGGTTCGTAAACCAGAAAAGAAGATCATTTCAGAGGGTTCATGTCTCTTAAAAGGACAGTGAAAATGCCTACAATAAAAAGCGTCAGCAAAACACTGAAAGTGCTGTTGAGATTCCACAGCAGAGAATTTTTTCTGTCTGTTTCCAGACCAAAGATGAACTCCAGAAGGAAGCCATTCCATTGAAGGCGAAAGTGGATTCTTTACATTCCACAATCCCGGGTCATGTGGGATGTGGGGAGGACCAACTTGCCTCAATGGTACCAGTTCTGACTGCAGCCGCAAGGGCCAACTCACGTGATGGCCCTGGCATACAGAAAAGAAACAAGACGAAGAAAAGGTGATGCTCTGCTGCATTTAGTTCAAGGATTTGTATCCCGCTCTTGAGCACGCACCCCCCCAAAGGGCTCCCAGAGAAACAGCTTATAGATAATACCAAAAACCAAGACAGTCCTTGCCCTCAGGCTTACAGTTTAAAAAGTCCACGACACAAAAGGAAAAGGGATTGGGAGGAAGGAGGGAGAAAAGTGTACTTAGGTACAAGTTCTTAAAGCAATTCCTGCAGATAGAAAATCAGCTTGTCAACGGAAAGGATTGCTTTCTCCCTTTCTCTGTCCAGGGATTTATATTGTATTTTTTGGTGTAGAGAGACATTAAGCTTATTTGTGCTTCCCCTGAAGTATTACTACTATTTATTATACTATTACTTATTGTTGTTATGTGCCTTCAAGTAGATTACGACTTATGGCGACCCTATCAATCAGCGACCTCCAAGAGCATCTGTCATGAACCACCCTGTTCAGATCTTGCAAGTTCAGGTCTGTGGCTTCCTTGATGGAATCAATCCACCTCTTGTTTGGCCTTCCTCTTTTTCTACTCCCTTCTGTTTTTCTGTATTGTATTGTCTAGTGAATCCTGTCTTCTCATGATGTGTCCAAAGTATAACCGCAGTTTCATCATTTTAGCTTCTAGTGACAGTTCTGGTTTAATTTGTTCTGACACCCAATTATTTGTCTTTTTTGCAGTCCATGGTATCCGCAAAACTCTCCTCCAACACCACCTTTCAAATGGGTTGATTTTTCTCTTATCTGCTGTTTTCACTGTCCAACTTTCACATCCTTACATTGAGATCGGGAATACCATGGTTGGCCACCAACTTGGATGGCTTTAACAGAGGATCAGCCAAATTCATGGAGGAGAATAAGGCCATGAATGGCTTTTGGCTACTAACCCAAACTGCAGCATGTTACCGAATACAAGCTGTTGGGAATCCCAAGTGGGGAGAGTTGCTCTTGCACTCAGATCCTGCTTGTAGGCTTTCCATAATAGGTATCTGGTTGGCCCTTGTGAGAACAGGATGCTGGACTGGATGGGACCACTTTGGCCAGCCCCAAGACCCTTACAATGTAAAATTCACCCATAAAGGAGGCTCCAGAGCAGTCAAAAAGGAACAGGAGGCAGAGGGGAGGTTACATGTTTACTATTTCAGATGAGTTTGATGAGTTTCTACATTTTTTCCCAAACTGTGGACAAAGGTGAGAGCTCACTTTCAAGAGTGCATTAATGCCTGAAAAGTCCTGGCAGAAATTCAGCCTTGCAGCCAGGTCAGCTTAACCTAAAGCATCTCCTCTTTTTAGCAATCAAACGCTGGACAGAAACAGCTTGTCCAGGCTCAAAGACCGGCTGTGTGTTTGTGTGCAGTAATGTTCAGCCCCTCCTGGCATCAATCCTGGAACATATTATGTGAGAGAAAGGAGGAAAACACTGAGCAACTGCAGAGTGCATTTCTTTGATACCATGGAGGAACTCTTTTTCAGAGTGATGGATACCTCCTCTGGAGGATGCGCCCAAGCCAAAGGAGAAGGATTGCCTGTACCACAGCACCATCTGATGGAGTTAAAATGCAACACACACTGATGTCAAGAATTCAATCACGGCCAATTTTTAAAATAAAATAATTTGCAACTGGGTGCCAGGTGCAAAACTCAGAACATGCAGGATTGCTGAGTGGGAATAATGAGCACAGAATCCAGATGAGGATCCAAAGCTTTAAAAGCACATAAACCCCTTGTGTTCCTAGGCTGGGGTAGGAAACCTATGGCCCAGATCTGGCCCGGCAACCCGCAGTGGGTTTGCCGGTCCCCAAAGCAGTCTCCTCCTCATCTCTGTGTTGCAGTGCTCATTGTTGAGATGGGGAGATAAAATCTCGCTGTCTCTCAAGTGTAAAAGGGAGACTTTCTCCTCCCACCCTTCTGTGGGTGTGTGTATGTGCCCACAACTGCACAAGAGAGCTGTGTAGTGCGTGTGCACATTGTGTGTGCTGTATGTAAGTGTGCCGTATTTTCTGTAACCCAGTCTGTATCTGCATTGGATTTGAAATTGTTTTTACATACAACATTGTTTTTTATTGCTGCAATTGTTTTTAAATATGAAATTGTGTCATTGGTTTTGTGGCTTGTTTTTATTGTGAAATCACTTCCAAGATATTTCACAGGAAGCTATTCATCCAACTAAATTCTACTGAGTAAACTCATTGAAATTAATGGGCCTACAACTCAGTCTTGTTCATTAATTTCAGCGGGCCTACTCCTGCGCATAACTAGGGTGAGACTACAGCTCAGTGGTAAAGCACCTGCTTTTTGCATGCAGAAGGTCCTGGGTTCAAGGGCTGGCACCAGCAGGCAGCCAGGTTGAGCCCTGGCCAAGGGACCCTGAGCCCCAGTGGGGGCCCTCCTTAGGGTGGGATGGGGAAGCTCCTGTCCAGCAATCCACGGCAGTGCTGGGTTGCAGGACTCAGTGACCTGATGCTGCCATGGATCCCAAAGCAGGGCCTCCCACGGACCCCACTCCTAGTATAAGTTTATATAAGCCTGCCCACTCCACCTACCTGTCACATCAGTGCAAACATCCCGTGAGCTGCATGCGCAGGTTTGCGCCCCTAAGGGCTTGGCACTTCTGCCATCTTTGGTGATGACAGCTGTGTGCACAGATGCACCGACACAGCAGGTAGATGAGGTGGGTGGGCTTCTTTCAACCCCGCAACACCTGCATCAGGCAGAGGTGTTTCGCCTTATGGTGTTGCGGGCCTGGGGCAGGCTGCCAGTTTGTTTCTGGACACAATTCAAAGTGCTGGTGTTGACCTATAAAGCCCTACATGGCTTGGGTCCAGGCTATTTGTCAGACCGCATCGCCCTCTGTGTGCCTGCCCGGGTCCTGAGATCCTCAAGAGAGGCCCTTCTTTCAATACCTTCATCCGCACAAGTACAACTAGTGAGGATACAAGATAGAGATGTGATGGTGGCTGCCGCTAGGCTTTGGAATTCCCTCCATAAGGAGATAAAAATGGCCTCTTCCCTGCAGTCCTTTCGTCGACAGGTAAAAACTTTCTTATTTCAGCAAGCCTTTGATTCCGAAGGCGGCTAAGGATAGGCCCCAAAGGAGGTTATATTGTTCTTGCTTGTTTATTTTTTAATTATTCTGATTTTATGAGTATAGTTTTTAATTATCAGAAACAGTTTAATGCTATTTTAGATTAGAGTTCATTTTTTAATTATATCTGTCTATATTTATTTATTTATTATATGCTTTTAACTTTGGTAGGTTTTAATTGTATCTGCTTTTTATTTGGAAGCCGCCGTGAGTTCTAATTTGGAAAAACGGTGGGGTATAAATAAAGTTAATAATAATAATAATAATAATAATAATAATAATTGGCCCCCAATGGCATCTCCAGGTAGGGTTGGGAAACACTCCCTGCCCGAAACCTTGGAGAGCTGCTGCCAGTCCGTGTGGACAGTACTGAGCTTGATGGCCCAAGGGTCTGACTCTGCAGAAGGCAGCTTCCTAAGTGGCTCAAGTGTGTGTGTTGCACATGCATGCTTAAGTGTTCATTGGTCATGCCCACCGCTGGCCCTTGCAGGTGTGTGAGACCATCGGTGTGGCCCGTGGACTGAAAAAAAAGGTTAGCCACCAGTGTCTAGATTTTACAGGTGTGAAAAAATGTTTGGAAGCGCATAGGAGCAATGTCCTTTCTTACAAACTGGAGCTGGGGAATAAAATCAAGCAAAGGAGAAGAACCACATGCAGCAGATATGCCAATGACTTGGCATAATTTACACCTGGCCACAGAATGTGCATTTTAACACACATCCACCCCACTCAGGGGTAACAAACTTGCCGTCGTGACATCTCTGCTTTACAGAGGCCAAAAGTGGCCGTTTCCTGTGTGATGCACATGTCCCCTCCCCCAAACATCTCCACTTACTGGACTGAATGTTGAGAAGCTCCCAATTTTTCCCTCCCACTCCATCTCCCCTTCCTCAGGGTGCTCAGGTTGGTGCCTAGTTCTCCCCCTCCCCATTTTACCCTCACAACAACCCTGGAAGGCGGCAACTGGTGTAAGGGACCTTGGTGAATTTTATGATTCGAATCCTGTTCTCCCAGGTCCTTGTCTGACACTATATTATACTATTCTTATTTTATTATTATTATTAAATTTATTTATACCCTGCCTTTTGGCCAACGGCCCTCAAGGCGGCTTACAAAGAAAAATAAACACAAGTATAAAAAAAATCAATGAAAGCAATACAATTTACAAAAATTAAACTAAATAACAAATAATATTATTAAGGGGGGGAAATGCCCAGGAAAGAAACTCTGAATTGAAGACCTTGTCTTAAAAAGACACTACGACTGCAAAGCTGGCTCTACATGCCAGGATCAGCCCTGGTGCGACAGCCAGCCAGCCCACAGGCAGAGAATGAAGGCGCATGGGGACCAGGAGGGATGCAGCCTTGCTGGCCTGCCTGCATTCTCCCCACTGAGACGACAGTGTGAATGGCTGGCTAGCCCTTCCCCGCAAGAGGCACGCTGTGCCATGAACAGAGGCGGGGAACATTCCTCTGCTGCCCACGATCCCACCCTTTGCCCCATTTTATGACCAAGGATGGGTGAATCTGTCAATGGGCCTTTCTCATTCTCCCCTTCTTAATCTCAGTTCGACACATTTCCACAATTAAAAAAAAAACCCTCATGAAAATTCATTTGCATTTTTGTGGATTTCTCCTATATATATTTTTGTATGCATCCCTGCCAAATATAAACATTTTGTGTGAGCCATTTCCCTTTACAGAATGCATTTCCGTGCATGATCTTTTCACCAGTGCAGACATTTTTAATGACACTTTCCAGCAGTAGACACATTTTTGAGTTGGAGAACTGGATCCCAAATTTGGAGAAGGGCAAATTTTGAAGGCTGGGTTCAATTCAGCTCAGGTGCTAGTTTAGGAAGTGTGAGTTACACAAAATGCATATGGGCTGCCTTCAAGTTGATCCCAACTTATGGCTACCCTACGAATAGGGTTTTCATGGTAAGCGGTATTCAGAGGGGGTTTCCCATTGCCTTCCTCTGAGGCTAGTCCTCCCCAGCTGGCCAGGGCCTGCTCAGTTTGCCACAGCTGCACAAGCCAGACCCTTCCTTGTCTCCAACTGCCAGCTGGGGGCAACTGGGCTCCTTGGGACAATGCAGCTTGCCCACGGCTGCACAGGTGGCAGGGCACGTCACCCCTGAGACACTCCCTGTGGGGTGATCTTTAGCTGGCCCTTGACACCCAGGAGACAGAGCGGGGATTTGAACTCACAGACTCTGGACTCCCAGCCAGGCTCTCCTCCCCACTGGGCTATACCAGCTATGAGTTACACAAGCTAGATGGAAACTGAACCAAGTTGCTTCCTTAAGCCTAGCACTGGCTTTGTTTCTCGTCTTGCCAGCGTAGAAGCACTTTTGCTGAACCCCACTGCCCCTTGGGGGTCAGCCCTTTCACATGCCCCAAAATTTCCTTAATCAGGTGACAGCTTGGCTGATGAATGATCAGAAGCCAAGTTTTTATTCTGTTTAAAGGAGTGTGTGAACTCAACAGGAGGGAAAAAAAGGAAAGCATAAAAACATTTAATTTTATAACAGATTTAAAAAATGAGTTTAATGCAACTTTAGGAACAAATCATCATCCCCCAAGTGCTGGCTCCCGAAAATGCAGGCTCTTCAGAGAAACAGCTCCCCCCCTTAAATGGTTTGCAAAAACCGGAAGATTATAAATTACATTTTCTAGCTAGCAACGTATGGGGGGGGCACCAATCACTGGAGCTTTAACGGTAGGGGATTCCTGAGGAGATGGGGAAACAACAGGAGCAGAGAAAGCTGCCTCGTACCCTCAGGCCAGGGGTCCATCTAGCTCAGTATTGTCCACTCTGACGGGCAGCAACTCTTCCATGATTTCAGAAGGCTCTGCCACTGCGCGATGTCCCTTCCCAGTGTTCACCGCCTGCATCACCACCAATTTTGAAAGGTGTGCTTGGCAGTTCAGGGGCTGATGAAGCAGAAACTGTCTCCTGCTGCAGAGGCTGAGGAAGTATGGCCCCGCACAACGGATGACGTTTCTCTCTGACGTCCCATCTGTTAAGAACTGAAACGTGGAGTGTCCCCCTTCTCTCCTACCTCGGCAACAGGGAGGGGGTGGCCTTGTTGAATAGGCAGCTCCATAGAGCACAGCTGGAGAACACTGGTGAGGGTCTCAGATGTTGTTGGACCCCCACATTCCAGCATGGCCAACTGTCATGATGGGACCTGGGACTCCAGCAACAGTGGACTCCCAGATTTTAGAAGCATAATTCTCTACAGAATGAGAGAGATGGAGGGAGGCCTCCATTTAGAAGAGCCCTTGTCTCCCGAGGGAAGGGAGTGCATCTTATGGCAAGGGAAGGGGAACATCTGATGGACTTCCAATTCCCAGCATGGAGCCTGGTTAGGCGGATAGGAGTTGGAAGTCCAATAACATTCGGAGTCCAACAAAGGTTCCCCATCCAAGCCAACGTCCTACACAGTGGCAGAGCACATTCTTTGCATGCTGAAAGCCACCCATTAAAAAGGGACTGTGGAGACCACTGGGTCTTGCTGGTCCTCCACCTCCCCTCGGCCCAAAGCAGCCGACATGGCCGACAGTCAGGGATGACACTGGGATTTGGGAGTCCAGCAACATCTGGAGGGTCACAGAGAGGAGCAGCTAGTTGAGTCACCCAACAAAGTCTAGTAAGAGCGTGTGGGGCTGAAACCCCTTGGAGGGTGGCGGGTTAATCAGTCTCCAGCATAATGGAGTGAGGCTGCGCACCCGTGGGCCATCTCTTTTTTTTGCAGAAAAGTCCCCTTCTGTTCCAAGAATGCATTACTTCATAAAAGTTAATTAGTAGCCTCATGACCGGATTCCTTTCATATTGGGCAGTTTCAACACCGTAGTGAAGGCAGGGCAGTCACAATGAGCATCACACTGACTTGTCCTGTCTTTAACTCACATTTCAAACCTTGCAGAAATACCTACCTTTTTGGGGGGGGGTAATCTGAATGAGAGGGAGAGAGAGAGAGAGAGGCAGGCGCGACACAGCACAGACGCTACATGAAGCATAGTGGAGAGTTGGGGAGAACAGCACCCAACAGGAAGCCCATTTTCAGGAACAGCATTGGACAGCAACTCCTGCGTGTCTGGCAGCCTCCCCCAAGCTGGTGCCTGACAGCTCGACTGCCGCTCCCATCACTCCTCACAACTGGCCATGCCAGCTACTGGGGGTGATAGGAGTTGGGAGTCCAAAATATCTGAAAGGTGCCAACTTGGGAAAGGCTGGCGCACTGCACCAACCCAATCACAGCAGGCAAAACAACTGTTCCTTGCACAGTATGGCAATGCATTCCAACGGCTGAAATTGCTGGCAAAATTTAAAAACCGAACATAAGTGGGCTGTGCTGTCATCTCCCCCTCCTAAAAAAAAAAAAAAAAAAGGCATCAAGATTGGGTAAAAAAGTTAAATAAAATAAATTACTAAACTTGGGTTGGGGGACGTCTGTGACTCTCCAGCTGTTGTTGGACACCACCTCCCAGCAGCCAGCGGTCAAGGATGACCCTAGAGACAGACGTCCAGCAACACGCGGAAGGATATAGATGTTCCCATCTCCATACGAAACAAGAACTGGGAGATACGTGCAAGACTTCTCATGCTCAAAAGACGCTTGGCATTTGAACACACACAAGACACTTCAGATGTAAGCGGGTTTTCGGGGCAAATTTCCTGGAAAGCCGCCCACAGCAATTGGCACCACCGAGGCCGGCCGGAAGCTCCGCCCGGGTGTTCAAATCCCTGATGCTCCCCGCACCCCATCCCTGCAACAATTCCACTTGATTAAGCAAGCAGTCAGACACACACAGACGGGAACTCTCACTGAGAGTTACTAGAAAAAGGAGAACCAAATACAGATTTCAAAAGATTCAAATAGCCATCAACTTTTCTTTTACAAAAAGAAAGGGGGGGGGGAGAGAGAGTAATGGCAGGCTCCAAATATTTTCATTTAAACAGATCTTCCTGCTTCGTTCAAGCAAAGATATTAGTTATTCAGTAGACAGCTCTGTTTTGACGGGCGAGTCCACAACACAGAACTTCAGCATCTGGGGTTATTTTTTTCACTGCGGTTCATCTCCTTTGTAGGCTCTGAAGTCCTGCCATTTTTAGAGTGACGTTCGCACGCTAATTTCGAAAACAAAACTTCGTAAGCTCTCCACTGAATGTTATATCCTAATCCCACTCTGGCTAAAAAAGAAAAAAAGGGGGGGAAAGTGCAATGTATTTTCTGAGGAGCCGGTAAGGGCTACCCTCTCCTATAAGCATTACTGATGGTGGGATCTTCCACTCCAGCAAAACTACTCCATCAGGCAGTCAAAGGGTCCAAACAAGTCCCACCATCTTCTCAGGAAGCGTCATCAAGGGCAGGGGTGGCACCAATCTGGTTTGGGTCCAGAGCCTCGCACTCCCCGCACAGCAAAAAAGATTAGGAAAAAAAGGATTTATTATATTAGATTCTAAGGTACAAGGTGGTGGGTTGGGGGGGTCTGAGAAGCATCTCGCTTTTGAGGCACTGGAAAAGGGGACTGAGGTGTGTACATCAAGTGCACAGGGGGGTTAAGGGGTAGGCAGAAGAAAAACCCCAGTTCCTGGATCGTGAGCCAGCAGAAGAGAAGCTGTGTGCTTCAGATGTGGAGGTATGTAGTTGCCAAATTCAGGAAAAGCAGTAATCCACAGAGGTCTGTTCTTTAAACAGAAAAAAGGGTATCTGCCAACCTACTTGGAACGAGGTTCAGGGTGCAGGAGTCCTTGCCCGCCGCCAAAGCATTAGCTGAGAGCCCTAAGATGTGGGATTGTTAGCAGCAGTTCTGGGTTTTTTATATATATATGTATATATATATATATATACAAACCTGCTGTCGTTTTGGAGCGCTGGCAGAGTTAAAGTTCTGATCCTCTCCAAGAAATGTTATAAAGTCTTCCCACACAGGAACATTCGCTGCCTGCTACTTTAAGCTATGGGATTTTACACGGGGCAGGCGTCCCGCTCTTCGAAAACCCTTTTTCAAACTGTTAAAACTGGAGTCAAACACAAATTGAAAATAAAATCCCACAAACTGGAACGATTTGCTAAGGCCTAGGTTCTTAGATAATCCGGGAAGCAAGATCACAATCCCGGACACACGGTTAAAATCGCCTCGATTCAGCGTGTAGCCCCTGCATCAATTTTTAAAAACAAAACAAAACAATGTTTGCTTCAGTGACAACGGGAAGCGAGGAAGGGCGAGGAGGAAAATAGAAAGAGGACAAGAGAGTCGTTTCCTTGGGATTCGTTTCTGTTCTCCAGCCTCCGCACAGATGCTGAGAGGGATATGCAGCTCCTGCCCACCCACCCCCGATATTGTGCCCCCCTCCGCCCAGCCAGGACTCTGCAGGGAGGTTGTGTTTTTGTTTGTTTTGGAAGTGCAACAGTGAGGGAGCAAAATGGACGAGGACTTTGGGCTCAGTGTTCATTGTGGCAATTGATGTTGCTCTCAGAATGTTTCAAGACGCTGAGCATCGCCTCAATGATGGCCTGGAGGGTGCGCCCCAGCTGCTCCGCGCTGTACGGCCTGCCCAGCGGGGGCACGTGGACGAAGGCGGACTGGCCGTGGCTGTGGTACAGGGAGGTGTAGTACGTGAAGTCGCAGAGGTACCTGCAAGAGGGAGGGGGAGATGGGGGTTCAGCCAGGGGAAGGCATGGGTGGAAAGAGGGAGCGGGCAGGCAAAATAAGCGTCACTGCCTCTCAGCCTCAGAGGGAGGCAATGGCAAACCGCCTCTGAATACCGCTTCCCATGAAATCCCTATTCGTAAGTCGGGATCGACTTGAAGGCAGGCCGTTTCCATTTCCACAGCCCTAGTCACCTACAGCCAGGGCAAGAGATCAGCGGGGGGAAAGGAGCGAGCTCAGAGCCCCTGCTCTGCATGTGAAAACAAATCAGGCTCACTGACAGCAGCATCTCCACGCAGGACGGGGACGTCCCCTGAGGCTGAAACCCTGGACAGCCGCTGCAGGTCAGTGTTGATAATACTAAGCCAAGTGGGCCAGTGGACTGACTTGGCTTAAGGTAGCTGCCTACGTTCCAGGCATGTTTAGCCCGGAGAAGAGAAGACTGAGGGGAGATAGGATAGCACTCTTCAAGTACATGAAAGGTTGTCACACAGAGAAGGGCCCAGATCTCTTCTCAATTGTCCCAGACTGCAGGACACGGAATAATGGGCTCAAGTTGCAGGAAGCCAGATTTTGACTGGACATCAGGAAAAACTTCCTAACTGTTAGAGCCATACGACAATGGAACCAATGACCTAGAGAGGTAGTGGGCTCTCCGACACTGGAGGCATTCAAGAGGCAGCTGGACAGCCATCTGTCAGGAATGCTTTGATTTGGATTTCTGCATTGAGCAGGGGGTTGGACTGGATGGCCTTATAGGCCCCTTCCAACTCTATTCTATGATTCTATATTGGCAGTAGCTCTGTGGTAGAGCCCCTGCCTGGCATGCAGAAGGTCCCAGGGTCAATTCCTGGCACCCCGGATAAGGCTGGGAAATGACTCCTGGTCTGAAACCCCTGGGATGGGCTGCCAGTCAGAATATGGGAGATACTGAGCTAGACCAAAAAACGCTGCCGCCACCACAGTGCAGGACGGCGGCCTGATTGCTTTGCTTTGCAGATGTAGAAAGCGAGGCGAAGAAAAAGCACAGGACGTTGCTTCCTCCCGAGTCAGTTCTGTCTGCACTGACTGGCAGCAGTGGCTCGCCAGGGTTGCAGACTCAGGGGACATTCCCAGCCCTCCCTGAAGAGGCCATTAGGGACTGAAGCTGGGGCCTTCTCCATGCTAACAGCTGCGATGGGCTTTCTTCCCACATTCCCGGCTCAAGCCACTTGCAAAAGATTCTCCGCCCCTCTCCCCCTGTGCCCCCAGTCCCTGCTTCCCCTAGTGCCTCCCTCCTACCGGCGTACCTGCCAGCGTCCTTCGATATCGTGACAGCGACATCCAGCCCCAAGGTGGAGACCCTCTTGCACACAGCGTCCATGTCAATGACCGAATCAATGCACTCTGGGCCCCCTTCGATGCAGCAGTGGGACCCCGGGCAGAAGCGGCAGTTGTCCAAGCCACGGTAGCCGACATTATGGCCACATTTTTCCAGCGTCACTGTTGTGGCCATGCCGGACAGGCCCACGTGAACCACAAGCTGTGCGGGGGGGAGAGAAGACCCAGCATCAAAAACACTCCAGTGCCCAAACAGAATGAGGCAGATCCCAGAACACTTCTACACTTGCCTTTCGCCAGCGTAAACATCAGAGGGCCCACCGAGTCCAGCATCCTGTCCTCACAGTGGCCAACCAGATGCGCCAACAGGAAGCGCATATGCAGGACATGAGCGCGACCGCACCTCTCCCTGCCTGCGATTCACAGCTTAAACGTAAGGACATCAGTACACTGATGATCCCCAGCTGGCTTCCGCTGGGACATCTGAATCAGGAGAGCCTATGCAAGCCCTGGACTGGTGCCTAAACTTGGTGGGGGTGAACAAGGGTCAGTAAACTGAGTCTGGATCCTGGCAAGACAGAGGTGCTGTGGGTGGCCAGTTCCATGTCCAGATAACTGATCAGTTGCCTGCTTTGGATGGGGTCATACCCCTCCCTCCAAAAAGAGCAGGTACATAGTTTGGGGGCTGCTCACTGATCCACCTTTGTTGCTATAGGCCCAAGTGGCCAGGAGTTCCTTTTCCTGGCTTTGGCTGGCAAGACAGCTGCAGCCGTCTCTGGACTGGGACAGGGATAGTCCGACCACTGTCATCAATGCTTTGGTATTCTCCTGGCTGGATTACTGCAATGCATTCTATGTTGGGGCTGCCCCTGAGGTTAGTCCAGAAACTGCAGCTGGTGCAAAATGTGGCAGCTTGACTGCTCACTGGGGCAGGGTATTGCCAACATATCACCCCACTGCTGAAAGAATTGCACTGGCTGCCCATTAACTACAGGGCCAAGTTCAAGGTTCTTGTGTACCAAGCCCTACACAGCTTGGGGCCAGGATACCTGAAAGACCGTCTTATCCCTTGTATACCCAGTCGACCACTGCACTCTGCAGGTGAGGGTCTCCTGCAGATATCATCTCATCAGGAGGTCCATTCTGCACAACACAGGAAACGGACCATTAGTGTGGCGGCACCTACCCTTTGGAATTCCCTCCCCTTAAATATTAGACAGACGCCATCTCTGTTATCTTTTCAGCGCCTATTGACCTTCCTCTTTCAACAAGCCTTTTAAGGAGAGACCTTATCCCAGTCTGCGTCTGTGTTGGAATTGCTTTTAAAGATGTTTTGTTTTACTGTATTTTAAAGTCTGTTTTTTAGATGTTTTAGTGTGCTGTTAATGTGTTTTGTTGCCCTGGGCTCCTTCTGGGAGCAAGGGTGGGATATAAATCTAATAAAAAATAGTAATAAAGAATAGTTGGTCACTGAGGACTCTTCTGCAGATACCAGGAGGTCTGCTGCACACGATATAGGAATTGGGCTTTTAGTGTTGTGGTGCAGACCCTTTTGAATTCCCTCCCTGTGTTTCTGGTGCCTTTTAAGTAGAGATCTTTCCCAGTTTGCATCTGGTTTGGAAGTCTTTTAATTGTGTGTTTGCCACCCTGGGCTCCTTTGGGAGAAAAGTGGGGATTAAATTTCATAAGCAGCAGCAGCAGCAACATGAGCTCCTTTGTTTTGGAGGAAAGGGCCATAACTCAGTAAGCAGAGCATCCGCTTTGCACGCAGAAGGCAGCCTCTTGTGTTCCCGTTCACTCCCGGCACCCAGTTTCCTGCCTCTGCCCCGCTCACTCACTTGTGGGTTGTGCTTCTTCCATAAGGCAGGGATGAGCCGCTGCACGGCCTGGTACTCAACCGGAATTTCGTAGACATGCAGATCCACGTCTTCTCCTAGACCCAACTTCTCCAGCTCCTGGGCAGAGAAAAGGGGCCGGGGGGGGGGGCGGGAGGTAGGCAGAGAGAAAGAAAAGTTGTCAGCATCTCCTGGACTCCTGCTGGGAGGAAGGGCGGGATATAAAGCAGAATCATAGAATAGTAGAGTTGGAAGGGGCCTATAAGGCCATACATCCAACCCCCTGCGCAATGCAGGAATCCAAATCAAAGCATTCCCGACAGGTGCCTGTCCAGTGAAGGCCTCCAGTGTCGGACAGCCCACTACCTCTCTAGGTCATTGGTTCCATTGTTGTATGGCTCTAACAGTTAGGAAGTTTTTCCTGATGTCCAGTTGAAATCTGGCTTCAAATAAATAAGTAAACAAACATCTGCCCATGCAAGAGGACGTCTCTCTCTTTGCTCTGAATAACCTCAGGCGGGGGACATGTACAGAATTCGTTAGCTGTGAGGTGGGGAGTCTCAGGCCCAGGGGCCAAATTTGTCTCTTTCTGTCTGCATGGCTGTCAAGACTCTTCCCAGCCACCGGCTCCGTTGTTTTGCCCGGATGAAATTTGTCCTTGAACTGATTATGTAATGCTTGCCTGGACTGAGGTTCGAGAGGGACGTTGAGATGTGTGCAGAAATCAAGCCTATCATAAAAAAGGTAAAAGTCACAGTTGTTGCTCCGCCCCCTTTGCCACTGGCATGTGGCCCCTGGAAGGTTGCTCAGAAGGGAATGCGGCCCTCGGGCTGAAAGAGACTCCCACCCCTCATGGAATGCCTCTCCCCAAACGAACCAACCTGCGCCCAGATGGGGAACTCTTTCCAGTCTGCCGCTCGGGAGGACACCCTCACAGGCAATAACAGGGTGTGGGGTGGAACATGCCAGTAGCAGGTGTGGCAAGCCACACAAAAACCCAGAGGTTTTTTTTATATATATATATATATATATATATATATATATATATATATATATACACCCACACACCCCTCCCTCCCAGCAAGCATGAAGAATTAAGAGGAATGGCTTGAGGAGAGTCAAGAGCCAGGCAGAGAGACCTGGGGGGCTGCATTTGGCCTCCGGGCCCAAGATTCCCCATTCCTGTAAAGCTCCCCTACAGAGGTGCCCTACCGAGAACATTGTAATGTTCTTGCGGCATCAATCCGTCTCTGACAGCATTTTGTTCCTGCTGGCCCAGGTGGCTGTGCTTGAGTTTATATGCCGCCTCAACCAGGGCTGGGAACATCGGTGGCCCTCCAGAGACTGCTGCACACCCACCCCTACCGCCATCAGCCGGTGCTGCCCACTCGGGCTGATGGGCCGCGGAGCCCTACAACATCTGGAAGGGCAGAGGTGCTCCCACTCCCTGCTCCAGTGGCTTTTTTCCCTCACCAAGCAGCTGACACGCTTAAGAAAAAAACCACGAAACAAATATGATCCAGTCGGAGCTTTCTATCGCCTTTTCGGCGTAGACGACACGAAGGAGGAAGGCCTATCAGTAGCTGCCAGCGGTGGTGAAAATGGAAATCGGCTGCCTTCAAGTCGATCCCGACTTATGGCGACCCTACGAATAGGGATTTCATGGTATTCAGAGGGGGTTTCCCATTGCCTCCCTCTGAGGCTAGTCTTCCCCAGCTGGCCGGGGCTTGCTCAGCTTGCCACAGCTGCACAAGCCAGCCCCTTCCTTGTCCGCAACTGCCAGCTGGGGGCAACTGGGCTCCTTGGGACAATGCAGCTTGCCCACGGCTGCACAGGTGGCAGGGCATGGAACCCCTGAGCCACTCCCTGCGGGGGTGATCTGCAGCTGGCCCTTGACACCCAGGAGACACGAGCAGGGATTTGAACTCATGACTCTGGACTCCCAGCCAGGCTCTCCTCCCCACTCGTGGAAATCCCATGTTATCAATGGGTTCCCTGCTGACTGGGCCGATGGGAGCTATAGTATAAAACATCTGGGGGGGTACCAGGCTGGCAAAGGACACTCAGGACATCTTCACCCTAACATGTTAGAATCATAGAAACATGTTGGGCTCCAAGATGTTAACTGTGCAGGGGGGGAAATTGTAGCCCTGCAACTCTTGTACGGCAATGTTTCCTGCTGTGGATTTTTTTTAAATGTGCCTGTCTGGGGGCCCAGGAGTTTATTAGAGTTCAGGCAAGAACACCTCCCTTTGAGGTTCAAACCCTCACATGGGCCTTGTTAGTGCTGTGTTTTGCATTACATATGGAAAGGGGGGGAGAGGGAGAGAGATTTCATGCTTGCTTGCAGGCAAGAGGGCAGCCAAGCTGCCTGCCTTTTGTAACTCCTAACAGTAAAATTCACAAAGAAATTTCGCGCATGGAAAACCCTCGGTATGTTAAAGAGATCTGCCTTTTATCTTCCTCTCTCTCCTCTGCCAAGAGCTTTTCCTGGAAAGGATGGGGGGGGGACTTTGAGCAGCCCTCACCCCTGGAGGGGGAGAAGCTTGTAATTTCACACAGGAACATCAGACGCTACCTTGGCCCCATCTGGCTCAGGGTCATCCACACGTACGGGCAGCAATGGCTTTCGGGCATGGAGGCCTCTCGCAGCCCTACCTAGAGAGGACGGGAATTGAAACTGGGATTTTGACATGCAAAGCAGATGTCCTATCACAGAGTTATGGTGCTTCCCTTAAAAATGAAGTAAGATTCTAGTCCTCAGAGTGAAACGCAAGGAACGGGGACTATCAGTGGCCCTCCCATGTCACCGGACTCCACTTCCCAGCAGCCTGCAAGGCCAATGGCCCAGAGATGCCGCCACCTGCTCATTAGACCCTTGTCCTCCCTGGCTTACTAATGCTAGCTGGAGTGGGGCGACTGAATGGAGTGTTGCCTGATGCCCTCAAAGAGGGGGTGGTGCATCCACTTCTTAAAAAGCCCACTTTGGACCCAATGGAGTGTAGTAACTTTAGACCAGCCACCAACATCCCTTTCTTGGCAAAGGTGGGGGTGGAACAACTGCAGGCATTCCTGGATGAGACTAATTACCTAGATCCACTACAATCTGCATTCAGACTCAGTTTTGGAGTTGAAGCAGCCTTGGCTGCCCTTGTGGATGGCCTTCATAGATAGGAGGAGTGCGACGTTACTTCTGCTTGATCTCTCAGCAGCATTTGATACCACTGACCGTGGTGTCCTCCTGGACCAACTCAGTAGGATGGGTATTGGGGGCACGGTACTACGGTCATTCCGTTCTGATCTATAGGGCCGTGTTCAGAGAGAAGCACTGGGCGAGTACTCCTTGGCCCCCTGCACTTGTGCTATGGGGTTCCTCAAGGCAGTCCTTTCCCCTGTGCTCTTTAACATGCACATAAAGCCACTGGGAGCGCTCATTAGGAATTTTGGAGCAAGGCATCATCAGCACGCCAATGACACACAACTCTAGCATTGAAACCAGGAGATGCTGCGAATGCTCTGGAGCAGTGTGAACACAATGGTGGGCTGGATGAGGGCCAATAGCCCGCTTGAATCCTGGGAAGACAGATGCTCTGGGTGGGTGGTTCCCATGTCCAGGAGATAGGGAAGTTCTGGATGGGGGTGCGCTACCTCTGAAGGAGCAGGATGTATCTCCATCACTGGAGGCTCACGTGTCCTCTGTGGCCAGGAATGCCTTTTATCGGCTGTGTCTGGTTCGCCGGCTACAGCTGTTCCTGCACAGCGATAGCCTGTCCATACACAGGTAACCTCAAGACTAGATTACTGCCATGTGCTCTATGTGGGGTTGCCCTCAAGCCTAGTTCAGCAGCTCCAGCTGGTGCAAAATGGGTCAGCCAGATTCCTGATGGGGGCATATGGCTGACAACATGTGACACCACTGTAAAAACATCTGCCCTGGCTGTCCATCTGCCACCGAGCCAGGTTCAAGACCCTACCTGAGCCCTTATATCTCAGCTTGATTACGGAGATCATCTACAGGAGCATCCTTGGCCGTCCCCTGAGGTGGTGAGGCTCAGCTGACGACAGCAAGAGATGGAGCCTTTCGTCTTGTGGAATGCCAAGAGAGCGGCTTCTGCTCTCATTTTAAAAATCCCACTGAAAACATTTCTGTGTCACCAAGTTAATGCAGGCAATTGAGACATCTTTCTGCAATAGTTAATGGCTTCTGATTTTCAATTTTTATATGGTTTTATCCTGTATTTATGTTTGTTGTAAACTGCACTGATTTTTTATGAATAGCAGAATACAAACATTTTAATTAATTAATAAATAAAGGGAGTCCAGCAACATCTGGAGGGCCACAGATGTTCCCCATTCCTCGGAGCAGATGGAACAACAACCTGACTCCGTATGAAGCTTTTCAGAAAAAGCCAATTTAATGCCATAAGTTTGGCAATCACACATAAATAGCGTTCCTCTCCTCCCACTCCCCCAGCCTCATATGGGTTGTTTCCCTCACTAAAAATGCATCCTGATTTTAACACAATGAGAGCCAGTGTGGCGTAGTGGTTAGAGTGCTGGACTACGACCTGGGAGACCAGGGTTCGAATCCCCACACAGCCACGAAGCTCACTGGGTGACCCTGGGCCAGTCACTGCCTCTCAGCCTCAGAGGAAGGCAATGGAAAACCACCTCTGAATATCACTTATCATGAAAACCCTAGTCATAGGCTTGTCATAAGTCGGGATCGACCTGAAGGCAGTCCATTTCCATTTTTAACACAATACATTTATTTTTTTTTTAAATTAAACAAATGTAATACATATGGCATGATACTTATTAACATTTATTACTTGCCTGTCACCCAAAGGTCCCATGGCAGGTTACATTAAAAACCTAAAACCACAAAACAGAGTGGGTCCTAAAAACAGACATCTCAGGTGTCAAAGGCCAGGATAAAGAGATGCATCTTCAGCATTGCCTAAAACTGAAGAATGGAGTTGTCAGGCGCACCTTGGTGGCAAGGAAGTTCCACAGCTTAGGGGCCACCACAGAGAGTGCCCTCTCCCGGGTCACCCCCACCTGCAGCTTATTTATTTATTTATTTATTTATTTATTATATTTCTATACCGCCCAATAGCCGAAGCTCTCTGGGCGGTTTACAGCATAAAAACATCCAGTATACAATTAAAAACATGAATCAAACACGTTGAAACAATATAACAAAACAACTAAACATAGTTAAACACATGGACACGACAGACACAATCCTAAAATGTTAAGTATAAAAACGTATTAAATCAGTTTAGGGGTAAAGGATAACAATGTTGGCGCCAGGCGTACCTCATCAGGGAGAGAATTCCATAATTTGGGGGCCACCACAGAGAAAGCCCGTTTCCTTGTTGTCACCTTCCGGGCTTCTCTCTGGGTGGGTCCCCAAAGGAGAGCCTTTGATGTTGAACATAGTGTACGGGTAGGTTCATATCGGGAGAGGCGCTCCATCAGGTATTGTGGTCCCAAGCCATGTAAGGCTTTATAAGTCAAAACCAGCACTTTGAATTGAGCCTGGAAGCGTATAGGCAGCCAGTGCAAGCGGGCCAGAATTGGTGTTATATGTTCACATCTCCGAGTTCCTGTTAACAATCTGGCCGCCGCATTTTGCACGAGCTGCAGCTTCCGAACCGTCTTCAAAGGCAGCCCCACGTAGACAGCATTGCAGTAGTCCAATTTTGAGGTTACCAGTGCATGGACAACTGAAGCAAGGTTTTCCCTATCCAGATAGGGGCGTAGTTGGGCCACCAACCGAAGTTGATAGAAAGCACTCCGTGCCACTGAGGCAACCTGTGCCTCCAGTGACAGGGATGGTTCTAAAAGAACTCCCAAACTATGGACCTGCTCCTTCAGGGGGAGTACAACCCCATCCAGGACAGGTTCTCCCATCTGGTCAGGAGAACCACTCACCAACAGCATCTCAGTCTTATCTGGATTGAGCTTCAATTTATTCGCTCTCATCCAGTCCATTACTGCAGCCAGGCATCGGTTCAGCACCTTGACAGCCTCACCTGAGAAAGATGAACAGGAGAAGTAGAACTGCGTGTCATCAGCATACTGGTGGCAATGCACTCCAAAACTCCTGATGACTGCACCCAGCGGCTTCATGTAGATGTTAAAAAGCATGGGGGATAATACTGACCCCTGTGGGACTCCATATTGGAGGACCCAGGGTGCCAAGCAAAACTCCCCAAGCACTACCTTCTGGAGACGACCCGCCAAATAGGAGCAGAACCACTGCCAAGCAGTACCTCCAACTCCCAGATCAGTGAGTCTCCCCAGAAGGATACCATGGTTGATGGTATCAAAAGCCGCTGAGAGATCAATGAGAATCAACAGGGCTACACTCCCCCTGTCTTCATACAGGGCGACCAAGGCTGTCTCAGTGCCAAAACCGGGCCTGAACCCCGATTGAAATGGATCTAGATAATCGGTCTCATCCAAGAGTGCCTGGAGCTGATCCGCAACCACTCTTTCTAGGACCTTGCCCAAGAATGGAACATTCGCTACCGGCCTGTAATTGTTACTTAATTGTTAATTAATCAGCCCCCACTGCTGATATCAGCACCCGAGAAGGTATGTAGGAAAGGAGAAATTCGCTCACATTTGGGAACTAGGTCGTTTCAAATAAAAGTAACAATACAATTGCATATTCTCATCCACTCCCAGATGGATACTGTGGAGAGCCTCACAAGCGGGGCGGGGGAAAGAGAGGAGGAGTGCCGCTGCTCTCCTTTCGTGAGGTTCAAGGGCCATGGAAACAGCTGTAGGCAATGTCTTAGAATTCCTCTCCCATCCCAGCTGCACTTGCAAAAAAATAGCATTTAAACTCTCTAAGAATCCAAAGTTTGCCTTCTGCAAAAGTGAGGCTCTGCAAAAGGATGTCTGGGTGGGAATGAACGCCCCCTCAGGACTAGAGCCATTCATTTAGAGGAAGACAGGCCTCACACTCATTTCCTACACCTACGAACCAACCCACATGCATGCTCTTTCCCAGCAAAGGCAGGTGTTGAACAGAAGTGGTGCTTGTACATAGGAAGCTGACATGCAGAGTCAGACCGCAGGTCCATGTAGCTCAACATCTCAGGCACTCTGACTCTGAGCTATGGCCCTTATGCAACGATACAGTAAGATGCTGATCCTCATGGCTTTAAATAAAGGGCTGATTTACTTAGAACCACAGGAATATGCCTTCCTGTTTTCAGCCTATTGGCCCACCTAGTTCAGTATTAGCTTTGCTGACAGGCTCTCAAGGGTTGCAGGCACGAGACATTCTCTGTCCTATGCGGAGATGCCAAGGGTCAAGCCTGGGACCTTCGGCATGTGCCCTTCACTTAAAAATAAAGCAAGATTCTTGTCCTCAAGGTTATGAACACAGGGGTGATGTAAATAGCAACAGGGGAAGTTCTTAGCAGGAGATGCCAGCATAAAGTGAAGCCAGGACCTTTGGCACACATAGTATGTGCCTGCCAAAGATGTCTTTGGGGTTTCCAGAGAGACTCATCCTCGACCACCAGGACGGCACACCCTAGCTCAGGGGTGAGGAACCTTTGGCCCTCCAGCTGTCCTGCACTACAATGCCCAGCGGCAACCATGGCCAGGGGCCAAGGGATGGCAGGAGTTGTCATTCAGCAACATCTGGAAGGCCAAAGGCCCCCACACCTGACTCTATCAACTGGCAAAAAAAGGGGGGGGTTCCAGTGTGTGCACAGAATGAAGATCTGTAAGAGAAAGACACACACTGCAAGACTCCTCCTTGTTTTCTTCCACTGGGAACCCAAATTCTAAAAGTCAGGCAGTATTGTGCCAGCTTTTTAATTGCTATGAAGGGTCTGCCATAAATGCCAAGCAAGACAGATGACCACTCTGGAATTTTTTAAAAAAATGTAAATGCTACTGAGTGACAGTAAGTGGTTTATCATGTTTCTGTCAGTTGCTGTCAGGTTCCTTGCGCGCTGCACGCTGTTCCCTAGGCAGGTATATGAAATGACACCCCCTCCCCTGTAAAAGCACTGTTTGGCTAGCCAAGGTTTTTGAAAAACGGTCAAGACAAATCCATGCAGAGACAGAGCTCTTCCAATGGCGATTCACAGGGCTTATTATATGGTGCCCCCATGTTCAGGAGCAATCTCTCTGCGAGGACCAGTTGCTGGAGAGGCGAAGAACGAGGGCAGGGCGGCTGCCTCCTCTCTTTACAGACATGATGGATCCCACGTAAGGCAGGTTAACAGGAGTTTTGTTGTCAGGGAGGGAGACACCAACTTTAGCATCCACTGCCCTTTTCTGCTTTTTATGCACCTGGAGAACTGCAGCCTATTAGAGAAGCCCCAAGATTAAACCAGCTGGCCTCACCCACGGAGAGCCAGGACACGACACAGCTTTGGCTAGTTTTCAGGGGTGGGAGCCTATTAATTCAGAGGCTGGTGACGGAGCCACACCGAAGAGGGCGTTTCCTCTGGTTGCTCCTTCAGGGTGGCATGAAAGCAAGGGCAGCCGCCCCCCAGGCTTCTAAGGGAGAGGGCCCTCTGGGTCAACAAATGGCATATAAACCATAGAATAGTAGAGTTGGAAGGGGCCTATAAGGCCATCCAGTCCAACCCCCTGCTCAATGCAGGAATCCAAATCAAAGCATTCCCGACAGGTGCCTGTCCAGCTGCCTCTTGAATGCCTCCAGTGTTGGAGAGCCCACTACCTCTCTAGGTCATTGGTTCCATTGTCGTAGGGCTCTAACAGTTAGGAAGGTTTTCCTGATGTCCAGTCGAAATCTGGCTTCCTGCAACTTGAGCCCATTACTCCGTGTCCTGCACTCTGGGACAACCATATGCTGGCCCAAGATATCTCCTTGTTGTTCTGACCCAGCCTCGCCATTCTTAATAAAATTTGACAGCCAGGTATAAATTCTTTCCCTTTTTTGATAATGTCTTTCTTCTTTTTCCTTCTCCCCCTTCATTTGATTAGGGAACCCAGCTGGGTCGTGTAGAAGCCAGGGAGGAAGTGGAGACTGGCACAGTTTTTTTAAAAAGTGTTTTTAAAATAAATAAATAAACAGTGATGGGGGCAACTACAGCCTGAGGGCCACATTCCCTTCTTGGCAAGCTTTGGGGGCCATGCGCCACTGGCAAGCAGGAACAGACACCAAAGTGGGGAGAGCAACAAAGGTAAAACGTAACTGTTGTCCAGTCGGCTGGCTTCTCCGCACACTCCTCTCCCCTCCGCCCAGGAAAGCAGGAGCCATCATCGCAGCTGAAGGGCGCATTCCAGCCAAGCCAAAACATGCAGGGTATGAAGATGCGTTCTGAAGGCCAGACGGTGAAGGCTGGAGGGCCCCATTCAACCCCCCCTGGGTTCCAAACCCGTTTGAATAAAACTTTAAAAGATGCACAGAAAAGGTGACATGTTAACTAAGCCATGCAGGAAGGAGTCAGAGGCCACGAAATTGCAACAAAAGAGACATCAATCAGCAGCCTTGGCTGGTGACCCAGAGGCACTTCTGGGCATTATCGGTGCAATGGTATTGATCTGTGTCTGAAATGCCTGGTTTCATTAGCAGAGACGGGAGCTTGAAGGAAGTGTCCAAACACTCCCTGTTAGCAGAGAGGACGAGGTGGTGGACAGGCAGGGAGTTCTAACACAAGGGATCAGGAGCAGCTGCACTTTCTTCTCTCACTCACACTCACACACTCACTCACACTCACATACTCACTCACACTCACACACTCACACTCACACACACCCCGGATCATATGACAGTCCAACTCCCAACTACTTTATTCCACAGGGGTGGGGAACCTTGGGACCCTCCCCAGTACCTACCATCAGCCTCCATGCTGGCAGCTAGGAGCTGGAGTTCCAACAAATGGCTAGACTGTCAGACTAGGGCCTGGGGGAGACCAGGCTTCAAATCTCCACTCGGCTATGAAGCTTCCTGGGCAGCCATGGGCTAGTCACAATCATACTCTCTCCTTCCGCCTAGCCTATCCCACAGGGCTGCTGTTGCCAGGATGGGAGGAGGGCAGTAAAGTAAGCCACCTTGAGATCTTTGGAAGAAAGGTGGGGTATAAATGTAACAATAAATAAAAAACATGTGGAGTGCCAGAGAGTCCCCCACCCTAAGAGTGGCCCACAGGGGTGAACAGTTGGCACCTGATGCAAGGCAACTTCCCATATTCTTCTTACAAAGAGATTTACTAGGGCACAGTACAGCTCATCATGGACAGAACGGGGAAGACAGTTCTCTGTTCAGCTGAGAGAGAAAGAAGCTCTAAAAAGTTGCAAACCATGCCTTGTCTCTCTCTTTTAAAGTCACACACACATTTTTACATTTTTTAATCCACCAACTTGTCTTTTTATCGTAATAATTCAGGTGCAAGGACATAAAAAGCATACTGCAAACGCCTAGCACAAGTATTAAGGCGTTTTAAAAAAGGAAAGCGTACTTTACTGACTGCTTGTTGAAAGATACAGGGCTGGATCCAACATTAGCTGTATTTAACGTAGACCCACTGAAATTAATACACGTGAGTAACTTGGGTCCATTAATTTCATGTGGTCTACTCTGAGTTGGCCTTAGTTAGATGCAACCCAGAGGTTTCTTAATTTTTCAATGAACAACAATTATATTTTATGTTTTTTCAGTCAAGCTCATAGCACTTAAATTGTTAAACGGGTGGCGGGGGAGAGACCAGATCTTTGGCCCCTGGACAAACTTTCTTCCATGCTGCCTTGCATGTACCTGACTAGTATGGGGGGGGGGAACAACCCCAACGTGTGTGACCGATTCCCTGACCCCCTCCACAATGGGCTGCTTTGTGCGTTTCTAATATCCTTATCTGGTCTGTCTAGACGCCCTGACAGCGATTGTCCGTGCGGATGTCGAGATGCATTCTGACCTCACTCCTCACTGGCTTCCAAGCTTGGGAAGAAAAAAACTTGGGAGGGGGGAGAAGAAGAAGAGGAAAAAAGGGACCAATTAACTTCACAGTCTAGAGGACACACCTGGGCCTCTGCCAACCTGCCGGGGGCCGGGGAATAAAAACCCAATCAAAACTGAGTCACCCTCCCTGTTCCCCAACAACAAATAGCATTTTCGTCTTTAGTGTCCGCAGTGAAGCTCAAAAAGGGAGCTTTGGGGACTTTTGCACAACTGATTGTGTATCTTGTTTTGAAGAGACATAAAAGTGCTCCTTCAAGCCACACACGCACACAAAGAGGTGGCTTGAAGCAGCAAGCAAACTCCAGGACAGTATTGGGGGGGGGGGAGTGAAACAATTGCCACTGAGTGCTTTCTAATAATTCTGTCAAGACTTTGGGCTTTGTTGGTGATTAAATGACGGGCTTTTCCTGAAGCTCCACTGAGCCCTTCCAAGTTCTAGGCTGGGGCCATATTCAGCCGGGAAGGCAAGGTGAAAGTAAAACCCTCAAGCAAGCGAAACGGAATTGGACAGAGGGGGGAGGGTTTTTTCCTTCTGCCGTTCTTTTCCCTTCAAAAAGCTTTCGGAGGCAGGATATACAACGCCCAAGATGTATTAAAGTAAGAGCCCTCTTAGCACGCCCCCCCAACACACGCAGGGTGGGGGGAGGATTTACAAAGATTGTTTAATTGATTTTTGTGTCTATTAAAATGCAGATCACACCGTCTGGAACTCAGAAACTCAGACACAGGTCTTTGTGTCCACTCAGCTCCATGAAGTCCTGTCTGAGACAGACACAATGGCCCACTTTGCACGTGTTCAAAGGCATGCTGGTCTTTTCTTTTTTTTTTAATCGGGGGCCCTTCCAGGCTAGGCCAGAGGCAAGGCGAAAGAAAGCCCCCGGTTTAACACATGCATAGCTCAGGAAAAAACTTTTGGCTGAGATGGGATTGGATATGAAATCAGCCAAATATTTGTTGCTTTTTTAAAAAAAAGGTTAGTTGGTCTAGAGAACGGTAAACATTTAAGGATGGACAAATCTGTCAATTTCAGTTCCTCATTTTTCCAACCTTAAATTCAGTTTTCCACATCAGTGCAATTTATTTATTTTTAAGTCCCCATGGAAATTCATCAGTATTTTTGTGAAAAGTTTTCCTAATTTGTATGCACTTTTGCCTAGTGTACACATTTTTGCAAAGCAATTTTCCCTAATAACACATTTTGTATGTCATTTTTACTAATATGTGCATTTGTGCTATTTGGCTGGAGAATTGCTCTGCAAAATTCGAAGAAGTGTGAATTTCAAAGGATGGCTGTGTTTTGATTCCTGTACTGTTTTGGAAAGTGCAAATTTAATCAGCTCACCTTTAAATGTGAAATGAATCTAATTTCTCCCCCCATCCCTACATCAGACACAGTAGAGGGTTATGAAGATAATCGCAGCACAGAGATAAAAGCCACAGTGCACATGCACACAGATTGTGCCGTTTAAAGTAAGAGTATAACAAAATCCATGATCAAAAATAGTTGAGAAATGCAGACAATTTCTAGTCAGAACTCACCTTCCCTTTACCAATTGTGTCCTAGTTTTGAGAAACTCGGCTATATTTTCTGTTACCTTAGGGTTGGACACATAACATTCATCTGGATTCTCCCATGTGTAAAGAAAGTACTGGGCTGATAAAGCAGGCTCTTATATCCCTACAAAAAGTTACAATATAAAACATCACAACTGAGCCACCTTCGCAAGGATAAACTCTGAAATGGCAAAGCATTCCTACTGTCATGGCCCTGTCAGAGGACTCATCAGACGAGGATGACTCGGGAGTAACAGCAGCAGACCCAGAAGCAGCAGACCCAGAAGGAGAAATGGAGGAAACTCCTGAGAACCCAGCTCCTTCTCTCCCTCAGCTGCAGAGCCCCCCAGACACAGCTGAAGCCCTTCAGCCAGACGCAGGCAGTGAACAGGATACTCCCCCCTCACCTGCAGAACGTAGACAACACAAGGTCAGGCAGAAGAGGGGCAGGCCTGTCCACTTAAGGCCAAAACGCTGAGGGCTCACACCTGCTGACAAACCTGCTCCTTAAAAGTCAAACCTTGGGTTCAGCTTGTTGCTGACTACAACATCAGGCATGACCACTGTGTGTCTTCCTATCCCCTGAACCTTGACTTGGACTGATCTCTCGGCAAACTAGACCCGGACCTTCACTGATGTCTCTTCTGGATTTCTGGCTTGGCATGTAAGCTTTGAACGGCCTCTGCCCTTATCTTGCTTCCTCCTTGCTAGCCTGGCAGATTTATAGCCAAGCTGCCGGCTGAGGACTTATGGCCTGGCAATTACCAAGGAATCTCCAGCCCTGCCTGCACCCCCACCGACACTGCTGTCTCAGTGAAAAGCTGACACCTACCAACTTTCCATGGGGATCGTCCATAACTGCTGATGGACCATAGCACAGGAAATACAGGAAGCTGTCAGACCACTGGTCCATCTAGCTACGGATTGTCTACACTGACCGGCAGCAGTCCTTTAGGGTTTCAGGCAGGGAAACCTTCCACAGTCTTACCTGGAGGTGCCAAGGGATTGACCTAGGGACCTCTTGCGTGCAAAGAAGGTACTCTACCAGCTGTGGCCCCTTCCCCAATAGCAAAGCATTGAGCCAAGCCTTTGAAAATGCTCCCCTGTACCTAGAAATGTTTAATGTTGCTAGATACCTGACTCAAAACCTAAAACTGCCCCACAAACAGCAACAATGCATGCTGATCCAGAAGTAAGCTCGAGTGCATTCAGTAGAGACTGATCAGATAAGCACACACAGGCCTGCAACATTAACCACACCATTGAAATCAATTGATTTGTGTTAGCTTAAGCGCACCGATTTCAAAGGGCTGAATCCAACTAGGTTCTACTCAGAGGCGACCCCTTGAAATTAATGGACCCAAGGTAGTTATGTTCGTTTATTCCTTCCCTCATCTGGTGCCCTTCAGATGTTTTGGACTACAGTTCTGTCCTCCCCCCAGCAAGCACAGCCATCCAATCAGGGGCTAGCCTGTTGAAACCACAAGAGGGGGGGAGGTCTTGCCCTCAACAGTGGAGTCTGATGCCCATTGGGTCTGGTGAGGAGGAGGAACAGGAGACCCAACAGGAAGTGGAGTCTGAGCCAATGACAGGCAGAGCCAACTCATCCTAGCTATGTCCCCATCATCATCATCCTCCCTGCTACAAGGAGCAACACTGAGACACTGGGCCTGTTTAGCCTGGAGAAGAGAAGACTGAGGGGAGATAGGATAGCACTCTTCAAGTACATGAAAGGTTGTCACATAGAGGAGGGCTGGGATCTCTTCTCGATCATCCCAGAGTGCAGGACACGGAATAATGGGCTCACGTTGTAGGACGCCAGATTTCGACTGGACATCAGGAAAAACGTCCTATGCTAGAGAGGTACAACAATGGCACCAATTACCTAGAGAGGTGGTGGGCTCTCCGACACTGGAGGCCTTCAAGAGGCAGCTGGACAGCCATCTGTGGGGAATGCTTTGATTTGGATTCCTGCATTGAGCAGGGGGGTGGACTAGATGGCCTTATAGGCCCCTTCCAACTCTACCATTCTATGAGACTAAGCTGGCAGGCAGTGCTACCCTTGCACTGGTGGGAAGCAGGAGGGCACAGGGGATCACAGGACAGTGCCCTATTTGCCTTAACCCACTGGAGCCAGGGTTACTCCCAGCTAAGTGTTCTTCCAAGGTGCAAGGACCCTGGGAATGGATAGAACCATAGATACAACCACCCTCCATAGCCGCTGCTCCTGCAGGCTAGAGATTTGTCTGGCGAAGCTCAGCGGCAGAGCATCTGCTTTGCAGACAGAAGGTCCCAGGTTCAAACCCCAGCATCGCCAGGCAGGACACTCTGCCTGAAACCAGAGCTTGGAAAAGTTACTTTTTTTGAACTACAACTCCCATCAGCCCCAGCCAGCATGGCCACTGGATTGGGCTGATGGGAGTTGTAGTTCAAAAAAAAAGTAACTTTTCCAAGCTCTGCCGGAAACCCCAGAGAGCCCGCGGCCAGTACTGAACGAGATGGACCAATGGTCTGACTTGGCATATGCTGCTTCTGAAAGCAGCCCTTCATTCAGAATCACAAGGCCTAAGGTGAAGGGTCCCAGTCCAGAGGTAAAACCCTTGCTTTGCGTGCGGAAGGGCCCGGCTTCAATCCACAGCATCTCCACGCAAGGCTGGAAAAGACGACCTCTGAAACCGTGGAAAGCCACTGCTAGGCCAGTGGTAAAGACATTTCCCCCCCATGGAGCACTTGGAAAGTGCCGAGGGTCTTGGCCGACCACTTCATGCATTTTCTGCCCGCTGTAGTGCGCTGCGCAAGATGCTGTATTTTTAATTGTGTTTTCACTGCTGCTTTTATGTCCACAGAATTTAAATTATGACGCAGTAAGATACAATGCAAGCAATAACAAATAATATACAATTAAAAACCAGTATGAACACTGAATGTGACGGATGTGCCGTCGGCTACCTTCAACCTTATGTTAGGGTTTATTTCTAGGCCGCCTTTCGGCCAAAAAGGCCCCCAAGGCGGCTCACACACAAATAGAAAAACATAAATACAAACCAAAACAACACAATCTACAAGAATTCAACAACATTATAACATTTCTAAAAAGCAGTCATCATCTTGGTCAAGGACAGTCCCCAGAAAAATGTCCCTAAGAGCAGGGGGCCAAGCAGCAATACAACTCAGTCTGCAAATCCACAGAAGTCTGCGGACCACTGGCGGTCCACGGATCACCGTTTGGGAAGCCCTGATGTAGACAATACTGAGCACAATGGGCTGGTGGCAACTCAGCACAAGACAGCTGCCTGTGTTCCCCTTTTGACACCCCTAAGCTGGTGAGCATCGCCACATCTTGTGGGAGCCCACGCCGTGAGTGAGCCACGCCCTGCCCTGTGGACCAGAAACTCCCATCATTCCATTTAACTGGATGACGCCAGTATTATGCGGGACGGAGGCGGGGAAATGTGTCGACTCCCATGCATAATTTTATACGCCTCTCCTATGCCCCCCTCCACAAAAAGCTCCAAATGTTGTAACCTTTCCTCATAGGGGAACTGGAGGAACCCACCGTCTCCTTGATCGTTTCAATTGCCCTTTTCCGGCTCTATAATCTCCTTTTTGAGACAGGGCACCCAGAAATGGGCAGTCTTCCAAATACGTCCACGCTGTACACTTGTGTACTGACTGTTTAATTTTTCAATCCCTCCTCTGGTACTGAACGTGCAACATATACTCCAAGTTAATGTCTTCGTGGTGCTAGCCAAAGCTGTTTACTTGGATGTTTACATGGCTTGGGACCACAGTACCTGATGGAACCCGACACGAACCCACCTGTACACTACGCTCAATATCAAAGGCCCTCCTCCGGGTGCCTACTCCGAGGGAAGCTCGGAGGATGGCAACAAGGGAGAGGGCCTTCTCAGTGGTGGCCCCCAAATTATGGAATGATTTTTGTGGCAAGGTGCACCTGGTGCTAACACTGTTATCTTTTCGGTGCCAGGTCAAGACTTTCCTCTTCTCCTAGGCATTTTAGCATGCATTTTTAATTTTTTTTTAAAAAAGTGTTTTTCAATTTGTATATTTGTTTTTAATGTTTTTAATTGTTGTAATTAAGGCAATGGAAAACCACCTCTGAATACCGCTTATCATGAAAACCCTATTCGTAGGGTCGCCGTAAGTCGGGATTGACTTGAAGGCAGTCTATTTCTATAATTGTTGTAAACTGCCCAGAGAGCTTCGGCTATGGGGTGGTATATAAATGTAATAAATAAATAAATAAATAATAATAACAATAACAATAACAACAACAACAACAATAATAATGTTTTCTCCTTCCCCTATTGGACAAGTGCCCTGGTCCCACCTTAATGTCAGCGAGGGAGCTCACTGGCAAGGTTATGATATCAAACACAGACTCCTTCCTTTCCCAGTATTCCATGATGGATGCTGGTAGCCTGGATCATCCTGGATACATCTCACCTACAACCCAGAGCCTACACAACTAGCTGCTTCTTAAGAGAAGAGTGGGGAGTGGGGAGTGGAGAGAGAGACAGAGACACACGCAGCCAACATCTGGCTGGCTGTCCATCAGTTGGCCGCAATTGATTACACTTGGGGTTTAATTTAAAAGCATTCAGAAAGAATATTCCCTGAGCTCCTGACGTAGAAGGGGAGGGGACTTACAATCAGGCTAGAGAGGAAGGGGGAGAACAAAGCTACTTCGTGTTCAGCAGATCACCTGTGCTGAAGAGAAACCCTTAAATTTAGGGCTGGGGGTTATGCTGCGTTTCCACAATGCATCTCTCAGTGAATCTCGTTTCACTATTGAGCGACATGAGCTTACTCCGTAGAAGGCCCGACTTCCTACTTAAATCAGCCCCTTTATTCAGAACCATGAGGTCTAGAATCTTACTTTATTTTTAGGGGGAGAGACTGTAGCTCAGTGGTTAGGGCATGCAGAAGGCCCCAGGTTCAATCCCTGCCCTACCCCAGGTAGGGAAAGGCCTGAAACCCAGGGGATCTGCTGCCAGAGAACAGCTGAAGGAAGCAACTCTGCCAATGAGTACATAGGAAGCCACCTTACCCTGAGTTAGACCATTGGTCCATCTAGCTCAGTATTGTCTACACTGGCTGGCAGTAGCTATCCAGGGTTCAGATCAGGAGTCTTTTCCCAGTCCTATCTGGAGATTCCAGAGATTGAACTTGGGATCTTCGACATGCAAAGCAGGTGGTCTACTACCAAACTGAAGATAAAGTAAGATTCTAGTCCTCATGGTAAGTGCAAAGGACTGATTCAGCTAGGGACGTAGGATGTTGCCCCATACCAATTCAGACCCCTCTTCCATGTAGCTCAGCACGGTCTGCGGTGGCACACTGGCTGGCAGTGGCTCTGTAGGGTCTCTCAGGGGATCAAACCTGGGACATTCTGCATGCAAAGCAGGTGGTCCATCAGTGAGCTGCAGCTCTCCTCCAAATGGCTTGGATTACGGCACAGGGGATTTTTTGAATTAAATTTGTAGGCAGTGCAAAGTTGGGAGGGAGAGCCAACAAGATAGAAACAACATTCAAAATTATCTTGACGGGCTGAAATGCAGGGCCAAAACCAACAAGATGAAATTCATCCAATGCAGATGGGAAACCCTACATTTAGACAACCCCACCCCGGGAGGGGGGGGGGATCAAAAGGGCAAGTATAGGAAGCAGGAGACGAGGCTTGGCAGTAGCAGATGTCAAAGAGGAACCAGGCGCCTTCACTGATTGCAAACTGAGGCACCGGATATGTTCAGAGTGGAGAAGGTAAGATTTAAGGTCTCCAAATATTGCAAGGGCTGTTCTCTGTTGTCCCAGAGCAGGGTGGGGAACTGGGTCTGGGCCTGCTGTGCAGACCCGCCCCACCCCTCCTGGGCCTAATGTGAAAGGGGGAAAGCCTGCCCCACAGTCACCCCCCTGGCCTCACAGGTGATGGGGCACTCTGAAGTCCCCACGGTTAATGGGACTCAGAGAGGCTGCAGAGAGCCCTGTGGAGTGCTCTGGAGCACCACTGATCTGAGCAGGGCCATGGGGAACTTGGCAGCGGCGTCAATCCCAGCTGGCTCCCTCTTGCCACCCATCAGCTGGTTGGCAGTGGCAGCAGTGCTGGCTGGGGCTGATGGGGCTGGGAATCCAAAACCCCTGGAGGACACCAAGCTAGCAAAGGAAGGTTTGTGGACGTTACCATCAACCAGCACATCCTTTTGCCCAAAGCCCTTGAAAACCCACGCGTTTTACCTGAACTGCGATCCAGCTGGCATTGACAGAATGTTCCCCAAATGGGCCGAACCCTGGAACGACAGAAGCAGATTTTTCACAAATGTTGCACTCTGCTCAGCGATGTGTAAAAGGGCTCCCAAGAAAGCCATTTGCAGCTTGCCAGTCCCAATGCAGCAAGCTAGCTCCCCCCCAACAAAAACTGTTTTATTACATTTATTTTCCACTTTTCCTCCAAGATTCTGACTCCCTTCCAACTGTTATCCTCACAACAACTCTGCAAGGCAGGACAGACTGAGCAACAGTGCCTGGGAAAAGGTCACCTGGTGAGCTTCATGGCTGAGTGGCAATTTGAACCTGGGTCTCTCAAGTCAGTCTGACACTCGGGGCCGGCTCAGCCTGCCCCAGGCCCACGGCACCATATCCAAACACCTCCCCATACAGGTAGCATGGGGATAATAAGCCCACACAAACACTCCACCTACCTCTCCTGTCATGTGAGGTGTCAGTCTCTTAGGGAAGCCCCTGCCTCCATCTTGAGTGATGACAGGCATGCACACAACACTGTGGACAGCATTCATATGGACAGGAGAGGTAGGTGGGGCATGCAGGTGGGCTCATTGAAGCCTGCACTGTCTGTTGGGGGGTACCTGGGGGTTCCCTCTCTGTGATCCACAGCAGGGTTAGGTTGCAGGATCCGATGCTGCCACAGATCACGAAACAGGAGCACCACTCTCCCACCCTAAGGACAGGCCTTTGAGGGTCCCTCTGGGCTGCAGGGGCCCTTGGCAAGGACCCAACCTGGCTGCCCCCTGGCACCCGCACTGCTGAGAGTTTTAGCCCCTCGTTCCTCAACTTGGTGCCTTCCAAAGGTTTTAGATTACAACTCCCGTCATCCTTGACCACTGGGGCTGGTGAGAACAGAAGACTGAGGGGAGATATGATAGCACTTTCAAGTACTTGAAAGGTTGTCACTCAGAGGAGGGCCGGGATCTCTTCTCGATCATCCCAGATTGCAGGACATGGAATAATGGGCTCAAGTTGCAGGAAGCCAGATTTTGGCTGAACATCAGGAAAAACTTTCTAATTGTTAAAACGATACAACAATGAAACCAATTACCTAGGGAGGTGGTGGCCTCTCTAAACCTGGAGGCATTTGAGAGGCAGCTGGACAGCCATCTGTCAGGTATGTTTTGATTTGGATTCCTGCATTGAGCAGGGGGCTGGACTCGATGGCCTTCTAAGGCCCTTCCCAACTCCATTCAATTCAACCCAATTCAAGGATTCTATAACTTCTGGAGGGCCACAGATGGACAACGCCACACTCTCTGTCACAGATATATTTGCTTACTTGTTTATTAATTCTTAAATTTATATCTCACATTTCCTCTAAGGAGTTCAAGGTGGTGTATGTCACTTTCCAACTCCCCATTTTATCCTCACTACAATCCTGTGAGGTAGGTTCAGCTGAGAGAAAAAAATAAGTGACCCAAAGTCTCCCAGCGAGCTTCATGGCGGAGTGAGGAATTGAACTCTGGTCTCTCTGGTCCTAGTCTGACACCATAACTGCTACACTACACTGGCTAAACACAGTGTAGGGGAGGTGCTCTCCCCCACGCCCCACCCTGTCTCTCTTACAAACACACCATTTTCAACCTCCCACATCCTATCTGGGAAAACATGCCCACCACTACAAAAGAAAATATCGCCCCAGAGCTTTTTAGTAAACTTTTCCCCCTCGCCATCCACACACAAGTGCTGGTGCCACAAATGCTGTTCTTTGTGCCAGCAAAAGTACTTTTGGACAAAAGTCCAGATCAAACCCATTCACAAGAATACGAACAGACGCACACACATGTCTCAATGTGTGTTTCTAGACTGCTTTGCATGCAGAAGATTCCCACAATCAATTGTTGGTAGCAGGAGAAAAGACAGCCTGTCTCTATGTGGAACCACAGACATCCGCTACCAGCAACAGCAGGCGGCTCTGGGCGAACCTCAGGCACAGGGACCGAATGTCGCTCCCCAGCACTCATTAACTGGCCCTCTGAACTCTCCCCACGCAATGCACACACACACAGCTTAGCACTGGGCTCAATGGAACTTACTCCAAAGCTAAAGTGCACACTTTTGAGGACTCCTGTCCACATCTGATACTCTCTCATCGTGGTCTCCCCACAAAAAGAGAAAAAGATTCCCACCTGAAAAAGGGGGGCCTTTATTACATTTTCATTCTGTGCAGGAAGACTTACATGGGAGTCATCACATTTTCGCCACACAACAACCCTGCAAGATAGGCAAGAGAGACTGACTCGACTTTCTCTGCGAGTTTCACACCCTAAGTGGGAATCTGAACTCAAGTCTGTTGGGTCTCAAGTCCAATGCTCCTTTCTCTGTACCAGGTTTTTACTTAGTAAAACATTTTCTTGGACAAAGCTGGGTTACTAAAAAATATGCCCAAGGCGTGAAGGTTACAATAGCGTTCCACGAATAATGCTTCTTTGGCTCTGTAATGAATAACTTTTGTTAACTAGCAACCCACAATTGTCATTACTGAATTAATAACATCTTGGATTTTGTACCCCACTTGGAGGTAAGGTCGTTCAAGGCCTGTGAGAGGTCAGATTTTTTATTAACGTGCAAGAGTAACGCCCTATTGGTCTCATGACCAAGGGAAGGGGGAACTAGGAGCACCAAGAACAGTTCAACTTAGTGAACAAGAAATTATTATTGTTTATTATTATTATTATTATTATTATTATTAGCAACAGCAGCAAACCTGCTTTCAACACATGCCTCTGTTAGTCAACTGATGGCCTGATAGAGAGGGAGGACCCAGTTCATGAAAAAGAAGAAATAAAGAAAAGTGTTGGTCCCTGGTTGCCTAGAGGCCTGTTCTTATTCACCACAGGTGAGGCACTGTTTGCAAGCTTGATTTAACTGCAGAGATAGGACAGCAAGCTTCTATTGACATTCAAGATTCCTTTGCAGGTGCCCATAATTGCCAGAACTACTCCCACAAAGATACTGAGTTTGCCCATTTACAGAGGGCATTAAATTGGGATTTTGGCATCTTTAGGGCAAGTAGGAAGAGCACCAATTTCTAGGGGTGAATCTCCCAGATAAAAAAACCCTAGAAACCCTAGAAACTTTTAGACACAGATAAGGAAACCAAGCTAAGCCATTTGCTTCCATGGAGCTTCAGCCATGCACAACAAGATTCCACAACAAGTTACAAGTCTTTTGCTAGCCTGCCTGCCCATACATCATCATCATCAGTGCCTTAGAAGGAAAAGAAGAAAAGAGGTGGAAAACGCAGTTAACTTTAATCAAGCTTTCTAGGTCTGGTCGCCAGAAGGACATCCTACCTCACCGCAGGTGACTAGCTACCTAAACACTGGAGCTTTTGTTCCAATCCTCCCAGATGTTTTAGTTGTTCATGAGGACAGCTCTACAAATCTTTCTGAGAGAAGAATTTCAGTGGTGGAAATCCTACAGGTGCCTGCCTGCTACGTAGCTTTGGTGTCCAAGAGAGAGGAAAAGACACAATCTCCCTCCTTCTTTCTTACACAACCAAGGAGGCTGCCTATCAGATAAGAATTCAATAGAGTGTTTCATAGTCCCTCTGGGTGCTGTTTTCACCAGAAGCCACTGAGGCTAATTAGCAGGAAACCAGCTGCTCCCAACTGCAAGGTTTTTATGGGATTATCTCAACACTGAGAGCACATGTGCAGGAGCACATGATGTGCATGGCATCTGGTGCACTCCTCTCACACACCCTCATGTCAAGAATGCAGGTGTGAAGGAGTCTTGCCAACAACAAAAAAATCAAAACTCAAAACAAATTAAACAAAAGCACACAGATGTTCCTAAGAGTCAACACAGGGCACTCGTGTTCCACAGGTGTGCAAGACTTGAGCATTAACAGAAGGTGCACACGTGACACGACTTGCCCAGAGATCTCCTGCTTGGCACCCCTTCTCTGTCGAGAGTCAAGCGGTGCTTCTCCAGTTCCAATTAAGGCCACACCAGTGGATCCAGAGAGGGCTGCGCTCACTGCCATGACAGGGCACGGCAGGTGGAACAGTGGCACTTTGCTGAGTCCCCATCCCCCAATCAAGTGACTGTTCCCATGCAGTCTTCTCCCCCTCCCTGCAATCCTATCCCCTTTTGTGCCACGGCAGCAGGCCTATTAAAGAAGGGCCTCTCATTCCCGCAACTTCCCATCGCCCCTCCTCTCAGAAACAGCCTGTTGTTTCAAATAACCCATCGCAGGCAAATTCCCCGGAGCCAACTTTTTTTACTTGTCCCTTGTAGGACAGCGTCACCATTTCCTGGGTGCGTTTTCACAGCGTAACACCGATTTGGGGGAACACTGGAAATTTACAGGGGGCAGCACATACAACGGAGGGAACAGCAACTTGTAGGAACTCACAACTGACTCCGAGCTTTGCAGCTGCGACCAGACTTTCTGCAGTGGACACAAGGAGGCCCCAGAAAGCAGAGAGGGGGGTCAGCGGAGAAGGCAGTCTTCCTCATGCAGAGATCCCACAGCTCAGGCAGCCACTCAAGATACCATGCACCAAATTCAATGGGACTTTCCCAGGCCAAATTGAACTTCCTTTCAACACAGAGCAAAGACACCTTTAACCTGATTTTCTTAAAAATCAGCCTTTTTACAATGCCACATTAGAATGAGATCAGTAATATCACACCTTTTATGTTAGCCAAGAAGACCCTACCTCTACATCCCACCCCAAACACACACACGCACACAGTAAGAGCCTCACTCAACCAAGCATAAATTTTCTCTCTAAAACTATACGCTAGTTTAAACCCACCTCAGATATCTTTCAGAAAGTGCTGCTACGGACCTCCTCCACCCCCAAAAAACCCCTCACTCCACTTTCACATAAGCTCTTGTTTAACATTTCAGCAGGTAACAAGTTAAGAGATTGATAAAGAATAAGCAGGGGGAGTTACTGAGAGCAATTAAGAGGGAGGAGCTGTCTATTAGCTGGAAAAAGATATGGAGGTATTAGTGGGAAGAGGGCAAAATAATTGAATAAAAGGGAGATTATTCAGGAGTGGAGAGTCATGGAATGGGGTCACATTAAGGGTTGGCGAGATGGCCAAAAGAAGAGGTAGGTCAAACTGAAAAGGGAGAGTTTAAAAGAAGAACTCTGTAAGGTGAGGCTGATAATACTTAAATTTCCTTTTTAATTAACATAAAGAGAGTGTATATATATATATTTGAAGGGGTGGGGGCGAGAGAAAATACACGTACTGGGTGGACCATACCCAACAGCAGGAAGCGACAAGCTAGGAGCCCGAAAGAATGAATCTACTGGGTGGGACCAACTAATTAATTCGCACTGATTTAACAAAATAAAAGTTTTTTTTGAGAGGGGGGAGTCCTTATTTGGGAGTGAAACCCAAAATGAAAACTGAACTCACAACTTTTTATTATATAAATTGGTGGGGGGGGCAAAACAAGGAGGAACTATTTCAAGGGGGGGCTAGTGGAGGGGGGACGGATTATGGAGCGGGGACGAAGTTCAACGGTTAAATTCTTCCCCCACCCTATGGAATTCAACCCCCCCAATCGGCCCCCTCCTCTTGCTTGAAGCGGCCCCCGCACCGCCCCCTTACCCGTCACCACCACAAGCCGTCGGGGCTTCTCCATGATTCTCCCTTCCCTTCCTCTCCTCCCTCCTGCCCGGCCAACTTGAGGCGACTGACTGAGGGAGCAAGCGGCGCTCCGGCCCCCCCATCAGGGCCCAGAGCCCGCCCACTAAGGTGTGAGCGTCACATGACTCTGCGTCGTCGTGATCCCCCAAGCCCCGCCCACCTGGAACTTGAAGGAGGCGGAGGGAGTGCGCGACGGGGCAGGGAGGGACCCTAGAGTGGCATGGTGCCCTCTCTATGGTTTTTCCTTCTTCCCCTTTCTTACTGCTCTCTATGGTAGAGAGCAGGGCAACAGAGGTCCTCTGATATGAGCAATTAACGTACACTGTGAATTACTATGCTATTTCATTTATTGTTATTATTGGTTGCAGCCAACCAAGTCCTGCTCAGAGTATGCTGCCCTCGGCTCCTTCTGAAAAACTATGGAATGCTTTAAAAGAAATGGTGCCGCAGCATCAGATTGTCTCAATGTGCAATTTATACTCTGGACGAGAGGCTCCTGTAAGGACAGAATATGGAGAAACTGATTGGTTCCCCATCGGAAAGGGTGTGAGACAGGGGTGTATTTTATTACCCTATTTGTTTAATCTATACGCAGAACATATCATACGGAAAGCGGGATTGGACCAAGATGAAGGAGGTGTGAAAATTGGAGGAAGAAATATCAACAATTTAAGATATGCAGACGATACCATTCTACTGGCAGAAACCCGTAATGATTTGAAACGAATGCTGATGAAAGTTAAAGAGGAAAGCACAAAAGCAGGACTACTGCTGAACATCAAGAAGACTCAAGTAATGAAAACAGAAGATTTATGTAACTTTAAAGCTGACAACGAGGACATTGAATTTGACAAGGATTATCAATACCTCGTCACAGTCATTAACCAAAATGGAGACAATAGTCAAGAAATCAGAAGAAGGCTAGGACTGGGGAGGGCAGCTAGGGGAGAACTAGAAAAGGTCCTCAAATGCAAAGATGTATCACTGAACACCAAAGTCAGGATCATTCAGACCATGGTATTCCCGATCTCTATGTACGGATGTGAAAGTTGGACAGTGAAAAAGGCGGATAAGAGAAAGATCAACTCATTTGAAATGTGGTGTTGGAGGAGAGCTTTGCAGATACCATGGACTGCGAAAAAGACAAATAATTGGGTGTTAGAACAAATTAAACCAGAACTGGAAGCCAAATAATTGGGTGTTAGAACAAATTAAACCAGAACTAGAAGCTAAAATGACGAAACTGAGGTTATCATCCTTTGCACACATAATGAGAAGACATGATTCACTAGAAAAGACAATAATGCTGGGAAAAATAGAAGGGAGTAGAAAAAGAGGAAGGCCAAACCAGAGATGGATTGATTCCATCAAGGAAGCCACAGACCTGAACTTACAAGTTCTGAACAGGGTGGTTCACGACAGATGCTCTTGGAAGTCACTGATTCATAGGGTCGCCATAAGTTGTAATCGACTTGGAGGCACATAACAACAACAACAACAATAAATCAGAAAAGATCTTTTGAAATGAATGGGCCTAAGTCGGTCATGTCCTTCAATTTCAGTGGGGTCTGCCTCCGAGTAGGAATGATAGTGGATATAACCCATTATTATAGTACTACTATTATTATTGGACTGTAACTAACTCAGGCTTGCTCAGAGTAGACCCACTGAAATTAATGGACATAAGTAATGTCCTTTAATTTCAGTAGGGCTCCTCTGAGGATGACTAACATTGAATTCAACCCATTATTATATTACTGCATTTGTTGTTTCTTAAATATGCTATTATTATTATTAGGAACATTAGCTTTATATTGAGTCAAACCATTAGTCCATCTAGCTCAGTATTCTCTACACTGACCGGCAGTGGCTCTCCAGAGTGTCATAGAATCATGGAGTTGGAAGCGGCCTATCAGGCGACTGAGTCCAACCCTCTGCTCAATGCAAGAATCTAACTTAAAGCATACCCACAGGTGGCTGTCTAGCTGCCTGTTGAAGGCCTCCAGTGTTGCACAGCCCACCACCTCCCTAGGTCATTGGTTCCATTACCATACTGCTTTAACAGTTAGGAAGTTTTTCCTGCTGTTCAGTCAAAATCTGGCTTCCTGTAACTTGTGCCCATTATTCCATGTCCTGTACTCTGGGACGATTGAGAAGAGATCCTAGCCCTCCTCTGAGTGACAGCCTTTCAAGTACTTGAAGAGTACTATAATATCTCCCCTTGGTCTTCTCTTCTCAATGCTAAACAGGCCCACTTCTTTCAGTGTCTCCTCATAGGGCTTTGCTTCCAGTCCCTTGATCATCCTTGTTGCTCTCCTCTGCACCCATTCCAGTTTGTCTGCCTCCTTCTTAAAGTGTGATGTCCAGAATTGGTCATAGTACAGTCGGGTCCCGCTTTTTGGGTCCCTGCTTTTTGGCGTTCCGCTAATACGATGCCAGCGGGGCAATCAGCTGTAGAGCAGGGAGCTCTAGCCGCCGCGCTCCAGCTGACAGCGCTTGGCCCCAGAAGCTTCCCGCGCTTCAGCTGATCACACGCTACAGCTGTAGTGCGTGATCAGGGGGAGCTCCAGCCGCTGTGCTACAGCTGACAGCAATTGGCCCCTTGGCCAAGCGCTGTCAGCTGGAGCGTGGCGGCTGGAGCTCCCTGTGAAAATCGCCGGAAAGTGGGACATAGCACGTGATCAGATTTTTGCTTTTCGGCGGGGGTCTAGAACGTAACCCGCCATATGGCCTCCATGATCCTTGCCCATCCTGGCTTATAAAAAATGCCAGAAAGGGACTGGTCGAGTGGGTCAAGGAAGTGATCAACGCCTCTCTACAACAGGGCAGATTACCACCCTGTCTAAAGGAAGCTGTAATAAGACCTTTGCTGAAAAAATCCTCCCTTGACCCCTCATTATTAGGTAACTATCGTCCAGTCTCCAATATTCCTTTTTTGGGCAAGATAATAGAATGAGTGGTAACCGCCCAGCTCCAGAGATTTTTGGATGAGACGGATTATCTAGATCCATTTCAATCTGGTTTCAGGCCCGGCTATGGGACTGAGACGGCTTTGGTCGCCTTGGTGGATGACCTACGCAGGGAACTGGACAGGGGGAGTGTGTCCCTGTTGGTTCTGCTGGACCTCTCAGCCGCTTTCGATACCATCGACCATGGTATCCTCCTGGGTCGCCTTGCTGGGATGGGACTTGGAGGCATGGTGCTACGGCGGCTCCGATCCTTCCTAGAGGGGCGAACCCAGAAGGTGGTTATGGGGGATACCTGCTTGACCCCTTGGCCATTGACCTATGGGGTCCCCCAGGGTTCAGTCCTGTCCCCCATACTATTTAATATCTACATGAAACCGCTGGGAGAGGTTATCTGGAGTTTTGGGGTTCGGTGTCACCAATATGCGGATGACACCCAATTCTATTCCTCCTTTCCACCTAATGAAACTATGAGTGGGGCCCTACTGTATTCAAGATGAGGCCTAACCAGTGCCAAATAGAGAGGAACCAATACTTCACACGATTTGGAAAGTATACTTCTGTTAATGCAGCCTAAAATAGCATTTGCCTTTTTGCAGCCACATCACTCTGTTGGCTCATGTTCAACTTTTGATCAACAACAATCCCAAGATCCTTCTCGCGTGTAGTATTGCTGAGCCAAGTATCCCCCATCTTGTAACTGTGCATTTGGTTTCTTTTTCCTAGGTGTAGAACTTTGCACTTATCCCTGTTAAATATCATTCTGTGTTTTCAGCCATTGCTGCAACCTATCAAGATCACTTTGAATTTTGTTTCTGTCTTGCAGGGTATTAGCTATCCTTCCCAATTTTGTATCATCTTCAAAATGATGCAGGGGACATTCCCAGCCCTACCTAGAGATGCCATCGAGGATTGAAGCAGGAACCTACCACATGCAAAGCAGGCCCTTCCCCTTATAACATCATTATCATGATTATTATTGCATTTCATTTATGAATTGTTTTATATTTTTGTCAACATTAAACACATTGTTAATAGAAGACTGAAGTGCAATGAGTATTATTATAATCAGGATTAATTGCATGTTGTTTACTTATTTTTTAATTAGTTTATAACCTGCCTTTCCAACACATTTTTCTCAGCAAGGCAGAAAACACATATAAAGCAAACATAACAACAATAAATTAGAAACAATCAACAAGAGTACATTAAGAGAACAATCAGAAAATCCATAAAATCACAGAGTAATATGACTAATTTTCAGGAGTCCAAATTCATTCTGCAAAACCTTTTGCACTCACTGCAATCCTGTGAGGTAGGTGGGCTCAGAGAAATTGATTGGCCCAATGAGTTTTACAGATGACTGGGAAAGATCCCTTTCTTTCTTTCCCTTTTGAAAATGGGGCTTAAATAGCACAATTCTATGCATGTTTACTCAGAAGGTTCAATGTAACTGTGTTCAATGGGGATTATTCCCTAGTAAAAACTAAAGCCTAAGAAGTATGCTTGGATGAAGCATTCCTAATTTGGGAAGCCATGGCAGTAAGAGCCCCATTATAGCAAACAAGGTATGCTTCTGAGTTAGCATACGCAGGATGAGAATACAGGGCCACTTGCAGCTCTTCAGGATTTCAGACAAGGAGTGTTTCCCGGCCCTACCTGGAGATGCTGCGGATTGAACCTGGGGCCCACTTTGTTGTGTTCCTTTCTTCAAAAAATAAATCAAGATTCCAGTCCTCATGACTCTGAATAACGGCTTAAGGACTAGGAAGCTGCCTTAGACCAAGTCAGAACATCGGCCCACTGACTGGCAGGATTTCATACCGGGGGGGGTGTCCTTTCCTAGCTTACTGAAATGCTGTGGATCTGGGACTTCCTGCATGCAAAGCAGGTGCTTTACCATCTTCCTGAGCCAGCACATCAAAACTGTGGCACTGTGCTTCCCTTTGTGGATGAGTCAGAAAGCTGGAAAGGAAGCCTTGGCACCACTGCCTTTTGTCTCAGTCTAAGCTGTTCAAGTTGTAAAGGCAGCCAAGTCAGCTTGACAGATGAGAGCCAGGAGGTACCATGCACAGCACAGGACAAAGGTTATGTTCCTTCCTAGCAGGCATAACGAGTTGACTCATCCTTTTTCTTTTCTCGCCTGGTTACTAATAGAATGAGCAAAGGTTGCGAGAGAAATGGATGCCCGTGAGTTAATTCTGAGTATGGACTTGCTTGCATTCACCATTTTTCACTGCAAGCCACTTTTCTTTGTTTGCTACTGAAAAGTGGGATGATCAAGACAATAAATTCTTATCATTATCCTGTTTTTCTGTAGAACACAAAGAAATGGCTTGCAAAAAAATCATATAAAAGTTTAAATAGTAATATATTATTGTATAATTGCAGATAAAGTTGCTCAGATTCGTTCCAGCTTAGACGCTATAATTGATAGTCTCAGGGGATGTAACTTTGGCTCCTGTCTGTCCAATAATGATGGATTCTTTTCAATTTGTACAGCCCGAGGATGTGGACAAGATCCTTGGAGAGGCGAGAGCCACCACGTGTCTGCTAGACCCTTGCCCTTCCTGGCTTATAGAAAGTGCCAGAGAGGGACTGGCTGAGTGGGTGAAGGGAGTGGTTAATGCCTCCTTACACCAAGGCAGAGTCCCAGGTTGCCTAAAGGAGGCAGTTGTAAGGCCTTTGTTAAAAAAGCCCTCCCTGGACCCCTCCATAATGGATAATTACCGGCCAGTGTCCAATATTCCATTTTTGGGTAAGGTAATAGAGTGTGTGGTGGCCTCCCAGCTCCAGGGATTCTTGGATGAAACAGATTATCTGGATCCATTTCAGTCTGGTTTCAGGCCTGGTTATGGGACAGAGACGGCTTTGGTTGCGTTGGTGGATGACCTATGCAGAGAACTGGACAGGGGGAGTGTGTCCCTGTTGGTTCTGCTGGATCTCCCAGCGGCTTTCGATACCATCGACCATGGTATTCTTCTGGGCCGCCTTGCTGGGATGGGACTTGGGGGCACTGTTTTGCAGTGGCTCCGTTCCTTCCTGGAGGGACGAACCCAGAAAGTGGTGCTGGGGGATTCCTGTTCGACCCCTTGGACGTTGGCCTGCGGGGTCCCTCAGGGCTCAGTTTTGTCCCCTATGCTATTTAACATCTACATGAAACCGCTTAGACTGAGACAAATATATTATAATATATAATATATGATGGCATGTATCCAGGTAATCAACAGCTGGTATAGCACAGTGGGGAGGAGAGCCTGGCTGGGAGTCCAGAGTCTGCGAGTTCAAATCCCTGCTCATGTCTCCTGGGTGTCAAGGGCCAGCTAAAGATCACCCCACAGTTACGTCACGTGGGGTTACGTGCCCTGCCACTTGTGCAGCTGTGGGCAAGCTGCATAGTCCCAAGGAGCCCAGTTGCCCCCAGCTGGCAGTTGCGGACAAGGAAGGGGCTGGCTTGTGCAGCTGTGGCAAGCTGAGCAGGCCCTGGCCAGCTGGGGAGGACTAGCCTCAGACGGAGGCAATGGGAAACCCCCTCTGAATGCCGCTTACCATGAAGTCTCGTAGGGTCGCCATAATTCCAGATTGACTTGAAGGCAGTCCATTTCATTTTTCATCCAGGTAATCAGAGTTCACCCACTGAAAATGAGAGACCTAACAGCCCATAGCCGTATAGATAGCTGTACTCAATGTTAGTTTTACAGAGAACAGACCTACTGGACATGAGAAACTTAGGCCCTTTAATTTCAGTGGGTCTACTCTGAGTAACTTCAGTATTGATTCAAAAGTGTTTTTAAATATATAATTGTTTTTATGCAAATTGTTTTACAATTGCATATATAAAACCAGTTAAAATTGTTTTATATATGTTTCAATTATTTTGAGATGTTTCATAGGAAGCTAATAATAATTCACTTATTAGCAACTGTTGGATACAGTCTACCTGCTATACAGTAACCCAATACACACACATAAGCAAATACATATCTGTATTTTACACTAACTACACTTTTTAAAAAAGTAAATTTTTGGTTTTACTTAAAAAGTAAAATAAAAATTGGGTTGAACTCGTGCCAAGGAGGACCACACAGAAATCCCCCCCAAATAAAAAAAACCACACACACCCCGCCACATAAAATAATGCCTTATTTTGAAATATTGCTTTTCTCTCTTTGGCCAGAATCAACTACAGCCGCGCAGCATTGTGGGAAATGTACCCTCTCCTCTTCCGCGGGGCATGTTGGGTAAAACAGCCACTCCCTTCCGTGGCGTTTGCGACAGTGCCGTCCCGCCCTCCCTTTTGGTTCTTTACGGCTAGGGCTCAGGAGAGCTTCGCAACGGACGGGCGCTGAGGCCAAAGCCTTTGGCGGGCGGAAGCCGGAAGTCGAGGTTGCTGTGGCAGCGCCTGAGCGGGAGAATGGTAAGGCTTGTGGCTGGGGCGGGCCACGGGGTATCCTAAACTACTCTCAGGCGGGCCTACTCGGAAGTAAGCCCTAGTGGGGGCGGGGCTCACCCCCCAGGTAAGAGAAGCGAGGAGGGGTCACTCCCCCCTCCCTTCCAGGTCAGCTGATTCACTTTCCTGCGTTGAGCAGGGGGTTGGACTAGATGGCCTTATAGGACCCTTCCAACTCTACTATTCTATGGTTCCAAGACCCATGCAGTTCAATGGAGTCTGAGAGGAGTGAGTGTGTGCCTGGGATTGCTAGTGGGGGGGTGTCAGTTCTGTCTCCACTCCATAAGGCAGTGATTTACTCAGGTAAAGTGATTCACTCAGGGATGAGACCCATTGAGTTAAATGGAGCCTGCCAGAAGTGAGTGTTGTCTAGGATTTCAATGGTGGTGTAAGGCAAAAAGAAGAGTTCACTTCCCCATTCCCCCTCCCTCTCCAGGTAAGCTGATTCACTCAGGGGCAGGACCCACTGAGTTCAATGGAGTCCACTAGGGGTATGTTCGTGCCTAACCTTGTATAGGGGGGATGCTCTCCCCCTTCCCCAGGTAGGCTGATTCATGGGCAGCTCAATGGATGTCTGCCGGGATAAATGTGTGCTGGAAAGTGGGTGGACTGAGGACACAAAATAGATATGTGCAAAATCATGCACAGGGTGGGGACAGCAGATGGGGAGACCTTTTTCTTCCTCTCTCGTCGTCGGACTTGGGGCCATCCCATGAAGCTGCGTGTTGGAAGATTCAGGACAGACCAAGGAAGGTGCTTCCTCGCACAGCACATAGTGAAAGTGCTTAATTTCCTCCCACAAGGTGCAGTGGTGGCCACCGACTTGGATGGCTGTAAAAGAGGATTAGACTAATTCATGAAGAAAGATAAAGCTACCAAGGCCGCTATGGCTGTGTGTCCACCCTTCTCTGTAAGAGACAGGAAATGCCTCTGAATGCCAGTTGATGGAAATCACAAGTGGGAGAGTTGCTGTTGTGCTCCAGTCCTGGTTTTGGACTCCTCTTTGCGGCTACTGCTTGGCCACGGTCAGAGCAGGATACCAGACTAGATGGGCCCCCTTTGGGCCTGATACAAATATTATTTATTTATTGTATTTGTATACCGCCCCATAGCCAAAGCTCTCTGGGCGGTTTACAGTAACTAAATAATGTTCTTAAAAGTATAGAAATTATGAATGTTGCCTTGACAGTAAAAACGTATTTATGTATCTGGAATGTTCTTAACCTTGTTAAATCTGTGTGTCCTCACCCTTGCCCCTTACAGCTTCCACTCTCCTTGCTGAAGACAGCACAGAACCACCCCATGGTGAGTGACAGAGCTAATTCCAAACGTGGCTAACAGGGTGAGGCGTGGGAGCTTGAGCCTTCTTCTCTCTCTCTCTCTCTCTTCCAATTTTGACAAGTTCCAACATCAAAAATTAGTTGAATAAATTTATTTAAATCTGTAATTCACTTTTCACAACCAGCCGAAGACACACAGTGATATACAGAAAATAAAATACAAGAAATACAAAGTAGTTGAGTAACAAACAAAACGATGTAATGCACAACATAATGTACTGCTCATTAATTTTTATTAACTTTTTAAATACAAAAACTCTATAGTAGGGCCCCACTCATACAGAGGGTTATGTTCCGGACCCCCGCTGTAAAGCGAAAACCGCTGTGAAGCGGAACCCATTGACTAACATTGACCAAAATGGTGCCCGACGGCAAAAAAAGCCATAAAAGCGGAACAAGTGCTCTTACAACCACTGCATTAGCGGAACGATGTAAAGCGGGCCCCTACTGCACTTAGAAGAGATATTTCTCTTGAAGCCGTTGAATGCTGCTGCTTCGATTGGGGAGGGAGAGACTTTTGGAGTTCAACAACCTCTGAATGATCACAACTCCCAGCAGCCGGAAGGGCCAGTGGTCAGGGATGATGATGGGAGTCATAGTCCAACATCTGGAACTCACTCCTGCTCTAAAAGCTATTGCCGCTCCAGCTGCAGATTTCTTTCGCAAAACAGCCTGTCTTATCTTTCCAGCTGGTGGAGCTCAAGAATGGCGAAACTTACAATGGTCACCTGGTAAGCTGCGATAACTGGATGAACATCAACCTTCGAGAAGTCATCTGTACATCCAGGGTAAGTCCCAGCAAGTTTTTGTGCTATGATGGGCAGCTGCTGGAGTCTATAAAACGGGGAAGTGGGAAGAGCCTTAGCCTGGTGGCACAGCTAAGTCCCCAGAATCCTGTTACTGCTGAGAAAAAGACTCTTTGTCTGAAACCCTGAAGAGCTGCTGCCGGTCAGTGTAGACAGTCCTGTGCTAGATGGACCAATGGTTTGACTCGGTATAAGTTGGCTCCAGAATCGTACTCAAAGAGCGCTTATCAATGGTTCCTTCTCAAACTGGGCGGAAGTAACGAGTGGGGTACCACAGGGCTCAGTCCTGGGCCCAGTGCTCTTCAACATTTTTATTAACGACTTGGATGAGGAGGTACAGAGCATGCTTATCAAATTTGCAGATGATTCAAAATTGGGGGGGGGATAGCTAATAAAATTCAAAGGGACCTTGATAGGCTGGAGCATTGGGCTGAAAACAACAGAATGAAATTCAACAGGGATAAATGCAAAGTTCTACACTTAGGAAAAAGAAACCAAATGCAGAGTTATAAGATGGGGGATACTTGGCTCAGCCATACGACATGTGAGAAGGATCTTGGAATTGTCGTTGATCACAAGCTGAATATGAGCCAACAGTGTGATGTGGCTGCAAAAAAGGCAAATGCTATATTAGGCTGCATTAACAGAAGTATAGTTTCCAAATCGTGTGAAGTATTAGTTCCCCTCTATTCAGCACTGGTTAGGCCTCATCTTGAGTACTGTGTCCAGTTCTGGTCTCCGCACTTCAAGAAAGATGCCGACAAACTGGAAGAGGTTCAGAGGAGGGCAACAAGGATGATCAGGGGACCGGAAACAAAGCCCTCTGAGGAGAGACTGAAAGAACTGGGCATGTTTAGCCTAGAGAAGAGAAGACTGAGGGGAGATATGATAGCACTCTTTAGTACATGAAAGGTTGTCACACAGAGGAGGGCTGGGATGTCTCCTGATCGTCCCATAGTGCGGGACACGGAATAATGGGCTCAAGTTGCAGGAAGCCGGATTTCGACTGGACATCAGGAAAAACTTCCTAACTGTTAGAGCCATACAACAATGGAACCAATTACCTAGAGAGGTAGTGGGCTCTCCGACACTGGAGGCCTTCAAGAGGCAGGTGGACAGCCATCTGTCAGGAATGCTTTGATTTGCATTCCTGCATTGAGCAGGGGGTTGGACTTGATGGCCTTAGAGGCCCCTTCCAACTCTACTATTCTATGATTCTATGAAAGTGGCTTCCTGTCTTCCTAGTAACGTACATCTGAGCATAGGCCAATGTGGAATAAATGTAAATGTGCTGCCTTCAAGTCGATTCCGACTTATGGCGACCCTCTGAATAGGGTTTTCATGAGCCTGAGAGGCAGTGACTGCCCCCCCCTTTTTTTTTGCTTGTTTGCCTGCTTGCCACTAGATGGCACTGCCTAGCTTTTTAAGTTGCCTTGAAGCTCAGACCTGGCCGGAAGTTTAAGGGCAACACTCGTTTTGGCTGAACCAGCGTAGCTTTGAGGAGATGGAAAAATCTCCTTTTTATTTTTCAGCTAAGTGGGGGAGGAGCCGTTTCAGCACAAACTTGAGTCTGCTCAGGAAGAGAGAAATCATAATGTAGAGCTAAATAGGGTGGCAAAACCCTGTCGGGAGGGGAGAAACCGGGGTTTCCCCCTTAGGCTTCAGAAACAACAGCTGCATCAGCCATTTTTTCATCAGGCAGGAAGAACCTAAGACAAAGGAACTTTAACGTGTCTGGTGTGTTAAAATTGCCTGCAATTGAGCAGGAAGACCTTCTAATACCTAGTGAGTGAGAGATAAAGAGGGCTGTTTTTCCTTTATTATTAAACTCTTTATTTTATTGTCCTGCTTCCGTCTTAATTTTATTGTTAAGCTGCTGTTTTGGTACTGATTTTACACAAGCTAATTGGTCAAAATAATTTTAAAATGAACTACTCAGAATAACTCTTGCAGGCCATAGGGAGGCAGAAAGACTAGGCTTTTCGACCTTAAAATCTTTCTTTAAATGCATTTTGAACCTTTCTATTATAGTTATGTGCTGTTGCTGGGTTTACTTTTTTCACTTTTTAATGTTCCTGGTTTATCCAGTCTTTGTTTCCATGTCTGTGTCTTGGCACTCCCTTTACGGCTTTTCATTTTGACGGTAAACTGTCCAGAAAACCTTCATTACTGGGTGGTGTATAAATGCTGTGAATCAATAAATGCTAGTCCACCTAAGAACCTGTCTTTCAATAAGTTCTCGTGGCAATTTTAAATAAGACAAAGAACAAGGTAGACATCAATTGAAGTATCTACGCTTTGTAGTAATTTTTATTTTTAAACAAACTTTAGTAATTATTTATAATAAGCATATTTGTTCCATTTCATGACTTTTGCATCTTTTGTGACATCCTGATTACATTTTGTATTGATTGCATGAATTTAATAACTTTTTTTAGAAAGGTTCTCCTGTGGGCTAGTAATGTCACTTTGCAAGCCTGCGCTGCAGCCCAGTTCTTTTCTTTTTTTTCTCGGACAGGATGGAGACAAGTTCTGGAGGATGCCCGAGTGCTACATCCGCGGGAGCACCATCAAGTACCTGCGCATTCCTGACGAGATCATTGACATGGTGAAGGAAGAGGTGGTGTCGAAAGGGCGAGGCCGGGGTGGAATGCAGCAGCAGAAGCAGCAGAAAGGCCGCGGTGTTGGCGGCACCGGGCGGGGTAAGGCCTCTTTCTGCAGCAGCGAGTGGGGAGTTCTGGAGAGCGTGGCTTCCGTTTGCTGGCATGGAGAGTCTCGTGCTTCAGACTGGCCCATGGCTGTTTGAACAGCCTTCCTGGGCTCGACTTGGCATAGTTCTAACCTTCCTGAGCGACGGGCTGTGGCTTAGTGGTGGAGCCCCTCTGTGTGCAGAAGGTCCCTTGTTCAATCCCCAATGGCATCTCCAGGGAGGGCTGGGAAGGTTCCCCTGTCCTGAAGCCCCTGAGAACTGCTGTCAGTCAATGTAGACAACACTGAGCAAGGTGGACTTGTGGTCTGATTTAGAGAATCATAGAATCATAGAGTTGGAAGGGTCCTATAAGGCCATCAAGTCCAGCCCCCTGTGCAATGCAGGAATCCAGCTTGAAGGATACTTGACAAGTGACTGTCCAGCTGCCTCTTGAAGGCCTCCAGTGTCGGAGAACCCACGTCCCTAGGTCATAGGTTCCATTGTCATACCACTTAAACAGGACATTTTTCCTGATGTTCAGCCGAATCTGGCTTCCTACAACTTGAGCCCATTATTCTGTGTCCTGCACGCTGGGAAGATCGAGAAAAGATCCTGGCCCTGACCCTCCTGTGTGTGGCAACCTTTCATGTACTTGACGAGTGCTATCATATCTCCCCTCAGTCTTCTCTTCTCAAGGCTAAACAGGCCCAGTTCTTTCAGCTTCATAGGGCTTTGTTACCAGTCCCCAAATCATCCTTGTTGCCCTCCTCTGAAGCTGTTCCAGTTTGTCTGCAGCCTTCTTAAAGTGTGGCGTCCAGAACTGGACACAGTGCTCAAGATGAGGCCCAACCAGTGTTGAATAGAGGGGAACTAGCACTTCACGCAATTTGGAAACTATACTTCTATGAATGCAACCTAGAATAGCATTTGCCTTTTTTGCAGCTGCATCACACTGTTAGCTCATGTTCAGCCCCGGATCAACAAAAATCCCAAGATCCCTCATGCATATAGTGTTGCTGAGCCAAGTATTCCCCATCTTGTAACTGCATTTGGTTTTGCAAATTTTGCACTTATCCCTATTCTTCTGCTGTGTTCAGCCCAATGCTCCAGCCTATCGAGATCACTTTGAATTTTATTTCTGTCTTCCAGGGGGTTGATAAAAGGCAGTTTCCTGCGTCCTTTTCTTCTATCCATGCGCATCCAGTGAATTGACTGCCCCCTATTCTCTCTCTCTCTCTCTCTCTCTCTCTCTCTGTGCAAGGCCTGATTTTGTTCCCTGGACTACCCACAAGGGTAGTGCGTCAACTCCAGAGTTGCTCAAATTCAGGATGTCCACTCCTGAAGCCCGTAGCCCAGTGGTGGAGTGCTGATTTGGAGCACAGGAAGGTGCCTCAGTCAGACCATTGGTACATCTAATTCAGTATTACTTACACTGACTGGCAGTATCTCTCCAATGTTTCAGGCAGGGTGTCTTTCCAGCCCTGCCTGGAGATGCTGCTGGAGATTGAACCTTGGAGCATGCAAAGCAGCGTCTCTCCCTCCGCCAGTCATCTTTAAAGGGCAAGGCAGGCCAATAATCTCCTTGAAAACAGTTTCTTCCAAAAGTGCAGCATGTCTTTCCCCCCCCCTCCCCTCCGAAATGAGCTGTCTAGGAATCAAGGCAGAGCCCCTTTTGATGTCTAGATTTAATTGGCTTAGGAGCTGCGTACAAAGCCAAGCTTGGGCAGTGCTTGCTAATTAGCTCAGAAGGCCTTTGCTCTTCTGTGGCACTGGCAAAAACAGCAGCTTGCACGCCACTGGGAAGCTAGCCGTGCTCCTCCCTCTTCCCCTCCGCCAGGCTGTTGCATTGGAGTTGCAGGCAGTAACCTTGCTGTAATGAGGAACTGGCCATAGCTGGCTGAGGTGGTTCAGTAACCTGAATCGCTTGGCTAAGCCTCTCGAGAGCTCCGGGTCAGCAAATATGGCTGACAACATCTCTCTTTTTTTTTTTAATAAAAAATGTTAACTTTTTTCCTGGCTTTCTGGCTCAGTATAAAACAGAGAGGGGGAGCCTGTTGGTCTCTCAGCTCCCAGTGGACAGGGATTGTGGGGGCTGTAGTCCAGTGACACCAGGAGGGCCACAGATGTTCATACCCCATCCCTGATTGACAAAGGTGCCCTGTGGTTGCTGTTTGCTTTCAAGAGCAGTCAGCCAGGTGCCTTGGGCAAAGCTCCCAGGCAGGGGGGCAGGATGGAGAAGGATTATCTCCTGCAGTTGCCAACTTCTTTTCAGTTCATGTTTATGGTCTGTTATTGTAGTTCTCTGGTGGGTGTGGGTGTGTTAGGTTGAAAATGAATGGAAATGACTTATGGCGACCCTCTGAATAGGATTTTCATGGTGAGCGGTATTCAGAGGGGGTTTACCATTGCCTCCCTCTGAGGCTGAGAGGCAGTGACTGGCCCAAGGTCACCCAGGGAGCTTCAGGGCTGTGTGGGGATTCAAACCCTGGTCTCCCAAGTGGTAGTCTAACACCTTAACCACTACACCACCCTGGCTCTCGTGTGTTAGGTTACAATGCTCCAATAGCTATTGGTGGACTGTTGTCACTCACCCCAGATTAGACCGTGGGTTCGTCTAGCTCAGGATTGTCCACATTGACAGGCTGTAGCTTTCCAGAGATGTCTCAGACAGGGGATGTTCCCAGCCGTACGCAGAGATGCTTTGGGGGGGGGGTTACCTGGCCTGTCTGCGCTACAAAAGGGATTCGCTTTTGTGAAGAAAAGCCACTAATCCATTGAAATAATAATAATACCACTGAGTTATGGTCTTTCCCTTCAAAGTAACGTTTCCAGGCCTTGTGATTCTGAGTAAGGGACTGATGTAAAGAGGGACCTGGGGAGCTGTTCGATACAGAGTCAGGCCAGGGATCCACCTAGCTCGGCAACAGCAAGGCAACGGGTTTCAGGTAGGGGCCATTCCTAGCCCTGCCTGGAAATGCTGCTGGGATTCAACCTGGGGCCTACCGCATGCAAGCAGGGGCCCTGCGCCCTCCTGCAGCTGGGTGAGAGTGACCCTTTGGCCACTGAGGGTCTAAGGTGCATTTCAGGGGGGACGGACAAGGGATCCGAAAGGCCCCTGCCTGCTGCAGCAATGGGGCCCTCCGAGATCACCTTCCTGCTCTTGTCTTCCCTGCCCCAGGTGTGTTTGGCGGCCGTGGCCGAGGTGGAATCTCAGGGAGCAGCCGAGGGCAGCAGGAGAAGAAGCCTGGGAGGCCAGCAGCAAAGCAGTGATGAGCCAAACCCTTGCCTGGAATGGGGGAGCAATTGGACCCAAACGCCCCACGGCTGGGAGGCTGGTCCACCGTCTCCTAGTTGTCCCCCACAACAAACTTCTACATCGCTCAGTTTCCGCACCCCTCGCAGACTTCGGGAGCGATTTGCCGGAGTGCTTACGTCTTTTCAAGCCTTTTTTGTTTTTAAATAGCAAATACGTTGGTGATCAGAAATGAGTGTCTAGAGGTGTCCCCCTGAGTACTTCCTCCTGCAGTTTAGCTCTGACTTGAGGATCGGGATAACCTTTTGGGGGGACAGTTTGGCTTTCCCCTTCCTCCTTTTTCTTTTGGGATTGCTTTGGCAAGAGGAATGCCTTGCCAGCGTTCAAAACGATGAAACAGAAACAAGCGAGACTTTCTTCGCAATGTTAGGATTAAACTCTATGCTTTTTTTGTAAAACAAATTATTTGTCGAAGGCCGCTTTAGCTCCGAATTCAGTTTTCAGGAGAAAAACTGCTTTGGGGCATTGCTGAGCCAGGTGATTCAACTCATCCATCTGGGCTTCCGTCAGACCTGTGGAAACATTAATTTTCAGTGTGAATTATCTACTCTCCTCAAAGCTGCAGAAAGAAAGGCTTGCAGATCCATAGGGAACCCCACAAACAAGATAGGCTTTACGGAAGGTCGAGTAGAGCACTCCTGAGCCTGGTGACCTCCAGATGTTGTGGGAGTTCAGTTTCCATCCGGGGGCTGATGGGAGCTGGAGTGCAACAACATTGGGGGGGGCAGCTTAGGAAAGGCTGCCATACATTGTAGATCAGGGGTGGCTGATGCCTGCCCCCGCCCTGAGGAATGTGTTACTTCAGCTGGAGGGGTAAAGAATCCACTTCATTTGAGAATGTCATCTTGAGAGGCAGCGTTTATTCTATCAGCAGCACTTGGTCAGTGCCAGAACAAACTAGCCACATTCTTTTTTGTAGGATTTTTTTTTATGTGCTTTGTAACCCAGTTTTAAGTTTGCAAGTATAATAAACGTGGATTTGGCCATTTTGTCTGCCTGTTTTTGCGTGAGAACCTCACTGCTGTCCCCCAGTTCTCCAAGCCGAGCTTGTGAGTCGTGTCTTCTCTCAAAGGCCGATGTTGCAGTGGCACATAGCCTTGTGCCTGGCCAGTCTGCTGATGGGAATGGTACAAACAGGATATGTATGGCAGCCAAGAGGATTCCCTCACAGCTGTGACCCATCTAAGGCCCTTCCCAGATCATGCCCCCCTAGCAGCCAGCTTCTGCCCCGAAACCTCTTCAAAGTTTTCTCCAAAGGCAGACCAAAGCCACAGGTAGGTGCAGCGCCTTGAATTCCCAGGTGAAATAGGTTTTTAAAATATTTTTCAAATTAAAAAATAAGAACATAAGAGCCCTTTTGGATTTTTTCCTTCAGCTGAAAAGCTTGGGGTGGAATCAGGTTTCACTTCCAAAACAGCTAGGAACCCCCTCTGGCGCACCACGACTTGACTCCTCGACAGTCTCCCCCTCGTTGCTCCACATTTTGTAGCCTAAAGATCTCCCTTTTGTTGTCGTGTGCCATCCTTCCTCGTCAGACACCTTGACTGCGACTCCCTTATATTTTTTTTGTGGTTGGGGAAAGGTTGCCTTTGGCCCTGCGCTGTTTCATTTGGCGGGGCTCTTGGGGAGGGAGCCTTGCTCAGTGGTCAGAGCACCTGCTTTGCAGGCAAAAGGTCCCAGCTTCAATCCCCGGCGAGAGAGCCGCTTCCAGCCTGTGCTGGCAGCACTGAGCTCGATGGACCCAATGGTCTGAGGTGGAAAAGGGTAGCGTCCTGCGTTGCTCCCCAGTGATGCTCCGTCTGAGGCTGTCTCCGTTTGCTTGGGGGCGGGGTTCTACTTTCCAGGACAAAGCAATCCGTCGGGGGTGTCGCAGGCACAACCTTTCCCCTCGTGCGCAGGCGGGCATGCGGCCCTGTGTTGGAGAGGTGCTCCCCACCTCCTCCCCCTTGCAGACGCGCTTCGCAGGAGGAGGCGCGCCTCCGCCGCCTCCGCGTCGCCTCTGCCAGACGGTGACTCACTCGCGCCTTCGCGGGGCCCCCGTCGAGAATAGCGTGCGCCTTGCAGCTGGGGAGGTGCTTGGAGGCCTGCGCTCAGCGGCTAAAAATACTCCCCGCGGTGCGTTTTTGTTCAGGCGCCCTTCCCTCTCGCCTCGTCCCCGAGGCGTCGTCGTGGCTGCCCGCTCCGGCGGGGCTGCGAGGGAGGCGCCCCGATCGTGCCGTTTGGAAAGGGAACGCCAAGCGGGTGGGAGGGGGCGCATCCGGCAAGCAAGAGCCGGAGCGCGGGGACGAGCGAGCCCAGGACCGGAGAAGAGCCCCGCGGCTGGGTCGGGCCAAAGGGGGGCCGTCTAGCCCCGCGTCCCGGCCTCGCGCTCCCCAACCAGACGCCCGTGATGGGAAGCCTCAGGAAGCAGGACCCGAGCGCAAGAGCGACTCCCGATTTCAGTTTTTCTGCAACTGGTATTCAGAGATAGGCTGTCTCTGGGCATGCAGGTTCCATTTTTAGCTGTCGTGGCTATGTAGAGCCCTGTTGGGTCAGGCCAGTGGCCCATCCAGTCCTGCACTGGCCAACCAGATGCGCATTATGGGAAGCCTCAATAAGCAGGACCGGAGCGCAAGAGCGCCTCTCCCGATTCCTGTCGGGAATGCTTTGATCTGGATTCCTGCATTGAGCAGAGGGTTGGACTTGATGGCCTTATAGGTCCCTTCCAACTCTATGATTCTATGATATCAGCTTCTTTGCAACAGGTGTTCAGACATAGACTGTCTCTGGGCATGGAGGTTCCATTTTTAGTTGTCATGGCTATGAAGAGTCCTGTTGGGTCAGGCCAGTGGCCCAACCAGTCCTCGCAGTGGCCAACCGGTCTGTGTCTGTGTTGGAATTGCTTTTTAATATGTTCTTAAACCTTCCTTTTGACAATGTTTTTAATCTTGGATGTTTTGAAAGCTTTTTTAAGAAACTTTTAAAGATGTTTTCGTGTTAATGTGTTTTAAAGTTTGTTTTTATGATGTTTTAAAGTTGTTAGTGCTTGTGTTTGCCGCCCTGGGCTGCTGCCAGGAGGAAGGGTGGGGTATAAATCAAATCATAAATAAATGAACAAACCAGATGCCCATTATGGGAAGCCTCAATAAGCAGGACCCCAGTGCAAAAGCAACTCTTCCCCCCCCCGCAATTCCCAGCAACTGGAATTTGGAGGCATTTATTGCCTCTAACAGTGGAGAGAGAACATGACCACTGTGGCTAATATCCGTTGGCAGCTTTGCCCTCCATGAATAAGGCCTCCCTACCCACCCCAGCCCATCTGGACAACACTAGCCAATGCACAGGCTCGAACAGAGTATTTGCAAACAGGTGCAGAGAGAGAGAGAGCTTGCACCTGGCGGCAGGCGCTCTCCACAGCTGTCTTATGTGCATCATGAGCAGAGCCCGTCTTGGGTCAGTTCAAAGGCCCACCTATTCCAGCATCCTCCTAAAGCTTCCAGAGGCGCGCAGCTGGGGAGTAACAAGCATCAGCCCTTCCCAACTGTTTGGCCCTGGTGACTGGTCTTTGGCGGTAGATTGCTCCTGATACTGGAGGATCTCTTCAGCGAAAAGAACAGAATGCTAGAGTGGACCGGGGGTTCCTACTACAGGGGTGAGGGATGCGCTAGCCCACGCGCTGAGTGTGACCCTTCAGACCTCTCTCTTTCTCTGACTCATGGGGCTCTTCACACACACACGACACACACCTACTTCACTGACCTTGGTCACACGCTTCTGGATTGGGAGACAGGTCGGTGAAGCCACTGGCGTCTGCATGGTTGGAATGTAGGCTGTTACAGAAAGACAAAGAGTTGCATTCATTTTTCCACCCACTTTTGCCTAAAGCCACACCAACCACTGCTATACGGCCCCCAGAAGGTTGACTGCAAGGGAATGTGGCCCTTGGGCTGAAAAAAGTTCCCCATCTGTTTCCTTCCCAAACTAAGAAAAAACACACACCCCATGCTTGAGCCTTGCATTGTAAGGGTGCTCCCTTTGATCCCTTGATCCACACCGGTGGGGAACCTCCGGCTAACCAGCCTAAATAGGCCTAATTTGGCCCATGAGGCTGTTTTCTCCCACACCCCGCCCATCTGCCTGGCTATCATGTATTACACATCCAGGCAGTTCCTGAGAAACACAGCGGGTAGCTTCTCACAGCAGCTTGCCTGGAATGTGCTAGTACTTGAAGGATCTGCTGAAGCCACAACCCCTTAAGGAAGAGCTTGAACTTGCGCCTTTCCTCCCCTCTCCCCATCCATTTTCCTTTTCTGTTGTGTCTTTGGATTCTCTCTCTCTTGATTTTAAACCACTCTTGGCTTAAGACCAGGCTGAAAAAATCCTTTAAATAAATCATATTAAATTAGCGCAAGCAATTGCTAGTCTCGCTTCCCCTCACTTTGCCAGTGCTTGGGAGACCTAATGGAGAGGGTGGAATGAGGGTCACCGTAGTGGCACAGTCCATGCAATCTGTTTGGGACAGAGTCTTTTACACCCAAGAGTGCAGTGTTCAAATCCCTGTTTCTCACACAGCTGGGCTAACCCATCGTCTTTCTGCAACAGTTCAGCCTCTCCATCTGTAAAATGGGCTCGTCAGTAGCATTTATTTTACAATCCCAAATGTGTAAAAACTCCACTTTCTTTTTTCTTTTTAAAGTAATGTTCTGGTCTTCATGAATCACCAGGGTATGTTGGACAACAGAGGGGCCATTGGGATGTTGGCATTACAACGCCCAGGCAGCTAGCATAGCCACTGGTCAGGGATCATGATGGGCAGTTGTTTAGTCCACCGATATTCCCCACCCCATATCTAAGGCCTGTCGTTGTGTGTGTAACTGCAGGACGGGGTGGTCTGGAGAAGAATACTGAGGGCCAGATACAGAAAGCTGGAGGGCCGTATTCAGTCCCTGGGCCTGAGGTTCCCTGCAAGCGTTCTTTGCCTGGTGGGGTGCAGCATCAAAGGAGGGTAGCCCACCTCCTGTTTACCCCTTTTGATTCCCTCTTTATACTCCTGGCCCCCAAGGCATCTTGCAGTCCACCCAGAGGACGTGCTTTTGGGGGCACCCTTACAGTGCAGACTCATTCAAATTCCACTCAGGTAAGGTGTGTGTGTCTTCCGCATATAAAGCAGATGCTCTACCACCATTTTATTAAAAAAAAATAAAGCAAGATTCTAGTCCTCACGATTATAATGAAAAAGCTCAAGGAAGTCTGGAAGCTGCCTTATATCAAGTCAGAGCATTGGTCCATCTAGCTCAGTGTTGTCTACACTGACTGGTAGCGACTCTCCAAGGTTGTCTCAGACACGAGATATTCCAAGCCTTACTTGGAGATGCCATCAGGGACCAAACCTGGGAGCATTTGCATAAAAGCAGATGCTGTGCCACTGAGCTACAGCCTTTTCCCAAATAACTTTGGCCATCATCAGCCCAAATACAAAGGTGAGCATTGGGCTTACTTTTGGGGTGGGACTGATTGATCTGGAGGGGAAGGGGCAGCGAGTTACATGTTTTGACATAACAGAAATTATTTTATTTTCAGAGGCTGACTTTTTAAAGGCCCAGGATGAATAAAAGGTGTTATAGTGTTCTTAATATTTCATTGTCAAAAGTATTTCTGTAATACATGAGGACTAGTTAAAGTTGCTTTGCAAATATGGGACCATGTTTGAATGGTGGGGTAAAATGCTTTATATAAATAAAACAAGCAGCACAACTTGGTTTCTCCTATACGTGCCTTTATATCACTTTTCTGAAACCACCAGAAATATACAATAATTATACATCTGTGGCTGCAGAATTAGACTCTGACAATGAACCCATTTTACAGATGGAGAGGCTGAGCTGAGACTGACAGCTACCTACCGTGGTGCTCACAGAGCTTTAAAAGAACCAATGCAAAGAACTTTGCCCTTTGGCTCTCAAGATTTCAGACAGAGAGAGAGAGAAAAAATAAACAAACTGCCTTGTTAGATTGCACAGATGGCACTGTGGCTTCTCTGTCAATTCTCTGAGGACTCTGATCTTTTTAGTCTATTGTTAATTACCTTTTAACTATTTTTATTGATAATTTTAATATTTCTTGTAAACCGCTTAGAGGTTTTATCACAATCAAGCTGTATATTTATATAAAAACACTCAAAATAAAGAATGCATCCTGGGGAAAACAAAAAGGTTTTGCCCTTGATGACTATACTAGTTATTTGAGAACAAGGAGCAAACAATGGGTTGTTTCCAGCTATGTCTTACTCAAAGGAGACCTATTGGAATTAATAGGCCTACGTTGGTCATGTTGATTAATTTCAATGGGTCTACTCTGAGTAGGACTAACACTGGCGACAACCCAATATACACATTTTAAATTTTTGTGTTAATTTTTGCAAAAACAGCCCTACTCAGGGTAGACCCATTGAAATTAATGAATGTGACTAACTTAGGTCCTTTATTGACTGCATTTTTGCCACTTTTAAATGCCAAAAGCAAATCAATGGTATAAACCTGGGATGGCTCCCATCACCATCCCTGACCATTGGCTATGCTGGCGGCTGAAGCTGCTGGGAGCTGGAGGCACCATCTGGAGGAAGACATGACGTTGGAGATCCCTGGCATCAGATACAGAGCAGGAACAAAAAGGAAAAAGCCCCAAACTGAAGACAGGAAAGAGAGACAGGCTCTAGTGCTGAGTAGATTTATTGTATGCTGGACGCGGTTCAGAATTTCTCCTTCAGGAGCTAAAAACATAAAAACAAACTAAAATCATTGTCGTGAAGACAACACCATGGTCTTATATATGTTAGGTCCAAACCCAACACGCAAGCCGTCACTGTCTACTCAGCTCACATCCACCCGGGAGGGTGCGGAGTTGAGAGCAATAACCCACTGCCAGAGGCCAGGAAATAACACACAATATTACCTTTGCAAAGGGTACTTTTAAAGACCACATTCCATATGACTCACTTTGCATACATATTAAAATGTTATTATGTTGTATCCTTAAACATTAACATGAGACTGACACCTTATGAAACTACTGTGCAGCTCAAAGAAAACAAATTCTTGTGCTAGCCAGCTACCACATAAAACTCTCTCACTCTCCCCATGAAAAAGCGAAGATAATGCCCTATACTGGCCAGTGGAGATCTGTTTTCTTTACTCTATCCAGCAATTCAAATTCTTCGTCCAGCTCCACAAATACGTAACTTGGCTGACTTCTGTAACCACTGAACATGTCAGTCAGTCACTGTAAGTACCAGCTGGATCAGTCGAGTTTGTTAATGCAGTGATTGTCCAGCTGGGCTGATTCATACACTCACAATGGACACCAGCAGCATTTGAGTTTGGTTGTGTTTAGTGTGGAGCTGGACAAAGAAAATTCTGAGAAGTGCACATTTCAAAGGAGAGCTGGGTGTCAGTTCACGTATCGGTTTGGAAAGTGCAAATTTGGTCATCAGTTTGCCTTTAAATGCAAACTGAATCCTTTCAACTCCATCTCTGGTTATAAGACATCCCCCAATCCCCGTCTGCGCTAGGCCTTTGCTTTCTTGACTATAAATCAATTTTTTTTCTTTTTGCCCTTCCTATTTGTAAAATATGTATTAAAAAATCTGCAAGAGCCTCAATCGCTCTGCATCAGCCCCGTCATCGGTCGCTGAACCTGCTGCAGCTCAGGGATCTACATGATCCCACGGCGTCACTGGGGCTTAGGTGCAACCTAGTTGCCTTGGACACCCTCGCTTGTTGCCAGGCTCCCTGGAGGGGTTGAGCTGGGAACGGCTGTTTTTTTTTTTAATTGCCAGGTGCCTTTGCAATTAGAAATGCAACTCCAAGGCCTGCTCCTTCTCCCCAGCAGGGAAGGGCCTGCTCTCTCTCATCCCTGGGAGAGTGCCAGGCAAGACAGGCCTGTGATGGATTAAAAGGCTCTGGAAGCCTGCCTTTCATTTAGCGGCCTCCGCTGGAAGCAAAAGGGAGGGTGCTGGCACCAGCTTCTGCAAAGGGGGCCCCTGGCCCGGGTGATGGATTGGCCAAGTGCTGGGATCCAGATGTCGCTTGAAAACAGGGTGTGCAGTGCTGGGCACATGGTTGGAGATCCAGCTGTTTTAACTCTTGGGGGGGAGTTGCAATGCATTGAAAAGCAGTTCCCACCCCATGTGCGTTCACATGGCGGTGTGGACAAAACCGTCCAAGAAACCTCTCCAGGCAGGACGGTGTATTAGTTCAGAGTCACAAAGGTGTACTTTATAGTCTTGTTGAGGTGCTGTCACAGCAGTGTTTTGGCGGGCAGACATCTTTGGACATGAGCAGAATGAAGGCCACAAACCCAACCAGGCCTGCTTACCACAGTGTAAAGTATTTGAAATAATGCACGTTGTAATCTAAAGGGGGAGGAGATCCCCTGTAAGACCATCAAGCCCACTGTCTAAAATTACCTTAGAGCACCACCGCATCTACCATCTACACCAGAAGAGCCCCGCAGCTGGACAAGAACAAGCTTGCTGGATCATGTCAGTGGCCCATCTAGTCCAGCATCCTGTTCTCACAGTGGCCAACCAGGTGCCTGGGGGAAGCCCGCAAGCAGGACCCGAGTGCAAGAGCACTCGCCCCTCTTGCGGTTTCCAGCACATGGTATTCGGAAGCATACTGCCTCCATCTATGGAGGCAGAATGTAGCCATCATGGCTAATAGCCATTGATAGCCTCATTACCCTCCGTTAGTTTGTCTAATCTTCTTTTAAAGTCATCCAAGTTGGCAGCCATCGTTTCACTAGGTGCTGCATGAAGGACTTCCTTTAGAAAGGTTAGAATCAGGATTTTCCATGCTTTGGTTTCCTCCTAAAACTCCTAAGCTCTGCCCAAATGCAATTACTCTGAGTCTTAGTATGGCAGCCAAGAAGGGAAACTCAGCAAAGGAAGTTCCTTTACCAGCATGATGATAATGATGGTGAAAAACTGCCTGAATGGGCTACAACCTCTCTCTCTTGTTCTATCGTTCTAGGTAAGTGTGGAAGGAGGAGGGGGTGACACAGGGAGATAGTCAAAGGGGTGGGAAAATCCTACCTTCTAGGAGGTGGCAAAGTTCAAAAGGCTACAACTTCCAATGCAAAATGAGTGTCTGGCCTGCTTAGAGAGTGGGAATTCCTCCTTCATTTAGGAAAGAAAACAGTCTTTGTCTTAACCCATAAGGGGGAAAAAAGCCCCCAGAGAAAGAGAGTGGGATGGGTGGTCCTATGCACACAGCAATTAAAAAAAAACTCTTGTGTTTTTCTTTATCGCTCTAGGGCTTTCTGAGTCAGTTATGCAGGCCCCAATGAGTGAATTGCAAGCCAGCCTTTATTAGTTCTTACTTCAAAAAGCCAAGACAGGTTGTGGGGAAGGAGAATTCTGTAACTGCTGAAGAAGAGACAGTGAATCCCAGTGATAGCATCCCATCTACATCATCAAGCAGTTTGGTAGCAGCAGGAGATAAACGTGGAGCCACTGAACTCAGTCATTCCAGCAATATCTCTTGACAGTGAGAAAGGACAGTCAAAAGGTGACAGTGATAAAGAAGCAGAAGGCAGAATTCTAGCCTGCCCAAATTATTCTATAATCTGTGTCTCTCATGAAGGGACCCTGCACTTTTGAATTTGCCACTACTCTGCTGGTTTTAACCCTGTTCTGGCACACAGCCAATGGTCTTGGGGGAGATCTCCTCCCCCTTTAGATGATAATGAAGACACCTGCTTCTGGGCATGCACAAAGGGCTTGCTTAAACTCAGCATAACAACAAACACATAGATAGGACATTTCATGTTGGGGGTGTGGCAGTATAATACCTTTCACCTTGCAAGCTAAGCACCCAGCACAGATCTGGTGGTTAAAAATAAATAAAAGAAGCATCTCAATAACAAGGAAAGTCTGAACCAGTCTGTCCAGCCGTAAAACCTGTCCCTGCCCACTAATTATGGGTTTTCCACAGAACGTGGGCAGGGCTTTTCGAAGGCTCCAATTAGGACTTGGGACTCCCTTGCTCTAAATGAGCCTCTCTCAAACATCTTGCTGTGCCATCACCCCTCACATGTACACCCCATGCCCATGAAACCCACGCTGGAAAGCCCCCAAGTGACTTACATTTCCATGTGCTAAAAAACGGGGGGGGGTCCTGTTTGTTTCCACGTCTTCCTCTTTCCCATGGGATGCTCTGCAATTACTTTTATTTTTATTTTGTGGAGCAAGAACGGCCCACAGGCTGACAGCCCTGAGATGTCCCACCCAAACTCTTGAAAGTCTCACAGCCTTCAGCAAACCTCGCTGTTGTCTTTCAGGGTTTTAATTTCCGTCTCTTTCTCTCATTGCAAATTTAAAATTATTATGACAAGATGCCATGGGAACCCAGCAAATCTGCTTAAGGCTCTAGTTCAGATCCCCATCCAAAGCTGTGTGTTGGCAGCTTCACAACAGGCAAATCCATTCTTCCCACCCCCACCCCACATACATGAGGAACATCTGGGGCCCTCCAGATGTTGCTAGCCTCCAACTCCCATAATCCCTGGCCTTAGGCCATGCTGGCTGCTGGGGTTGCCATATTCACAAGTAATTGATATTTTTATGGGATTTGGGAGTTGAATCGCAGAGCTGGAAGGGTTCTGTAAGGCCATCAAGTCCAACCCCCTGCTCAGTGCAGTAATCCAAACTGAGATGGATGATGCCTATGAATCCTCTTTGCAGCCTCTGATCTGGGCTCTGCAAAGGAGGAACCCTGCTCTACTGGTCAGACCAGTTCCATTCATAAGTTAAGGGATTCAGCCAAGTCTGTCAAGTGCCTCCATTAACATGTGCAAGGATGGGCCATAAGACAACATCCTATAAGACACCAGAGTCTCCACTGACCTTCTTTCCAAGGAAACCAAAGCCCGGGTAAGCGCTGCAACCCCTGGATCCTCACTGCTTGGAGACTGGGGTGCCCACAATAATATAAGGTGCTGCTTATTTATTTATTTGAGACATTTTTTACACTGCTCTCCAAGTCAAAATAAATGTGCAACATAGTTTGCAACTGTTGATGACGAAAATTATAACCGGTTGTTTTCTGGGCCCAATTCAAGGTGTTGGTTTTGACCTTTAAAACCCTATGCGGTTTCGACCCAGTCTATCTGAAGGAGCGCCTCCAACATCATCAGGGATGCTGCCCAACAAGGTCAGCCTCAAAAGGCCTTCTCTCGATCCCATCAGTTAAAACAGCTAGACTGGTGAGGGCTAGGGAGAGGGCTTTTTCAATAGTGGCCCCCACTCTGTGGAATTCCCTCCCAAATGATCTCCGCCATGCCCCCTCTATGATGAGCTTCCGCCGGGCCTTGAAGACCTGGCTCTTCAGGCAGGCTTTTGAGGTGGGCTAGGTTTTATTATTGTTGTTGAGATTTTTAATGTTTGAATGTATTTGTATGTTTTTATTTTGTACGTCGCCCAGAGAGGCTGGACAGGCAGCCAGATGGGCGACTAATAAATTTAATAAATAAAAATAAATAAATAAAAACAACAATAATAAATCAATATAAAGAGCAATTAAAACTAAAAAGCAAAACCGCAATTGTCTTTTCCATTACTATAACTACTGCTGCTACTGCTAGTAGCAGACCTCATCACCCCACCTTTTCTGACACCAGAAATTCACAAGAGGATGCATGGTTCTCTCCTGTGACCCCATTTTATCTTCACAACAGCCCTGTGAGGGAGGTAAGCCTCAGAGAGAGAGTGCAGCTTCCTCAAGGTTGCCCAGTAAGCATGACATGCATTGCCTCATTGCCACTTCTTGATGCTTCTTGCCCGCCACGCGTGCAGCCTGAGGAATGAAGGACTTCCTGTGATCCAGATGGCCATTTTCACATCAGCTTGGTAATAAGCCAAGTGCAACGAGAGACTTTATTTTAATTTTAATCGTTTTTTGTCCTCTTTTGTTGTTGGTCAGTTATATCAAAGTGTTCTTATATGGGTATCTGTTTTAACCAGAAATAAAAGTTCTATGTTATATAAAGATAAAAGGTAAAGGTGTCCCTGCACTTGTAGTGCGAGTCATTTCCGACTCTTAGGGTGACGTCTTGTGACGTTTGCTAGGCAGACCATGCATATGGGGTGGGATTGCTAGTTCCGTCCCCGGCCTTTCTTTACCCCCCAGCATAGGCCGGGTACTCATTTTACCGACCACGGATGGATGGAAGGCTGAGTGGACCTCGACCCCTTTTACCGGAGATTCGACTTCCTCCTTCCATTGGAATCGAACTCCGGCCATGAGCAGAGCTTTGGCTGTGTTACTGCCGCTTACCACTCTGCGCCATGGAGGATCTTCTATATAAAGATACCTATAAATAAAGTTTATGCAAAAAAAAAGAAGATGGCCATCTTCTGGCTGGACACAGCAGTCAATGCTTCCAAAGAGAAACAGCCTCCTTGAAGGCCAGCAACCGTCCATCCTTCACTCCCCGCATCCCAGTGGGGAGTACATAGGAAGCTGCCTCTTACCAAGTCAGTCCATTGCTACATCCTAGCTCAGTATTGTCTACACGGACCAGCAGCAGCTCTCTAGGGCTTCAGTCAGGGGACCAGGAGATGCCAGCAGGGACTGAACCGGGCACATCCTGCGTGTGAAGCAGGGGCTCTACTGAGCTGGCCCTCTGCTCCAGGGCTCCAAGCTCAGGAACCATGAATTGCAATTTCCTGTCAAGCACAGTCCCGCAAACAGGGGTTTTGCTCCTGGGCACAGGCCTCAAACCTCTCTCTGAGGGCCCTGAGTGTTCCTGGGTAGAGAACGGATTTGGGCAAACCTGAATGAGGTGTGGCTGATCTGGGTTACTGCGTTGAGCGTTTGAGAGAAAAAATGATGGGTTGCAGCCACTGTTAGTCCTACCCGGAAAAGACCCATTGAAATTACCGGACATGGCTAACTTATGTCTATTCATTTCAGTGGGCCTACTCTGGGCAAGATTTAGCTGGTTACACCCCTACAGTTCCTTTATCTACAGCTGATTGGGGGTAACTGGAGAGGAACTGGAATGATTCGGAGCAGCAGGATCTGTTGGGGAAATCAATTGAGGGGATACGAGACAGCAATCCTAACCCCACTTACCTGGGAGTAAGCCCCACTGAATTCAATAGGACTGAATAGGCGGGGTTAGGACTGCACTGTTTCTGGACCGAGATAGCCTGACCACTGTTGCCCATGTACTGATAACCTCCAGGCTGGATTACTGTAATGCGCTCTATGTGGGGCTGCCCTTGAGGTTGGTCTGGAAGCTGCAGCTGGTGCAAAATGCGATGGCGAGACTGCTCACTGGCTCAGGGTACCCCCAACATGTCACCCGCTGCTGAAAGAATTGCACTGGCTGCCCATTTGCTACCGGGCCAAGTTCAAGGTTCTAGTTTTGATGTATAAGGCCCTATAAAGCTTGGGGCCTGGATACCTGAAAGACCATCTTACCCCTTATATATCCAGCTGATCACTGCTCTCTGCAGGTGAGGGCCTCCTGCAGATACCATCTTATGAGGAGGTCCGTTCCGCACAACATAGGAAACGGACCTTTAGTGTGGCGGCACCGACCCTTTGAAATTGCCTCTCCTTAAATATTAGACAGGTGCTGTCTCTGTTATCTTTTTGGCACCTTTTGAAGACTTTACTCTTTCAACAGACCTTTTAAGTAGAGACCTTATCCCAGTCTGCATCTGTGATGGAATTGCTTAAGATGTTTAAAAATATGTTTTTAAAGTTTTTAAAAAATATATTTTTAAAGATGTTTTAATATATTTTAAAGTCTGTTTTTATGATGTTTTAAAGTGTTTTTAGTGCTTTCGTTTGCCACCCTGGGCTCCTACTAGGAGGAAGGGCGGGATATTAATTAATTAATTGAACTAATTTGAGTGTGATCTACTGGGAACAGGGTGCAAAGGAAGGGAAGAATTTATCTGAGGCAAATTTGATGGAAAATCAGTTGCCTTGCCAGTAGTTTGATATTTCCATTCTAAAAGTTGTATCTCTGCATCTCGATTCGCATGTGCAACAGTTGTGCCTGTGGGCCCACACCTTGAAGTTTTCCAGTACCCAGCAATGTCCTCGCTGGCCAGAATCGCTTTTCACTCTTGCTTCCTAACACGGGTCAGCTGCCTTCACAAGTGACGCATGTCACATCCCCTCCCAGAACTTTGGAAAGTCTCATGGAGCCCCTAAGAGAGTTTGCGCTGGCCTACAAGCCTCTACCAGAGGATGCCTCTCTCTGCTCTGGCTTCGACCTGTTTTCCATCTCCTCTGAAAGGCAGACCCTGTGGATTTTCCATCCATTCAACCTGGGTGTGTGCTGCTCCATAGGATTGAAGCCAGCTGCTGAGGCCGGCTGGCCAGCCAGCCAGCTGTGATACAATCCCGCATCCACCCAGCCCCACAATGGGCACGCCCGCTCTGTTGGCAAGGCATAGGGCAGGCTTCCTTGGATGGAGACAGAGGGCCCTACAGCTGCTGGGGGAAAAGCTTATTACAGGCAGGAAAGCTGTCAGGGCAGGACTTGGGGGCAGACGCACCCTGAGGACGAACAGGAGGGCCCCCAAACGCAACAGAGCTGCCCTGCCACTTTTTGAAGCAATGCCATCTATAGCAGGGTGGGGAACCTCAGGCCCATGGGACAAATGTGGCCCTCCAGACCTCCCTATCTGGCCCTCAGAGCTCTCCCCATCCCACACCCTTCATCACCCACCTTGCATGTTTTTGCTTAGCACGTTTGTGGTCCTTGGCCTCCGAATAATGCTTCTGGATGGAGGTTAGAGAACAAGCCTACTGTACAAGGGTAGCGTCATTCGTGGCTCTACCCGTTTTTGCTGCTGGCCCACCCACCATTGGCCTGCGGCCCCTGAAAGGTTGCCGAGCATGGAATGTGGCCCTTGGGCTCAAAAATGCCCCACCTTTCTAAAAAGCCACCCCACCCCTGTAAGAAGAGGGGCTTCCCAAAACACATTGCTGCTTGATGCAAACCAAACAGTGCCCCCCACCCCGTCCTCCTAATTCCACATACAGAAACCAACCAGAGCGACAGCCGTTCATGTTTTGTCATGGCTCAGTGGCAGATCACCTGCTTGGCATGCAGAAGGTCCCAGGTACAATCTCTGGCATCTCCAGGTAGGGCTGGCAATGTCCCTGTTACCCTGGAGAGCGGCTGCCAGCCAGTGCAGACAGTATTGAGCTAGATGGATGATCTGACTTAGCATTAGGCAACTTCCTCTGGTCCTAGCGATGGGGATGAGGCTCTCTCCTCTACCACACCTGAGCACCGCTAGATTCGAGGGAGCAAGGCAGGCCACAATGGCTGAGCCCCCGGCTGGCTTCGGCTTCCACTGCTTCGCCGTGCCCCCTTCTCAACAGCTGCCGCCTGAGGCGGCTGCCTCACTCTGCCTAATGGTGTGGTGGCCCTGCCTAATGGTGTGGTGGCCCTGCCTAATGGTGTGGTGGCCCTGCCTACGACCACTCCAGAGTCTAACAGCATCTAGCTTCACCACCGCAGGGCAGAGGGCTTTCGGCTTGCCATGTTCAACGCCAAAATGCCGGCTTCCAAATTTTTCAACCATCCAGGTTCTCAGGTGCCTTTAGCAGAGGGCAGACAGAAAACCAACAGGCAAAGCTTTTTTTCCTAGCATAGAAGAGAGGGAAAAGCTTCCACCAATGAATCTCTGCCTGTTAAGACACCCTTAACAACAGTGGAGCAGGGGCATTTTTTAGAAGAGTCTTGCTCAATCAGGGCCATGGCAAGGCAGTATCCTGTTCTCAACGTTGATCAGTTAGATGCCTCCCAAAAGTTCACAAGCCGGGCACAAAAGTGGTTTCCAGAGGTAGACTGCTGTTGTACATGGAGGTTCACTGCACTATCCATCTTGGCTAATAACCATAGTTAAACCTATTGCTTGTTTTCCATAAGCCCGCCTAATCCCCCTTCTTTTAATTTTAAAGTATCTATTTCTATTATTATTATATACAAACTATTTACTATCTAGTCCTATTTTAATAAGGATGGTAAGAAGAGTTCTGTCAAGTCAAACCAAGCCCCTCCCTTTGTCCTTACCAGCAGCACTCAGAGGTAGCCTGTCCCTGAAGAGGGAGAGCTTTGCAGGGAGATAGACTGCCCCTGGAGAGGCTCCACTTGGCTGACACAGCCAAAGGCCAAGGACAGACCTGCCCTAGACATGCACAGATCACAAAGAACTTACACACCACCCTTCCAATAGAAATATATATATTTATATAAATGCAATAAATAAATAAATGTGCAGGACAGTCTACAATAGAAAGTGTAAGTTGCTGAGGGTGTTAAGAGTGTCTATTGCAGGAGGAATTTCTGAAGAGTCTTGTGACACCTTAAAGGCTAAAGTAGGAACATATCTGCTGGATCAGGCCAAAGCTGGGCCCATCTAGACTGCCTCCGACAGCAAACATAGCCATGCCTAGTAGCCGTGGGTTCCTTTTTCCTCCACAAATTCCCAATTTTTTAAAAAATTACAGAAGCAAAAGCTTTAGGGGACTGCCGGGTGGATCTCCCCATTCACCCAGCACAGTCAACTGGCCACAAGCGCTGAAGGAATGAATGCAGATTTGTTAAGATAAAACATGCCTAGTAGGATTGTGTCCAGCATTAGTCATAGGCAGAGTAAACCCACTGAAATTAATGGATGTGGCAAATTTAGGTCCTTTAACTTCTGTGGGTCTACTCTGACTAATGCTGGATACAACCCAGTAGCCCAGTTAAAATATCATTATCATATTTAGCAGCTGATATCCAATGTTAGTCCTACTCAGAGTAGACCCATCAAAATCAATGGACTTCCTTTTACATCAATGGGTCTCCTCCGAGTGCGATGGATACAACTTATTTATTACGCTTATCAGTCACCTGGGATTGCATTCAGCTACATTCTCCTCAGAGTAGACCCACAGAAGTTAATGGACCTAAGGGAGCCAAGTCCATTCATTGCAATGGGTCTCCTCTGACTAACGCTGGACACCACTTCTTATCCCGAATGTCTCTCCTTTCCAGGACAAACAAATACATGCAAATACAAAAATATGCAAAAATGCAGCCATTTTGAACCACTTAACATTCTGGTGAAGCCCTCAATAACAATTTACAAAGCCAAACTACGGGAGGGCGCTTAAAAATGGGGAAGGGGCAATGCAACCCCCCCCGTTTGCACGCAAGCAAGCAAGCAAGCACGTCTGCAGAGCGGCGCGCGCCTCCTCCTCCCCCGCACCAACCCCGGGCTCTGACGTCACTACTGACGCGCCCCCACCGCCTCCTCCCCCTCGCCCGTGACGTGCGGCAAGCCGCTTTAACCCCTTCCTATCCAGTGAGCAACGCATCATAGAATCAGCCTTTCTATCTTGCTTGCAGAAATGTAACAGTTGAAGTTTCCACTGCGCGTCAGCATGGGAGATGCTTCACCTGTTGGATTCCCTCTGACAGCAAGGTTTGCCACCTTTTACAATCTTGGCGCAGCTCCTCTGCCTTTTTAAGAGCCAGAAATTCGTCAGGTGAAGCTCCCCCTGCCCACATGGAGATGTATCTTTTGAATATCTGCCTGTCGCCTAGCTTTTAAAGGCACAGGAAGACTGTTAGGATGGAAGTGGGAGGAAGATGGCAAACCTACACACCTTTTTCTTTTTTTCCTGCCTTGCAGGGGTTGCCAACTTTTTTTTATGCCCCTCTTACAACGACTATCCCTGCAGGCCTGACTGACAGATGTTTAGCAAGCAAAGATGCTCTTGCGAACCACCCCAGCGCTGACACCTCGCAGGCAGCACCCTCTTGCAGGACCCACCAGAGATGATGGTGGCAAAGGTACCCAGCCCCCAAAGTCAAGCTACAACCAGAGGTGTGGTCGTCCAGGGTCTCAGGAGGGAGGTCTTAGACCCCTTACTTTTCTGGGAGCAGGGCCCCTATGTCTCCAGCATCCTGCAAGCCAATCAGCATGAAAGGGGAGTGTGTTAGCCACTGAGAAGAATCTTCTAGCATGCTTCTTTGTCCTTTCCTGCTGATTGGAGCCAATCTGAAAGGAATTGAGTCAGCCACTGAGAAGACTCTTCTCATAGCTAACATTATCCCCTTTCATGCTTATTGGCTCCTAAGAATGGCTGTTGTTATAGGAGAAGGCATTAACAAGGATCTCACTCTCAACCCCTCTGCAAAAAATAGGTGGGGGAGGGGTGTGGCTGTGACTAAGAGAAGGGGACCCTGCACCTCTGAATTTGCCACTACACTGCTGTCTACAACAGCCCTCAAGGCTGGCCAGATCAGGCAGAAAAATCCCCAAACCACTTTTTCCACCTGAGCAGAAAAAAATGCAATAACTAACAATTTGGCGCCTTTTCACGACACCCCACTCTTCCTAACAGGAGGGCCGGTCCCGGCCTCTTGCATTTCATCACCTTTTTGACCCTTCTGTTGTTTACAGCGTTTTCTTCCACCCCTGCCCATGTGTTACATGAATACCCTGTGGGGCGGAAGGCAGGGGAGACCAGCAATAGGCGGCATCAGAGCCAATGACAGGCGGAGCCACCCCCTGACTGCCCATGTGTAAGAAGGCTGGCAGGTGGGGGCTGGCGGTGGGCAGGCTGAGCTTGGTGGGGCAACTCCCCGGCCGCCCCCAGCTGAACAGCCTCCAACCAATCATGCATTTGACAGAGTAGAGTGTAGTACCCCAGAAAAAGTTCCTGCCAGGATAAATGCCACCAGATGTTGGGGTGGGGTTGTTGTTGGGGTTTTTTGCCTTCATCTGCTTAGTCTCCCCCCCCCGTACCCTTCTGTTAAATTCAAGGTTGGCTTAAAAAGAAAAAGAAAGTCTGTGTTCGGTTAAACTTCCTTCTGCCTTGCACGAGAAGCGTGTGGGGTGGTGGTGGTGGGTTTACCAGCTTTCAAAGAGTTAAACTGGAGTTAGTACACATGATCCCTTTGGCTAAGAGGCCCCTGGTGGAGGCTGACCTCAATGGGGAGGAGGAGCTGGGGGCCAAGATTCAAAACACACATGCACACACACAGGCCTCACAGCTGCTCCTCTACGCCCAATGACAGCAGAGGCCTCCCTCTCCTCCCGGTGCCAGGAAAAAATAGAAAGGAAGAAAACAAGGCCAAACTGGTGATTCAGCTCCCAGCAAAATGCCAACATAATATACACCCAAAGCCCTGCCGGTTAAAAACCTGCTACACCACACAGCTGGTGCTGCTTTTGATTTAAATGTCTCCCCAGTGCAAATCAGTTTCCTGATCCAGTTGAGGCTCACGCCCTTACCTCCTGTGGCTTTGACAGCGAGGCAGCAGACAGAAATTCACAGGCTGAATGCCCTAAACGCAGCAACACTTCTGTCTTAACTTTGTTGGCTTGCGCAAGATACAATGACGGCCACTTGATGACTTGGAGGGCTTTAAAAGGAGGAGTGTGAAAAAGACAAATAATTGGGTGTTGCAACATATTAAACCAGAACTGTCACTAGAAGCTAAAATGATGAAACTGAGGTTATCATACTTTGGATGCATAATGAGAAGACCTGATTCACTAGAAAAGACAATAATGCTGGGAAAAACAGAAGGGAGTAGAAAAAGAGGAAGGCCAAACAAGAGATGGATTGATTCCATAAAGGAAGCCACAGACCTGAACTTACAAGATCTGAACAGGGTGGTTCACGACAGATGCTCTTGGAGGTCTCTGATACATAGGGTCGCCATAAGTCGTAATTGACTTGAAGGCACATAACAACATAGGGAAGAAGGCTATCTGACTAGTGATGGCTAGGACATAGCCGTCATGGCTAGTAGCCACTGTTAGCGTCATCTTCTGGGAATTTGTCTAACCTCCTAAAGCCGAACATCAGGAGAGCCCTGGAGCTGGATCAGGTCCAAGCGGGCCCACCTAATTCAACATCCTCTTCTCACAGTGGCCGGCCAGACCAATGGGAAACCCACAAGGAGGACCTGAGCGCAACAGCAACTTGCTCCACTTGTCATCTCCGGCAGCAACTGGTATTCAGAGGCATAACTACCTCTGATCATGGAGGGAGAACATAGCCATTGTGCCTAGTAGCCACCGAGCGCCTGGATCCTCCAGCTTGAATTTCTGGAGATGGCTTCGGGTGGAGGTCGCCCTTTCTGGGTCTTTTTATTCATGGAGATGTTGTTGTCTCCCTGACACTCTAGTTTATTGGGTTCAGCGCAGACAGCTGGCCCTAAAGACACAACACAATGCCCCCTGAAGCAGCAGAGCCCACCATGTGCTCCTGGCCACTCGTTCTTTGCCTCCCCGAAATAACTCCTGGGAATCAAGGACAGCAGATGGCGGTTGGGAGGTGGGAAGGAAGATCACCCTAGCAGAGCCTCCAACGTCAACCGTGCATGTTGCCTGTGACTGAGGACTTAACGGGCTTGCAAATTCAGGATGGATTTAAAATGAAGCGGAACCTTTGTGCTCACAGGAAGGGAAACTTGGGCTTTCATTTTTAAAAGGTCATGTTTCTAGCCCTTATGGAGGTAATGATAGCTTTGCAGATGGGTGTATGGGGGAGAAACGCTCACTGCATCTGAAGAGGTGGAGGGGTAAGCTGAGTAAGATTGCCACTAGGCTATAGTTGCCAACTGACCTGCTCTTGAAAAAGCAACTTGATCTGCAGAAATGGGCAGCTGAGGCTTCCCAGAAATGGAAATGGACTGCCTTCAAGTCGATTCTGACTTATGGTCACCCTAGGAATAGGGTTTTCATGGTGAGTGGTATTCAGAGGGGTTTACCACTGCCTTCCTCTGAGGCTGAGAGGCAGTGACTGGCCCAAGGTCACCCAGTGAGCTTCATGGCTGCGTGGGGATTTGAACCCTGGTCTCCCAGGTCGTAGTCCAACACCTTAACCACTACACCAGAGGGACATGCAAAAGGAATAAAGTTGTATGCAAATCAGTGCTGCTTTTACGGCGTCCTGTTGGTCACTTAACCGCACAGTCCTAACCAGAAGTAAAAATCCTGTTGAATTCAACAGGGTTTACACCCAGGTCAATGGAGTTAAGACTGCAGCCGTAGCAAGGTAAGCTTGCCCTGGTATAACTGTGCGGATTCCTTGAGTTTCAGGCTCATCAACACAAAGGCAAGGCCGCAGAAGTCCTGCTGCAGATCTCTAGGCAACCCCCTACCATTCCTCAGAGTTCATCTTGGGGGGGGGGTCTATTTTGCCAGACAAAGAGCAGAGAGGAGAGGCAGGAAAGGGGAAGGGCCAGTCACTGAATGTGGCCATTTCCCCTGTTCTCCATCCCATCCTTCTTTCCTTGCCTCCTTGTTTTCCATCTCGGCTGAGTGCTGCAAAACAACCACAGCCGCCTTCCAGGGCTATTTCCTGACCCTGAAACAAGCTTTATGCCGTGCGTGTTCTTGTGGTTCCTCCAGCACCTGAAACTCTTTCCCTCAAGAAACAGCTGCAAAACACCCGCAGCTCTCCTCTCCCACACAACCCCACCAAAAATCCTGTTTTCTTGCCCTTCCAGATATAGGTGCGAGAATAGGGAGGCGCCGTGAAATATTATGGGTATCCTGGGTTGGCCCAAACCTGAAGAGACGAAACACCTACCGTGCCGACAGTCCAGGGGTGTCCATGTCAAGGCTGCCAAACCCTTTCCTGAAAGAGCCTTGTTGCATTATTGATGGGGATGTTTGTCTATTTCTTACATAAATTTATATCCCACTTTTCCTCCAAATAGCTCGAGGGGGCATGCTTGCTCCTTCCTCCATATATTATGACAACAACCCTGTGAGGTAAGTTCGGCTGATGAGAGACAGCGACTGGCCCAAGATGCACTGAGTGAGCTTTCTGGCTGAGTCAGGATTTGAATCCAAGTCTCTCCCAGGCCCAAGCCTCTATGCCACACTAGCATTTTTGATGGAGCTGCTACTGTTGATAACACTTATGGGGCAGTGTTGGGGTAGCCATTAAGAGTTTACATGTCCTTACCCAACCTGTTGGCCAAAGCACCTGGGGGGGCACCACGTTGAAGAAGGCAGTATTATCTGCTCCAATTTGCAGTGGCTCCCCAACACCTCAGGCAAAGAGAACTTACCCATTGCCTGCTCCAAAATCCCTCAATCCCTGCCTCTGTCAGGGAAGCGACAGGCCAAAATCCAACAGGGCAGCTCTTGGAAAGAGCTACAGCCTCCATCCATCTGCGCAAATGCCGCTAGCTTTTCTGCGCTTCTTTCACCGAATGAATTTGGAGCGCAGTATAGCTGACCAGTTTGGCACGCGGTGTTGCCTGAACACGGGCGTAGGGCGAAGCAGCCACATCTGCTTTGGGTTAACCCACTCCCCTCACCCCCGTTGGCCTCCCACCACCACACAAGCCCTCCCAGGGGAGCCTCTCCCTCTGTGTTGCAGGCCCTGGTAGGCTTCATGGAGGGGGGCGGGAAGAGGCATCGGGGCCTCTTTGGGGGGGGAGGCCAGTTAGCCTGACATGTTCTGTGTAACTCCGCTGCTGAGATTATTTTAAGGATGCTGTCGATCCTGAACTCTTGCACATTTATATGCCTGCTGCTGCTGTCATTTTACATTTTTTATGGACGTTTTTAAAGGCCCATTTTCTTCTCCCAAATAACTGTCGCTTGCCCAGGGTGCTGGGGGTGAAATGCAGCTCTGCGTGGGGTAAAATGCAGCTCTCAGGATTCTTTGCTTTAAATGCATGGTGTGCACACAGCCTAAGCTAGCTGTGCCAATGGGTCTACTCTGAGGATGACTCAGTTGGATGCCGCTGATTTATTGCTGTGTCTGCTGCTGCTGGCGCCACTTTTGAATGATTTAAATGAACTGTTTTCACAGGCGTTGCTGTTTATTTCATTTATGAATGGCTTCCCACGAAGCATCTCAAAGGCGATTTTGCCATACAAGAAAAAACATATACAAAAAATTGCATGTATAAAAGCAAAACAATACAGGTGCAATTGTTTGAAAACAGAATTACGTATCTAAAAACAATTTCAAGCACATTCAGATCCCTAATAACTCCATTGTTGCTAATTGTGGGGTATGTACATTGTTACTGGGCTAGATGGATCATGATTCAGTACAACGCATCTTCCTTCCTACCTACCTCTCCATTCCCACTTGTGTCAGAACTTGAGCCTGCAAGCTCCTAGGGGCAGAGAGCTTGCTTTCCTTATTTGGCTCGTGCAAATAAACCAATATTGCAAAATGAAGGGTGCACCAAGGGAAGTGGGGGGGTGGGAGAGAAGCCTCGGCAACCTCCTTGGGGCAGAGACCTTGCTTTCTTTATTTGGCTCCTGCAAAATAAAAATAAACAGATCCTCATCTTGCAAAATCCATCCTGCTCCAAAACAAATGGAGTAAATTAAAAAGGGGGGGCAAGAAAAAAAGCAGCAGCAGAGGGCTGCACCCCCCTCCTTTTCGCCCCCACCCCCTTTAAACTTGGCACAAAACCACGTGGGCAGCCCTTTTGATGACATCAGCCCAAGAGGCCGCGCGCTGTTGTGTGCAGTTTACGGCGGAGGTCGCCTAGCGACTTGGGGCACCCGAGAGGAGAGAAGGGGGCGGGGGGAGGAGAGAAATGGGCGGGTCCTCACTTGCCCCGCCCTCCATGTAAAGCCGCTTCTCGCCAGACGTCATCTCTAGCCAATGGGAAGCGCGCGCGATGAGCTCATAGGGGCCGGCGGAGGATATAAAGCGGCGGCGCCCCGGCGGGCGAGCGCATTAAAAAGAGGGGGACGTGGCTGTGCGCCGGCGGAAGGGGCATCACTGCGCGCAGCGTTGGGGGCCGCTGCCGGGGGCGTGGGGGGGGCGTGGGGAGGGCCGTCAGGGGCCAGCCGTCAGGGGCCAGCCAGCCAGCCAGCCTCTGTTGCAGCCGGGCTCCTCCAGCCCTCTCCAAAGCTCTCCAGCGCGCCGCTCAGGAAGAGGAGGGCGCGATCTTGCCGCCTCCCTCCTCCGCAGGCGGCGGCGGGGGGAGGAGGATGGAAATACCTTTCTACCATGACGATGTGTTGATCGCCTTGGCGGCCTCGGCGGCAGGCGCGCCGCCTTCCCCCCTCACCCGCATCGGCAGCATCGCTTTCCCCGACGGCTCCAGCATGATGAAGAAAGACGGGCTCTCCTTGGCGCTGGGCAGCGACCAGGTGGTGGTCTCGGGCCTCAAGGCCCACGCAGGGAGCGGCTCCGCGCAGCAGCAAAGTGGCGGCAGCAACGACGGCGCGGGGCTGCTCAGCTCCCCGGATCTGGGCCTCCTCAAGCTGGCTTCCCCGGAGCTGGAGCGCTTGATCATCCAGTCCAACGGCTTGGTGACGACCACGCCGACCAGCGGCGGCGCCCAGTTCCACTTCCCCAAAGGCGGGGGAGGGGGCGGAGGCGCCCCAGACGAGCAGGAATTCGCCGCCGGCTTCGTCAAGGCGCTCGAGGACCTGCACAATCAGAATCAGCTGGGCGGAGGCGGAGGCGGCCCCGTCGGGGGAGAGCTCCCGCCCGCCGCTAGCCTGGTCCCGCCGTCGCAGCAGCAAGGCCCGCCGGAGCCGCCGGTGTACGCCAACTTGAGCCCCTTCGCGGGGGCGGGCGGCTACTCGGCGGAGGGGCCCTACCAGGCGCACCCGCGGCTACCCCCGCTGCCGGCCCCGCCGCTGAAGGACGAGCCGCAGATCGTCCCCGAGGTGGCCAGCTTCGGCGACAGCCCACCGCTGTCGCCCATCGACATGGACACGCAGGAGCGCATCAAGGCGGAGCGCAAGCGGCTGCGCAACCGCATCGCCGCCTCCAAGTGCCGGCGGCGGAAGCTGGAGCGCATCTCGCGCCTGGAGGAGAAGGTCAAGAGCCTCAAGAACCAGAACACGGAGCTGGCCTCGACGGCCAACCTCCTCCGCGAGCAGGTGGCCCAGCTCAAGCAGAAGGTCCTTAGCCACGTCAACAGCGGCTGCCAGCTCCTGCCCCAGCAGCAGCAGCCCCACCAGGTGCCGGCCTACTGAGCCGGAGGACCCCGCTCCAAGGGCGCCCGGCCTGGACGGCAAAGTCGGCCCCGAGGGCGGAAGGGGAGGGTGGCCTGCAAAGCCTCGACGGCGGGGGGGGGGGCGCCGCCGCAAGCAAGAAGGGACTGCCTCGGCGGGGCGCGCGGCCCCTCACACTAACCTTCAGGTTGGAGGGGGATCTTCTCGTCTCCCTTTGGGGACCCTGATGGTGGGCACTGAAGGGTATCCAGTTTGGAGGGAGCACCCAAGCACGGCCGGCGGGCCGCCCTCCCAAAAGCGGTGGGGGCGTGCACAGGAAGGGTGTCTCCTGGAAGAACTTGAGGGGGCAAGCCCTTTAAATGCTGTTTTCGGAAGGCCTGGAAGAAACGGGGGCAGGATTTTTTTGGGGGGGACGGTTTTGAATGCTTCCCCCTGCAGTTTTGCCCGGTTTTTCCTTCTGGGTTCTGCTGTGGACTTTGCCCGGACTCTCTGTCTCCTACTCTTCCCCCCCTCCCCAAGTCCATAGATAATTTCCTTCTGCCATATTTATGTTAATATCAGTTCCCCTCTCTTTTCTTTTGGGGAGCAGGATTCTTACCTGTTTTTTTGTTTTTGCCTTTATATATATATATATATATCATCACATTCCATTGTGCAGTAAAGTCCTGTGCAGGAGTTGAAAAAAAAAGACTTTGTCTGCTTGTATTACTATTATTGCAAGGGGGTGGTCTTGGGAAATAGTTTGAGGCTCTTTCTTGCCTTAAGAAACAGCTTGTCCCAACCTGGTGCCCTTCTGATGTTTTTGAACTAAACATTTGGGGAGGAACTGGTTGGCAAAGGCTGAGTTTAAAAGCGTCTTGAAAGGGTGAGTTTCTGAATCCAAAAGTGTGCCAGAAACGCCCTCTGGTGCCTGTCCTAGGTACTAAATCCCTGGCCTGTCCACAGGGAGGAGTGTGTGTGTTTGGGGGAGGGGTGCATTGCTTATACTGGATAGATTTCAGCCGAATATAGAAGCTCTTAACAAGAGCTCTGTGGTTTGGTTGGTCTTAAGTTAGTGTTCTGCAGTGGCGTACCAAGGGGGGAGCGGGCCGCCCCGGGTGCAGGCAATAACAGGGTGCTGCTACAGCTGCCGCTCACTCTGCCATGTTGCTGCCCCCTACCTGTGGTAGCCGCCAGAGGGTCCCCTGGGCTGAACGACTGCCAGATCACGGAAAAGGAGGGCCGTATTGCAGGGAAAGAGACAGGCTGCAGGCTGGGATGTGCGAACAACTGGGGAGGGGTGGAATTAAGTGGGTATTTGCCTACCCGAGCAGGTAGCCTGTGTCTTGCCCGACTGTGTTTCTCTTTCTCCTTCACAGTATGGCCCTGTTGGGGAAGCTATTGCTGAGGGTTCCACTCTGTTGTTTGGTGTGGGGGGCTCCTGTCCTGCCACCTCCTTCTCTGTGAGGGTGGTGCAAATCCATAGCGGCTGCCGGTCTCACCCCTACAAACTCGTTGCATGCTGATTGGCTCCCACCATCTGTTGTGGGAAGGAGAGAGTCAGGAGGAGTTGAGAGTAAGGAGTTTAAAGAGCGGCAAGGAGGGGGGACAGTCACGCCCAGGCATTTACTTTCATTCTTTAGGCAGAGGTTCTCAAACGGTGGTCTTTGCCTCCTTTGCCCTGTGGCTGGGAATTACTTAAAAAAACTGTGCTGGGGCTAGTTGGGAGGGTGGGAAGGGATATCGCTGCAAGCTCAGGCTACCAGCCAGCAGCAAACTTTTGATGAGATGGGGGCTTCCTTTTAAAAAAGGTTATGGAGGGAAGGATGGAGCAATGGGTGGGTCCCTGCATGCTCAGAATGCTGTTCTTTACTAGCAAGGTGGAGCTGGTGACAGGGAGAAGGGGGTGTGTGCTCAAGTAGAGGGGGGGAGAGGAATGTATGCAGGTGTGCTTACTTACTGAAGGGGGGGTTGCTCAAGTAGTGTGTGTGTGTGTGAGAGAGAGAGGTTGTAAGGGGGCATGGCATGACTCACGAAGGGACCCTGCACTTCTAAATTTGCCACTACTGTTTGAAATTAATAATAATAGTGTAGTGATTAGAGTGTTGGACTTGGACATAGGAGGGTTGAATCTCGACTTGATCTTGGACCATCTGCTGTTTCTCATCCTAGTCTACCTCACAGGGGTGGTGCAAGGATAAAACTGGGGGGGAGGACCGTTTGTATGCCTCCTTGAGCTCGTTGGAGAAAAGGTGGGGTACACTATGATAAATAAATAAAGTGGTCCCCAGGGAGAATGAGTCCCTTGGGCTGAAAAAGATTCCCCCTTGGAGAAAGGGAGGAGAGCCTCCAGCAGTGGACTCTGCAACAAAGAATTCTCTATAGCACGGACAGGGGCCATGTGATGCAACTCCCATTATTCCCAGTCAACATAGCCAATGGTCAGGAATGATGGGAGGGGTAGTCCAGCAGCACCTGGAGGGCCACAGGTTAGCCATTCCTGCTTTATAGTGCTGCCTTTTTCATATAATCATAGAATAGTAGAGTTGGGAGGGGTCTATAAGGCCATCAAGTCCAACCCCCTGTGCAATTCAGGGATCCAAATCAAAGCATTCCTGACAGATGGCTGTCCAGCTGCCTCTTGAATGCTTTTTAAACACAGTGAGGCTAGGTTTCATTCTACGAGGATGACATTTGCTCAAAGATGCGAGAATATTGAGCAGTATCCAACCTAGGCCCCATCTGCACCACAAATGGTATGATACTACTTTAAATACAAGGTGGGCATGTGACCTTAAGAACAGACCCATTGAAATTAAGGCAGGATGCATACCTGGGATTGCTTAATCGAATTTATGTCCGGTGTTGTCTAAAAAGAAAAGCGATCTTGGCGGAGCTGATCCCACCAATGTCACCCAGAAGTCAGTCTTTTTTTTCCACTCAGAAATTTTTCTAAGCAATTTAAAAAGAAATAAAAAAACAGTACTTTAAAGATCTGCCTCCTGATTAATTGGAAAACACTTTCCTAACTGAACAACAACAATACTACTTAATAAAATTTATATGCTGCTTGCTCAGTAAAAAGCCTCTGAGCTGTTTACAAACTTAAAAACCTCTGAAGTGTTTAAAATGTCCCTCAGTTGTGCTTTTTCCCCTCATTGTCTGACAGTGTAAGGTCCTTGGAGGCAGAGACCTCTCAACGGTTTGCACACACATTTTTATTTACTTCTAATATTCCTAAACTGCTTTCCTGCCAAAGAAGCATTACAAAGTTAAAACTATGGACACAACCTAGGAAGATATCTTGTACTGAGTTGGGTCCAACTAGATCATTATTGTCTGTGCTCACTGGCGCGATTGCACCCACTGAATAAAAGCAACATAACAGACAAACCAAGGCAGTATGTGGCATAAGATCAGGGTGCTGAAATACCAAGTGTAAAAAAAAAATCAATTTTGCTACCTATACTTATTATTATTTAAATTTATATATCGCTTTTTGGCCCAAAGTCCAAAAATGTAGTTGACGCTATGTTCTAGTCCAGTAGTGGAGTTGTCTTACAGCAGAATCTTAACAATATCTGCTCAAAAGTCAGTTCTGTATGAATTCTATAGGGTTTGCCCCAGGGGAAAATAGGGTTAGGATCGCAGCCACGCACTACTGGACTGTGATAGTAAAAAACAAAATATACACCTAACTTGTCACACACATACACATTGTAGAAGTTTGGTGCCAATGTAAAATTAAAAGCTGTATTTGCTGAATGGGTTACAAAATGAATTTTACCCTCATAGAAATGCAGGCAGTTTTGGAGGGAATTTTTTGCTACCCCTACCCAAATTCAAATGTGTGTTGTGGTGGTTAAATTCCTCAAAATAAAGCCATGCCTGGGATGTCCAGAAGAAGAGAGCATTTAATCGTCCCTGAATAAATTTTTGCTTGAGAAACCATACAGGTATTTTTTTTACCCCAATGTGGATTTTTCTCCCAGCCAATGTTAAGGTATTGGGGTAAGAGCCTCCCCCCCCAGCACGGCTGAAGGGGGCACCTCCCAAAAGCAGTGGGGATGTGCATGGTGGGGTATTTATTAATTAAATGTATACCTAGCCCTTTCCTCCCAGAAGGAGCCCAGGGCAGCAAAAAAAACCCCAAAGGTCTCAAACATCTTAAAAGACTTCAAAACATATTAAAACAAATCTCTAAAAACATTATTAAAACAAAACATAAACAGCTTTAAAATCATAGTTCCCCAACTTTTTTTCTCCCAGGGACCCCTTGTATATGGCTGAGGGTCTGGGTGGACCATTATTTTCCTGCCTGTTGTAGCCATTGTGATATGTTGGAATAGATGCTGCATGCTTTTAAACTGCATTTTTACGGACACTGCAGACCACAAGAAAAAAGCTGGTGGCCCACGGACCACAGTTTGGCAAGCTGTGGTGTAGACAGCACTGAGTTTCATGGGCAGCTTTTTATTTAAATCAGCCCTTCATTTAGAGCAATAAGGACTAGAATCTTAGTGTTCAACTAAGTCTACTCAGAGTAAACCCACTGAAATTATGAACTTCAGTGGGCCTGCTCTGAATAGGACTAGGGTTACATACCATCCTTAATTTGTTTCTGGGAAAGGACCATAGCTTGATGGTAGAGCACCTACTTCATGTGCAGAAGTCTCGTTTAATTCCCGGCAGAATCTCCAGGTAGGTCTGGGAATGAAATCTTGTGTTCCTCTGGAGTTCTTCTGCCCTCTGCCAGCTTGCTTCATTGCCCTATGCAGTCAAGGAGCTGGGCTTGACTAAGGGGGAGACGGCATCCAGGAGCAATCGTGTCAACAGCCTGGGCCATCTGCACGTTCCACAGTTCAGCCAGGGCTTCGGCTGACTGGAAAACCAGCTGACCCCTCCGCCTCCGTGGGCAGCCCATCCTGACAGGCCCCCTGCCCCTCTGCAGAAAGCCGAACCCTCAAGAGGAGGCCATCGGGCCATGGCAAGGGACTGATATTCAGATCCCCCACGTTCAGATCCCCCTCCTGTCCAGCTGAGAAGGCCAGAGCCACAGTGTCATCTGCCGCACGTGTTGGGCTGATGACATGTTGGGCCAGCGGCACGGTTGTCGTGGCGGCCACCAAGTCCTGAGCTGCTCCGTAAACACAATGGCCTCAGCAAGGATGTTGGAGTCCCCCAGAACAAACAGTCTGGGCATCTTCGACACCAACAGCTTGGGCAGGGAGACTGCTTGGACAGCAAGGTGGGCGGGAAGGTGGCAGGATCCCTGACCTGTCCCAATTACCCAGTGCCAGGTACAAAAGCTCTAGGGTCCCACTCCAGCAGGCCGGAAGCCTGGCGAGGGAGATGGAGTCCCTATAGGCCACAGCACCTTCCCCTCCCTGACCCCTGCGTCTTCCCTGGGGGAGACCAATTCCACCCTGCTTGTCCCCCCCAGGGCCCACTCATACAGGCCAGGTTGGCCTCCTCATCCACAGTCCAGTCTTGCGTGAGGGAGATCTTAGAATAGTAGAGTTGGAAGGGCCTATAAGGCCATCAAGTCCAACCCCCTGCGCTTGCAATCTTGTTTAAAGTCGACCTGGCGTTCAGTAGCAGCACTTGCAGGCCCGACGGCTGCCTGAGAGGGCAGCCATCATTTCCCAGGCTGGAGAGGGGGCCGGGGGGCCTCCTCCCTTGCCATGCCTCCCCTGCCATGCCTCCCCTTGCCCAGGACCACTGCAGTTGGACCCCCCCTTGGAAGCTTGTGCCAAGCACATCTGCCCCTTCCTCCCAATCAGGTGCTCTTCTCTCTTGGTGCTCAGCCGGTGTTGTCAGGCCGGCAGGAAGACCTTGAGGAGAGCAGTGGCATGTAGGCAGGGATGGTGAAAAACCTCCTCTGCCAGCTGAGTGGTGCCAGGTGCTGCTCGCTGTTCAGGTAGCCTCTTCTGTCTCACTTGGCTAAGAACAGGCTTCTTTGTCCTTTTGTGCTGATTGGAGCCAGAGTGAAAGCAGGTGAGTCAGTCATTGAGAGGACTCTTCTCAGTAGCTAAAACATGCCCCCCTCTTTCATGCTGATGGGCTCTAGGGCAAGTGAGAAGTGAGCTTCATGGCAAAGTACCTTGGTCTCCCAAATCCTAGTCCCACACTTAGCTTCATTTCAGGTTCTTAAAACATTTCTGGCAACGTTTAGCCCCCATAGAGAGAGATTGCGTGGGTGGAAACTACACACACGGCAGATTTATTCTGGTTCTATAAGTCTGTAATTGCAGAAGAGACAGTGAATCCTGGGGGTGTGGTGTGACTATCACGAAAGGACCCTGCACTTCTGAATCTGCCACTGCACTACTCTCTGCAGTAGCCATGCCCATTCCTTTGAGTGGGTCTACTTTGCATGATGTTGGATACAGTCCTGAGAATGTAGCATAGCCCAAATGGGAGCACGATGCAACATCTGGTTGTTTTGGCAAACCCACCTTTGCTTAAAAGCAAAATAGGGAAAAAAGGGATTTCTAGAATCTGTGTGGGTATAAACCAGGAGTGAATGCAGTCAAAGATCACTCAGGGGTGATCCGTCAGGGGCTCCATCCTATGCAGGTGTCCTCAGAAGTCAGCCCTGCAGAGTTTAACAGGGTAGCTCTCAAGTAAGTATCCAGAGAATTTTTATTTTAAAATACCCTGTTGAGTTATGGCAAGGAGCTGCTTTAAGATTCCATTTGTGTATATTTGTCTCTTGCCTTCTTCCGTTGCTCTGCCCCCTATGCTGTCTGTATCTCAGTGTTGACATTTGGATTGTGAAGTTCTCTGGGGCAGAGACCTGCTCACCTGTCACTCTGCAAAGTGCCGTATGGATAAACAACACTAGCATGTTAATCTTGCATTACTCAGCAGTGGGGAAAATAAATAAAACAAAAGCTACAATTATTCCTTCCAGGAAAGAGCCTGGAAATAATTTTCTAAAAGATAAAAATCCCAGAGCAGACTCTCAAAACTCTCATTCTGGGCCGACTTGGTGAAATGGGTATCAGAAGCACTGTTTTACAGGGTCCAGGGTTGTTTTCAGAGAATAGCATTGGGCAGTTGTCTTTCGGTCCCCTGGCAGTTCTGCTGTGGGATGCCACAGGGTACCGTCTTGTCCCCCATGCTGTTTAACATCTACATGAAGCCCTTGGAAGCGGTCATCAGATCTGGGGCAAGGTGTCAGCAGTACACTCACCATACCCAGAGCTATTTCTCTGTAACATCTGAATCGGGAGAGGCTGTGCAAGCTCTGTCCCGCTGCCTGGACTTGGTGGTGGGCTGGATGAGGGTGAATAAACTGAATCTGAATCCTAACAAGATGGAGGCGCTGTGGGTGGGTGGTTCCCGAGTTCGGATAATTGGTCAGTTGCCTGCTTTGGATGGGGTTGTACTCCCTCTGAAAGAGCAGGTCCGTAGTCTGAGGATCCATCTTTGTTGCTACAGGCCCAGTTGACGTCAATGGCTAGGAGTGCCTTTTATCAACTTTGGCTGTTAGAACAGCTGCGGCCAGTTCTGGACTGGGATGGCCTGACCACTGTTGTTCGTGCACTGGTAACCTCCAGGCTGGACTACTGTGTGGGATTGGCATGGAAGTTGCAGCTGGTGTAAAATGCGGTGGTGTGACTGCTCGCTGGAGTAGGACATCGCCAAAATTTTACCCCGCTGCTGAAAGAACTGCACTGGCTTAATTCAAGGTTAAAGCACTACGCAGCTTGGGACCAGAATACCTCAAAGATTGCCTTACCCCCTATATACCCAGTCGATCGCTGAGCTCTGCAGGTGAGGGCCTCCTGCAGATACCATCTCATCAGGAAGTCCGTTCTGCACAACATTACGCTGAATTGGGGTTGGAAGTGTACAGGCAGCCAGTGTAATTGGAACAGAATTGGTGTTGTATGAACTGTTTGCCTTGAGCAGGCCTTTAGCATTGTGGCACCAACCCTTTGGAATTCCCTCCCCTTAAATATTCGACAGGCGCCATCTCTGTTGTCTTTTCGGTGCCTTTTGAAGACTTTCCTCTTTCAACAAGCCTTTTAAGTTGAGACCTATCCCAGTCTGCGTCTCTGTTGGAATTGCTTTTTAACATGTTTTTAAAGATTTTTAAAGAATGTTTTGTTTTTCTGTTTTTAAGATGCTTTATAGATATTTTTAGTGTGTTGTCATTTGATTACTGCCCTGGGTTCCTTCTGGGAGGAAGGGCAGGTGAGAAATATAACAGCTAATAATAATAAAGCAAATAAAATCAAGCAAAGATGTTAGGACCTGGGAAGCTGCCTTCTACTGAGTCAGAAGATTGGTCCATCTAGGTTAGTATTGTCCACACCGGCTGTCAGCAGCTCTCCAGGGTTTCAGTGAGATCTTTCCCAGCCCTACCTGAAAATGCCATCGGGGATTGAAACCTGAGACCATCTGCACACAAAGCAGGGGCTCTACCACTGAGTTACCACAGCCCTTCCCTTAAAAATAAAGTAAAATTCCAGTCCTCAGGGTTTTCCATAAAGGGCCAGGATTTCAGGCACGGGGACTTTCTTGGGTCTTCATTGGACCTGGCACTCTCTATATGCAAAGCAGGTGCCCTGAACTAGTTGCAAATTAGGAGTTTAAAGTTGTTTTAACCAGACAGAAGATCGCTTGTGGAGGAATGGCGCCATCTCGTGGTCCTGTCCTGTCCCTCCACCTTAATATTATTGCTTGTCCGCAGGTTTCACCACTTCTAACACAGGCCCACTGCGCTCAAAATTGCCCTTTCCAACTTCTTCTTAAAAGGTGCCCAAGCCTTGTTTTTAATTTAATTGAAATGTAGCACAATGCTCCTGCAAGCCCAGGAAGACAGTTGGTAAGTGCATAGCTCGGGAAGAGCACCTGCTTTGCTTGCAGAAGTCCGAAGTTGTTTCCAGGTAAGGCTTGTTTATTTTTTAATTATTCTGATTTTATGAGTATAGTTTTTAATTATCAGAAACAGTTTAATGCTATTTTAAATTAGAGTTCATTTTTTAATTATATCTGTCTATATTTATTTATTTATGTGTTATATGCTTTTAACTTTGGTAGGTTTTAATTGTATCTGTTTTTTATCTGGAAGCCGCCGTGAGTTCCAATTTGGAAAAACGACGGGGTATAAATAATAATAATAATAATAAGGAAAAGACCCCTGCCTGAAACTGAGATGGGTGGACCAATGGCCTGACTCAACATAAAGCAACTTCCTATGTTCCTAATTAAATCACCCCTATAATAGTAATAATAATAATGTGGACTGTCCACGTATCATTCTGCTATGTTATTTCTGCAATGCGTCCTCTGTGTTACAGTATTATTGCTGTCTGGAGTGGCACTCTTGCGCTATATTGCAACAAAAGTGAGACAAAACAACAACCAGGACATTCATGGTATAAAAAGTTACAGGATTTCAGCAGGAAGTTACAGGACAGGCAGGAACTGCAAACAGAAGTTTGTCTACCCCGAGATGTTTGCAGGCAGACACAGCATTGAAAGCCAGCTCGTGTGGATCCCCCACCCACCCACAATCCCACCATAAGCATAAATAACCTGGGAGTTCCTGGTTCAAATCTCCTCTCAGACATGAAGCTCGCTGGGTGACCTTGCACCTGTCACTGTCTCTCAGTCTAACCTACCTCGCAAGTTGGTTGTGAGGATGAGTAGGAGGAAAGGTGGGCTATAAATGCAGAAAATAAGCAAATAGATGTTGAACTGATTAGCTGTTTCATAGAACTGTCGGGTTACTATATATGTGTGTAAGAGTATGCAAATATTTTTATACCTCCAGACATTAAAAAAAAAATCAGGGCTGTGAACAGCATGAAATAATAAATAAAAACAAACAACTAATACATGAATCAGATTAATCATTCAGCTTAACTGGATCCCTGCTCAGGGAAAGGGCGGGTAAACAAATTTACAATTTTCTTTGCATATGGGTAAAACAGACATAGGGTTGATTTAACCCAGCTTTTGCCAACCTGGTGCCTGTCAGATGTTTTGGACTACAACTCCCATCAGCCCTGGCCAGCATGGCTGAATTATGCTGGGACTGTAGTCCAAATCATCCAGAGCTGCAGGATGGCAAGGGCTGACTCAAGGCCTCTGGAAAAGTCAGGTTCTATCCCATGTGTGAGTTCTGTGTGTGCATTCCCTCACCTGTCCTGAAGGGGGAGCTGCTGGCCTCCATTAGCCTCTTTTCCAGGTGCCAAGTGTCAAAACTTGGGATTTGGCTGCTGCCCAGATGCCCGCCTCCCAGAGGAGGTGGCAAAACAGGTGCCTAGGTCCTGTTGGCAGCAGAGACGAGGCTCTTCCAAGCAGCTGCTGTTCCTTCAAAGTCCCCAGGATAAGAGGAGCTGGTCGCCATGACCCCGTGTGTCCTGTTGGTGCTGATGGCGTTTGCTCAAGGTAAATGCGCTGCAGGGTGCCGGGCGTGGGTGGGTCTGTGGGTCGAGGATTAGGCCCTCAGGAAGCAGCACGGGACCAATTCAGCCAGGTTTGGTCTTACCAACTTGTGCAAAACTTCCCCAGGGTCAGCATTCTGGACAGAAAGAAATCCCAAGGATGAGCTGAGTTGCCAACTTTCCCACCGGCCTCTGCACTTGTATAACAGCTCAACATCCAGGCACCATCAGCTGTTTATTGCCAGGCTGTGGAAGGTTTCCCCTCCTGATTTCTGCAGGAGAATGCTGCCGTTCAAAGCCTCAAGCACATGCCAGGCTGGCTTTTTCAGGCCAGGTGGCACTGAGGTCCCACGAAGCAGTAGACCTGAGGCTGTGAATAAAAGAACAATGTAAAAATTCAATATTTCAAAATTTGATGTTTATTTATAACATTTATATCCTCCCTTTCGTCCAAGAAGTTCAAGGTGGCACACATAGTTCTCTCCTTCCCTGTTTTATCCTCACAACAACCCTGTGAGGTAGGTTAGGCTGAGAGACAGTGACTGGCCCCCGAGTCACCCCAGTGAGCTTCATGGCTGAGTGAAGGGATTTGAACCAAGACTAGAAAGTTACATTTAGTTTTAATTTAAAATATATTCTATTTTGCCTTTCTATCTGAGCATATTCAAAGTGGCTGACAATAGATCCAAACATGAAACAATAAAATAAGTCCTATTTAAAAACCACAAAAAAAATTTCAGTGAGTTGACTTCAACTAAATTCTACTCAAAATTGAAACTACTGGGCCCAAGTTAGTCATGTTCATTCATTTCAATGGGTCTACTCTGAGTAGGACTAACTTTGGACACTGCCCAAGAATTATTATAATATCAAAATAAACCAGTTTCAGTTGCCTTGGGGGGGGGTTGTACCTAACTGAGCCATGGTCGGAGTCGACCCACTGAAATTAATAGACTTGCCTTTAGTCATATGTACTGATTTCCGTGGGTCTACTCTGGGTAGGATTTAGTGGGATTCAACTTCATAAAAGCAGCAAGTTTTTGTTGTTTAAAAGCAGCAAAAAAACAGTGCTGGGGGTGGGGGAATCCAAAGCTTTTTCACGGGCACCCAAACTACATCTAAGCAAGCACCAGTTACCAATTCTCCGGGGGGGGGGATATTCTGTAACTGCTGAGTGGTCTTGAGGCCTGGTTACTTCGAGGGCCACCTAACAACCATGAATGTGTCTGCGGTCTTGTTGCTGTGAGTGCGCGTCAAATCAGTTTGTCAGTGAGCATACAAGATGGGGCCTTCTTGCTGGTGGCACCCGCAGTTATGGGACTCTCTTCCAGCTAATGCTGACTTAACCCCTTGAGTTTGGGCATTAAAGAAGGGCTTTTTTAAAAAAGCCCCACACATCTCTTTACCTTTGCCTGTCCTTAAAGACAGGGGTGGGGAACCTCAGGCCCAGGGCCCAAATGTGGCCCTCTAGGACTCTCCCCAGATCACCCCCTCACCAATCTGTCTTTGCAGCCTCCTTGAGTGTTTCTGCCTGGCCAGAAATGTGTCCTTGAACTCTGAGAATGCCTTTGGCTTGTCCAGGTGAAGGAGAGAGTGGAAGGTGGGTGAGTGGGTAGAACTACCCTGTTGTAGAAAGCGAACATTCTCCCAGGCATTTTAGCATGTGTTTTTAAATTGTTTTTTTTTAATGTGTTTTTTAATTTGTATATTTGTTTTTAATGCTTTTAATTGTTGTAAACTGCCCAGAGAGCTTTGGCTATGGGGCAGTACATAAATGTAATAAATAACAACAACAATATTTACATCCACTGCTCCGCCCACTTTTGGCTCTGGTCCTGCCCACCCCTGGCCCCCAGAACGTTGCCCAGAAAGGAATAGGACCAGAAATTGGAATAAATAAGTACAGAACTGGGGATTTAAGTACACTTAAGCAGCATCTTCCTGCTAGGGGCCAACCCCCCCCCCCAAAAAGCCACCCCTGTGGATTCCCAAATGACTGATTAAAAGTAGAACAGGGAGGGAGCCTGGTAGATCTTCCAGGGGGGGAGGTTCACAATTTGGTCATCCCCATCGGAGTAACGAACCTCCTCGTGCCAGCTTGCTATGGAGCAAAGGGCAGGTCTTCTGATGCCAGATGTAAGATACAAGCAGGTGTGTCCAACAGTAGCTCCCTAGAGACAAAGGATGCTGCCTTATGCTGAATCAGACCATTGGTCTATCTAGCTCAGGATGGCCCACACTGACTGGCAGCATCCCATCAGGGTTTCAGACAGGAGAATCGTTCTGAGCCCCACCTGGAGACGCTGGGGACTGAGCCACAGATTTCCTTCATGCTCTGCAACTGAACCGCAGCCCTTCCCTCAAGGTGGCGCTTAAGGTTTCCAGATCCTAAACTTTTAAAGGTGTACGTCAGTTGGCATCCAGGGAAGACAGGTGATCGCTGTCCTCAGACTTTGCCTGTGACGCTGTTGGGATTTTCAAATCCTGCTCTTGGCACCTGCAACAGGACCCTGGCCTGACACCGCTCTGCAGTCTGAGCAAACACAGTGAGCAGTTCCCACGCAAAACTGGGCTGCAGCGCCGTGGTGGAGCATCTGTTGTGCATGCGGAAGGTCCCACGTTCAATCCCTGGTGGCATTTCCAGGTGGGACTTGGTGAGGCCTCTGACTCTGAAACCCCTGAGTCAGTGTGGATGCTGCTGAGTTAGATAGACTCAGGGGTCTGACGCCAATGGCACCAATGACCTAAAGAGGTCGTGGGCTCTCCGACACTGCAGGCCTTCAAGAGACAGCTGGACAGCCATCTGTCGGGAATGCTTTGATTTGGATTCCTGCATTGAGCAGGGGGTTGGACTGGATGGCCTTACAGGCCCCTTCCAGCTCTACTATTCTATGATTCTTTATAAGGCAGCTCCCCATGTGCCTATTTAAAACTAATGCTTTATTCAGAACCATGAGGACTAGAATCATACTTTATCTTTGGGGGAAAGTACCATAGCCCCTGCTTTGCATACGGAAGGTGCTAGGTTCAACCCCTCACATCTCCATGTAGGGCTGCAGAAAAACTCCCTTGTCTGAAACCCCAGAGTGCTGCTGCCAGCCAGTGTTGCTTTGCATGCAAATGCCCTCAATTCCTGGCATCTCCAAGCTGGACTTGGAAAGTTCCCCAGCCTCAAGAGCCCCTGCCAGTAAGTGCAGACAACATAGCGCTAGGTAGACCAATTGGTTTCCTATGTTGCAATCAGTCCCTTTTGAGTCTGTTCCAGGGGTGTTTTTCTGGGGTTTACAGCCCATTCTTTCACAGGCCATCCCCAAAACAACGCAGTGCCTGCCTGCGTGGATTTGGCTGGGGCTCTGACGCATCTTGCCCCGCTTGGCATAGAGCAGGATGTGGAGAGCTAATCAAACAAAGCCTCCACAATCTGATCCACTGGGTGTGTTCATTATTTGTGGAGTGAGGTAGAGCCTGGAGCGCAGGAGGAGAAACAGCCCACGCTTGGCTGGCGACAACAGATACACCTGACGAAGCCTCAGTTCACGGTGTGTGCCACTCGCACGGCTTGCGCTATTGTGCGTGCGCTCTGCCTTTGTTTCCCTCAGCTAAAGCACATCCGTGGGCCAAAGGATCTGAATCAGCGCAGAATGTGTCGAATCAGCCAAATCGAGGTTAAACAAAATGCCTTTTAAAATGTCGCATAAAATCAGCATGGTCATTGTTTACAATCAGAGGAAGCCGCCCTCATTAGTCATTCTAGCTCAGTGTTGTCTGCGCTGACTGGCAGCTGCTATCTAAGGTTTCTCCCAGCTCTGCTTGGAGATGCCATTGGGGACAGAACCTTCTGCTTTGCTGCTATTTATTTATTATTAATAAAAATGTGTATCCCGCCTTTCCACCAAAAGGGGCTCAGGGCGGTTAACAATAATAATACAAATAGAATATAAAAAAATAAAATAGTGATAATACTTAGACAGGTTGAACATTAATGCAATCAACAATGTTAAGCTACGACCCTTTCCTTCAAAAACAACCACCAAGATTCCGGTCCTCATGGTTCTGAATAAAGGGCTGGTTTAAATGAGAGCACAGGAAGCTGCCTTAGATCAAGTCGGGTGGTCCATCTAGCCCAGTCAGGGCTGGCCTTAGAGGTGGCTGAGCTGGGCAGGCGCCCGGAGCACCAAGCTGAGCTCAGTCAGTGGTTGTGAATTCGGACTGTATTGCCTACTCTGCGGTGAGCTGGGGTGGCGAAAAGCAAGTGCATATAGTATTTTTTTTGTTAAGGTACCAAATACAAACATGATCTTCCTTCAACTAGCTTTAAAGGGTATTTCTTTTTCACTTTCCACTTTGATGTCATTTGTGTTAGGCAAAAAAATCAGTGGAACACCGCTTTGCTCTGCGCACCTAAGCACCTCAAATACTATAACAAACATTATGGGCACCATATCTGTCTCATCTAATGATATCATATTTTTTTCTGAGCTGTCGTGCCCTTGCGTGGGGGCAGAATGGGGCAGCAGAGTGGCAAGCGACGCAAGGGGGTGAGGGGAGTGGGGCAACCGGGAGTAGAGCGAGTGAGGCAAGCAAGCGGGCGTGGAACAAGCAGGCAAGTGGCTGGGGGGGGAGGGCTAGCACCTGGGGGGTTGTGGTGGAAGCAGCAGTCTGGCAGGAGGCAGGTAAATGCCCTAGGTGGGGAGGTGGCCTAGGCGTGCTGCAGATAGCTGCGTGGCGGCACCATTTGCTGAGGGGGAAGTGGTGGTGAGGGGCAGTGGCAAGGGCAGCAACGCACCACAGGAACAGGCGAGGAGAGTGAGTGGGCCTGGGGCAGCTGGCGCACGCCAATTCCTGAAGGCACTGGGGGGAATTGTTAGGGGGGGTTGGTGAGGGGAGTGAGGTCCCAGGGGTGCATTTCCAAGTGTGTGCTTCAGAATTCATCTGTGTGTCTATGTTTGGGGGTGCCTGGTGTGTGAGTTTGGAGTGAGGGGTTGGCGAGCAAAGCAAGCAGGGGACTCCCCCCTAAATAATAAAGCTGCAAGCAGCAGGCCAGAACCAGAAGACCTGTGAGACTGAGCGTCAGGAAGCAGAAACCAGCTCTGCCAGAACGGGGTTTGGGAACTGGAGGAGGTGCTCAGGAAAAGCACAGCCCGATCCCTATTCCCTTATCCCCAAATAATAAAAATAAATGAAGCACATTGATCACTCTGCTTGATCCCAGGGCAAGGCAGAGCTGCGGGTGAGGATTCGCGCACGTAGTCTGCGCATGCAATAATTCTTGCATGTGGCCCCCAGCTTTGTCCACGCAGACGTGGGTAGAGGGCAGCAGCAGGGCCCCTAACTATGAACGGCTACCAGCCATGATGGCTATGCTCTGCCCCCATTAGCGGAGGCAATTTGTTTCCAAGTATCAGTTGCTGGAAACTGCAGGAGGGGAGAATGTTTCTGTGCTCAGGTCCTGATTGTGGATTTCCCATCAGGACATCTGGTCGACCAGTTGAGAACAAGATCCTGGACTAGATGGGCCACTGGCCTGATCCAACAGGCTCTTCTTATGACTGCATAAAGCAAGCGCTGTGCCACTGAGCTATGGATGTGCTGTTGCTCACTCCAGCAACTGATAATCGGAGGTAGTCTGGATTTGGCTATGGAGGTTCCATCAAGCCAGCTTGACCTGATAGCTGCTGAACGAACAAACTTTGGCGGTCTTTTCTGACTGTCACTTTTCTCCTGCCACAGGTAACCCTGTCATGACAAAGACCACCCACAGCCCTTCTGAAGCAAGCACCCAAATGGTCACAAGCATAACCACACTCCTAGGGACACCAGGTACCAGCCCCACGGCAAACAACACTACACCACCAATTGACAACAGCACAATTGCCACCACTGTCACCCATTTGGGTCCATCACCTTCACCCTCACCCAGCGCAGCCACCGACAGCACCAGTGCAGAAATCAGTGTAGCCACCAGCCCCGGAGTCACGATGTCTTTCTCCCACTCTGTGGCGCCATCCACCAGCCGCAGCCCAGGCACAGGTAAGAGGAAGGCGCTGATGCTCTCTTGGCTCCTGCTGGAAATATTCTGTGCTATTGTTAGGAGTTGTTGTTATTTACCTTCAAGTCGGTTACGACTTATGGCGACCCTGTGAATCAGTGACCTCCAAGAGCATCTGTCATGAACCACCCTATTCAGATCTTGTAAGGTCAGGTCTGTGACTTCCTTGATGGAATCAATCCATCTCTTCTTTGGCCTTCCTCTTTTTCTACTCCCTTCTGTTTTTCCCAGCATTATGGTCTTTTCTAGTGAATCAGGTCTTCTCATGATGTGTCCAAAGTATGATAACCTCAGTTTCATCATTTTAGCTTCTAGTGACAGTTCTGGTTTAATTTGTTCTAACTCCCAATTATTTGCCTTTTTCACAGTCCATGGTGTGTGCAAAGCTCTCCTCCAACACCACATTTCAAATGAGTTGATTTTTCTCTTATCCCTTTTTTCACTGTCCAACTTTCACATCCATACATAGAGATCGAGAATACCACGGTCTGAATGATCCAGACTTTAGTGTTCAGTGATACATCTTTGCATTTGAGGACCTTTTCTAATTCTCTCCTAGCTGCCCTCCCCGGTCCTAGCCTTCTTCTGATTTCTTGACTATTGTCTCCATTTTGGTTAAGGACTGTGCCGAGGTATTGATAATCCTTGACAAGTTCAATGTCCTCATTGTTAGGAGTGATGTAGGATTTTTGCAGCTGGGGTTGGTTGCGCCAGAAGGCAACAGAGACCTCCTGTATCTTTCCCTGAAGGGAGGTTTGAAACCTCCCTTTTTATTGTGCATTGGGGTATATTAACGATTGGGGCAGTTGTCCACCATCCTGCCTTCAATACTGTTTGCACCTGGAAAGGTTTTGGGGCAGACATACTGCTTTGTTTCCAATCAGGGCACAGTCTGTAACTTCCTGCTGAAATCCTTTTATATCATAAATGGTTTGGGGTTTAATTTTTGTCCTGCTTTTTTTTTTTTTTTGCACTATAGTGCAAGAATGCCCCCCTGGGTGGCAATAATGCAGTAACATTGGGAAAGTATCACAAAACAACGAATGAAGTGGAATGATGTGTGGATGGTCCTCTATAATGTTCTGTTATTATGTCAATTAGATGTTGCAGAATACTGTTGCCAAAGGTCCCATCACTGGTCTCCAGGGGCGGTGTTTTAGGAGAAACTCATTTTTCCACCAATTTTTTCTTTTGGATTTTCACCACCAGGGAAAAAAACAGGATTATATGTGCCTCTTACCACAGGCCTCCAGCAAGCTATGCTTTAAAAAAAGGAAAGCATTTGGAACCGCCTGAGTTTGAAGGACCTTCTGCTCTGGCTAATTCTCCTTGGATTTTTTTTGCATCTTTTTGCACTGATGAATTAGCTGACTGTTTTTAAATTTGGTTTTAGGCATTACATTTTCATTGCTGTTTCATTTGCCTTTTAATACAAGCTATCTTGTTGGATCCTCTCTTTGGGGGTGGTCCAAAAGAGGCAGGATATACTAAATTTTTGTTGTTATGTGCCTTCAAGTCGATTACGACTTATGGCGACCCTACGAATCAGTGACCTCCAAGAGCATCTGTCGTGAACCACCCTGTTCAGATCTTGTAAGTGCAGGTCTGTGGCTTCCTTTATGGAATCAATCTACCTCTTGTTTGGCCTTCCTCTTTTTCTACTCCCTTCTGTTTTTCCCACCATTATTGTCTTTTCTAGTGAATCAGGTCTTCTCATGATGTGTCCAAAGTATGATAACCTCAGTTTCATCATTTTAGCTTCTAGTGGTAGTTCTGGTTTAATTTGTTCTAACACTCAATTATTTGTCTTTTTCGCTGTCCATGGTATGCGCAAAGCTCTCCTCCAACACCACATTTCAAAGGAGTTGATTTTTCTCTTACCCGCTTTTTTCACTGTCCAACTTCCACAGCCGTACATAGATTGGGAATACCGTGGTCTGAATGATCCTGACTTTAGTGTTCAGTGAATTGCATTTGAGGACCTTTTCTAGTTCTCTCATAGCTGCCCTCCCCAGTCCTAGCCTTCTTCTGATTTCTTGACTATTGTCTCCATTTTGGTTAATGTTACAAATATAAATTTGGGCAATGGGGCTTTTCTCTCACCATGCAAACATGGCATGCTACATCGCCAACCAAAATTCACACTTTTTCCTCTGCAAAGTTTGTCAAACTTTCAATGACTCATTCATGGCTCCGTGCAGGTAGTGGTGACATAAAGCAATTGTTTTTAATAAGGTGTATATCCAGACCTCTGGTGGGACTCTTAATACAGACCAGCAGGAGAGTTTTCCTAGTCCATGGGAAGAGAGGAAGGTAGGCCTCTTGAGGCTGAGTTCTTAGGAAACGGCACACAGCTACTTCCCCAGGCCTGAGCTCAACATGTCTCTTGTGCAAAACAGAAAAAAAGGAGAGCAGGTAACAGCAGATATCTCTGCTGAGGTTGGAATTAGGACAGCTCCCTGCAGTGTTTTCTAGTTTCATAACCCAGAGGAGCGACATTTCTTGCACTGACTTCCCACTCCTAACCCCCATGGGATTCAGGCATGTGTTGCTGATAATGTAACAGGTCTGTTACACAAGGATATGCAGCTCCCTGCATATTTTGTCAATTGCAAATGCAGCAGAGGCTACTCCTGGTTCAAAATCTGCTGTCAGTAGTGGGATATCTCTCACACAGACTGGTTTGGGAAAGGCACCTTTGAATGGATTTTGAAGCTGAGATCATGACAGTAAACTGGATTAAAACAGAAGGAGCTGGAGAGCCTGAACAGGTAGCCAAAATTATACCCAACTAAATTCTACTTGGAGCAGACCCACTGAAATTCATGGATCTTAGTCGTGTCCTTTAATGTCAGTGGGTCTCCTCTGTGTAGGAAGGTGTGAGTAAGGCCAGTGAAGAGTGGGGCCAGAGGAGAGTTCTGAGGGCCAGGTAAAAAGGCCTAAAGGGCCATATTTGTCTCCAGGGCCTGAGATTTCCCACCCATCCTTTAAAACCAAGTGTTGCTAAGTTGCTTGCTCACCTTTATTCTAAGCTTTTTTGTCCTGTCTTCCTACCAGAGTATTAAAGGTACCTAAAAAAGAAAAGCATGTGTGTGTAAAACATCTATTTAGAAAAAAACCTCTTTTCCTCCTCCTCCTCCAAAATAAAATCTAGAACAGCCACAGAGTGAATCTAAACAGGAATAAGCACTTTGTCCTCCAACAGTTACAGTTTATATGATGGGTGCAGAGATTCAACAGGTACAGCTTTCCTTCCGGCATGTAGATGCAGAGATGATTGCGCTGCAGTGGATGAATTCCTGCCTGCACAGCGTGGACGCGAAGAAAACAGAAACCAAGGTGCTGGGGAACGAATTGCAGCTGACCACCAGGTGGCACTGTTGACTCATCATTTGTCCTGTTGGCTTTTCTTATTGGTGATGATGATGATGGGAAAGAAGCGGCCCCTGTCTTTCCAAAGCCAATGGGACTACATCGAAGCAAAGGCTTACCTGCCCTCAGTCCCAGATTCTGTATGTGCATGCACCTTGGAACATGAAATACAGTGATGAAAGGACATCTCCAGAGAGCAACCAAACCCATGTTAGCATAAAGGGCCACTCAGGCCATTTAGATCTGGCCCTTGGGACTCTGTCCAGGCCACACCCCCTCCTCCTGGAGCATTTCTGCCTGGCTGGGATGTGTCTTGGACTCTGATCAAGCCTCTCACTTGCTTGGATGGAGGAGGTGGGGATGTCCATATGTGTGCAGAGAGACTCATCTATTGTACCAGGGTTATAGTCACACCCGTTGCCCTGCCCCCTTTTGCCTCTGGCCACGCCCACCACAAACATGTGCCCCCCCCCCAGAAGGCTGCCTAGAAGGGAATGTGGCCCTCGGGCTGATAAATGTTCCCCCAACCTGGGCGCAGAGCAAGCACTTGTTGCTGAAAAAAGGATGGCGAGTTTCAGAACCATGTCCTCCCCCCCTTCCCAACAGCTGAGCCTGATGACAAGGAGACACCCCTGTCAGAGAAACCCGGCCTGGTGGCCATCATCTGCATCTTCCTTGCCATCATTCTCATTGGCGCCGTGGTGGTCCTGCTGAAATGTTACCGTGGGAGGGAACCGGCCTTCAAGAAGCTGGACGAAGTGCCCATGGTGAGCGGATGCCAGGAAGCAGACCGGGGTGGGCGGAGGAGGGCTGCTGGGCCGTAGCCCAGGAGTGGAGTAGAAGGGCCTGCCGATTATTGCTTAGTATTTATCTTATGTATTTATCATTTGATTTATATCCCACCCTTCCTCCCAGCAGGAGCCCAGGGCGGCAAACAAAAGCACCAGAAACACTTGAACCATCATAAAAACAGACTTTCAAATACATTAAAACAAAACATATCTAAAAACATTTTTTTAAAAAAAGCTTTCAAGACTTTTTTTTTAAAACATTGGTTTTTTAAAAAAAGTTTTAAAAACGTATTAAAAAGCAGACTGGGATAAGGTCTCAATTTAAAAGTCTTGTTGAAAGAGGAAGGTCTTCAACAGGCGCCGAAAAGATAATAGAGATGGTGCCTGTCTAATATTTATTACTCCTTGTTCGGTTTATATCCCTCTCTTCCTCCCAAAAGGAGCCCAGGTTCAGTCCTCAGTGGCTTCTCCAGGAGGAGCTTGGGGAGGCTCTAAAGTCCCGGAGAGCTGCTGCCAGTCAGTGCAGACAGCATTGAGCTCCAAGTCTGATTCTGCATAAAGCATGTTCCTGTGTTCCTATTTAAATCAGTCCTTTATTCAGAACCGGGACGAATAGCATCTCACCGTAGCGTTTGTGGGAGGAGGGGTAGAAGGTCCCAGGTGCGGCCCAGCATCTCCTGTTAGGGCTGGAAATGTCCCTGCTTGAAACCCTGGAGAGCTGCTGCCGGTTAGGGTAGGCAGCACTGAGCCAGGTTGGCCAATGGGTCTGTCTGTGGGTGGCAGCTTCCCATGCTCCCAACAGGTCTTTGGCCTCAGACATGGGGTCACACTTCCAGCCTCTGCTTGAAACGTTGAAAAACTGGATGGATTTGGAGTTGCAAGAGGCCGCCACTTCAGCTTTTGTTTTTGCTTTTTGTCTCAGCAGGGGAAAGTTGCAGAAGATTCTCCATTTGCCCGTTATCCTCCAAAGTAGCCCAGCCCACTGTCTGGCTACGCTTGTACACCAGTCTCCCTTGGGGCCTGCTGCAAGACTGTCCCCACCCTGCCTCATTTTGTGTGTACAATAAAAATTGCTGCCAGATCTGTTCCAGCGACTCCCTGCGTTTTCCTCTTTGATACTTGCTGTGCGTGTGTATTCAGATGAGCCCAGGGATCACAGCCAGATTTCCGAACCTCTCCATCCTTTTCGCAGAGCTCTTGCGCAGCGCTCGGTAACAGCAGCTCAGCTCTTGCATAGCTTACCTGGTTGGCTGCCTGTGCCAGTGGTGTATTGAGGAAGAAAATTGTGTCTGATACAGAGGTAGGTGGGGATTTGGGAGAAATGCAAATCAGTTTGCATTTAAAATCAAATTGATCAAATTTATTTATTTATTATTAAATTTATATCCCATCCTTCCTCCCAGCAGGAGCTTTCTGAAATAATATGAGAATCCAAAAACACCCATCCTTTGAAACTTGCACTTTTCCAAATATTGCAGGTCTCCCACCAACGTTTACAGAAATGCATATATTAGGGGAAAGTGTGGATAAAAATGAATTTATTTGTGAACAAAAATACATTATATTAGAAGAAATTGCTTGTAAAAATGTGTACATTACTCAAAGGTACAAAATGTATTTATTAGGAGTAATTCACACTGAAATGCTTAAGAATTTTTATGAGGGGGTTTGTAAAAAAAATTGCAAATTGCTGGACAAATATGGTGAACTGAATTTAAGACTGGAAAAATGAGCAACAGAGAGGACTGAAATTAAGGGAACTTTCCATCCCTAGAGGTGGGAATTTAAGTAGGAGGGCTGCTTGGCAGGGCTGTTGTTAAAATTGAATGCTGAGACATAAAATGTCTGAAATGCATTCTTAATATTATTAAGGGGGCAAGTTTATCCAGAGTCCCTTCCTGTCCATTGTGTTGGACACTTCCAAACTGAATGTGGACGTTCTCTTGAGCACCTCTGGAAATGCAGCCCTGAGCTAATGAGTAACGGGCCCGGGAGTTAATTAGTCATCCTAATTGCTGAGCCGGCAGGTCTCCTTGGCAGTAGGAGCCGAGATGCCCAACTGGCGCACTGGTACGCAGCAGGAGAGTGATGCGGTAGCTTGCATCTTTCCGCCAGCCTTTCAGAAGCAGAAATCCGGGCCGCTTCTAAGCCCATGGAAAAACCCTCTGGACAAGATAAACGGGCAACAGGCCAAAAGAGGCGTTTTGGGTGTTCTTCTGCAGAGGACCAGTTTTGCCCAGCTGCTGACTGACCCTGCAGGGGCAAGGGTGTCTTCAAAATTGGAGGGTGCTGCCTGCCAACAGAGAATCTGCCCGGTCTCCTCCTTCAGACTGATGTTATAAGACCCCTGCCAGGTTAGGCCAAGGGGTTCACATTGGCCCAGCAACCTGTTTCCTCTCCCCCCACTACCGTACTTCTTGGAAACTGGGCACTAAGCCAACAGCCTCCCCTCCCCTTGCCATTTATTTACTTTGATAATTCACTCTGCACCGTACATTCGGTCACAGGACAGGTCCGACATTAAAAACATGCCAATCCAATATTTCTAAAACCAATTGAAGCATCAAGTCAAAACAAGCTCAGCATAAGATAATCAAGGAGATAAACAATAGGTCGCTTGCCCCAGTCTTTAGGGTTAAAAAAAAGAGAGGTAGACTGCTCTGCACAAGCGTGTTCCATTGAGCTGCCTTGATTAACAGCTGTTGATAAATAGACTCTTTGTCAGAATATACAAGAAGAAACGGAAGATGAGCCCTGCCAGGGAGCCTGCATACAGCCATTCTCCCTGTTGTCCCCCGCCCAGTACCTGGTATTTGGGGTAGACTGCCTCTACACTTGGAGGTTCTGCTGAACTGCTATATGACTAGTGATAAACCTACCCTCTGTCAATGTGTATTTGTAGGAACATCAGAGCAGCCTGCAGCTGCACTAGGCCAAAGGGGCCCCCACCTAGCCCAGCATCCCATTCTCACAGTGGCCAACCAGAGGCCCCCAGTGGGAAGCCTGCAAGCAGGACTGAGTGCAACAGCTCTTCCCTCTCCCCGTTTGTCCCAATTGTCTCTACTCAAAAGGTAGGCTGATTCTGACTACGGAGGCTCCATTTAGCTAATCTATTTATTTCTTGTTACGTTTATACCCCGCCTTTCTTCCACCATGGAACCCAAGGCGGCATACATGTGGTTTCCAGGTGGTCTCCCATCCAGGCACCGACCATTGTAGCCATTGATAGATCTTTTGGGCCATCACCACAAGTGAAGCTGCTAGTTCAAGCTTTGGCTCCGAGTTCAAACCTTTCCTCTCTACCCAGGTTGATATCTGTCTGTCTGTCTAAGGTTCAGTTAGGGTTGCCAACTGACCAGAAAAAGAAACCCAGTCTGAACTGCTTCTGTGCCTTTGACAGCAGTTCATGAATCAGCAGGCAGATCTTCATTCCCAGGTGTGGAGACAGACGCTTCTCCATCTGCAAACGTTTACACGCCAACCTGCTGCAAAAGGGCCAGTCAGAACTCAACAATTTCAGTTGAGGGTAGTAGATCCAGCTGAAGGCTCTTCTTACATTCCTGTCCATCCACCTTGGGGCCTCTGTGCAGACATTCCTGTGGCCGCAGAGCCGCCAGCCTGACAAGCCACACCAGTCCCTTTGTCTACCCCAGGCACGGGAACCTGTGTGGCCTCCCGATGTCATTGGACTCCAACTGCCATCACCATCCTTGACCGTTGGCCATCGCTGGGGCTGCTGCCATCTGGTTCCCCTTGCCCGCTCTAAGGAGCCTTTCCCAGCTAAGGCGGCCCATCTCCGGAGGCAGCAGCCAGCAAAGATGGGGGTCTTCCTCGCTAAGGGCCCAGGATGTTTGCGTCCCCAGCGTGGCAGTGTTCGCCAAGTCTGTTCCAAGACTCTTTTTGAAATAAATGATTAATTTTGTGCGTTGGAAAATTAACCTGGTCCCTGTGACTCCAGTTACAAATTTGCCAAATCTCTGGGGAGGGTGGGCAGTTGGGCTAGGTCGGTGGGTTGATGGTTTAACACCACTCTGGCTCAACAGGCAGATCGCTGGACTTTGCTTTCCGAAGCTGAGGTGGCCCTCGAGCCATTGGCGATGGAGCAGAAAATGTTGCCTTATTTCTTTCAGGAACTTAAGAGGCCAGCTTTCCACCATAGGCCTCTACAAAGGCACTCTGCACATGCTCCAAGGAAACAAAAGGGCTTCAGATGTGGGGTTTGGCTAGAGCTACAGTACCTATAGACAAGAGGCTACTGTAAGGACAGAATATGGAGAAACCGATTGGTTCCCCATCAGAAAGGGTGTGAGACAGGGGTGTATTTTATCATCCTATTTGTTTAATCTATACGCAGAACATATCATACGGAAAATGGGATTGGACCAAGATGAAGGAGGTGTGAAAATTGGAGGGAGAAATATCAACAATTTAAGATATGGAGACGATACCATACTATTAGCAGAAACCAGTAATGATTTGAAACGAATGCTGATGAAAGTTAAAGAGGAAAGCACAAAAGCAGGACTGCAGCTGAACGTCAAGAAGACTCAAGTAATGAAAACAGAAGATTTATGTAACTTTAAACTTGACAATGAGGACATTGAACTTGTCAAGGATTATCAATATCTCCGCACAGTCATTAACCAAAATGGAGACAATAGTCAAGAAATCAGAAGAAGGCTAGGACCGGGGAGGGCAGCTAGGAGAGAACTAGAAAAGGTCCTCAAATGCAAAGATGTATCACTGAACACTAAAGTCAGGATCATTCAGATCATGGTATTCCCGATCTCTATGTTGGACAGTGAAAAAAGTGGATAAGAGAAAAATCAACTCACTTGAAATGTGGTGTTGGAGGAGAGCTTTGTGGATACCATGGACTGTGAAAAAGACAAATAATTGGATGTTAGAGCAAATTAAACCAGAACTATCGCTAGAAGCTAAAATGATGAAACTGAGATTATCATACTTTGGACACGTCGTGAGAAGACCTGATTCACTAGAAAAGACAATAATGGTGGGAAAAACAGAAAGGAGTAGAAAAAGAGGAAGGCCAAACAAGAGAGGGATTGATTCCATCAAGGAAGCCACAGACCTGAACTTACATGATCTGAACAGGGTGGTTCATGACAGATGCTCTTGGAGGTCGCTGATTCACAGGGTCGCCATAAATCTTTTTTAAAGTTGTTTTTTTTAAAATGTTTTTAACGCTATTTTGTTTTAATGTATTTTAAGATCTGTTTTTATGATGTTTTAAAGTGTTTTTAGCGCTTTGTTTGCCTCCCTGGGCTCCTGCTGGGAGGAAGGGCGGGATGCAAATTGAATATTAAATAAATAAATAAATAAAATAAGTCCTAGTCGACCTGGAGGCACATACCAACAATGTGTTTGCCACGCATGGCGTCTACGCAGCCAATTTTTGGTGCTGGAGGCAAAGGAGAAGATGGCGTACGCAGACACAGACTCTGGACTTCAATACCGGCACTGGGACAACTTTGCCCCCATTGTACCTGAAGGCGGCAGGCTACTTAGGGGGCCCAGAGGTGATGGTTGGGGGCTGCCTGATATCAGCACCCTGGCATCTGCCGCCTGAGGCAGCTGCCTCACTCCGCCCAATGGTAGTGCCGGCCCTGGGCTTGTCCCATCACAGATGAGGTAAAAAGTGGACGGCCTTCAAATCGATCCCAACTTATGGCGACCCTATGAAGAGGGTTTTCATGGTAGGCGGTATTCAGAGGGGGTTTCCCATTGCCTCCCTCTGAGGCTGAGAGGCAGTGACTGGCCCAAGGTCACCCAGTGAGCTTCATGGCTGTGTGGGGATTTGAACCCTGGTCTCCCAGGCCGTAGTCCAACACTCTAACCCAGCCTTTCTCAACCAGTGTGCCACCAGATGTTGTTGGACTACAACTCCCATCTTCCTGACCATTGGCAATGCTGGCTGAGGCTGATGGGAGTTGTGGTCCAACAACATCTGGAGGCACACTGGTTGGGAAAGGCTGTCTAACCACTACACCACACTGGCTCTCTGAGGTAAAGCTTCTCCCTGGCCCATTGTTTGCACTCTAGGACCCTGGCTTCTATGCCTGCTTGAGGACAGGCAGAAATGCCCCCGGGGAGAAGCTCTCCCCAACCCAACCCCAATGTGGAGAAGCAATAATGGCAAAACCTGCACCTGTTGAGCTTCTGCTTGCTGTGCAGCTGTTTTATGAGCTTCAGGGCGACTTAAGCACTGTTTTTATTTTCCCCCCCCATCCATGTGGCACTCACGCAAACTACTGGAGGAAGGCAGGACCGTCCCCGGAGCCGGACAGTTCTTCCAGTTGAACCAGTGCCGCCCTCCTGCTTTCGCTTGCTCAGCCTGGGCCTTTCGCCAAGGCTCCCTGGAGAGGAGGGATGAGGGGCGGGGGGACGGAGGTGTGAAGCGGGGAGGAGTTTCCAGGCAAGAAGGCAAGGGCCTGGCACTGTCTTTGCCTCTCTTTGACCCTCGGCTGCCTGGCAAGGTGGCGAGCGAAGGGGTGTGTCCCGGGCTGAGGATCCGACCGCCAGGTGAGCGCCTCGCAGCCGGGGGACGGAGAGGAGTCCCTGCTTTTGCGCGGACCCGCGCAGCGCCGCCAGCCCCGTTGGGGAACCGCGGAGGGCGCCAAGAGCGCACCTGCCTCGGATGCGCAGTCCGGAAGGGCGCTCCTGGCCCCTGCCTCGGCGCCTCACAGCGGCTTCGGCGCCTGCGCTTGTTGGCGCCCTCGCTGCCCGAAGGTGAACCCACAGACTTGTGCCACGCTGCGCTCGCCCGCTCCTTCCCCAGAGGCGCCGGGCCGGCCAGGCGAGAGCCAGCCGCCTGGACGGGACGGGCCCCGTCGGCCTGCGCCAGCTGTGGGTGGCCCGGGCTGCCCACAAACCCAGGGCAGATAAGGCCACGGCTGGAGGGCCACTTGCCAAGGGTCCCAAGGGGGGAGAGTGGCCCTTGCGCGCAGGCCCTGCCGGGCCTTCCCTTCGGCGCACCCGCTTGGCCACGGGGGAGCCGGACGCTGGGCTCGAGGGGTCCCCGCCGTTGGCCTCACCCGGCCGCTGCTCCGATGGTCTGAAGCTCTCCTTCTGGCTCTGTGTCCCCTTTCCAGGGAGGGAAGAAGAGTCCCCCCTCAGGATGCGTCGAAGCCGGACAACCATGTCCTTCCTGAGCATGGAGGTAAGGAGAGGTCAATTGGAGGGGGGGATGTATCTGAATAAAAAAAAAAAGAGGAGGGGGTGCACAGCTTGGTGGGGTTCCAGCCGGCATTGGGAAGACACTGGAGTGGTTAAGGAGGGGGCGCTAGTGTGGAAGGCCCCCGTTCAAGTTTTGCTCAAATCACAAAGCTCCTACAATGCCCCCCTCAGCCTCAAGTTCACCATCTGTTTATTATCATCATCATCATCATCATCATCAATAATAATAATAATAATAATAATAATAATAATAATAATAATAATAATAATATCATAGAATAGTAGAGTTGGAAGGGGCCTATAAGGCCATACAATCCAACCCCCTGCGCAATGCTGGAATCCAAATCAAAGCATTCCCGACAGATGGCTGTCCAGCTGCCTCTTGAATGCCTCCAGTGTCGGAGAGCCCACTACCTCTCTAGGTCATTGGCTCCATTGTCGTATGGCTCTAACAGTTAGGAAGTTTTTCCTGATGTCCAGTCAAAATCTGGCTTCCTGCAACTTGAGCCCATTATTCCATGTCCTGCACTCTGGGATGATCGAGAAGAGATCCTGGCCCTCCTCTGTGTGTCAACCTTTCATGTACCTGAAGAGTACTATCCTATCTCCCCTCAGTCTTCTCTTCTCCAGGCTAAACAGGCCTAGTTCTTTCAGTCTCTCCTCACAGGGCTTTGTTTCCAGACCCCTAATCATCCTCGTTGCCCTCCTCTGAACCTGTTCCAGTTTGTCTGCATCCTTCTAGAAGTGCGGAGACCAGAACTGGACACAGCACTCAAGATGAGGCCACCAGTGCTGAATAGAGGGGAATCAATACTTCATGCGGTGTGGAAACTAGACTATAGTGCATTAGTGGTAGATTTATTCTGCTTTATTAGTTGTTTTGCTTCTCCAGTGCTACCATGTTATTGGTGTCTGGAGGAGCTTTAGCACAACAAAAGGAAGACAAAGATAAACTAGAACATTTGTGATATGAAAAGTTATAGGATTTCAGCAGGAAGTTACAGGATATGCCTTTCCTGAAACTCTTGCAGACACAAATATGTCAAGAACCTGTCATAAACCTGACTCTGTTCAGTCCCAGGACTCAATTCCCAAATCTCGGGCTCTGATCCTGGCAAGGCACAAATCCATTCTTCCTTTACCAGAGAAGAGTAACTAACCACAACCCTGCAAGGTAGGTAGACTGCCACCACCCCTTAACCTGGTCACCCACTCTGGGTCGAGGGGAAACCCAAAGTGCCAGAAATAGACCTGCCAAGGATTCCAACAGACAAGAGCCAAAGTTACACTCCTTGTCTTGGAGCCTTAGGCAAAATACCCAAATATATGGCAGTCTGTGGGCAAATGGCCCAGGTACCAGTTTCAGAGCCACACTCCTCCTGAAATGAACACACACTGGTAAATAAGAAGCAGCTTTATAAATAAAATATAAGTGCACAAAAATATCAGCAGAATGGTTCCTTAAAACCCACACCCAGGTAAAATACAGAGAGTTACAGTCACAAAAGAAAGCAACAAAACCGTGTAGCCTATCCTAGACTTACAAGAGGTAACAGTTGAATAACTTTATGGTTCCACATCTCCCCAGAGAGGCACAGCCTGGATAGCAGAGGGAAAAGGGAACCTCCACACAGGTAACATCAATAGCATGATGGAACCCAGGGAAACAACGGCTAAACTTTGGATCCTATACTTATGGGAAAATCTCTAGCAACAGCCAAGAATTAATTAGCCAACCAGGGGGCTCTCAGATGACGAAATGCTTCTGGAGTTTTTGCTCCTAACTGGCACATACTCCTCAAACCTTCCCATGATGTGCCAGTCTCCACTGATAAGCAGGTGTTCTTGCTTGGGCCTAATTAACTAGCTTCAGCTGTGAAAAATTGCAAGTCATTGCCTTCACAGAGGCCCCATTCCAGACAAGATAAAATCCCCACAGTTCTTTGCTTCTGAGCCATTTTAGAAACCAGGCACTCTTGACAGTATTGAAAGTGGGATTGGGTGTGACCAGCACCATGAGCACGAACCAATGAGCACACCATGAAAATGGCTCCTGGAGGGCGCGCACACACACATGCATCAGCCTGGTGAATTTAGGGAGGGGGGCGTTATGCATCTCCACCAAGGCAGAGGTTGAAACTGCTCCACACAGCTCAGTGCTGTGACTGAAAGTGTGCCCTCATGGCTGGTGTTTTGCACTTCCCCCTTCCCTAAGTGGCAGCCGCTGAAAAATTAGGTTTGGGGCTCTAATTATGCAAAAATCTGCAGTTGTTATTGGTAAAAATAATACTAATAACAGGGCACAGAGTGGAAGGCTTTGCAGGCCAGATCAGGCCTGTGAGCCGGTTGTCCCCGCCCCGCCCCCCGGTCCAAGGGTCTGGTTCAAGATAAGGCTGCACCCAGAAATATCTCCCAGAATCCTCCGCTGTGTCTTGATGTTCCACAATGTACATCCCAATATTTATCAGCGGAGAGACTGGGGAGGAAGATGGAACATTTTAAAAACTGTGCTCTGGAGGGCTTCATTCAGCCCAGTCACCTTCTCCTTTTTATCATGGAGAGGGCCGTCCGCCCCTCCTCCTCCTTCTCCTCCTCCTCCCCCTCCCATCCTGGACCAGGGCAGGCAAGCCCCAGCTTGCTCTCTGCCCCATTCAGTAGCTGGCTGCTGGCTGGGGCCCGTTCTGTGGCAAACATGCCATTCCTTTGTGACAGGTCACGCTTCCCCAGCTCCTTGTTGTCTAGTCAGCAGGCAAGGACTGGTTAAGACATGAGGCCCAGTGAGCAAGAATTCACCAGCGATGGTTTGTTTTCTTTCGACTAGTGTGCTGATAATGGTGCCCGCTACGGCCACAGGTCCTTGGTACACTAATGCTGCCCATACATGACAAGCAGGCCCGGTTTAAACCAGGCCCCATGTGCTTCACAAGGCTTGACGTTTCAGCTGCTTTCAGGTATTGGCAGGGAACTGACAGAGCACCTGCTGAAGGCCCTCTGGGCATCTCCTATTTAAAGCAGCCCTTTACTCAGCCCATGAGGACTGGAAACTTAAATTGTTGATTTGAAATGAAGCAGCTTCTCCCTGAGGCTGTTGCAGGCACAAACAGTATTGAAAGGTGGATTGCATGTGACCACCCTAAGAGCACAACATGAGCACAAATCATCATGAACGCACCACGAGAAAGGACATCTGGAGGGGCCCACGTACACACACGGGGTTGGACTAGATGGCCTTATTGGCTCCTTCCAACTCTACTATTCTATGATTCTGTGATTCTACACACACACATCAGCCTGGTGAATGGAGGGAGGGAGACATTATGCATCTCCACTGAGGCAGAAGTTGAAACTGCTCCACGCAACTCAGTGCTGTGAGTAACTCACAGGCAAGAGGCATGCCTCAGTGACAGATCACCAGCTTTGCATGCAGAATCCACTGCATCACCAGATAGTACTGGGAGAGACCCCCTGCCTGAAACCACTGCTGCCAGTCAGTGTAGACAATACTGAGCTAACCGGACCATCTGACTCAGCCTATAATTTGGGGCTGTGGGGACCGGAACCTTGTTTCATTTTTAGAGGACGAGCTGTTGCTCAGTATGCTTTGCATGCAAAGGCTTCCAGCTTCAGTCTCCAGCTTTTCCAGCTCCCTGCCTGAAGCTCCAGAGAGCTGCTGCCAGTCAGTGTCAGCAATACTGACCTAAATGGACCAAGGTCAGATTTGGTATAAGGTAGCCCCCTATGCTCCTATCATTCACCCTCAAGAGATTTCAGGGCTGCCTGGTGATGGCCTCCACAACAGTCCAAGAAACTCCCTCCTTTCCCATTATGAGGCAGGCTTTGCAAACTTTTTCTTAAAAAAAACCCTGATTGAGTACTGCTGGTTTAAAAAGCTGCAGTTTTTCTGGCTTTGCTTTAATCTTTCCAGCTGATTTTCTGCAGTGTTTTACTGGCTTAGGAGCTATCTTGGACATTAAGTAGTATATAAATTAAAATAAAATAGTAAAAATATTTGTTAAGCTGTTTATGAACCAAAGAAGAGCCCTTAGCTGGATCAGGCCAAGGGGGGCCAAGCTAGTCCAGCATCCTGTTCTCACAGTGGCCGAATAGATGCCCATAGGAAGCCCACAAGCAGGACCTGAGCCCAAGAGTACTCCCCACTCCTCCTGCACTTTTTGGTAACTGGCATTCGGAAGCATACTGTGACCGCAAGGCAGGCCATAGTCATAGTGCCTAGTAGCCATTGATAGCCTTATCCTCCATCTTTTGTCTAATCATCTTTTAAACCCATCCAGGTTGGTGGACATCAACTGCTCTTGTGGTAGAGAATTCCACATTGTAACTATGTGCTGTGTGAGCAAGTCCTTCCTTTTGTGTGTCCTGAAACTTCCAACATTCAGTTTCACTGGATATCCCCAAGTTCTTGTGTTAGGAGTGTTGGAAATGTTGCAAAACAACTCAGCATGGGTGGGTTTGTGTGGGTTAAGTAGAGAGAGAAGAACCTCCCAACTTTCTAGACTGTCTTTCTGACCTCACCTGTGCTGACCTTCCTTCAGGTGTATAGACTGATACTCTTAGTGTTGCTGACCTCATTTCCAGTTCCCTCGTCCTTCTTCATCTGACCTTGGGAGAGGAGATATCCCCCCCCTCCCTCCCTCCCCCTCCCCCCTCCCCCTCCCCCTCCCCCTCCCCCTCCCCCTCCCCCCCTCCCCCTCCCCCCCTCCCCCTCCCCCTCCCTCTCCCTCCCCCTCCCCCTCTCTCTCCCCCCCTCTCTCCCCCCCTCTCCCCCCCCTCTCTCTCTCCCCCCCTCCCTCCCCCCTCTCTCTCCCCCTCCCTCCCTCCCTCCCCCCCCTCTCTCTCTCTCTCTGCCTCTCTCTGCTACTTTAGGTAAGATTCACGCACACACACACAGCTTAGCTGCTGGTGCTGTCTTGCTTCTCTGTCAATAGGTTATGGGCCCAGAGCTAAAGTAAGTGGCACAGGCTGAAGTTTTGTGAATCAAGGAAGTTTAAGCACTTTTCCAAAATAATCGCACACAGCCAAGAGACTAAGTATAAAACAAGAAAGGAAGGAGATAGACAAAGAGTTTAGGATGGCTGTGAGACTGAGCTAACTCGTTCAGGATGGATTGTGGCCTTGATGGAGGTTATCAAAGCACGAGATGCTGATGCAAAGACAAAGAGCACTTTGGAGGAAAGAGATCAAATGGTGAAACATCTGACTGTTAACTCAGCAACTGATGAACACATCATGTTCATTTGTGCATGTAAAACATCTAGGCGGATGTAGGAATGCTTGAGGGAAGCCCATGAGCCAAAAAGATGAGTCCATGTGATTCACACACATGCACACCTCGGTTACTAACTTTTCTCTATCCTCTTTCTCCATGCCGTGCTTGCTTTTATATACTTCCATCATGTCACCTCTTACTCACCTTTTCTCTAAACGAAAAAGCCCCAAATGCTGAAACCTTTCCTCATAGGGGAGGAAAGCAGGTTTGAAAAACGAGGAATAAATGCCTTAAATGAACAACGACAACAAATATTAAACAAGCTGTCGCCTCCTCCCTGCAGGCCAACTCATACCCAAACCTGTTAATGTGGGCCAGGATTTTGGGGGAGATTCGAATTTGTGCTCAGTTCCTTTTTCTCTCCCTAGAGGCTAGGTCTGCCTGACGCTGTCAGGAGAAAATGATTGACAGCGGAGCTCCGTGTGTGTGTGTGTGTGTGTGTGTGTGTGCAGTAAGTGGCAATTAACCCTTCTGCGGTGCTAATTAGCGCCTCAGGGCAGCCGCCAGCGAGACAACAGCTTGCTGGCTTGGCATGGAATCACACATAGGTGCTGTGTGTGTGTGTGTGTGTGTGTGTGTATGTTTCTTTGGCTCAGTCTGTTCCCAGCCACGCAACAGAGTTTGGTTCCAGCCAGCTCATGTCAAGGGCAGGCAGAGGGGAGGGCACCCCAGATGCCACCTCCTGGCTGCCTCGGGCACTTCTGAGCAGAGCAAACTTTCCTGGTGACAGGCACACTCTGTGAGCGACTGGGACAGGCAATGTGGCCCTTCTGTGGTGGTTGGACTCTCAATCACTATCATTCCCAGGCAGGATGGCTGATGATTGTGCATGATGATGGGAGTTGGGAGTCCAGCAACATCTGGAGGGCCACCGATGTTCCCCCAACCGTGGTCTAAAATGTACCATTCCTTACAGCACGCAGGAGATGGAGGAATGCCTCTCTTGAGAAGAGGCAGTCCCTCCTGAGTAAGGGCCCTCCAGATGTCGCTGGACCCCATCTCTCATCAGCGCCAGCCAGTATGGCTAATGGTGAGGTCTGATGGGAGCTGGTCTAGCACCCTCAACTACTACACTACACTAGCACTCTCCTGCAAAGGAGGGTTCCTGCTGTATCTCTGTGTGATTGAACTCCCTCTTCCTGCTGTGAGTGGGTAATGAACTCTCCATCCCCAGAGAATAATGTCTGCACAAGTCTGGTTTTGGCACCTTCCAACTCTGGCACACACAGAGAACAGGACTCGCAGGAAAAAGGCAGAGGGGCGACGCGCTCCTCTGAGGACAGCTGGTCTTTACTCTGACATTCTAAAAACAAATCTTGCGATTTCATCTGCCTTGCTGCACTTTCCCACTTCATAACCCTCTCCCTTCCTGATGTCCGATCACCACCACCGCGTCTCTTATTTTAGCCCTTAAACGAGCACAGAAGGAAGGTTGTGTCCTGATGTGACAAAATGATTCACTAGCCCTGGCATGAGGGCAATTAGCGGCCTAAACAAACCCTAATTAGCCCCATTACTTTACATAGCTCCCTGGCAACCTGGGCACGAGGATAGATCTTCTTTAACCCCATCCTAGCTCAGCCCACCTGCCGAGGGCATCAGACTTGTATACAGAATCAAAGAGGGGGGAAAGAAAGTTCCAAAAGAAGAAGAAGAATCATAGGATAGAATCATAGGATCATAGGATAGTAGAGTTGGAAAAATGAGTGATTGTAAATGGCCTACCTTGCAGGTCCTGGGCAGAGGCAACGTGCATAGTACAGTCCTGTGGGCTTATGGGGGAAGGCTGTAAGTCAGTGCAGAGCCCCTGCTTTGCATAGTCTGGTCTCTGATGGCATCTCCAGGTAAGATCCCTGCCTGAAACCCTACAGAGTTGCCAGTCACTGTAGACAACAGTGACCTAGATGGACCAGGGGCCTGACTTGGTATAAGGCAGCGTCCTCTGTCCGTATTTAAATCTACCTTTTATTCAGAATCATAAGGACTAGCATGTTACTTTATTTTGAGGGCAGGGTTGTAACTCAGGGTCAGAGTGCCAACAAACATTGCATTTGGAACTCCCTGCCTATTGACAACAGAAGATTTTTGTAACTTTAAAGTTGACAATGATGACATTGAACTTGTCAAGGATTATCAATACCTTGGCGCAGTCATTAACCAAAATGGAGACAATAGTCAAGAAATCAGAAGAAGGCTAGGACTGGGGAGGGCAGCTATGAGAGAACTAGAAAAGGTCCTCAAATGCAAAGATGTATCACTGAACACTAAAGTCAGAATCATTCAGGCCATGGGATTCCCGATCTCTATGTATGGATGTGAAAGTTGGACAGTGAAAAAAGTGGATAAGAGAAAAATCCATTCATTTGAAATGGGGTGTTGGAGGAGAGCCAGACCTGAATTTACAAGATCTGAACAGGGTGGTTCATGACAGATGCTCTTGGAGGCCACTGATTCATAGGGTCTCCATAAATCGAAATCAGCTTGAAGGCACATCTCTCTCTCTCTCTCTCTCTCTCTCTCTCTCTCAATCTCTCTCTCTCGGGGATGTGTTGTGATGTCTTTTTAGTTTACTGCAGTTGCAATTCTTTTTTAAAATGTTTAATTGTTTAAAACTATTTTTAAAAATAATTTTCATGTTTCTTGTAAACCACTTCGAGGGTTCTTCTTATTTATAGTCAAGCAGTATATAAATTCTGTTGAATAAATTTATTATTATTATTATTATTATTAAATATCACCTTTCACATGTCTCAAGGCAATGTAAAATAAAATAAAAACAGCTCACAGTTAAAAACAAAACAGAAGACAGCAGCAGATACATTTAAAAACAGGCGGCCCCCATGGCAGAGACCTCTTCATCTAGCTGGGCAAGCGTACAGGCCGAGGGGACAACTAGGTTCAGTCCTCAAATGGCATCTCCTGCCGGGGCTGGCAAACACTCCCTGCCTGAAACCTTGGGGAGCTTCTGCCAGTCGTTGTAGACAATACTGAGCAAATGTTTAGGCTTATGCTACTTTTTCTTTATAATGATGTCACTATGGAAGCAATAAGGAATAGCAAATGGATGAATTATTAAACCGTTGCTGCAGGGCCAGCTCACTACGCTGCTGTTAATGGATGCTGTCAATAGATGGAGCTACAAGATGGATCTAATTTTGGGCCTCTTCAGTCAGTCCTCTAGCCTTCTCTCTTTCTTTCTCTCTCCCTCCCAATCCAGAGTCGAAATTTTATTCTTTAGAATCATAAGCATTGGAAGAGATACCTCAAAGGTCATCCAATCCAACCTCCTAAACCTCCACAACAGCATCCCTGATAGGTTGGGCCATCTGACCTCTGGTTGAAAACCTCTTATCAAAGGAGGGTCCAGCACATTCTGGTGCAGCCTCTCCCACTGTCCATCAGCAGTCAGTCTATTAGCCTTCTCTCTTTCTCTCTCTCTCCTTCCCAATCCAGAGTCGAAATTTTATTTAGAATCATAAGCGTTGGAAGAGAGACCTCAAAGGTCATCCAGTCCAACCTCCTACCAAGACAGGAAACCCTCCACAACAGCATCCCTGATAGGTTGCTCCATCTGACCTCTGCTTGAAAACCTCTGATCAAAGGAGGGTCCAGCACATTCTGGTGCAGCCTCTCCCCCTGTCAACCAGCTTGTATCGTGCCATCAGTATAGGGGATCTTATATTGCATCAGTCCCAGATACCCTGCAATGGCATCTCCAGGTAGGGCTCCCTGTGTGAAACCCTGGATAGCTGCTGCCAGTCAGTGTAGACAGTATTAAGCTAGATAGACCAGTGGTCTGGCTCTGTATAAAGCAGTTTTCTGCGTTATTTTAAAATTAGCCCTTTATCCAGAAGCATGAGGGTTTGGTAGAGCACACAGATGGTTCCAGGTTTAATCTCCAGGAACGGGTTCAGAGGAGGTCAACAAAGATGATCAGGGGACTGGAAACCAAGCCCTATGAGGAGAGACTGAAAGAACTGGGCCTGTTTAGCCTGGAGAAGAGAAGACTGAGGGGAGATAGGATAGCACTCTTCAAGCACATGAAAGGTTGTCACACAGAGGAGGGCCGGGATCTCTTCTCGATCGTCCCAGAGTGCAGGACACGGAATAATGGGCTCAAGTTGCAGGAAGCCAGATTTCGACTGGACATCAGGAAAAACTTCCTAACTGTTAGAGCCATACGACAATGGAGCCAATGACCTAGAGAGGTAGTGGGCTCTCCGACACTGGAGGCATTCAAGAGGCAGCTGGCCAGCCACCTGTTGGGGATGCTTTGATTTGGATGCCTGCATTGCGCAGGGGGTTGGACTTGATGGCCTTATAGGCCCCTTCCAACTCTACTATTCTATGATCTCCAAGTAGGGCTGGGGAAAGCCCCTAAGTCTGAAACCTTGGAGAGCTGCTGCCAGTCAGTGCAGATAGTACTGGGCTAGATGGGCCAACCTGGCATAAGGTTAAGAATCTAAGAAGAGTCTCAGTGGGTCATTCTAGCCCAGCATCCCGTTTCTGATAACAGGGCACGAAAGCAGCCATGCTCTCTTGTGACCTGTCCCTAATAACTGCCATTCACTGGTAGACTGCCTCTGAACCTGGAGGTTCTATTTATTTTAGAGAGACAGACAAGATGGCAGCAGGAGTAGAAATGCTGGCCTCTCAGCCGACCCCTAAGCACTCTAATGATTTTACTCTTCCCCCTTCTCTCTTCCCCAGAGATCACGGGAGCAGCTGGACTTGGGGCTCTGCATTGGGGCCTCTCCAGGAAGTGCCATCAAGCGCCGTTTTTCAGGGACTCTGTTGCTTCCGCCCCTCGCCTCCCGGCACACGGCCAACAGCGACCTCAGCCGTGTGCCGGAGGTGGAGTGTGGCAGGGTCGTTTTCACCATTGAGGAGGTTGCTCTGGCTGGCCCTGAAGGCCCCAGTGTGACAAGGTATGGCACAGAGTTTAATTTGTAACAGCATAAGGAGCAGACCCAGGAGAGAGAAGGACCACTTCTGGGGAAAGTCTGTGTTGAGGGCCTTGACAAATCCAGGGGCATCAAAAGCCACACCGTTTTCATGGCCTCTGAACCTGTGCAGAGCGCCCTCCGGTGAAAGTTTAGAATGTAAGAATCCGCCTGCTGGAAAAGGTGAAAGCCCAGCATCCTGTTCTCATAGTGCCCAACCCACAGAATCTCTCCTTCTCTGGTCCTGTTTGAAAGCCCTCAAAGGCATCGCCCTCATCTTGTGATGGTGAGTTCCATCTACTCCTTTTGCATGATGTTGGGAAGGACTTCCTCTTGTCTCTTCGGAATCTCCCTGCCCAACCATCTCATTGGGCAGCCCCAAATTCTTTTTTTGGGGGGGGGAAACCTCCCTACATTCACTATAGGAGGGGTGGGAAGCCACAGGCTCATGTGCGGCCCTCAGAACTCTCCCCAGCCTTGCATTGTTCATTCCTTGAGTGTTATTTATTTATTATTTTCTCATTGCATCTGTATCCTGCCTTTCCTCCAAGGAGCTCAAGGGGGCAACATTTTATCTTCACAACAACCCTGTGAGGTCGATTAGGCTGAAAGACAGCAGCTTCGTGGCCGAGTGGCAATCTGAGCCCTGGTCTCCGAGGTCCTGGTCTGACCCTCTTAATCACTACACCACACTGGTTCTCAGATTGTGATAGTGTCCTTGAGCTGTGATAATGCCTCTGGTTTGCTGGGGGGAGAGAGCGGGGTGTAAAGCGCGTGTGGAGAAGCCAGCCTGCTGGACAAAAAAGTTAAATTTTGTTGCTCGGCCCCCTTTTGCCTCTGACCCCACCCACCCCTGCCATGTGGCCCTCGGAAGGTTGTCCAGGAAGGAATATGGCGTTTCCCAGACACTCAGTAGTAGAGGTACGATGTTGGTTCCCGTTCGGGGGGGGGGATTGCGTGCACCAGGTCACACTTATCCTCCTCTAGCTGCCCCCTGAGGAGCCCTGCTGCTTCTCTGCCTTTCTCTGTGAGTCCCTGTTCTCTGTGTGCCAGAGTGCAAGGTGCCAAGGCCAGACTTGTGCAGGCAGCATCTTCTAGTGGTGCCATGGGGGTGTGGCTGCGGGAGGGGGGGAGAGAGAGAGTCCGGAGGACCAAAGAGCGAGACCCCTGCTCTGAAAACTAAATATTATTGTTCTTCAGATCCTTTTGGGCATCTCCCCCATGCCCCCCTTTTAATTTTTTTATTAATTTTGCAAGATTATTGTTTGTGCTCAGTTTGCCTGTTCAGACCAATGTGTCTGTTTCCATTTTCATTCTCATGCCGCTCTCCTCTTGCACACCCTTCTACATGTCCTGAAGAGTGTTTGTGTCATGGGGATGGGTGGGTGGAGAGAGGGAATTAATTTCCCTTTTATCTGGCGCCAGCTCCCCCCTCCAAATCCTACGGCTGTGGTTGCAGTTACAAATGCCTGGCCTTTATTTCCAAGCATGGCAATGAATAATCCCCCTTTTACTACCATCATGATTATTTTGTGCGGCTGTTGAATGGTGTGTTTCGAGCGCCTAATGCAGAAGAGGAAAATAACATTGCAGGAGGCCCGCAAGGCAAACAGGACGTCTGCACCACCCTCCCAAAGCTGGCTGTTTTTAAATGTATGAATATTTGGGAGACGTGAAACTCATTAAGCAAGGAGGAATTAGCCAACGGGACAAACAAGGGACAGGCATGCACAGGAGCATAGGAACCTTATATCCAGTCAGATCCATCAGTCCACCTAGTTCAGTCCTGTCTGCACTGACTGGCAGCAACTGTCCAGAGTTTCAGGCAGGGGCTTCCCCCAGCCCTAACTGGAGATGGCAGCGACTGAACCTGGGACTTTCCACATGCAAAGCAGGTGCTCTTCCACTGAGCTATGCTCCTTTCCTTAAAAATAAAGTAAGATCCCAGTCCTCATGGTTCTGAAGAGAGAAACAGCTGGTTTAAACAGGGTGCTGCCATTCAGTGCATGAGAGTGTCAGTCCATCCAGCCCAGTACTGCACACACTGACTAGCAGCAGCTGTCCAAGGGTTCAGTCAGGGAATATTTGCCAGCCCTACCTGGAGATCTGGAAGCTGGTATAGCATAGTAGGGAGGAGAGCCTGGCAGGGAGTCCAGAGTCTGTGAGTTCAAATCCCCGCTCGTGTCTCCTGGGTGTCAAGGGCCAGCTAAAGATCACCCCCACAGCTTTTTATAGTATTTTAAGTGTGACGCAGCATGTTTCTAGTCCTTAAGATTCCTTGCAGAGAGAAACTAGAAAACACACGGGTGATGCCTACTTTTCATTCCTAAGCACAGGAATATATAGATACTCCTATTCAGATCTTTCAGTGAATTATAACCAACTCAGATGCAATAGTTAAGCTGCTAAGGGTTTGATCTGATGCACATTTACCAACGATTCTGCCCCATTGAACTCAATGGGACTTAACCTCTGAGTAAAATATGCCTGTTTGTTCTGTGCTAAACCATGGTTTAGCATTAACGTCCAGGCATGACCTTTTTTAACTGCCATGTATAGAGCACCATGGGAAGGAGAGCCTGGCTGGGAGTCCAGAGTCTGTGAGTTCAAATCTCCGCTTGTGTCTCCTGGGCGTCAAGGGCCAGCTAAAGATCACCCCACAGTGAGTGGCTCAGGGGTTACACGCCCTGCCACCTGTGCAGCTGTGGGCAAGCTGCAGAGTCCCAAGGAGCCCAGTTGTCCCCCAGCTGGCAGTTGCGGACAAGGAAGGAGCTGGCTTGTGCAGCTGTGGCAAGCTGAGCAGGCCCTGGCCAGCTGGGGAGGACTAGCCTCAGAGGGAGGCAAAGGTAAACCCCCTCTGAAGACCGCTTTTCACCTGGAGATGTCGCTGGGGATCCAACCCGGGCCTTTCAGTTGCATGACCACAGAGCGACAACCCTTCCCTTTTGCATCATTGCTGGGGGATGGGGGGAGGTGCCCCTTCCATGCTGGGTGTATTGGTGAGGTTCAAAGTACTACAACCAGCCAGGACCCTTTCTGAAGCTTTTTTTAAAGGTAAATTGAATTTTAATTTGCCTTAAACCATTATTAATAAAAAAACCCAACTCTAACCAATTTTGCCTGCGGTATCCCACAACGAAAAGGAAAGGAAATGCAATCAATCAGCCAGTCAATTTCTGGAACAGCTTAATTATTGCAGAGAAGAGTGTTTTAGCACCTTAATAGCTTCAAACCTTCAGCCTGTCTCCTGTGGATTTTCCAGTGAAGGGGTGTGTGTTGCATACTGGCCCAGCTCTGTCATCAGAGCCGCAGCCTCCAAATGCTGCAACAGATTTACCAACTTATCTTTCCTGGCAGAGCTCCTGTGCCTTTTACCACTATATAACAGACAGAGAACTTTGCTTTCCACAGTGCCTTTATCTTCATGGCAGGAAAAGCTAGATTTCTGGATCCTTACCAAGCAGAGAAAGTTGGCCACCTTCCATGCCTCCACTTTCCTCACTTTTCCCCTCAGAGTAGCCACCTTTTTAAACTGTCCTCACTCCTCTGCCTTTGACAACAACATAGAATAATAGAATTCCAGAATGGTACAGTTGGAAGGGGCCTATAAGGCCATCCAGTCCAACCCCCTGCTCAGTGCAGGAATCCAAGTTAAAATCTCCCTGACAGGTGGCTGTCCAGCTGTCTCTTGAAGGCCTCCAGGGTTGGAGAGCCTGTCACCTCCCTAGGTCATTGGTTCCATTGTCATTGCGCTCTAACAGATTGGAAGTTTTTCCTGATATTCAGCCGAAACCTGGCTTTTTTCCTGGTAAGTTGGCAACACTGCCAGAAAGGATGAATTCCAAAACCCACATGAGGGAAATGGGTTGTATCCAACGCAGAGCCTGGCTTGCACAACAGGACTTCTGCGGGGGAAGGAAATGGAAGGCGTCCAGGGCAGAAAGAGGTGAAGACGCTTAGTTGCCGCTGAGTCAGGGTCGCGCTCTGCAAAGCCAAGGGGTGGGAGTGACACTCCTGGCTGCGTCTACCGCCACTGCAGCAGCAGCAAGAAGCAAATTAAATCCCGGTGCTTTTTTCAGGAAACGGATTGGAAAATAAAATGGAAAGTACCCAGATGCCATTATATCCACTGAGAGGGGAAGATGTGCAGAATAGGGCAATGAAAATTAAACTAGTGGTGTGTTGGCTGCCAGAGAGAATGAGGGATGGGAATGTGCTGAAGGAGGTGGGTGGGGGTGAGGGAGGGAAGTAGAGGGGGTGAAGAAAGGGGGGGTCTCATTATGAGGCAGAGGATCTGAGAGGAAGGTGGGTAGAGGGGGTTGAATTTACACCGGGGGGGCAACCTGCCAGAATGTGGCCCTCACCTTCATCTTATGTGGCCCTCAGCTTCGTTTCAAAAGCCCTCTTCAAGAGATACATTCAGGCCTCTGAGAAGAGTGATTTGTCCCTCCGTCAGCAGCCCCCTGGGGGAGGAGAGGGCGAGAGGAAATGGATGGGAGATATTTATAAGGAGGTGGCAGAGAAAACGGAAAGGGATGGCAAGAGGAATGGCACAGAGAGAGGGAAAGGGTGGAAGAGAGAGAGAGAAAAGGGGAAACAGCCAAAGCCAGAAAAAAGGGGGCAGGGAATTATCTGAAGTGAATGATTTATATTTGAAGATGTATCTTTGATTTGAATGGAATGAAATGGGCTGCCTTCAAGTCGATCCCTACTTATGGCGACCCTACGAATAGGGTTTTCCTGGTAAGCGGTATTCAGAGGGGGTTTCCCATTGCCTTCCTCTGAGGCTAGTCCTCCCCTGCTGGCTAGGGCCTGCTCAGCTTGCCACAGCTGCACAAGCCAGCCCCTTCCTTGTCTGCAACTGCCAGCTGGGGGGCAACTGGGCTCCTTGGGTCTATGCAGCTTGTCCACGGCTGCACAGGTGGCAGGGCACATAACCCCTGAGCCTGTGGGGGTGATCTTTAGCTGGCCCTTGACACCCAGGAGACACGAGCGGGGATTTGAACTCGTGACTCTGGACTCCCAGCCAGGCTCTCCTCCCCACTGTGCTATTTTAGACAATTTGTTTAATGACTTTATTTATTTATTTGATTTACATCCGGCCCTTCCTCCCAGCAGGAGCCTAGGGCGGCATTATGATGATGATGTTCTGTTCTTGTTGCTACCTGCTGTTCTTTAAGCCGTGAGGCCTGGAATCTTGTCTTTTTTTCAAAGAAGGGACAACTCAGTGACAGAGTATCTGCATTGCATGCAGAAGGCCCCGGATTCAATCCCCACTGACCTCTCCAGGTAGGGCCGGGAGGGACCGTTGCCAGTCAGTGCAGACAGTACTGACCTAGATGGACCAATGGCCTGACTTCGTGTAAGGCAGTTTCCTACATTCGTGCTCCATAATAGTGTAAAGCTGTAGATAAGAGAAAAATCAGCTCATTTGAAATGTGGTGTTGGAGGAGAGCTTTGCGCACACCATGGACTGCGAAAAAGACAAATAATTGGGTGTTAGAACATATTAAACTAGAACTATCATTAAAAGCTAAAATGATGAAATGGAGGTTATTGTACTTTGGACACATCATGAGAAGACATGATTCACTAGAGAAGACAATCATGCTGGGAAAAACAGAAGGAAGTAGAAAAAGAGAAAGGCCAAAGAAGAGATGGGTTAATTCCATAAAGGAAGCCACAGACCTGAACTTGCAAGATCTGAACAGGGTGGTTCATGACAGATGCTCTTGGAGGTCGCTGATTCATAGGGTCGCCATGAGTCGTAGTCGACTTGAAGGCACATAACAACAACAACACAAACCTTTAAAAATAGGACAGCAAAATGGGGGGCTTCTTCTCTTTATCTGCCATCAATCTTTCGATGTGCACCCTTGAAAAGAGGGAGGAGAGCTGGTAGCAGAGTGGTTTTATGTCTCTTACTTGCATTTTTCATGCTGCTCTCTGTTTTGGCCCAGCGCTGGTTGTATTTAAGTAGAAAGTCGCCAGGAGAGGAGTTCATGGTCAAACAGACTTTATTTCTGAAGAAGCCGAGGCGCCTGCACATCACAGCCAGGCCACGCTCAGAGCCCGCTGTCCAGGAGCTGTTTCTCTTAAAGGGCCAGATATTTAGGTGACAATTCATACATTGCACACTGGTTACAAAAATAGTTTGGGGTCTTGTTTTTAATTTCTCCTCCAGGAAACGACACCAGCTTCCAAAGTAATAACCACCCATGTCTGCATTTGTTTGAAATTTCTTGTTCTTTCTCCCCCCCCCTTTTTTTTTTATGAGGATGGAGAACAGACAAACAATGCAATTAAGGATGAGTCAGGCAGAGGCAGCCAGGGCTCCCAGAGGGACAAAAGGGTGAAGAGCAAGGCTGGCACTCCCGCCAACCAGCCCCTTGCCCAGGATGTGCAGAGATTTGGGTCTTGTTCTCCAACACGTTCTTCTCACCCTCACGAGCCACAGCAGGGCAGTTTGGACACAAGGCAGGCAGCAATTTGGGCTGGAACAGGAAGAGCTGCAAATAATAACCGGCTAATTTTTGCAACCTGGTGGGAGCCAGAGCTCAATGGCAGAGCGTTTGTTTTGCAGGCAGAAGGTTCAGTCTCCAATGGCATCTCCAGGTAGGGCTGGGACAGATGCCTTATCTGAAATCCAGGAGAGATGCTGCCAGTCAGTGTAGACAAAACTGAGCTAGATGGACCAGTGGTCTGACTCAGCAGAAAGGCAGATAGAAATTGGGGGCTTCACTCCAGGTTCCCAGGCCTTGGTACTCACAAAGTCAGATCCAAGCCTGCAAGCGAATCCTTGAACCCAGTGAATTGCCCTGAACCAATTAGCATCTTTAAAACGACAGCTTACTTCAAGGGTGGGGAACCTCAGGCCCAGAGGCCAAATGCAGCCCTCCAGGACTCTCTGTCTGGCCCTCAGACTTTCCCCAGACCACACCTCCTCACTGGCCCTGCTATGCACTTCCCTTGGACTGCCTTCAAGTCGATTCTGACTTATGGTGACCCTATGAACAGGGTGTTCATGGTATGCAGTATTCAGAGGGGTTGACCATTGCCTTCCTCTGAGGCTGAGAGGCAGTGACTGGCCCAAGGTCACCCAGTGAGCTTCATGGCTGTGTGGGGATTCGAACCCTGGTCTCCCAGGTTGTAGTCCAGCAGTCTAACCACTAAGCCACACTCCCCTTGCCTGGCTGGAAATGTGCCCTTGAACTCTGATCATGGCTCTTGCTTGCCCGGATGGAGAGGGCAGAGAGGGGGATGTGCGAGTGTGTGTAGAAACCAGCCTCTGGCCCTTCGCACCACTGGCACGTGGCCCTCAGAAGGTTCCACAGAAGGGAAAGTGGCCCTTTGACTGAAAAAGGTTATCCATCCCTTGCTTTGCTGATTCCCCGCTCCCTGCTGAGACATTAGTTGATGTGCGGTTAGTTGTGTTAGCCAGAACTGCTGTGAAGAAAGGCAACATCATTTGTAATGCTGGCGTGGCTGCAGGCATTTGTTTTGCAGTTGTCGTGATCATTTATATCCAGCCACGCATGGTGATGCCAATTCTCGAGTCTTGGGGAATCGAGGCAGGGAGATGAGATGTGGAGATGGGGCAGCTTGCTAGTTTTGTGTACCTCAGAGGTAACTCCCTGGGCTTCTCAGCAGATGCTGAAAATGGACAGCGTTCACCCGTTTGTGAAGTAATGCATGCGTGCCTCGTGCCCACAGATGAGATGAGTTCCATCCCCTGAGCCTGCAATGACACTTTTCTCAAAGCTGAAATGTAGCATATGAAATATGATTAGTATTTCCTATTGCTTGCTTCAGTGAAAAGTTTTTGTGTTTACATTTTGCAGTATTTTTTTGCAATATATCTTGGGTTTTGTAGTCTTTCAAGTCCACATAGCCCAATCCAAAACATGTCTTCCTCCCTGTGACTTAAACGATACATACTTCACTCATAAGTATGTGTGGTTTGCAGCCCCTCCTTATACACGTGTCTTTCATTTTAGGTCATGCTGCATCATGGTTTATGTAGTCTTTCATGACGCTTTTAAAAAACACAATTCTTGCCTTTCTTGTGCATATTTACTTTGCCCTGGGTGGGATGATTCTTCTCATGTTGTGGAACTGGGTGAGATTGCAGATGTGGGGTTTGTTTGTTTTTTAGCAGGAAACATGTGGCTTGTTTTTCACATAAAAAATGTTTAGGATGTTGTGAAAATGCTGGCATCAGCAGAATCCTGAATGCTTGCTGACATCAACCTGACAAACAGAGGCCTTTGGCTTGGGCATTTGGTTTTTCAGAAGCAAGTTTTGGAAGAGGTAAAACTATTTTATTTTACCTGACTTACTTGATGTTGTTGCACAGAGTTTGGTTTCCTTGGAATGAAGGTCAGCAGAGACTGTGGTGTCTTTAGGATGTATGGTTTTATTTGTTTTACATACAGCCTGAGCGTAAGATGGAAGGGGTCACAGTGTTAATATTCCAACAGAGTTTGCTTCCCTGTTAGGTTTCTAGGGAAGCTCCTGAAAACTATCACTTTGGATTTAGACAGACAGAACAGTCAGGCCTCTCTCTCTTTCCAGTTCCAGATCAGACTAAAACAACCACACACAATCCCAGCCCTAGGATTGGGAGGGAGGTACAAAGGCCTGCCCCCTTCCTGAAAGAGCATCTCCCAGCCCTTCGTTCCTATGGCAACACATCTGCTCTTGACCAAGTCTTTAGACATGTAAATTGGGTATTTGCAAGACTTGGCCAGTCCCATTAGCTTAACAAAAAAATGGCTTGATCTGTTAAGCAGGTTCCTTCCTTACGAATTCCAGCCTAACAGCTACAGAATCACAGGCTTGGAGTGGACCCAAAGACATCATCCAGACCAACCCCCCAAGCCTATAACACTACCCCTTTCCCTGAAAAAGGTCCCAGACCTTTAAACAAGCAAGAGAATAACAGGTCCCCTATAGAGAAATAACAGACAGGTTAATAAAAACATTGAAACACACGCCATCAAAAGCACATAGTCACAACACGACACCCAACACAAGTAGGCAATTTCTTTAAAGCAATTTTTCATTACAATCTTTTCAGGCTAAGTAGCCCTCGAAGACACCCATTTTCCCCCTTCCCGTTCTAAGCAGGTGCACATTCACATGCATAAACCTAACAGGCAAATCTGAAACATCTAAACCTCATTGCAAAAGCTATCAGGATAAGCCATAAAAATCATTAAATAGTTTCCATTACCGCTGGCATGCAAAGAGCATAAACCAAAAAAGCATTTCAATGGGCAGTACCAAAGCTTTCAGCAAATCGGTAATCAGTCCCCAAAACACAACCGCCACTCCTAAACCCTGCACTTGCCTGCTTGGCTCTTTGTCTGTTTGTGAAGCTCCCAGCCCAAGTTGATCCCTGCTGCTGCGCAAAGGATCTTGGGACACTTCTCTAGGGACACGCCTGCTCTCTACGTGGCACGCTGCAGACTGGGGCCATCTTCCTCCCCCTCACTGCCTTGGAACACGTCCTTGGGCCTGTCCACTTCATCCCCTGCCCCAAACCCCAAACCAGAGTTCTGTCACACGTTTTTACCTTCTTCAGGACTCCCAGGCCTAGTGCACCCAGGCCAGCAACCAGAACTCTCCCTCTCTGCTTGCTCTTACGCTCTCCAGAGCCAATCACGGGCCCAAACAGAGGCGGGTTACTCTCACAGTGCTTCTTACCCTCAAAACCCGGAGGGCTGGGGTGACTCTTGCTGCTGGAGCTCACTTAAGGGCTGCACCCCCCACTATAGGGGCCGGATACCACCCTGCAAGGCGTGATGATGGGCAAAATCCAACGGGCAAAATCACTTGAGGATTTTCTCTCTCCTGTTTCTCCAGGCGCTGGCGGCTCCTTTCGCTCATGCACACATGGTGCCCCCTTCCCCTCTGGGCCTTTCAGGAACCGTTCATCTCCAGCCGGCAGTTCGCCTTCGGGGCTGGCCTCCTCCAGTTCACCCAAGGCATTTTTTAAATCAATGCTTGTGTGTCCAAATGGACACCTGGTCCTAGCTGTTGGACACAAATGGACACATGGAATTTAATCAACGAACCCAGAGCACAAATTCACTTTGGAAGCCACTGAGACACCGGCTAGAGGTATGAAGTTTTAGTGAAATCGATTAGAAACGGTAGCACACAGTCACATTACGCGACAAGGTTATTACAAACCACCCGTCTTTCTGGAAAGCTTCTTCACAAAATCTCTCTCTCTGTACGATGTTTGGTTCTCTGTGTCTTTTTTTGGGGGTGGGCGTATGGGTAACGTTTCTGCTACAGAAGGGTGTGGATCACACGCAGCAGTTTTTAACTTTAATTTGCTTTTTAATTCATGCATTGACTAGTGCGTGGGCAGGCTAGTAAGAAATTTGCTAGGCTAGTGATATGTAAATGCATTTGCAAGGCTGTATTCGCTACTTGGTTTTTTGGGTTGTTTTTAGTTTGAGCTGCTTTCGCCTCGAATTCAGATGTCAGGACTTTGACATGGCAGAGAGGCTCCCATGGGCAAACCATTTGAATGGGAAAAAAATTGACACCCAGGAACAATTCCCCTAAAAATGCCCTGGTTTCCCCTCCAGTTTTGTGGTGTCTTCCCCACTGCAGGCTACTGGACAGTCAAAGCCTCGTCCTCCAGCGCTGCCACCACTGACTGCAACTCCTCACAGTCCAAGCCCCCCAGCTGTCCCCCCACTCCCTGGATGTCTTTAGCTACCCCAGCCTGGGCTTTCTTCAGCTTGGCTACCAGGCCAGTCTTAGCCATTTGTAGCTGGGGGGCTAGCAAGTCTGATGTCTCCTTGGGAGGCCTCCATTTTCTCTTCAAGGCTGCTTTTAACCTTTCACCTTGCTGCAGCCCCACGGTGATCTGCTCCCTTTGCTGCTGGTCCTCCTGTTCCCATTGTTGGCGGTACGACATTTTAATACGATCCAGAAGCGTTGCTGTTCCATTTTGAATCAGGCACATCTTGTTCACAATTCTTCCTTCGGGAAACTCAATCACACCACTGACACCAGTGTTGCATGCACCTCAGTCTGAGTGGTAGTAGACTTCCAGGGGTTCTAACCCTTACCCCAGGGTTCAGTTTCCTGGGAATGGTCAGCGGGGACTGTGGTATCTTTAGGATATATGATTTTATTTACACACATATGCAACCTGAGCATAGACACACACCCCCATTCGCCCCATCACTCCAATCTGGAGGGGGGTATTCGGTGGACCCAAGCTAGGGACCACTCACCCCAGCTTGGAGCCACTGCTAAATAAGTTTGGGAGGCGAGGCTAATGTTAAATTAGGGTTAAAAACTAGTCCAATTAAATATATACCAGGGAGGAGCAAGAGAAGATGTGTCTCCTCACCTGAGAGGGGGGTTAATTCTGTGCAGGTTGCCTTCCTTGGCTTGTTGGCTGTTGACCCCAGGGAGTGATTCTGGGGGTGTGTTTTTGCAAGGCACTTTTCTGCAGAAAATATCTTGCACCCTCCCCACCAAATGTTCCGTGAGCTCAACAGCCAACGAGCCAAACTAGCACCTGGTGGTGGCGGCAGGCAGGCAGGCAGGCGGGCGAGCCGCAGCTGCCTCTTCTCCCTGCCTGAAGCTCCACCTTCTGACAACCCCACGTCGCTCTGGGTCATCCAGTCTGACCCATAACTATCTGTGGCTGTCAGACTCGTATTCGGCAGAGCCCCAAAAGGTCTGAATGGGCCCAATTTGGCTTGGGACTCAGCCAAATCCAGTGCACAGCCCTAACCAACACTCCAACAGATCTTGCTTCTTCATTCGGTTTCTAGAGAGGTTCTCCATAACCATGGCTTTGGATTCAGACAGTCAGGCCACTCTTTATTCCCAGCTCCAGATTTTTAAAAAACCATACAAACAGGCCAACTCCTGGCCCTAGGATTGTGGGGAGCGGGCGGGGCAAAGGCCTACCCTCTTCCAGAAAGAGCATCACCAGCCCTTTGTTCCTATGGCAACATATCTGTTCTTTACCAAGTCTTAACAGACTTGGCCAGATCCATTAGCTTAACAAAGAAACTGGCTTGACCGATTTTATTTATTTATTTATTACATTCATACCCCGCCTTTCTTTTCATGATAGAAACCCAAGGCGGCTTACATATGGTTCCCAAGCGGTCTCCCATCCAGGCACCGACCAGACCTGACCCTGCTTAGCTTCAGTAGGGTGCTGGCCTCATGTGTCTTCAGACCATAGCCTAGTTCAGCAAGTTTTTTCCTTACAAATTCCAACCTTACAGCTATAGAATCGGAGGGTTAGAGGGGATAAAAAAATCATCTAGACCAACCCCCAATCCTACAACCATATATCTGCAAATTGCTATGTGTGTATGTGAGTATGTCTGCTGAGCAATTTAAGACTAGCACCCATCTCAAAGATCAGTTGCCCTGCATCTGAGGAAATGTGCCCCAGCCCACAAAATGATCCATCTTTCAGGTGCCACAAAGCTACTGGTTGTTGCTAAAACAGCCAAACAGGAGCACTAGCCCTCTGGATTCACCCGTCTGACGCTTGCACAGAAATATCACAGGCGATGACCCCAACCAGATGCCCCAAAGAGAAGCCCACAAGCAGGACCTGAGTGCAGCAATGCCTCTCCCCACTTACCGTTCTTATCAATTGGTATTCCGAGGCCGGCTGCTTCTGATAGTGGCAGGAGAATAGCCGTTGTGGCTAGTTGCCATTGATAGTTTTACCTCCCTCCATGAATTTTTCTAGACTTTTTGTAAAGCCATCCAAGCTGGGAGCCATCACCACACCTTGCGAAATTGTTCTTTGTCTTTGTTTGTCACTGTTTCATCTGATATGTCTGAACTGCCAACATAGGACCGCAGTTCCTGCATCTGTTGAAGTCTGCTTCTGTTGAATGTGTTGAAGTCCAGGAAATCCCCTCTCAGCTATCAGAGCAAACTTGCTACTTGCTTATTTTAAAGGTGCCACCAGACTGCATTTTTTTCCTGTTGTAACAGGCTGAGAGGGTGGGGGCTCTCTGGAAGGTGATGCGAAATTGTTGGAGGGACTGGTTTGTTTCCTTGTCTATTATTATTATTATTATTATTAATCATCCCACCTTTCATCCAAGGAGTTTGAGGTGCCACACATGGTTCTCCCTCCCCCTTCTCCCATATTTTGTCACTTTGTGAGGTAGGCTAAGCTGAGAAATGTAGTCAGGTCCAACATTACCCAGTGACCTCCTGGGCTGAGTGAGGATTTGAACTCTAGTCTCCCAGGTCCGACACTCTAACCACTACACTGCACTGCCTACACCCACCACTAGCTACACACTGGAGGGTATGTTGGTTGGGAGGAGACAAGACACAGAAACATCTGGCTACTCCTCTGGTGCTCACTCCCTTGGAAAAGCGTGCAGGACTCCTGGGTTATAGTTATGGTCTGCATGGGGATGGGGACCTTTCCCCCCTTGTTTGTGCAGGGACTGGGCTGAGGCTGCCCTGAGGATGCTTCTGCAGAGGAGACCAGGTTCTGGCTCCGGATTCACCAGGACCTCAAGATGCTCCCGAAAAGCAAAGCGAAGGCGCCCCTCTTCGTCGCCTCCCGTCTGAGCATTCTGAGAAGCTTTTGGCGGGGTGGGGGGAGAGGAGGGCGGTCATCACCGCTGTTCTCTCTCCCCCCTCCTTCCCTCCCTCCCCCTCGGCAGGCCAATGAGCTCGGCGCCTGCTGGGGATAAATCTTGCCTAAAATGCGCTGTCAGCGCCGGCTCTATATAACCGAGAGCCCCGGCCGGGCAGCGCGGAGAAGCCGCGCTGGAGCCAAGGCGAAACCGCGCTGGAGAAAGTTTGCCGGGCGCCTCTTCCTCCTCCTCTGCCCAGCCTGTCGCCGCTAGCTTCCCCGGCCGGCTCCACGTGGCCCTTTCAGCACCACGCGATGGCGGAGAGCTCCGCGCGGCGCGCCCTGGAGCTGAGCCGCCACGGCGCCGGCCTGGCCAAGCCGCCCAAGCACCTCTGGCGCCAGCCTCGCACCCACATCCGCATCAAGCAGCGCTTCCACTCCGACACCGAGAAGTACCTGCAGTCCGGCGCCCACGACGCCGCCGCCCTCCGGCCGGGCCTCCGGAACCCCAGGATGTCCTGGCCCTCCTCGCTCCACCGCCGGTAAGAGTGGCTGGCCAGCCGCGTGCCTTGAGCCTTTCCTCTGCGGCTGGGGCGCCCAGAAGAGGGAGCACGCGGGGCGGGGGCGTCTGTGGGGCTGGAGGAGCGGAAGGCGCCTGCTTATTTGGCGAGAGTAATCATTGAGCCCTCAGCCGAGCTGCAGAGGGCGCGCAAAGGGAGCGCACCTCCTTTTTGTGGAGAGCTGCACATGTCCTGAAGCTCCAGACATGGGCATCAGGGTGGCCTGCTGGGCAACCGGAGAAGTGGGGTGAAGTGTTGGGGCTTGAGGGGTGAAAGACGACTGCTAAGTTGGCAAGGAGACCCTTGGCGTGGCTCGAGCGGAAGGCACAGACGAAGGTGCTGTTCGGAGTGTTTGGGTTTTTTCTTTCCCAGAGCTCCGTGTGTTCTGAGGCTCCAGAGGCGTGCCCTTGGGGTGGATTGCTGGGCAATCAAAGTCGGGGAGGAAGTGAGAGGGCTTGAGGGGTGAAAGATGACTCATTATTCGGCGGAGAAACCCTTGCCTTGGCTGGAGGGGGAGGCGCAAAGAAGCACGAGTCCTGCGTGGTGTTTTTTTTTAAGAGCTCCGTCTGCTCTGAGGCTCCAGAGATGAGCGCAAGCCGTGGGAAGGGACGTCTTGGGGCTGGAGGGGCGAAGGTCGCCTCCTCCTTTGGCGGCGAGTCCTTTGGTTGGGGAGGGAGGGCGCAGAAGTAGCGCGCCTCCCCATTTGGCGAGGTTTACACCAAGGAGCTGCTTGCGCCCCGAGGCTCTCCGGGCGATGCCTCGTCGAGATCGCTGGGCGCCCGGTGGCGGCTGGAGGGAAGACACTCAGCGGCTTAGTTTGGAAGAGGGTCCGACTCCCCGACCCAAAGTCTCCAAGACGGAGCGTTCCCAGGCTTGCGTTTCAGAGCTCCGTTTACCCTGAAGCTCTACTGATGCCTCACCTCTGCCCTGGGGGGGGGGGTTGCCTGTAGAGGAAGCCAAGGAGCCGCGCGCGTCGGAGTTTGGAGAGGGCCAGTCACCAGCAGCTGGGCGCGCCCGGCACTCAGGGCTGGAGAAAGGGCAACTTTCGAGTGCCTTTTCCACCTAGGCTAAAACGCGCCTGGTGGCTGGGTGGTCATCCGGTCGGTCTCCAGTGAGTGGGGCAGGAGCTAGGTTGGAGATTCCTGGGCTCCCGACCCAACCCTGTTTTGGGGAGAGGGGAGGGGCGACCGAAGTCAGTAGACCTCCCAGGGTTTGGGGGTGCGGTAAGTGGGAGACAACCTGGTCGGAAGGCCAGCCAGACTCTCTGGATGGCCGTGAGTGGAAAGTGTGACCAAAAGGAGCTGCTCCTCTTTTTGTCCAAAAAAGGGGTGGGGGCTCCTTGACCCTCCTCTGACCAGGGCAAGACCCTCGCTCAGTGGTGCAGCACCTGCTTTGCATGCAGAGCGTCATAGAATAGTTGAGCTGGAAGGGGACTGCCATCCAGTCCAACCCCCTGCACAGTGCAGGAATCCAACTTAAACATATCTAACAGGTGACTGTCCAGCTGCCCCTTGTCTCCAGTGTCGGGGAGCCCACCACCTCCCTAGGTTGTTGATTACATTGTCCTACAGCTCTTAACAGGAAGTTTTTCCTGACGTTAATTCAAAATCTGGCTTCCTGCAACTTGAGCCCATTATTCCGTATCCTGCACTCTGGGATGATCGAGAAGAGATCCTGGCTCTTCTCTATGTGGCAACCTTTAAAGTACTTGAAGAATGCTGTGATATCTCTCCTCAGTCTTTTTCAGGCTGAACATGCTCAGTTCTTTCAGTCTCTCCTCATACTGCTTTGTTTCCCCTGATCATCCTTTTTGCCCTCCTCTGAACTCGTTCCAGTTTGCCTGCATCCTTCTTAAAGTGGGGTGTCCAGAACTGGATGCACGACTCAAGATGAGACCTATCTGGTGCCGAATAGAGGGGAACTAGTACTTCATGCAGTTTGGAAACTATACTTCTGTTAATGCAGCCTAAAATAGCATTTGCCTTTTTTGCAGCCACATCACACTGTTGGCTCATATTCAACAGCAATCCCAAGATCCCTCTTGCATGGAGCATTGCTGAGCCAAGTATCCCCCATCTTATAACCGTGCACGTGATTTCTTTTTCCTAGGTGTAGAACTTTGCCCATGTCCCTGTTAGATTTCATTCTGTTGTTTTCGTCTCAATGCTCCAGCCTATCAAGATCACTTTGAATTTTGTTTTGGTCCTCCAGGGTATTAGCTATCCCTTCCAGTTTTGTATCATTTGCAAATTCATTCCCTGCACCTCCTCATCTAGGCCATTAATAAAAATGTTGAAGAGCACTGGGCCCAGGAACGAGCCCTGTGGTACCCCACCAGTTTGAGAAGGAACCATTGATAAGCACTCTTTGAGCACGATTCTGGATCCACCTGATAGTTGATACGGTAGACAATACTGAGCTAGGAGGACCAACTGCAGTGTGTCTCTGCCAGCTGCTGGAATTGCAAGTGGGGGGAAGAGCTGCGGCTGCACTCAGGTCCTGCTGGTGGACTTTCCTTCGGGGTGTCTGGCTGGCCACTGCAGTTACAGGAGGTCCAGCTGCAGCCAGAGTCTTCTGATGTTCTTAACTGCTTAGGGTGGGATGAATATATGACATAGGTAAGTGACCAAATGCCTGTCTTTGGAGAAACAGATTCAGTGTCTATCAAAAGGCACCTCTGGCCATGTACAGAGTGCCTCTCCCGCACCACTGGATAACTGCTGCTGAATTCCACAGAATTAAGAGGTAGTGCTCATAACCCCTCTTCAAAACGAAGTGTTAAAAAGCATTGCCATATGCCCCTTGTCAGCATTTCTTTTTTAAAAAGTCTCCCAAAACTATTGAGGGGTGCGTGTGAGAGAGAGAGACTTAAAATCATATAGCAGTTGCCCTCTACTACCTTGAACCCAGGGCTGGAAAATATTTGCGCCCTCCAAGTGTGGTTGGACTCCCACCTCCCATCAGTCCCCGCCATGGTAGCTGGTAGCCAGTGATGATGGGAGGTGGAGTCCAGCAGCATTCGGGAGGGTGGACATGTGGGGGAGAAGGTAGATTGTGATGTGCTGGTCCACTTGCTGGCCCACTTCTGATGAGATGGCGAATCAGTGGCCCTGTGGAAGTTGGTGGCCTACAACTCCCATCATTACCACTGGCCACGCTGGCAGCTGGGAGCTGCAGTCCGACAACATTCTGGCGGGGGAGGAAGAGAACAGGGTTCCCCTGGTTTAAGAAGAGGCATTCCTCTCTCTTGGAGGGAATGCCTCTTCCAATAGAGGCTTTCCTCTCAGGAGGGAATGCCTCTTCTCAGTAGAGGCATTCCTCTCTCAGGAGGGAGTGCCTCTTCTCAGCAGAGACATTCTCCCATCTCATGCACGTGGTAGGGAATATGCCGCTTCTTCAGTAAGGGGTGGAGGAACCTCTGTGGCTTTCCAGATGCTGTGGGACTCCAGCTGCCATCACCATCCCTGACCCCTGGCTGTGCCTGAACTGTGGGGAGTTGGGAACATGGGAAGCTTTCCAAGGTTTCAGGCAGGGGGCTGTCCTTGCTCTACCTGGAGATGCCGCTGGGTTTGAACCTGGGGCCTTCTTCATGCAAGCAGGTGATCTGCCACAGAGCAGTGGCCTTTCCTCAAACACATCTGCACCCCCCCTTTCCTCTCTACGCCAGCTGAGGGCCTGGAAAGTCCAATAGGAGCCTCCGAGGTAACGTCTGGGGAGCTTTTTCACACTTGTTTCCACCATCTCCTTCAGGTACAATTTGTCAGCCTGGATGTTCCAATCTGACCAGGAGAGAAAGTAAAAGAGAATAATGAGGTTGATTCTGCAGAGGCTTTTGTGGAGAGAGAATAGAGCCTTTTTTTTGCCAGACGGAATTGTATGTGCAGGGAAGGAAGGACAGAGGAATGGGGTTCGCAATGGGGCCTGTCGCCTCCTCTGCTTTTAAAATCCAAGTGGTGGGGTGGAGGCTGATTCCTGCCACAGATCCCCCCCCCACTACTGGAAAGGGCCACAGCTCAATAGTGGAACATCTGCTTTGGCATGCAGAAAGTCCCAACTCCAATCCCTGGAATCTTAGAATCATAGAATCATAGACTAGTAGAGTTGGAAGGAGCCTGTAAGGCCATCAAGTCCAACCCCCTGCTCAAGGCAGGAATCCAAATCAAAGCATTCCCGACAGATGGCTGTCCAGCTGCCTCTTGAATGCCTCCAGTGTCGGAGAGCCCACTACCTCTCTAGGTCATTGGTTCCATTGTTGTATGGCTCTTCAAGTAGGGCAGGGAAAAGATTCCTGCCTGAAATCTTGGACAGCTGCTGTCAATCGGTGTAGACAGTACTAAGCTAGATGGACCAGTGATCTGACTTGGTGCAAGGCATGCTCCTATTTAAATCAGCCCTTTTAGTCAGAACCATGAGGACTAGAATCTTTATTTTGAAGGGAAGGACCATAGCGTAGTGGTAGAACACATGCGTTGCGCGCAGAAGGTCCTGGGTTCAATCCCTCGCATCCCCAGGTAGGGCTGGAAATGTCCCCAGTCTGAAACCCTTGCGAACTGCTGCCAGTCAGTGTAGGTAAAACTGAGCTAGATGAAATAATGATCTGGCTCAATATAAGGCAGCTCCCTATGGACAAAGCTGAAATTCAGCAGAGCCAAGTGGGAGCCCCTTCTTCTCACAGAATGAACCTATGGAACTCACTTCCACAGGATGACCGTTAGCTTAGGTTGCTTCCACATGACCTGTTTATTGAACATTCATCTTGATTTTTTTTTGGTAAAGAGATTAGATGATGTCTGCTCTTTAATGAGCGTTCATTTGCGGGGAGGCTAGATGATGTTGCGGCAATTGTCGCCCCACACTGCCCAGTAGCCTTCCCCATCACTTTCTTTGTTGCCAAATCAGCTGTAATTCTGCAACTTAATTTTGCCATATGTGATTGAATCCCACCCAAAAGTTGTGACACGCTAGAAGCACCCTTACCGGGGTCTTGAGGTGCATTAAACAAACCAGTGGGAGGGAAGAGCTATTGGGCCATGATGGTTGTCTCAAACCTCCATATTCAGAGGGACTCTACCTCTGAGTACCAGATGATGTGGGCAAACTGCAGGGGAAAGCATTTGCCTTCCTGCTCTCTTTATGCCTGTCCATTGGTGGAAACAGGAGACTGGGTTGGATGGGAATGTTGGTCTGTTCCAGCAGCACTCTTCTTGGGTTCATATGAAAAGGGGATTTGATCAAATTTGTGCAGGTGGAAAGGCCTATGACTAAAATAGTTAGGCCCTGACACTGAAAACAGAGCCTCTAAAGGCAGAGGCAGTCTGCCTGATCTGATGGGGCCTTCGTGATGCACAGAGTTAGATCAGGGCTAAGATGCGGTCAACTAGTCTGCTCGCCTCACTAAGACAGACTGTCGTCGCCATCTTCTTCCTACATCTGAGATTGCTCTGACATGGACCGATGGAAAGTGGGGTGAAAAGCCTGCCCCTTTTGACTGGGTTGGTGTAGGTTGGCACATGAGTGTGCATGCCTCTGGGTTGCACAAGCCTCTTTGTCAGGGGCAGAAACCTCATGCAGCCATGAAAATAACTGGCATTGAAGTTTTGTTGGAAATTGGTCAGTCTATTTGCTGTTCAATCTGCCCTGCTGCTATTTTTGTATGTGTGCTACGTTCCTCCTCCTGCCCTCCCCCGTTCTTTGCCATCTGCACAGCCAACAATGTTTGTCTGCCAAGAACCCAGTCCTCAAGATACTTTTCTTTAACCTTGGCTTGCAGCTGTTCAAGCCCCTGAGGCGTTTCCCCACAGCAAGAGAATTGCAAAGACTCCTCCGGCATCTGCATTTGGGAAAGCAATCCCTTGTTTGACCACTTCCTCTGCTTGGCTGTGGTGATACCCACAGATGGTGGCACATTTCAGGTTTTATTCTGGGAAATAAAACCGTCAGCCATGGATTGAGAAAGTGCGCAACATTTGGCTTTTTTCCTGGTCTTGTGGAAAGAGCTAACCTTGCAGCAGGCAGGCGGAGTGACTTGCGACTTCCAAAACTCTGTTTTAAAGAAGGCAGGCCAGTACAGTGTGCAATAACATCAGGAGGAACGACCGCTGTTGGGGAACCTAGTGTGTGGGATGGATTTCCATTTGATCCAAAACATCTGTTTTTTCTTGATCCAAACAGAGCTGTTTTTCTTATTTCTTAAAGCTGAGCTCAGTGGAACCTCCCCTGTGCAGGGACAGTCTACCACTGAGGATCAGATGCCAGGGACACAAACACAATGGAATTGGGATGCTGGACAAGATGGTCTGATCCAGTGTGGCTCTTCTTGCACTCTCTGATGGGACTCTGAGCATCCTATTTCCTTTGATAACAAAATAGAGCCTCTGTGAATAGAAACTGTCTAGCTCTGAATAGCAGATCCTGGAGATCTACAGGATGAAATGGCTGCTGCCTTCAGACCATACTTGTGGGTTACTCAAAGGTTGGTCACTGTGAGAATCAGGATCTGGGGGGAGATGGGTCTCCTCTCCTCCCCCCGCATTTATGTCACATCTTTCCTACGAGAAGCTCAAGGTGGCATGATTCTCCTCCCCCTCCCCATTTTATCTTCACAACAACCCGTGAGGTAGGTCAGGTTGAGAGAGAGTGATTGGACTAAGGCCATCTTGGTGAGATTCATGGCTGAGCAGAGATTGGACCCCCCTGGGTCTCCCACTCTTCACACTCTTCACCGCACTAGTACTCTCCTACAAAAGAGGGTGCCCGCTGCATCTCTGATTCAGCTACTTCTGCCTGCTGGGAGTGAGTAATGAGCTACTCATCCCCTAGAGGATGCTGTCTGCATGAGCTGGTCTTGGTGCTTTCCATATCTGGCGTACGCAGAACAGGGGCTCATGATAAAAAGACAGAGGGGTGACATACTCAGAAGACTCAGCCAACCTCTATTGCATCCTGGACCTGTCAGTACCTTCTTTATCCTAATTTGCACCGTGCTGCTGGTGGGACCGTTCCTTGAAGGCTGGCCTGCAGGCACGTTCTCTCTGAACTGCAGAATTCAGAGCAGATGGTCTTTGTAGCAGGCTTCAAGTGCCACTCCGAACCCAAGCATGTCTATTTTTAATACCAAAGTCTAAGAAGATTGATGGCTGGGGGGAGCGAAGAAGGCCAGGTATGGGTGCAATGCACTCACACGCAATCTGAGCAGAGTGGTTTTCCTCTTGCCACAGGGTGCCTTCCTCCATCTGAAACCACCATAACCTACCGTAGCCGAGTCGGTGCTCAGTCGATGCTGGTCGCAAGGATTAGGATTTGTGAGTCGCCGTTGTCTTGATGACACACAATTCCTCTGCGGTCAGTTTGCCCTGCATATGAGAGACAGATAAGCAGCCGAGGAGGCTTTTGCGTGGCATGGAAAGTGGATTTGAACACCCTGGGGTGTTGGGCGCTCCAGTCCAAGAGAGTGGGCGAATAACTCGGGTGACAGGCTGGGGGAGGCATGATCATCTGGTGGCTCAGAGGGAGGGCAGCCGCTTTCATGTCAGGCTGCCCAGATCTGATTTTTAGGAGGTTTTCTAAATTGCAGAGTTTTCCTGCTCCTTCAAAAGACTCTGCCCATTTCTCCTTTGTTGCTGACCCCAGGACACCCGTGTGGTGTCACCCTTCCTCAAATCCCTCCCCCAAATTCAGTTTTTCCGTGAAGCTTTTGGCACAACCCCTAGAGAGGTTTAGCAATATAGGAAGCCGACTTATCCTGAGTCATTCTATCAGGCCATCTAGCTCAGCAGTGATGTCTGCACTGACTGGCAGCAGTGGCTCTCCAGGGTTTCAGAGAGCGGCCTTTCTTCTCCAGCCCTGGGACGTTTTGCACTCTATGATACCACTGAGCTAATGGTGCTTTCCTTTTGTTGCGTGCACCCCAGTCTCCGAGCATACCCAGGCTTTGGCTTCCTTGGAATGAAAGTGACTGGACATTATGGTGTATTTAGGATATATGGCTTTGTTTTCACATATATACAACCTGAGCATAGCATGGCTCTTTGCATCTCCAACTTAGTTAGCTAGAACTAGGAACTCTTCACTATCAAGCATGCATTTCTTGTAATCAGCTTCTTATTTTCAGAAGTCTAGAGTCTCAGTGTGATCATATCCAGAGATATAATCTCTCCCTCTCCCTCTCTCTCTCTCACACACACACTCACACACATACAGCTCTACCGGTGCTGTTGCTGATCTGCCGATAGATTGTGCCTTTTGCTTGTCTGGGTAGAGGATGGAGAGAGATGTAGGTAGAAATGAGCCTAGTGTGCAAAGATAATTTTTTAAATCCATTACTCCATCCACTTTTCCCTCTGGCCCCACCTACCACTAGCATGTGACCCTTGGAAGGTTGCCCAGAAAGGAATACGACCCTCAGGCTAGACCAGGGGTGGGGAACCTTTTGTATCTTGACCTTCCTTGATATGCTGTCTTTCTAGGTGTGGGGAGATGCTTTGCTATTTTAAAAAAACCTTGAAATATTAGATCCTGCAAGCCCCCACTAGCTGTCTGAAAAGCTACGGTTTAGACATAAATGTCTTGCCCCAATGTGAGGCTCTCAACATCTTGGGATTCCCAGCCTGCATCCAGTGAAAATGATCGTAGCGATCGACCTCTTGGAGCCCAGGGTGTCATCAACTCCTGTTGTCATCATCTAGCAATTAAATCCAGCTTGTTCAATGCTGTGTCCAATTTCCACATTTCCCCTCCGACAGCCTCAATGACCTGCCTGCGAACTCTCTACCAGACAGAGAAACTTATTTCCTCATCTGGTTCTTCAATGCCCAGCCACAAATCAGAGGGAATGGCTGCTTGCTGCATCTTCTGGGGAGCTGAGTGTGGCATCCCGCTGCAGGAGGGCAAGAGTCTGGCTTTTATAGATCCTGTTGGGCCTGGCAGTCAGCAACTGAGCATGCCACGTTGGGTGCTCTGTGCATCCCTCAGAATGTGCAGCTTGCTCCTCAAAAAGCCATTTCTCTGCTAAGCATGTCGGGCACACAGATAGTGGAAAGACGGGCCTTGCACCCGGGGCCAAGACAAGGAAGCTGGCATCCTGCCCCTTTCAACTGGTGCATTTGAAGGATGTGTTTTAGGGCCCCGGTCCACCCAGGAGTCCCCCTGATTCCCTGTGATCCTTTTCAAACTGGAGACGCCGGGGAATGAATCTGGGGCCTTCTACACACAAAGGATGTGCTTTGCCGCTATGTGACGGGTCCATTGCTGCCTTTTACTGTGTGAGACTGACGGTCTATCTAGCCTAGAGATGAGGAACGTTGGGAATGCGGCCGGCCCTCAAGGCCTTGTTATCTGGCCCTTGGGACTCTTACCCAGGCCACACTCCTCACTGGCCTTGCTTTGCGCTCTGCTTGAGTGCAGGGAAGGATTTGTGAGTAGATTTTTAGATGCCACTTGGAGTTTGGAGGTGATGGTGCATAGGAGGGACCTAAGAAACATAAGTTACAAACAAATGAATTAAATATGTCGATTGTGAAGAACAACAAAGTTCCTAAGAGGATGGCAAGGAAGAAAAATACTAATAGTTTAAAGAAGAGCCAGAGTGTTAAAATCAAAATGTGTGCCATGTAAGAAAATGGAGTTTAAGGAACTTTTTGAAATCTGGCTGGAAGCTTAAAAAGGCAGTAACTACGAAAGAAATGAAATATACTGATAATGAATGTGCCAGCATAGATGGCTTTATATCTGTCCCGCATCTTATGGGTCAGGTCCAGGATCCACATAACCAGAACCCACGGAAAATAACAATATCTGGATTAAAATCTTGTCAGAAAAAGCCCGTAAATGGTTATAGCTGGAACCTGAAGTTGGTCTTCTCTAATTACTGCAATCCCAAGGGGTTCTTAATTCAAAATGAACGTAAGATGCACTTCTGCAAATATTAAATAAGGTCCTCTCAAGCACTTTCCTTTCTGTAACGGATATAATCCGTGTGGAGTAGTTGTATTATAATTTCATCTATGCTCGTGCAGTGATTGCTTCCAGAGAGTGGGGCTTAGCCAGAATTGTCTTTGACATCAAGGGAGACCTTATTAAAAGTGGCACAACAGTCTCGAGATATTTTGGAAATCAAGTACCTCCGTGGGATTTAAGGAGACATACTATAAAAGGCTACGTAAGAAAGAAGGCAGATAGCTCAATTAATTTAATTGGGTTAACGGAGACAGATATGATTCATGGAAGTATTTCTTCCTATATAATATTTTTGTAAGCGTTCACACGTAGTGTTTCGCTGCAAGGCTGGGGGTGGCAGTGATCGTGCTACTGCCTGCTTCAGGCACCTGAGACTTCCAGTGGTGGGGCGAGTTGTGTGAGGTGCACCGTGGTGGTGGTGGGGCGCATGAAGAGCCCGCAGCAAGCGAGTGAGCAAGCGAATGGGGCAGAGGGGAGCGAGACGCTTGGCAGTGGCTGGGCCCTTGGTGGGTCGGCTGGTCAGTCGTGGGGGGAGGGGACCCATTGGGGAGGGGGGCTGGTGACCCTTGGGAAGAGGGGGAGTGCTGATGACAGCAGGCAGGGTTGGTGAGCGAAGCAAGCAGAGGCATGAAATCCAACTTCTTTATTATAATTATAATTATAATTATTATTATTGTTATTATTACTATTATTATTAATATTACTATTATTATTATTATTACTACTACTACTACTACTACTACTACTACTACTACTACTACTATTATTATTATTATTATTATTATTATTATTATTATTAAATTTACTTCTCCCCCCCTTTCAGCCAAAGGCCTTCAAGGCAGCTTACAAAGAAAAATAGACACAAATATAAAAATACAACAATAAAGGCAATACAATTTACAAAAGTTAAATTAAATAACAAACAACATTATTAAGGGGGGGGAAATGTCCAGAAAAGAAACTCATCCATCCCTTCTTGAAAAGACATCCATCCCTTCTCCTGCTGTGTTTTGCTCCTGAGGAGAAATGGAAAGAGACAACTTGGGCCAAAGAACAAGGGCAAGACAGTATAAGACCCATCAGCCTGTTAAGTGTTATTAGTAAATTATATGCCAGCCATTTACACGAGAAGCTACTAAACTGGATGGAACAAGAAAATATTCAAGAAGATTAACAGGCTGGTTTCAGGCTGGGGCGATCTACTATGGATCAGGGCCTTGTCCTCAAGTTCCCAGGTCTCTGGTTTATGGGGGCCCTCTCTGGGTCTCAGGGAGAGTCACCTTACTCTCTGGACTCTTAGCTTTCATTTTTTAAAGAAAAGTTTCTAGGTGGTCTGGTTCAAAAGATATAAACCAAAATCTAAGCCACCGCCCCAGCAACTTGTGTTAGTACTGGCTGCTCTAATCAATCAACTCCTTTGAAATGTGATGTTGGAGGAGAGCTTTGCGCATACCATGGACCGCGAAAAAGGCAAATAATTGGGTGTTAGAATAAATTAAACCAGAACTATCACTAGAAGCTAAAGTGATGAAACTGACATTATCATACTTTGGACACATCATGAGAAGACATGATTCATTAGAAAAGATAATAATGCTGGGAAAAACAGAAGGGAGTAGAAAAAGAGGAAGGCCAAAGAAGAGATGGATTGATTCCATGAAGGAAGCCACAGACCTGAACTTACAAGATCTGAACAGGGTGGTTCATGACAGATGCTCTTGGAGGTCGTTGATTCATTGTTGTTGTTACTGGCCTTCAAGTCGATTACGACTTATGGTGACCCTATGAATCAGTGACCTCCAAGAGCATCTGTCGTGAACCACCCTGTTCAGATCTTGTAAGTTTAGGTCCGTGGCTTCCGTTATGGAATCAATCCACCTCTTGTTTGGCCTTCCTCTTTTTCTACTCCCTTCTGTTTTCCCCAGCATGATTGTCTTTTCTAGTGAATCATGTCTTCTCATTATGTGTCCAAAGTATGATAACCTCAGTTTCATCATTTTAGCTTCTAGTGATAGATCGTAATCGACTTGAAGGCACGTAACAACAACTAAAGGCTTCACTTTTCCAAGTGAAGGGCAGTGCAATATGCACCTTCAGCCTTTCAGGTTTTCACAGTGAAGACCATATCCCAGATGTTATATGACTCTCAGTTATGTGCATATGATAGTTGTGCCCCTTTCAAAGTCACATGGACTAAGTTTCTGAGAGCTGTGCTCAGACGTCTGAGCTGTGTGCCCAATGTGTTGCGTCGTTTAGAAGCGAGGCCGGTACATGGATCCTCAGGATTCACTGTTGGTTGATGCTGATTTTTTTCTCTTGTGGGCTTGGCCTCACTGACACTAATTGGTGCATAACAGTGAAGATGGAAAAGCTCACTTTGAGAAACTATGAAATCTTGGATTTACTCCCGGCGGTCTTCTTGCTGTTGCATATGTGAAAGCAAAACCTACTATCCAACAATGAACCTGAGCTATAGAATTACAAAATAAATTGAGTCTGGCTGCTATGCATCCCGAGTTCAGGGACACCAGGAGAGCATTGGTGCCTATGTGTTATTTGACAAATCTGAATATCCCTACATTCAGAAGAGGTTCCAGCTAGGTTTAGCGTTCGGCTATCTGCCCATGTGGAATGGGAGAAGCAGAAACTGGGTCACGTTTTATTGAACTGTGCCTTTTATAAGGATCTTCATTATTCTTTTATTCCAGTTTTATAGTGTTTTCTGGGTAAATCCAATGATTTTTACTTAGCGCATTTATTGACAGATATGAATCCGCAGCAATTTATAGCAAAAGTGGCTAGTGTCTGTGCTGCTCCATTGTATGCCAGAAATCAGTGACAAATGGTATTATGTAAGAATATTTTATTAAGGTATAATCTTGGGGTTTGGTTGGTTCAATACACAGATTTGTAGCTCCGTATACTGATTGCATTCTTCTATTCAGTGCTGATTTTATGTATTTTGTATGGTTTTGGTTTATGATGTGTATGTATTGGTCTGTGACTGAAATAAAATTTTACTTACTTAGAAGTGTATTAAAATATATTATCCAGCGAGGACGTCAGCCTTGTGGCTAGTCATCCTGCAGTGCCCTTGGAATGATGTTGTCTTGGCGAAAGGCATGTCCTCATAAGGGCTGCCTTCACCTCCCAGTGCCCCACACTGACAGATAGCTTGGGCAAAGGGATGTGAGGGAGTCTGCCTCTCGCTCTTTACAACGTTCCGACTTTCCCGGTTCAAGAAGAGTTTTCGCCTCACGTAACCATTTTCGACTAACTGGAAACTTCGGTCTGGCAAAATGGCAGCCACAAATCAGGGCTGTATCTCTGTCAGGCGGAGGCCCGGAGTCTCTCTATAATTTTACTCTTGTTGTGGAAGTCAAAGGGGTGTGTGTCAAGTGCATTTTGATTATAATCAGCATGCAATGACCTCATCCCACCTCCATTCTCCCGCTTCCCCTTTTGGTTGTGCTTGCTTCATATCTGAGGGCGCAGCTGGGAAATTTAATTCCAAAGCTCTTCATTGCTAAGAAGCTCGAAAACACTGGAGAATAATGAAATGCTTGGAGAGCTGGCCTTGAAGATACATATATATATTTCTCTCTCCCCACCTTCCACCCCCGAAATGACTTTCCCCTATATGTTAGAGCCATGACTCACTTGCTAGTAACTCTGCTGGATTTTTGGTTTGAATGCCTTTTTTAAAAGAAAAATTCACTCCAACCCTTGCAATGATTCATCTCTAGCTATCAGCCTGGGGGGTGGGGGAAGACCTGCAATGGGTCAAAAGGGGCTTTGGGATTTTCTACAAATTCCCACAACTGTCAAGACATGCGACCCTTAGTATCTTTTCATCCTCCCTGTGTCTTGGCTTAAATTTGAGACAGGAATCTACAATGTTTATCGGAAGGATTTTTAATCTCGCTCTTCAGCCAAAAAGAAAAAGTCCCAGGGTAGTTTACACGTCTAAGGACAGAATATGGAGAAACAGTGTGGTTCCCAATCAGAAAGGGTGTGAGACAAGGGTGTATTTTATCACCCTGTTTGTTGAATCTGTACGCAGAACATACCAAATGGAAAATGGTATTGGACCAAAATGAAGGATGTGTGAAAATTGGAGAGAGAAATATCAATAATTTAAAATATGCAGACGATACCGTACTACTAGCAGAAACCAGTAATGATTTAAAACAAATGCTGATGAAAGTTAAAGAGCAAAGCACAAAAGCAGGACTACAACTGAACGTCAAGAAGACTCAAGTAATGAAAACAGAAGATTTATGTAACTTTAAAGTTGACAACGAGGACATTGAATTTGTCAAGGATTATTAATACCTCGGCACAGTCATTAACCAAAATGGAGGCAATAGTCAAGAAATCGGAAGAAGGCCAGGACTGGGGAGGGCAACTGTGAGAGAACTAGAAAAGGTCCTCAAATGCAAAGATGTATCACTGAACACTAAAGTCAGGATCATTCAGACCATGGTATTTCCGATCTCTCCGTATGGATGAGAACGTTGGACAGTGAAAAAAGGGCTAAGAGAAAAATCAACTCATTTGAAATGTGGTGTTGGAGGAGAGCTTTGCGCATACCATGGACCGCAAAAAAGACAAATAATTGGGTGTTAGAACAAATTAAACCAGAACTGTCACTAGAAGCTAAAATGATGAAACTGAGGTTATCATACTTTGGACACATAATGAGAAGACCTGATTCACTAGAAAAGACAATAATGCTGGGGAAAACAGAAGGGAGTAGAAAAAGAGGAAGGCCAAACAAGAGATGGATTGATTCCATAAAGGAAGCCACAGACCTGAACTTACAAGATCTGAACAGGGTGTTTCATGACAGATGCTGTTGGAGGTCACTGATTCATAGGGTCGCCATAAGTCGTAATCGACTTGAAGGCACATAACAACAACAACAGTTTACGCATCACTAAAAAGATCTCTCTCTCTCTCTCTCTCTCTCTGCGCTCAGGGCTTACAATCTGAAAGACATGACACAAAAGCAAACATGGATTGGTAAGGAGGAGGAAGTTCTCAACAATCCCTGACCCTGGAGCCATTTCTGTGCTTTCCCATTGCACCAGCCTAGCTTTGAAAGGTGAATAACCAAGCAAGCATTTCTCTGGTCTTTCTGGTTTGCTGGGAATCCAAAGAACAGACCTTATTCCCCCACTTATTGCGCTCTGGTCCTGCATGCGGGGTTCCCTTTGGGGCATGGGGGATGTACACATCTCCCCTTGCTTGTACCCGATAGCTCTGCCCCCCTCAGCTGCACCTATTCGGCCTACCAGTGCGGCTGGTCTACCTGCCACTGGAGAGCATGGAGATGTAGGAAGTTCCCCCGCGCCTCAGGGCCCTCGCTCTGCTCGACCTGCAATGCTGCCGATTCTTGCGCCTCAACAGGGAGGCCATCAAGGAGCCGGGGCTGATGCTTGTCACTCACCTGGACGCCCAGCGCTGCGCTCGCAGAAACGTCCCCGTGCTCCACAGGCTCCTTCTGGGCCTGCACCTCCAGTCTCAACCTTCTTGCAAGCCATGGTTGCCCATGTGCTGTGGTTCATACAGGTCCTGCAGATGGAGAAGGAGTTTGCCCAGCTCAGGGAAGACTTCTATGCACTGCCAGGCTTCCTATGGGTTCTGGGTGGCAGTGATGCCCCGATACTAGTTTTTTTTCCTTCATCTTTTCCAAAGCCTTTTTTTTCTGAAAAATTGGAATAATAGGGAAAAAATGAAGAAAAAATGGGTTATGGAATGTTTTATTTTAGCATGATGAATAAAATATTTCAAGGAACCTTGGTCCCTGCCTTTTTCTTAGTTCTTTTTATGGGAACGGATGTGAAGAACAAATCCTGCCAGACTAATCTTATCTCTTTTTTTGATTGGATAACTTCCCTTGTAGACTGTCGGAATGCTGTGGACATAATATATCTCAACTTCAGCAAAGCTTTTGACAAAGTGCCCCATCATATTCTGATTAGCAAGCTAGCTAAAAGTGGGCTGGATGGAACAACTCTCAGATGGATCCACAGTTGGCTCCAGAACCGTACTCAAAGAGTGCTTATCAATGGTTCCTTCTCAAACTGAGCAGAAGTGTGGGGTACTACAGGGCTCGGTCCTGGGCCCAGTGCTCTTCAACATTTTTATTAACGACTTGGATGAGGAGGTACAGAGCATGCTTATCAAATTTCCAGATGATTCAAAATTGGGGGGCATAGCTAATACCATGGAAGACAGAAAGAAAATTCAAAAGGACCTTGATAGGCTGAAGCATTGGGCTGAAAACAACAGAATGAAATTCAACAGGGATAAATACAAAGTTTTGCACTTAGGAAAAAGAAACCAAATGCACAGTTATAAGATGGGGGATATTTGGCTCAGCAATACAACATGTGAGAAGGATCTTGGAATTTTTGTTGATCACAAGCTGAATATGAGCCAACGCTGTGATGTGGCTGCAAAAAAGGCAAATGCTATATTAGGCTGCATTAACAGAAGTATAGTTTCCAAATCGTGTGAAGTATTAGTTCCCCTTTATTCAGCACTGGTTAGGCCTAATCTTGAATACTGCGTCCAGTTCTGGTCTCTGCACTTCAAGAAGGATGCAGACAAACTGGAAGAGGTTCAGAGGAGGGCAACAAGGATGATCAGGGCACTGGAAACCAAGCCCTCTGATGAGAGACTGAAAGAACTGGGTATGTTTAGCCTGGAGAAGAGAAGACTGAGGGGAGATATGATAGCACTCTTCAAGTACATGAAAGGTTGTCACATGGAGGAGGGCCAGGATCCCTTCTCAATCGTCCCAGCGTGCATGACACGGAATAATGGGCTCAAGTTGCAGGAAGCCAGATTTCAATTGAACATCAGGAAAAACATCCTAACTGTTAGAGCCATACGACAATGGAACCAATTGCCTAGAGAGGTAGTGGGCTCTCTGACATCTGTCAGGAATGCTTTGATTTGGATTCCTGCATTGAGCAGGGGGCTGGACTTGATGGCCTTATAGGCCCCTTCCAAATCTACTATTCTATGATTCTATGACTATAGTATACAGCCACTATGGTGGGTGTATAATAACCACACTCACATATGTATATATACGATGTATAGGTTACCACAATTTAAAAATACAATATTAAATTTTTATTATTTTTATTTATTTACTTTTATTTAGGCTATTTCTATTCAACTTTATATAAAAACATCGCTAAGCAGTGTATGGAAGGCTAAAGCAACAGCAACAAGTGTTATGAAAATATACAATAAAGTCATAGTACAAATACATAATACCAATTAACAAACACCAAATGAGTGGAAAACAAACACGATCAAAAGAATCATGGAACTCCCTCCCCTTAAATATTAGACAGATGCCATCTCTGTTATCTTTTCGGCACTTACTGAAGACCTTCCTCTTTCAACAAGCCTTTTAAGTAGAGACCTTAACACAGACACAGACTGGGATGTGTTGGGATTGCTTTTTAAAATGTTTCTAAACCTTAACAAATGTTTTTAACCTTTGTTTTAAGATGTCTTCAACCCTTTTTAAAAAAATGTTTCTAAACATGTTTTGTTTTAATGTATCTTAAAGCTTAACGTATCTTAAAGCCTTTGAAGTTTTAAAGTGTTTTTAATGCTTTTGTTTGCTGCCCCGGGCTCCTGCTGGGAGGAAGGGTGGGATATAAATCAAATAATTAATAAATAAAAGAATAGGGTGGATATATAAAAGCAAATACATATGAAAAAGCAAAGAAGAGTTGTAAGGACCATTCTGATTTCCATGTAGCAGGGCCTCTACGCTAGAAGCTTTGGGTCACTGAGGGACAATGGTCACACCCACACCAGGAATCTAAAGCCTATTTAAAGCACATGGCTTCCCCCAACGAAACTTGAGAAATGTACTTTGTTAAGGGTGCTGGGAATTGTACCTCCCTGAGGGGCAAACTACAGTTCCCAGGATTCTTTGGGGGAAGCCATGTGTGGATATGACCTAAATTAATATGCTTCTTCCTGACCTCTCATTTTAGAACTTTGAACCTTTCTCTGCTCAGGATTTGCTCATTGTTTTGTCTTCATGTGCTTTCAAGAGACTTTTGCATGCCATTTTGGGGGGGCGGGAAGTGTTGTGTTTTCTCCTGTCTGTATTGGGGAGGGGGAGATTTTGGCCATCAGCTGGGGATGACACAGTTTTTTGGCCACAGGTTTCTTGGGCTTCTGATCCAAAAAGCCAAAGTGAGAAGGCTTGATAGGCGATTGCACCAGGCTCCATAAACACAATGCAAGGATATTAAATAGACCAAACGGGTGAGTGGGCTGAGTAGCCGCAATTGCCTGATGTTCCACATCAGTGTTGAACAAACAGCCTGCTTTTAATTTGCTGTTTCTCAATTTAAAGAATGTTTAGTTGATTTACCATCTGCCTTTCTGAAGACAGATTCATTAAACGTCAACGAGAGTGTGTTAATGAAGGCTCCACGCAGTCTCGTTTTTGAGCTAACAACTTTTCACACATTTTTTTAGGAGAGGCCATCTTTATTTATGTTTTATTTGGGGTTGTTGTTGTTGTTATGTGCCTCCAAGTCGACTACGACTTATGGCGACCCTACGAATCAGCAACCTCCAAGAGCATCTGTCGTGAACCGCCCTGTTCGGATCTTGCAAGTTCAGGTCTGTGGCTTCCTTGATGGAGTCAGTCCACCTCTTGTTTGGCCTTCCTCTTTTTCTACTCCCTTCTGTTTTTCTGTTTTTTGGGGAGTGGGGTGGAATTCCCTGTCAGAGGAAAACACCCCAAACAAGTGGATTGATGAAATAAACACATGGGCCTTGGACTCTCGCCTCCTTCCAACGAATGAAGGAGAGCTTTTGGCACACTTTTTTTTTTGTTAGTGGCACTGCATCAAAAGTTTTGTAATTGTAAGAACATAAAAAGAGCATTGCGGAGCCAGATAAAAAATTCTGCCTAGACCACTCTCCTGGCTAACGGGATGCCTTTGAAAAGCCCATTAGTAGAACATAAAATCTATTCGGTTGTCCCCATTGACTTGTTGTGCCAAGGTACACTGCTCCTGAACATAGATGCCCAGTTTAGTGATCCGTTCTCTCTTCCATGCATTTCTCTAATCTCCACTGAAGCTGTGGCCATCATTCCCCATATCTCGGGGCAGCACATTTTTAAAAAAGGCAGATGGAACTTAGAATCTATAAATCCTTAGGGTGGGAGGGTGGCACTTCTGTTCTGTGGCCCGCAGCAACATCGGGTCCTACAATCCAGGCACTCCTCCCCAGGACAGCATGGGCTTCAATAAGCCCGCACTTCCCACCTACCTATCTCATCAGTGTGAACGCTGTCCACGGATGCCTGCCATCACTCAAGATGGCAACAGGGGCCTCCCTAAGGGACTGATGCCCCTGCTGCCATCTTGGTTGATGCTTGCACATCATGCACACAACACAGGAGGTTGGTGGGGGCGCAGGCGGGCTTATTAGCCCCATGCCGCCTGTATTGGGAGAGGGCATTGAGCTATGGTGCCGCAGGCCCGGGACAGGCTGGTGCCTAAGGGCCCAGTCATGCCTGGCGCCGGCCCTGAAACCAGGGGTGGGGAACCTCAGGCCCAGGGAAAGAATGTGGCCCTCTTGGACTGTCTGTGTGGCCCCTGGAACACTCCCCTGGCCATACCGTCCTTGAGAGTTTTTTTTCTGACTGTCCTTGAATTCTGACAGTGGCTCTTGCCTGCCTTGATGGAGGATCGGGAAGCGCATGTGAGGGTGTGTAGAAACCAGCCTACTGTGCAAGGCATAATTTATATTTGTTGCTCCACCCACTTTTGCCTCTGGCCCCACCCATCATTGGCATGTAGGCCCTCCCAGGTTGCCGACAAGGGAATGAAAAAGGTTCTCCACTGCAGGAAATTGAACCCTGTTCCTGTTTAAAGAAAACAGTGCATGTGAGAAACAGAATCTGCTTCTCTGGGATTTCAGCAGTCACCCCCGAGGCTGTGGAGGGCTTCTTGTTACCCCTCCTCCGGTATTTTTTGCTGGTGGCTCTGATTCAGTGCACGGCCACTGAATGCTCAGATGGGTGAGAAGAGCATGATTTTTTGAGTCATCATCCTAGGCATTTCTTGGGTGATTCATGGCAAACTCTTCATCATGCGCCTGGGAGTTGAGTCAAGGTGCACCTAAATGGGATCCCAGCACATTGCCAGGCAGCTGCCTCTGAAGCAGAAGTCCCCCCTCCCCCCCCCATGAAGAGGCAGCCCATAAGGTATGTCATAGGGTTAAAATCTTATTTTTACTGTTTCCCCAGCATCTGTCATTGAGAGCATGACACCCCGGTGCACATTTTAATGCCTTTATCATGCAGTCTTAGGCACATTTATTCAAGAGGCAAGTCGCATTGAATTCAGTGGGTCTTACTACACACACACATGTGCACATATTGCAAACTTTAAAGTCTTCAGGTTAGCTCCAATGATAGTTCTACCCAGAGTAGACCTATTGAAATTAATGGACATGACTAACATTGGTTCATTTATTTCAGTGGGTTTATTCTGAATAGTTGGAGTCAACCCATAAAGTTTTAATGATGCAGTGAACAGCATCTCCTCCTGCTTCCAATGGTTTCAGTCCATGGAACTGAGAAGCGATCTGCCTCCAGACATCCACAGCCCGGTCATCCCTAGGAGGACAGCTTTATTGTTTCGCTAATATAATGCCATCAGGATGTGTGGGATTTCACAGAGTCCTATGCCTGTCGGGCATCCCCCTGCCTTTTTGCCTAGTGTGTGGCTGTTGTTTGTTGCTGGCACTCAGAATTTGGAGGTAAACTACTCTTGCACATGGAGGTTCTATTTAGTTATCAAGGCAAACAACCATTAAGGAAAGGCCAAACGAACTGTGTATGTTTTAGTCTGGAGAGGAAAAGACCTAGAAAGGAGGAGGATCTTTTTGAAGTCTCTGAAAGATTGTCACATCGAAGAGGGTAAGGACTAATGTGCTTAAGTGACAGAAGAGTAGATTTCAGTTGAACGTTAGGAGAAAACCTCTTGATGGTAAGAAGATATGTGACAATGGAATAAATTACCTAGAGGGGTGATGGGTTTGTTGTGTAAATTTGTATAGATATTAGCAGAGATTGTCTATGGTCTGAGATGTGTGTGTGCCAGTGTGTGTGTTTACCTAAGAAAGTGCGTTGGGATCACTGAGATGTGATACTTAGTAAAATAAGAAAAGCTACTTTATTTATAGAAATACATAGTAGATAGAAAGGCATACCTAGTTCTGACTAACTAAGTTGGAGGCGCAATGCCCAGGCTTGGGAGTTGCCCTCATGGCTTAAGAGAGAGAGAGAGCAGAGACAAAAAAGGTGTCTCCTCTCTCTCGGACAGTCAGAGAACAGAAGAGAGGAAAGAAAGAGTGGAAGGAGGAGGGGCAGATAAGCTTCCCTGAGCACATCAGTCTGCGATGGAAGGAAGTCCGTCAGAGCATCACAGGTAAAGGTAGTCAAGCCTATCCATCTGGAGGACCCTGTTTCTATCTCCCTTCTGGAACACAAACAAAAGCACAAAACAGGAGTTGCTCTTGCCCCACTTCCAACAGGGTTTTCCCTTGCTGGAAGTCTCCAAGCAGAGGGAGTGCGGTGTAGTGGTCAGAGTGTCATACTAGGACCTGGAAGAACCAAGGTTCAAATGCCTGCTTGGCCATGAATCTCACTGGGCTGGCTTTGGGGTAGGCATTATGTCTTTCACTTTCATCTACCTTGCAGGGTTGTTGTGAGGATAAAATAAGGAGGGAGAGGACTACTTGAAGGAAGGGTGGGACATAATGCAATGAGAGATGCATAAAAACCCCCACTCCTGGGCTGGTTTCCCAAAGGGTGTGTCATTTTGCTACAGCTTTGTTAAGTCGATCCTTTCCAATCGTCTGCAGAGATTTACTAAGCAGATCCTGACCTACCTTTTCCCCCACCTTGGCTTTAACTACCAAGCAACACCCCTATGACCTCCCCTTCCCTCTTTAGTCATCTTTTTCTTCTCAACCTTCAAACCTTCAGATGCTTTCAGCTTTCCTCTTAAGTCGGAAGGGCGAAGCTGACCATTTCTGATTCTCATTTTCCACTATGAAGTTCACTTCCCCACATTCCACACCACCTTGCAATATTTTCTTTAAAAGCCCTCTTGAAAATTCACCTGCGTTTTAGTGCAAATTTCTCCCGATAGATACATGTGTGCAAAGCGACCTTGCCCTGCTATAATGCACTTTTGTACGTTATTCTCACTAATACACGTGTTTCTACACAGGCTGTACATACATTTTCGTACTTGTTTGTCGGCTGGAGAACTGGGCTGCAAAATTCTGAGCAGTGTGAATTTTGAAGGATGGCGGGGGGGGTTCAGTTTGCAAATTGTTTTGGGAAGTGTGAACTAGGTAGGTTTGCCTTCAGATGCAAACTGAATCCAATGTCCTGCAACCCTACATCGTAAGGAAAAGTTCTCCAGCTCCCCCTTGTTTTGGGAGCCCTTTTCCTGCACCTGTCCCTGATAGCTCTGTGTGTGTGTGTGTGTGTGTGTGTGTGTGTGTGAGAGAGAGAGAGAGAGAGAGAGAGAGAGAGAGAGAGAGAGAGAGAGGATGGATAGCATCAATATCCTGCCGTTATGAAGCTGCCTCCTGTGCGTGCAAGAAGAGCCCTGGAGGCTCGATGTGGGTTTAATGCACAGAGCCATAGTTAATTTAAAGTGGTCATTGCCAGCCTGTTGTGATCAGTCTCTCCCTCCCTCTCTGTGAGGCACTTTGATCACCGCAGGGGAAGAGCATGTTCTTCTGCGCTTGCTGAGGGTCAGGCTAGCTTGGCAATATTGGGAATCCTCCTAATTTTTCTGGGTTTTATGTTTCCAAATTCTGAACACAGGATGCCAGGCTTGTGCAGTTGCGTCCCCTTTCACCTCTTTGAATGTTAAAACACCATGCATAAAACAATAATAGGGTGGTGTATATGCTTTATTGAGATTATTTTGATGTGTTTGAGCTATATGCATGCCCCCACAATCCGGAAATGACCACCCTGGTGAGGTTCGGTGGGCAGCAACGCAGGGAATAACCTCCCTGTTGAGGAAGGGTTGTTGTCCCTCAGGGGCAAAGCCTCTGCCTTGCATGCAAAATGTCCCAGGTTCAGTCCCCGTTCGCATCTCCAGGTAGGCCTGGAAGGGACCCCTGCCTGAAACCCTAGAGAGCTGGTGGTGGTGGTCAGAGTAGACAATACTGAGCTAGATGGACCTATGGTCTGACTCAATAAGCGGCAGTGTCCTATTTAAATCAGCTTTTTACTCAGAACCATGAGGACTAGAATCTTTCTTTTCAGGGGAACAGCTGCAGTTCAGTGGTAGAGCACCTGGTTTGCATGCAGAAGGTCCCAGGTTCAATGCCCAGCATCTCCAAGTCAGGCTGGGAAACCCAAGGGAAGCATATCATCAGATCAAGATTGTGTACTTGTGTGTGCACATGTGCACAGAGGTAGATGAGATATCTTTAACAGCCATTTACCTTGATGGGATATATAGAGACTCCCTATTCTGGGGCAGTGTACCTCGAGCACCAGAAGCTTGGATCTAGCAGTGGGCTCCACACAGGCATCTGATTGGTCGTTGTGAAGTCTCAGGGTGCCAAAGGTGATGTGTCTGTGTTGGGGGGGGGCACCTGGCATTTTACTTTCTGACTTAGGAACAAACTGGAGGTGATAAAAAGAAGCATAATTGGCTGCCATTAGAAACAGTTGCTGACAGGAGCTGCTGTTGACAGGGATGGAAAGTGATGGGCCTCTGGAAAGGATAATGGCAAAGGGCAGTTTTTTTTAAAACCCCGTGAAAATGACTTTTCATGTCTCCCATGAAAAGTGGAGACAAGTACTTATGAGTCACCCAACACCAACCTTTTTTCCTTCTGTTCTGCGAGCGGCACCATTAAAATGTCCTCTTCAGAACAGGTTGAGCTGAATTCTGAGTGGTGCAGTTTGGTCATTTTGGAGTCTCGACATTTTGGAGTCTCGACAACAGCCTTGCAGGCATGGCCAGGCCCAACCGTTAGAGAAAGAGCTGTCGCTCCTTAGAAGAGCACCTGGGTTTGCACGCAGGAGGTCCCACGTTCAGTCCTCGACATCTCCGGGCAGGGCTGGGAAAAAAGACTCCCTGCCTGAAACCTGGGTAGCCGCTGCCAGTCAGTGTAGATGACACTAGCCAGATGGATCAATGCTCTGATTCAGTATATAGCAGCTTGTTCAGTAGCTGTTCTTTCTCAGTCTGTCCAACATGGATAGATCCAGGCCCAGAAGTAATTCTCTCCAGGCCTCTCTTCCTCTGGGAACTCCCCCCAGCCGTGCCTTGCAGGAAAAGGAGGCAGGTGGCATAGTCGGTTATGTACTGATCTGAAAGATGTTCCTTTCAAGCCCTTTCTGAGCATGTTCAAGGTATGACTCACCTTCGTTTGTTGTTTATACGTGCCTTCAAGTCGATTTCGACTTATGGTGACCCTATGAATCAGCGACCTCAAACAGCATCTGTTATGAACCACCCTGTTCAGATCTTGCAAGTTCAGGTCTGTGGCTTCCTCTGTGGAATCAGTCCATCTCTTGTTTGGCCTTCTTTTTCTACTCCCTTCTGTTTTTCCCGGCATTATGGTCTTTTCTAGTGAATCCTGTCTTCTCATTATGTGTCCAAAGTATGATAATCTCAGTTTCATCATTTTAGCTTCTAGTGACACTTCTGGTTTATGACTCACCTTCACGTCCTTCAAAATGTGGCCAGCGAGGCTTGCTGCTTTTAGGGCCCCCCCCCCCGCTGAATGAGGCCCTGGACCTCTGCCCCAAAGTCCTACCCTCACAGCACTAGCAGCAGCAAATCCATCCCAGGTGCCTTGAAGGCCTTTCAGAGTCTAGCTCCTGTGCTTTTTCAGGACTGCAGCGAAGGGAAGGCGGCTGCGGTGACCCAAGTCCTAGTCGAGAACCACACTGTGCTTGTTGCTATTAACTTGGGAATTGGGGGAAGGGAGTTCTCCGAAAGAAGCAAAATTCTCCTTAAAACACATGTCCTGGGAAGCATGGAAATGAGCAAGGCACTGTCTGGTAGAAGCCACAGTTGTGCCTTATTAACTCCACGGCTTTATTATACGGTAATGAGCCGGGAGATGCAAATCCGGCTGTTTTCTTTCCAACCTGATTTTAGCAAGGAGAAACGGGGTGTGTGTGTGTGTGTGTCAGGAAATTGCTTTTCCAGAGAAAGAGCACGTCCTTGTCCTCTGTTGTGCCCTAGCCTGGGAAGTGTTCGATTTAGACTCTCCCAGGGATGCCAATCGAATTTGGACCGTTTGCCCCAGGGAATGTTCTGGAAAGAACTTAAAGATCGTGAAGACTCTGCCTCAGGTTGGCTGCATGCCTCCTTTTTCAGTCTTATGAACTTGCATGGGGGGGTTCATTGGAGGTGTTTCACCTGCATTTCCCCAGCATCTCTCTGCAGCAACAGGAAAAGCAACCTGCTCTTGCAAACAGACGTTCTGCAAAATGTTCTGAAAGACAGCTGGCTTTCATAGGTAGACTGCCTCAGCAGCTGGAGGCTCTATATAGTCATCTACATGAGTGACTCTCACCAAAGAGCTGCCGAAGGGGGCCACTTGTGGCCCCTTGCTGATTTTAAGTTCTGATTATAACAGGGGTGGGAAACCTTTTCCAGCCCAGGCTACTTAACAACCTTCTGCTGTTTGTCCCTCCAGGAAGTGGTACTCGGGACACTTCCTATGAAGGTGGAGGCTTCAGCCTTAGTATTCGTGGTCAATGGCAGCTGCTAGACTCTGTGGCAGGAATTTCTCTTACTCTTCATAAGAGGAGCACAGCTGCATCAGGCCAAAAGCTCCATCTAGCCCAGTATTCTGTTCCCAACAGGGAACAGACGGGTGCTTCTGAACGTTTGCTTGCAGGGTGGCTGTGCCACCCAGGCGACCACCCTCTTTATTTGCCCAGTGTCAAGGGCTGCTGCTCCCGATTCCACGATAACCCTCTAACTCTGCTTGAGGGCATCCGGCGTCATCTCCAGAGAGCACCTGGTTCCTGACCCCTGCCATTTGAAAGGCTGAATCCAAGCAGTAAAAAAAAAAAGCGCAGAAAACATCCGCAGAGGAAAAATTTAAAACTCACAGGCAACAGATGCAAAAAAATTGCATCACTAAGCTCAAAAGAAAAAAAAAGGCCTGGTATTTACAATTCAGGCAGGCCTTGCTCAATCCACATGGGGTGGGGAAACGTATTCAGCCCAAGGGGCCTTTCTGAGCAAACTTCCAAGGTCTGCATGGTAGTAGTGGGCGGGGCCAGAGTCTAAAGTGGGTGGAGCAATGGATGTAAAATTGTCACCTTTCTGCACTCGCCCACCTCTCTCTCCCACCCATCCTGGCAAGCCAGACGCGTGATCAGAATTCAAGGACACATTTCCAGCCAGGCAGAAACACACGAGGAGGGGGCAAAGCAAGGCCTGGTGCAAAAGTCCTGAGGGCCTGAGGTTCCCCACCCCCGACCTACAATTAACCAAAGCAGGATAAAGTGATGGACAAATAAGCACAAATTCAAAACATTCACTTCCCACGTGAGAATCCATAAGTGAAGAAGTGGCCCTTTTCAAAGGTGGGTCAGCAAAAATGGCTTTGCAGGCTGGGCTTGTGGATTAGAGGATCATCATTTCTGCCCTGCAGGTTGCAGAATCTGCTCTACCTTCTTGGCACAGAATACTACACGGCTAAGCACCAGTCCCCCACAGTGCCCAGCCCTGACTGACAGACAGACAGACAGACACACACACTTCTTTGCACACTGCAAAGTTTGTTGCAGAACATGATAGACTGTTGTGTCTCCATAGGCTGAGATGGCACAAGAGGTTGGGCCGTCCAGCGAATGTATGAGCAGGGCTGTCTCTCCGTGCCAGGTGGTGTTGGTGGGTGGGTGGGGGCTCCCTCCTGGCCTTGATCGGAGGGAGCTGAAGGGAAAATTTAATATAGCTGAACCCACCGGCCATTATCTTTTAATCAACTTAAGCTCTCATCACCTCTGGAGGCGACAATGTTGTGCTCACATGCGCAAAAATGATGAACGTGGGTGGGCGGCGGATCTGTAAAACAAGCCTTGCCGTTCTGCAAGAAGCCAGGAGGTCTTGTAGCCGGTGATGAGGGAGTTTGGGGTTTGCTAACTTCCATTGCTATGTTTTGGGCTGTAGAGCCCACCTGCTGCTCTATAGTGAGAAAAATGCTTTTGAGATTCAAGATGCTTTGATGCTGGATTAGGCAGAGCAGATCTGGGCAATCTGGGGAGAGCATCCTACAGATGGGGGCCACAACTAAAAGGGTCAGTCTTTCATTGCACCCTCTCTGTTATGCCTCTCGGAGAGGGAACACAGAAGGACTCCAGAGGATGATTTGAGGGCCTGGGAGTCCCTAGCTGTGCAAGGCTTTATAGGTTATTTATTTATTTATTTATGAAATTTATATCCCACCTTTCAGTAGGAGCCCAGGGCGGCAAACAGAAGCATTAAAAACACATTAACCAATCATAAAAACAGACTTTAAAATATATTAAAACAAAGACATCCTTAAAAACATATTAACACAAAACATCTTTAAAAACATTTTTTTAAAAGGTTTAAAAACATCTTAAAGAGCAATTCCAACACAGAAGCAGACTGGGATAATGTTTCTGTGAAAAAGGCTTGTTGAAAGAGGAAGGTCTTCAGTAGGCGCTGGAAAGATACCAGAGATGGTGCCTGTCAAATATTTAAGGGAGGAAATTCCACAGGGTCGGTGCCACTACACTAAAGGTCCGCTTCCTATGTTGTGCAGAATGGTCCTCCTGATAAGATGGTATCTGCAGGAGGCCCTCACCTGCAGAGTGCAGTAATCTGCTGGTTATATTAGGGATAAGATGGTCTTTCAGGTATCCTGGTCCCAAGCTGTATAGGGCTTTGTACACCAAAACCAGAACCTTGAACTTAGCCTGGTAGCTAATGGGCAGCCAGTGCAATTCTTTCAGCAGTGGGTGACATGTTGGCAATACCCAGTGAGCAGTCTAACCACCGCATTTTGCACCAGCTGCAGCTTCCGGACCAACCTCAAGGGCAGCCCTAGAACGCATTACAGTAATCCAGTCTGGAGGTTACCAGTGCATGGACAACAGTGGTCAGGCTATCCCTGTCCATAAACAGCCACAGCTGTCTTACCAGCCAAAGCTGGTAAAAGGCACTCCTAGCCACTGAGGTTACCTTTGCCTCTAGCAACAAAGATGGATCCAGGAGGACCCCCAGACTACAAACCTGCTCTTTCAGAGGAAGTACGACCCCATCCAAAGCAGGCAACTGGCTAATTATCTGAACTCGGGAACCACCAACCCACAGCGCCTCCATCTTGCTGGGATTCACAACTGCCAGGGGCCCAAAAGACAATCATCCAGTGCTATTCTCTGAAAACGGCCTTGGAGATAGGATCGGAACCACTCTAAAACAGTTCCTCCAATACTCATCTCACCAAGTCAACCCAGAAGGATACCATGGTCAGTAGTATCAAAAACTGCTGAGAGACCAGGTAAGAATAACAGGGCCGCACTCCCCTTGTCCTTCTCCTGATAAAGGTCATCTGTCAGAGCGACCAAGGCCGACTCAGTCCCATAACCAGGCCTGATCCCAGACTGGGTCAAGATAATCTATTTCATCCAAGAGTACTTGCAATTGCTTTGCCACGACCCTCTCAATCACCTTCCCTAAGAAGGTATTTGCGACCAGGCAGTAGTTGTCCAGGGTGGGCTTTTTTAGGAGCCACTGGATCACTGCCTCTTTCAGGGCAGCTGGAACCACTCTCTCCTGCAACGATGTGTTGACCATACCCTGGATCCACTCGGTCAATCCCCTTTGGCAAGCTTTAATAAGCCAAGAAGGGCAAGGGTTGAGAGGACATGTTGCTGGCTACATCATCGCAAGCACCTTGTCTACGTCAACAGGCGGCATCAACTGAAACCGTTCCCAAGAAGTTGCAGCAGACGTTGCACTGGACGCCTCATTGGGGACCACAGTAGATGTGGATGGGGCATCAAGACTGCTACGGAGGCGAGCCACTTTACCCTCAAAGTGCCTTGCAAACAATTCACAGTGGGCCTCCGAAGGGTCTAAAACTCCATTTCTTGGAGTCGATGTCAACAGCCCTGTCAAAACAGAAAAGCTCCACTGGACAGCTACTTGAGGATGCGATGGAGGCAGAGAAGTGGGCCTTCTTCGCCGCCCTCACTGCCACACAGTAGGCACGGTTATGATGTTTTACTCGTACCCGATCAGCCTCACAGCACGTCTTTCGCCACTTGCACTCTAGCCGTCGTCTATAGGAGCTCCTTTACACACAGTTAGATCATTGGGCCATCTAGCTCAGTATTGTCTTCACTGACTGGCAGCAGTGGCTCTCCAAGGTTTCAGACTTTGGGAGATTTGCTTTGATTTGGATTCCTGCATTGAGCAGGGAGTTGGACTTGATGGCCTTATAGGCCCCTTCCAACTCTGCTATCCTATGATTCTATGAGATCTTTCCCAGCCCTACCTGGAGATGCCGGAGATTACATCTGGGACCTTCTGCGTGCAAAGCAAGTGCTCTGCCTTTGAGCTACAGTCCTTCCTCTAAAAATAAGTAAGATTCTAGTCCTCATTGCTCTGCATAAAGTTTGTACAAAGCTATTTTACACTGAATTAGAGCAAGAGTTTATCTAGCTCAGTACTGTTTACACTGAATGGAAGCAACTCTCTAGGGTTCCAGGCAGGGGATGTTCCCAGCCGTACCTGGAGATGCCAGCAGGGATTGAACTGGGGAACTTCTGTGTGTTACCACTGAGCTACAATACTTGGAATACTGTGTACAGTTCTGGTCGCCTCATCTCAAAAAGGATATTATAGAGTTGGAGAAGGTTCAGAAGAGGGCAACCAGAATGATCAAGGGGATGGAGCGACTCCCTTACGAGGAAAGGTTGCAGCATTTTGGGCTTTTTAGTTTAGAGAAAAGGCGGGTCAGAGGAGACATGATAGAAGTGTATAAAATTATGCATAGCATTGAGAAAGTGGATAGAGAAAAGTTCTTCTCCCTCTCTCATAATACTAGAACTCGTGGACATTCAAAGAAGCTGAATGTTGGAAGATTCAGGACAGACAAAAGGAAGTACTTCTTTACTCAGCGCATAGTTAAACTATGGAATTTGCTCCCACAAGATGCAGTAATGGCCACCAGCTTGGACGGCTTTAAAAGAAGATTAGACAAATTCATGGAGGACAGGGCTATCAATGGCTACTAGCCATGATGGCTGTGCTGTGCCACCCTAGTCAGAGGCAGCATGCTTCTGAAAACCAGTTGCTGGAAGCCTCAAGAGGGGAGAGTGTTCTTGCACTCGGTTCCTGCTTGCGGGCTTCTCCCAGGCACCTGGTTGGCCACTGTGAGAACAGGATGCTGGACTAGATAGGCCACTGGCCTGATCCAGCAGGCTCTTCTTATGTTCTTATGTTCTGCAAACCGGCTCTTTGAACTGAGTGCAGAAACAAATTCTTGGCAGCCTTTCCAGAAATTGTATCATATGCTCCAACCATGGGGACTCTGTTAATAATCTGGCCACGTGCAATTTCTGCACCGTCTTCAAGGGCAGCCCCATGAACAACACATTGCAGTAATCAAAGCTTGAGGTTACTGGAGCATCGATCACTGGAGCCTGGCTGCCCTCATCTCCCAATAGGGTTATTGCTAGACCACCAGCCAAAGCTGATAGGAGGCATTCAGTGCCACAGAGACCACTTGCCACAGAAGGACACTTCCCCATCCACAGCGGGGGTACTTACCATTGCATCCCCCTCTTGTTTGCAGAGTGGGGGTTCAGTAGGGTACCCAGGACTCTCTAGCGCTGAGCAGGCAGTGGATGGTAAAGCTGTGTGAGTGATTGGCTTCAATTAACAGGGAGGAGGCTGACCCGATCAGCAGTCAGAGGGGCTGCCGACGACTGTGGGCAGACTCTCCTTCCCCAGATAACGTCAAGGGCAGCAGCAGGGTTGGCGTGTCGTTCAGCCTTTGGGGGAGGCAACTCATACATAAAAGGTCCTGTTGCGTCCAGGTAGCCAAATGGCACTCTGGAACATCATCAGAACATCCGAATTGCCCTGCAGGGCTGGATCAGGTCAAAGGGGGCCTATCTAGGCCAGCCTCACAGGGTCCAAACAGATGCCCCATTGCGAAGCCCGGAAGCAATCTCTTCCCCTCTTGTGATTTCCAGCAACCAGCATTTCAAAACACGCTGACTGTGCAGCCATTGTGGCCAGTAGCCACTGATAGTCAATCCTCCATAAACTTCTCTAATCCTCTTTTAAGGCCATCCAAGCTGGGGGCTATTGGTCCACTGTGTTTCATAAGAAGAGGAGTCCGGCTACTGGATCAGGCCAATGGCGGCCCATTTACGCCAGACTCCTGTTCTCCCAGTGGCCAACCAAGATGCCCATTTGGGAAGCCCGCAAGCGGGTTACACGAGTGCAACAGCAGGAACTCTCCAGCAACTGGGATTCAGAGACATTTACTGCCTCCGACAGAGGAGGGAAAACTGAGTCATTGATAGCTTTATTCTCCTCCATGAATTTGTCTAATTCTCTTTTAAAGCTGTCCAAGTTGAGGGCCATCACTGCCTCTTGTGGGAGCGAATTCCATTACCTGTGCATTGTGTGAAGAAGTCCTTCCTTTTGTCTGTCTTGAATCTTCCAGCATGATTAGATTGTGTCCTTGAACTTGAGGGGATTCAGAAGCAGAAGGTATAGCCATTGTGGCTAGCAGGCTTGTCCTCCATGAATTTGTCTAATTTTCTTTAAAAGCCATCCGGGTTCGTAGCCATTCCTGCCTCTTGTGAGAGGGAATTTCATAGCTTTAACTCTGTGCTGCGTGAAGACAGACTTTATTTTGTCAATCAGTGCTTGCAATACTGTCCTAGAATCATAGAGTCATAGAATCGTAGAGATATATTATGTCCACAGCAATCCCACAGTCTCCCAGGGAGGTTGTTGTTGTTACGTGCCTCCAAGTTGACTACGACCTATGGCGACCACCCTGTTTAGATCTTGTAAGGTCTGTGGCTTCCTTTATGGACTCATTCCATCTCTTGTTTGGCCTTCTTATTTTTCTACTCCCTGCTGTTTTTCCCAGCATTATTGTCTTTTCCAGTGAATCATGTCTTCTCATTATGTGTCCAAAGTATGATAACCTCAGTTTCATATTTTTAGCTTCTAGTGACAGTTCTGGTTTAATTTCTTCTAACACCCAATTATTGGGGTGTTACCCAAATTATGTGGGTGTAACCCAGGGAGGTTACCCAATCAAAAAATGAGATACTATTAGTCTGGCAGGATTTGTTCTTGATAAATCCATGTTGGCTTCCAGTAATCACAGCACTGGTCCTCTGGCTTCCTTCCTTGGTGATGGCAGTGGTGGAAGCCGGTTTGTCTGCCTGACACTGCATAGCCTCCCTCTCTCTCTGTGGAATTGGCCCCTCTTCAGCCTCCTACAAAGTGGCCCTGCTTAAGGCAGCTGTCCCACAGGAGGTGGCTGCAGAGGAAGGCTGTGAAGGGGACCCTCACCACCAGCCTCTGGTTGAAATGGACGAGGAAGAGTCCAGCCTTTGAGGGTGGAGGGAAGGGAGCTTCCCACTTTTGCTGCTAGACTGACCTTCATGTTCTTGAACGGACAGATGGGCTTGTGTTCAAGGTGCAGAGCTGGCCAGGCAGGAATCTCCCCCAAATTGTTCTTTTTTAAAAAGTGTTTTTAAATTTGTATATTTGTTTTTAATGTTTTTAATTGTTGTAAACTGCCCAGAGCGCTTCGGCTATGGGGCGGTAGACAAATGTAATAAATTAATAATAATAATAATAATAACTGCATTGTTTTCAAGGTGCTTACAGACTGACTGCTTTATAATCTGCTCCAGGATTTCCCCCCAGGGTTGATGTCAGGCTGACTGGTCTGTAGTTCCCCTGCTCCTCCTTTTTGCCCTTTTTGAAGAGAGAGACAGCATTTTCCCTCCTCCAGTCATTCGGCACTTCACCCATCCTCCATGATTTCACAAAGACAATAGACAATGGTTCCGAAAGTTCTTCAGCCAGTTCCTTCAATACTCTAGGATGCAGTTCATCGGGCCCTGGAGATTTGAACTCGTTCAAAGTGGTTAGGTATTCCTTGACCATTTATCTATCAATCTCAGGCTGCAATCTTGCCCCTTCAACTTCGCGTTTCCCAGGACTGTCATAGAGCCTCTTTTGGAAGAAGACTGAGCCAAAGTAGGAATTGAGCACTTCTGCCTTTTCTTTGTCATCTGTTATCATTTTGCCATCCTCACTGAGTAGCTGTGCCACCGTTTCTTTTCTCTGTCTTTTACTATGGACATACCTGAAGAAAGCTTTTTTGTTGCTTTCAGCATCTCTTGCTAGCCTTAGCTCATTCTCAGCTTTAGCCTTCCTGACACCATCCCTGCAATTCTGTGATACCTGCCTGTACTCTTCCTTTGTGGCCTGACCTTCTGCCTGTTGTGTAAATTTGTATAGATATTAGCAGAGATTGTCAACGGTCTGAGAAGCTGTTTGCCAGTGTGTGCGTTTACCTAAGAAAGCAGGCTTTTACCCTGCATTGAGATCACTGAGACGTAAGACTTAGTAAAATAAGAAAAGCTACTTTATAGAAATACATATTAGATAGAAAGGCATACCTAGTTCTAAATAACTAACTAAGTTGGAGGCACAGTGCCCAGGTTTGGGAGTTGCCCTCATGGCTCAGGAGGAAGAGAGCAGAGACAAAAAAGGTGTCTCCTCTCTCTCGACAGTCGAAGAAGAGAAGAAGGGAAAGGGCGGAAGGAGGAGGGGCAGATAAACTTCCCTAAGACATATCAGTCTAATGACGGAAGGAAGTCCGTCAGAGCATCACAGGTAAAGGTAATCAAGCTGATCCATCTGGAGGACCCTCACTCTACCTCCCTTCTAGAACATAGACAAAATAACAGAACAGGAGTTACTCTTGCCCCACTTCCAACACTTTCCACTTCCTGAATGTGTCCTTTCTTGTTTTCATGTCATCTCTATGCTTTTTGTGAAGCTACATTGGCTTCTTCTGCTGTCTTCCCCCCTTTTTCCTCTTGACTCAGGATAAGGCAGCTTCTTACCTTCCTAATTAAATCAGCTCTTTATTCAGGATCGTGAGGACTAGAATTTTACTTTATTTTTAGGGAAAGTGCAATAGCTGAATGGCACTTACTTTGCATACAGAAGGTCCTAGATTCAGCTGGCATTTCCATGAAGGGCTAGGAAAGACTCCTGAGCTTCAAATCCTGGAGAGCTGCTGCCAGTCAGTGTGGACAATACTGAGCTAGAGGGCATTCAAGAGGCAGCTGGGCAGACATCTTTGATTTGGATTCCTGCATTGAGCAGGGGGTTGGACTGGATGGCCTTATAGGCCCCTTCCAACTCTACTATGCTATGCTATGCTATGACTTAGGAGAAATCAGCTTCTTATATTCCTAAGTAGATGCACCGTAGCCTGAGGTACGTAAGCTAGTGTTATGTCCTTCCCACCCATTCCGGTGTTGCCACTCGGGAGAGGAGTCCCTCCACACCTTATTCTAACTCCGCCCTGGCCCCGAGGACGGGGCGCTCCCATCACCCTCAAACTCGGGGATGACTCCTCTGCATCCTCTCCTGCTTCACAGGAGCATGGAACTGCAAAATAAGTCAGGGGTCCCTTTAAGGATTGCAGACAGCTCTGCGCAGGTGGGGGCGGCACTTTCCCCTAATGCAGCCTTTCCCAACCAGTGTGCCTTCAGATGTTGTTGGACCACAACTCCCATATTTCGTGGCCATTGGCAATGCTGGCTGAGGCTGATGGGAGTTGTGGTCCAACAACATCTGGAGGCACACTGGTTGGGAAAGGCTGCCCTTATGTATGCATTTTTGCAAACATTGTTCAGTTGGCAAACTGCATTGCAAAATGTCAATAGGTTGAACAGAATTTTGAAGAGTGGTTTTTTTCTGGTTCTCATATTGTTTTGGAAAGGGCAAATTTGATAGATTCAACTTGAAATGTGAGCCAAATCAAAACTCTTGCCCAACCCTGCTGGAAGTGAAGGCCACGACAATTTTCTTAAACTCTCAGATGCCTCTGGTCCTTTGCTGAGACAACAGCTTCCCTAGCTCAGCCGGCAGGGCTCACTGAGAGCTGTCCAGGGTCTTGCCTTGCCTTGCCACAGCAGAGCAGGATAGCTTTGCTACAACAGCGTAACAAGCTGAAATCATTATGTAAACGCTTTCCCCTGACAGTCACAGAGGGAGACTGTGCAGGGCAGGGACTGTTTCACACTCAGCCTTCGTAGTGGACTCATTTCCAAAGCAAGTTTCCCTTTCGCCTCTCTGGTTGTAGTCAGTTGTGTGCATATGCCAAGTCTCCAGGATGCCCACAAGCTTTGCGTGTGCATCACTAGTTTGGGGAAATTGAGTTTGCAGCAAACATGCCTCCCCCATCCCCCAAATGATGTTTGAGATGCTACGCTGCTGCCATCTAGTGGAGCTCATTGGAACAACAACACAAACACACCAGGAACGATGGGGTGACATTGCAAAGGGTGGGGGGTTGGGGGTCCCCCAGGTTAGTCTGTTGCAGTGAAAACACCAAACGGCCTTGGGACGTCTTAAAGGTGGACATTTGTTCTGGCCAAAATATTCATGGAACAAATCCACTTTGTCAAATGTAAGGGATTGAACACCGATGCCTATTTTATGTGTGTACAGAGAATTAGACCCCCCCCCACAAAAATCATTGCAGTTTTGAAAGGTTCAGTTCATCACCTGGACTCAAACATTGAGAAAAACATGCTTCTTGGACTCAGGAGCCATCGTGCAAAATTTGCTTATGATCAATTAAGAGGTCTTCAAACAAACAACTTTCCAAAACAGTTTACTAAACTGAGTTGATTGAATTGGTGTTTTATGTATATAAAGGTGATATAAGTCCGCATACACCCCAGATATTTAAAGCACATTCCCAGCCCTGCCCCCCAAAAGACTTGTGATCTGCAGTTGGTTATGGGTGCTGGGAATTGTAGCTCTCCAGTTTCCCAGGAATCTGTGGGAGAAGCCATGTGGTGGCTTCAAATGTATGGTGCCTATGCAGCCTTTGCGTCTCTCTGTCCCCTCCTCGGAGACCAGACTTGGCCCTCCCTTCCCCACCAATGCCTCTGATTTGCAACCTTATATAGTCACTTGGCAGGAGCTACACTCTCCCCCCCCAACACACATGCATGTCCGTCAGCCCAGGAATCGTGGCACGCTGACATTGATGGACTTTCCCTGCACTCAGCTTCCCTCCACGGAGAATTTCCTCCGGGAATCTGCCACTCTCCTCCTCTCCGCAACTCCTCTCGGTCTCTCCCACCCCCCTTCTTCGAAGCTTCCCAGAATATCAGCATGTCTTGAGATGTGACGTTGGATTTCACCAGCATGCCAGGGCCTATTGCATGTGCTTGAAGTCCAAAGCTGCTGGGAGGAACGTCGTCTTGGATGTATCGCGTTATGTTGCCTCTTGAAACTGAGCTCGGGTCGGCTGCCGCTGGAGATGGGATGGCAACAGAAAGGGAAGGCCATAGCTCTGTGATAAATCGTCTGCTTTGCATGCAGAAGAAGATCCCGGGTTCAATCCACGTTGGGCTGGGACAGACCCTTGAGGCTGAAATCCTGGGCAGCTGCTGCCAGTCAGTGTAGACAATACTGAGCTGGATGGACCAATGATCTGACTTGGTATAAGGCAGCTTTCTAGGTTCCTATTGAAATTAGCCCTTTATTCAGAATCCCAAGGACTGGAATCTTAGATTTCTTTTTAGAGAAAGGATCATAGCTCAATCTCCAGCATCTCTAGATAGGGTTGGGAAAAAGGCTCCCTGCCTGGAATCCTAGAGAGCCGCTGCCAGTCAGTGTTGACAGTACTGAACTAGGTGGGCCAGTGGCTCCGACTCACTGCCTTATATTGACGTTTCTGCAAGAAATTCGATTTTGTTTGCATTTTAATGAGAAACTACCCAGTTCTCACTTTTCAAGCCAATATGCAAAACAAAACATAACTATCCTTTGAAATGTGCACTCCCACAAATTTTGAGATGCAGATCTCCAACCATTGTGTAGGAAGGTGCATCTGTTAGTGAAAATAACATAAACATGCATTAAATTAGGGGGAATTGCTTGCAAAAATGTCTGGAAATCGTTCTGGATTTGAATCCTTCCTCTGCTTTGGAAACCCTTCCCTTCTGGCTGCTTTCTTACTCTTGGAGATGCAGAAGGACCCCAATGGTATCTCCAGGTAGGTCTGTTTAAGTCTGGACAGCTGCTGCCAGCCAGTGCAAACAATATTGAGTTAGATGGACCATTGGCCTGATTTTGCATAAGGCTGCCCAAGGGCTCCTAGCTTCAAATCAAAGGATTGCATTGTTTCTGAGCCGGGATAGCCTGACCACTGTTGTCCACGCACTGGCAACCCCCAGGCTGGATTACTGTAATGCTCTCTATGTGGGGCTGCCCTTGAGGTTAGTCTGGAAGCTGCAGCTGGTGCAAAATGCAGCGGTGAGACTGCTCACTGGGGCAGGGTATCGCCAACATGTCACCCACTGCTGAAAGAATTGCACTGGCTGCCCATCAGTCATTGGGCCAAGTTCAAGGCTCTAGTTTTGGTGTACAAAGCTCTATACAGTTTGGGACCAGGATACCTGAAAGACCGTCTTACCCCTTGTATACCCAGTCGATCACTGCGCTCTGCAGGTGAGGGCCTCCTGCAGATCCCATCTTATCAGGAGGTCCATTCTGCACAACATAGGAAACAGACCTTTAGTGTGGCGACAACTACCCTGTGCAATTTCCTCCCTTAAATATTAGGCAGGCGCCATCTCTGTTGTCTTTTCGGCGCCTATTGAAGACCTTCCTCTTTCGACAAGCCTTTTAAGTCGAGACCTTATCCCAGTCTGCGTCTGTGTTGGAATTGCTTTTTAATATGTCCTTAAACCTTCTTTTTAAAAATGTTTTTAATCTTAGATGATGTTTTTATGAAACGTTTTTAAAGATGTTTTTGTTTTAATGTGTTCTAAAGTTTGTTTTTGTGATGTTTTTAAAGTTTTGTTTCCTGCCCTGGGCTCCTGCCGGGAGGAAGGACGGGATATAAATCAAATAATAAATATATATCTCCAGCCCAAAGGCTTCCTGACCCAGCATCAGTCAGAGTGAACAATCGTGAGCTAGGTAGACCAGCAGTCTGACTCTTTTTATCATGTCAGCTTGTTATGCCCATAACCCAAATCCTGCCATGCTTCTTTGTTGCGCCAGAAGGACCCATAGTTCAGTGACACAGGCCGTGCGTGCTCCTTTGGGAGGAAGAGCAGGATATCAATTCGATAAGTAATAGTGCTTTACATGTGGAAGATCCCAGGTTTGATCTCTGGAATGAAAAGATCCCAGATGTCAGTGCTGGGATTATGCAAACCTGGCCACTGCCAGTCAGAGCAGACGGTTCTGGGCAAGTTGGGCAAACGCTCTGATTCGGGAGAATGCTCATCGTCTGGATCAAATGACACCCTTCCACATAACAGTCACACAGACAAACACAAAATTGTGCCAAAGCCAGCATGCTGTAAGGAGTTCCTTTTGTGTATTAAGACTGTCCCGTCTTCACTACTGGGAGGTATTTGTGTGCGTGGGGGTGTTGCATCGTCATGGTCCCATTGACAACTGGCAGGTATTTGCGAGGAGCAGCAGCTAAAGGTCAGAGCAACTTTTTACCTTGCTGGAGGGGGAGGATTGAACGCCAAGGCTGCTGGGCGGACCAGCTGTGAGTTGATCTGCCTACAAGTGCAATTGGACCGTGGTCGCTGCAGCAAGGGCACAAGGGTAACTGGCCCCCGACTGGCTTTACGTTTGAGGCCAATCCCGCCTTGCAGGGATCGTCACTTTTGTTTACTGTGCCATATCAGCTCAGGCATTTTTATTTTTTTTGCACCTGGGTTTCTAGGACTGTGCTTTTCAGAGCCCAGTGGTTGCTGCTGGAAGCCAACCACGATTATGGGGGGCTTCTGGCCTCGTGAGCTGTGGAGGCAGGCCATTTGCCCCCTTGTCCCTGGCTTACCCCTGCCGGAGACAGCGACGACGAAAGAAACTTGGCCTGCGCAGCGCCGCTGTCAGTTGGGCCTCTGCCAAGCTGTTTGTTTAGCTTCCCAGCTGGGGGTGGGCCGTGCGGCAAAAAGTTTCCTGGGAGCAGGCTGGACAAAAACGTGTGTGCAAAATGCGGCTCTTGCTTTGGGATGGAGGGGCAGCTCAGCCCCTTGAAGAAAGGTGGCCCCTGCTGGGCTGGTGAGCCCCCACCCCTGTGGGGATCTCTGGTTTGCACGGAAGCATCCATGGAAACTCAACCAGTCCAGGGCCAAGAAGGCATATTCTTCGGGGCCAGCTTCAAAGAGGACAAGGCCCAGCTGGGTGCCCCTGCGTGGCACTGACCTGCCATGGCTCTGGGCTCCATCATTTGCTGCTGTGGTCTGAGTCTGTTCCAGATTCCCCGCAGCTGCCAACCGCACTCTCCCTGCTTCCAGAGGGAATGATCGCCCAAGTTCTCTGAATTTGTGGGTCGGCAGGAACGTCTCTGGGTGATGAACCCTTCCAAGGCACACGGTTCTCCAGGGGCCTCCCCGAACCCCTCACCCTGCAACTCGCCTGTCCTCGTCAGGAAGATGATGATGAATCAAAGCCTTCGTCTCCAGCGGCGATTCACCGTGGCCCACCCACTTTGGTAAGGGTGTCCAGAATTGGGGGGGGGGGAGTCTACATTCCAGGTTTTTTTTTTAATAGGGCAGTAGGTGGTCTGTTGATTCTAAGCCAGCTCTCCGGTTCGGGGGTAGGGACGGCTTTTCAGACCGAGGGCCGCATTCCCTTCTAGGCAACCTTCTGGGGGCCACATGATAGTGGTGGGTGGGGCCAAAAGTGTAGTTGCCCAGGGTCTTGCAGAGTGTTACTCTCCTTATTTTTTGGGGAACAGGGTCCCAGCAAAGCCCCTATGTCTCCAGTACCTTATGAGTCAATCAGCATGAAAGAGGAGTGTGTTAGCCTTTGAGAAGACTCTGGGTGTCTGTTGTTGTGGGAGAAGGCATCAACAAGGATCTCATTCACAACCCAGCAGCAAAAAGGGGGGGCGTGGGTGTGGCTGTGACTAACATGAAGGGACCCCCCCACTTCTGAATGTGCCACTACAACTACTGGGTGGGGCCAGAGGCAAAAGGGGGCGGAGCAACAAGCGTGAATTGTACCTTTGTACAGTTTATACACACACTCACCATCCCTGTCTGACCTCTGTCCAGGCAAGTAACAGCTGAAAGAGATTTTCTAGCCACGCAAAAGTGATACGGTGAGGGGTGAGGCTGGGGAGAGCATGTGACCTGGGAGAGTCTCAAGGGCCAGACAGAGAGGTCTGGCGGCCACATTTGGCTCCAGGACCTTACTCTGCAGCATAACGATGACCTTGTCAGGAGTCCTAACACGTTGCCCTCAAGCCTGTCCTCCAGAGTGGTGTGGTGGTCAGAGTGTGGGGCTGGGACCTCGGAGACCAGGGTTCAAATCCCCACTCAGGCGTGCAGCACAGCAGGGCTACTGCGGAGCCTGTCACCACTGCTTAGCCTCAGCCTCCCTCTGGGGGCGGGGGGGGGGGGCGGGAATGAAGTTCAATTTGCATTTAATGCCAACCTACCTAATTTTCATTTTCTGAAACTATGATCTGAAACGAAGTTAGCCTTCAGAATTCACACTTCTCTGAATTTCGTAGTGCAGTTCTCCAACCAAAAATGTTCATCAATGTGTGACTATTAGTGACAATAAATATTAAAAATCCACAACATTAGGAAATATTGCTCACAAAAATGTGCATATTAGGCAGAACTGATAAAAATGTGCATATTAGGAGAAATTAGCCCCAAAATGCTGATGAAGTGCCAGGAGGCCTTTTTCTTTTTTTAAACCAAACTGATGTGCAAATGTGGGGAACTGAACTTAAAGAATGGAAAAATGAGAAACCCAAATGTACAGATTCATCCATCCTTACATACCTTGCAGGGACGTTGTGAGGATCAAATCAGGGGAAGAGGAGAACCGCCTTGAGCAGGATGAGGAAAAGCAGGATGTAAACATGCACCCAGGAGTGGCTAACCAGATGCATCTTTTTTGCCCTGGCATCTGGTGCTGAGAGATAGACTGCCCCTGAACATGGATGTTCCATTTAGTGATCATGATGGATAGCACTCGCTGCTGTTGTCTTTCTGTGTCTAATGGTAGGGCCGGCCTTCCTTGTGGACTTTCTGCAGACCAGCCAAATGAAGCTCACCGACCCTCAGGGCCCTGCAGCCCAGTTTTGAAAAGCTCTGGGGCAAGGCACAGGATTTGTGCTTTCCCCTTCCTAACAAGCCAAGAACAGAATGCTGAAAATTGTCCCGGGAGAAACTGAGTTTGTGAGGGTTGAAAGAGAGGGGATTCATTGGAGGCAGCCTTTTCATGGGATGTAGTCCCTGGAATGTCTTCTTCTTTAGCAAAGCCAGGATCCATAAGAATGTAAGAAACTGCCTCCCTAGGTCAGATGTTGGGGCCACAATTTCCCACAAACCTGCGTTGGTTTTGACACCAATGCCAGAGCTGAATCAGGGGCAGGGGAGTTAGTTTATTTTTCTCTGCATTTAACATTAACTGCATTAGTAAGAAAAACAAGGCTTGCGTGCAAATAAAACCTACTCCAAGTAGACCCATTGAAATTAATAGATATGACTAGCTTCAGTCCAGTAATTCCAATGGTTCTGAGCAGAACTGAGTTGGATGCAACCCGTAGATTCTATCGTTATTACAATGCAAATTGTGTGTGTGAGGGGGTGGCTTGCAGAAATGCCATGGTTTTAAGTGGTCCTCCAAGAGACCCGTGGCAAGTGGTCCGTGGGGGGAGGGATGTGAGATCGCATCACGAGGCCCATTCCTGTTCAGCTGTTCCATGTGTGCTGCTCCCTCAGACACATCTCCCTGTTACTGAGCCTCTTCCAGCAGCATCAGAAGCTATTTATAGGAAACTGCTGGATTCCCAACGCACCCCCCCTCCAAATGAGGTCAGGAACTATGAAAGCAAACAGGATTGGATGGGATTGCTTTTTTTGCTTTTGTTAGTGGACGGTTTCTTGCCAAATGCCCCCCCCTCCTTTGTTGGGGGGGGGGAGAGGAATCTGGCTGAAGTAGGAATGGGCAAATCTGTCCGTCTGTTTCTCGGCTTCTTGTTTCTTCCAATCTAAAGTTCTGTTCTTCACATTTCCACATCAATTTGCGATTTTTTTTTTAATCCTCATGAAAATTCATTAGGATTTTGAGTGCAGATTTCTCCACATGTTTTTATGCAATGTTGCCTAATACACACATTTCTGCCAAGCAACTCTCCATAATATAATGTGGCTTTGTATGTGAATTTCACTAATACATGCATTTGTATGCAGTTTACCCTAGTGAATGCTTTTTTGTACACCTTACTTGGCTGGAGATCGGCACTGCAAATTCGAAGAACAGCTGAGTTTCAGTTTGAATATTGTTTCCGAAAGTGCAAATTAGACAGGTTTGCCTTTAGATAAGTTGAATTTTTTGCCCATCCCTACAGTCAAGCCAAACTCCTCTCCTGGGCTTCTGATGAGAAGACATTCTCTCTCTCTCTCTCTCTCTCTCTCTCTCTCTCATTCTCTCACTCTCTCTCCAGCAGCTGTTCTGGTAAGCTTGTGTTGGTTTTTCCAAAAGCATAGGTTGGCGTGTCCACAGTCCCCACAAAGGTGAAGGCTGCGAGATGCAGAACAGGCAACGGGCAGTTCTTCTTCAGACAGCAGACAGTTAAACTGTGGAACTCACTGCCACAAGATGAAGTGATGGCCCCCAACTCAAATGGCTTTATTATTATTATGCCTAGCCTTACCAGGCGAATGCCACTGGGGATTGAACCAAGGACTGCCTGCATGCATAGTGTGTTATACTGCTGAGCTATGCTCCCTAAAGACAAAATAAGATTCCAGTCCTTATGGTTCTGGAGGATAGGAAGCTGCTTTATCCCAAGTCAGACTAACAGTCCATCTAACTCAGTGTTGTCTATAGTGATTGGCAGCAACTCTTCAGAGTTTCGGATGCAGGGGGTATTCACAGTCCTGTCTGAAGATGCCTTCCGGGATTGAATCTGAGACTTCCACAAGCAAAGCAGATGTTCTGCTACTGATCTTTGGTCAAACTGAAAACATGCCAGGATTTGGCACCCCAAAATAGACCCCTCCACTGCCTCCGCCACTGCCTGCCTCACAGGCCCACTTAGATTCCTGCCCTGTGCTTCTCACTGAGTGCGACTCAACAGGCTCCCAAAGACAGCTGTGGGACACACAAAGCATCAGTGCAGAAGAAGGTGGCAGCTCACTTGAGCATGCACAGAGTGCTTTCTCTTCATTACTGGCTGATCACAGCGTGCTGTGTCACCCACCTGGAAGTTTTGGGCTGAGAAAGAAAGGGTTCCATGGCAAGGGCTCACTTAAAAAATAAATTCAGCATTGCCCTGGGTTGGAGAGGGAGGGCTAGGCGATCGTTTTCTGGAGCAGCTAATGGGTGAGGCTCATGGGTTGGACATGCTCAGTGCCCAGAAGTGGCCAGCGTCCGTCCACACAGGGCTGAGAGTTTCAGTCTGTACAGCAGACCCTCCATGCCTCCATGCCCTGGGACTCTCACCAGGCCATACCCCTTGCTGGCCTTGCCTCACACCCTGCCCGAGTGCTTGTGCCAGGCTGGAGCGTGTCCTTGAACTGTGAGGATGCCCCTTGAAGGGGTGTGTGTTTGGCCTGCCCGTCAACACCAGTGTGCGGTCCCTGGAAGGTTGCTGATGAGGGGAATGTGGCCCTTTGGCTACGGAAGGTCCCCCCAACCCCTTTGGTCATTCACCCCAGGCAGACCGTTTGTCCGGATGGTGTTTGGCCCACAATGGCTGCTTTGTGTCCTGTGAGGCTCCTGCCATCAGAAGAAATGATCTGGAAAGAAAACCAGAAAGGATTCCTGAAGCGATTTATTTATTTATTGCCTCAGCTCAAAAGCCCTGTGGCCCTCGGGGATCCTGTGCCCTGGCATGACTGGGCAGAAAGAAGATCCCACCATCAGCACGGTTGCCTGGGAAGGAACACCCATGTCTCGAGGGTGGTCTCGGTGAAGGGGGCCTACCCTGGAGGCCGATCCTGCACAGCCCAGTCCGAGGCCTGTACAAGCTGGGAGACAATTGGCCAATTATGTGCGCTGACGTGGGCTGCAGGCGGAGGCTGAAAGGGTGCCCTTCGTGTTGTAGGGATGAGAGGTTGTGAGGCGATGGAGGGAGGGGGTCTGGGGGGGTGTTGTGGCGAGGCGGGAGGGAGGCAGGGTGAACGGTGTGGCCCATTGGCGGGTCAACCAGACGGGTGCCTTTGGAGGAGCATGTTGTCACCTGCATTGGCAGTGTCCTGGGCGAGACCAGCTGGGTGCCAACCCTCCTGGCCTGCCCCTGAGGGCACCCAGTTGGCCCTCCCGCCTGCTTTGAAGTGCCCACATGGCCTCCGGGAAAATGTACAGGGGTCTTTGGTGTTATGTGCTAGCAGAGAATTGAATCGCAGCTGCAGCGGAGTGTGCATGTGTGGACATGTGCTGTGTCATTTACCTGACAGGAGCAGACCTTGACCCTGCATTCAAATCACTGAGACTTCTTGTTGTTGTTGTTATGTGCCTTCAAGTCGATTACGACTTATGGCGACCCTATGAATCAGTGACCTCCAACAGCATCTGTCATGAACCACCCTGTTCAGATCTTGCAAGTTCAGGTCTGTGGCTTCCTTTATGGAATCAATCCCTCTCTTGTTTGGCCTTCCTCTTTTTCTACTCCCTTCTGTTTTTCCAAGCATTATTATCTTTTCTAATGAATCATGTCTTCTCATTATGTGTGCAAAGTATGATAGCCTCAGTTGCATCATTTTAACTTCTAGTGATGGTTCTGGTTTAATTAGTTCTAACACCCAATTATTTGTCTTTTTCGCAATCCATGGTATGCACAAAGCTCTCCTCCAACACCACATTTCAAATGAGTTGATTTTTCTCTTATTCAGTTTTTTCACTGTCCAACTTTCACATCCATACATAGAGATTGGAAATACCGTGGTCTGAATGATCCTGACTTTAGTGTTCAGTGATACATCTTTACATTTGAGGACCTTTTCTAGTTCTCTCATAGCTGCCCTCCCCAGTCCTAGCCTTCTTCTGATTTCTTGACTCTTGTCTCCATTTTGGTTAATGACTGTGCGGAGATATTGATAATCCTTGGCAAGTTCAGTGTCCTCGTTGTCAACTTTAAAGTTACAAAAATCTTCTGTTGTCACTACTTTAGTCTTTTTGACGTTCAGTTGTAGTCCTGCTTTTGTGCTTTCCTCTTTAATTTTCAGACTTTAACTTGAGACCAGGGTTCAAATCCCCACACAGCCATGAAGCTCACTGGGGGACCTTGGGCCAGTCAGTGCCTCTCAGCGTCAGGGAGACAATGGTAAACCCCTCTGAATACCGCTTGCCATGAAAACCCTCTTCATAGGGTCGCCATAAGTCGGGATTGACTTGAAGACAGTCCATTTCATTTTCATAAATATTTTATTTATATAAATATATCGTTGACAGGAAAGGCCTAACTAGTTAGTACTAAGTTGGAGGCGCGATGGCCAGGGTTGGTCATTCACCCCATGCTGGAAGAGAGGAAACAAAGGCAAAAATGTCTCCTCTCCTCAGCTGGTCCGAGAAAAAGAAGGAAGGAGATTTTGGAAGTGAGGCCAGCTCCCCGAGAGTATCCATTTGCAACAGAAGCGAGACAGATGGAGGAACACGGGTAAGGTTTGGCAGCTTAGCCAGCGGGAAGACCCTCTCTTTACCTCCTCTTAGGTAGGCAAAGAGAATCCCAACAGGAGTTGTTCTTGCCACACTTCCAACAACTGGAAACCATTAGAGTCTGCCTCAGTTGCAGTTTCATGTTTGCAAGAATGATTCTTTCACAACCCTGAGATGGGTGCCAGGGACTCTTTTTCTGATCTTCGCATGATGGCAGTCGGGAGGTGGGTGGGCAATCATTTTGTGTGTGTGTACAAGTGAGAGAGAATGGAATTAAATTATTAATATGAATACATTTTAAGAAAAAGCGTAATGGCATGATGAGATGTTGCTTTAGGGGGAAGAACAGGGTAACTTTGGTGGTGTTTCGCTTTGTTCTTCTAAGGCTTGGATGAGTGCTGATGGATCTGAATGATGTGTTAGACGCATCAGGTACAGCCCCCACAGGATCCTAGAATCCCCGTGAGGTTGTGGCAGGGACGAGATCAAAATTGGTTGGGTTCTGGTAGGTGGGGTTCACAACTCGGTCTTTTCACCACTGTGCTATGCTAAACTCTCACATGTACTCAGAGTTATGCTGGCAATTTTCATTTCCCAAGGATCCCTGGGAAATTGACTTCAAGGTTCCCAGGGAAACCTGTTTCCAGGGATCCCAGTTCATTGCAGAGTGGGGGGTTGGACTTGATGACCTTCAGGTGCGCACCCACATTTCCTATCCTTTTACATTTATAGCTTCTTCCAATCCAGTGGCGACTGGTGTCTTTTGAAAGTGATGGGCAAAATGCAAGGAGCAAGCTGGAGCCAATGAAAGGTTAAGGCAGAACCAGCTGATTCTAGTTTTGCCGCCACCCTCCTCCCTGCCAGTCATGGAATGGCAAATTCAGAAGTGCAGGGTCCATGCATGATAGTCACACCACACCCTCTGACAGCCACGTCCCCAGGATTCACTCTCTCTTCTGCCACTAGAACCAGAATAAAACTGCTATGTGCATAGCGCCCCCCCCTCCAAATCACTCTCTCTCTCTCTGGGGACTAAATGTTGCCAGAAACCTTTTGATTTTAAGAATTCTGAAATGAAGTCAAGTGTGGGACTAGGATTTTGGAAACCATGGTAGTTTGCCATGAAGCTCACTTCTAACTTATCCTAGGAGTCCAGCAGCATGAAACGGGAGTTACTGACTCTCAGTTACTGACTCACCTCCTTTCACTCTGATTGGCTCCAATCAGCACGAAAGGACAAGTGAGAAGACTCTTCTCAGTGGCTACGCATGCTTTCCTTTCATGGTGATTGGCTGTACATAAGGACCCTGCTCACAAAAAAATAAGGGGCCTGTATCCCCCCCATCAGCCTGCTTCCCTGCTGAGTTCTACAAGGGAGTAAGGAGGAGGAACCTGACAGGGAGGGCTGCCAACCGTGGACGAGCTGGTAGCAAGAAGGTGGGGGCTGGCTGAGGGCAGATTGAGGTTGGTGGCGCAGAGCTCCGCTGTGCCAGTTGCCTGAGGTCTGTAACACCTGTGGCTCTTGGCTCCCTGCCTTCCTGGCCACCAGCCCTCCCCTTCTCGTCCCTGGTGGGGTGCACATTTTTTCTCTCACAACATCATGGAAATGGGCACAGAGCCAAGAGGCGAGAGTCAGTCTTCTCTTGGCCGATCCAGACTGCAGCCTGGGGGCAGCTTTGGGGTGAGGAGGAAGGAGGAAAAGATCTGGGCGTAGTGCTCCAAAAGGAGGTGCTGCAGGGAACCCTCTTCTGTTGGGGGGGGCAGGGATCTATCTATCTATCTATCTATCTATCTATCTATCTATCTATCTATCTATCTGAAAACAACACAGAAAAGGGCAGTCAAATTGATCAGGAGCTGGAGCCAACTCCATTGCAAGGAGAATCCTAGAATAGTAGAGTTGGAAGGGGCCTGTAAGGCCATCCAGTCCAACCCCCTGCTCAACAAAGGAATCCAACTTAAAGCATCCCTGACAGGTGGCTGTCCAGCTGCCTCTTGAAGGCCTCCAGTGTCGGAGAACCCACGTCCCTAGGTCATAGGTTCCATTGTCATACCACTTAAACAGGACATTTTTCCTGATGTTCAGATGAAATCTGGCTTCCTGCAACTTGAGCACATTATTCCATGTCCTGCAGTCTGGGATGATCCTGGAGAGATCCTGGCCCTCCTCTATGTGGCAACCTTTCATGTACTTGAAGAGTGCTATCCTATCTCCCCTCAGTCTTCTCTTCTGAAGGCTAAACATGCCCAGTTCTTTCAGTCTCTCCTCACAGGACTTTGTTTCTAGTCCCCTGATCATCCCCGTTGCCCTTCTCTGAACCTGTTCCAGTTTGTCTGCATCCTTCTTAAAGTGTGGTGTGCAGAACTGGACGCAGTACTCAAGATGAGGCCTAACCAGTGCCAAATAGAGGGGAACTAGTACTTCATATGCAATTTGGAAACAACACTTCTGGTAATGCAGCTTAAAATAGCATTTGCCTTTTTTGTAGCCACATCACGCTGCTGGCTCATATTCAGCTTGTAATTAAGCAGGTGGGGCTTTCTTATTTTAGGAGGAAAGGCAATTGAGTGGGGAGAAAAATGATAATGTCATATATAAAATGGTGCTCGCCGTGTAGAAAGATAAGTCTTTCTCCCACTCTCATAAAACAAGGAACACAGGATGCTGCCTTGGACAGAGTCAGACCATCATGCCATCTAGCTCACTACTTTTGACAGTGGCTGGCAGCGGCACTCCAAGATCTCAGGGAACATTCCTAGGGAAATGCTGGAGATTGAACCTGGATCTTTTGCATGCAAAGCTGTTGCGCTCTGCCTCTGAGCTATGCTCCTTTAAAAAAACACACACACACCCAAGATTCCAGTCCTCGTGGTTCTGAATCAATGGCTGATTTAAGCAGGAACACAGAAAGGTACCTTATACCGACTTAGACCATCTGCCTCAGGGGGTCTCTCGCAGCCCCTACCTGGAGATGCCGTTGGGGACTGAGTCTGGGCCCTTCTACATGCAAAGCAGATGTTCTGCAACGGAGCTACATCCCTTCCCCCAAAAGCAAACTCTGAGTTGTCCAATCGATTGGAAGCTGCTTCTAGACAGGCACAAGGAAGGGTTTCTTTGGGCAATGGGCAATTAAAATATGAGACTGCCTTCAAGTCGATCCCAACTTATGGCGACCCTATGAATAGGGTGTTCATGGTAAGCGGTATTCAGAAGGGATTTACCATTGCCTCCCTCTGAGGCTGGTCCTCCCCAGCTGGCTAGGGCCTGCTCAGTTTGCCACAGCTGCACAAGCCAGCCTCTTCCTTGTCTGCAACTGCCAGCTGGGGGCAACTGGGCTCCTTGGGACAATGCAGCTTGCCCACGGCTGCACAGGTGGCAGGGCACGTAACCCCCAAGCCACTCCCTGTGGGGGTGATCTTTAGCTGGCCCTTGACACCCAGGAGACACGAGCAGGGATTTGAACTCACAGACTGTGGACTCCCAGCCAGGCTCTCCTCCCCACTGGGCTATCAACATATGGAACTCACTGACACAGTATGAAAGATGATAGCCCCTAGCTTGAGCAAGGAAGGGGTGAGGCCAATAGAACTGGAAAAGGTTCCTAATTTATTGGAATGGATGATTTCCCATGCGCGCATCCCTAGAAACTTGAACATCCTAGATGAAAGTCTAGGAAGTAATTTGCTCTGTCTAGGTCAGAAGTGAGGGACCCTGCGGCCCTCCAGATGTTGTTGGACACCAACTCCCATCAGCCAATGGTCAGGGAGTCTAGCAACATCTGGAGGGCTACAAATGACTCTCCCTCTGGGCCTATGTAATGAGTCAGTGAGAAACAACAACAGCCTTTTCACGTACACAGCACTGACGCAAAATATTTGGAACCTAACTGCTGTTTATAGTATTCACTGTTGGAGACTGGAACTGGAATGTGTGTATGTGGACGATTATGTGAAATTACAAAACTGGATTTTTTAAATTAAAAAATATATTAAAGGATAGGCCGGTGCCTTGTAGTTTTAGAGTGTCAGAGTAGGACCTCAGGGACCCAGGTTCAAAGCCCACATGAAGGTCACTGGGTGACCTTGGGGCCAATCACTGTCTCTCAGGCTAAGCCACCTCACAGGGTTGTTGTGAGGATCAAATGAGGAGGGGGGAAACTGTGTATGCAACCTTGAGCTCCTTGGAGGAAAAGTGGGATATAATTATAATTAAATAAAAGATAGTAAGAGCTGTGATAGCTTAATTCCTTGAATTGGGTATGAAGATAAAGAAGTGGCGCATCCATTCTCAGTGGCCTCTAAATAATGGACAGAGATGGCTGTCCTTGCTTTCGTGCAAGGCAGTTGTTTCATCTTTCCTCTTTCTCTCTGCAGTTTTGACATCGAGAATGGCTTTTCCCCGGGACGGAGCCCGCTGGACCCCCAGGCTCCCTCGGGTCTGGGGCTTGTGCTCCAGGGAGCCACCCCACACGGCCAGCGTCGAGAATCCTTCCTGTATCGCTCAGACAGCGACTATGACCTCTCACCCAAGGCCATGTCCCGTAATTCTTCCGTCGCCAGCGACATGTAAGCATGGGGGTGTGGTGGGCTTTGTGGGGTGCACCTTGTGATTCTGAGGCAGCTTCCTATTCCATACAAGAGACCCACAGCAGTGCACAATCCACTCCCTCTCACTGTTGGGGACAACACTCCAGGGACATTTGCTGTCCAGCTTCTGCGAGGGAAGGTGCAGCTGTCAGTCTGGCTGGGCTTAAAGCCTCCCTGGGACCTTATTTTTGGTGTTGGGGGAGAGAGACATGGAAATAGAATTCTGTTTTTGCATTTTTAAAGCCAGTAAAAGGTTTTAATTTTAAAATTTTTCTGTTTTAAAAAATAGTTTATTGAATTAAAATATATATATATAGAGAGAGAGAGAGAGAGTGTGTTAGGGGATATATATATATATATATATATATATATATATATATATATATATATATTACTGCCACATCACAGAGCTGCTCATCTAGTATTCAGTTGAATGAGATCAATAGAGGAACATAATTTTTATAAATCACAGTTATGAGGTCCAAATTTCATGCATTGAACCACAACAGCCTCCACCTCATGGTTTTTAAATAGGTGGAGGACAAATCTCTTGTTGAGCAAATGGATTCAGTACCCAAGGGAAATAATAATAATAATAATAATAATAATAAATTTAATTTATGCGTCGCCTATCTGACCAATGGCCACTCTAGGCGACTTACATGTGAAAAATTAAAACACAATACAATAATACAGAATACAAAATAGAACAGTGCGACAGCAAAAGCAATAATAATACAGGGCATGAGGCATTTAATCATAGCATCTAGCCCTCCCCGGAAATCCCGAAGGCCTGCTGAAAAAGCCAGGTCTTTAAGGCTTTTCGGAAGACATTTAGGGAAGAGGTGTGCCGTAGATCTTGTGGGAGGGAGTTCCAAAGAGTGGGGGCCGCCACTGAGAAAGCCCTCTCTCTAGTTCCCGCCAATCTAGCTGTTTTTGTTGGCGGGATTGAGAGACGGCCCTGTGTGGCTGATCAAGTCGGGCGGCATAATTGGTGGCGTTGAAGGCGCTCCTTTAGATAAACTGGGCCGAAACCGTATAGGGATTTAAAGATTAATATCAACACCTTGAATTGGGCCCGGAAAACAACAGGAAGCCAGTGTAGATCGAACAACACAGGTGTGATGTGATCCCGGTGGCGACTATTCGTAAGTAAACGAGCCGCCGCGTTTTGTATAAGTTGTAGTTTCCGGACCGTTTTCAAGGGTAACCCCACGTAGAGCGCATTACAGTAATCCAAACGAGAGGTGACCAGGGCGTGTACTACCAGTGGGAGCTGATGAGCAGGAAGGTAGGGTCGCAGCCTTCGTATGAGGTGTAGTTGATACCAGGCTGCCCGGCTCACAGCCGAAATCTGAGCCTCCATGGACAGCCTGGAGTCAAGTACCACCCCAAGGCTGCGGACCTGGTCCTTCAGGGGAAGACTCACCCCATTGAACTTCAGGTCAACATCTCCCAACCTTCTCCTGTCCCCCACAAGCAGCACCTCGGTCTTATCGGGGTTCAGCTTCAGCCTGTTCCTTCCCATCCATCCACTCACGGATTCCAGGCACTTGGACACGGTCTCAACAGCCAACTCTGGTGAAGATTTAAACGAGAGATAGAGCTGAGTGTCATCCGCATATTGGTGACACTGCAGCCCAAATCTCCTAATGATTGTCCCTAGCGGCTTCATGTAAATGTTAAATAGCATGGGAGAGAGGATAGAACCCTGTGGCACACCACAATTGAGAGGCCAAGGGTCTGAAACCTCCTCCCCCAATGCTACCTGTTGGCACCTATCGGAGAGAAAGGAACGGAACCACTGCAATACAGTACCTCCAATTCCCAATCCCTCCAGGCGATGTAAGAGGATACTGTGGTCGACAGTATCAAAAGCTGCTGAGAGATCGAGGAGGACAAGAAAGGTGAATTCTCCCCTATCTAATGCCCTCCTCATATCATCTACCAGAGCGACAAAGGCTGTTTCAGTTCCGTGACCAGTCCTGAAACCTGATTGGTATGGATCCAAATAATCCGTTTCATCCAAGTGTGCTGACAACTGGTTGGCTACCACTCGCTCAATGACCTTGCCCAAGAATGGAAGATTCGAAATTGGGCGAAAGTTATTAAAAACTTGGGGATCCAAGGAGGGCTTTTTTAAGATGGGCTTTACAATTGCCTCCTTGAAAGCTAATGGCATCACCCCCTCTTGCAGGGATGCATTTACCACCGCTTTGATCCCCTCACCCAATTTCTCTTTGCAGCTTATTAAGAGCCACGATGGGCATGGATCAGTTAGGCAAGTGGTAGGTTTCACAGTCGAAAGCACCTTGTCCACATCCTCAGAAGAGAGAAGCTGAAACTGATCCCAATGTACCGGCTTGCAACTGGCCAACTCTGGTTCACTTACTGTGTCCACGGTGCATGGGATCGAGCTCCGTAAGTGTTCAATTTTATCGGCGAAGTGCTTTGCCAATATGTCACAGGAGGCCTTTGACTCTTCCAAGGGTTCCTGAGCAACTGGACCGACCAGGCTTCGGACCACCTGGAACAGCCTCCTGGGACAGCACTCCGCGGACGCAATAGAGGCAGCAAAGAAAGCCTTCTTTCCTGCCCTTATTGCCACTTGGTAGGCAGCTACTGCTGCTCTAACTTCTGTCCGGACATCTTCGGAGCGGGATTTCCGCCACCGGCGTTCTAGTCGTCTCACCTCCCGTCTCAGATTACGCAGCCGTGGTGTATACCATGGTGCTAACTGAGTTCTATTCAGGGGGAGAGGACGTTTCGGAGCCACCCGGTCCGCTGCTCTGGTGATTCCCTCATTCCACTCTATCACCAGGGTATCGACCGGGCAGCCTTCAGCAGGTTCCAATTCCCCAGACGCAGTCAGGAATCCTTCTGGATCCATCAGGCGCCTGGGGCGGACCATTCTAATAGGTCCTTTACCCCTGCGGAGGGTGTGTGGCATTGAGAAGTCTATGTTCACCAGGTAGTGATCTGACCATGACACAGGGGTGGAAGAAACCACCCCCAATTTCAGAGCACTTCCCTCCCCTCCCAGGACAAACATAAGGTCGAGAGCATGACCGGCTACATGGGTGGGCCCAATGTTACTAAGGTGCAGTTCCCAGGAAGCCATGGTTTCCAGGAAATCCTGAGGGGCTCCAGTGAGAGTGGTCTCGGCATGCACGTTGAAGTCACCCAGCACTAACAATTCTGGGGACAACGCCCGTACAGCCGAGACCACCTCCAGCACCTCGGCCAGGGAGTCTGCTGTGCAGCGGGCTGGGCGGTACACTAGCAGGATCCCTAAACTGCCCTTCGAGCCCAACCTCCAGTACATGCAGTCAACACATTGAGTCCTATGGAGAGGGAGTCTGGCAAATGGTTCAGAGCCTTCTGTACTGTGTGATGGGGCGGGCAGGAGTCTTTGGTTGTGAGAATGTGTTACAACTCATGTCTCTGTTCTGGAAGCAAGCTACTCCACTGAGTGGCATCAGCAGTTTGGTGGGGACTACCTCTCTACAGCACAGTCAGAGTGCCAATTAATCTGGACTGGCCTCTTCATCCAACCTAGTTGGGATTTACGGGCTTTATCTCTTTCGTTACAGGCATGGAGAAGACTTGATTGTCACCCCTTTTGCACAGGTAGGCTTCTCTTCGGGGCTTGGGTTTGTGCTTGAGTGGATGAGAGTCGGACAAAAGGAGAGAAGGAGGGAGGCTGATGGGAGATGGAGATGGTGTTTGTCTGCCCACCTGTGCCACTTGAAGAGTGCAAGACCCTAAAGAGAGCCCAACTGTTCGGAAGGGGGGGGATTTGGTTTGCTTTGCATTTGGATGTGAGCCAGCCTCATTCACTTTTCCAAGATTGACACGTACAAACTGAAACACAGCTGTCCTTTGAAATTCCCAGCGCAGCTCTCCAGTCAAAGAATGTATGCGCAAAATGCATACACATGGGAAAGAATGCACATAGTAAGTGAAAACAGTGTGCAAAACTGCCTTTTATTAGCTAGCAAAAATGTATGCACAAAAATGTGCACTGAAATGCCGTCAAATTTTTGTGAGGATGTTTAAAAAAAGAAAAAAAAAAGAAATAACAAGTGGATGTGGAAGCTCCAAACTGAACTGAAGACTGGGGAAAATGAGAAACTGAGTGAAAGCAAAATGGACGGAATCTTCTACCCTTACCTACTATATCAGATCAAATACAGCCCACCTGCACTAGCAGCCTCATTGACCACGTGGGCAGGAACACAGAAAGCTGCCTCACCTTGAGTCAGACCCTTGGCCCATCTAGCTCAGTACTGCCAACCTTGACAGGCAGCAGCTGTCCAAGGTTTCAGGCAGGCGACATTCCCAGACCGACTCTAGAGATGCCAGGGACATTCTGCATGCAAAGCAGGTGCTCTGCTACTGAGCTATGGTTCCTCATTTAAAAATAAAGTAAAATTCTAGTCCTCATGGCTCTGAATAAAGGACTGATTTAAATAGGAACACAGGAAACTCCATATGGAAAGAGGGATTGGACCAAGATGAAGGAGGTGTGAAAACTGGAGGGAGGAATATGAAGAATTTAAGATATGGAGACGATACCATACTACTAGCAGAAACCAGTAATGATTTTAAATGAATGCTGATGAAAGTTAAAGAGGAAAGCACAAAAGCAGGACTGCAGCTGAACGTCAAGAAGACTCAAGTAATGACAACAGAAGATTTATGCAACTTTACAGTTGACAACGAGGACATTGAACTTGTCAAGGATTATCAATACCTCCACACAGTCATTAACCAAAATAGAGACAATAGTCAAGAAATCAGAAGAAGGCTAGGACTGGGGAGGGCAGCTAGGAGAGAACTAGAAAAGGTCCTCAAATGCAAAAATGTATCACTGAACACTAAAGTCAGGATCATTCGGATCATGGTATTCCCGATTTCTATGTGTGGATGTGAAAGTTGGACACTGAAAAAAGCGGATAAGAGAAAAATCAATTCATTTGAAATGTGGTGCTGGAGGAGAGCTTTGTGCATACCATGGACTGCGAGAAAGACAAATAATTAGGTGTTAGAACAAATTAATCCAGAACTGTCACTAGAAGCTAAAATGATGAAACTGAGGATATCATACTTTGGACACATAATGAGAAGACACGATTCACTAGAAAATGCTGGGAAAAACAGAAGGGAGTAGAAAAAGAGGAAGGCCAAACAAGAGATGGATTGATTCCATAAAGGAAGCCACAGACCTGAACTTACAAGATCTGAACAGGGTGTTTCATGACAGATGCTGTTGGAGGTCACTGATTCACAGGGTCACCATAAGTCGAAATCGACTTGAAGGCACATCACACACACAGGAAGCTCCACATATATGGGGATGGCAACGATTCAACCTAGGGCCTTCTGCTCTGCCTTTGAACTGTGTGTCATAGATGCACCTATAGGAAGCCCACATGCAGTTCATGAGGGCGGTAACTCTCCTGCTGTTCCTCGCCAACAACTAATATTCCAAGGTAGACTGTTTCTGTTTGTGGAAGTTCCATTGAGCTATAATGGCTAATAGCTGTCGACAGACCTCTCATATTCTCTGAGAACTTCCTTAATCCTTTTTTTAAAGCCATCAGAGTCTGTGGTCATCTTTAGTTTGTGGTAGCCAGTTTTGTAACTTAATTTTGCATTGCTTGAGGAAGGCATTCCTTTTGGTCTGCTGCCCAGCCCTTTCATTTGGTGGTTTCCTCCTTCCCTCCCCACCCACCGAAGTAGAATATCTGTGTCCTCCACACCATGCATATTTAAAAAACATTTTTTTAAGAACTTCCATCGTATCCCCCACCTCATCCTTTTTCTAAACTGAAAGACTGATTCGCTAACTTCACAAACACCTTCGGCCCCCTACTTTACTTTACTTTACACCCTTGGGGACAGTTTGCTACCCCTGGAATTCCCTCTTTGACATAATTATTAAAGTTGCAGGAACCCTGAATTTTTTGCAGTTATTGAAGGTGAAGGAGTCTTCTTCCTTTACAACTATTAAAGGTGCAGGAGCCCTGAAACTTTTTTGCAACTATTAAAGGTGCAGGAGCCCTAAAACGTTTTTGCAACTATTAAAGGTGCAGGAGCCCTGAAACTTTTTTGCAACTATTAAAGGTGCAGGAGCCCTGAAACTTTTTTGCAACTATTAAAGGTGCAGGAGCGCTGTAGTTTTATGCTATTCTTTAAAGTGCAGAAGCCCTGTTCTCCTTTGCAACTATTAAAGGTGCAGGAGCCCTGAATTTATTTTGCAATTATTAGAGGTGTAGGACCCCGTATCATCCTTTGCAATCATCAAAGGTGCAGCAGCCCTGTAGGGTTTTTTTTTAATTATTAAAGGCGCATGCGCCCTGTTCCCTTTTACAACTGTGAAAGATGCAGGTTCCTTGTGGGATTGTTTTGTTTGTTTGTGTTTGCAGAGCCTCTGTCCTCTCTTCATCTGCCCACCCTAGATATTTACCAGGAAAAGTTACCGGGATTTGTTGTGGCCTTTTGCACCAGCGTGTCTGATGGGGAGCGTGTGTCTTATGTGACTGATCTCCTGAGGCAGGTTACTTCTTCCCCCGCAGGTCCTGGCCAGCCTGCGGACAGTTCAGAGCAACTTTGCTATGTTGACCCACCTGCAGGAACGCATCGGCAACAAGTGAGTGAATGAGAGAGGTGAGGTGAGATGATACAGTCATTTTGATGATTTACATGTGTTTTTATTCTAATGCCTTAGAATGATAGAATAGTAGAGTCGGAAGGGGCCCGTAAGGCCATCAAACCCCCTGCACAATGCAGGAATCCAAATCAAAGCATTCCCGACAGATGGCTGTCCAGCTGCCTCTTGAATGCCTCCAGTGCTGGACAGCCCACTACCTCTCTAGGTAATTGGTTCCATTGTCGTATGGCTCTAACAGTTAGGAAGTTTTTCCTGATGTCCAGTCGAAATCTGGCTTCCTGCAACTTGAGGCCATTATTCCGTGTCCTGCACTCTGGGATGATCGAGAAGAGATCCCGGCCCTCCTCCGTGTGGCAACCTTTCATGTACTTATTATTAGTCTTACTCAGAGTGGACCCATTGAAATTAATGAGCAGGTCTTAACTAAGATGCAATAATTTCAGTGGGTCTACTCTGAGTAGGATTTAGTTGGATGCAACTTAATAGAACATCATCATCATCATCAAACTGGAGCAGGTTCAGAGGAGGGCAACAAGGATGATCAGGGGACTGGAAACAAAGCCCTGTGAGGCGAGACTGAAAGAACTGGGCATGTTTAGCCTGGAGAAGAGAAGACTGAGGGGAGATAGGATAGCACTCTTCAAATCCTAGAAAGGTTGTCACACCAAGGGGGGCTGGGATCTCTTCTGAATCGTCTCAGAGTGCAGGAGACGGAAGAATGGGCTCAGATTTTGGCTGAACATCAGGAAAAACTTATGTTAGAGCCGTACAACAATGGAGCCAATGGCCTAGGGCGGTTGTGGCCTCTCCAGCCCTGGAGGCCTTCAAGAGGCCGCTGGACAGGCACCTGTCGGGGATGCTTTAAATTGGATTCCTGCACTCACTGGATGGCCTTATCGGCCCCTTCCAACTCTCCTGTTCTGTGATTCTATGATCTACATGTTATGATTCAGTTATAATTATATGATAAAAAAGCCATTCATTCAAGCAGCCACCTGGGTCTTTCATAACAGGGCTGAGCTGCTTGTTGGGGGAAGAGTGTGTACCCCCCCCCCTCTGCCAGCACCCACCACCAATGGCCTTGGGGGCTCAGAGGTGGTCACCGTCATTCTATATTTTCTAGGAGAGCATCTGGAGCAGGCAACCTGTCGTCCACGTCCAAAAGCAGCCTGTCAGGTAAGTGGCTGTGGATCCCTCCAAACTGCCTGTATTTTGCAGGAGGGTTTCAAGGCTATACTGGGGAGATTTGAGTTTGCACACTTAAAAGTGGATTAAAACACTCTGGTGCCCTAGCACAACAAATCCACTTAAAACAACGACGACACAGCCTTTTTGCAGTTAGAAAAGTGACTGGGAAACTAATGCACTGAAAAATGTGGAATGAACAAATGAGTGAAAACACCCTTTGCCTCACATCTTTACCAATGCTAGAAACTCACTTCTCTTTAAGAGTGAGACCTCAGAGTCTGGGGGTTATGGTTCATTGGGGAGGGAGGGAATTGCCCCCTGGCTCACTGCTCTAAGCCCTAACAGCAGGAGGAATGCTGGGAAGGGGCAAGGAAAGGTCCTTCCACACTCAGCCCACTCCCCTCTTCTTGAAAGCACAGAGGATGTGGAGGTAGGGTCTGAGGAAGCTGCCTTCTACCGAATCAGACCATTGCTCCATCTAGCTCAGCATTGTCTTCTAGACTGACTGGCAGCCGCTGTCCAGGCTTTCAGACGTGGGGGATGATTCTCAGCCCAACGAGGAGATGCTAGCGGGGACTGAACTGGGGAGCTGCTGCACGCAAAGCAGCAGGCCTGTGCCACAGAGCTGGCCCTATTGAAAGAGGCTGTCTGTGGGGTGTGTTTTTTTAATGACTCCTGTGGCTGGCAATCATAAGGACAGCTTTCCTGCGAAACTGGCTCTGTTTGTGTGTGTGGCCATTATCAGGGGATCCCTGCTCCCCTGCCCCCCACCATCCCGTGGAGCCCCCACCATCTGCAGTCTGCTTACGATGCAGCAGAAGGTCTGCTTCTTCCCACCCCCTCCCCACTCTCCTTTCTTCATGCCACCTCTGCGGAGGGTGGAACGTCACCCACTGACGTCAGTTTTTTCATTATTCAAAAACTCTCTGGCTTTTTCTGCTGGAGTCGGCATCTGGGCCTCTCTTTCTCCCTGCACCCAAATTGCCAGCTGCTGTTTTCCCCCCTAACCCTTTGCCCAACCTCCCACATTACGGAAACTCAATGCAACGGTGTGCGAAATGCATGGACACAGCCCCTGGCTCTGTGCTGGACAGGGCAAAGGAAGACTCCTTCGCACAGAGCGCACAGTCAAAACTAAGGGATTTGCTCCCACAAGAGGAAGTTATGGCCCCAATTTGGATGGCTTTAAAGGGGGATTAGACAGATCCACGGAGAAGGATAAAGGCTTTCAGTGGTTACCAGCCACAAATGGCTATGTTCTCCCTCGAAAGCTTCAGGCTTTATGCCTCTGACTATCAGTTGCTGGGAATCCCAAGCAGGGAGGGCTGCTGCTGTTTATTTATTTCATTTATTTAAAGTATTTCTATCCCACCCTTCTACCCTATAATAGGGCACTCAGGGTGGCTTACAAAAATAAAACCAGACATGTGCATAATAAAATTGTAAGCAGTAAAATCACAAAAACATTAAAATAAATTAAAATACATAAAACACAATTAAAATGTGCTGTTGTGCTCAGGTCCTGCTTGTGGGCTTCCCAAAAGGGGCATCTGGTTAGCCACTGTGAGGACTAGATAGCCCCCTAAGGCCTGAACCAGCAGAGCTCTTCTGACATCCAGCTTTAAAGAGGATCAGATGAATGCATGAAGAACCAAGGCTATTAATGGCTACTAGCCGGGATGGCTGTGCTCTGCCTCCGTTCAACAAGACTTGGACTGGGCAGCCCTTTAAAGAGGGGACGGGGTCAAATAGTCGCCTGTGAAGTAGGACAAAGGGCCGTCTTCCTCTGTTTGCCACGGATTGCGGAAGGGCCGGAGCTCTGTGGCTGAGAACACCTGCAGAAGGTTGCTGCTGCAGTCCTCAGCAGCATTGCCAGGTAGGGCTGGGGAACGTTCCCTGCCTGGAATGTTGCTGCCATTCAGTGCAGACAGCACAGATGCAGGTGGATCAGGTCAGGGGTCTGAGTTGGTATAAGGCTCTGCTTCTATGTTCCTTTCTTCATGAGGGCTGGAATCCTGCTTTCTTTCTTTAAGAAAGGACCACAACGTGGTGGTCGAGGGCCTGCTTTGCATGCAAAAGGTCTCTGGTTCAATTCACGGCGACTCCAGGGTGGGCTAGGAATGTCCCTCACCCTGGAGAGCAGCTGCCAGTCAGTGTAGGCAGTGCTGAGCTAAACGGAACAACGGTCTGACGCAGTGTAAGGCAGCGTCCCATGTATTGTGAAGTGTTTCCATCCTGTTGTTATCCAAGTCACAGCCATCTTGGGTCTGAACTGGGTTGGGAGGGCAGCAGTGCCTGGGACCAGGCACTTGCAAGGCCGTAGCTCAGTGGTCGGGCGCCGCTGCGGTGCAGGCAGAAAGTGCCCTTTTCAGTCCTGAGTGGCATCTCTAGGTGGGGCTGTGACAGACCCGAGTGCAAAACCCCAAAGAGCCGCAGTCAGTCAAGGGTGGGCAAAACCGAGCTGAGCGGATGGCCTGACTTGGAACAAAAGAGCTTCCAGTGTCAATGAGCCAGAACCATGAGAGCCGGAGACTTAGGGTAGAGACTAGGGATGGGTGAGAGTTTCGATTCAGTTCGCATTTCAAGCAGAATGCATCAAATTTGCACTTTCTGAAACAATACGACAACTGACACAGCCGTCCTTCGAAATTCGCATTTATCAGAATGTTGGGGTGCAGTTCGCCAACTAGACAATGTTTGCAAAAATGCATCTATTAGGGGAAAGTGCTTAAAAATCATACATGCGTGAAAATAACATGCAAAAAGGCATTAAGTGATGAGAAATGGCTTGCAAAAATGTGTACCTTGGTCAAAACTGCAAACAAAAATGTGTTTATTTGGAGAAATTTGCACTAAGATGGTGGAGAATACTCAAGAGGATTTAAAAATAAATAAATCGCCGGTTGCTGGAGAAATGTAGAGAACTGGATTTAACATTAGAAAAGTGAGAAAGAGAGACAACCGAAATTGGCAGATCTCTCCATCCGTAGCAGAGACATACACCCTCTTCGAGGGCACATGGTGGCACTAGTCAAACCCCACCTCTTTTGACTGTCAGCCCTGGTGGGATCAGTTCAAGTGCTTTTTTTTAAATTCCCTTCAAAGAGATTTTGCAACTGATCGGCAGATCAACCCATTCCCCCTCCAGGTGTGGCCAATGGAAACGCTTTGCTGTAGGTGACCAGGGTGCTCACAGCTTAAGTTTTTTTCAAATGGAAGGACCAGCGCTTGGCATGTAGAAGGCGGCCCTGGGTTCAATCCTGACATCTCCAGGTAGGGTTGAGTGAGACCCCCCCCAGGCTGAAACCCTCAAGAGCTGCTGCCAGTCAGTGTAGACAGTATTGAGCTAAACACAGCAGAAGGCAGACTCTGATGTTCTGTTTCAGATTGCCCACCTCAGCAGCGTCCTTTGCTGTCTTCCGAGGATGCCTACCAAAAGTTGGCCGTCGAGACCCTGGAGGAACTGGACTGGTGCTTGGACCAGCTGGAGACTCTGCAGACCCGCCATTCGGTTAGCGAGATGGCGTCCAACAAGGTACGGACCTTGGATCCTCCGACGTCCAAGAGACAAGTCTTGGGTTGTGCTGACTGGCTGCTTCAAACCCCAGTCAGTTTTCAGTACTGAGCTAGATGGACCTCTGGTCTAGCTCTGTATAAGGCAGCAACTCCCATTTAAAATTAGCTCTTTATTTAGAACCATGAGGACTAGTGCTTTACTTTTTAGGGGAAAGGCCATTGCTTAGTAGAAGAACACCTGATTTGCATGCAGAAGGCCCTAGGTCCATCTCCAGGTATTGCTGGGAAAAGACCCCCTGCCTGAAAGAGCCGCTGCCACTTAGTGTAAACAATATACAGCTCAATGGACCTATGGGCTAAGGCAGCTTCCCGTGTTCTGTTAAATGGAAATGGCCTCCCTTCAAGTCGATCCCAGCTTACGGTGACCCTATGAATAGGGTGTTCATGGTAAGTGGTATTCAGAGGGGTTTACCATCACTAGCTACAGTTTTCCTTAATGATTTAATATATTATTACGGTTTTCCTTAATGACTATTATTATAGTTTTCCTTAAGCACTTAATAATAATTAATGTCAGGTATTATTATTTATCACATGTGTACACCACCTTCGCTTCCATGATAGATATAATATGTAACTATGTTACATTTTAAGATCCTCTGTGGCGCAGAGTGGTAAGCGGCCGAAGCTCTGCTCACGGCCGGAGTTCAATTCCAATGGAAGGAGGAAGTCGAATCTCCGGTAAAAGGGGTCGAGGTCCACTCAGCCTTCCATCCATCCGTGGTCGGTAAAATGAGTACCCGGCCTATGCTGGGGGGTGAATGAATGAATGAATGAATGAATTTATTGATACAGTCAATAGACCAATCCAGACAACATACATAGTTATTTAATGTACGTCGCCTAGAGTGGCTATCTGCCAGATAGGCGACACACAAATTAATTATTATTATTATTATTATTATTATTATTATACAAACAAATACCAAAAATCCAGTGTTAGGTCCAACCCCAGCACAATTAAAACAATTAAAATGACTATACATATTATTTTACAATTGGGAAATTCTTCCTACTTTTCCTAAGTTGGATGGCTGCCGCACTAAATTTAGCGACTGCAAAAGTCACCTTGGGGGAATAATCACCTAGTAAATAGTCTGAATAAAATGCATAAGATCTACCTGGAAGGGATGATAAAATAGGTAAAATTAATTGCTTTCTCAAGTCATAATAGTATAAACAGCGTAGCAGGACATGTTTGTTGGATTCAATTTGTCCTTCATTACAAGGGCATAGTCTCTCTGAGTAAGGAATTTTATTATATCTGCCTTCAAGGACAGCAGGGGGCAAAATATTTAATCTCATAAGCATAAAGGCTCTACGAAATTTAGGAAGCTCCAAAGTCGAGAGGTAAGACATTAAAGTAAAGAATTTGGGGTTGTGGCGTTGATTTCTAACGAGTAGGTGGTGCTGAAAGTCAATATCTTTGAGTCGTTGTTTGGCTAACTCTCGAGCAGATTGATAACCCAGTTGGAGAATATAAGATGGAGATAAACCTAAACCCAACAGCTTATCTTGAATCATTTTTTTCCAGGGGGAGTAATAGTTGTCAGCAAGAACATGGGGAGCCAAGCCTAAAGGGTTAAAAATCAATTTCAGCCAAAATAGTATTCTCAATTTCCATATACATGACTCGATAGATTGGAAACCACATTCTAGTCTCAGAATGTGGTTAAGGGACACAGGTGGGGACTCCTAGAATGGATCTTAAAAAGGAGTTTTGAAAAGCTTCAAACTTTGTAAAGTTCGTATATGTACTAGTTTGAGCACCATAGAGAATTTGCGGTACAATTTTAGCCACGAATACTTTTATGGCCGGGGAAATAGATTGACCTCCTTTAGTATAAAAAAAAGATAATAAAGTCTTTGTTGTACGCTTGGCATTTAACAGAGTAGAAGTAATATGTTGCTGCTGTGAACCTGAGGCTTGAAATATAATTCCAAGGTACCTAATGGTTTTAACCTGTTCAATGGGTAGTTTGTCAATCCTCCACACATGATTTATCTTTTTTTTGGTGAAAACTAGTACTTTGGTTTTCTGGTGGTTTATTATTAATTCTTCCTCTAGACAGAATGACGTGAGAGCAGCCAGCATTCTTTTAAGACCTATAGGGGTAAGCGATAGCAAAACTATATCATCGGCGTACAATAAACAAAATCTCGGAATGCGGAATAACATTGGAGGGTGCGATGAGATAGGTGTAAGAGTGTCCACTATGGCATTGATGTAGATGTTAAATAGCAGGGGTGCAAGAATGCACCCCTGTTTAACTCCCTTTGAGGTGGAGATTTGTTTCGTTAAATGGCCTTTATTATTACATCGTATTTGTAACGAAGTATTTTGATATAGACCTTGGATCAGAGCTAATAGACGTCTATCAATGCCCAATTTTTGCAATTTCAGCCAAAGTCTAGGTCTAGAAATTGTATCAAAAGCCGCTTTTAAATCCACAAAAGCAGCAAATAAAGGATGGCCCTTATTAATACTATACTTAGAAATCAAGTGCTGCAAAACCAGAGCATGGTCGTAGGGAGAGCGTACGGCTCGAAAGCCTGCTTGCTCTGGAGCTAGGAGATCCCTTTGGTTGACCCAATCTAATAATTTCCTATATAGAAAGGTGGCATAAAGCTTACTTATAATATTAAGCAAACTTATTGGCCTATAGTTTGCTGGATCTAGATGGGAGCCTTTTTTAAAGATGGGAATTATTATTGCTGCACCCCAACCTACAGGAATGACCATTGAGGAGTTGATCTTAGTAAACAAAGCAGCCAAAAGAGGGGCCCACCATTGAGCATTTAGTTTATAAATCTCTGGGGGTATATTGTCAGGCCCAGGAGCCTTATTAAGTTTTAGAGAGAGTATAAGATCCAGGGTTTCGGCTGCAGTGACAGGTGGCCAGGGGGGGATGTCGGTGAAATGAGTACCCGGTATATGCTGGGGGGTAAAGAAAGGCCGGGGAAGGAACTGGCAATCCCACCCCATATATACGGTCTGCCTAGTAAATGTCGCAAGACGTCACCCTAAGAGTTGGAAACGACTCACACTACAAGTGTGGGGGCACCTTTACCTTTATGTTACAGTTTACTAATTACCATGTTGAAAAAATGGACTGCCTTCAAGTTGATCCTGACTTATGGCAACCCTATGACTAGAGTTTTTATGGTAAGCGGTATTCAGAGGGGGGTTACCATTGCCTCCCTCTGAGGTTAGTCCTCCCCAGCTGGCTAGGGCCTGCTCAGCTTGCCACAGCTGCACAAGCCAGCCCCTTCCTTGTCCGCAACTGCCAACTGGGGGGCAACTGGGCTCCTTGGGACTCTGCAGCTTGCCCGCAGCTGCACAGGTGGCAGGGCACGTAACCCCTGAGCCACTCCCTGTGGGAGTGATCTTTAGCTGGCCCTTGGCACCCAGGAGACACGAGTGGGGATTTGAACTCACAGACTCTGGACTCCCAGCCAGGCTCTCCTCCCCACTGGGCTATACCAGCTACTACATTCTATTAAGTACAGTCTAAAATGTCCTAACTGCACCAGTAGACAGAACAGGGTTGTATGTATGCATATATTTATTTATTTTATATCCCACCTTTCCTTCCAAAAGAGTCCAGGGTGGCACACAACAAGTGATACAACATCATAAAAGCACCTTCAAAACAATTCCAACACAGACACAGGCTGGGAAAGGTCTCTACTTAAAAGGCTTGTTGGAAGAGGAATGAGACGGCGCCTGCCTAATATTTATGGGGAGGGAATTCCAGTGAGTCAGTGCCACAGCACTAAAGGTCCGCTTCTGTTTGTTGTGCAGAACGGGCTTCCTGATGAGATCGTATCTGCAGGAGGCCCTCACCTGCAGAGCTGAAGCGATTGATTTGTGTATTTAAAGGCTGAGGTGATCTTTCAGGGAGGCCCGTAAGTAAATGAGGGCATTATGTTTGTACAGCTAAAGGCTGAGAGGCAGATCGCTGCTTATAGTGCGAACGCATCCAAGCCAGAATGGTTTGGTGCAGCCTTTCCCAGCCTTTGGGTATCCAGGTGTAGCTAGACTACAACTCCCATCAGCCCCAGGCAGCATGGCCAATGGTCAGGAATGATAGGAACTGTAGTCCAGCAACATCTGGGGACCCAAAGGTTGGGAAAGGCTGGTCTAGTGGTTAGAGTGTTAGACGAGCACCTGGGAGACCACTCAGCTATGAAGTCCACTGGATGACCTTGAGGCCTCTCAGCCTAACCTACTTCACAGGGTTGTTGTGAGGATAAAATGGGGAGGGGGGAGAGCCATGTACACCGCCTTGAGCTCCTTGGAGGAAGGGCAGGATATAAATGTAATAACAGAATGGATGGAAGCCAGAGGGGGTAGGAGAGGCATTAACCCCTTTTCCTGTTTAATGGAAATGGTGCATTTAAAAAGGTTTTGTCTAATCCAAGGTCCTGTATCTCTCTTCCACATTTGTTCCCTAACAACAATAGAGGTAGACTTCCCTTGGGCAAGAAGGCTCTAGCTATCCTGGTTAATAGCTGTGGATAGTCTCACAACAAGAGCCCTGTTTGGTCAGGCTAAAGATCCATCCTGCCATCCTAATCCTGACCCTACCTGCAGAACAGTCAAGAGCCAGTGTAATTTAGTGGTTAGAGTGTTGGACTAGGACCTGGGAGACCAGAGTTCAAATCTTCACTCAGCCAAGAACCTCAGCACGGTGACCTTGCAGTGGTCAGTTATTGTGAGGATCAAACAGGGAAAGAGGTAAAGTCTTATGCCGCCCTGGGCTCCTTCTGGAATTCCTTCCTTTATTATTTAAATAATAAATACTTTGAGCTCATTGGAAGAAAAAAGTGGGGTATGAATGCAATAATAAATAAACAAAATAATCAACTACCAGTGGCCAGAAGCATCTGCCACAAATACCCACACACATTTCAGTAGGAAAATGTTTGATTTTGCAGGTGTGTTTGTTTGTTTTGCAATTTTGGCTGAAGAGACAGGAAAGAAAAACAAATAAACCACTGGGTTGAATGGAATGTTTGTCCTTTTAATTTCCAATGGGTCTACTCTGAGTAGGACTACCATTGTAATGCCTCTCTTTCCAGTCACCTTTCTCTGTCTGTTTGCAGTCCTTAAATCCTCCCCAAATGCCAGCATCCTTTGCGGATGGCTGGCCAAATGACGATGGAGTTACCACCACATTTCCACCTTGCCAAACCCTATTTGAAAGCTTTGACTGCTCCCAGAGCTCAGCAGAGGTGTGTGCGTGCATGTGTGCATTAAAAAAAATGCTCCCAATGCTTTGAGCTGCATCTGGGTACCTCTAAACAGTTAAGCCAAACAGCAGCATCCCTGAGGCGATGCCAGCCAATAGGAATACTGAGCTGGCCCCTGCCCCTCAGCTTGTGGCTTCTGATTGGGTGGATGCGGAGACGAGAGATACCTGAAGCAAGCTGGAGCATCCTTGGTACATCTGTCTGAGTAAACCTCCCACTGGCTGTGATGCAAGGGAGACCATAGCCCCTTCCTCACCTTCTGTCCCAGCTCTGAGCTTTGCAGAGAAGCGTTCGGCTTTTGAAGAGGGTTATTTTTTAAGCATCTGGTTGTGGGTCCAGGCCTCTCTGGAGGAGGTTTCGTGGCCAAGAGGGTGGGAGGGTGGTTGAGCAGCGTCTGATGGCAATCAGGCTTGGCCAATTTGGTGTTGCGATGCCTGACGCCAGCCCCTGGCTGTTTGCGTTCCAGGGTCACATCCTCAAGGTAAGCGGTGGTGTGCAAGGGTCGCCTCCAGCTCTTGGCAAGCAAGCAGCCCTTTCCATCAAGGGGCAGAAGGGCTGCTGCGAAGATCTGTCCCCATACCAATTTTTGTTTATTGGTGGGGGTGCTTTCCTAGCAATGGGGATGCATGCTTCATCTATGGGACTACGTTGTTAAGAAGGGGTGATTTTGATTCATCTTGGGAAGGGCCATAGCCCAGTGGTAGTAGAGTGCCTACTTTTCAAGCACAAGGTCCCGGGGTCAATCCCTGGCAGCTTGTCCAGGTAGGGCTAAGAGAGACCCCCTATTTGGAACGCTGGAGAGCCGCTGCCAGTGCATGTCAACAGTATTGAGTAAGATGGACTGATGGTCTCAGTCAGCATAAGGCAGCTTCCTAGTTCCCAAAGTGGGGCATTTTGTTTTGTCTTTTAGCCCCAACAAAAGCTCTCTGAGGAGCTCCCTCAGAGACGCTGGAGACTTGGGAAGACCACCCTCTCCGTTTCACTGACAGCAGACAGGGATTTCCCCAACAGCAAAAAGTCACGTGGTACCTTAACAACGAGCAGGTTTATTCTGGCAGGAGCATTTAGTAGTCCAAGAAAGCTTGTGCCGTAATAAATCTGGCAGTCTTTCAGGTTCCACAAGACGGTCATTTTTCCTGCAAGACACTAACAAAGCTCTCTCTCTCTCTGGGAATTGTTGCAATGGGGTTTCAAAGTGGACCTCCTTTCCCTTTCCCCCCAAGCAACATGCTTCTGGATTCAGAGCCACTCTGGCTCTCTTCAAATAAGCTTTTTGGGGACAGCTAAAGAAGCAAACATTTGTTTCAAATGTCACAAATGTCACATCACTTTCCTTCCTTAGACTGGCTGCTTAAATTTTTTTTTTAATGTTTCTCGATGAGGAAATGGTGTGTGTTAACCCCACAATAAAACTGCAGTGTGTGACTCCATGCTGTCTCCCAGACATAAATCACCCCCACCTAGTAAATCTGTATTTACCATTCACCCTGATGAGTTCTGCGCGACTTGAAATCATGTGTATATGTGTGTGTGTGTGTGTGTGTGAGAGAGAGAGAGAGGGGTGTCTTGTGGGCAGGAACTGTACTCCACTAGTAAGAAAGTAGATTTGGTTCAATATATGCAAAATCCAACATATTTGGAGCTAAGGGCTGCTCTAGACATCCTCTTTATTTTGCATTCAAGATTATTTGTGCTTGTGATGGTATCGGGGCGATTATACGCCATGCTACTTTCAATACTGTTTGCACCCGCAAAGGTTTCGGGGTGGACGTCCTCCTTCGTTTCCAATCAGTGCATGCCCCATCATTTCCTGCTGAAATCCTGCAACTTTTCATACCACAAATATTATAGGGTTTATTGTTTTGGTCCCATTTTTGTTGCTCTGTAGTGCAGGAGTGCATCTCCGGATGGCAATAATGCAATAACATAGGGGAAGCATTGCAGAACAGTTAATAAAGCAGAATTATGTGTGGGTGCAATAATTGGGTGTGATGCACTGTTATTGTATCAATATGTTGCAGAATATACTTGCACACAAACATATACTTGCACACAATATACTTGCACACAAAAAGAATCCTGCCAGACTGGAAGGGCCTTTAGTCATGTTTGGGAAAACTCGTAAGATATTGAAGACCTCCTTACATACATAAATCGTTGCATTTGTGACATATCCTTTTCTAAGATTATACAACTTTCTGAGATTATAGAATAATCTGGCTAGGTTTTAATTCTGCTTTCTGCTTCTCTGTCACTGCCATCATTTGACTGCCCTTTCTCACTGTCAGAGATATTGCTGGAATTACTGAGTCCAGTGTGTCTACACGTTTATCTCCTGCAGCTACCAAACTGCTTGATGCTGTAGATGGGATGCTGTCATCAGGATTCACTGTCTCTTCTTCCGCAGTTACAGAATTCTCCCTCTCCATTACTTGTCTTGGCTTTTTGAAGTAGGAACTAATAAAGGCTGGCTTGCAATTAACACTCACTGGCACTCTTAGTGGCTAACAAACTCCCCTTTTATGCTGACTGGCTCATAGGATGCTGGAGACATAAGGACCCTGCTGGGACTTTGCTCCCAAAAAAGTGAGAGGTCTAAGACCCCAGACAGCTGCACCACTACAGATAGGATCAAAGGTTCTCCACCCTTTCATCCTTTATGTGCTGTTCTGTTTTCCAGAGCCATTTTACAGCAAAATTGTGTTATGAATTAAAAAAAACTTTCAAAATCTGCTTTTTAAAAAAAGCTCTGGTTTTTAAGTCTTGTTGATCCTTGTCAAGGATTCACGTTACTTGGGTCAACATTTTTCATATCCCTTGGATTTAAACCTAAGAAATCCATAATTAGAAATGCTTTAAAAACAACTAAAGTAGGAAGATAATATTGTAGGTCAATCTAAAATATTGTAGGTCACCAAGAGAATATGAAATCTGCCCCCCCCCCGCAATCTCCAAATTTGCTTGGATTCTCAGTTGCAAACTTTAAGCTGCTTTTGTGTATATCAGGGATGAGCAACCTGTATCCCTCCAGATATTATTGGATTCTAAGTATGATGGGAGTTGGTCTCAAATGAAATCTGGAAGGCCACAGGTTCCCCATCCCTTCTCTATCACAGCCTGTGGAAATGAAAGGGGAAATTCATTCCAAGTGCCCAGAGGCATTTCCCTGCTGCCCAGGCCACTTTTCATGGGATCATGAGGACTAGAAACACAATTTTTTTCTCACCAAAAAATTTTGTCTCCTGAAAACAGCTCTCTTACCTATTGTTAACTTTTGGTGGGATACAAAATATCCTGATTGTCACGCAGTGGTGTCTGCCTGTCCGTTGCTCATTTGAGTTGTTAAACTATTTCCTGTTTTCTTTTTCTCTCCAGTTCAAAAGGATGCTGAATCGGGAACTGACACACCTTTCAGAAACAAGCCGTTCTGGCAACCAAGTATCCGAGTACATCTGCAACACTTTCTTGGGTGAGTCCTTGGCTTTGTGGTCACCAAGGGCAGAGCTTGGGGAAATGGTTGAGACTGGCAGGGTGGGGCGGGCTAATTAATTTGTGTGAGGGGAATGCAAGTGTTTAGTAGGGATGGGATTTGGTAGCTGGCTTCTATCTGCTTCTGACAGTCTCGCTTTCAGTACTGATCTGCCATTTTTTGTTCCGGATTGTTTGCGCAATTCCCGATTTGCTGGTTTTTCCAGTGAAAAAAAATAACATAATTGCTAATGAAAATGCTTAAGTGAGTTAAGAATGCATCAGCTTAGAGAAAAGCTGATTATGAAGACAGTAATGTAAAATTTGGAGCAGGTTTTTTTTTTTAAGTGCTGATGACAGCCATGCTGCTGCGAGAGATCAGTGCCCATCCGAAAACAATGTGGATTGTCGGATTATATCAAAATCCGGTAATAAATCCTATTTAGCGAATGTTCTTGCCCATCCCTAATGTTTAGGGAACGGTGCCCTGTAGCAGAGCAGAGGAGGGTGGCTAATGGCTTTCTCCTTTCCTGCCCTGCCTGTGCATGTCAGCCTTGAGCAATGGGGCTTAAAGGATCTTAGAAATAATTTAAAAAAACAACTAGCTCTTCAAATGTCAAGCTCCTTACGAGCACCTGCTTTGCGTGTGGAAGGTCCCAGATTCTGTTTCCAGGGAGGGCTGGGGAAGATCTATTAGTCTAAAACCCTTGAAGAACCACTGCCGGTCAGTGTAGCCAGTACTAAGCTAGATGGCTCCGTGGTCTGACTGTGCAGAAGGCTGCTTTCTTATGTTCCTGTTTCATTGTTCTGCAGAGCAACTTGCCCCCGTGAAACTGACCTGTGCGTGGCCTGCCCTACATTCGGTTATGTGTGGTAGCCCCCGCCATTCTTTCCTTCCTCCACCCCCTTCAGCTGTCCCTCACTCTTCTCCTCAAAACCAGAGCTTGGAAGATTACTTTTAAAAAGTAATAAATTATAGTTACGATTACATGGCCCAAAAACTACAATTGCTCTGAAAGTAACTGATTACTTTTCCTCATAAGTAATCACTACAATTACATTTCAGTTACTTTTTTTAAAAAACGCCTACAAGGTGCTGGTCTTGGCTGCTGCACATACAAGTAGCCTAAAACAACATTAAAAATAAACACACACATACAGAGGTAGTAGAATAATTCTTTTTATCCATAAGATAGCAATGGTGGTCTCTCCGCTGGTGTGGGAGGCAGAGGCCACTACTCAGATCTTTGCACAGCAACATTTTCCCCTGAGATGCAAAAAAGTTTAAATACTGCAAATGCAGCACAGTAGCCAGAGAGGGTGGTGGAGGCCACTTTGTGTGCCAAGTGCAAACACAGTATTCTCTCTCTCTCTCTCTCTCACACACACACGTTGTCATCTTTTGCCTCCACAGTTCTTTATCTTCATTTTGCTGCTGCCTCTTTCTCTTCCTTTATCTATGATCTTGCCCTCCGGCTCCTTTTTCCCTCCACTCCATTCTTCACTACCACTATCCATTTTGTTAAACAACTGTTTTCTCCACTCCACCCCGTCTCGCTCTCCACCTCCTCCCTAGTCGTCTCCTACCCACCCACAGAGCATGAGGGAAGAGCAACACTGCACAGAAGCCCAGTTTGAGGCACATGATTTTCATCCACAAATCAGAGGAGCAGAAGACTTCCCCTGCTCCCCCCCCCCGAGTAATGCCCAAACATAATTCTGGAAACATTACAATTACTCCACAAAAGAAATAAATTACTCCTAGTTCTATTGCAATCAAAATGTAAAGGAATTACCCACTTGTTCCTCAAAAAAGTAACAAATTACAAGTAATTCATTACTTGTAACTAATTACTTCCAAGCTCTACTCAAAGAGAGCCAGTGGGGCATAGTGGTTAAGGTGTTGGACTGTGACCTGGGAGACCAGGGTCCAAATCCCACACAGCCATGAAGCTCACTGGGTGACCTTGGGCCAGTCACTGCCTCTCAGCCTCATGAAAACCCTATTCAGAGGGTCACCATAAGTCGAAATCGACTTGAAGGCAGTGCATTTACATTCCACAAAGCGGCTTTTGATACCATCGACCATGGTATCCTTCTGGAGAGGCTCGCGGAGTTGGGAGTTGGAGGCATTGCTTGGCAGTGGTTCCGCTCCTATTTGGTGGGCCGTCTCCAGAAGGTAGTGCTTAGGGAACATTGCTCGACACCGTGGGTTCTCCAATGTGGGGTCCCGCAGGGGTCGGTTTTGTCTCCCATGCTTTTTAACATCTATATGAAGCCGTTGGGTGCTGTCATCAGGAGTTTTGGAGTGCGTTGTCATCAGTACGCTGATGACACGTAGCTCTACTTCTCCTTTTCATCATCCTCAGGTGAGGCTGTCGATGTGCTGAACCGTTGCCTGTCCGCAACAATGGACTGGATGAGAACTAACAAACTGAGGCTCAATCCTGACAAGACTGAGATGCTGCTGGTGGATGGTTTCTCTGATCGGATGGTGGATACATACCCTGTCCTGGATGGTGTTACACTCCCCCTAAAGGAGCAGGTCCGTAGTTTGGGAGTCCTCTTAGACTCTTCCCTCTCACTTGAGGCTCATGTAGCCTCGGTGGCACGGAATGCGTTCTACCAACTTTGGTTGGTAGCCCAGCTACGTCCCTATTTGAGTAAGGAGGACCTCACATCAGTTGTACATGCTCTGGTAACCTTGCGTTTGGACTACTGCAACGCGCTTTATGTAGGGCTACCTTTGAAGACAATTCGGAAGCTACAGCTAGTGCAAAATGCGGCGGCCAGATTGCTAACAAGGACCAAGCGGTCCGAGCATATAACACCTGTTCTGGCTCGCCTGCACTGGCTCCCAATATGCTTCCGGGCCAGATTCAAAGTGTTGGTATTGACCTATAAAGCCTTATACGGCGCGGGACCACGATATCTGTCCGAACGCCTCTCCCGATATGAACCAGCCCGTACACTACGGTCTACTACGAAGGCCCTCCTCCGGGTTCCGACTCATAGGGAGGCCCGGAGGGTGGTGACAAGATCTAGGGCCTTCTCAGTGGTGGCCCCTGAACTGTGGAACAGTCTCCCCGAGGAGGTGCGCTTGGCGCCGACATTGTTATCCTTTCGGCACCAAGTTAAAACCTTCCTCTTTTCCGAGGCATTTTAATTTAAGTTAACTTAATTTTAAATGTGTTGTAATTGATTTTTGATTATGTTGTTTTTATATGCTCTATTGTATTATATTGTGTGATTTTATTGTACTCTTGTGTTCACCGCCCAGAGAGCTATTGCTAGTCGGGCGGTATAAAAGTGTAATAATAATAATAATAATAATAATACTCAAAACCAGACGTTGAAGCCTAAGGTCCTTGTAGTCAGGGACCCATCTTTCATTTATGCTGTGAACCCTGATGCTGCCGGATTAATAAAGAGGGACGGCACCTCTTTTGTATGAGACTCATGTTAAACACCCCCCCCCACAAAACCAATCTGACAGAAACAGTGAATAAATTTATAGCATGCCTTATACTGACTCAGGCCATTGGTCCAACTGCCAGTATTGTCTGCACTGACTGGCAGCAGTGGCTCTCCAGGGCTTCAGCCTTTCCTGGAGATGCTGCCAGGGATTGAAGCTGGGACCTTCTGCATGCAAGGCAGGGGTTTGTCCCTTCCCCACAGAGTATCTATATTGCTGCAGACACACGCAGGATGAACTTAGGCTGGACCAATTTCTTCTGACGTAAGTGTTTGTGAAAAATAAGTATGTTGTGAGGCCAAAATAACATGACATGTAAAATAAGTAAATAATTGTCTAAAAATCCATTTCCCTTGCAAAGATCAAGTGTATTCAATGCTGATCATTCAAACCGCAATAGAAGGTGATGACACAGTTACCTCAGCTTTGCAGTGCTAATTGTAGACCGATGGGTGAGAGAGAAAACTGTTCTTGATTACGCTCTAAATAAATATAATCAAACATTCTGTAATTTCATGCTAGAGGCTCTTGTCAAGGACTGACAAACCTTTCTTGTACACGTGAAGTGTTCCTAGCTTTGCTATGCTAACTAAATGTGTCCACGCACAGACATATAATATCTCTGCTCTTGATAAAGCTCTAAATGCCTGCAGTCAAACATGCTGATAATTTTAGTTCACTCGAGTCTCCTTTCAAGGAAGCAAATACTGAAGTCAGGCCCAAGGCTCCCTTTTACACATCAGATGTTAACCCATTCTGTCCTAGTTTTTTCCTGTAAACTGAACATCTGTGGTGGAAGAGAAAACCCTGGGGTCAATGAAGCCCTAAACAAATAGAATCAAAGTTACTGGCTAAATTATATTACAGCAATTTCATAGAATAGTAGAGTTGGAAGGGGCCTCTAAGGCCATCTAGTCCAACCCGCTGCGCAATGCAGGAATCCAAATCAAAGCATTCCCAACAGGTGCCTGTCCAGCTGCCTCTTGAATGCCTCCAGCGTTGGAGAGCCCACTACCTCTCTAGGTAATTGGTTCCATTGTCGTATGGCTCTAACAGTTAGGAAGTTTTTCCTGATGTCCAGTCGAAATCTGGCTTCCTGCAACTTGAGCCCATTATTCCGTGTCCTGCACTCTGGGATGATCGAGAAGAGATCCCGGCCCTCCTCTGTGTGGCAACCTTTCATGTACTTGAAGAGTGCTATCAATTTCACATTGATGTTCTTTTGCTGAAAAGTGGAACCGTTCAAGCCAAGCGACAGAGTTGTTTCTCCATTGTTTGAAATCTAAAACTTATAAAAAGTGGGGTGGGGAACTGCTAGAAGAAAATCTCTGACAGGCTCAACGATGCAAGATGCAGTTGATATGTAATCGACTGAAAAATTGCCAAGAACAAGCCACAATCTTGGGGATGAGCCAGCAGATCCCGGTATGTTCATTGGAAGACTCCCCCTTTTTTGACCAAGAATATGCCTTGAACACACCATGGCCAGAGTTTTTAAATATATAATACATAAATATTATAAGTATTGGAGCGAATTTGAAGAATGGAAAAAAGGAGATCCCATTTTAGGGTGAAGATGTCAGTTCATCCCATTGAATCAAGTCAAGGGGTTCATTATTTATAAAGGAAGTATCCTGTTGTAAATTAGGTACTAAATGCTGGGTAGGTAAATAGTTCAGGGTGGTATGTTTAGTGCATTTAATTCCTTCAAAGTCTGCACTACCAGACGGAGAGCCCTGAGCAGATTTTTTCTTAGTACTAACAGATCTCTTCTAACTGACACCCTTAGTATTAGTACTAATACCAGAGCCGTTTATAATGTCTCTTTGTCTCTTAGTGGGTAATAGAGGCTCAAGGGAAGAGTCTTTAAAAACTCTTACAGGAACAATTAGGAACAATAACCTGTTCCTAATTAAAAAGGTAGGAATATCTGATTTGGTGAAACTAAGAAGCACACTGTTATAAGCTGGAGAAACAGACAGCAGTTCTACTGCTCCCAGATCTATAAATCTGATTCCAAATAGTTGCTTTAAATGATGTGGATTTATTTATTTTATTATTTATTTTATTAAATTTATTAGTTGCCCATCTGGCTGGTTGTCCAGCCACTCTGGGTGACGTACAAAATAAAAACATACAAATACATTAAAACATTAAAAATCTCAACAACAATAATAAAACCTAACCCACCCCAAAAGCCTGCCTGAAGAGCCAGGTCTTCAAGGCCCGGCGGAAGCTCATCATAGAGGGGGCATGGCAGAGATCATTTGGGAGGGAATTCCACAGAGTGGGGGCCACTATTGAAAAAGCCCTCTCCCTAGCCCTCACCAGTCTAGCTGTTTTAACTGATGGGATCGAGAGAAGGCCTTTTGAGGCTGACCTTGTTGGGCGGCATCCCTGATGATGTTGGAGGCGCTCCTTCAGATAGACTGGGCCAAAACCGTATAGGGTTTTAAAGGTCAGAACCAACACCTTGAATTGGGCCTGGAAAACAACCAGTAACCAGTGCAACTCCTTTAGCACTGGAGTGATGTGATCTCACCAGCAGCTGCCTTTAATCAGGCAAGCTGCTGCATTCTGTACCAGTTGCAGCTTCCGGACCGTTTTCAAGGGTAACCCCACGTAGAGCACATTACAGTAGTCTAGTCGAGAGGAGACCAGGGCATGTACCACCTATGGGAGCAGATGATTGGGAAGGTAGGGACGCAGCCTCCGTATCAGATGGAGTTGATACAGTGCTGCCCGGCTCACAGCCGAGACCTGAGCCTCCATGGACAGCTGGGAGTCAAGAATGACAAGAATGTTGTCTGTTCAGCACTGGTTAGGCCTCATCTTGAATACTGCATCCAGTTCTGGTCTCCGCACTTCAAGAAGGATGCAGACAAACTGGAACAGGTTCAGAGGAGGGCAACAAGGATGATCAGGGGACTGGAAACAAAGCCCTGTGAGGAGAGACTGAAAGAACTGGGCCTGTTTAGCCTGGAGAAGACTGAGGGGAAACATGATAGCACTCTTCAAGTACATGAAGGGTTGTCACATAGAGGAGGGCTGGGATCTCTTCTCGGATCGTCCCAGAGTGCAGGACACGGAATAGTGGGCTCAAGTTGCAGGAAGCCAGGTTTCGACTGGACATCAGGAAAAACGTCCTAACTGCTAGAGTGGCTCGACAATGGAGCCAATGACCTGGGGAGGTGGTGGGCTCTCCGACACTGGAGTCATTCAAGAGGCAGCTGGACAGCCATCTGTCGGGAATGCTTTGGTTTGGATTCCTGAATTGAGCAGCGGGTTGGAATGGATGGCCTTATAGGCCCCTTCCAACTCTACTATTCTATGATTCTATGTTTGACCAGCTGGACTGTATGCCAGCTTGGCATGCCTCCCTTAAAGGGCCTAATATTTAAAACAACCTGGTAAGCCTGCAGAACCAAGTGGTATCCTGTGCCCCCAAAATCCCATTTTGCAAAATATATTAGCAAGAGGTTCTCCCCCAATCTGTTGGTTTGTCACACAAATTTATGTGTGCATGTTGGGGGGGGGGGAGAGAGAAGACCGGGGTGAGGTGGAGAGAGAGAGAGAGAGAGAGAGAGAGAGAGAGAGAGACCCTGTCTGGCCTTTGAAACATCACTTTCAGGAAAGGACCAGCATTCCAACACGCATTGTCTCCCGTTGCCGTGGCGTCAGTAATATTATTAGCCTCTGCTGACGTCAATCGTTCTGCGTCTCAGTAATACAGTATTGGGGTGGGGGTCTCCCTCAGAACAATGTGAGACTCGTGCACGGAGCAGGGATTTTCATCCTGGGCCTTCTCCAACACGGTTGAGCTCCTCGTATTCAGAGGTGTTACCCCAAGGAGGGCGATCCAGACTCATTTTTAGAGTATGGTGCTGGGGAGCGGCCTAGGCAAGGTCCCTGCTAGAACTGAGGACTGCTTTGGATGAGGTTCAGAAGGCAGCAGCCTTGCTTCCATTTCCCTCTCCTTCCTCAGTTTATGCCTGTGTCGAGTTTTAGATGGTGAACTCCTTGGGGCAGGGACCTGTCCTTCTCGGGCTTTGTAAAGCTCTGTTTATAATAATGCGACAGAACGATGTGACCCATTACTAATTGTAAGAAGGAATGTCTTTTGGGAACGGCATATTGCTTCTGCTGAGATTTTCATACTTTGCACCCTTGGGGAACTTTTTTTCACCTCCCAGCCCGAGGAAGTTCCAGAAGGTTCTGTGGTGTGTTTTTAACAGTGGACAGTCAAGTCAGCCATCCCAGTCAGTTGGGCCTCGGTGTTGCCCCATTTGAACTAGTATGGAACCCTGGAACCTCCTCACAGATGGGTTTTGTGCAGGGACTCAAGATGCAGATTGTTGACCCCTCCAGCTCAGACTGGCAGCGTCTCTCCAGGGTTTTAGCCGTGGGAAACTCGCACCCCTGCCAGGAGATGTCACTGGGGATTGATCCTGGGACCTTCTGCATGCAAAGCAGCTGTTCTGCTACGGAGCCACGGCCCTTACAGGACGACCCTGTAATTTGTAGGGAGAGCTGTTTTCCAAGGAAGCACGATAATCCCCCACCCCCATTAAGCTTCTGGGGAACTGTCGAGACTAAGCTTAGCCTCATCGTTGCTTGTGTGTTCCCTGCTTGCTTCAGACAAGCAGCATGAAGTGGAAATCCCGACCCAGCCTCCCAAAGAGAAAGACAAGGAGAAGAAGCAGCACCCGATGTCGCAGATCAGTGGCGTGAAAAAATTGACGCATAGCTCTAGCTTCAGTTGCGCCACCATCCCTCGCTTCGGGGTCAAGACGGACCAGGAGGGGCTGCTGGCCAAGGTGAGGAAGAAGTATACCAGCATTTCAGGAGGAGATGTTCCCTATCGCCAGGAATCTGGTATGATCCATCGTGTGCCCATATATGTGTATCTATTCTGGGAATGGGGTGGGGGGACGGGGTTCAATTCAGTTTTCATTTAAAGGTGAACTTACCAAATTCACATTTTCCAAAATATTACGCAAAATATTACACAGACATCCTTCACAACTTGCACTTGGCTGAACTTTGTCATGCAGTTCCCCAGCCAAGTAATGTGTACAAATATTTATTTCTTTTATTATTTAATTTGTATCCCGCCCTTCCTCCCAGCAGGAGCCCAGGGCGGCAAACAAAGTGCTAAAAACACTTTAAAACATCCTAAAAAGAGATCTTAAAATACATGAAAACAAAACAGCGTTAAAAACATTTTTAAAAACCCCAACTTTTAAAAAGGGTTAAAAACATTATTAAAAAACATGTATTAAGCAATTCTAACATGCATATCCTAGGGGGAAAGTGTCTATACAAATGCACATATTCATGAAGATAACATACAACATTGCATAAGGACAAATTGCTTTGCAAAAATGGGTATGTTATTTTTATTTATTTTATTAAAGTTGTTAGTCACTTTTCTACACACATATGCACACTCAAAGCAACTTGCAGTTAATAAAAAATTAAAAATAAAGTAAAAGATTAAAAATACGTGAAAGTTCAAAACAAAAACATACTGTAAGGTGGTTGAAGCGAGAAAGGCTTAGAGGAAATTTGCACTAAAATCCTGATGAATTTTCACAAGGACTTTAAAGAAAAAAATCCAAAAAATTGATGTGCAAATATGGAGAAGCAAACCTAAGGTTGGAAAAATGAGAAACTCAGATAAACTAAAATGGACAGGTTTGCCTGTCCCTCATCTATGCATGGTTTGCAGAAGGAGAACGGCAGTCTGTGGCACAGAAGACAGGAAACTTTGAGACTGTCGCTATTTTGCAGGTGGGATTCTGTTCGCATACCAGCACATTCAAGTTGCGCAATTATAGTTGATTTGGAGCTCTTGTGCCACAAACCCACTTCCCCAAAAGATTGAACTCTCTGTGATAAGGGAAGTGGAACTCAGGGCGGCTTACAAATAAAACTACATGTAGTTAAAAACATACAAAAACATACAATTGAAATACAATTAAACTATACACAACCTTAAAACCATGAAACAGGCACTTAAAATACTAAAAAACAATTTAAAATAATACAAATAACAGCATAAAACAATAAACAAACCTTGTAGAGCCCAATCCTAAACACCTTCTATCCCAAAAGCCTGTCGGAATAAATAAGTCTTTACTTGCTGATGGAAGGATGGCAAGGAGGGGCCATTCGTGCCTCCCTAGGAAGGGAGTTCCAGAACCTAGGAGCAGCCACTAAGAAGGCCCTATCTCGCATCCCCACCAATCGCACTTGCGAAGGTGTTGGGACTGAGAGAGAGACTCTGAAGAATGACAATTCAGAGTGAATGCCCAGTAAAGGAGTCATGTGCAACTGTCAATTTCTGTTTCTTTCAATTTCTCATTTTTTTAAACCTTAGGTTCATGTCTCAACATTTCTACATCAATTTGCAATTTTTTAAAAAAAGAGTCATCATAAAAATTCATCATAATTACAGTAACTGCATCGCAAAGTTCAGAGAAGTTTCAGTTTGGCTGTCTTTCAGTTTGCATATCGTGTTGGAAAGTGCAAGCCTTTAAATATGAACTGAATCGAGCCTCTCCCCACATCCCTAGTCTGGAAGCACCCACAGAACATCTCAGTGTTCATTACGTTTTTAAAAAACAAAACCAAGTTTCTTGCTCTAAAACTGTAATGGTAAGCCATAGTAAAGATCACCAGCTGCAGCCCTGTTGCACGGGTAGTGTGGTGGCATCTTTTGAGGTTAGATGGGGTGGGCTGCAAGGGAGAAAGATCTGCTACTATGGGATGCCCTTCTAAAACTCTTTGCTTCTGTTCCAACCCACCCCAGGCCAGGTGAACACTGTTTTCTTTGTCCATCCTTTCAATGGAGCATTGTCTTGCTGTTTGTGTTCCTCATGTTATTCAACTGACAATTTCAGGTTGCCTAAATTGCTTTATATTTCATTTCTTGTGAGTTTTTAACGTATGTCTGTCAAACATCCTGGACATCAGGAAGGAAGTGAAGAAACTGAGGGAAAGAGATAGAGGGAATGAATGAATGAAACTGAAATATTGCAATGAGAAAACACAGGGAGGAAGTAAAGAAAAGGATGAGGGGAGGTAGAAAGATGGAGACATCTCTAGTAGAAAAACAGACATTGAGAGGGGAAAAGAGAGAAAGATTTGGGAGAAAAAGGAAGAAAGGAAAGGGGAAAAGAAGCAGAAGGAAAAGACAAGAAGCCAGAGGGGTGACCAAATTAGATGTCTTTTGACTGCAGGGTGTATTGCCTCTCTTCTCTGTTGTGCTGAATAGTTTGTTAATTCTGCCTGACAATGAGCCATTGAATTTCAGTTTTGTATGGATTGCTTTGTTGTTTGATTCCTTTCAATTAGAATCATAGAATTGTAGAGTTGGAAGGGGTCTATAAGGCTATCCAGTCCAACCCCCTGTCAATGCAGGAATCCAACTTAAAAATCCCCGACAGGTGGCTGTCCAGCTGCCTCTTGAAGGCCTCCAGTGTTGGAGAGACCGCCTAGGCCACTGGTCCCATTCTTGTACCGCTTTAACAATTAGAAAGTTTTCCTGATGTTCAGTTGAAATCTGGCTTCCTGTAACTTGAGCCCATTATTCCATGTCCTAGTTGTTACTTTTCTGCTTAAAACTATGGTAAAATGTTTATTTAAAGTTCTTTTTGTTCTGCTGGGTTGGCCTTCCTGTTTTGGTGGGTGGAGTGCTCTGTTACAAATTTGCTCTCTAAGATTACAGCCTGCCCTCTCCTCTCTAGGAATTAGAAGATGTGAACAAATGGGGCCTTGATGTCTTCAAGATCACCGAGTATTCTGGACACCGTCCACTGACAGTCATCATGTACAGCATCTTCCAGGTGAGCCATCTCGTCCTCGTAGAAAGTACCAGCTCTTGAAAGGAGCGACTTGCCCGACACCAGTCCTGTGCTGGCTGTGTACTGCGAGAGGAAGTGGTTGTGTTTGCTAGGACCAGCAGCCAAGAGACAAGTGGAGGGTGGTCATATCCACATCAGAATTCTGATGAAAATGGAGACAGGAGCAGAAACGCATGTTAAACTACTAACAACTTCTTATTCTGCACTCCCTACTCTGCAGGAGAGAGACTTGCTTAAATCTTTTCAAATCCCCGTGGACGCTTTCATCACGTTCCTGATGACCTTGGAGGACCACTACCACGCTGACGTTGCTTACCACAACAACATCCATGCAGCTGATGTGGCACAATCCACACACGTCCTGCTCTCCATGCCAGCTTTGGAGGCGAGTGGAGATTCTGGGGAAGGCTCTTCTGAGGAGCTCAGGGGGTGCGGGGGAAGAGAGCTGGGGACCTTCTGGCTTTGCTGTAATTATTGGCACAAGTTTCTTTCTAGCTCCTCATCTGGACTGCAGTTCTGCAGGTAAAGCAAGCACTTTACCAATGAGCTACGGGCCCCTTTTAAGAAAATAAACAATGTGAAGAAATGTGCATGAGACTCTGAAGGGACCACATTTCCAAGGGAAACCGAGTGCCTGGCAAAGCAAGCCAAGGCCTCAGTTGTCCCTGCAAGAGCATGGGCCAGCACTTGCCTTCTGATCCTACCACACTCCAATCTGGTACCCCAGTCCTAAAGTTCTGCTCATGCTGTCATTGGTTTTGTCCTCCTCACTTTCCTTCTTTCTCTCTCTCTCTCCCCCCCCTCCCCAGGCTGTGTTCACTGACCTGGAGATTCTGGCTGTCATCTTTGCAGCTGCCATCCATGATGTTGACCACCCTGGTGTCTCAAACCAGTTCCTGATCAACACCAGTGAGTGAGCCACATCCATTACTTGGCACAGTTTCCATATTTCCAGCTGTTAGAAGATAAGAACATAAGAAGAGCCTGCTGGATCAGGCCAGTGGCCCATCTAGTCCAGCATCCTGTTCTCACAGTGGCCAACCAGGTGCCTGGGGGAAGCCCGCAAGCAGGACCCCAGTGCAAGAGTGTTCTTTGGGGCCTCGCCTCTGGTCCTTAATTTCTTGTATTTGGGTGTGTTTATGCTGCTTATCATACGGCATCCCAAGGCCTTCCTTGGCAAAATGGGTAACAGCAAGCTGAACAATTTAAAACATCAACACACACCCTCACCAAAAAAAGAGGATTAGACAGATTCATGGAGGATATCAGTGGCTACTACTAGTCATGATGGCTGTGTTGTCTCTCTGCTGTCTGACGCAGTATGTCTCTGAATGCCAGTTACTGGGAATCACAAGTGTAGTGAGCTGCTGTTGTGCACAGGATCTGCTTGTGGGCTTCTCATTGGAACATCTGGTTGACCACTGTGAGAACAGGATGCTGGACTACGTGGGTCCCCGTTGGTCTGATAGCAAGACTCTTCTTACTGTATATTCTCATGAAAGCATCAGAAACCGGTTAGTAGGTCCATATAAATTGGTTGGCTATTTCTATTTCATAGAACCATACACTAGTCGAGTTGGAAGGGGCCTATAAGGCCATCCAGTCCAACCCCCTTGCTCAATGCAGAAATCCAAATCAAAGCATTCCCAACAGATGGCTGTCCAGCTGCCTTTTGAATGCCTCCAGGGTCGGAGAGCCCACTGCCTCTCTAGGTCATTGGTTCCGTTGTCGTATGGCTCTAACAGTTAGGAAGTTTTTCCTGATGTCCAGTTGAAATCTGGCTTCCTGCAACTTGAGACCATTCTTCTGTGTCCTGCACTCTGGGACGATCAAGAGATCCCAGCCCTCCTCTGTGTGGCAACCTTTCATGTACTTAGAATCATAGAATAGTAGAGTTGGAAGGGGCCTACAAGGCCATCGAGTCCAACCCCCTGCTCAATGCAGGAATCCAAATCAAAGCATTCCCGACAGATGGCTGTCCAGCTGCCTCTTGAATGCCTCCAGGGTTGAAGAGCCCACCACCTGTCTAGGAAAATCAAAAATTTCAAATCCATACATGAATTTATGCAACTTGGCTCCCTTTTACCCAATATGCATGCCCTCCTCTGATCCTAAGTTCTGGGCACCATGTTGACCTGACAAATTAACCACCTTCCTTCTCTTCTCTTTTCCTCCTCCAATGGCGCATTCTTTTCCTAGACTCAGAACTGGCATTGATGTACAACGATGCATCGGTGCTGGAGAACCACCATTTGGCCGTGGGATTCAAACTTCTACAAGAGGAAAACTGTGACATCTTCCAGAACCTCTCTAAGAAGCAGCAGCAGTCGCTCCGCAAGATGGCGATTGACATGGTGAGGAGTTCAGCCCATAGTTAAAACTAGGGCTGGGGAAGTCTGACAATTAGCTTTTCTGAATATATCATTTATCCATTTATCCAGCTCTGTTTGGAAACTGGTAATTTATATTTCAGTTGATTTCCTTTCTCTCTCTGCCAGTTTTTTTTTCTACACTGTAAAAAAAAATCTTTTTCTGTGGTTCCAACAACAGGTCCTAGCAACAGATATGTCCAAACACATGAACCTTCTGGCTGATCTGAAGACTATGGTAGAGACCAAGAAGGTGACCAGTTTGGGAGTCTTGCTTTTGGATAACTACTCAGACCGCATTCAGGTGAGGCTTTTTTGGAGGGGAAGGAGGTTGAATTAGAAGGGGGATCCTGAAGCAGAGCTGGAATCTCAGCTTGGAAGGAAGGGGGGAAATACATGTGAATCCAGATTTGGGTTCAAGATCTTGCTCTGAAAGGATGGAATTCAATTAAGTTTGTAGTGGGAGCCTTTTGACTCACTAGTTGTCATTGTTAGGTGTAAGGGGCACTCCTGGATTGAGTTAACAGGGGAAGTGTGGTTAGGAACGTAAGGAGGTAGCAGTATCTGTCCCATCCTGGGTTCACCGCAATCAGCGCTGTTTCTGTTCTGCTGTAGTTCAGCTTCTGCTAAAACCTACGTTATTTGTTTCACTATCCACAATGGCAATTTATTTATTACATTCATACCCCGCCTTTCTTTTAATGCGAGAAACCCAAGGCGGCTTACATATGGTTACCAGGCAGTTTCCCATCCAGGGACTGACCAGACCTGACCCTGCTTAGCTTCAGCAGGGTGCTGGCCTCATGTGCCTTCAGACCATAGCCATGGAAGGGAAATGTCAAAAGCAATTTAGCAAATAATGTAATTATTTACCTAATGTCTGTGGACTTAGCAAAAATGATGATTGCAAGTCCTGCTTGTATATGCGTGCATGATTTCTTTACCTGGCCCTCTAATGAACACACAAATTGTGAGCATTTCTGCTCCCATTTCTGTTTCTGATGGAATTTTCCAACATCCTTAAGTGTGAGACAATAAAACACAGAAAGTTGGTTCGCACAACATGGTAAGCCAAACTAGGGCTTACTGAGACAATGCCCAGAACAAACCTTGGCTACAGGGCTGGCGCTGGTGTGTTTGGCGCCCCCTGCAAATTATAAATTGGCACCCTTACCTTTTATAATTTTTTGTGTTCATTTTTCAATTCAAATGTTAGTAATTTATTATTAATTTTTCCAGGTGCTTTAAAAACGGTTTCTGGGCTTAGGGGCACCTCTGGCGCCCCTCAAGTGTTGCACCCTCCTGCCATGCTTACCTTGCTTACTGTGTTACGCCGGCCCTGCTTGGCTATAGCTCTTGGTTAGTGAGGAGAGAGTTTAACCATGAGTCTCCGTTTGGACGGTGCACTACGCCAAACCTAGGCTTCTCTCAGCAGTGCAATGGTAAAAAGAACCAGGGAAGGAGCAAAATAGCTGTGAGCTTCTCTCCGGGAGCCCACATGTCCACACTGTCTCGGAAATCCATGGTTTGGTTTACTGAGTTGTGCAAAACAAGCCATAGTTTAGTCAACATTTTGCCTGAGGCTTGATGCTGGACCAGTTTCTTGTCCAGTCACCTTCACAGCTCAGTGAAAGAAAGAGATATCAAAGATGGATGAATGGGTGGGTGGGTGGCAGGCCATTCATGAGAGACATAAATGCATCCATTTAATCTTATTAATAAAATATCACGATTGCAGAAGTATCGAATAAGTACTAAGGGACCTTCAGACTATCAGGATTTCATGGGGGGATTCAAACACATACAGGAGGAAGTGGATTAAAGTGCTCTACTGCCTTAGCACAACAAATCCACTTTCAAAAAGAATGAGACTTTTTTGCAGTTAGTAGAGTGACGGGGAAATGCCTGGGAAAGGGTGGGCTGAACAAAGGATTAAAAGAAAGACACATAAAAACTCTGCAAGCAAAGCGGGACAAATGCTCACTAAATACTAGCTCTAATCTAACCTCTGCATCAGGATGACTTCTCCATAAACAGGCTGTCTGGAGAGACCTTGGAGACAGGGAAAGTCATATGGCAATGGAATTTCAGGCCAACTGAGACGAGGGGTGGTTTAGCTCTGCAAGGCATCTCTGGAGTGCATCTGAGAATATGCAGAGTTCCTTATCTCATGTAGTGGTTGCGATGGATTCATTCCTTGATCCTCACCACAACGTGTCTGCTCGACTTAGGCCAAGGCTGAAGGAGCCCAGTATACTAATGAGACAATGTTCACTTTTTTGTTTTAATTACAAAATATCTCTATGAATAAACTTTAAAGAATATTAACAGTAGCTTCAAGACTGCACAAGGTTTGGGTGGAATGGAGAGGAATTTGTTGCATGCCAGGGTACTCCCCAACAGGTGTCTGCAATCAGTGTGTGCATGGCATGGGTACTGTCCAATCAGTCCCTGCAAATGTCACTACTTGAATGTACACTTGGCAGTGATGTCACTGATGCCATTGCAGGTGTTGCAGAACATTGTACACTGTGCAGACCTCAGCAACCCAACCAAACCACTGGAGCTGTACCGCGAATGGACTGACCGAATCATGGTGGAATTCTTCCACCAAGGGGACCGAGAGCGAGAGAAGGGCATGGAGATCAGCCCCATGTGTGATAAACATAATGCCTCCATAGAGAAGTCCCAGGTGGGTACACCAGGTGGGCTCTGGGCTTGTTGATGGGGTGGGGACAGGAGCCCTTTCAAAGGAAGAGATACACTTTGAAACGAGGGAGCTCAGACTTCCCATGGAAATCTGTAGGTCAAACATTACAAAGCAAAGATTCCTGAAGTGGTGTAGTGAGAAGAGCCTCCGTTATAATTTCTTAAAGCATTTAAAGTACTTCAAGCGTTGCAGGCAGTTTGTCTCTGAGTACCAGCTGGACTGATCCTGACTATCTTAGGTCCTTATTAGCCTTCTCCTCCATGAAGTTGTTGACCAATGGCAGGTAGTAGCGATGCCTGTATACTACCTCCACTGTCTGAAACAGTAAATGCCTCTGAATACCAGTTGCTGTGATTCACAAGTGGTGAGAGTTGCTGTTGCACTCGGGTCCTGCTTGTGGCCTTCTCAGAGGCCTGATCCGGCATGCCAGGCTCCTCCGATCTTCCTATGTGAGTTGAGGGTGTTAAATTGTGTGTTTTGCTTTGAAATAAAATTATAGGGTTGTGTAGTGCGGGGGGGCGGGGTGTCTTACAAAATGGTACTGGACTTAAACGTTGGAGGCAGAATAACTATGAAAAGAACTGTTAGTGTTGGGGGATTTTAACGTGCATGCTGAGACCACTCTCATTGGAGCCCCTCGGGATTTCCTGGAAACCATGGCTTCCTGGGAACTGCGCCTTAGTAATACTGAGCCCACCCATGTAGCTGGTCATGCTCTCGACCTTGTATTTGTCCTGGGAGGGGAGGGGAGTGTTCTGAAGTTGGGGGCTTTTTCTTTTACCCCTGTGTCATGGTCAGATCACTGTCTGGTGAACTTTGACTTCTCGTTGCCACACACCCTCCGCAAGGGCAAAGGACCTATTAGAATGGTCCGCCCCAGGCGCCTGATGGATCCGGATGGATTCCTGACTGCGCTGGGGGAATTGGAACCTGCTGAAGGTCGCCCGGTCAAAACCCTGGTGATGGAGTGGAATGAGGGAGTCACCAGGGCATTAGACCAGGTGGCTCCGAAACGTCCTCTCCCACTGAACAGAACTCAGACAGCACCGTGGTATACACCCCGGTTGCAAAGTCTGAGACAGGAGGTGAGACGACTAGAACGCCGGTGGCGGAAATCCCGCTCTGAAGATGTTCGGACACAGGTTAGAGCAGCAATAGCTGCCTACCAGGTGGCAATAAAGGTAACAAAGAAGGATTTCTTTGCTGCCTCTATTGCATCCGCAGAGTGCTGTCCCAGGAAGCTGTTCCAAGTGGTCCGAAGTCTGGTCAGTCCAGTTGCTCAGGAACCCTTGGAGCATTCTAAGGCTTCCTGTGACAAATTGGCAAGGCACTTTGCCGATAAAGTCGAACACCTAAAGAACTCGATTCCGTACGCTGTGGATGCAGTGGAGGATCCAGAGTTCACCAGTCATAATCCGGTTCAGTGGGATCGGTTCCGGCCTCTTCCTTCTGAGGATGTGGACAAGGTGCTTTCAACGGTAAAGCCTACCACCTGTCTGACTGATCCTTGCCCATCATGGTTCCTTATGAACTGCAAGGAGAAATTGGGCGAAGGGATCAGGGCGGTGGTAAATGCATCCTTGAAGGAGGGTGTACTGCCACCGGCCCTCAAGGAGGCAATCATAAAACCTATCCTTAAAAAGTCCTCCTTGGATCCCCAAGTCTTGAACAACTTTCGCCCCATTTCGAATTTGCCATTTTTGGGCAAGATCATTGAGCGAGTGGTGGCTAACTAGTTGTCAGCACACTTGGATGAAATGGATTATTTGGATCCATACCAATAGGGTTTCAGGACTGGACATGGTACTGAAACATCCTTGGTCGCTCTGGTGGATAATATGAGGAGGGCATTAGATAGGGGAGAATTCACCTTTCTTGTCCTCCTGGATCTCTCAGCGGCTTTTGATACCGTTGACCACGGTATCCTGTTAGATCGCCTGGAGGGATTGGGAATAGGAGGCACTGTTTTACAGTGGTTCCGATCCTTTCTCTCTGACAGGCATCAACAGGTAGCATTGGGGGATGAGGTTTCAGACCCTTGGCCCCTCATCTGTGGAGTGCCACAGGGCTCTATCCTCTCTCCCATGCTATTTAACATCTATGTAAAACCGCTGGGAGCCATCATCAGGAGTGCTGATGACACGCAGCTCTATCTCTCTTTTAAATCCTCACCGGAGTTGGCTGTGGAAACCTTGTCCAAGTGCCTGGAATCCGTGAGTGGGTGGATGGGAAGGAACAGGCTGAAGCTCAATCCTGATAAGACCGAGGTGCTGCTTGTGGGTGACAGGGGAAAGTTAGGTGTTGTTGACCTGAAGCTTAATGGGGTGAGTCTACCCCTGAAGGATCAGGTCCGCAGCCTCGGGGTTGTTCTTGATTCTAAGCTGTCCATGGAGGCTCAGATTTCGGCAGTGAGCCGGGCAGCTTGGTATCAGCTACACCTTATACGGAGGCTGCAACCCTACCTCCCTATTCATCAGCTCCCACTCGTAGTACATGCTCTGGTCACCTCTCGATTAGACTACTGCAATGCGCTCTACGTGGGGTTACCCTTGAAAACGGTCCGGAAATTACAACTGGTGCAGAATGCGGCGGCTCGTCTGCTCACAAACAGCCGCCGCCGTGATCACATTACGCCAGTATTATTTCATCTACATTGGCTCCCAGTTGTTTTCCGGGCCCAATTCAAGGTGTTGGTGTTAACCTTTAAATCCCTATACGGTCTCGGCCCAGTTTACCTGAAGGAGCACCTCCAGTACCACCAACTAAGCTGCCTGACTAGATCAGCCACGCAGGGCCTTCTCTCAGTCCCACCGACGAAAACAGCTAGGTTGGTGGGGACTAGAGAGAGGGCATTTTCAGTGGCGGCCCCCACTCTGTGGAACTCCCTCCCATTCGATCTTCGCCATGCCCCTTCCCTGGATATATTTCGCCGAGCCTTAAAAACTTGGCTCTTTGGACAGGCCTTTGGGATCTCCGGGATGGGCTAAAATTGTTTAAAATTGTTTATTGATTGCCCTACATTGTTTTATACTGCTGCTATCTAAAATGGTTATTGTTGACTGCATTGTATTTTATGCTGTATTTATATTGTATTTTATTGTATTTTAATGTGTACGTCGCCTAGAGTGGCTTCGGCCAGATAATTTATTATTATTATTATTAAAAGCCCAGCACATTTATTCAAATTTGAATGATTTGGTCTGATTACAAAAAAAAAAGGGAAGCATTTTTATTTATTTATTTATTTAGGCTTGCACAAAAGTTTTCCAAGTGCAGAATTGAGACGGATGGGGAGGGAGACACAGACTTGAAATGTAGATTACGAACTTTTCCTGGAAAGGAGGTACATAGTTGGGCCCAAAGAGTTGCTTGTGTGGCATATTATCACACCCTGCGTTGCTTCTCTTCCGGCAGGTGGGATTCATTGACTACATAGCTCATCCGCTGTGGGAAACCTGGGCTGATCTAGTTCACCCTGATGCCCAGGAAATCCTGGATACTCTCGAAGACAACCGGGAATGGTACCAGAGCATGATCCCTCACAGCCCGTCGACACCTCTTGATGAGCCAGGATCCGAGAAAGGAGGCGGCGGCGGCGGCCCTGATAAGTTCCACTTCCACCTCACCCTGGAAGAGGAAGATGGAGAAGAGTCGGACCCGGAGCAAGAGAGTGAGAGCCCCCTGGAGGAAGATAACAGTGAATCCAAAGCTTTGGGAACCACGGACGACTCGGAATCTGCAAACGAGCCGCTGTCCTCCCCCACGGACAAACTGGGCAGCCCCCACAGGAATGCCCTGGCGAAGCAGCAGGAGGCATGGGATGCTGGCAACCAGAGGACACTCTCGCAAAGTGGCAGTGGTTCGGTGGCAGCCCCCTCCGAGTTAGAAAGGAGTGGGAGCACGGCTGGTACAGAGCCATGCCTTGACAAAGAAGGGAATATCACTTTTTTGCCCCTGGGGACGTAATGGGGGGACGGCAGTGTTGTTGCTCCATTCTGGCAGCACCTTGGCGTGGGTGTCTTAGCCGGTGCCTTTCCGCCAGCAGCCTCAGACTCCGCTCCCCAATGCAAGCGACTGCCACTGTGGTTTTTTCCTCATCCAAAGAAATCCGTGGGAGGACACCAGGTTTGAACTGCAGGCGTGTGCTCACCAGGGGCAAAACGCCAAGCTCTTCCTTCCAGCATTTCTCCTCGCAGCATCCGGGTTGCGCCAAGCCCAGCTGAGCAGAGGTGATTCCTCACTTTCTCTCGTCAGATCTGTCCACGTCGCCATCTCCCAGCGTGGTTTCAGCTTGGACAGAGCCTGCTTCTTGCTTTCAGACAGCCCCTGGCGGAAGAGGGTCTGTCTTACTCAGGCTTTGTGTGCAGAGCGTCACGTCTTTAATCCCTGACATCTCCAGTTTTTTTTAAAAAAGGATTTTGGGTAACTTAAGCGGGCCGGGAACAGGATTTTCCCCCAACTGTGAGATGGACCTGGGGAGCCATTGTCAATCAGAGTAGACAAACACTCATGGTCTGACTCATGTGGTTCTCTGAAAATGCTGGTTTCATTTGGGGGGTGGGCTCCATGGTGGAGCATCCAGGTTCGACCCCCACATCTTGAGGAAGCAGGGCTAGGAATGGCCTTTCTCCTTCTGGGAGCATGCTGCCAGTCAAGGCAGACACTGAAGGGTTTGATGGACAAGGTATCAGACTTGCGGAGGCAGCTTCAAATGTTCTGAAAGAGGGGGGCTGTGCAGAGAGAAAGGACTCCGCCATGGTTCCCTCAGCATAAGCAAACCAGTTTCCCTCCAGCTCTCCCAGAGAGAAGCATTCACCCTGGGAGATTGCCTCCGTCCAGTTACAAAGTGCCAGCGGCTGCAACGGCTGCCCACCATTGTGATGTCAGGCCTTTGGGATGGGAAACTCATCCCTTTGTCTTGTCCTGTTTTGTTGCCACGCTTCTCCTGGTATCCACAGAAGTCAAGGCCTTGCTTCACATGATCTCATCCTGATAGCTGCAGGGAAAATAACTCCCTTTAGGCAAATCTCCTTGTGGTTTTTTTCTGCCCCATGGAAATATTTCCAGAAAGCGATAAAAATCTACCTTTTTTTTTGAAGGCTCTGTTTTGGAATGGAAACACACGATAATTCCCCGCCCCCTTTACATTTTGCATAAAGGGGGAAACTTTAGTTTCATATCCACTTTGTTTTGTGATACATGTTCCATTTATTTATTCATTTATTTATCGGTTTCTCCCAGTGCAGTATTTTTTTCAGAAGGCAGGAAAGGATCTGGGGAGAGATGAAACTGTTTATTTTAAAATAAGATCTGGGTGAAAAAATGGTCTCAAGAACAAAATATTAAACAAACATTATTGTAATATTTAGCTAATCCCTGCCCCTTAACATTACTTCTAATATAAATTGTTTTTTGTAATGGGCTCTGACAAAATTTAGGTTCCAGTGGAAAGTTTTGACACTTTCCCTGAACAATATAATTTTTAATTGGAAAAACAAACTAACAAGATAATTTGGCCCTTCTGAACGTTTGACCATTTGGAACTTTCTTACAGTAAATAAAATCCTTACCCTTTTCCACTAAAGGGGGAAATTTCTTGCAGGAACTGTGTGCATATCTGACTGCATATAAGGCTCTGGATTTATGCATTTGAGCATTTTCAATTTTTTAGGAGACTTTCCTCCCCAAATGGCCCATTTTTAAATAATTGTGTTTAAATTGTCAAGATTTTTTTCTTTAAAGCTGGATTTCAAATACGGGAAACCTAGGTGGCCCCCCAGATGTTGCTGGACTCCAACTCCCAGCAGCCAGCATGGCCAATGGTGGTCAGTGAGAAGGATGTGAGTTGGGGGTCAAAAATGGCTCCACAGGGAAGGCTATGCTAGCTTCCTGGCAGGTGGGTTGCTGTTGTTTACCAGGGGCGCAGGGGAAGGGTGGCCGGCATGGTCGTCAAGTGCACCATTAGGAGCACCAGATTTGCCCAGCTTGGAGTGCAACATGTGGAGGACCCTGAAATGTGGAGGGGCAGCTTGGGTGGATCAGGGCTAGCCTTTGCTGTTTTTTTATTTAATCTTATTGGTTCTACACTTCCAAATATCCCATACTTTCCACAAAGGAGGATTGTTACAAATGGTGTTTTTCGTTGCTAAAAAATACTTCAGATAACTTTAGATGAACCAGAGTTCTGTTCAATTCTTGAATATCTGTAGGCCAGTCCCCCTTGCCTTCAAGGAGACCCGCAACTCTGGTGGTCTCTGTCCAATATACAGTTCTCCCCAATGGGGATCTGCTGCCGCCACCACTTGAAGTTATGCCGCCACCACCCCCGGGTTGCAGAGCATCATAAATAGGAAGCAAAGTTTTCTGGGACTGCCATCAGCCACTCCAAGTTAGGGTGGGAGGGCACAGGTTGAGATTTGCATTATATTTGCATATGCTAATTTATATGTATAGATACAGATTTCAAAATCATCACTATATTTAAAAATGGAAACACAATGAAATCTCACCATAGTGTGGAAAAGACTTTGGCCCTGTGTGCTGCCAACATAGGCCGCCTTTTGGGTGCTCACTGTTGATGGGCAATTTCAAGGCACCCCTGCGCTCCCTTCTTAAGGTTGTCGCCAACTAAGTCCTACTCAGGGTAGATCCATTGAAATGAAGGTACCCAAGTTAGCCATGCCCATGCTTTTCAGTGGGTCTGCTCTAAGTAGGACTCACACTGGACTCACAGCCATTTATCTTGAAAGCAGACTTGGAGCAGAAAACCCTTCCACCAGAGGACCATGCTCTGTAAAGTAGGGCACATGGCCACCCTATAGCAAACAGCAGAGAGAAGTTGTAAATGGAAGACCAAGGCTTGGAGATCGGATTCGAGAACCTGGCCAAGCCACCTTTTATGGTCCTGGAAGGATGAACAGTTGGTAGAAAGTGTATCCGGTGGGGTCTTATGTAAGTATTGGAAATCCAGGGAGTATGTAAGCAAGAGTGACTCTATGAGCTGGATCCAGGGAGAGTCAGAGTCAGAGTAGACTCACTGAAACTAACAGACAAACATGGCTCATTTAGGTCCATTGTTTTCAGTGGGTGGTATCCAGTGTAGCACTAAGCAACGCATTCTGTCAGCACATGGATTCACGCTTGTGCAGCAGAACTTCTACTCCCCTCTCCTCCCATGTGCATCTGTTCGGGGTTTGGAGTTAGGAGATGGGGGTCCCAGGCCATGACTGGTGAGGTTACCACCCTTAATTTATTTGGAAGGGCATATATTTATTTAACGGAGATTTTTGTAGCCTTATGTTTAACAATAATAATATGGACGTGTAATAACCCTCACAACTGTGTTTTGCTCACTTATCTTGTGTTGTTAGATACTGGTATTACTGTGACTTGCACTCAGAAGTTATGTTTTTCACATTGCACTTTTGAGTTTGCTGACCAGCTACTGAGGCCTGGCCTTGTAGGCTGGGCCGTTGGAATTATAAGGGAGAGATTCTTGTTTTCTATGGCATTTGGTCTTCCGTGCAAGATGAACCATTCCCCACCTTTCCTTTTTTTGCAATGTAATTTCCATGTAAAAATGCTGATTTTTATTTTTTATTTTTTTAAAAATCATGCTATAAAGCTATAACGTTTGAAACTTGAATCTCTGCCCCAAGGATTTTACAATAACAGAACAACTGACAATGGACAAAGAAAACAGCGGATGGGAAGAGGGAAGGACAATGGGCTGGTTGTGATTGCTGCAGACAGTTTATAGCAAGCTGGGGATGGAGATGGCCATGTTAAACAAGGGCGTAGGGTTACAGCTAGAGAACAGAGAGATTTGGGGAGAAATTTGAAGAAAGAGAGAGGTAACATTATGGTGGCTCAGAAAGAGTTGCAGGCCTAAGAGCAGAGCTTGGAAAAGTTACTTTTTTTGAACTACAACTCCCATTAGCCCCAGCCAGCATGGCCACTGGATTGTGCTGATGGGAGTTGTAGTTCAAAAAAGCAACTTTTCCAAGCTCTGCCTAAGAGGCAGGAAAGGGTAATGGTTAAGCCTAAGGGCCCCTCCAGGCTGGTGTCTTATGGAAGGTAGATTTATTCTGCTTTATTGGTATGATGCTTCCCCAATGCTACCACGTTATTGGTGGCCAGAGGGGCTCTAGTGCAACAAGAGTGGGACAAAAATAAACCAGAACATTTCTATCTAACTAACTATATAATATTTTTGCAAACCATCATGCTGTCACACATGGGAGTGGGGCACAGCAGCAGGCAAGGGAGCGAGTGTGCGCATGAGCATTGGAGGGCAAGTAGGTGGGCTGTGACGCCCTTCCCTGGCTCTCCCTGTCAGGTTCCTACCTGCTTGTGGCTACTGCCTTTCACTAGGCACCACCAGGGACTCCACCAGTCCGGACTGTCCTTTTTTATGGTTTCTCTCTCCGCTCTAGCACAGATCTCAATAGATCCCCCTGCTAGGCAGCACCACCAGTCACGTTCTACAACCAATGTTCCCAGAGACCTTGCCTGAGTCTCTCTATCCGGTTACATTCGTGACTGCGTGCCTATGTTGTTCCCAACCCCCTTGTATCAATGCAGATAACTCATAACTCGGGGTTGCTCTGGATACTTATAATGTTATCTTCTCCTCTTCACCGCTGCCACCATTTGTTACTGTTTCCCTTCAGCCTTGGTTATTACCTTACCCTCCCTTCTGGTCTCTGAAACCCCAGCCAAAGATCAGGCCTTCGGTAAACCAAAATAGTATTTATTAAATAACATTAGTAACAAGATAACTTTGATAATGATCTACAAGCTTATGGTTTCATCTATTACTGTGATATTTGACTTATTACTAATCCGAACTCCACCTCCCTCTTTCTCCACACTCTCCTGACATACACCAACTCACACCCACCTCCAAACTCCACCAAAACAACCCACTAACATCCACCAGACACCTCTCAAACAACCCACTCACGTCCACCCAGATTCAACTGTCATCCTTCCATTTATACTCTCAGCCATCCAAACACTCAGCCAATCATCCAGCATTCTACTGCTCATTTACTCCCCCCTCCTCTTTCATTCCACTTACCACATATCTTCTATACAAACAGCACTTACCATATATACATTAATACAGGAACATCACATTTCCCCCCCCTTAAAAATAACGGCAGAGTATTATTCCTGCTCTAGGATTCATACGCCGCGTTAACAATAAAACCAAGTCTTTATGGGGAAAATGTCTTTTTTGTTCCTACGTCTGTGTCACGTCACTGCAGTCCCGGCCACTTGCCTGGAAAGTCCATCGGCCAATACATTGTCCTTGCCTTTGATGAACTTGAAGTCCACCTGATAGTCTTGTAGAGCCCAGGACCACCTCTGCAGCATAGTGTTATGGTTTTTCATAGTCTGTAACCATAACAAGGCCTGATGATCCGTCGTCACCGTAAATCTTCGTCCCCACACGTATGGGCGCAACTTGCTCAGTCCCCACACGACCGCTAGGCACTCCTTTTGGACCGACGAATAATTCTTCTCCCTCGATGTTAGCTTGCGACTAAGATACGCCACCGGATGTCTGGTGCTTCCTGTCTCCTGCAGCAAGACGACTCCCAGTGCGAGGTCCGACGCATCCGTAGCCACGGTGAATGGTTGCTCATAGTCTGGTGCTATTAATATAGGTCCTTGGCACAAGGCTTGCTTCAAAAGATCAAAAGCCTTTTGACATTCATCCGTCCATACCACACGTTCAGCACACTTTTTCTTTGTCAGCTCATGCAAGGGGGTTGCTATTTCCCCAAACTTTTTCACAAACTTTCGGTAGAATCCAGCCACACCTAAAAATGCCCTAACTTGTTTCTTTGTTAAGGGGATAGGCCATGATTGTATTGCCTCCACCTTGCTCCATAAGGGGGTTATTTTCCCACTCCCCACCTTATGTCCTAAATATATGACCTCATTCAATTCAAACTGGCATTTCTTGGCTTTTATTGTGAGGCCTGCTTTTCTTAATGCCTCTAATACTGTGGTAATTACATACGTCACTGTGTCAAGCTTTTCTCTTATGGTATATGGTCCATCCCAGTTAGCCTGTAATTTATCATGTTTCCTGGGTATGAATGCCATAACCATATCTCCCACATCATACACACGTTCCCTGGCTGTTCTGTCATACCAGTAACTTTGCTTCTCCAGAGCTTGACTCAAATTCTTTTGTACAGCTTCCATCATCGATGTTAATTTGCTGCGGAAGTCTAATACAAAATCAACTACAGATGTTTTGTACTCTCCCAGGGTTCCTTCCCATGAATTTTTTAACAGTTCCAAGGGTCCCCTCACTTTTCTAGTGAACATCAGTTCAAAGGGTGAGAAGCCTGTTGACTCCTGAGGGACTTCTCTGTACGCGAATAAGAAGCACCCCAAACGTTCATCCCAGTCTTGTGGGTGATCTTGAACATAACTTCTTATCATGGCCTTCAGAACCCCATTAAATCTCTCAGTCAATCCATTAGTGGCTGGATGGTAAGTGGTGGTCTTTAGATGTTTTAGACCACAACACTTCCACATACATTGCATCACTTCTCCCATGAATACACTGCCTTGATCCGTCAGCACTTCATGAGGGAAACCCAGCCTCATAAAGATTTTTAACAAAGCCTCTGCCACTACAGGGGCTTCTATGGATCTTAATGCTTCCGCGTCTGGGTACCTGGTGGCAAAATCCACCACCACCAATAGATATTTCTTGCCATGCCTTGTGGGTTTGGAAAAAGAGCCCACCAAATCTACTCCCACTCTATAAAAGGGTTGTCCAATTATAGGAAGGGGCTTCAATGGTGCCTTAGTCTTTACTCCACTTTTTCCCACCTTTTGGCATATACCACAAGATAGACAATGTTGTTTTACATCTTTGGAGATATTTGGCCAATAATAGTGTGCAGCCAATCTCCTCTTGGTCTTTTTTATTCCCAGATGTCCTGCACATGGGACATCGTAGGCTACCTCTAGCAATCTGGTTCTGTATTTGCTAGGTACTATCAATTGCTTCACTGGTTCACATTCATCCTTTCTCCCAGCAGGCATCCACAGTCTATATAAAATCCCATTCTCACACACAATTTGATTCCTCAGTTTGTCAGTGAAAGGAATCTGTTGGGTCAGGGCTTGCTCCTTTATTTGCCTCAAACTTGTATCCCTATTCAGTTCTTCCCTGAACTGCTCTGCCTCTTCCCCAGAGACCATTTGATACAGTTTGTCTCCTTCAGCAGGCCTGCCAAGGGTTGCTATGGTGACCTTAGGCTCGATAACAGGTTGCACCCTGTTTTCTTCAGCCTCTGTTAACATGGCTTCTGTCTCTCTGCCAAGCTGTCGTCTGGTCACCACATATATTTTTCCTTGTGCCCCCATTACATCTCTTCCCAGTATCACTGGTTCTTGTTGCTGGGCATTAATACCCACTTTATATTTTCCCTCTCTGCCTCTCCACTGCATTTTCACTAGGGCCATGGGTAAGCTTTCTGGTTTACCCCTCACTCCTTGGATAGTCACCGTTTCCTGAGGTAATATTTCCTCAGATTTTATTAAATCTGGCCTCAGTAACGTCTGAGCGGCACCAGTATCAAGCAATGCCCAATAATTTGCCCCTTGAACACACACTTCTTCTCTTAGACTTGTATCAAAGTCTTTTACTTCTGTCCAGTTTATCTGGCAGAATTGAACCTTTTTTGTTTCCAGCTCTTTTGGTTCTGTTTTCACTGCCCTTCCCTGAGCAGGATTGCTAATGGGGTTGGCAACCTCACATTGAAAATGTAGGTGCCCCGGTCTACCACATTTATAGCATAATTTCTCCTCCATTTTAGGGTACACAGATCCACTCTGGGGTGTCCTGTGCCCTTCAGATTTTACTGGAGGACTCACTCGCTGTGGTACCACATCCTTTCTGCCACCATTATATGGTCTGGGTTTAAACTCTCTTGATGTTTTCCCCACCCAGCCAGTTCTATTGGAGGCAAAGTGATCTGCCATCTCTGCGGCCTCCTGCACCGATGTAGGGGAACGGTCTTTGACAAGGAGCCTTATTTCTGGTGGTAACTGATGGAATAATTGATCCAGTATCATGAGGCTTTTCACCTCTTCCACTGACTGAGCTTTGGCACTACTCATCCACTTTCCAAATATATCCATCAACTTTGCTCCCAGTTCAACAAAAGACCTCCCTGCTTGGATCTGACAGTTTCGGAATAACTTCCTAAAGTAGTCAGGTCCCAGTCTGAATCTTTTGTATACTGCCTCTTTAAACTCGGCATATGTGACGGGCCTGTCTGAGGGGAAATATTGATATACCTCTGCCAACTCTCCCTTGATCAAGTTTAATAAATATTGCATATATTTATCCTCTGGTAGCCCCCACATTTGAGCTGCCTTTTCAAAGGTGCTGAGGTAAATTTGTGGATCTTGTCCCGGCTCAAACACCGCAAAATCTTTTGGTGTAACTTTTATTTTGGTTTTATTTCTGTCCTTTCTTGTTTCATCAGAATGAAACTTCTCTCTTTCAAATTTTAACTTTTCCACCTGTATCTCAGCATCCCATGCTTGTTGCTTCTCCCTCTCCTCAAACTCCATTCTCAATCTCTCAATTTCCAACTCCCGCTGCTTTTCCTTCTCTTCCATTTCAAAGACCCTCTGCTTGTCTTTTTCCTCAGCCTCCCTCCTCAATCTCTCAGTTTCCAACTTTAACTTCTCTCTCAAATACTCTATATAAGCGGGATTGCTTGAGTATCCTTCTGGGGTCTCTTCCCTGACAGGTTGTTTTTGCTGGGCAGTTGTAAATCCTATTAGTGCTACCCTCAATTCATCTACCCCTTTACCCTCGTGAGGTAAATTGAATATTATGCACTTCTCCACCAGCTCCTCTCTTTTCATTTTTATATATTCAGCCATGGTGTTGGAGTTCACTCACTCTTTGCCACGCACTCTTTGCCAGTCACTCTCACAAGTAATCTTTATTTGTTATTTCTGTTTGCCACACCACTGTTAGGGACTCTCTTTTGTCCGTATCTGGACTCTCTTTTGTTTGTATCCCACCGCTACAGCCACCACCTGTGATGCCCTTCCCTGGCTCTACCTGTCAGGTTCCTACCTGCTCGTGGCTACTGCCTTTCACTAGGCACCACCAGGGACTCCACCAGTCCGGACTGTCCTTTTTTATGGTTTCTCTCTCCGCTCTAGCACAGATCTCAATAGATCCCCCTGCTAGGCAGCACCACCAGTCATGTTCTACAACCAGTGTTCCCAGAGACCTTGCCTGAGTCTCTCTATCCGGTTACATTCGTGACTGCGTGCCTATGCTGTTCCCAACCCCCTTGTATCAATGCAGATAACTCATAACTTGGGGTTGCTCTGGATACTTATAATACTATCTTCTCCTCTTCACCGCTGCCACCATTTGTTACTGTTTCCCTTCAGCTTGGTTATTACCTTACCCTCCCTTCTGGTCTCTGAAACCCCAGCCAAGGATCAGGCCTTCGGTAAACCAAAATAGTATTTATTAAATAACATTAATAACAAGATAACTTTGATAATGATCTACAAGCTTATGGTTTCATCTATTACTGTGATATTTGACTTATTACTAATCCGAACTCCACCTCCCTCTTTCTCCACACTCTCCTGACATACACCAACTCACACCCACCTCCAAACTCCACCAAAACAACCCACTAACGTCCACCAAACACCTCTCAAACAACCCACTCACGTCCACCCAGATTCAACTGTCATCCTTCCATTTATACTCTCAGCCATCCAAACACTCAGCCAATCATCCAGCATTCTACTGCTCATTTACTCCCCCCTCCTCTTTCATTCCACTTACCACATATCTTCTATACAAACAGCACTTACCATATATACATTAATACAGGAACATCACATTGGCCAGTGAGTGTTGGGAACGAGTGGGGGCAGGTGAGCAGGCAAGTGAGTGAGCATCAGGGGCAGGCAAGTGGGTATTGGAGCGAGCGTGGGGGCATGCAAGCAAGCAGGCATGAGGCAGTGACATTGCAGGAGGCAGGTAAGCAGTTGAGGTGGGCAGGCAGGTAAACGGCCTAAACGAGGCAGCAGTGCCTGGAGGGCTGTTTTGGGAGTAGCCTGGGGGTGGGGTGGGCTTTTGGGGGATGTGTATGTGCTTGGAAGTGTATGTGCTTGGAAGTGCCTGATTGTGTGTGTGTGTGTGTGTGGTTGGGAGTCCTGGGGGGTTGGGAGTCCCTGTGGGGGGATTGGTGCGCAAAGCGCTCAGGAGCAAAGCCCCTAGTATGGTCTTAAAAATTTATGGGATTTCCACAGGAAGTTACAGGACATGCACTGAATGGAAATGAAGTGGCATGTCTGCCCCAAAACCTTTGGCGGTGGACACAATATCAAAAGCTGGATGGCGTATGACTGCCTTGATAGCATCATGAGCACAAATAATCATGAATGTGCAGTTAAAAGGGCGCCTGGAGTAGAAGTGGAGGAGAAATTCGATTCAGTTTACATTTCAGACCAGATCTATCAAATCTGCACTTTCTGAAACAATAAGGGAGCCTTAACACAGCCAGCCTTTGAAATTCGCACATACCGGATGCAGCTCATAAACCAAGCAATGTTTACAAAAATGCATATGTTAGGGGAAAGTGTGTATAAAAATGAATTCATGATTGAAAATAACATACAAAAATGTATTATATGATGAGAAATGGCTTGCAAAAATGTGTACATTATTCAAAACTGCTTACAAAAATGGGTTTATTAGGAGAAATTAGCACTAAAATGCTGGAAAATTTTCATAAGGTTTTTTTTTAATTGTAAATTGCTGTGGAAATGTGAAAAATGAATTTAAAATTGGAAAATTGAGAAACCAAGAGAACCAAAAACGGACAGATTTTTCCATCTCTAGTATTGGAGACCTGAGTTATGAGTCAACTGACCCTGGGAAATAAGGGCAGAGAAAACAGAGTCAGAGTCATATAATCACTGCTGTGGGAGACAGGAACTCTGCAGGTTCACACAACATTGATGCACAATGTTGTATCTGTGTGAAGAAGCATCAAAATCCCACGTATCCAGCAGTGTTTAATTTCTCAGAGATAAAGGGGCTCAGGTGAGTGCCCCCCTCTCAAAAACAAGGGAAAGGGCCATAGCTCAGAGCACCTGCTTTGCATGCAGAAGGTCCCAGGTTCAACCCCCAACATCCCCAGGTAGGGCTGGGAATGTCCCCTCCCTGAAGTCCTATAGAAGCTGCTGCCACTCAGGATATACACTAGTGAGATGAGCTAGATGGGCCAGTGATCTGAGCTGGCATCATAAGGCAGCCTCCTCTGTTCCTGTTCAAATCAGTCCTTTATTCAGAACCTTGAGGACTGGAATCTTACTTTACCTTCACAGGAAGGACCATAGCTCAGTGTTAAGCACCGATCTTGCATGAAAAAGGCCCCAAGTTGAATATCTACCAGACTGGGCTGGGAAAGGCCACCCCACCACTGCCTGAAACCCTGCAGAGCTGCTCCCAGTCAGTGCCAATAGTACCAAGGAAGATGGGCCAGTGGTTTGAGTCTGAATAAGGCAGCTTGGAAATGGAAATGGGCTGCCTTCAAGTCAATCCTGACTTATGGCAACCCTATGAATAGGGATTGCATGGTAAGCGGTATCCAGAGGGGGTTTCCCATTGCCTTCTTCTGAGGCTGTGAGGCAGTGACTGGCCCAGGGTCACCCAGCGAGCTTTGTGGCTGTGTGGGAATTCGAACCTTGGTCTCCCAGGTCCAGCACTCTAACCACTACACCATACTATGTTCCTATTTAAATCAGTCCTTTATTCAGAACCATGAGGACTGGAATCTTACTTTATTCCTTGGGAATGCATCAAAACTCCAAGGGAAGATCCATGACTCAGTGGAAGGGCACCTGTCCTGTCTGCAGAAAATCCCAGGGTCAGTCACCAACATCTCCAGGTAGGGCGAGGGAAGACCTCCACCCCACCCCAAGTCTGAAACTGGACAGCCGCTGCCAGAGGGGACAAGATGGGATCAAGGGCCTGGCCCAGTACAAGGCAGTGTCCTGTGTTCCTACCCACACACTCTTGCTCTCCAGATGCACACGTGTCATCCTGTGAAACACTTTCATGGAAAGAGGGAGGGTCAGCTGGCAGGCTCTCTGGTGTATGACATTTTCAAGCTAATGATTTTTGGACGGCCGTCCGGGGCTCAGCAAAATGACAAATGTCCATCTTGGCGCCAGCCAAGCCCCTCCCAGCAAATCCATCCTTGACAAACCTAGCTTCCAAGTAATGTAAATATTTAATCTCCAGGTTGGACAGCTTATCTTTCCTCCTTGTGTGTGCTGCTTTTCCTGGCTTGTCCCTCAACACCCTTGATTTATTACATACGTATTATGGCCCAGTTCGACAAGGTACTCATACCTCCACGGGGATTTATTATTACAGTGGCTGGGCACAATCTGCCAGCATTTAAGAGTTCCATGGGTCCAATTTCTCTCTTGCATGAGATAAAAAGTCATGGAGTTATAATTTAGGGCACTGGAGATTGCAAGGTGACCAAACAGTAGAATGCTCAGAAATTAAGTTCCTGATCCTCATAATGGTGCAGGGAAAGCCTGTCAACGGAGCACCAGAGATGCTGTAGAGAGGGCCTCACCATCAGCATTCAAGCCACACGTGTCAGCCTGTGATCCCAGGGACTGGAAATGAGAATTAGCAAAGTCTGATGCTTCCCTGCACACCAGGGGGTTTGGATGGTGACGATGACGTGGGAAAGTACTTAAAATGGAGTGTCCTTCCATTAAGCAGGTAAGATATTATTATTATTATTTATTACATTTGTATACCGCCCCATAGCCGAAGCTCTCTGGGCGGTTTACAACAATTAAAAACATTAAAAACAAATATACTAATTTAAAAACACATTTAAAAAAAAACAATTTAAAAACACATGCTAAAATGCCCAGGAGAAGAGGAAAGTCTTGACCTGGCTTCAAAAAGATAATAGTGTTGGCGCCCGGTGCACCTCGTCAGAGAAATCATTCCATAATTTGGGGCCACCACTGAGAAGGCCCTCTCCCTTGTTGTCAGCCTCCCACCTTCCCTCGGAGTAGGCACCCGGAGGAGGGCCTTGGATGTTGAGCGTCGTGTACGGGTGGATTTGTGTCAGGAGAAGCGTTCCAACAGGGATTGTGGTCCCAAGCCGTGTAAGGCTTTATAGGTTAAAATCAGCACTTTGAATCGAGCTCGGAAACATACAGGCAGCCAATGCAAGTGGGCATTAAATGAAGAAGACATGAAGTGAAAGTTGGGGTGCCTCCAGCCTGTCACTGTTTTGCAGGTGGGATCCAAACACATGCTGAAAAAGGGAAGGCTCATAGTTCACTGGTAGAGCATCTGTTTTGCATGTCGAAGGCCCCAGGTTCAATCCCCAGCTTTTCCAGGTAGGCCTGGGAATGTCCCCTACCCGAAAGCCTAGAGAGCTGCTGCCAGATGGACCAATGGTCTGACTCAGTAGAAGGCAGCTTCCTATTTAAATCAGCACTTCCCATGTTTCCATGATTAAAATCCTCTTGTTGCCCTAGTGCAGTTGGTTGCCAACCCATTGTTCACAGATGTCATGGTGCCCACCAAGGCCTTCAATGGCACCCCCAGCAGGTCGCCCAGAATCTGAGCTTTTATTTTTGTTTTTTTAAAGTAAGCCTCTAACCCTCCTAGAAACCACAACGTGCGGGTCCCCTTCTAAGTGATTTATGTGAAATGAGCCCACCTGGCTGCTCCCGCCTGTCAGTCTTATTAGCCAATTAGGGAAGTCAGTGCTGTGATTGATAAGGGAGTTGTTTGGACACCAGGCAATAGGAATCCCTGGGGTCCAAAACAGCTGCTGTTTTGCCCTCCCTTTTAGTGCATTTTCCCTTCTTTTCTCTGTTTTTTTCCCCTAGTCCTTGAAATCTCCACAGTTTGCCCTTCCTTTTCCCCTAGCAACCAGGATGCATCTTTCCTGTGCTGGGTTTGTCTGAAATCAAGTAGTAGTATTTGCAGAAACCTTGGCCCCTTTGTGCAACAAATCCACTTTTACAAAGGACTGGACTTTTTGTGATGTGGAAAGTAACAGGGAAATACATGGAAAAGTATGGGATGAACCAGTGACTAATTAAAGTATAAACGCCCAACAAGCAAACCAGGATGAATGCTCAATAAACAGGCTGTCTGGAGGGGCCCCTGGAGTCAGGGAGAGTCAAAATTGCAACAGAATTACAGGTCAGCTGAGATGAAAAGTGGTTCAGCTCTGGACCGCAGCACTGGCATGCATCTGAGAATGTGCGAGTGCCTTTTCCCATGTAGTAGCTACGATAGATTTATTCCTTGATCGTCACTGCAACCTGTCTGCTCCACAAGCAGGTTCAGGCCAGGATTGTCCAGGTAAACAGATTCAACCTGCCCCTATCCTTTCCTTTTCCTTTGTTTTAAAATAAAAACAAACTTTTACTTCTGAAAATCCCACTGTGGCTTTTCAGCTTGGTCCCAGAAACTTAATAGTGATGGCAGGTTGCCACCTAGCGGCCACAAGCACTTCTCAAAGTTAAGATTCATTCATGCAGGGCTGGAAAACCTCAGGCCCACTATCTGACCTTTGGAATTCACCACAACCCTCACTGGCTTTGCTTTCCATCCCAAGGGTTTTTGCCTGGCTGGAATTTGTCCTTGAACTCTGATAATGCTTCTTGCTTGCTTAGATGGAGGACAGAGAGGGGTGAGTGAGTGTGAGCGTGTGGAGCAACCAAGAGTGTAGTGAGACAATTTTCAGTGGGTGGGCAGAGACAAAAATTGGGGAGGGGGGGCATAAGGGTTGGGGCATCGGTCACTACAAAAGAGGTTTCTGGGGGGGGGGAGGTTTTCTTAGGTAATGACAAAAAATAAACCCCAATTTATGCATTTTAATTAGGAACTATGATTTGTGAAGTTTTAAAAAAGCAAAAAACAAGGGAAAATTATGGAGCAGATTATAAAGCAGTCAATCTGTAAGCACCTTGAAAACAGTGCAGTGATTACTGGAAGCCAACATGAATTTATCGAGAACAAATCCTGCCAGACTAATCTTATCTCGTTTTTTGATTGGATAACCTCCCTTGTAGACTGTGGGAATGCTGTGGACATAATATATCTCAACTTCAACAAAGCTTTTGACAAAGTGCCCCATGATATGCTGATTAGCAAGCTAGCTAAATGTGGGCCGGATGGAACAACTCTCAGGTGGATCCACAGTTGGCTACAGAATCGTACTCAAAGAGTGCTTGTCAAGGGTTCCTTCGCAAACTGGGGGGAGGTAATGAGTGGGGTACTGCTGGGCTCAATCCTGGGCCCAGGGCTTGTCAACATTTTTATTAATGACTTGGAGATGCTGGGAATGCTTACCAAATTTGCAGATGGTACAAAATTGGGAGAGATACCTAATACCCTGGAGGACAGAAACAAAATTCAAAGGGATCTTGATAGGCTGGAGCATTGGGCTGAAAACAGTATGAAATTTAACAGGGATAAGTGCAAAGTTCTACACCTAGGAAAAATAAAACAAATGCACGGTTATAAGATGGGGGATATTTGACTCAACAGTACTATATGCAAGAAGGATCTTGGGATTGTTGTTGATCACAAGCTGAATATGAGCCAACAGTGTGATATAGCTACAAAAAAGACAAATGCGTTAACAGAAGTAAAGTTTCCAAACTGCCTCATCTTGAGTACTGCATCCAATTCTGGACACCACACTTTAAGAAGGATGCAGACAGACTGGAACAGGGTTCAGAGATGGGCAACGAGAATGATCAGGCAACTGGAAACAAAACCCTATGAGGAGAGACGGAAAGAACTGGGCAAGTATGGGTAGCATCCAGCCTGGTTATTAACGGAGCAGACCCACTGACATCTGTGGGCTTAAGCTAGTCACGTCCATTGGGATGGATCTAGCTAAGCCAGGAGTGGGGAACCTTTTCCAGACCATGGGGCACATTCCCTTCTGGGGAACCTTCTGAGGGCCACATGTCTATGGTGGGCAGGCCCAGAGTCAAAAGTACACAGAGCAACAAATGTGAATTTATCCTTTGTACCGACGGGGGCAAATGAGGGCATTGCTCCCCCAAACGATAATTCTGCCTCCCAAATGAAATTTTCCTTCAGTGCCCAAACTTCTAGCATTGCAGTAACTTGAAACTTCAGTCAAGCTTTTAAAAACACAGTTTAGGCATCCAAAGAGAAGGGCAGGGCAAAGTTACCAAGGGAATGCAAGCACAGCAAATGCAAGAAACGTGAATGAAGTGAACACAAGTCTTGATGGATGGCGGAAGGAATTGGCAAACCAAAGGGTTTGCAACTGGAGGAAGGCAAGGCGGGAAGGACAATTCTGTGGTGCACTGCAGCGCATCTCACCCTCCCCTGCAATACTCAACCAGCCTCTGGGTGGCGTTGTAGCCAATAAGTGTTGCCCTCCAGGCAGTACCAAGACCACATTGCAAGGCCTGAAAATTCTTGTTTTCAGTCTTTTTCTCTCTTGTGTGCAGAAGTCAACTTTAAATTTTCCTGGGCTGTTAAAGAGGGCAGGGTTTTAAAAACCTTTCCAATATGAAGCTTTAAAGCTGCAATGCTAATCTCACATACCTGGAGTAAACCCCACTGAATTCAGTAGGACTTACTTTTGCCTAGACATGGCTAGGAAATCTCAGGGTTTGGCATACTTCTGGCCTGGCTGTTTATGACCTCATAATTCCTTGTACCAGATTATTTTGTGAAGGGGAAATAATAAGAAAATAATAATACACCACATCATCTTGAGGTAAATTGTCAGAAACTCCTTCATGTCTTATTTGGTAGCCCAGCTACGTCCCTATTTGAGTACATCAGTTGTACATGCTCTGGTAACCTTGCGTTTGGACTACTGCAATGCGGTCTACGTAGGGCTACCTTTGAAGACAGTTCGGAAGCTACAGCTAGTGCAAAATGCGGCGGCCAGATTGTTAACAAGGACCAAGCGGTCCGAGCACATAACACCTGTTCTGGCTCGCCTGCACTGGCTCCCAATATGCTTCCGGGCCAGATTCAAAGTGTTGGTATTAACCTATAAAGCCTTATACGGCGTGGGACCACGATACCTGTCGGAACGCCTCTCCCGATACGAACAGGCCCGTACACTACGGTCTACTACGAAGGCCCTCCTCCAGGTTCCGACTCATAGGGAGGCCCGGAGGGTGGTGACAAGATCTAGGGCCTTCTCAGTGGTGGCCCCCGAACTGTGGAACAGTCTCCCCGAGTTGGTGCGCCTGGCGCCGACATTGTTATCCTTTCGGCTCCAAGTTAAAACCTTCCTCTTTTCCGAGGCATTTTAATTTAAGTTAATTTAATTTTTAAAATTTGTTGTAACTGATTTTAGATTGTTTTATTTTTATATGTTTTGTTGTATTATATTGTGTGATTTTATTGTATTTCTTGTGTTCACCACCCAGAGAGCTATTGCTAGTCGGGCGGTATAAAAGTCTAATAAATAATAATAATAATAATAATATTAATAATAATAATATTTTTGTGTTTATTCATTGGTGACCAGGATTTATATCTCATGTTTTGACGACACATATTACTCGAGGAGGCTGACCATTGACTAAAAATCATCTTGAGGTAAATTGTCAGAAACTCCTTCATGGCTTATTTATTTTTGTGTTTATTCATTGGTGACCAGGATTTATATCTCGTTTTTTGACCACAAATATTACTCGAGGTGGCTGATCATTGACTAAAAACAGAATTAAGCATAGATTTCCCTCAATGACACGTGATTGCCCCGCCATAGATGCATCTAGAACGGAGGGAGGGAAGCTCGCTGAAATAATGGCGGGAGAAAAAAGTGCCGCGAGAGGATGGCAAGATCTCGCCCCCCCCCCCGGCTTTGACAGCGCGGTCTCAGAAGTACGCCGCATTGAGTTCCATGGGGCTGCTCCCAGATAAGCCAGTTATCGGCGATCCGCCAATCGCGTGGCGAGGCTGCAGCCCCATGATCCCGCCTCTAGGAGGAGGTCCTTCGTTTGCTGACTTCACTCCCTGATTTGCATTCCTCCCCTCCCCTTTCGGAGCGCTGGTAACGTCAGCCCGGGTTCTGCAGGCAGGTGCTGTTGCCTCGCGCCGCCGCCGCCGCTGTGTTTGCTGCCAGACCAGAAGCGCGTCCCCGAGGTGAGTGCGCGCCCGGTGCGCCCCCCTCCCCTTTTATCTCTTTGCACCCCCTTTAGGTCCTGTCTGCACCCCTCACTTTGCATTGCATCGGGATGGCCCCTTCGATGCCGTTGCGTTTGCATTGGGGGTTGAGGGGGGGTAACCTTCATTTGACACATGCAAAGAGATGCACGGGTGGGGGGGATATTGGGGCACAAAAGCCTAAGGCTCGGGATGTTTCTTTTACAAAGAGGTGCATTACTGTGGGCCGGAGCGGTGCTCGCTTTGCAAAGGGGAATGTGGGGGCGCGCGCAGCAATTAAAAAAATAGCGATGGGGTGGATAAGCTTTCCTTGCTGGCCTCGCAAAAGAGGCTTCTGTGGTGCAGATGGTAAACAGGCGGATCGGGAGAAGAGGACGGATGGGATGGGGAGGCGGGGGGGAGGCGAGCGGCGCAGGTTGGAAAGGCAGCCAGATCTAGCATAGCTGCCTTGGGTGGGCCTTGTTAGCGGGGCCGGGGGTGGGGGCGAGGGAGAAGCAAGCAAGAGTCTTGCAGCAACGTTTCGATATACCCCCCAGCCCAGACAAAAATATCCCTTTTCTAAATCTCTTTGAGAACTGGGTTTTATATCAAGTTGTGGCAAAATGGGTTTTTTGTCAATGAATGGCAAGCTGAGTTTTTGATGATTTTGTCTTCTCTCTCCTTCTAAATATGCCGGTTCTTTTTTTTGCGGGGTGGGGGCTGTGCCTGATCAACCTTCCTTCGCTTTAGAAATGACCCATACATTGCCGTGCTTGGGGACCCATGTGCAGTCCTGGAAATCAGGCTCTACGTCTTAGAAAAACAATCTACACACACTGATAGTTTATTAATATTTTCAGGGCCCTCTTTTGCAGACCATGATTGCAGCCCTGTTTTCCTGGAAAGGGGGGTGTCTGCCCCATTGTATGCAATGCAGCACTGGATGGAGGTGATGAGATGCCTTTCGCATGGGAAGGAGAGAGAAAAGCTCCTTGGGTTACATCTGATGTTAGCCCTACTCAGAGTAGACTCACTGAAATTAAGGCCCTTAAGTTGGCTCTGGGTAAGATGTATGTTGTGCAACCCTTTCCTTCTTTGACAGTCCTTAGTTTGAAATTCCACTGTCCTGGCGCTGTGGATACCTGGTACCGGAGGGCAAAAAGGTGGACTTGACACAAAGGCACCATTTTTAATATTAAACAGCTGCCTTGCTCTCTGTGCTATTTAATAACTGGGGAGGGCTTGGCTTCAGCACGGAGTAATGCTTGCGATGGGATCAGATTGTGCAAAAGAGGGAGAGGAAGGGAGAAGTGTGTTCTGTTGACGGATGGGGCCAGGCCAAAAGGGCCTTTGTCAGTTGACATGCGAGGTCTGGCCTATGAATGATTGATGCCCCAGCAACCAGGTAACGTGGGACTATTAGGGTCACTTCGTGCGCTTTCCCTCTTTTGCATGGACCACAAGTTTGTGGTGATGGGGGGCTGGACTGGGTGGGTTGGGGGGGCTGGACTGGGTGGGTTGGGGGGGCTGGACTGGGTGGGTTGGGGGGGCAAAAGTGTGTGGGGGGAGGAGAAGGCCTATTAGTAGCTTTGGCAGCTCAGATAGAACTCCTGTGTTTAGGAGCAGTCTACCTCTGAATACCTGTTGCTGATGGGCATGGAGGCAAGACTTCATGCCCTGCTTGTTGAGATTCCTGGGAGCTTGACTGCTGTGGGCACAGCCAGCAGGGCTCTTGGGTTATTTCCTTTTACGTTTCTTTTATTACTATATTTATATCCCACCTTTCCTCCATGGAGCTCATACAAACATGGTTCTCCCCTTCGTGAATTTATCCTTGCAACGACCCTGTGAGGTAGGTTAGGCTGAGAGACAGTGACTGGCTCCCAAGGTCACCCAGTCAGCTGCATGGCCGAGTAGGGATTTGAACTCAGGCCTCCTAGATTCCAGTCTGTCACTCTAACCAGTACACCACATGGGTTGAAGAGGTCAGGCCCAGGGCCCAAATGTGGCCCTCCAGGCCTCTGTATCTGGCCCTCCAGGCTCTACCCAGACTACACCCCTCACCATTCCTCCTTCACATGCTCCTCGACTGCTTTTGCCCGGCTGGAGATGTGTCTTTGAGCTCTGACCATGCCCGGATGGAGGGCAGAGGGGGAGGTCCAAGTGTGTGAGAACCCAGCCTGCTGGACAAAGATAAAGATTTGCATTTGTTGCTCTGCCTGCTTTTGCCTCTGGCCCCTGGAAAGTTTCCCAGAAGGGAGTGTGGCCCTTGGGCTAAAAAAGGTTCCCTGTCCCTACACTGGGCACATTTTGTGGAAGGTAGGTCTATTAGCTGCAATAGCTAAATGTAGCCTCCATGTTGGGAAGCAGTCTACCTCTAAATGCTGGTTGCTGGTGGGCAAAAATTATGGAGGGGTGTTTCTAGGGCTGCAGATCGTTTTCTGAGTCTCCTGGGTGTTTCTGAATGGGTCATGAATTTGAGGGAAATAAATTTCATTCCCGATGACTTTAGAGGTAATTTGGGAAGTAATGTTGGTGTAGTGTTGGACAAGGACCTGAGAGAGACCAGGGTTCAGCCATGAAGCTTGCTGGGGTGGACCTCAAGCCACTCACTGCCTTCTCTCAGCCTAACATGCCTCACAGGGTTGTTGTGATGATAAAATGGGGAGTGGGAGAGAGCTATGCTCGCCACCTTGAGCAATCCTCGAAGGAAAGGTGGGATATGTACTATGTAATATTATTACTGTATAACATATCTAATAGTAAACAAGTAGTTAATGGGCCTGCGTTCACCAATGGCACCAGGATGGATTACATGACAATATTACAGCATAAAACAGCAAATGGACATGTCAAACCTAAATTAAAATATTGGTTAAAATCAAATTGGCAACAGTTATGTCACTTGCAATATAGCAGGAAGGACCCACTTTCGCTTATCTCATCCCAAAAGGCCTGGGCAAATAGGTGCATCTTTACCTGCCAATGAAAAGCATATGGTGATGGAGAGGAGGTCGTTCTGCCACCCAGGGGACCACCACAAAGCAGACCGTGTCACGCTGTGCTGCCCCTTGAACCTCACTGGCTGGCAGCAAGGCCTCCTCTGCCAACCTGGACACCTGGGCAGGTCCATATGGGAGGAGGCTCTCCTTTAGATATTCTGGGGACTGGGGTGATAGAGTGAGGAACTGAGTTGATTCAGAGCAGGAACTGTTGAGGAAATTTGATTTGGGGGGTGGCAGGTGAATGAATTCAAGAGGAACTAATTCGGGGTACAAATTAATGGAAGGTTTTTTTCTTCTGGGGGTGGAAATCAGCTGGCCTGCCACCTTTGACATTTGGATTTGTATCTCTGTGTATAAATTAGCAAGTGCAGATTTGGTGCAAATCTGTGTCTCTGGGGGTGGGGAGTGTGCCCTGGATCCTTGAAGTCCTTAGCAACGGCTGTTCTTATGCTTATATAAAGATGAGCCAAGTTCCTACAGGCAGATAGATCTACCAAATGGATGTTAGTCATTACTGCACAAGTTTTCCCCCAAATGCCAAGTGCTGGAGGCATTAAAATGTGGAACGTCTGACACCTTCATCTCTTGCTTGTGGGCTTCCCAAAGGCCCCTGACTCTGGCTGGCATTGTAAACAGAGGGTTGCATCCAGTTAAATTCTACTCACAGTAGACCTATTAAACAATGGACCTAGGTTAGTCGGGCCCATTAATTTAAATGGATCTACTTTGAGTATGAATAATACTGGATGCAACCCAGGATGCTCTGCTGAAGGAGTGAGTCTGTTGATGGCTTTTAAACCAGGCTAGCTAAGTAGAGCCTCCCAGCTGAGGGGCAGTCTACCTCCGAATACCACAATGCTGGTGATAAACATCAGTGGAAAGAGCTGTCACTTCTGTGCCCTCCTTGTGATCCTCTGGAAACAAGATGCCGGATTAGATGGACCTGCCTCTTGCCTCCAGCAGGACTTTCCTTCCAAATGCCATTCACTGGGTTACAGCACTAACTCTGCTTGTGTTCCTGTAGTTTTCCCATCCTGCCCCAAATGGAGCAAATATGGGGCTTGTGGATATGGATTCCAGAGCATTGTGGGGCTGCGTGTTGCCCAGGTCTGAAGCTGTGCACCTCCTTTGCCCAAATTACAAGTTGTGCACGCAGGACTAACACAGCAAATGAAATATTATGTGGCGCTGTTTATTTTATGTAAGCAAGATCAGTGTGTCTACCCACACCCTGCTCTCATGCACCGGGTTCAGGTGAGTGGGGTTTTTTTAGGTCTTGAAGAATTTGGCTGGGCAAGAGGAGGACAGGGTAGAATAGTGGGATTAACAAGGGGCAGTGTTTGGGTTCTCAAGGCCTCCAAGAGGGTCTGTCAAGGGCTTAGAGTCAGAACTGAAACCTTATGGGTCCTTGAACATATTGCAGACCCTGGCTTAAAAGGGCAACTCCGGAACAACCATGAGAGCTAGAACCTTAGCTTGTTTTGACGTTTGTTTTTCGGTGGGAATGGTTGAGGTTCTCCAGAGCCTCAAGTCTACACCAGAAACCCAGTCAGATACAAAAAGATGGTCGCTCGCCCCAATTAAGGTGTGTGTGTGTCCTGCATGTGGATGTGCTGGATGAGCTAGTAGGGAGGGGACTGCAAGCCAGGTGTGCTCTGCCTCCCATGAGAGGCTGAGGACCGAGGGGAAGACCCAGAGCTCAGTGAGAGAGCCCCTGCTTTGCATGCAGAAGGTCCCACGTTCGGGCCCTGCTGGCATCTGCAGGAAGGAGCCCCTGCCTGAAATCCTGGAGAGTTGCTGCCAGTCAGTGTAGACAGCGCTGAGCTAGATGGGCTCATGGTCTGACTCGCTATAAGGCACCTTCCTTGGTGCCCTGTGCAAGGAAGGCATTGAAGCTGGACTCCTGCATGAATAGCATGTGCTGAGAGGTCGCCTCTTCCTCTTCAGATCTCGAAAGTGGCAAAGGGCATTAAATGACGGTGTGCATGTGACAAATGTGAAGTTTTGCGTTCGAGGGATGGGTGTAGGGCAAACAGGTGGACTGTTTATTGTCTGCTCGTTGATCCTTGCAAAGGATGCTAAACTTGGGGGGATCTTTGGTCTGATTCTGTAAAGGCAGGCATGGGGAACCTCAGGGCCGTGGTCCAAATATGGCCCTGCAGTCCTCTCTATGTGGCCCTCAGAACCTTGCTCAGGTCATGTCCCTCATCGGTCCTGGATGGGTGGATAGAGAAGTATGTGTGTAGAAACTAGCCTACGGTACAAAGGTTAAAATTTACATGCGTTGGACTGCCCGGTTTTGCCTCTGGTCCTGTCCATCTCTGTGGCCCTTGGAAGGTTGCCCAGAATGAAATGTGGCCCTCAGGCTGAAAGTGGTTCCACATCACCGCAATAAGGCGCTTGAGTTTCCCCCTTGCCTGTGATCTGTGTATGTGCTTCTTTGAATGAAATAACAATAAGTCTCGTTCTGCATTGGCAAAGTCAGGCTGGTTCGCTCCTGTTTTGACCTCATCTCTTAATCTCATTTTCCTGTTATCCTTTCTGGATTTAGCCTCTTTGTCATAATTAAATACCAGATGTCTGGAGGGGTTGCCGGGAGGGGGGGGGAGAAGGGAGAGGCATTCAAACTGGGAGCACTTTCTCAGGAGGTAGATGAACGGTGACTCCAATCGTGGTTTCGTGACACCACCACCCTCACTAGCCCCAGGGAAACAAGGCCGCGGAAGTAGCCCACGGCTAGAATCTGCTTTTTGACATCCATCTCCCGGGCGTGAAAAGACATGCTTTTCACCCGACAAAATCCTGATTAGGTCACTTTTAATTCTGCCTATAGGAACGATTCGATCCCATGATTTGTGTCGTATGGTGCGAGCGAGCAGCTGCCTGTTTAATTAGCTAAAAGGTTGTTCTTGCCCGCTTGTCTGATGAAGCAGGAGAAAAAGTAGGCCAGGGTCTCTAAAACCAGCCAACCAGGTTTAATGGTAGTTTTATATGGTAGAGTGGTTTTTTTTCCTGCTCTAAGGAAATCTGGGAAGTGTAGTTCTGTGAATACTGACCTCAAAGAGATAGTATTTTTAGCATTTTTGCCAGTTGGTGTAAAAAGAGCCCTACTAGATTGGACCCCAAATAAATAATGAGAATATGGTTCCTGAGTGAATGATCCTGTTGTGCGGTTTGATCAGAAACGACGGCAATGAATGCGAGTGTCCTCCGCTAGGGATGGAAGAATTGTGTCAGTTTCTCATTTATTCTGAGCTGGCTACCCCATTTCTATATATGTTTTTAATTTTTTAACAAAGCATGAAAATTCGTTTGCATTTACACGTATATTTCCCCTAAGATAATGGGTTTTTTTGGCTCAGTTTTTCCTAGTAGCAAGCAATTTTCCCTGATAGAATTTTATTTATTTTTTACTTACCACATTTATGCCCCGCCATTCTTTCATCATAGAAACCCAGAAGGCGCAATAGATGTGGTTCCCAGGCAGTCTCCTATCCAGGCACTGACCAGGCCCAGACCCGGTTAGCTTCAGCAAGATGGTAGCCTGGGACTAGAATGCAGTTCTGTATGTTGTTTTGCCTAATATACACATTAGTGTGTGTGTGTGCGTGTGCAGTTTTCACCAACATGTGCATTTTTTTGATGGAGAACTGCCTTGCAAGGTTTGGAGGGGAGATATGGATGGAGAGTTAGGTTTTGGTTTCATGTTCGTTTGGAGAGTGTAAATTTGGTAGGTTTGTGTTAAAATGTGAATGGAATAAATTTCTTTCCCATCAGTAAATCTGATATTTTTTACATAGTAAGTAAAAAGAAAGGCTTGTGGGCCTATTATTATTATTATTATTATTATTATATCCCACCTTTCCTCATGGAGCTCAAAGTACATTGAGGTTCTCCTCCCCTCCATTTTATCCTCATAGCGACCCTGTGAGGTGGGTTAGGTTGAGAGGCAGTGACTGGCCCAAGATCACCCAGTGCATTTCATGGCTGAGGGGGGATTTGAACTCTGGTCTCCCAGGTCCTAATCTGACATCCTGACCACTGTACTCTTGGGCCTGCAGTCTATAGTTAGCACAGGGAAAGGGGGAACTAGTGTGGTGTATTGGTTAGAGTGTCACACTAGGACCTGGGAGACCTGAGTTCAAATCTCCACTCAGCCACAAAGCCCCTTGGGGGACCTGGGATCAGTCACTGGTGCCCTCCAGATGGTTTGGACTTCAACTTCCCCTTATATATAGCCAGTTTGGGGCTAATGAGTGTCCAAAATGGCCATGCTGACTAGGGCTGATGAGTGTTGCAGTCTAAACATCTGGAGGGCACCCAGTTGGCGAAGGTGGCGCTAAATCAAGAAAAATAAACTTTCTCAATCAACATAAAACTCAATGGTTAAAGCATAAAAAAAGCAAAGAGCAGAATGACCCTTTGTCCCCGCTCTGCCTTATAAATGGAAATGGACTGCCTTCAAGTCGATCCCGACTTATGGCGCCCCTATGAAGAGGGTTTTCATGGTAAGCGGTATTCAGAGGTGGTTTTACCATTGCCTCCCTCTGAGGCTGAGAGGCAGTGACTGGCCCAAGGTCACCCAGTGAGCTTCATGGCTGGGTGGGGATTGGAATCCTGGTCTCCCAGGTCGTAGTCCCACACCTTAACCACTACACCACACTGGCTCTAAGCCTCCCAAAATGACAAAAAATGTGGTTGGGGCATCCCAAGGGAGGGGGGTCCATCACCTGGCAAATACCAGCCGTGGCGCTGATGGAAGTGGCGTCAGAAGATCTCAGGGAGCAAGGATGTTGGAACTGACCTTCCCTAAGTACGGGCCAGATTGGTGGGGATTTGGTGATCTTGGATTTCCTTAGGCCTGTATGGTCCAAGGAGGCAGATCTGTTGCCAAGGATTGGAAGTGGGGGGGGGGTTGCCTGAGGGGGAGACCCTGTGAGAAGACGAGGGGCAGGAAAAGCCAGCTTGGAGCGAATTGAGAAGGGGCGCAGGCTGTTTATCCTTAAGTGCTGATAAAATCCAGTTAGCCTAATCGCCTCCTCCACTCTCTGTTCTCACGCATAGCCAATGGTTTGCTTGACAGGACTGCAAAAATGTTCTCTTTGTTTCTTCCTAAAATAGTTATATCCTGTCTCTTTTGTGGGAGGTCCTCAAAAGAGCCCCCAAAGGCAGCTTGTGCATACAAGATTGGATCCCGAATTGCCCCTCTGTGGATAGAAACGCACCTTTGAGTCACAGAGGGAAGCAGGATCCAGGGAGCACTTTTCACTCCCCCGCCCACCTCCCGGTGGAATCCACCACACCGTTTCAAGGCATTCCGCAGCCCTTCTTAAGGAGTCTGCAGCAGGGAAGGTGGAATCGGTGGAAATCACCGCTCACCCCTTTCATCCAGCGTGGGCAGATCTCTGCTGAACACAAACCTGGACGCAATGTATAAAAAGTGTTTTTAATTTTTTTTAAAAAAATGCAAATGTTATAATAAAACAGGTAGCATTTGTTAGGTCCAAACCCAGCCACGAGCCGTCACAACCTACTCACCTCTCGTTCACCCGGGAAGGTGCGGAGTTGAGAGAACTATCCCCCACTGCCAGAGGCCCCAGGAAAACAAACACATTTAAATGCTTGCTGCTCTGAGAAGCAGCATTTCCCAGCGAGTGCAACAGACAGAGGAATGCTTTTTTGCTGATATTCTCCTTCCTGCCTTGTTCAGCAAGCGAGCACTGCAGTTGCCTCCTGACTGGTGCCTCGTACTTCTATCTCCCCCTCAACTCCAGGAGACCCTCACAGCCCGTTCCCCCTCTGCTTCACCCTCCCAGATGGCCTCTGCCACAGATGCCCGCTATGGCCAGAAGGAGTCATCGGACCAGAACTTTGACTACATGTTCAAGATCCTCATCATTGGGAACAGCAGTGTTGGGAAGACCTCTTTCCTCTTTCGATATGCTGACGATTCCTTCACCCCGGCCTTCGTCAGCACCGTTGGCATCGACTTCAAAGTCAAGACCATTTATCGCAATGACAAGCGCATCAAATTACAGATCTGGGTGAGGACCTGGGCTGGAGTTGTTCTAGGGTTGTTTGCAAGGATTAACAAAATAATAAGTGCTTGGGGAGGAGGAAGAGCAATTTCTTCACATGCACAAGGGTCCCAAGTTCGGTTCCCGGCATCTCCAAATGCAGGGCTGTGAAAGACTCCTGGAGAGTAAAGTAAGATCCCTTGTCTGTAAGCCTAGACAATAATGGGGCTAGATGGACCCCAGTGATCTGACTGCAGATGGCAACTTCATTTGTGATAATAATTATGTTATGTTTTATTGCTAGGCTGCCTTTTGGCCAAAAAGGCCCCCAAGGAAGCTTACACACAAATAAAAACAATACAATTTACAAAAAATCAAACGAACAAAATTACAGCATTTCTAAAAAGCATCAGCAGCTATCCAAAAGCATTCATCTTCCTGGTAAAGACAGTCCTCAGAAAAATGTCCCTGAGAGCAGGGGTGAGGGGGCATAGCAAGTGGGGAAAAGTGCCCCTTGATGGTCCCAGCAGCCTCATCCCTAATATTAGCCCTTCCTTGCAGGGTTGTTGCAAGGGAGAGATGCGGAACTTGAAGAGCAACTATTTTAGTTTTTGTTTCTATATCTGATTTGAAATGTGCATGTTATTTCTGTTTTTATTGCGCAAGTCGCTTTGAGACACATTGGTGCAAAAAATGCAACGATAATTAAATAACAGCTACTACTCCCATCCTCATCTCTGCCCATTGACCAGGCTGGCTGGAGGGGCGGATGCATCTGGAGGGCACAGCTCAGCTCAGGCCATTGGTCCATCTAATTTAGCGTTGTCTGCAGCCCTGACTGGGGTCGTCCCTCCAAGGTTCCAGACTCAGGAGTCCTTCTCCCAGCCCTCCTTGGAGATGTCTCAGATTGAACATGGGACCTTCTGTGTGTGAAGCAGATACCGTCACTGAACTATGTACCTTCCCCTAAAAATCAAGCAAGATTCCAGTCCTCATGGCTCCAAATAAAGGGCTGATTCAAACAAGAACATAAGAAGCCGCCATTGGTCTGTCTAGCCCATTATTGGGACTGACAGTGGCAGGCAGCAGGTGTTTCCGAGCCATTCTTGGAGATGCTGCTTGGGTTTGAACCTGAGACTTTTTCTCATGCAAAGCACTTGCCCTCCAGCAGGGGTGGAACCATAGCAGGATCTGCCTTGTGGGCCAAATGTAACAGGTGGGCAGGGCCACCTGCCTGTCAGTCACCTGGCATCACCCTTATAGAATTGGAAGGGGTCTGTAAGGCCATCCAGTCCAACCCTCCTCTCAATGCAGGAATCCAAATTAAAGCATCCCTGACAGGCGTCTGTCCAGCTGCCTCTTGAAGTCCTCCAGCGTTGGCATTCAAGTGTTGGCATCAGGGTTTTTTGTCCGTTGAAGTCCTGGCGTTGGGACTTCAAAGCATGTAGCAGCCAGCAAGTTGACCTTATTCATTTGGGTGGTTGTAAGGATTACCAAAAACATGTTAGGGGAAGAGTCCTCCAGAGTTAATTATTGCTGGGTTGCTGTCGAAGCAGAATTGTTGGCCTGTTCCATCGGGGTAACTTCATAACGCTCTCCCCCTCGGCCTCCCAGGATACAGCAGGTCAGGAGCGATACCGGACCATCACCACTGCCTACTATCGGGGGGCCATGGGCTTCATTCTGATGTATGACATCACCAACGAAGAGTCCTTCAATGCTGTCCAGGATTGGTGAGTCATGCTGGAGACCCTTTAGGGTAGGGGTGGGGGTCACCAGTGTCCCCCCCAATGTTGTTGGACTCCAAGCTCCCATTGGCCCCAGCAGCCGCCCTTGCCAGCGTCTGGAGGGCCACAGATGCCCCCCACTCTTGTGCAACACAGCCCACCCACCCCTCTTCTGGAAGCTGTCATGTCCTTCATTTGCTAAACTTGTTTGCCCACCGCCGCCGCCGCCTTTGCTGTCCTGCACTGGTTTTCCCCACTTTTTGGGGGGGGGCACTTACCCTTTGGGCTTGCATGACTGGGACAGATTGAGAAACAGACAGGGTCCATTTCATGGCTTTTGCTCCACAGGATCTCTTCCCCGTGGAACTTCTGCATCTCCCCCAAAACACCCAGGGAGGGTGCCAGTGAGGGGTGTGGTCTGGGGAAAGTTCCGAGGGCCAACTAGACAGGCCTGGAGGGCCACATTGGGCCCCTGGGCCTGTGGGACCCCTCCTTGCTTAAGAACCTCCTTGGCTACCGCAGCAAGGCTCAGCTTGGTAGCGGAGTGGGGCGTGTATGTCTTTGCTTGTCACTCTCTCCTTGTGTCTGCCTCCCACTTCCCTCTGTCAGGTCAACCCAGATCAAGACCTACTCATGGGACAATGCTCAGGTGCTGCTGGTGGGGAACAAGTGCGACATGGAAGATGAGAGGGTTGTGTCGTCCGAGCGGGGCCGCCAGCTCGCCGAACACCTGGGTGAGTGAGCAGAGAGGCTTGGTGAAAGAGGGGTGTGTGAGAGAGAGCTGGAAAGACGGGGGGGGGAGGAAGCAGGGAGGTGGAGACTCAAGGGAGATGACTGAATATGTTTTCCTGTGGGCTGGGCTTCAAGGCTGTGTATGGTTCCCCCCCTCCCGCTCCCACCAGCCGGCAAGTTGCAAACTATTTTGTTCCATATATGAGTTGCTTCCTATAAAATATCTTGAAGCAATTAATAAAAACATAAGCAACAAAAAAAATCACGACAATATATTTATTTATTTGTTACATTTATATCCCGCCTTTCTTTTTCATGAAAACCCAAGGCGGCTTATATACGGTTGCCAGGCGGTCTCCCATCCAGGCACTGGCCAGACTTCAGCAGGGAGCTGGCTTCATGTGCCTGCAGACCACAGCCTGGGACCTAATATAAAAGCAATTAAAACAGTTGTGTGCGGGTGTGTAGCTACTGGATATCTGAACACACACAATTTCAAATCTGATACAGATAAAAGCAAAGATACTGGGTTATACCAAACTAAATTCTATTCATCAAGGACCTCTTTAAATTAATGGACCTTTGTCATGTCTTTTAATTTCAATGGATCTACTTTGAGTAAGACTAATGTTAGATACAACACATAGGAATTATGCAAAACATACATAGAAATGGGGCATATTTGCATTATTTCTACAAGTCGCCGAATCTCCCCTTTTGCTGGCTCTTTTAGCCAGCGGTCGGTGAAGGCTGCGTTCTCAGGCTAGCGGTTGCTCTCTGCCTTTCGTGGTGACCCTGCCCTGCGGTTCGCTCATTCCTTCCCATGCTGTGTTTGGTCTTGTCCTGTTTTTCAGTTTTTTGTCGTGTAGCGTTTCCCCCCATTCCTTCCATTGTTGTTGCCTATGGGGGTGGAAATTCTCTGGTTTTGGTGGGGGCACCCTATGTCCGGAGCTGCCCTTGCTGTCTGGAGTAAACGTTATCCCTGTGCAGAGCCTTGGCGCATCTTGCTAAGGACCACTCTCAAGCAGAAGTGACATTTTGTTCCTACTGCAGCTGCTTTGGTAGCTTGCCTTGCTCTCTTTTGCTCTGTTGGCAGGTCTGCAAGAATCAGCCAAGGGGGCATTTGCTCCCCCTGGCTGAACGCTGTCTGCCAGCTCCTTTCTTTCAGGGCATGCAGTCCCAGCAGTAATAACCCATCAGGTACATTGGAGCTTGGGGGTTGAGTCTTGCACTGAGTAGCAACACCCAGTTTTTGGCATGCCGCTTTCCCCCCACCTTTTTCTTTTTGCTAGGTTTGTAGAGAGTGGCCTCTGTTGTGTCCATGGCTTCCCCTCCCATATTGGAAGATTCCCACCATGATGGCTACTCTTTGGGGGACCTGTCAGATTCCATCATCTCCACGGCTAACAGGCCTCACTTGACTGACATTCCCTCCAGAGCTTCCAGTCAGCAGAGAGCGGAATGAGTGTCCTGGTGGTTCAGGACCCCCCAATTGCCTTTCCAAGGGAGGGGGAGTTTCCTCATTTTTTGTCTTGGATGAAAGACTACATTTCCAAAGAGAGAGGGAGAGAGTATTCCTTCTCAAGTGAGGGATGACCAGAACAAGGACAGGTCCTTCATTAGGAAGGCTTATAGTCCGAAAGGTCTAAGAACTGCCAAAGGGGGAGATCTTACAGATCTCCTTCCAGTTCCACCTCTGTAAGGTCTTCTTTCTCTAATTGCTCTTCCTGAGGGGTGCTGTGGTCTCAGCTGCCTTACCAGTGCTGGGTTTTTGTAGGACAGCCACACAGGTCTCCCATCACACTTTTCTTAGACACTACAAAATAGATTCTTCTGCATCTGCGGACGCTGTATGTGGTAGGAAGGAGCGCCAAAAGGTGGTGAGGAAGTGAATAGGGGAGCAGAGGAATGTCGCCCTGGTTTCTGTTATGGCTCTGATCTATCCCTGTCAGGAATGTCTTCCATCAGGATCTGGCAAAAACAAATCTGTTTTACTGTGAATTTCTGTTTGAAGATCCTTTTGGAAGATACTTCATCCACTTCTCCTTCCTCTGTTGACTACGTTGTGTGTGTGGCTAAGGCTTCCTGTCCCCTTCTGAGGACATTACCTGTCACTGGGTATTGGGTTCCTGTTTTTTTATGGGAGGGTGGTGTTCCTCTTTGGTTTTCTGTTCTGGGAGCTGCTTTTCTTGTTCTTCTGCATTTTTTCTTTCTGGGGTCTTCTTCAGTTAAGTTCAATTGCTTGTTACCAGTTCTGGTCCAAAGATCAGTTGGGGGTTGAGAGGCTGTCTCCTCTGCCAGCTGATCTGGCTAGAGGAATCATAGTTTTGGGGTTCGGTGCCACCAATATGCAGATGACACCCAACTCTACTTCTCTTTTCCACCTAATGAAACCAAGGAAGCCGTCCAGACTCTGAATCGAAGCCTGGTATCAGTGGTGGACTGGATGAGGATGAACAGGCTGAAATTAAATCCTGACAAGACAGAGGTGCTCCTTGTCAGTCAGAGGGCGGATCGGGGAATAGGGACCCAACTTGTGCTGGACGGGGTTACACTCCCCCTGAAATCACAGGTCCGCAGTTTGGGAGTACTCCTGGACTCGGCTTTGAGCCTGGAGGCACAGGTCTCGGCTGTAGCAGGGAGTGCTTTTGCTCAATTAAGACTGATACGCCAGCTGCGCCCGTTCCTTGATTTGTCAGACTTGACTATGGTGACACATGCACTAGTTACATCCCGATTAGACTACTGTAACGCGCTCTACATGGTGCTGCCCTTGAAGACTGCTCGGAAACTTAAATTGGCACAAAGAGCTGCAGCCAGAATGTTAACTGGTGCTGGACTTAGAGAACGTACAACTCCTCTATTGTACCAGCTCTGCTGGCTGCCAATTTGTTTCTGGGCACAATTCAAAGTGCTGGTTTTGACCTATAAAGCCCTATACGGCCTAGGTCCAGGCTATCTGTTAGATCGTATCTCCCCTTATGAACCTGCTCGACCTTTGAGATCATCTGGTGAGACTCTTCTCTCTATCCCATCTTCTTCACAAGTTTTTCTTGCGCAGACACAGCATAGGGCCTTCTCAGTGGCTGCCCCTAGATTATGGAACTCTCTCCCCAATGAGGTTCGTACGGCTCCCTCGTTATCGTCTTTTCGTACCCAGTTGAAGACTGTTTTATTTAGACGGGCTTTTAATTAATAATGTTTATCTGTTTTTAATCTATTTTGGATTTAATGTACTTTTAACTGTTTAATTGTATTCTTGTTTGATTTTAATTGTTTTGGTTTTTAGCCTAACTATGTTTTAATTGTAAGCCGCCCTGAGTCTTTGGAGAAAGGGCGGGGTATAAATATCTTAAATAATAAATAATAATAATAATAGTCATACGACAGTAGAACTGGAAGGGGCCTATAAGGCCATCAGGTCCAGCCCCTTGCTCAATGCAGGAATCCAAGTTAAAGCATCCCTGACAGATGGCTGTCTAGATGACTCCTGTCCCTGGAGAGGAGGCAAAAGACTTGAGAGGACCCTGCCTGATCCTTCTAAGTAGAAGGTGTCAGCACTATCAGGAATGGCTTACATCAGGATCTACAAACAGAAACTCGCAGTAAGACAAATTTCTCTTTTCATTGCTAGTCCTATTCAGAATGGACCCGTTGAAATGAATGGATATGGTTAACTTAGGTTTAGTCATTTCAATGGATCTTCTCTGAGTAGGACTTAGTTGAATGGAACCCATAGTTTAGCATATTTCAAACCATCTAGCCAAGCTGTGGGAGGGAGGGTTCTGGGGATAAATCCTATTACAATCTCCAGGCAGGGGTGTGGGGTGGTCATAATGAAATGATTCAACAAAAGGTTGAGGGCAGACCAAAAAAACCCACGTGTCCTTTGCACAATCACATTGTTGATTTGTTGCTGTGAGGGCCGACCCGCTTGGATGGCTTCAAAAGGGGAGGATTAGACAAAATTGGTGGTGAAGTTTAATCTATAGACATTAGCTGTGATCCCTCAATTGAGTCTCCATGGACAGGAGCAGTCTGTCTCTGGCTACTAGGCTGTTGCCATGTCATGCTGTGCAGTGGGGGGGCATCCCAGAGGCATTTCTGGCTGTCCACTGTTGGGAACAGCATGCTGGGTCTGATTCTTACTCTTTTGACAGTTCTGCTACTCTTGCACTGGCTTTGGCCTTCATCCTTCAGAGCTTTTTTCAGGTTCCTGTGTTTTCCTTTCTTCCTCTCTCTCTCGTGCGCGTGTGCATTTTTACCGTCGCCCACCTTCTCCTTCTTCCTCCATGCCAGGATTCGAGTTCTTTGAGGCCAGCGCCAAGGATAACATCAACGTGAAACAAACCTTTGAGCGTCTGGTGGACATTATTTGTGAAAAGATGTCCGAGTCCCTCGATGCAGCCGACCCGGCCGTCACTGGTGCCAAGCAGGGTCCCCAGCTGACCGACCAGCAAGCTCCTCCCCACCAGGATTGTGCCTGCTAAAGAGACTTCGGTGTGGCCACCCCACTCTGTCCCACCCTCCTTGTCTGCCTCACGCTCCCCCCCTCCCCAGCAACTTGAGTCCTGGCCTGGTCCTCTGTGCACCCTCCCCCCAATACCCGTCCCCCGTCCCATTGCTTTATCCTTCGTGGGGCTGCGGGTGGGTGGGGAGCGAGACTCAAAAACCTAGCAGGCATCCACCTCTCTGTTAAAGCTTTTTTAAAGAAAGCTTGCTCCCTTTTAACCATCCTTTAATGGGTGAGAATTAAATCCCTGCCTTGCCTGTCTCTCTTGTGGCTAGTTAGAGATTCTCTCTCTCTTTTGCTGTGGGGGGGGGAGGGGAGCATGGGGAAGGGGGGGTCGGCATCAGAGGAAGCTATTTTAACTGTTCTAGTTTTATTTATTTATACACATCTCTATATTTATAAATTTCCTGTTTTACAAATCCAGACCTGTGCTGCTATCCCTCCTCCCTTCCTCTGCTCCCCCTGTTGCTTCTTTTAAGGGCCCCTGTGAGCTCCTCGCATCCCATGTCTGTCCACAACCCCCCCCCCCCGGTCTTCTTGGAAATTCATATTGACACCAACAACCAAAGACAGTGGAGCAAACGTCTGAAGCTGATATTGTTGTGAGTGTATGTGGTGGTGGGGAAATCTTGAGGGAGGGCCATAGTGGCTCAGTGGAGAAGAGCCCGTGCGTTGCCTGCAGAATGTCCCAGGTCCAATCCCCAGGCAGGGCTGGGAGAGCCATTGCTGGCAGTCAGTGTAGACAGTATGCTAAGTCAGATGGATCGATTGGTCTGACTTGGAATAATGCAGATCCCGGTGTCTCTCTTTGGGAGCCACTGTCCCCCTCTGTTTGATCCAGGAAGGCCGAGTCATGTGGGAACATCCCTCGGTGCAAGCTCCATACAGGGATCTGCTAAACGAAGCCAGCCTTCCAGCTCCCCATTCGTTAGCTCCGATCCGTGCCTGCCCTGTTACAGGTACCATCCTCTGCCACTTATGCACACCATAGTGGGGTCCTTCTCTAGGAACGCTCTCCCTATCAGGGCGGCAACCTGTGACTCTCGTTGGCTGTAAGGTGGAGCTGGGGAAGCATCTGTGGCCCTCGAGATGATGTTGGACTCCAACTCCCATCAGCCCCAGCCAGCCAGCATGGCCAGCAGTCCGGGGTTACCCATCCCTGATCTAAGAACCAGCGTTCCCTGCCTCATGTCACATTCCATCTGCTAGCAGCCACCTTAGCCAACAGTCAGGGATGATGATAATGATGGGAATTGGAGTCCAGCAACATCTGGAGGGCCATAAAGATGTTCCCCATCTCTGAGGCCTAGGTCAACACACAGCCCTGGAAGAAATATACCTGGCTCTTCTGTCTCCACCTCAGAAGCCAAGGTCTCGCAACAACCAGATCAAGAAGACTTACTGCATTTAGAAAACTAATTTGCAGTTGTGGGGGTGTCTTGTCCACTTGCAGTCCAACATGGTAACATCTAGACACAATTTCTTTGCTCGTTTTCTTTAACAGCAGGCCTAAGTCGTAGCAAAGTCTTGCTGCTTGGCTGGCTGTGGGGAGCACTGTTTTGGCTATGGAGGCGGCCAAAGACGCTCCTCACCTACGCAGTGCCACTGAAATCCCGCTGGACCTTCCCTTGATTCTCGCTGCTAGTCCTTCCAAACCTCTGCCCTGCAGATGTGTCTGTCTGTGCTTCCCCCCCCCCCAATTTGCCAGCTGTGTAGTAATATCCTGCTCATATTTGTTCTTTCTCCTCCCGTCTTCCTCAGTGTACAGGAAAAGAAAAAAAATGCAATCTCCATCCCCACTTCCCTGTAAATAAAAGTAGACAGTGACGTGTGTGTGTGTGTGTTGATGTCCTGTTGCTGTGCCGTGGTTTGTGCCAGTGGTGTTTTTTATTTTTGTGTGTGTGTGTGTGTGGTGTTTTTTTTTAAGTTACCAGATGTGGTGTTGTTTTCCATTCCTTGTGACCCTTTTTTTTTAAAACCCAATATTTAAAAAGAGACAGGAAAATAAGGCAGGGGGAGGAGGGGGGGAACAACCAGTGAATCCTTCTTGGCTGTATTTGAAAACCAGCTTGAGAAAATAAAGGCTTTCATACCTGAAGTTAATGGACAGGCTACCTTAGGTTCATTAATTCCAGTGGGTCTGCTTGTCTCTCCCTTTTTCTACACAGGGCTTTGTTCCCCTTCCAGGTGTCGTTGTGACTGCAAATCCCATCAGCCAGCGGTCAGTTGTGAGTCCAGCAACATCTGGACGGCCATCATGTCCCGTCTTAACATATTTCAGCTTTCCTCCCATCTGGTGCCTTCCAGATGTTTTTGGATTGCACTTCTTACCAGTCCTGGCCTCATTAGGCCATCCTGGCTGCAGCTGATGGGCGTCGGAAAGGACCGTAGCTCAGGGGCAGAGGATCTGCTTTGAGTGCAGATGGTCCCCGGGTCAATCTACGGCACCTCCAAGCAGGGCCAGGAAAAGCCAACCCCCCTCCATCTGAAATTATGTTGTTATACTCCAAAGAGCTCAAGATGGTGTACAAAATTCTCCTCCTCCCCATTTTTATCCTCACAACAACCTTGTGGGGCAGGTTAGGCCGAGAGAGTGTGAGTGGCCCAGTGAGCTTTGTGGCTTGGGTGGGAATTTAAACCCACTCTGTCTCCCAGATGTTAGTCCAGCCCTCTAACCACTATGCCACCCTGGATAGCCACTGCCAGTCAGTATAGACAGTAATGAGTGAGATGGACCAATGGGTGTGACTTGGTGTATGGCAGCTTCCTGCATAGTCCAAAACATCTGGACCCTACCAGCTTGGGGAAGGCTGACATTATTTTTAGCTATGGAGAGCGAAGGGCTGGGCGGTTGGGCCGAACCTGCTGCCGCTCTGTTACACAAGGTCTCCTTTCTGCAGCCTTTCCTACTTCTGCCTGTAGAACTGTGCAGTTCTGTGGCTAAGTTTTCTCCGTGACCGAATCCCACTGTTGACGTTCTCCTTCGGTGTACTCCCCTCCCTTGTTCCCCTTTGATTTATTTTTCATGGAAACACTACCAGGTTTGTTTTACAGATACTTTGACACAAGATGTTCTCTCTCTTCTTGTGAAGTTTACTTCTATGGGGAAAATATATCTATAAATATATATATACTGTACTGTATTTAAAAAGTAAAAACCAGAACCTGTCAGAAGTGTCAAAATAAGTTGTTTCCTAAAAAAAAAAAAGGGGGGGGGGGAGAAATCTCACATCACTGTACTAAGGAGATATTGTGAAGAAATAAAATTGCTGATTACAAAAGCATTTCATGTTGAGAGTTCCTGTGAAGGAAATGGGAGATTGAATGCTGAAGTGTTTTAACTTTGCAGGGGAGATTGGTAACTCTAGTGCCATCTCCGTTTCCCTGGGCTAGTTTGGCTTGTGCGTTCAAAAGAAGGAAGGGGGCTAATTGCCATGTGATTTAGGGAAGGGCTGTATGTAGCTCAGTGGGAGAGCATCTGCTGTGCTCTGTCAGAGGACAGTGAGGCTCACGGTAGCCAAGGCGGCTACATTGAGCAGGGGGTTGGACTATATGGCCTTATAAGCACCTTCCAACTCTGCTATTCTAAGAGTCTCCCTCTGCTGTCTGAAGCAGGACACCACTGAATACCAGTTGGTGGGGATCATACGCAGGAGAGAGTGTTATGCTCAGGTCCTTCTTGCGGGGGCTTCCCATTGCGGCATCTGGTTGGCCGCACTGAGGAAAGGATAGAGGACCAGATGGGCCCCCTTTGGCTTGACCCAAGCTGCAGGCCTCTTGCGTTCTTAAAAAGACAAACCACCCCAATAAATTGAAGTGATAAAATGTCAGTCCTTGCACTGCAGAACTTACCTGCAATAATAAATATTTGTCCTTGAAACATAAAAAAGAAGCAGTCAAGATTATATTTAATTAAGGAAACAAAAACATAATTTTATTTATTTATATCCCGCCCTTCCTCCCAGTAGGAGCCCAGGGCAGCAATATTACACTTTTTACTTTCTTTTTCTTAAGGAAACAACTTAGAAGGGATCAGCTTTCAGAGGATGCCAACACTTGGTTCAACCCACGCCAAATCTGGCCCCGAAGGGAACTGCTTCAAGTCCTCCAGCTTTGCTCCTTCCAGAGACAGTTCTTGGTGTGGGAAGCTTGGCCGGTGGAAGAGGGAGCCAAGCTGCTGGTTTTCGGCCGGGGTGGGGGGTTGGCTGTTAGCCCAGGCAACAGTTCCTGCTTGTCCAATCCCAACTGCCTCGTCTTGGGGCACAAGGCTCCTTTTAGGCAGAGATGCTGGAGGCCTGCTCCAGAATGCAAGACGCCCATCATTGTTGTCGTCGTGGGACGGAGCAGGTGACCGCTGTCACCCAGCCGTTTGGATTTCAACGGCACCAGGCTTGCAATCCCCCTCTGGACTGTGGGATGGTTCTTTAGGCTAAAGAGAGAGGTGGAAATCAGCAACTGGGGGTGACTTTTAACCTCAAGGACTGTAGTACATCAGCTGTAGCTCAGCGGCAGAGCATCTGGCCTGCATGCAGAAGGTCTCCAATTCAATCCCCAATGGCATCTCCGGGTAGGGCTGGGAGAGACTCTCCACCTGAAACCTTGGGGAGCTGCTGTCAGTCAGTGTAGACAATACTGGGCTAGGTGAACTGACTGACTGAGTCAATATAAGGCAGCTTCCTGGGTCCAGGGGTGAGCAGCCTCTGTGGCCTTCAACAAATTGTTGGATTCCAATTCCCAACAGCCAACAGTCAGGGAAGATGATGGGGTATGGGGGCTGGAAGTCCAGCACAACCTGAAAGGCCACAGATGTGTCCCCCCCCCCCAAGCACATGCTTGGCTCCTCCTGGGAAGAAGGGCGGGGTATACATTTTAAAAATAAGTAATAAAATAATGTTGAATGTACCAGGTTGAGCCACCAGTTAAAGCAGGATTAAAGCATCCCTGATCTAAGAAGCAACATTCCTTATTGCACGAGAGAGATTATTATTTTTTGATTTATATCCCTCCCTTCTGGCAGGAGCCCAGGGCGGCAAACAAAAGCACTAAAAACATTAAAACATAAAAACAAACTTTAAAACACATTAAAACATCTTCAAAAATGTTCCCTAAAAAAAAGCTATCAAAACATCTAAGATTAAAAACGTTTTAAAAAAGAGTTTAAGAACATATTAAAGATGGAGGGATGCCTCTATTCGGAAGAGGCTTGCGTGCTGAATGCGGCTTCTGTCTCACCTTCGGGCCTCTTCCCCTGGCCATACCGCCTTCTCAGCCACACATGCTGCTTTGCCCCCTCCTTGAGTGTTTCTGCGTGGCTGGAAATGCATCCTTCAACTCTGATCGAGCCTCTGTCTTGCCCGGATGAAGGACAGAGAGGGGCGCGCACAAGTGTGTGTAAAAACCAGCCTACTGTACCAAAAGGTAAACATTTACATTTGGCGCTCCACCCACTACGCCTGCAAGTGGCCACACTCACCCGATGTTTCAGGTACGACAGGTAAGTGTCCCAGCCAAGTGTGATAACGTTCATGTAGACCACGCGGTACTTGGGGGGCAGGAACAGGAAGTTGATCAGCTGCGCTGGTGGCCAGATGCACCAGTCCATCTGTGCACAGGAAGAGGAAATCCGGTCAGGGGCTCAAGTCAGGAAAGGGGTGGCCGGCCGGGAGAGCTGTACTCACCTTGTAGAACTCCCAGAAGTTATCCTCCAGGTCCTGCCAGCTCTGATCCAGAGTTTGCCCCTCTAGCGATCCCATCCCTGCAGGCAGATGAAAGAAACTGGCAAGATGGCCCTTGCGTTCTTGCCCCAGGAGTGGTGCAGCAAGAAAGTTTTAGGCCTGGGTTTGCTAACTCTTTTTAGTCTTGTTGGCACATTTGGATTTTTGAGTGGGAGCTATTGATGCCGCTCCTGGTCATTTCTCTCCCACCTCCCCTCCCTGCAAAAGACAGGGTGGGATCCACTGTAGCACTAGGTAACTCATTCCATTAGCGCTAGGATTTACACTAGTGTAACGGAACTTTCTCTGTGAGCCCTCAAAATCTGTTCGGCAGGTTCCCCCAACCATCCAGAGTAGAGCTGGACAGAAGGGGGGAGAATTCTGTTGTGCAAATGTAAATCCTTACACTACTGGAACAAGTGCATTGGACCCCACCCAGAGCACATGAACGCACATACGCTTTGCTTTTCCAAGTGATCTGAGTAAAAAGTCAGATCCAGAGGATCTGGATGTGCAAAGCACATAAAGCTGGAAGTGGGGAAGAGAGTCACTTCAGTTCTATGTATTTTTCAAGGGAGGAAAAGGTAACTGAACTTCTTACTCGCTCCCCAAAGTCCCCCCCCCCAGCACCATCAAGAACATTAACAGCTGATGGTAACTAGCCTTACCCAAGAAGTACCAAACTCCCAGTGCCGGTGAGGCCACAATCTGGTCGATGAAAACCTTCTTGAGCACGCTTCTGATCCCGCTGAAGCCAGCAGCAGGGAAAATGCTGTCCAGCCACAGGTACCAATAGTGCATCAAGGGGCCCATGCTGCACCCGACGGCGAACATCCGAGCTGAAGGGCAAAAGCCACCTTGGTTAGCCAAGCGCAAAACCAGCTCCGTCACTTGGGAGCCCAAATGGGAGCATTGTTCGCAGGGAAAACAGATTGGATTCAAACGCCTTCCTCCAAATGGAACTTTTCCCCCTCTGCAGACGTTTGCAGAGGGGATAATGCTTTGTTAAGAGTAGGGATCAGGATCTTGTGGCTCTCCAGATGTTGTTGGACTGCAACCCGCATCATTCATGACCGTTGGGACTGTGCTGGCTGCAGCTGATGGGAGTTGGAGTCCGATAGCATCTGGAGGCCCACAAATGTTCCCCATGCCTGCTTCCTCCGCACTTGCTTTAAGAGAGCAAGCCCTTCTGAAGGTGTGCTTTCAGTGACAATCAGCTGATTGGTGCCGAAAGCAAGTCTTCTAAGGGCGTTGCTGTAATGGCCAGTCAGCTGAACTCTTATGAATGTTGCCAGGTGATTGACAGGCATGTAGTCCCACCCACCTATCAAAGTCAGCCTGTGGGAGGTCAGGGAACTAGAGATCCAACCCACTGACCAGTTCCAGCTCCCCATCCCTATAATAAATAAATAAATGTTACCCAACTGTGGCTTTTGGACCTGTTAATACAGTGACCATTTAACATTTGCCAGTTTTATCCCTTCTTTTAACTTTCATAATAGTTAACTGTTTTTCCTGCTGCGATTCCTACTTTAGTGCGGCACTTATCAGGAGTGTTGTGGTCTGCTCTGAGGATATTTATATTTGACAGAGGTCTGAAGGAAGGCTAGGAGAAAATGCCACGTCTGCTTCCTCAGAGTCCAGAGCAGTGAACTTTGGTCTTCCACTAATATCTTCAGTCAGGGAAGGTGGCATTGCTCAGCGGTAGAGCACATTGTTTGCATTCAGAAGGTCCCAGGTTCAATCCTCGGCATCTCCACACAGGACTGGAAATGTCCCCTGCCTGAAACCCTGGAAAGTGGCTGCCAGTCTGTGCAGACAATACACTGAGCTGGATGGATCAGTGGTCTGACCTGGAATATGGCACTTTCCTATTTAAAACAAAGCTTTCGTTGCAACCATGAGGACTGAAAACATACTTTTATTTTTAAGGGAAGGGCCATGGCTCAGTGGTTAGAGCCCCTGCTTTGCATGCAGAAGGTCCCAGGTTCAAACTCTGGCATCTCCAGGTAGGGCTGGGAGAGACCCCTGTCTGAGATCCTGCCG